>NC_044567.1:75571801-76821801 GCF_007565055.1 Rhinopithecus roxellana
TTGAGATACGTCCCACCAATACTGAATTTATTGAGAGTTTTTAGCACGAAGGGCTGTTGAATTTTGTCAAGGGCCTTTTCTGCATCTATTTAGATAATCATGTGGTTTTTGTCTTTGGTTCTGTTTATGTGATGAATTACGTTTATTGATTTGCGTATGTTGAACCAACCTTGCATCCCAGGGATGAAGCCCACTTGATCATGGTGGATAAGCTTTTTGATGTGCTGCTGGATCCGGTTTGCCAGTATTTTGTTGAGGATTTTTGCATCGATGTTCATCAGGGATATTGGTCTAAAATTCTCTTTTTTTTGTTGTGTCTCTGCCAGGCTTTGGTATCAAGATGATGTTGGCCTCATAAAATGAGTTAGGGATGATTCCCTCTTTTTCTATTTATTGGAATAGTTTCAGAGGGAACGGTACCAGCTCCTCCTTGTACCTCTGGTAGAATTCAACTGTGAATCTGTCTGGTCCTGGACTTTTTTTGTTGGTAGGCTATTAATTATTGCCTCAATTTCAGAACCTGTTATTGGTCTATTTAGGGATTCTACTTCTTCCTGGTTTAGTCTCGGGAGAGTTTATGTGTCCAGGAATTTCTCCATTTCTTCTAGGTTTTCTAGTTTATTTGCATAGAGCTGTTTATAGTATTCTCTGATGGTAGTTTGTATTTCTGTGGGGTTGGTGGTGATATCCCCTTTATTATTTTTTATTGCATATATTTGATTCTTCTCTCTTTTCTTCTTTATTAGTCTTGCTAGTGGTCTATCAGTTTTGTTGATCTTTTCAAAAAACCAGCTCCTGGATTCATTGATTTTTTTAAGGGTTTTTTGTGTCTCTATCTCCTTCAGTTCTGCTCTGATCTTAGTTATTTCTTGCCTTCTGCTAGGTTTTGAATGTGTTTGCTCTTGCTTCTCTAGTTTTTTTTAAATTGTGATGTTAGGGTGTCAATTTTAGATCTTTCCTGCTTTCTCTTGTGGGCATTTAGTGCTATAAATTTCCCTCTACATACTGCTTTAAATGTGTCCCAGAGATTCTGGTATGTTGTATCTTTGTTCTCATTGGTTTCAAAGAACATTTTTATTCCTGCCTTCATTTCATTATATACCCCGTAGTCATTCAGGCGCAGGTTGTTCAGTTTCCATATAGTTGAGCGGTTTTGAGTGAGTTTCTTAATCCTCAGTTCTAGTTTGATTGCACTGTGATCTGAGAGACAGTGTGTTATAATTTCTGTTCTTTTACATTTGCTGAGGAGTGCTTTACTTCCAACTATATGGTCAATTTTGGAATAAGTGTGACATGGTGCTGAGAAGAATGTATATTCTGTTGGTTTGGGGTGGAGAGTTCTGTAGATGTCTATTAGGTCTGCTTGGTGCAGAGCTGAGTTCAATTCCTGGATATCCTTGTTAACTTTCTGTCTCATTGATCTAATATTGACAGTGGGGTGTTAAAGTCTCCCATTATTATTGTATGGGAGTCTAAGTCTCTTTGTAATTCCCTAAGGACTTGCTTTAATGAATCTGGGTGCTCCTGTGTTGGGTGCATATATATCTAGGATAGTTAGCTCTTCCTGTTGAATTGATCCCTTTACCATTATGTAATGGCCTTCTTTGTCTCTTTTGATCTTTGTTGGTTTAAAGTCTGTTTTATCAGAGACTAGGATTGCAACCCCTGCCTTTTTTTTGTTTTCCATTAGCTTGGTACATCTTCCTCCATCCCTTTATTTTGAGCCTATGTGTGTCTCTGCACGTGAGATGGGTCTCCTGAATACAGCACACTGATGGGTCTTGACTCTTTATCCAGTTTGCCAGTCTGTGTCTTTTAATTGGAGCATTTAGCCCATTTACATTTAAGGTTAATATTGTTATGTGTGAAGTTGATCCTGTCATTATGATGTTAGCTGGTTATTTTGCTCGTTAGTTGGTGCAGTTTCTTCCTAGCATCGATGGTCTCTACATTTTGGCATGTTTTTGCAGTGGGTGGTACTGGTTGTTCCTTTCCATGTTTAGTGCTTCCTTCAGGAGCTCTTGTAAGGCAGGCCTGGTGGTGACAATCTCTCTCAGCATTTGCTTGTCTGGAAAGGATTTTATTTCTCCTTCACTTATGAAACTTAATTAGGCTGAATATGAGATCCTGGGTAGAAAATTCTTTTCTTTAAGAACGTTGAATATTGACCCCCAGTCTCTTCTGCCTTGTAGAGTTTCTGCCAAGAGATCCTCTGTTAGTCTGATGGGGTTCCCTTTGTGGTAACCCAACCTTTCTCTCTGGCTGCCCTTAACATTTTTTCCTTCATTTCAACTTTGGTGAATCTGACAATTATGTGTCTTGGGGTTGCTCTTCTCGAGGAGTATCTCTGTGGCGTTCTCAGTATTTCCTGAATTTGAATGTTGGCCTGCCTTGCTAGGTTGGAGAAGTTCTCCTGGATAATATCCTGCAGAGTGTTTTCCAGCTTGGTTCCATTCTCCCCGTCACTTTCAGGTGCACCAATCAGACGTAGGTTTGTTCTTTTCACATAGTCCCATATTTCTTGGAGGCTTTGTTCATTTCTTTTTACTCCTTTTTCTCTAAACTTCTCTTCTCCCTTCATTTCATTCATTTGATCTTCAATCACTGATACCCTTTCTTCCAGTTGATCGAATCAATTACTGAAGCTTGTGCATTTGTCACGTAGTTCTCATGCTGTGGTTTTCGGCTCTATCAGGTCATTTAAGGACTTCTCTACATTGGTTATTCTAGTTAGCCATTCGTCTAATCTTTTTTTCAAGGTTTTTAGTTTCTTTGTGATGGGTTCAAACTTCCTCCTCTAGCTCGGAGAAGTTTGATCATCTGAAGCCTTCTTCTCTCAACCATCAAAGTCATTCTCCATTCAGCTTTGTTCTGTTGCTGGTGAGGAGCTGCATTCCTTTGGAGGGGGAGAGGCTCTCTGATTTTTAGAATTTTCAGCTTTTCTGCTCTGTTTTTTCCCCATCTTTGTGATTTTATCTACCTTTGGTCTTTAATGATGGTGACGTACAGATGGGGTTTTGGTGTGGATGTCCTTTCTGTTTGTTAGTTTTCCTTCTAACAGTCAGGACCCTCAGCTGCAGGTCTGTTGGAGTTTGCTGGAGGTCCACTCCAGACCCTATTTGCCTGGGTATCAGCAGTGGAGGCTGCAGAAGAGTGAATATTGCTGAACAGCAAATGTTGCTGCCTGAAGCTTCAACTGAAAGCTTCAACTCAGAGGGGTACCCGGCCATGTGAGGTGTCCGTCTACCCCTACAGAGGGGGGTGCCTCCCGGTTAGGCCACTCAGGGGTCAGGGACCCACTTGAGGAGGCAGTCTGTCCGTTTCAGATCTCAAACTCCGTGTTGGGAGAACCACTACTCTCTTCAAAGCTGTCAGACAGGGACATTTAAATCTGCAGAGGTTTCTGCTGCCTTTTGTTTGGCTATGCCCTGTCCCCAGAGGTGGAGTCTACAGATGCAGGCAGGCAGGCCTCCTTGAGCTGCAGTGGGCTTCACCCAGTTCCCAGAGTTTCTATACCAAAAAACACCAGAATAAGATCATGGCCAGTGTTGGGATCAAGTATATAAGTTAACAGAAAAAGAATATTTAAGGAGAAGGTAGAGAAAATTATGAAATAATTCAGAGAGAAATAAACAGAAAAAAGAGAGATAAAAGAAAGTAGTGGAAATTGTTTAAAGTGTACTATTGTAAAATGTACAAAACATTTCTAACAATCACATTTAATAAATTCATAGGTCTTAAGCTTTAGATTGCATAGAAATCACCCACTCCCTTGAGACTGTGATCAAGTAGGTCTAGGATGGAGCCTATGAATCTTCATTTTATATAAGCAATCCCACTATAGTTAATTTTGTTGAAATAGCTAGCCTTTACAATAAAAGAAAATATATGTTGATATATTTATTTGGGATTATTACCTTTTTGCATGATCTTTAGCAACACAATCTCGTCAAAGCACTCTGTTTAACTCTTAGGATCTTGAGCATCTTAACATCTTTAGCATCTTGAGATAATGTAATAGTTTGATAACCATCCCAGAAGTGCTGATTTACCAAAGCTTATCTAACATGGTCTGATGCTTGAAACCATAAGACTTTCTGCTTGCCAAAAACATGGTCTTCTCTTTCTTGCCTAACCTCTAATCCTTTTTTCATAAAACTATGTAACACATGAGCCAGCCAAGAGTGTCTAAAGCTCCTGTTAAAATGGGGATATGGTCCCACTCTAAATTTCTACAGGAGAGATCAGCTGATGTCTTGAAACAAATATTACTAGAGTTTGCCTCTGTTCTATGAGGGCTGAGTTTCAAAAATACAACCGAAGAAACAAAGTACAGCAATAAACAAAAGGGATATAAAAACCAGCTAGAGAGTCATTTAAAATATTTGAAATAAGTAGGAGGAAATAAATGTCAATGTTTTAAGGTAGTGCTCTATTGTTGGATCTGAAATAGTTCATAACCCAGTGGTTTCTTTGACATTAGTGATTGCTGTCACAGAAGCAGAGACTTCCTGTTGTTTACTGTTGTATCCCCAGTACTGAAATAGAGCCTGGCATGTAGTATGCACCGAACAAATATATTTTTTAGACTGTAATTATTTTATTAATATTTAAAAGCATTTTTATGTTTTGAACATATTTTTGAAATGATAACCTTTATTTAGTGAATAGTACTGGACAAGGCCAGATTTGATGTTTTTCTACAACCTTAAGTTAGTATTGGTAGTAGTTCAATAAATTCAAATCCTTTGACTCCAATCACAAGGCTTTCTCTTAAGTACTTCACTGATTTTTGTAAAATATTCTTCATTTGAACTGTTATTAAAATCGATTTTAAATAAAATTTGTATATGGCTAGATATTCCTTGTTGATTTCACTTTCACTGACATTTTTACTGTCATTTTACAGCACTTACAAAATATTACCTGTTGGGTTTCTCTTTTTTCCTCAACTTTCATTTTAGAATCGGGGGTACATGTACAGGCTTGTTACATAGGTATATTGTATGATACAGAGGTTTGGAGTATGAATGAATCTGTCCCCCAGGTAGTGATCATAATACCCAATAGGTAGGGTTTTTTTTCAATCCTTACCCCATTTCCACCCTCCCCCATCTTATATTCCTCAGTGTCTATTATTACCATTTTTATGACCATGAGTACCCAAGGTTTACCTTCCACTTATAAGTGAGAACATATGGTATTTGGTTTTCTGTTTCTGTATTAGTTTGCTTAGGATAATGCTTTCCAGCTGTATCTGTGTTGCTGCAAAGGATGTGATTTTGTTTTTACATGGCTGCATAATATTCCATTGTGTATATGTGCCATATTTTCTTTATCAAGTCCACTATTGATGGGCATCTAGGTTGATTCCATGTCTTTGCTGTTGTGAATAGTGCTGCAATGAACATACAACTGCATGTGTCTTTTTGGTAGAATGACTTATTTTCCTTTGGGTGTATACCCAGGAGTGGGATTGCTGGGTCAGATGGTAGTTCAACTCTCAGTTCTCTGAGAAATCTCTAAACTGCTCTCCACAGTGGCTGAACTAACTTACATTCTCACCAGCAGTAGCAGCAGCGTGTAAATGTTCCCTTTTCTCCCCAGCCTCACCACCATCTGTTATATTTTGTCTTTTTAAGAAAAGCCATTCTGGGCCTGGTGCGGTGGCTCATGTCTGTAATCCTAGCACTTTGGGAGGCTGAGGCGGGCAGATCATGAGGTCAGGAAATTGAGACCATCCTGGCTAACACGGTGAAACCCCATCTCTACTAAAAATACAAAAAATTAGCTGGGCGTGGCAGCACGCACCTGTAGTCCCAGCTACTCGGGAGGCTGAGGCAGGAGAATGGTGTGAACCTGGGAGGCGGAGTTTGCAGTGAGCCCACATCGCGCCACTGCACTCCAGTCTTGGTGACAGAGTGAGACTCCGTCTCAAAAAAAAAAAAAAAAAAAAAAAAAAAAAAGACAAGAAAAGCCATTCTGACTGGTGTGAGATGGTATCTTATTGCGGTTTTGATTAGCAGTTCTCTAATGATTAGTGATAATGAGCATTTTTTTCATGTCTGTTGGCCACTTGTAGGTCTTCTTTTGAGAAGTGTCTGTTCATGTCCTTTGCCTACTTTTAAGAGGAGTAATAATTTTTTGCTCTTTAAGTTCCTTAATAGATTCTAGATATTGGACCTTTGTCAGATGTAAAGTTTGTGAATATTTTCTTCCATTCTGTAGGTTATCTGTTTACTCTCTTGATAGTTTCTCTTGCTGTGCTTCTGTGTGTTCTTTAGTTTAATTAGGTCCCATTTGTCAATTTTTGTTTTTGTCGCAATTGCTCTTAAGAACTTAGCCATAAATTCCCTGCCAATGCCAATATCAGAAAGGGTATTCCGTACGTTTTCTTGTAAGATTTTTATAGTTTGAGGTCTTACATTTAAGTCTTTCATCCATCTTTTGAGTTAACTTTTGTATATGGTGATAGGTAGGGGGTCCTGTTTCATTCTTCTGCATATGGATAGCCAGTTATCCCAGCACCATTTTTTGAATAGGGAGTTTTTTTCCCATTGCTTATTTTTGTCAACTTTGTTGAAGATCAAATGGCTGCAGGTATGTAGCTTTATTTCTGGATTCTCTATTCTGTTCCATTGGTCTATCTGTCTGTTTTTGTACCAGTACCATGCAGTTTTACTTACTGTAGCCTTGTAGTATACTTTGAAGTCAGGTAATACAATGTCTCCAGCTTTGATTTTTCTTTGTTTTTGATTTTTTGTTTTATTTTGCTTAGGATTGCTTCGGCTCTTTTTTGGTTCCATGTGAATTTTAGAATTTTTTCTAGACCATCAAATATTTGATGAATTTAACAATGAAAATAATTTTTTCTTTTTTTCCTCTTTCTCACTAGTGAGGAGGTAACAAAAACAGGAAAAATTGACTGAATAGAATAAATGTGTTTATCATATTTAGATTATTTTTCCTTTCTCAATTTACACTTATATAAAGTAAAACTAAACTAATTAGAACTAATGGAGTGACTTGTACCTGTAACCTCCGCACTTTGGGAGGCTAAGGCGGGAGGATCACCTGAGCCCAAGTGTTCGAGACCAGCCTGGGCAGCACAGGGAGACCCTATCTGTAAAAAAAAAAAAAAAAAAAAAAAATTTTTAAAAATTAGCCAGGCGTGGTGGTACATGCTTGTAGTCCAAATCACTCAGGAGACTGAGATGGGAAGATCACTTGAACCCTGAAGGTTGAGGCTGCAGTGAGTCATGATCATGCCACTGTACTCCAGCCTGGACAAGAGAGCAAGACCTTGTTTCTAAAAAGGAAGTGTATATGCATATATATATATATATATATATATGTATACACACAGACACACAAAGTATATATATGTGTATATATGTAGTTTTATATGTATAAAAGTATATGTGTATATATTCTTTTTATACATAAAAAGTGTATATGTATACTTATATATTATATATATATACACACATACACACACTTTTTTCTAAATATATATATAATTAGAAAAAATTCTAGGCAACTGTCAGATCCTTAACATTTTACTTCACAGTTTAAGAATTTTATGTAATTGGGACCTATATTAGTATGCTTGAGCTTCCATAACAAAATACTATAGATTGGGTGGCTTAAGCAACAGAAATTTATTTTCCCACAGTTCTGGAGATAGGAATTCAAAGATCAAGGGGCTGGCCAATTTGGTTTCTGGGAGGGCTGCCTTTCTGGCTTATAAATGGCTGCCTTCTTGCTGTGTCCTTACATGATGGAGAGAGGGTAAAAAAGATCTCTTTCTTCCTCATGTTGTAAGGCCACCATCATATTGGATCAGAGACCAACCCTTACAACTTTATTTAATCTTAATTACCTTCTAAAGACCCTGTCTCCAAATACAGTCACATTGGGGGTTAGGGCTTCGTTATATGAATCATTCATTATATGGGGGACATAATTCAGTCAGTCTATAGCAGGACCATATCAAAATTGTATCTTGTCTTATAGATGAGAGAAGAGTTAAACTGGATTTACTTCTGAATGAAGTAGATGAAATTTTAGGTGAGTCAGAAGAAATGATGATAAGACAATAAAAATCATCTAAATGTTTAACAAAATAAATTATTTTGAAAGTATTTTATGTTATCTTGTCCATATCATATTAATCCTGACATTGTATCTGTTTTTATTGGCAATTTATATACAACTAAAGAGACATGCTTTATAAACTAAATGTTATTAATTATTATAATCAGTTGTTATCTACATCTTACTTAAAAGGCCACAGTGTAATGCCTAAATAACATGTCCTATATTCTTTGGAGTTTTTCAATAATATAATTTCATTATCTACTGTTTTGATAGCAAAATAGCAATGCAAATTACACATACAGGTAATATGACTACTAAGAATAAATTCATGATTCAGACACAAATGAAACAATAGAGCAAATATTACATGCTGGCAGAATTATTCATGCCACATCATTTTGTGAACTATCTGTGTGCTGTGTTTGTTTCTTGTTCCCAACATTGAAGAGCTTTATTCTACCAGAAAGATGTTTCATTTCTGAAATCTCCCTTCTAGTTCTGTGTAATTAGACAACACTGATGTTTCTGTTGCTTTTTATCCTGTATTTGTGGATAATGCTACACAGACATAATTGATTTTATAATTACTATTGAAATTTGATTTTTTTTATTATTTTCTTTTTTAAGGGGAAGAAATTGACTATGAAGATCTGGAAAATATTCTGAAAAACATAGGGTTAAGACTCCAACTAAAGGAAAACTCGGTATTGATGAAAAGTTTGCCACTTGATGGTAAGCATTTAATTTACGATGAGGTATTTATTCATCCATTTACTAAAAGTCAATGTGCTGCCATTAGGTACTAGACATTATATTTGGCTCTGAGTCATAAAGAATAAAAAAGACAATGTCCAGGTCCTAAAAGAATTCAATGTATAGATAGCACATGCCAAAAAAATTCCATGCACTTTAGTAAGTGCTATAATATTAATAAAAACATAACAAAGGCACAGAGGCATACCCAACCAAGGCGTGTTTGAGGAACTATGTATAACTTCATGTTGAGATAGTACAGAGTACACAGTGATATTCACAATATGTGAAGAAATACTTCATTAATTTGACTCAATTTAATCAAATAAGACAGGTCCCAAGGCAGAGAGACCCAGGACATTTTAATCATTTTCTTGAGCTGACACTCTCCTCTGGTCAATTTCACCTTTTTTTTCCCATAAGTTATTGGGGTACAGGTGGTATTTGGTTACATGAGTAAGATCATTAGTGGTGATTTGTGAGATTTTGGTGCACCCATCACCCGGGCAGTATACACTGCACGCTATTTGTAGTCTGCTATCTCTCATCCCCTTTCCACCCTTCCCCCCAAGTCCTAAATTGCACTGTATCATTTTTATGGCTTTGTGTCCTCATAGCTTAGTTCCCACATATCAGTGAGAACATATGATGTTTGGTTTTTCATTCCTGAGGTACTTCGCTTAGAATAATAGTCTCCGATCTCATCCAGGTTGCTGCAAATGCCATTAATTCATTCCTTTTTATGGCTGAATAGTATTCCATCATATAAATATACCACAGTTTCTGTAACCACTTGTTGATTGATGGGCATTTGGGTTGTTTCCACTTTTTTGCAATTGCGAGCTGTGCTGCCATAAACATGTGTGTGCAGGTATCTTTTTCATATAATGACTTCTTTTCCTCTGGGTTGATACCCAGTAGTGGGACTGCTAGATCAAATAGTAGTTCTACTTTTATTTCTTTAAGGAATCTCCACACCATTTTCCATAGTAGTTGTAATAGTTTACATTCCCACCAGCAGTGGAGAAGTGTTCCCTGTTTACCGCATCCACGCCAACATCTACTGTTTTTGGATTTTTTTCTTACAGCCATTCTTGCAGGAGTAAAGTGGTATCGTATTGTGGTTTTGATTTGCATTTCCCTGATCATTAGTGATGCTGAGCTTTTTTCGTATGCTTTTTGGCCATTTGTATATCTTCTTTTAAGAATTGTCTATTCGTGTCCTTAGCCCACTTTTTGATGTGACTGTTTTTCTTCTTACTGATTTGAGTTCATTGTAGATTCTGAATATTAGCCCTTTATCAGATGCGTAGATTGTGAAGATTTTCTCCCACTCTGTGTGTTGTCATAAAAGAGCAATTTTATTTTGCTCATGATTTTGTAGGTCAAGAACTAGGTTTTTCTGGATCCAGAGAAGTTATTTACATGATAGCTCACTCTCTTAAAAGGCAAATTGGTCCTGACTGTTGTCTGGGAACTCAGCAGGACTTCAGTCTGGGACCTCCAGTTCTTCTCTATGTGGGCTTCTCCACGGGATTGCTTCATCTTCCTCATAGCATGGTGGCTGGTTTTCAAAAGCAATTGTTCTAAGAGACAGGTAGTGGAAGCTGTCAGTTTCATAAGGCCTAGGCACAGAAACAGGTACAGAGTCACTTCTGTAGTTTTCTGTTGATTAAAGCAATTGCAGAACATACACAAAATCAAAAGCGAAAGGACATAAATCCTCCACATCTCCATGGTTAGGTTGAAATGTTAAATGAAAAAACAAAAATTGTGTCATTCCTACTCAATTGTCAAGAATTTTTATATTTTAAGACTTTGGTTTACTGCATCAAACACAGTACCTTAAGTTGTCATTGTTAGAATTAAAGTTAAACTGAGCAATGATTTTACATAGCTCAGTATTTGAGGGAAAGTGTGAAAGCTGTTTTTCTAAAATTGAGAGAGAATAAACTGGATAGAATCTTTAAAAGAAAAAAAAAAGGAAAGGGTGTTGTTTTTTTTTCCCCCACTTTATGTTTTTGTTTGCTTTGTGGAAGATTATTTGGCTGTATTTGGGTTTATTTCTGGGTTCTCTATTCTGTTCCATTGGTCTACGTGCCTATTTTTATACTAGTACCATGCTGTTTTGGTGACTATGGACTTATAGTATAGTTTGAAATGAGGTAGTGTGAATGGCTCCAGATTTGTTATTTTTGCTTAGTCTTGCTTTGGCTATATGGGCTCTTTTTTGGTTCCATATGAATTTTAGGATGTTTTTTCTAATTCTGTGATGAATGATGGTGGTATTTTGATGGGAACTGCACTGAATTTGTATATTACTTTTGGCAGTATGGTCATTTTCACAATATTGATTCTACCGATCTGTGAGCATGGGATGTGTTTCCATTTGTTTGTGTCATCTGTGATTTCTTTCAGCAGTGTTTTGTAATTTTTCTTGTACAGATCTTTCACCTCCTTGGTTAGGTATATTCCTAAGTATTTTATTTGTTTATTTATTTTACAGCTGTTGTGAAAGGGGTTGAGCTCTTGATTTGATTCTCCGCTTGGTTGCTGTTGGTGTATAGAAGAGCTACTGATTTGTGTACATTAATCTTGTATCCGGAAACTTTGCTGAATTCTTTTATCAGTTCTAGGAGCTTTCTAGAAGAGTTTTTAGGGTATTTCAAGATAAATGATCATATTATCAGCAAACAGTGACAGTCAATTTCACCTTTAACCAAAGAGAAATGTAGAACTGAAAGAAGGAAATCCACCAACCATAAAAGTTACAGGAGGATAAAATACCAGAGGGCAGCTTATCAGTCTTCTCTTGTTTACATTAGTCCTTCACTCCTGAAGGGTTTATGTGGTGCCCTGATGTTACCTTCCAGACACCTGACCATTGGTCTAGCCTTTTGTTGCTGCTTTCTGTAATGAAGGAGTAGGCAATGATAATCTTAGATTCATGGTACATAAAGGCAAAGGCAAAAATCTTTTAAAAAGAAAAGTTTCCCTAATTGGTGCTTTAACTGCCACTGCTAGCCCTCTACCCTAGGCTGTAAACACACACACACACACACACACACACACACACACACACACACAGCTTTTCATTTCCCAAGAATTTTGTTACAGCTTTTCACTTGGTTCCTACAATCCAAATTTCTGCTCAAACTTTAGTTGCTCCAGGGTTGATTTGTGGAGAGGAAGCCAGAAATCCATGCGACTTCACCACCTATGTGGGATTAGATTAATTTCTGTAAATATGAAACCTGTCATGGCAGCAGACAACGTCTCACTGATTACCTTGAAGAAGAATTTATTGTCATGGGCTTGTCAATGAAAATACAAAGCAAAGCATCCATTTGATGTCATGTGAAAAATACATAGAAATGCTCAATGCTAACATTCAAAGAAATCTTGTCATAATCATCAGGTTTTTTGCTCAAGAATTGCTTGAGCTAAATCTAAGTATATCTAACATTATACTTGGGAACACCAATATGCATGATCTTAAGCAGAGGAGTAGAAAAGGAGAAATCAGAAGAAAAAAAGAGAGACGTAAGAAAGGCATGGCAAGGTACCACTAATTGTTTTGGTGTCAAAAAGAAAAAGTAGGTAGATTTATTATCTTAAGAGCTCTCTCCTGTTGGTCTAATTCTTATTTCGGGTATAAACACAAACACAAAAAGATTTGAGTAAAATTATAAGAATTGTTCTTCTGAAATTGCTGGTTTTTAAAATATTTTATCAAGCCTCCCTATCAGTTGCTATACTGTGCTTTAATATCTTACAGCTGCTGGAAAGTTGTATAAGCATAAGTTGCTGGATGGTATAAGGTCTCTCAGAGGTAAGTGAGAAATCAGGTAAAACTGATTGCGTTTACTTTTTTAAAACCACATATATTTGGGGTGATGACAAGTTTGGCAATTAACCTGTTTATTGTTTTTGTCTCATAATTTACTACTTTGAACATAGTGCCTTTGGGGAAGTGATTTTTTATTCTATCACTGCATTTAAAATCTATTTTACAAATAGAATTATAAAGGCAGCTTCTTGCCACATTTCATCAGACTTGCCTAGTTCTTCAGTTTTTTCCTTATAAATGTCCCATGAAAGCTATAGTCAGATCCTCTAGACAAAAATGGGAGAGCATTCCCATTTTTGGGATTCACATGGCAGTTATTTTCATATAAACAACTTTATTGTTTCTTTGATTGTTTACCCTCTATTAACTCATGGACATGCCTAGTATTTTTCACTTTATCATTATTGTTTGCATTTCTCATTCCTGTCCTCTTTTTTCTAAGGAGTGAAGCTTAGTGTTGATAAACTAGAACCTTTCATGGAACATATGGGCTTTGAGCTTGAGGAAGAGGAATACCAAGATCTGAAAAACAACTTGCCCATTGATGGTGAGCTGCTCTTTAAGCAAAACTTTGGATCATATATGAGAACTTCTGATAGTATATTTAGAGTTGTGCAGAAGCATTAAAAAATAAAAAGAACTGCCCTCCAGCCTGAGCAACAGAGTGAGACCCTGTCTCCAAAATAAATAAATAAATGCATAAATAAATAGATACATAAAAATGTAAGAGTCCAGTCCTCAAGAATTAATCAATTCATGCAGTAGATTTTATTGAGCATCTAATATATATACACTATTAGGAATACAAAAATGAAGATGACAGAATCTCTGACCTCTAGGAGTTCATAGTCTAGTAATACATCTTATATGCAAACAATACATCATAATGCAATGTGGTTGTGAATATATAAAAATATGTTCAGTGAGATCCTAAAGGAGTAAAGAGCTAAGTTTTCCAGGAAGGGAATCAGAGAAAGGCTTGTCAGAAGATGTGTGGAAATTCTCCCAGATGAAGGCACTCCAGATAGGAAAATAATGCATACAAAAGCGTAAATGCATGCGAAGCCACAGAATTGTTAGGATTGCAGCAAGAATTTCCTTGCGGGTAGAATGTGACTTCATGTTACAACATGGCAGGGAAAAAAAGGCTGGAAAGGCAGATTGCCAAGACTGGAAAGCTATGTAGTTTAGCTTTCATCATCCTTTTGAGCCTTTCAGTAATGTGTGTCTTTCTAGAAATTTGTCCATTTCATCTAAGTTGTCTGATTTGTTGGCATGAAGTTGTTCATAGTATTTCTTTATATTCCTTTTTAATGTCTATGAAGTCAGTAATGATGTCCTTTCTCATGATTTTGATCTGTATCTTTTTTTTTTTTTTTGAGACGGGGTCTCACTCTATCGCCCAGGCTGGAGTGGATCTTGGCTCACTGCAAGCTCTGCCTCCCGGGTTTACGCCATTCTCCTGCCTCAGCCTCCCATGTAGCTGGGACTACAGGTGCCTGCTACCTTGCCCGGCTAGTTTTTTAATATTTTTTAGTAGAGACGGGGTTTCACCATGTTAGCCAGGATGGTCTCGATCTCCTGACCTCATGATCTGCCCGTCTCGGCCTCCCAAAGTGCTGGGATTACAGGCTTGAGCCACCGCGCCCGGCCAATCTGTATCTTTTTTATTTAGTCAAACTAGCTAAAGATTTGCCAATTTTGTTGATCTTTTCAAAAAACCAATATCAATTTTTCCTATCAATTTTCTGTTTTCCATTTTATTGATTTCAGCTCTAGTCCTCATTATTTTCTTCTCTCAGCTTACCTTGGGTTTAGTTTGCTCTTCTTATGGTGAAAATTTAGATTCTTAATTTAAAATCCTTCTTTCTTTCTTTCTTTCTTTCTTTCTTTCTTTCTTTCTTTCTTTCTTTCTTTCTTTCTTTCTTTCTTTCTTTCTTTTTCTTTCTTCTTATTCTTCTCCTTCTCCTTTCTTCTTCTTCTTCTCCATCTCCTTCTTCTTTTTTTTTTTTTGTTTTTTGTTTTTTTGTTTGTTTGTTTTTTTGACAGAGTTTTGCTCTTGTTGCCCAGGGTGGAGTGCAATGGCACAATCTCAGCTCACTGCAGCCTCTGCCTCCCGGGTACAAGCGATTCTCATGCTTCAGCCTCCTGAGTAGTTGGGACTACAGGCATGCACCACCATGCCTGGCTAATTTTTGTATTTTTAGTAGAGAACGGGTTTTACCATGTTGTTCAGGCTGGTCTCGAACTCCTGACCTCAGGTGATCCACCCACCTCAGCCTCCCAAAGTGCTGGGATTACAGGTATGAGCTACCATGCCCAGCCCTTTCTTCATTTCTAATACAGGTGATTGCAGGTATAAATTTTCCTCTAAGCACTGCTTTAGCTGCATTTTGAAATTTTTCATATTTGTGTTTTCATTTTCATTCAGTTTAAAATACTTTCTAATTTCCCAGGTAATTTCTTCTTGATCCATGGGTTATTTAGAAATGTGTTGTTTAATTTCTAAATGTTTATGGGGTTCCCAAATCTCCTTCTGCTGTTGACTTACAATTAATTCCTTTGTGGTCAGAAAACATACTTTCTTGATTTCAGTTCTTTTAAACTGAATGAGACTTGTTTTATGGCCTAGCGTATGGTCTAGCCTGGTGAATGTTCCATGGTTGATAATATTCTTCAAGTCTTCTTTAACCTACTTATTTTCCTGTTTGGTTGTTCTATCCATTATTTAGAGTGGGGTACTGAAGTTTCCAAATATTACACTTGAATTGTCTATTTCTACCTTCAATTTTAGCCTTCATACTGGAAGTAGTGGTATATCTAGAGTATTTCTCTCTTGCAAAATCAGTACTGATGGCAATGTAGACAGCATTATTGGAAGTAAAGACTGGAACTTGAGAGATACTTCCATGATCCAACAAGAGACAGTGAGAGCCTAGGCAAGGGAAGTGAATTTAGTGATGGATAACAGAGTGATTTGTGAAAGATTTTAGAATTTAAATGTATTTATTAAAACTAATAAAAATTTAAAGCAAATAGAGCATGGTGACTGATTACATGTGAGGTATGAAAAACTTGAAGAATTTTAGGAAGGGATATCCTAATGAGTAAGTCATCAGTCATAAGCCGATTCCGGAAGAGATTCAGGTTAAAATGTCAGGAGAGTAGTTTCAGTTTTGGACAGGTAGAGTTTGAGATACTTGTAAGACATTGACTTAGAAATATGAATTAAGAGATGGTTGGAAAGGAATACTCTAATAATTCATCTTCTTTATCTTTAATGAGGAAGTTAGCAGTCCACAAATTTAGCAAAACTTTAGCAATGTGTCAGAGCACTGATGAGATTATTAGTAGACCAAAAGGAAAAGCCAAAAAATAAATAAATGGAGAAAATGTCTGAGAGGGAAAGTCTGCAAGTAAACAAATAAAATAAGGAGGAAAATAGTAGTAAGAGAAAGACAGAAAAGAAGAATTTATCTACAGTAAATTCTGACCTACCAAAAATGACAAGTTTAAGATGGGGAATAGTAGTAATTCCCCTTAACATCAATCACATCTACCGTACATTAGCATGGCCTCATAATAATGAGACCTACAAGTAACCAAAAAGAAAATTTTCCAAAATAATAACCCTCTAGGGAAAAATAGCTAAAACCTGGGATTCATCCCACTGGTTCCACTGATTATATGGCATTGTGGAATGAAGTTGGAATTGGAATTAGCCAGACAGGGATTTGAATCTCAGCTCCAACAACTCTTGGCTGTGCAAGATTGGTCAAATTAACCGCTCTGGATCTTAGTTCCCTTCTGTCAAAAAGAAAATAATATCTACCTTTCATAATTGTTGTAAATTCTTAATACAGGCCTTAGCACATAGTAAACATTTAAAATTAGCTTTATTAGTAGCAATAATAAAAATCAATATACATTCATCTCAACACAATGCCACCCATTTATGCCCTGCTCTGGTCAGAAGAAAGTGAATTTTCCATTAGTTTTTTTTATTATTATTAGAAATACATTATTTCCCAGTATTTTTATCTACTTATAAAATGATGTAGATACTTTTTCTTATTCATTATCCAGGTATCTTGAAACTTTGCTGGAATGCCTTGATGATTTTGGTTGTAGAAATGTCAACCATCTCCTTGAGTACTACTTTTCAAGTCAATGAGCTCTTAGGAAACAGCATTAGAAATATTCTTATAAATAGCATTCAGGCTATTCATAAGTCTTCTGTGGGAATAATTAAAACACATTAGGATGAAAAATTAGCCAGGCATGGTGGTGTGTGCCTGCAGTCCCAGCTACTCAGGAAGCTGAGGCAGGAAAATCACTTGAACCTCAAGAGGCAGAGGTTGTGGCGAGCTGAGATTATGCCACTGACCTCCAGCCTGGGCGACAGAGCCAGATTCTGTCTCAAAAATAAATAAATAAAATAAAATACATGAGAATGGATAAGATGTCTTTCTCCAAGGCACTGACCATCTATAAGACCCCCCTTTTTTTTAGACGGAGTTTTGCTTGTGTTGCCCAGACTGGAGTGCAATGGCGTGATATTGGCTCACCGCAACCTCTGCCTCCCAGGTTCAAGTGATTCTCCTGCCTCGGCCTCCCAAGTAGCTGGGACTACCAGCGCCTGCCACCTCACCCAGCTAATTTTAGTATTTTTTGTAAAGACAGGGTTTCACCATGTTGACCAGGCTGGTCTCAAACTCCTGACCTCAGGTGATCCACCCACCTCAACCTCTGAAAGTGCTGGGATTATAGGCGTGAGCCATCGCGCCTGGCCTATAAGGTTCTTTAAAGACCCACTTTAAAAGGCAATATATCCATATAACAATATTGTACCCCTTAAATTTATACAAGTTTTAAAAAGAAAAATACAAAATAAAGTTTAAAAACAAAATTTAAAAGATATTGTTTAAGTTCAGTTAGATTGATCTAAAAATTATTTTATTGATATTGAAGTGAGTAGTAGAAGAAGGACAGAAAGCCTAAGCTAAGTGTGGATTGAGTATAGAAGTAGGCATCCGTGTGGCCGGCTCACACCTGTAATCCCAGCACTTTGGAAGACGGAGGCGGGCGGATCACGAGGTCACTAAGTCGAGACCATCCTGGCTAACACGGTGAAACCCCGTGTCTACTGAAAATACAAAAAATTAGCCCGGTGTGGTGGTGGGCGCCTGTAGTCCCAGCTACTCCGGAAGCTGAGGCAGGAGAATGGCCTGAACCCGGGAGGCGGAGCTTGCAGTGAGTCGAAATGGCGCCTGGGCGCACTCCAGCCTCCGCAACAGAGTGATCAGTGAAAAGATGGAAAGGAAAGGAAAGGGGAAGGGGAAGGGGAAGGGAAAGGGGAAGGGGAAGGGAAAGGGGAAGGGGAAGGGAGGGGGATGTAAAGGAGAGGGGAAGGGAAGGGAAGGGAAGGGAGGGGAAAAGGAAGGGAAAAGAGAAAGGGAGGCATTGGTGGCCGGGCACGGTGGCTCACGCCTGTAATCCCAGCACTTTGTGAGACTGAGGCAGGTGTATCACGAGGTCAGTAGATCGAGACCAGCCTGGCTAACACGGTGAATCCCCGTCTCTACTAAAAACACAAAAATTAGCCAGGCGCAGTGGCAGGTGCCTGTAATCCCAGCTACTCGGGAGGCTGAGGCAGGAGAATCTCTTGAACCCAGGAGGTGGAGGTTGCAGTGAGCTAATATCTGCACTCTAGCCTGGGTAATAGAGCAAGACTCCATCTCAAAAAAAGAAAGAAAGAGAGAGAGAGAGAGAGAAGGAAAGAAAGAAAGAAATGCATTGTTTTTGGTTTATGGGAGGGACTTTTTGAAGATATATGGACTGTTAATGCTCCAAGTCAAATCTTCCCTACTGGTGCAGTTTCCCTTTTTAAGTTGCTTGACAGTGTTATAATGAATAAATTAGAGTTATTCCAGATACTTCTTCAGTGTGTCAGCCCAGCATTCTACTACATGAGGTTAACTATCTTAATAAAATAAAAGTGATATTAGAAGTGTGAAGTAAGCATCCTTTTTATAATCAGAGCTTTTTCTTTCCACATTTTCCATTTGGAGTTTTAAAAGGATAAAATTCTAGGCTGGGCGCGGTGGCTCATACATGTAATCCCAGCACTTTGGGAGC
Organism: Rhinopithecus roxellana; assembly: GCF_007565055.1. Taxonomy (NCBI): domain Eukaryota; kingdom Metazoa; phylum Chordata; class Mammalia; order Primates; family Cercopithecidae; genus Rhinopithecus; species Rhinopithecus roxellana. The sequence goes on from NC_044567.1 coordinate 75,590,643, forward strand.
CCAAGGCAGGTGGATCACTTGAGGTCAGGAGTTGGAGACCAGCCTGGCCAACATGGTAAAACCCCATCTCTACCAAAAATATAAAAATAGCTGGGCATGATGGCATGCGCCTGTAATCCCAGTTACTTGTGAGGCTGAGGCAAGAGAATCACTTGAACCCGGGAGGCGGAGGTTGCAGTCAGCCAAGATCACACCACTGCACTCCAGCCTGGGAGACAGACTGAGACCCTGATACAAAATGAATAAATAAGTATCAAAACAAAAGGATGAAATTCTAGAATAAATCATACAAATTTGCTGAATTTTGTGTTTTCCTTCAATGTATGACTTTTTTTTTTTTTTTTTTTTTTTTTTGAGACAGAGTCTCACTCTGCTCCCCTGGCTGGAGTGCAATGGCATGATCTTGGCTCACTATAGCCTCCACCTCCTGGGTTCAAGCAATTCTCCTGCTCAGCCTCCTTTATATTTTATACAAATATAAAAATTTTTGTATTTTTAGTAGAGATGGGGTTTCACCATGTTGGCCAGGCTGGTCTCGAACTCCTGACCTCAAATGATTCATCCACCTTGGCCTCTCATAGTGCTGGAATTACAGGTACACCTGGCCAATGTATGACTGTTACATATTTCTTCTATTCTATTATTGTCTTTATGCATACAATTCTGTCTTGTCTTACAGATGAGGGGAGAGTTAATGTGAATGTGGTGATGGATGAAGGATATCTTTTTACAGGTAGGTTAGATTTTTATTAACTCATTATTGAGCGTCTATCATATCCCAACCTTCCAGGAGCTTGTGTAGTTGAGGCAGGAAAAATATATACAAGTAAATGCAATAAAATTTTATAGATTGCAAAGAACCTATGCAAGGTAAAGAAGGGGAAAGATGGTCACTTGCACCTGAGAAGAAATTGAGAAATAGTTTTGTAGAGTGGGCAACATATGAGCTAATCCTTAAAAAAATGAAACAGTGTTTGTCAGGGAGACAGTGTTTCTGATAGAGGGAAAAAAGCATAATTTTTGTATTTTCAATAGAGATGGGCTTTCACCATGTTGGCCAGGCTGGTCTGGAACTCCTGACCTCAGGTGATCCACCCACCTCGGCCTCCCAAAGTGATGGGATTGCAGGCGTGGGCTACTGTGCCCAGCCAAGAAAAAAAGTCTAAATACACCTATAATAAGAAATTCAGTTACAGATATACCTCATGTAATTATGCCCTGCTTTATTGCATTTTACAGATACTGTGATTTTTACAAATTGAAGGTTTGCAGCAACCCTGCATTAAGCAAGCCTATCAATGTCATTTTTCCAATTGTATGTCCTCATTTCATGTCTCATATGTCATGTCTTGCAAACTTTTTTGTTATATCTATTATGGTAATCTGTGATCAATGATCTTTGATGTTACTACTGTAATTGTTATGTAGTACTATGAACAGCAACCATACAAGACAATTGACTCAACTGTTAAAAAAAAAAAATGCATAAAAGGCACCAAGATGAGAAACGAAACAGTATGGAACTTTAAGGAACTAGAAATAATTTGGCATAAGCTGGATCGTAAAATGCTATCAGGAATTTGGCAAGAAATAAACTTAAAGAGCAAGGAAGGAGATGTGGTAGGCTCCCCAAAATATCCAAGTCCTAATCCTCAGAACCTGTGAATTGTTAACTTATATGGGAAAAGTGACTTTGGAGATATGATTAGGAACCCTGAGATGGGGAGATTATCCTTATCTAAGTATACCTTAAATGTCATTACAACTGTCCTTAAGAGGGAGACTTGATGACAGAAAAGGTAGAAGGCAGTGTGACAATGGAAGCAAGATACTACGATGAGAGCTTTGAGGATGGAAGAAGGGATATGAGCCAAAGAATATAAGTGGCCTCTAGAAGTGGAAGGCAAGGGAACAGATTCTCTGCCAGATCCTCCTGAAGAAACCAGCCCTGCTGACACCTTGACTTTAGCCCAATAAAACTGATTTCAGACTTTCACTCTCCAGAACCATTAAGAGAAAAAAATTGTATTGTTTTAAACCACCAAGTTTTTGGTAAATTGTTACAGCAACAACAGGAACTTACACAGGGGACAAATCATAGAGGTCTTTGACTACCAAATAAAGGAGTGTGAATTTTATTCTGTGGAGTATGGAGTCATTCCAGGATTTTAAGCTAGAGACTATGTGATGAGATATGCAAATTAGAAAGATTTACTGGGTGCAATGGATCATGCCTGTAATCCACCACTTTGGGAGGCCAAGGCAGGTGGATTGCCTGAGCTCAAGAATTTGAGACCAGCCTGGGCAACATGGTGAAACTCCATGTCTACAAAAATAAAAAATAAAAAAATAACCAGGTGTGGTGGCGCATACCTGTAGTCTCAGCTACTTGGGGGACTGAGGTGGGAGGATGGCTTGAGCCCAGGAGGTTGAGGCTGCAGTGAGCTACAACTGTACCATGTAATCCAGCCTGGGTAACAAAGCAACACCCTGTCTCCAAAAAAAAGAACGAAAAGAAAGAAAGATTGCTTCAGCAGCAATATAGAGAATGGATGAATGGATGAATGTGTGTATAGGAGAGGAGTCAGGGAGAACAGTTAGGAAGCAAATTGTCACTGTCCAGGCAAAAGACAATAAAAGACAGAGGTAATCATTATCAACGAGACTTGAGAGGAAGGGACACATATAAGAGATATTACAGATATAATATTACAGGATTTGATTCCTGATCAATTATGGAGTTTTGAAGAAAGGAAACAGTAAAGGATGACTGCTTTGTTTCTGAGTTCGGTAGTTGGGTGAGTGATAAAGACAGTCACCAAAATAAAGAAATTCAGTAAAAGATTTAGAAGTAGAGTTATCATTTTGGGTCATATTGAATTTTGAGACATCTAAAGAGAATTGAACCATAGGCAATTGAATATATGAGTAAGAATCTGGGCCGGGCGCAGTGGCTCACGCCTGTAATCCCAAAACTTTGGGAGGCCGAGGCGGGTAGATTGCCTGAGGTCAGGAGTTCGAAACCAGCTGGCCAACATAGTGAAACCCCGTCTCTACTAAAAATACAAAAAAAAAAAAATTAGTTGGGCGTAGTGGTGGGCGCCTGTAATCCCAGCTACTAGGGAGGCTGAGGCGGGAGAATCGCTTGAACCCATGAGGCAGAGGTTGCAGTGAGCCGAGATCACACCATTGCACTCCAGCCTGGGCAACAAGAGCAAAACTCTGTCTCAAAAAAAAAAAAAAAAAAAAAAAGAATCTGAAGCCACCTCTTTTTCCAAGACAAGGAGACTTTAAGTCAGGAAGGACAAACATATAGAGAATCTAGGTAGATGTGGGAGTAAAATTCAAAGGAGTTTACCTAAAAGCTTCAATTTTCTTTGTAAAGTAGAAAACAGGATCATCTACTAGCAGGAAGGACACAATGGTGGGGTAGGGAATTTCAAGAAGAGTATTGATGATTTTACATAACTTTTTTTCTTGTTTTTGTTTTTAGTTTTGTATATGTAGGGGATACAGGGGCAGATTTCTTACATGTATATATTGCGTCATTGTGAAGTCTGGACTTTTAGTGTACCCATCACTCAAACAGTGAATATTGTACCCGATAGGCAATTTTTCAACCCTCACCCCTGCACCCTCCCACCTTTTGTAGTCTTTAATGTCCATTATTCCACTCTGTATGTCCATGTGTACAAATTGTTTAGCTCCCAGTTACAAGTGAGAGCATGTGGTACTTAACCCTGTGTTTCAGAGTTATTTTGCTGAGGATAATGGCCTCCAGTTCCATCCATGTTGCTGCAAAAGACATAATATCATTGTTTTGGTGTCTGAGTAGTATTCCTTGGTATATACATACTCTGTCCTCTCTATCCATTGATGGACAGTTAGATTGATTCCACATCTCTGCTATAGTGCTGCAATAAGCGTAAGAGTGCAGATATCTTTTTAATATAATGATTTCTTTCCCGTTGGGTATATACCCAGTAGTGGAACTGCTGGATCAAATGGCAGCTCCATGTTTTAGTTCCCTGAGAAATCTCCATACCGTTTTCCATAAAAGCTATACTAATTTGATTTTGTATAACTTTGATAGAAAACATAAACTAAAGTTAATAAGGAATACATGAAGGCATTGCTGAGAAGGGCCAAGAGGTAACCATAGTTAAATAGCATTAAAACATAATGGCAACCTTTCATATGATTATATGATATTCTTCAGTTGGACCAAATTGGGAGATGCTAAGGCTCATGTACCAGAAGAATGAAAGCATAGGGACTTAACCGTGTAGTCCAAGAAAATGATTAAGTGTTCTAGTATGGATGCAGAAAGAAGTGAGGTTGTGAACTTAGAGAAAAGTGAGAGAATGGGAATGAAATTCTCTATAAAGATATAACAGGTGTGGTATGAGAAAGGAAGTAAAATAAATGGAAGAATTACAAGGTATTGGCCAGAAGTCAGCACGTTAGAATTTAAAGTTTTAGAGGTAAAGCATTTCTAGGTGATGACAAAGTCCAGAATGTGTCATTGAGAGTTAACTGATGTAGAATTTAAGAGATAGTCATTGAAGATAAGAAGGTCAAGAAATTTGGAGGCCAGTCATTGAATGAGTTATCTGAATGAAGGCTGGAATTCCTTACAATGATGCCAGGAGTATTGGAGGAAGAAGACGACTATGGGTCATGGGACAAGCTCCTAAAGTGACCAAGAAGCCAGTGGGTGGCAATAAAAATAAGAGATAGTTATTGAGGATAAGAAGGTTGAGAGATTTGGAGGCCAAGTCATTGAATGAGTTATCCATATAAAGGCTGGAATTCCTTACAATGATGCTAGGAGTTTTGGATGCAGGAGAAGACTATGGGTCATAGGACAAGCTCCTGAAGTGACCAAGAAGCCAGTGGGTAGAAATAAAAAGAAAGCCAAATTCCATAAATCTCAAAAGAGAAGAGGTTTGGATTTGGTTGGAAAGCAGCGGTTGCAACGTAGGAGAATGCCAAGCTGTGAGACAATTAGGACATAGAAAAATGAGCAGTCTTGGTGACAGAACAAGACTCCATCTAGGAAGGAAGGAAGGGATGAAGAGAGGAAGGGAAGAAGGGAGGAAAGGAGGGAGGAAAGGAGGGAGGGTGGGAACGAAGGAAGGAAGGAAGGAAGGAAGGAAGGAAGGAAGGAAGGAGAGAGAAAGAGAAAAATGAGCAGTCTTATCTCAAAAATAAAAGCAAGTAATAGAAAATTATATTAGGAAGAGGCAAAGTTCAGTTAAAAAGGACAGTTAAAAGTCTGTAAAGAGACTAAAGATACAGAGAAATTCATATTAACTGAAATATTAATTTCAGAGTGCACTATGAGAAGGGTTGAAAAGAAGCTAGCAACAGAAAGAAAAATGTCAAGGTAATAAAATAATAGACTAGAGAGGGCAAAAAATTTGAAGGGGTTTTCATTCCAAAAAATGAGAGCAATATGGATAAAAGGTATGGTTAGACCATGCTCTTGAGGCAGAAGCTCCCATGTCTTGTCAAAACCCTGATCAAGTTAGCAGACTGGGAGCTTGCTCTTTTGTATCTGAAGAGTCATTCTTTTGGCTGGTGACAGGGGGATATTAGAAGCCCCAGTGGTCCAAGTCTTCACAAGAGAGTTCCGAAGCATCTTGGGGAAAACAACCCTTGTGCACATTTCCTCCTAGGCACTTGTGCAGATGACTGGCTAATTCTCAAGACATTCCCCTCTCAGTGAAAAACTGCATGTGGTGCCAGAGGACTAAAAGCAAGAATTTTCTTTTGCTGGAATTGGAAAGTATTGGGACATCTGATTTGTCTGCCTTAAGTGCATCTTTAGCTTTTGTTCCCTCCCAAGAGAGCTACTGTAAACATGATGAACCTTCATAAAACCCACTGGACTTTCTGCAGGAAGTATGGCAAGTTCCAACCCCACAAAGTGACACAGTGCAAGAAGGGCAAGGATTCTCTGTATGCCCAGGGAAAGCAGTGTTATGACAGGAAGCAGAGTGGCTATGATGGGTAGACTAAGCCGATTTTCCAGAAAAGCCTAAAACCACAAAGAAGATTGTGCTGAGGCAAGAGTGTGTTGAGCCCAACTGCAGATCTCAGCGAATGCTGGCTATTAAAGAGAACTGAAAGGAGCTAAAACAAGAAAGGGCCAAGTGATTCAATTCTGAGCTTCATCTTTGGTTTTATTAAGAAAACAATAAAACCTTGAGGTTATGTTCAAACAATAAATAAAGAAATTGCATCTTCAAGCAGAGAAAAGAGCCATGAAAAGAGCCAGAGAAAAGAGCCGTGGTGAAGGAAAATTGTACAGTCATCCTAAGAGCAGACTGGGAGATGGTTGCAGGGGCAAGGATAACGTGATTTCCACTCTCATAACCAGGAACTAAAACTAAGTTTGTTACCGAAGAAATTTGTTAGCTTTGTGTCTTATTCATGCTTGTGATAGTTTGGTTTTCACCTGTCTGTTTCCCTCTAGCACTTTACATTAAAGTTGTAAGAATAAAAAATCTCTACATGCTAGTGTTCCTGAGGCACACAAAAAGAGGTGAGCTTGAGAGGTTGCATCTGACTTCCTAGCCACCCTTAAGGAAGGAAGCACAAGAAATTCACTGTGCGTTACAGCTACCAAGAAGAGGAAAGCAGACTCACCAAATCCCTGAGGCATGGCAGAGAGCCAGACCAGGTTAAGATAGAAGCCCCTAGAGAAAGGCCCTGTATGGTGCCAAAACATGCAATTAAGAAAATTTTGCACAATCGAGATTCCAATGTTTGCACAAAATTCTATTTTAAATGCAGTGTTTCCCTTTCTGATACATTCTCTCACTCTACCTATTTACTGGTGAATGTTTTTATCTAATGGCTTACAGCCTAATTTTCACCATCATTGTTTTAGAAAACAGCTCTAAGATTATGTCTGAGCAATAGCTGGCATTATTGCCAGATTTATTTCATTAATGTTTAGTCAGCAAATGATGCCACATGAACATTTTTCATAATATAGAATCATCATTCTTCAAACTTTAAACCACTTTCACTTTTTACTTTTTAAAGGTGAGAAGGTTGATACTAGGAACCTGGAAAATTTTCTGGAAAATATAGGGATAAATCTCACAGAAGATAAAGGCATGCAACTGCTGAATAATCTTCCAATTGATGGTAAGCATTAAAAATATCACACAACCAGGCGTGGCAGCACATGCTTGTGGTCCTAGCTACTCAGGAGGCTGAGGTGGGAGGATTGCTGGGGCCCAGGAGGTCAAGGCTGCTTTGAGCAGTGATCACGCCACTGCATTCCAGCCTGAATGACAGGGCAAGTCCCTGTCTCAAGAAGTTTAAATTTAAATTTTAAAAATCGTAGTAAAGCCAGGTGCAGTGACTCACACCTGTAATCCCAGCACTTTGGGAGGCTGAGGTGAGAGGATCGCTTGAGTTCAAGAGTTCAAGACCAACCTGGGAAACATAGTGAGACCACATCTTTACAAAAAAAAAGTTTAAAAAGTAGCCAGGCATGGCTGCACGTACCTGTAGCCCCAGCTACTTGGAAGGCTGATGTGGGAGAATCACTTGAGCCCAGGAGGTGGAGTCTATAGTGAGCTGAGATCCTGTCACTGCACTCCAGCCTGGGAGACAGAACGAAACCCTGTTTCAACAACAACAAAATCATAGGATTCTTTGAAGAAGGCCGAGCATATGAACTTTTGTGACTAATACTCCCTATGTAAGGAATGTTCCATGTCCCTCCAACAAAATGATTTCATCAAATTGAGAACTGTTTCCATTCCTGAGTTTTATTCTTGAAAATGAAAAAGTATAAATTTCTGGAATAAAATATTTTAAAATCTACATTCTGAAATTATGTATGTTTTGTGCTATTTTTTAAATATCTACATTGCTACCTGAGACTTGAATTTTTCTCTATCTTACAGCCAAAGGAAAGGTATATGTGAACAGATTGATGAAAGAATTGAGAGGTCTTGAAGGTGAGTGAGAAGTAAGATAAAAAGGCAGGTAAAACGGAGGTCCTCAAGCTTTACTGTTGTTTTCAAAAACCCTTCCTATTTCACAATTTTCAGATTATTAATCCTACTGTCCCAACTGCTTATTAATTCGTTGTTTATCCTTATATGCTTTAAGCACACTGCAATCACTAAAATGGTTTAACTACAGTAGACTCAAAAACAGTGGTTCCCAAATAAAGTTGTGCATCAGAATCACCAAGAAAAAAACACTGTTTTAGCATTCAGATCACTAGGCCCTTTTTCTGTCATATTGATCTTGGATTTCTAGAGCTAGTACCTAGAAACACGTTATTAAAAAGTTTTGAGGAGGAAGGACCAAGATGCCAATAGGAAGAGCTCTGGTCTACAGGTCCAGCAAGACCATTACAGAAGGTGGGTGATTTCTCCTTTTCCAATTGAGGTACCCAGTTCATCTCATTGGGACTGGTTGGGCAGTGGGTCCAACCCATGGAGGGCAAGCAGAAGAAGGGTAGGGCATTGCTTCACCCAGGAAGTGCAAGGAGCCAGGGACCTCCCTCCCCACATCCAAAGGAAGCCGTGAGGAACTGTGCCACCCGCTGGGTTACTATACTTTTCCCACAGTTTTTGCAATCTGCAGATCAGGAGATTCCCTCATGTGCCTACACCACCAGGGCCCTGGGTTTCAAGCACAAAACTGGGCAGCTATTTGGGCAGACACTGAGCTAGCTGCAGGAGTATTTTTTTGAACTCCAATAGTGCCTGGAACCCCAGTGAGACAGAATCATTCACTCCTCTGGAAAGCGGCCTGAAGCCAGGGAGCCAAGTGGTCTCGCTCAGCAGGTCCCAGTCCCGTGGAGCCCAGCAAGCTAAGAACCACTGGCTTGAAATTCTCACTGCCAGCACAGCAGTCTAAAGTCAAACTGAGATGATCAAGCTTGGTAGGGGGAGGGGCATCTGCCATTACTGAGGCTTTAGTAGGTAGTTTTCCCCTGACAGTGCTAAGGAAGCTGGGAGGTCTGGGGTGGGCACAGCAAAGCAGCTATGGCCAGACTGCTTCTCTAGATTCCTCCTCACTGGGCAGGGCATCTCTGAAGGAAGGGTAACAGCCCCGGTTAGGGGCCTACAGACAAAATCCCCATCTCCCTGGGGCAAAGCACCTGGGGGAAGGGGTGGCTGTGGACCGCAGCTTCAGCAGATTTAATCGTTCCTGCCTGCTGTCTCTGAAGAGAGCAGCTGATCCTGACAAGAGGGATTCTCCTAGCACTGCACACTAGCTCTGCTAATGGACAGACTGCCTCCTCAGGTGGGTCCTTCACTCATGTCCCTCCTGACTGGGAGAAATTGCCCAACAGGGGTCGACAGATATCTCATACAAGAGAGCTCCAGGCCAGTGCCCCTCTGGGACAAAGCTTCCAGAGGAAGGAGCAGGGAGCAATCTTTGCTGTTCTGCAGTCTCCACTGGTGATACCCAGGCAAACAGGGTCTGGAGTGGACCTCCAACAAACTTCAGCAGACCTGCAGAAGAGGGGCCTGACTTTTAGAAGAAAAACTAACAAACAGAAAGCAACAATATCAACATCAACATGAAGGACCCCCTCACAAAAACCCTATCCAAAGGTCATCAGCCTCAAAGATCAAAGGTAGATAAATCCACAAAGATGAGGAAAAACCAGCACAAAAATGCTGAAAATTCCAAAAATCAGAATGCCTCTTTTCCTCCAAATGATTGCAATTCCTCTCCATTAAGGGCACAAAACTGGATGGAGAATGAGATTGACAAATTGACAGAAGTAGGCTTCAGGAAGTGGATAATAGCAAACTCCTCTGAGCTAAAGGAGCATGTTCTAACCCAATGCAAGGAAGCAAAGAACCTTGAAAGAAGGTTACAGGAACTGGTAACTAGAATAACCAGTTTAGAGAAGAACATAAATTACCTGATGGAACTGGAAAACACAGCCGAAGAACTTCGTGAAGCATACACAAGTATCAATAGCTGAATTGATCAAGTGGAAGAAAGCGTATCAGAGATTGAAGATCAACTCACTGAAATAAGGTGTGAAGACAAGATTAGAGAAAAAAATAATTAAAAGGAATGAACACACCCTCCAAGCAATATGGGACTATATGAAAAGACCAAACCTATGATTGATTCATGTACCTGAACGTGATGGAGAGAATGTAAACAAGCTGGAAAACACTTCAGGAAATTATCCAGGAGAACTTCCCCAACCTAGCAAGACAGGTCAACATTCAAATTCAGGAAATACAGAGAACACCACTAAGATACTCCTCGAGAAGAGCAACCCAACGACACATAATCATCAGATTCTCCAAGGTTGAAATGAAGGAAAAAATGTTAAGGACAGCCATAGAAAATAGTCAGGTTACCTACAAAGGGAAGCCCATCAGACTAACAGTGGATCTCTCTGCAGAAACCCTACAAGCCAGAAGAGAGTGGGGGCCAATATTCAACATTCTCAAAGAAAAGAATTTTCAACCCAGAATTTCATATCCAGCCAAACTAAGCTTTATAAAGTGAAGGAGAAATAAAATCCTTTCCAGACAAGCAGATGCTGAGGGCTCTGCTTCCTCACCAGGCCTCCCTTACAAGAGCTCCTGAAGAAAGCACTAAATATGGAAAGGAAAAACTGGTACCAGCCACTGCAAAAACATACCAAAATATAAAGACCAATGACACTGTGAAGAAACTGCATCAACTAATGTGCAAATTGAACAGCTAGCATCATGATGACAGGATCAAATTCAAACATAACAATATTAACCTTAAATGTAAATGGGCTAAATGCCCCAATGAAAAGATACAGATTGGCAAATTGGATAAAGAGTCAAGACCCATCAGTGTGCTGTATTCAGGAGATCCATCTCACATGCAAAGACACACATAGGCTCAAAATAAAGGGATGGAGGAATATTTACCAAGCAAATGGAAAGCCAAAAAAAAAAAAAGCAGTGGTTGCAATCCTAGTCTCTGATAAGACAGACTTTAAACCAACAAAGATCAAAAAGGACAAGGCTAATACATAAGGGTAAAGGGATCAGTGCAACAAGAAGGGCTAACTATCCTAAATATATATGCACCCAATACAGGAGCACCCAGATTCATAAAACGAGTTCTTAGAGACCTATAAAGAGACTTAGACTCTTACACAATAATTGTGAGAGACTTTAACACCCCACTGTCAATATTAGACAAATCAATGAGACAAAAAATTAACAAGGGTATTCAGGACTTGAACTCAGCTCTAGACCAAGTGAACCTAAAAGCCATCCACAGAATACTCCACCCCAAATCAACAGAATATACATTCTTATCAGTGCCAGATAGCACTTATTCTAAAATCAACCACATAATTGAAACTAAAACACTCCTCAGCAAATGCAAGCGAACAGAAATCATAACAAACTGTCTCTCAGACTACAGTGCAATCAAATTAGAACTCAGGATTTTAAAACTCACTCAAAACCACACAACTACATGGAAATTGAACAACCTGCTCCTAAATAAAGAAGTTATTTACCCAAGTACCCATCAATGATAGACTGGACAAAGAAAATGTAGCACCATGGAATACTGTGCAGCCATAAAAAGGAATGAGTTCATGTCCTTTGCAGGCACATGGATGAAGCTGGAAGCCATCATTCTCAGCAAACTAACAGAGGAACATAAAACCAAACACCCCATGTTCTCCCTCATAGGTGGGAGTTGAACAATGAGAACACTTGGACACAGGGAGGGGAACATCACATACCAGGGCCTGTCAAGGGGTGAGGGGCAAGGAGAGGGAGAGCATTAGGACAAATACCTAATGCATGTGGGGCTTAAAACCTAGATGACGGGTTGATAGGTGCAGCAAACCACCATGGCACGTGTATACCTATGTAACAAACCTGCACGTTCTGCACATGTATCCCAGAACTTAAAATAAAAAATAAAGAATAAAATGAACAGAAGAAGTGTCCCAGAAGATATTGGTCAACAGATATAAAGTCATAGGTTGGAGGAATAGGTTCTGGTGTTCTATTGCCGAACAAGATGGCTATAATTAATAATAATGTATTGTGTGTTTCAAGCTACAAGAATGCGTTTTGAATATTCTCGCCACAAAGAAATGGTTAATATTTGAGGTGATAGATATGCTAATTACACTGATTTGATTATTCCACAATTTTTACATGTATCAAAACATCACATCATACCCTTTAAAATATACAATTATTATTTGTCAATTAAAAATATAAAAATTTAAAAAATATTTCCAGAGGACTATGATGGAGTAAACTCATGGACTTTATTTAGTTATTTATTTTTCTCCATTATTTTAGCAAGTTTCAGATCCTATTATGCAGACACATTTATAAAGGCTGATTTTGGTCTTAGCTCTCCTAAAAGCAGTAACAGAATCCCACAACTCAGGGTTTAGAAATTCCTGACTTACATACTAAAAATCATGTTTACTTGAATAGTTTAATTGTTCTTTGCCCTTCTTTCTGCATATAGAATTGATGCCTAGGTGTGAGCTAGAATTACCCGCTCTTTATATCATTACAAATTTTCTTGTGTTCATCCCCTTATTTCTTAAGGAACAAAAGTGTCTTCAGATAAGATGGAAATTTTCATGAAAAGCATGGGAATTGATCTCAAGGAGAAAGAAATCCAGACACTGAAGGACCACCTACCAGTTGATGGTAAGAGTTTTGAATATCAGTATGCCCCTGAGTAAACCTTTGAACATGAAGCTAGTAGTGGGGCTGGAATAATTGAAGGGGCTAGAATGATTGAAGATAGGATATATATGAAAAGAAATGAAAGAGTAAGACCTTACTCCCCATAATTACCAAACTGAACCCAATGGCTACCGCTTGGGAAGAATCACCAAGAATACTGCCAATATAAATGGCAAGTGTCAACTCAGTATGTAACACCACAGGAAATACCAAGATTTAACAAGAATACACAGGACATTAATCTTTTAATCCTTACTGGTAATCCAGCGTTAAATAGCAATGACCAGCACTGTGTAGTTCTGACACATGCAAGGCACTCTTCTAAGCACTTTCATTTATCAACTTATTTAATCTTGCAAACAACCCTAAAAGGTAGGTTCTGTTTTTATCCCAATTCTACATATAAGGAAACTAAGGCACGAAAAAGTCAAGTCACTTGCCCAAAGGCAGAGAGCTAGTAAATGGTGGAACCAGGAAAAGAACCTAGGCAATCTGGCTCCAGAAACTGTCTCTTAACCACAATGCTATACTTCCATGAGCTAATAGAATTATTGAATTTTAAAAGGTATATAGTAATGTTACAAATGAAATTAATTAAATTTGGCATATTTTAGATGGTCTTATGCTAGTGGAACTGAGAAAAATTCATCAGGAAATTTTGGGGGACTACTGCTCCAGAAAGGAAATCATAAAAATATATAATTAATCCAAGTCAGTGAATACTGTATGTGCTTTTCTAAATCAGTAGTACCTTTCATTCTTCCATTCTATCAACTTCAAAGACTGTGATGCATCAGGCACTGTTCTAGGTCCTTGGTACCTTTGCCTTAATAAGTAAGCAGTTTTCAAAACATGACTTTTTCTTTTGTTTTTAAATCGCTTCTATAGCTCTTTCAATCTACCAATGCAATAAATGTAGATACTTGTGGTTGCCCTGTTGTGCTAGTATCTTGGAACATCACCAGCACAGTGATTTAAAGTGTGAGGCCCTTAATATAATTCCTGAGAATACCTTGTACATCTGTTTAACCATCTGAGATAGGATAGAATATTGTTTCAGAACCTAATGGGCCTCAGTGGAGCTAATTGGAGACATAGAAAGGGAAGAGTGTGGTGACATGTTATTTACAGGCCAACTTTTATCCAAAAGAAGTTCTTCCTTGTCCTATTTAAAAGTTATAATGGTAAGCATATTACTACTAATAATAAGGTGTTATAAAACTATAAAATAATACCAGTCTAGACGCAGTGGCTCACCTCTGTAATCCCAGCACTTTGGCAGGCTGAGGCGAGAGGGTCTCTTGAGACTAGAAGTTCAAAACCAGCCTGGGCAACATAGCAAAACCTCATCTCTAAAAATTATTTCTTTTAATTATCTGGGAACGGCCAGATGCAGTTGCTCACATGTGTAATCCCAGCACTTTGGGAGCCCAAGGCAGGTGGCCTTGAGGCCAGGAGTTCAAGACCAACCTGGGCAACACAGTGAAACCCCAACTCTACTAAAATTACAAAAATTAACTGTGCATGGTGGTACATACCCATAATCCCAGCTACGCAGGAGTCTGAGGCAGGAAAATTGCTTGAACCCAGGAGGTGGAGGTTGCAGTGAGCCAAGATCATGCCACTGCACTCTAGCCTGGGCAACAGAGTGAGACTCTATCTAAAATATATATATATATATATATCTCCAGGGATGGTGGTATGTGCCTATAGTCCTAGCTACTTGGGAGAGTGAGGCAGGTGGATTGTCCAGCCTAGGTGACAGAATGAGTCCCTGTCTCAAAAAAAGAAAAAAAAAAAATACTGGTAAAAGAATGTCATAATTGCTGGGTGTGGTAGCTCACACCTGTAATCCCAGCACTTTGGGAGGCCGAGGTGGGTGGATCAAGAGGTCGGGAGTTCGAGACCAACCTGGCCAACATAGTGGAACACTGTCTCTACTAAAAATCCAAAAAATTAGCTGGGCGTGGTGGCAGGCACCTGTAATCCCAGCTACTTAGGAGGCTGAAGCAGGAGAATCACTTGAACCTGGAAGGCAGAGGTTGCAGTGAGCCAAGATCATGCCATTGCACTCCAGCCCGGGCAACAGTGCGAAAAAAAAAAAGATTATCATAATTTTAGAAGTATTTTAAAAGAACAAACAAAGATAAATTCTGTATCTAAGAATCTGGAATATAATAATTTTAAAGCTAATTCATTATTTATAATATGTTTGCATTTTGCTATAACTATAATTTAGTAAATGTCTATGGAGCATCAATCTTGTGCAAACCATTACACTAATGCCTAGGTGATACTAAGAACGCAAAGTGATTCTTGGTATCTTGTCCTCAGATAAACTTGCAGTCTTAGGAATATTACAAATAATACAACAGTGTGAACATATTTGAGCAGTGATGAATTGACACCCTTGACCAAGTCATAAGTAGAAAATGAGTGTGTCCTTCAGCAGCTGTAAGGTTCCAAACTGAATCTTGCCTATGAGAGTAATAACATCTCTTAACTACTAGCTTAACCTCCCAATCCAGTGTCTCTCAAACTTGCAATCTTACAAACTGCTTAAAATTTATCTGCTGACTTCCAGTGACTTCAGACTTCAATTTGAGAAATACTGATCAAAGAAACTAAGTACATGGTCTGTGAAAATATATTTTAATTGAGAATGGTCAATGGTCATGGCAAAATAAAAGTTTTGTCATCACAAATGGACTTTAACTGGATATATCAACATGATACTATGATGTTGGCAACCTACGATCAACCAGACATGGATACCAACACTCTAATCTTTTAGTGGATAGCTTAGTGCCAAAGTCATCATAAGCCTAAAGGTAAAGTCAGCGTTGACAAAAATGGAAATACCATTTTTAAACAAAATTTTTTAATTCTCAAATTTCCAACCCCTGAATAGATTAACTTACTAGATAATAGATTGTCTTGAAGGAAAGAAGAATGCTCTAAACTTTACTCTTGCATTGTGAAATGTAGATTTTGATTGTTTATAGGATAAATAGTAGTAGCTATATTAATTCAATTCATGAACATTGGACTTGGAAAAATGAACTTCTAGGGAAATGTTTTTGAATAATTGACTTTTGAGTTTCTATTTCAGAATTTAAGGACCTTATATCATTTTTCCATAAATCTTTTTGATGCCTTTTTATCTTAAAGATAATGGGAAGATTGATTTGAATACGATGATGGATGAAGTTAAAAATGTTACAGGTGAGTGAGATGTTACAGTAAATACTACATTGTGTGATCTTAAAGTTTTATATGGAATTATATTTTAACACAATAATGTTTCTTCCACTCATTTATTTAACAATTATTTATAGAGTATTTACCACATGCCAGGCATTGTTCTAGGCATATAGGCTATATCAGTAAATAGTACAAAGGTCGCTGCCTCCTGGAGCTTAGATTCTAGCAGGGGAAATGAGCAATAAACAATAAACATTAAACATAAGTACATTATATAATATGTTAGAAAGTGATATATGCTCTGGAAATAAGTGAAAAGTAGATAAAGGAGATTGGGAGAGCAGGGTGTGTTGGGGAAAGAGGCAGGTGTGTTTTTAAACAGATAATCAGGCCTTCTTGAGAAGGTGATGTTTGAGCAAACACTTGAAAGAGGTGAGGGTTTTGATATGTGGGGATTTCTAGACAAAAAGTGTTGCAGACAAAGGGGACAAGGACAAAGGCAGGAGCATGCCTGGTATATTCAAAGAACAACAAGAAGGTCAGTGTGGCTGAAGCTGAGTAACTAAGTAAAAAAGTAATAGGGAGACTGGACACGGTGGCTCACACCTGTAATCCCAGCACTTTGGGAGGCCAAGGCGGGCAGATCACCTGAAGTCAGGAGTTCAAGACCAGCCTGGTCAACATGGTGAAACCCCATCTCTACTAAAAGTGCAAAAATTAGCCAGGTGTGGTGGTGCATGCCTGTAGTCCCAGCCACTCAGGAGTCTGAGGCAGGAAAACCACTTGAACCCAGGAGGCAGAGGTTGCAGTGAGCTGAGATCAGGCCACTGCACTCCAGCCTGGGTGATAAAGCCAGACTCCATCTCAAAAAAAAAGTAATAGGGGATGAGAAGAGAAAAGTAATGGGTGCATTACTTATTTTTGAAAGCCCTGCAAATACTTGGGCTTATTTTCTGAGATAAACAGAAAGCTATTGTAGGGTTTAAAACCGAGGGGTAATATGATCTGACCTATCATATTACCCCTAGAGGGTAGGGGAGAGGGAGGGGAGAGGAGAAAAGAGGGGAGGGGAGGAGGGGGGAGGGGGAGTGAAGTTGGGAGGCGAGGAGGGGGAGGGGGAGTGAAGTTGGGAGGCGAGGAGGGGGAGGGGGAGGGGAGGGGAGGGAATGGGGGGAGGGGATGGGGAGGGGAGGGGAGGGGAGGACAGAGGGGACGGGAGGGGAGGGGAGGGGAGAGTGGACGGGAGGGGAGGGGAGGAGAGAGGGGAGAGGGAGGGGAGGAGAGGGGAGGGGGAGTGGAGATGGGAGGGGAGGGGGGAAGGAGGAGAGGGGAGGGGAGGAGAGGGGAGGGAAGGGGAGGAAGCAGGGAAACCATTTTGAGGGCCTTTAGAGTAATCAATGTTAGGGGTGCTGGTGACACAACCAGAGTAGAAGGCAATGGCTGGATTCTGGACAAATTTTTTAAAGAGTCAAAAGAATTTTCTGGAGGATTAGATACAAAGTACTAGATAAAAGGAGAAGTCAAGAATGGTTCTAAAATTTTTGTCTTGAACAACTAACTAAAAGGATAGTCTTGCCATTAACTGAGATGAAAAAAGTTACCAGTAGTACAAGTCTGGGTGGAAGAAAATTAGGAATCCAATTTGGGACATTTTGAGATAACCAATAGACCTCCAAATGCAGATGTCAAGTACAAGCTTACTAAACAGACTCAAATTCAAGAAATATATCTTGGGTAAAAATATAAAACTGAAAGTCATAGGCATATAGATGGTATTTAAAGCCATGAGATTGAATGAATTCACTCAAGGAGTGAGTATAAGTGAAGAAGAGAAGAGGACTAAAGAATGAAACCTGGAGTACTTCAATATTAAGAGGTGCTAAAGCAAAGAAGATGAGGAGTAGCCAGTGATGTCGGTGGAAAACCAAGATAATAAGGTGCCCTGAAAACCAGATGAGGAAGATTAAATTAAGTTGGGTGCCCCAGAAAACAAACCCTGAAATGAGGATTACATATACAGGTAGTTTGCTTGGGAAGTGAGCTCAGGGGAGCAGAGAAGTGAGACATAGATAAAAGCAGCCAATAAAGTGTTTATCAAACAGGTTACCATTGCAGGTAACTGGAGCTTAATCACACTGGGAATATCTGGTGAATGACATGGCCTCAAGAGAGGGGTAATAGAGCTAGGTTATTTTCACACCAACTCATATCAGTCATTGGTTAAAAACTGCTTAAGGGGCCGGGTGCAGTGGCTCACGCCTGTAATCCCAGCACTTTGGGAGGCCGAGGCAGGCGGATCACGTGGTCAGGAGATCGAGACCATCCTGGCTAACATGGTGAAACCCCGTCTCTACTAAAAAAAAATACAAAAATATTAGTCAGGCATTGTGGTGGGTGCCTGTAGTCCCAGCTACTCGGGAGGCTGAGGCAGGAGAATGGCATGAACCTGGGAGGTGGAGCTTGCAGTGAGCTGATATCGCACCACTACACTCCAGCCTAGGTTACAGAGCGAGACTGTGTCTCTGAAAAAAAAAAAAAAATGCTTAAGGGAGGGGAAAGCAGTATTACTCTGCTGGCATTTCTAGCCATCTAAGCACAGGCAGAGTGGACTCTGGCAGCTGAAGAAATCCCTCAGACAAAGGGATACTAGTAACTGAAAGTGAAAGTGAACAAGCATGCATTGATATGAGGGGATATGAGCAGGGCATCTGTAGCATCTGCTACAGTTACCAGACAAGAAGGCAAATCAATAGTCAAACGCTGCTGATAGGCCAAGTAACATGAGAACCGAGAATTGACAATTGCATATAGCCACACGGAGGTCACTGGTGATATCCAAAAGAGAAACTTCAGGTAGTGAGATGGAAAGAAGCCTAAAGTGGAATGAGTCTGAAAGAATGGGAAGATAGGATTTAGAAACTGTGTGAATATCTAAGGCGTTTCACTGCAAAAGAGAGCAAAGTGGAATAAGGGGATAAGTAAAGTGGTGAAAATGGTGGTAAGAGAAGGCTTTTTTTTTTAAATTAAAGAGATGAAGTAGTAATCAAGTGAAAGAAGAGGAAACAGTGGTTTGAAAAGAGGAAGGAAGGTGTGAA
The DNA here is from genome assembly GCF_007565055.1 of Rhinopithecus roxellana. Lineage (NCBI taxonomy): Eukaryota > Metazoa > Chordata > Mammalia > Primates > Cercopithecidae > Rhinopithecus > Rhinopithecus roxellana. Next base: position 75,609,673 of record NC_044567.1, read on the forward strand.
ATAGTCATAAAGAAGAGTAGGAAAATTAAGGAACCAGCAAAGTATAGTATGATTGCTCCAGGGCATTAAAGACCCACTTGAGGTTCACGATCATCAATGTAAAGTGAGGACAGTCAGCATAGTTCGCTTTAGTTCTAGTTAGCTACATGGCTGCAGGCACAGAGTAGTAGAGACTTGCATTTAACCAGCAATGGGGTTTTGTCAAGTGAGTATATTAAAAGCAAGAACAGAGTAACTTAAAGCCAGTCTTCTGCAAGATGTAAATACACTTAAAGCTTTCCTTACTCACTGATGCTTTTACCTTCTTAGTCCTTTGTGGGTTCATCCTTCTTAGTGATATCAACAAAAGTCAGTCTTTGTCTAAAAGTATGTTTATTTTACACTCATCTTTGAATCATAGTTTGACTGAATCTAGACTTGTAGATTGTCATTCTATCTTAGAATTCTGGAAACTAATGATTCTTTTGTTGTTGTTGTTGTTGTTGTTGAGATGGAGTCTCACTCTGTCTCCCAGGCTGGAGTGCAGTGGCGCCATCTCGGCTCACTGCAAGCTCCGCCTCCCAGGTTCATGCCATTCTCCTGCCTCAGCCTCCCAAGTAGCTGGGACTACAGGCGCCCGCCTCGTCGCCCGGCTAGTTTTTTGTATTTTTAGTGGAGACAGGGTTTCACCGTGTTAGCCAGGATGATCTCGATCTTCTGACCTTGTGATCCGCCTGCCTCAGCCTCCCAAAATGCTGGGATTACAGGCATGAGTCACCGCACCCAGCCATGATTCATCTTTGAATCATAGTTTGGCTGAATCTAGACTTATAGATTGACATTTTATCTTAGAACTCTGGAAACTAATGCCGGTGTCTGTCCCTGAGGAGAGTATAATAAAGCTGGTTTCACAAGGTTGAAAAACTGAAAATTGGATTCAGCCACTACTGCAGGAAGGAACTGCATCTTCCAGCCTTTCAGACTCCCTCTAGCACGCCCCATTGGCAGAATTTAACATGGAGCCAGAAACGTAGTTTACAGAGTCTCAGGCTCAGCATTGTAAAGCTAAGTATGGAACACTAGGATTGGAGCTGAGAGACAATAACTAAATAGCTGGAAGAGTACCCTTTTGGCTACTCAGCTACAATCTTTCTACATATATTTGAACTTCTGTTTATCAAAAAAAAACAAAAAAACTCTGTTTCCACCTAATAAGATGCAGCTATTCTTTGTATAAATGAAGATATTCTTTCTCACCCTTTCCACAGAATGAGGAGAAATAAAGTTCCCACAGTCCATCTCAGGGAGACAGTCATACTATCTCTGAGCTGTGTTAATTACTTACCAAATTTAGTTACAGCGCTATCTGAATATTCTGTTACCTAAAGTCTAAATTGTAAAGTTAACCTATGACAAAACTAATATTTAAATTAAAAATGGAAAGGAAAAGAAAATATATACCATGTGCACGTGTGCACACACACATATATACACATATATATATACCTATAGACACATATACACACACTATATATAATGTATTCATATATTGATTGTTTTCTAGACTCTTTTTGCTGTTAAAATAAGCTGTCTTAATTGGGTTTGTTTGTTTGTTTGTTTGTTTGTTTGTTTGTTTGTTTGTTTTGGAGGAGGACAGAGTCTTGCTGTCTGGAGTGCAGTGGTGCAATCTCAGTTGACTACAACCTCCGCCTCCTAGGTTCAAGCAATTCTCCTGCCTCAGCCTCCTGAGTAGCTGGGACTCCATGCACAAGCCATATGCCTTGCTAATTTTTGTATTTTTAGTGGAGATGGGGTTTCACCATGATGGCCAGGCTGGTCTCAAACTTCTGACCTCAAGTGATTCACCCACCTTGGCCTCCCAAAGTACTGGGATTACAGGTGTGAGCCACCACACCCAGCCTTAATTATTTATTAATAGCTACTTTTTCTCTTGTAACTTTTAAGATTATCTCTATCTTTGAAGTTTTCATTATAATGTCTCCAAGTATACACTTATTTTCATTTTCATTTTCTGCTCAAGACTTGTGATTCCTGAAACTAAAAGTTCAGGCCTTTCATCAATTCTTGAAAATTTTCAGCCTTTATGTTTCAAATATTGCCTCTTCTCTTTTTCTTTTACTTTTAGAAACTCCCATTATGTATATGATGATCTTTTTTCCATATTTTCCACTTTTTATATTGTTCTCCTAATTTTTAGAATTTCTCAAATCTGTCTTCCAGTTCACTAGTTCTCTCTACAACTCCATCTCACACTGTTTATTGAAAATGCCAATAACAATTTATTTCTAGATATTGTCTTATATCTTTTGCACACTAGCCTGTTCTTTTCCTCAATTTCTTATTCTTGTACTTCTATCTATGCCCTTTCTTTCTCTTTAATAGGTTTAATTTATTTATTTATTTGAGTCAGAGTCTCATTGTGTCACCCAGGCTAGAGTGCAGTGGCATGATCTCAGCTCACTGCAGCCTCCACCTCCTGAATTCAAGCAATTCTTGTGCCTCAGCCACCCAAGTAGCTGGGATTACAGGCATGTGCCACCACACCGAAATAATTTTTTTTGTATTTTTAGTACAGACAGGGTTTCACAGTGTTGGCCAGGCTGGTCTCGAACTCCTGGCTTCAAGTGATCCACCTGCCTCAGCCTCCCAACATGCTGGAGATAACAGATGTGAGCCACCGTGCCCAGTCTCTTTAATGGGCTTTAAATATGCAGTGTTTCAAATCTGTGTCCCTATCATGTGCCCGAGAATGCTTGGGCATTAAAACAAAGCCATTGCCAAATCTGGTCAGATAACCCACTAGGGTTATCTCTACATCAAATTGAGTATATATCTCAGCACCATAGGAAAGGTTAATTAAAAAAAAGAAAGAAAAAAAATTGAGTACATATCAACCTGACTCTTAAAACCCTCTCTATTTCCTGAAACCAAAAATTTTTCTTTCTTTCCGACAAACTCAGCCATCCATCTACAATTATTTTGTCATTTTTAAATCCATTTTAGATATTTGTAGCAAGTAGGATGTCCTACTCTATTGTTTTGCTGGAAACAGAAGTTGTGTTCATAATTTCTAAGTAGTTTATGATCTCAGTTTCAACTTATTTAACTCAGCAGTTATTTAAAGTATTTTATTTATAATTTCTTAGTAGAGAAGATTTATTAAAACTGTTTCTATGATTGATTTTACATTTTTTCTTCTTTTATTTTTACTTTTATTTATTATTATTATTATTATTATTATTATTATTATTATTGAGACGGAGTCTCACTCTGTCACCAGGCTGGACTACAGAACAATTTCGACTCACTGCAACCTCCATCTCCCAGGTTCAAGTAATTCTCTTGCCTCAGCCTCCCAAGTAGCTGGGACTATAGGAGCACACCACCATGCCCAGCTAATTTTTGTATTTTTAATACAAACGGAGTTTCACCATGTTGGCCAGGATGGTATCAATCTGTTGACCTCGTGATCCACCCACCTCAGCCTCCCAAAATGCTGGGATTACAGGTGTGAGCCACCACACCCAGCTGACTTTAAATTATAATTAGAATATGACTAATATACTTTTTGCCTTCGGGTAATTTGTTAAGATTTAAATTTTTGTCTTAAAACTTGATCAATTTTAGTAAATGTTGCAATAATATTTGCCAAAAAAGTCATAGTCCTGCTTGTTAATTATGATTTTTTTTTTTTTTTTTTGAGACAGAGTCTCCCTCCATCACACAGGCTGGAGTGCAAATGGCCCGATCTCTGCTCACTGCAACCTCTGCCTCCAGGGTTTAAGTGACTCTCCTGCCTCAGCCTCCTGAGTAGCTGGAATTACAGACACATGCCACCACACCCAGCTAATTTTTGTATTTTTATAGAGCCAGGGTTTTACCATGTTGGCCAGGCTGGTCTCGAACTCCTGACCTCAAGTGATCTGCCCACCTCAGCTTCCCAGAGTGCTAGGATTACAGGCATGAGCCACCACACCTGGCCTAATTATGTTTTATATATTGAGCATTTTCAATGTCATTTTTACCCCTTCAAAAATTTTGTTTTCTTCACATAGTAAACAGTAATGATCAAGTGAATGAACTCTCTGAAGTTTCAGTCAGTAATGTATTTTGCTTTGCTGACGTTCAAACAATTAATTAACTCATTCTACATTTAGTTGATCATTGGCTATGTGTCAGGCATTATGCTAGATTTTGAGAGAAAGACATGATCCCTGACTTCCCAAGTTTACAATGTAATTATATAAATGTAAATTCACTCAAGATGAAATATATTACAAGGAGTCAGATTTTATTGTCATTTTTAACTTACCCCATAATTAAGGCAAAAGAACAAGAGGGAAGGGGATAGGGAGGACCAAAAAGAAGAAGAAAGAAGAAAAAGAAAATTAAAAGTAGAGGTGTTCTTGTAGTAGTCAAATTATTTATATTAACCATGAAACAGCTCCCAAATTATTGAAAACTTATACAATTTCTATTTTACTTATGATATGATATTGTTTTATCATTGTAAGAGATTTTATTTTACTTAGGTTAAAAGAAAAATTTCTGACTCCCCTCCTTGACTCTAAATAGCTAAACAAGGCCTGGTACAGTGGTTCACACCTATAACCCTAGCACCTTGGGAGGCCAAGCCAGATGGATCACTTGAGGCCAGGAGTTCAAGACTAGCCTGGGTAACACAGGGAGACCCTATCTCTACAAAAAGTACAAAAAATTAGCCCCGCGTGCTGTTGCATGCCTGTAGTCCCAGCTACTCCGAGGGCCTGGGGCGGGAGGATTGCTTAAGCCTAGGAGGTCAAGGCTACAGTGAGCCATGATCATGCCACCGCACTCCAGCCAGGATGGCAGAGTGAGACCTTGTCTCAAAATAGTAAATAAATAAATAAATAGCTAAACAAGGTTTTACTGTGCTTTGCTCTTCCCCCAGCAGCTGAGGATTATATATATACACACACACATTGTATATAATTATATATATACAAACACAGGTACATATATATGATATATAATGCTATATGTAGTTATAATGTTATATGTTAATCATAATTACTTCTATTATATGTTGATTATAATTACATATAATGTTGTATATAATTTGATATAGTTTGGCTGTGTCCCCACCCGAATCTCAACTTGAATTGTGTCTCTCAGAATTCCCACATGTTGTGGGAGGGAACCAAGGGGAGTTAATTGAATCATGGGGGTCAGTCTTTCCCATGCTATTCTCATGATAGTGAATAAGTCTCATAAGATCTGATGGGTTTATCAGGGGTTTCTGCTTTTGCTTCTTCCTCATTTTTTCTTGCCGCCACCATGTAAAAAGTGCCTTTCACCTCCCACCGTGATTCTGAGGCCTCCCTAGCCATGTGGAACTGTAAGTCCAATTAAACCTCTTTTTCTTCCCAGTCTCAGGTATGTCTATCAGCAGCATGAAAATGGACTAATACATAATTATAATGTCATAATATAAAATATGACATAATTCTTATATTCTCACCTATGACTATTTCCCTTCCTCTAAAGGAGAGAAGGTTCATGCTGGGGATGTGAAAAATGTTCTGGAAAACATGGGAATAGAGATCACAAATAAGGAGCACAAAAAGCTTCTGAAAACTCTGCCAGTTTCTGGTAAGCATTTACATGTATTCTGCTTCACTGATGTCTAAAAATATATTCATTCAACACTTACTGAAGATCATTGTCTGTGTGGCACTATCTAAAACCTGAGAGCGCAGGGACCGTGTCTGATTCTCCAAGTCCTTACCCTCTTGAAAACTTCAAAGAGGTTGGTTTTAAGGTTTTGTGTTAGAAATTCTGATATTTGAAACAGTTGTGTCAATTAAAAATATTTTTTAAAAGGCCCAGTCCTAGCATTTCTAAAAATCCTATTATTATTATATTGGTTTAGGAAACATGAACCTCTTCAGTCAGAAGTCCTATCATAAGACAATTTCTTTTGCCCTAGGAAAAAGATAAGACTTAAGGTATAAACTGAAAAAAAAGTAATAGCAGAAGGGGTAGAAAAGGTGAAGAAAGAAAAGATGAAGGTAAATTAGAGAGGGGAAAAGAAAGGCTATATGTAGTGCAGCACCGTAGAGCACTATTAACAATAGTTTGTATTCTATCCAGTGGATAGGTTCATTACACTGAATTTTCCAAATATCTTTCGTTTCATTGAGATTGAATTGAAACAAATTTCTAAATTTTCCCTTCCTGTAAGTATATCTTTTAATTTTTATGAATCTCTGAAAGCATTATTAATTATGTTTTATCCTACAGCTGATAAAAAGATGTTTAAGAAAGAATTATTGGATGGTGTGAAATCCTTCAGAGGTAAGTGAGGAAAAGGATAAGGACAATAATATTTAAGATTGTTCTAATTGGTTTTTTCTGATTACATAAATAAGCAGAAAATTAGGCATTTTATTCAACAAATACTCAAGTGTCTACTAGATACTGGGTATTTGAGAATAATCTGGAATATATATAGTAGCATACAGAAAAAAATGTAATTACCCACAATTTCAAGTAATATTACCTTTTCTATTACAGATATCTCTGATCTTTTTCCTGTGCATATATGTGTATTATTAAACTCTTACTAGAAATGTTATATGTCCTGCATTTAATCCTAAAATTTTAGTGTAATAATTTCACCATGTTATTTAAAATTTCTTTGTAAACATCATTTTAATAACTATATCATCTAGTTGTATTATAATTTACTTAGTCATTGTTCTCTTGTTGGACATTTACTTAGTGTTTTTCTCTTATATGTCTCTGATCTTCATACATAAATCTTGATCCAGCTTTAAAGTCATTTTCTTTGGATATATTCTTTCAGCAGGAATTTGCACCTCCATACATAGTATTACCATCATGCCCTAACCACAGTACATTATTTTTATATTTTTTGTTCTTGTTCATTTGATGGATGAAAAACTTGAATTAATTTGATGAAAAAATGAATCTAATTATTGTTCTGATTTTTTTGTTATCAATAAAGTTGAAAATGTTTTTATATTGGTGATATGTAGCTGTGGTCCCAGCTACTCAGGAGGCTGAGGCAGGAGGATCACTTGAGCCCAGGAGTTTGAGGCTGCAGTGAGCCTGGATGGCAAAGCCAGACCCTGTCTCAAAAAACATATTAAAATAAAAACAATTTTTAAATCAGCTTTGTATTTTTATATTAGTCCATTTTCATGCTGCTGATAAAGACATATCTGAGACTGGGCAATTTAGAAAATAAAGAGGTGTAATGGATTTACAGTTCCATGTGGCTGGGGAGGCCTCACAATCATGGTGGAAAGCAAGGAGGAGCAAGTCACACCTTACATGGATGGTGGCAGGCAAAGAGAGAGAGCTTGTACAGGGAAACTCTCCATTATTAAACCATCAGATCTTGTGAGTTTTATTCACTATCACAAGAGCATGAGAAAGACCTGCCCCCATGATTCAGTTAACCTCCCACCAGGTCCCTCCCACAAAACGTGGGAATTCAAGATGAGATTTGAGTGGGGATACAGCCAAACTGTTATCAATTGTTTTATATTTAAATCATGAAATTCTCACAAGGATAGTGGTTGTTTTCTCTTTAATGGAAAAGAAAGCTTATTTTGAGAATTTTTTCATTCATCAAATAGACTGGCATAGTGTTGGGAGTGTGGTGGGGGAGCAGCTACACAAAGCAGAAGATAGTTCTTACTTACTTACTTACTTACTTAATTTATTTATTTATTTATTTATTTATTTATTTATTTATTTATTTTATTTATTTTTGAGATGGAGTTTCACTCTTGTTGCCCAGGCTGGAGTACAATGGCACAATCTCAGCTCACTGCAACCTCCACCTTCCGTGTTCAAGCGATTCTCCTGCCTCAGCCTCCCAAGTAGCTGGGATTACAGGCATGTGCCGCCACACCCAGCTGATTTTGTATATTTAGTAGAGATGGGGTTTCTCCATGTTGGTCAGGCCTCAGGTGATCCGTCTGCCTCAGCCTCCCAAAGTGCTGGGATTACAGGTGTGAGCCACCATGCCCGGCCGATAGTTCTTACTTTCAAAGAGTTTATAATCTACTTAGAGAACAAAATATATACGTAAAATCACTCATAGAAAATTTTGATCAGGACCATAAGACAGGGCAAGAAAAAAATTTAAGCTGGGCGTGGTGGCTCACACCTGTAATCCCAGCACTTTGGGAAGCCATGGTGGGTGGATCACGAGGTCAGGAGTTCAAGACCAGCCTGGCCAACAAGGCGAAACCCTGTCTTTACTAAAAATACAAAAATTAGCTGGGCATGGTGGCACGCACTTGTAGTCCCAGCTATTCAGGAGACTGAGGCAGGAGAATAGCTTGAACCCAGGAGGCAGAGGTTGCAGTGAGCCAAGATCACGCCACCACACTCCAGCTTGGGTGACAAAGCGAGACTTTGTCTCAAAAAAAAAAAATTTAAATTTAAAAAAATTTTAAAAACATAAATAAAAAAGGAAAAATTTTTTCAGAAAGAAAATGTTTTATATCATTATATCTTTTAATCTTTTAGAGTCCAAACATTGTTTCTATTAATATGAATGACCTCTTTATAGATTAAACATTAGCACATTGTCATATCTATTGTAAATATTTTCCCAATTTGTTATCTGTATTTTATTTTACTGTATTTTTACAACAGCTTTATTGAGATATAGTTCATATACCATACAATTAACCTACTTAAAGTATATAATTCAGTGGGTTTTAGTATACTAACAGAGTTGTGCAGTATCACCACAATCAGCTTTAGAATATTTCAGCACTGCAGAAACAAACTGAATACCCATTAGTAGTCACTACTTATACCCCCCAACTCTCACAGACCTAGGCAACTACAAATCCACTTTTATCCATTATGTTGTATTTTGATATATGGCCACTTTTCATGTTTATGTGTTTAATTTTATCAGTCATTTCTTCTGTGATTGACTTTTAAGTCCTTTACAAGCTAACCAGTATGGGAAGAATCACATATACTTAGTTTTCTTTGTTTTTCTATTATTTCACTTTTTACGTTTAATTATTCAATTTATCTGAAATATATATTGACTCTTTTTAAATCCCCATATTTCAGAATGATTTGATTAAAACTACACCAATAGTTTTCAGTAATTTTCCCCCATTAACTGGAGTCCTCCTTTATGTACAATTACACTTGGGAGATAATTTATTATTACTGTAGCAAGTTTCAGATCTTACTTTTTGGCAGAATAACATGATTTGGTTGTTATCTCTGTCTAATTCATCAGAAATGCCAAACTCTTTACTTCTCCTCCTCAATATAAACTTCTCCCAGAAGTTTAATTTTGGGAGCATTGTCTGTTCCTGACTCCCACATGACTTGCTGTAAATAGCTTTTCTGCTTTCATTTCTGAGTAGGGGTTGAGAGTATGTATTTTTCATTTTATGACATCCTTATCTACTTTTTCTTGTTTCTGTGAAGGAGGGCAGGCTAATGTCAATGACCTAACGAGTGTTTTACAAAACACTGGGTTCAGACTCGAAGCAAAAGAAATCAAGGACCTGAAGAGTCACCTGCCAGTGACTGGTGAGCATTTAAGACACCTTTATCCTGTGGATAATGACTAGTCTACTGTGAAAGCAAAGAGTAAGACATGTTGGAGAGAGAAAAACTGGGGACAGAGATAAATAATTTAAAAGACTGTTAATAAAGTACAGGTGATAAGGGCCTTACCTGGGAACCACACATATATGCAGAAGACTGATTTGATGTGGTGGGTGAAAGGGAGGGAGATACCAAAGTGTGAACCAGAAGTTTATCACTTATATGACTGCCAAAAAACAATTTTTAAAAACAGGGAGAAGGATAGCAGGGGAAGCAGAATGAAGAAAAATCTTTGAAATATAGTTGAATTGAGGTATTTATAGGATACTCAGTATCAGACAATTGAAAATGCATTCCCTGATTATTAGTGTTATTCATCTTTAAACGAGGTACATCAAACCATGAGAATCATCACCAGGGTTAAAATAGTGTCTCAGAGTGTCTCTATGAGGACAAGAATACTAAAAGAATGGAAAGATAGAATAAAGGAATATTTGAGAGAGAAAGAATGGAATAAAAGAGTAGGATAAGGAAGAAAGAGATAACAGAAGGAGATGAGGGGAGGGTAAGAGAAAATAAAAAGCATATGAAGAGATGATGAAAAGATGCATCCATCAGGATATAGACCAATCTCTTTTGAATTATTTTTATATATACTTTTTTATTATTTCAATAGTTTTGGGGGAATGGGTGGTATTTGGTTACATGGATAAGTTATTTAGTGGCAATTTCTGAGATTTTAGTGCACCCATTACCCGAGCAATGTACACTGCACCCAATGTGTAGCCTTATCCCTCACTCCACTTCTAACCTTCCCCTCGAGTCCCCAGAGTCCATTATATCATTCTTATGCCTTTACCTCCTTATAGCTTAGCTCCCACTTATAAATGAGAACATACAATGTTCATTTTTCCATTCCTGAGTTATTTCACTTAGAATAATGGTCTCCAACTCTATCCAAGTTGCTGCAAATGCCATTATTTCATCCTTTTTATGGCAGAGTAGTATTCCATGGTATATATATATACCACATTGTCTTTTTTTTTTTTTTTTTTTTTTTTTTTTTTTATTATTTTTTTTTTATTATACTTTAAGTTCTAGGGTACATGTGCATAACGTGCAGGTTTGTTACATATGTATACTTATGCCATGTTGGTGTGCTGCACCCATCAACTCGTCAGCACCCATCAATTCATCATTTATATCATGTATAACTCCCCAATGCAATCCCTCCCTCCTCCCCCCTCCCCATGATAGACCCCAGTGTGTGATGTTCCCCTTCCCGAGTCCAAATGATCTCATTGTTCAGTTCCCACCTATGAGTGAGAACATGCGGTGTTTGGTTTTCTCTTCTTGTGATAGTTTGCTAAGAATGATGGTTTCCAGCTGCATCCATGTCCCTACAAAGGACGCAAACTCATCCTTTTTTATGGCTGCATAGTATTCCATGGTGTATATGTGCCACATTTTCTTAATCCAGTCTGTCACAGATGGACATTTGGGTTGATTCCAAGTCTTTGCTATTGTGAATAGTGCCGCAATAAACATACGTGTGCATGTGTCTTTGTAGTAGACTAATTTATAATCCTTTGGGTATATACCCAGTAGTGGGATGGCTGGGTCATATGGTACATCTAGTTCTAGATCCTTGAGGAATTGCCATACTGTTTTCCATAATGGTTGAACTAGTTTACAATCCCACCAACAGTGTAAAAGTGTTCCTATTTCTCCACATCCTCTCCAACACCTGTTGTTTCCTGACTTCTTAATGATTGCCATTCTAACTGGTGTGAGATGGTATCTCATTGTGGTTTTGATTTGCATTTCTCTGATGGCCAGTGATGATGAGCATTTTTTCATGTGTCTGTTGGCTGTATGAATATCTTCTTTTGAGAAATGTCTGTTCATATCCTTTCCCCACTTTTTGATGGGGTTGTTTGTTTTTTTCTCGTATATTTGTTTGAGTTCTTTGTAGATTCTGGATATTAGCCCTTTGTCAGATGAGTAGGTTGCAAAAATTTTCTCCCATTCTGTAGGTTGCCTGTTCACTCTGATGGTAGTTTCTTTTGCTGTGCAAAAGCTCTTTAGTTTAATTAGATCCCATTTGTCAATTTTGGCTTTTGCTGCCGTTGCTTTTGGTGTTTTAGACATGAAGTCCTTGCCCATGCCTATGTCCTGAATGGTACTACCTAGATTTTCTTCTAGGGTTTTTATGGTATTAGGTCTAACATTTAAGTCTCTAATCCATCTTGAATTAATCTTCGTATAAGGGGTAAGGAAAGGATCCAGTTTCAGCTTTCTACTTATGGCTAGCCAATTTTCCCAGCACCATTTATTAAATAGGGAATCCTTTCCCCATTTCTTGTTTCTCTCAGGTTTGTCAAAGATCAGATGGCTGTAGATGTGCGGTATTATTTCTGAGGACTCTGTTCTGTTCCATTGGTCTATATCTCTGTTTTGGTACCAGTACCATGCTGTTTTGGTTACTGTAGCCTTGTAGTATAGTTTGAAGTCAGGTAGCGTGACGCCTCCAGCTTTGTCCTTTTGACTTAGGATTGTCTTGGCAATGCGGGCTCTTTTTTGGTTCCATATGAACTTTAAAGCAGTTTTTTCCAATTCTGTGAAGAAACTCATTGGTAGCTTGATGGGGATGGCATTGAATCTATAAATAACCTTGGGGAGTATGGCCATTTTCACGATATTGATTCTTCCTATCCATGAGCATGGTATGTTCTTCCATTTGTTTGTGTCCTCTTTGATTTCACTGAGCAGTGGTTTGTAGTTCTCCTTGAAGAGGTCCTTTACATCCCTTGTAAGCTGGATTCCTAGGTATTTTATTCTCTTTGAGGCAATTGTGAATGGAAGTTCATTCCTGATTTGGCTCTCTGCTTGTCTGTTGCTGGTGTATAAGAATGCTTGTGATTTTTGCACATTAATTTTGTATCCTGAGACTTTGCTGAAGTTGCTTATCAGCTTAAGGAGATTTTGGGCTGAGACGATGGGGTTTTCTAAATATACAATCATGTCATCTGCAAACAGGGACAATTTGACTTCTTCTTTTCCTAACTGGATACCCTTGATTTCTTTCTCTTGCCTGATTGCCCTAGCCAGAACTTCCAACACTATGTTGAATAGGAGTGGTGAGAGAGGGCATCCCTGTCTTGTGCCAGTTTTCAAAGGGAATTTTTCCAGTTTTTGCCCATTCAGTATGATATTAGCTGTGGGTTTGTCATAAATAGCTCTTATTATTTTGAGGTACGTTCCATCAATACCGAATTTATTGAGCGTTTTTAGCATGAAGGGCTGTTGAATTTTGTCAAAAGCCTTTTCTGCATCTATTGAGACAATCATGTGGTTCTTGTCTTTGGTTCTGTTTATATGCTGGATTACGTTTATTGATTTGCGAATGTTGAACCAGCCTTGCATCCCAGGGATGAAGCCCACTTGATCATGGTGGATAAGCTTTTTGATGTGCTGCTGAATCCGGTTTGCCAGTATTTTATTGAGGATTTTTGCATCAATGTTCATCAGGGATATTGGTCTAAAATTCTCTTTTTTTGTTGTGTCTCTGCCAGGCTTTGGTATCAGGATGATGTTGGCCTCATAAAATGAGTTAGGGAGGATTCCCTCTTTTTCTATTGATTGGAATAGTTTCAGAAGGAATGGTACCAGCTCCTCCTTGTACCTCTGGTAGAATTCAGCTGTGAATCCATCTGGTCCTGGACTTTTTTTGGTGGGTAGGCTATTAATTGTTGCCTCAATTTCAGAGCCTGCTATTGGTCTATTCAGGGATTCAACTTCTTCCTGGTTTAGCCTTGGGAGAGTGTAAGTGTCCAGGAAATTATCCATTTCTTCTAGATTTTCTAGTTGATTTGCGTAGAGGCGTTTATAGTATTCTCTGATGGTAGTTTGTATTTCTGTGGGGTCAGTGGTGATATCCCCTTTATCATTTTTTATTGCATCTATTTGATTCCTCTCTCTTTTTTTCTTTATTAGCCTTGCTAGCGGTCTGTCAATTTTGTTGATCTTTTCAAAAAACCAACTCCTGGATTCATTGATTTTTTGGAGGGTTTTTTGTGTCTCTATCTCCTTCAGTTCTGCTCTGATCTTAGTTATTTCTTGCCTTCTGCTAGCTTTTGAATGTGATTGCTCTTGCCTCTCTAGTTCTTTTAATTGTGATGTTAGAGTGTCAATTTTAGATCTTTCCTGCTTTCTCTTGTGGGCATTTAGTGCTATAAATTTCCCTCTACACACTGCTTTAAATGTGTCCCAGAGATTCTGGTATGTTGTATCTTTGTTCTCATTGGTTTCAAAGAACATCTTTATTTCCGCTTTCATTTCGTTATGTACCCAGTAGTCATTCAGGAGCAGGTTGTTCAGTTTCCATGTAGTTGAGCGGTTTTGATTGAGTTTCTTAGTCCTGAGTTCTAGTTTGATTGCACTGTGGTCTGAGAGACAGTTTGTTATAATTTCTGTTCTTTTACATTTGCTGAGGAGTACTTTACTTCCAATTATGTGGTCAATTTTGGAATAAGTGCGATGTGGTGCTGAGAAGAATGTATATTCTGTTGATTTGGGGTGGAGAGTTCTATAGATGTCTATTAGGTCCGCTTGGTGCAGAGATGAGTTCAATTCCTGGATATCCTTGTTAACTTTCTGTCTCGTTGATCTGTCTAATGTTGACAGCGGAGTGTTGAAGTCTCCCATTATTATTGTATGGGAGTCTAAGTCTCTTTGTAAGTCTCTAAGGACTTGCTTTATGAATCTGGGTGCTCCTGTATTGGGTGCATATATATTTAGGAGAGTTAGCTCTTCCTGTTGAATTGATCCCTTTACCATTATGTAATGGCCTTCTTTGTCTCTTTTGATCTTTGATGGTTTAAAGTCTGTTTTATCAGAGACTAGGATTGCAACCCCTGCTTTTTTTTGTTCTCCATTTGCTTGGTAGATCTTCCTCCATCCCTTTATTTTGAGCCTATGTATGTCTCTGCATGTGAGATGGGTCTCCTGAATACAGCAGACTGATGGGTCTTGACTCTTTATCCAGTTTGCCAGTCTGTGTCTTTTAATTGGAGCATTTAGTCCATTAACATTTAAGGTTAATATTGTTATGTGTGAACTTGATCCTGCCATTATGATATTAACTGGTTATTTTGCTCGTTAGTTGATGCAGTTTCTTCCTAGCCTCGATGGTCTTTACATTTTGCCAAGTTTTTGCGATGGCTGGTACCGGTTGTTCCTTTCCATGTTTAGGGCTTCCTTCAGGGTCTCTTGTAAGGCAGGCCTGGTGGTGACAAAATCTCTAAGCATTTGCTTATCTGTAAAGGATTTTATTTCTCCTTCACTTATGAAACTTAGTTTGGCTGGATATGAAATTCTGGGTTTAAAATTCTTTTCTTTAAGAACGTTGAATATTGGCCCCCACTCTCTTCTGGCTTGTAGAGTTTCTGCCGAGAGATCTGCTGTTAGTCTGATGGGCTTCCCTTTGTGGGTGACCCGACCTTTCTCTCTGGCTGCCCTTAAGATTTTTTCCTTCATTTCAACTTTGGTGAATCTGGCAATTATGTGTCTTGGAGTTGCTCTTCTGGAGGAGTATCTTTGTGGCGTTCTCTGTATTTCCTGAATTTGAATGTTGGCCTGCCCTACTAGGTTGGGGAAGTTCTCCTGGATGATATCCTGAAGAGTGTTTTCCAACTTGGTTCCATTTTCCCCCTCACTTTCAGGCACCCCAATCAGACGTAGATTTGGTCTTTTTACGTAATCCCATACTTCTTGCAGGCTTTGTTCATTTCTTTTTCTTCTTTTTTCTTTTGGTTTCTCTTCTCGCTTCATTTCATTCATTTGATCTTCAATCGCTGATACTCTTTCTTCCAGTTGATCGAGTCGGTTACTGAAGCTTGTGCATTTGTCACGTATTTCTCGTGTCATGGTTTTCATCTCTGTCATTTCGTTTATGATCTTCTCTGCATTAATGAGTCTAGCTGTCAATTCTTCCACTCTTTTTTCAAGATTTTTAGTTTCTTTGCGCTGGGTACGTAATTCCTCCTTTAGCTCTGATAAGTTTGATGGACTGAAGCCTTCTTCTCTCCTCTCGTCCAAGTCATTCTCTGACCAGCTTTGATCCGTTGCTGGTGATGGGCTGCGCTCCTTTGCAGGGGGAGATGCGCTCTTATTTTTTGAATTTCCAGCTTTTCTGCCCTGCTTCTTCCCCATCTTTGTGGTTTTATCTGTCTCTGGTCTTTGATGGTGGTGACGAACTGATGGGGTTTTGGTATAGGTGTCCTTCCTGTTTGATAGTTTTCCTTCTGACAGTCAGAAGGACTCTCTGTTGGTCTGTTGGAGATTGCTTAAGGTCCACTCCAGACCCTGTTTGCCTGGGTATCAGCAGCAGAGGTTGCCGAAGATAGAATATTGCTGAACAGCGAGTGTACCTGTCTGATTCTTCCTTTGGAAGTGTCCTCTCAGGGGTGTACTCCACCCTGTGAGGTGTGGGGTGTCAGACTGCCCCTAGTGGGGGATTTCTCCCAGCTAGGCTACTCAGGGGTCAGGGACACACCTGAGCAGGCAGTCTGTCCGTTCTCAGATCTCAACCTCCGCGTTGGGAGATCCGCGGCTCTCCCCAAAGCTGTCAGACAGAGTCGTTCGCGTCTGCACCGGCTCCCGCTACTTCCCCTGTTGGTCTTCAGCTGTGCGCTGTCCCCAGAGGTGGAGACTACAGAGACAGGCAGGCTTCCTTGAGCTGCTGTGAGCTCCACCCAGTTCGAGCTTCCCAGCGGCTTTGTTTACCTACTTAAGCCTCAGCAATGGCGGGCGCCCCTCCCCCAGCCTCGCTGCTGCCTTGCGGATAGATCGCGGCAGACTGCTGTGTTAGCAGTGAGGGAGGCTTCGTGGGCGTGGGACCCTCCCGGCCAGGTGTGGGATATATTCTCCTGGAATGCCTGTATGCTTACAGCGCAGTATTGGGGTGGGAGTTACCCGATTTTCCAGGTGTTGTGTGTCTCAGTTCCCCTGGCTAGGAAAACGGATCCCCTTCCCCCTTGCGCTTCCAGGTGAGGCGATGCCTCGCCCTGCTTCAGCTCTCGCTGGTCAGGCTGCAGCAGCTGACCAGCACCGATTGTCCGGCACTCCCTAGTGAGATGACCCCAGTACCTCAGTTGAAAATGCAGAAATCACCGGTCTTCTGTGTCGCTCGCGCTGGGAGTTGGAGACTGGAGCTGTTCCTATTCGGCCATCTTGCTCCGCCCCCCATACCACATTGTCTTTATCCATTCATTGGTTGATCGGCATTTAATGTGGTTCCATATTTTTGCAATTGCAAATTGTGCTGCTATAAACATGCATGTTCATGTGTCTTTTTCATATAATAACTTCTTTTCCTCTGGGTAGATACCCAGTAATGGAATTGCTAGATCAAATGGTAGATCTACTTTCAGTTCTTTAAGGAATCTCCATACTGTTTTCCATAGTGGTTATACTAGTTTACATTCCCACCAACAGTATAAAAGTGTTCCCTTTTCACCACATCCACACCAACATCTATTATTTTTTGATTTTTTAATTATGGCCATTCTAGTACTGGTACCAAAACAGAGATATAGACTAATGGAACAGAACAGAGCCCTCAGAAATAATACCACACATCTACAACCATCTGATCTTTGACAAACCTGACAAAAACAAGAAATGGGGAAAGGATTCCCTGTTTAATAAATGATGCTGGGAAAACAACTGGCTAGCCATATGTAGAAAGCTGAAACCAGATCCCTTCCTTACACCTTATACAAAAATTAATTCAAGATGGATTAAAGACTTAAATGTTTAGACCTAAAACCATAAAAACCCTAGAAGAAAACCTAGGCAGTACCATTCAGGACATAGGCATGGGCAAGGACTTCATGTCTAAAACACCAAAAGCAATGGCAACGAAAGCCAGAATTGAGAAATGGGATATAATTAAACTAAAGAGCTTCTGCACAGCAAAAGAAACTACCATCAGAGTGAACAGGCAACCTACAGAATGGGAGAACATTCTTGCAATCTACCCATCTGACAAAGGGCTAATATTCAGAATCTACAAAGAACTTAAACAAATTTACAAGAAAAAAATCAAACAACCCCATCAAAAAGTGGACGAAGGATATGAACAGACACTTCTCAAAAGAAGACATTTATGCAGCCAACAGACACATGAAAAAATGCTCATCATCACTGGTCATCAGAGAAATGCAAATGAAAACCACAATGAGATACATCTCACGCCAGTTAGAATGGTGATCATTAAAAATTCAGGAAACAACAGGTGCTGGAGAGGATGTGGAGAAATAGGAACACTTTTACACTGTTGGTGGGACTGTAAACTAGTTCCACCATTGTGGAAGACAGTGTGGCGATTCCTCAAGGATCTAGAACTAGAAATACCATTTGACCCAGCCATCCCATTACTGTGTATATACCCAAAGGATTCTAAATCATGCTGCTATAAAGACACATGCACACGTATGTTTAGTGTGGTACTATTCACAATAGCAAAGACTTGGAACCAACCCAAATGTCCATCAATGATAGACTGGATTAAGAAAATGTGGCACATATAAACCATGGAATACTATGCAGCCATAAAAAAGGATGAGTTCATGTCCTTTGTAGGGACATGGATGAAGCTGGAAACCATCATTCTCAGCAAACTGTCACAAGGACAGAAAACCAAACACCGCATATTCTCACTCATAGGTGGGAATTGAACAATGAGAACACTTGGACACAGGAAGGGGAACATCATACACTGGGGCCTGTTGTGCAGTGGGGCGATGGGGGAGGGATAGCATTAGGAGATCTACCTAATGTAAATGACGAGTTAATGGTTACAACACACCAACGTGGCACATGTGTACATATGTAACAAACCTGCATGTTGTCCACATGTACCCTAGAACTTAAAGTTGTATATACATATATGTAAATATGGCCATTCTTGCAGGAGTAAGGTGGTATCACCTTGGGGTTTTGATTTGCATTTCCGTGATCATTAGTAATGTTGAGCATTTTTCATACATTTGTTGGCTGTTTGTATATCTTCTTTTGAAAATCGTCTATACATGTCCTTTGCGCACTTGTTGATGGGACTATTTGTTTTTTCTTGCTGATTTGAGTTCCTTGTAGATTCTGGATGTTTGTCCTTTGTTGGATGCATAGTTTGCAAAGATTTTTCTCCCACTCTGTGAGTTATCTGTTTACTCTGTTGATTATTTCTCTTGCTGTGCAGAAGCTTTTTAATTAAGTCACATCTATTTATCTTTCTTTTCATCACATTTGTTTTTGGGTTCTTGGCCATAACATCTTTCCCTAAGCCAATGTCTAGAAGAGTTTTTCTGATGTCATCTTTTAGAATTTTTATGGATTCGGGTCTTAGATTTAAGTCTTTGATCCATCTTGGGTTGATTTTTGAATAAGGTGAGAGATAAGGGTCCAGTTTCATTTTCCCACGTGTAGCTTGCCAATTTTCACAGCACCGTTTGTTGAATAGGGTGTCCTTTCCCCACTTTGAGTTTTTTTTGTTTGTTTGTTTTGTTTTGTTTGTAGATATGGGGTTTCACTGTGTTGACCAGGGTCCTGGCCTCGAGTGATCTGCCCGCCTTGGCCTCCCAAAGTGCTAGGATTACAGGCGTGAGCCACCATGCCTGACCTCTTTATGTTTTTGTTTGCTTTATTGAAGATCTGTTGGCTGTAAGTGTTTGGCTTTTTTCTGGGTTCTCCATCCTGTTCCATGCCTAATTTTATACCAGTACCATGCTGTTTTGGTGACTATGGCCTTATAGTATAGTTTGAAATCAGGTAATGTGATTCCTCCAGATTTGTTATTTTTGCTTAGTCTTGTTTTGGCTATGTGGACTAATTTTTGGTTCCATATGAATTTTAGAATTGTTTTTTCTAGTTCTGTGAAGAATGATGGTGGTATTTTGATGGGAATTGCATTGAATTTGTAGATTGCTTTTGGCAATGTGGTGATTTTCACAATATTGAATGTACCCATCCATGAGCATGGGATGTGTTTCCATTTGTTTGTGTTGTCTATGATTTCTTTCAGCAGTGTTTTGTAGTTTACCTTGTAGAGTTCTTTCACCTCCTTGGTTAGATATATTCCTAAGCGGTTTTTTTTTTTTTTTCCAGCTATTTTAAAAGAGGTTGGGTTCTTGATTTGATTCTCACCTTGGTGGCTGTTGGTGTGTAGGAGAGTTACTGATTTATGTGCATTAATTTTGTTTTTTTGTTTTTTTGTTTGTTTTTTTTTGAGATGGAGTCTTGCTCTGCCGCCCAGGCTGGAGTGCAGTGGCCGGATCTCAGCTCACTGCAAGCTCCACCTCCCGGGTTCACGCCATTCTCCTGTCTCAGCCTCCCGAGTAGCTGGGACTACAGGCGCCCGCCTCGTCGCCCAGCTAGTTTTTTGTATTTTTTAGTAGAGACGGGGTTTCACCATATTAGCCAGGATGGTCTCGATCTCCTGACCTCATGATCCGCCCGTCTCGGCCTCCCAAAGTGCTGGGATTACAGGCTTGAGCCACCGCGCCCGGCCTGTGCATTAATTTTGTATCCAGAAACTGCTGAATTATTTTATCAGTTCTAGAAGCTTTCTGGAGGAGTCTTCAG
The DNA here is from genome assembly GCF_007565055.1 of Rhinopithecus roxellana. Classification (NCBI taxonomy): domain Eukaryota; kingdom Metazoa; phylum Chordata; class Mammalia; order Primates; family Cercopithecidae; genus Rhinopithecus; species Rhinopithecus roxellana. The sequence goes on from NC_044567.1 coordinate 75,629,920, forward strand.
GGTTTTCTAGGTGGATAATTCACGTCATCAGCAAACAGCAACAATTTAACTTCCTCCTTATCGATTTGGATGCCCTTTATTTCTTTCTCTTGTCTGATTGCTCTGGCTAGGACTTCCAGTACTATGTTGAAGAGAAGTGGTGCAAGTGGGCATCCTTATCTTGTTTCAGTTATCAGAGGGAATGCTTTCAACTTTTCCCCATTTAGTATTATGTTGGCTGTGGGTTTGTCATAGATGGCATTTATTGCATTGAGGTATGTCCCTTGTATGCCAATTTTGCTAAGAGTTTTAACCATAAAGGGATGCTGGATTTTGTCAAATGCTTTTTCTGCATCTATTGAAATGAGGATGTGATTTTTGTTTTTAATTCCGTTTATGTGGTGTACCACATTTACTGACTTGCATATTTTAAACCATCACTGCATCCCTGATATGAAATTCACCTGATCATGGTGGATTATCTTTTTGATATGTTGTTGGATTCGGTTAGCTAGTATAGTATTTTATTAAAGATTTTTGCATCTATGTTCATCAAGGATACTGCTCTGTAGTTTTCTTTTTTGGTTATGTCTTTTCCTGGTTTTTGTATTAGGGTGATACTGGCTTCATAGAATGATTTAGGGAGGAATCCCTCTTTCTCTATATTTTGGAATGGTGTCAATAGGATTCATACTAATTCTTCTTTGAATTTCTGATAGAATTCAACTGTGAATCCATCTGGTCCTGGACTCTGATTTTGTTGGCAATTTTTTATTATCATTTCAATCTTGCTGCTTGTTATTGGTCTGTTTAGAGTTTCTGTTTCTGGCCGGGCGCGGTGGCTCAAGCCTGTAATCCCAGCACTTTGGGAGGCTGAGATGGGCGGATCACGAGGTCAGGAGATCGAGACCATCCTGGCTAACACGGTGAAGCCCCGTCTCTACTAAAAAATACAAAAAAACTAGCCAGGCACGTTGGCGGGCACCTGTAGTCCCAGCTACTTGGGAGGCTGAGGCAGGAGAATGGCAGGAACCCGGGAGGTGGAGCTTGCAGTGAGCTGAGATCCGGCCACTGCACTCCAGCCTGGGTGACAGAGCGAGATTCCATCTCAAATAAATAAATAAATAAATAAATAAATAAATAAATAAATAAAGTTTCTGTTTCTTTCTGGCTTAATTTAAGAGAGTTGTGTATTTCCAGAAATTTATCCATATCCTCTAGGTTTTCTAGTTTATTCATATAAAGGTGTTCATAATAGCCTTGAATGATCTTTTGTATTTCTGTAGTATCAGTTGTAATATCTCCTATTTTGCTTCTAATGGAGCTTATTTGGATCTTCTCTCTTCTTTTCTTGGTTAATCTTGCTAATGGTCTATCGATTTTATTTATCTTTTCAAAGAACCAACTTTTTGTTTCATAATTATTTTGTATTTTTTTGTTTTGATTTCATTTAGTTCTGCTCTGATCTTGGTTATTTCTTTTATTCTGCTGGGTTTGGGTTTGGTTTGTTCTTGTTTCTCTAGTTCCTTGAAGTGTGTCCTTAGATTGTCTATTTGTGCTCCTTCAGACTTTTTGATGTAGGCATTTAAGGCTATGAACTTTCCTGTTAGCACTGCCTTTTCTGTATCCCATCACTATTATCATTTAATTCAAAGAATTTTTTAATTTCCATCTTGATTTCATTGTTAGCCCAATAATCATTCAGGAACAAGTTATTTAATTTCAATGTATTTGCATCAAACCCCTTTGAGAGTTTATTTCCAATTTTATTCCACTGTGGTGTGAGAGAGTACTTGGCTATTATTTCAATTTTCTTAAATTTGTTGAGACTTGTTTTATGGCCTATCATATGTTCAACTTGGAGAATGTTCCATATGCTGATGAATAGAATATATATTCTGCAGTTGTTGGGTAGAAAGTTCTGTAAATATCTGTTAAGTCCATTTGTTCTAGGATATAGTTTAAACCCATTGTTTCTTTGTTGACTTTCTGTCTTGATGACCTGTCTAGTGCTGTCAGTGGAGTATTGAAGTCCCCCATTATTACTTTATTGCTGTCTGTCTCATTTCTTAGGTCTATTAGTAATTGTTTTATAAATTTGGGAACTCCAGTGTTAGGTGCATATATATTTAGGATTGTAATATTTTCCTGGACAAGTCCTTTTATCACTATATAATGCCCTTCTTTGTCTTTTTTAACTGCTGTTGCTTTAAAGTTTGTTTAGTCTGATACAAGCATAGCTACTCCTGCTCTGTTTTGGTGTCCATTTGCATGGAATATCTTTTTCCACCCCTTACCTTAAGTTTATGTGAGTCCTTATGTGTTAAGTGAGTCTCCTGAAGGCAGCAGATACTTAGTTGATGAATTCTTATCCATTCTGCCATTCTGTATCTTTTAAGTGGAGCATTTAGGTCATTTACACTCAACATTAGTATTGAGATGTGAGGTACTATTATGTTCATCATGCTGTTTGTTGCCTGAATACCGTGTGTGGTTTTGTTTGTTTGTTTGTTTGTTTGTTCTTATTGTGTCATTGTTTTATAGGTCCTGTGAGATTTATGCTTTAAGGAGGGTCTATTTTGATGTATATTTTGGTGTATTTTGAGGATTTGTTTCAAGATTTAGAGCTCCTTTTAACAGTTCTTGTAGTGCTGGCTTGGTAGTAGTGAATTCTCAAAGCATTTGTTTGTCTGAAAAAGACTGCATCTTTACGTTATTTATGGAGCTTAGTTTCACTGGATACAAAATTCTTAGCTAATAGTTGTTTACTTTAAGGAGGCTAAAGATAGGCCCCCAATTCCTTCTAGCTCGTAGGTTTCTGCCGAGAAATCTGCTGTTAATCTGATAGGTTTTCCTTTATAGATCACCTGGTGCTTTTGCCTCATGGCTCTTAAGATTCTTTCCTTCATCCTAACTTTGGATAACCTGATGACTATGTGCCTAGGTGATGACCTTTTTGCAATAAATTTCCCAGGTGTTCTTTGAGCTTCTTGTATTTGAATGTCTGGATCTCTACCAAGTTCAGGGAAGTTTTCCTCAATTATTCCCTCAAATATGTTTTCCGCAGTTTTAGATCTCAGTGGCAACAGGGCTGAGATCTTGCCCCAGGCTATAAGCCTCCCCACTGAGAAAGCAAGCAGGGGTCTCAGACCTCACCCTTCCCCACCTGCCCACACCATCAGCTGTGGTTTCTGCACTCCTGTCTGTACTTCCCATTTGCTCCCCTCTGGATTCTGCTCAGGAAAATTCATGTTCAGTTGAAATTACTACAAAGTTCAACTAGGAGCTTCCTTCACCCTGTGGCCCCTCCCCAGTTCCACTGGCTGCCTTCCCCAAGAACGCCTATGAAATAAGGCCAGGAATGGCTTCCTTGGGCTCAAGCTGGGGACCAGAGTGCCTACAGGGCTCCTCCTGCAGCTTCTTCTATTTTTATATTTTGTTTGGCTCCCTAAATCCATTTCAGCTCTAGGTAAGGTTAAATCTTTCTCCTGTGATCTGGATTTTCAGGTTCCCCAGAGGGGACGTGTGTTCAGAGGCAGACTTTTCCCCCTCTCACACTTTAGGAACTCACAGTTTCTCAGCTTAGACCAATCCAAAAAAAAAAAAAAAAAAAAAAACAGCATAACTGTGATAGTATTGGGGCTGAGTTGAAAAGACTCTGAAGAGAAGGAGGGAAGGAGTCTATTCTTTCTTCAACTGAGCTTGATAACTAACATTAGTAAGGATGCAGACCACCAAGAATCTTGATTGGCATGAAGGGCTGGCTTCAAGTTTATAACAGCATGGAACACCATAGACTAGAAAGTTTATCTTTTACTAAGGCAGGACTTCATTATTCAAGGATCAAGGTCCTGATTTTTGAATACATTTTTTTCTTTTATTGATTCATTCCGCAAATATTTATTGAATGCCAGTAATGTGTCAGCATTGTAATGATACTGCTGTATTTACTTGGCAAATGTTTATACTATATCTGGGTAATGTATTTACTAGAAACTAAGAATCATTAGGGGTACAAGGGCAGCAGAGATATGGTGTCTCACCTCAGAGGAGCTTATAGTCTTGGGAAAATACAAGAGAACTAGGAAACACAGGGTATCAGGATCTTCTAGGCTAAATGATAAATATGCACTGAAGTTGGATGAGGAAACAACAAGCAAACTGAGTGTTGTCTGTTATTGCATGTACTCTCTAACCTAGGGGTTCTCAAACTTTTTGGTCTCAAAAATTCTTTATGTGGCTGGGCACAGTGACTCATGTCTGTAATCCTCCCACTTTGGGAGGCCAAGGTGGGAGGATTTATTGAGCCTGGGAGTTTCAGACCAGCCTGGGCAACATAGAGAGACACCATTGTTAAAACTCAATCAATCAATCAATCAATCAATAATTTTTTAAGGCTTCATGCTGTTCATGTGGGTATGTATTAATATTTATATTAGAAACAAAAACACATTTAATAATAATTATATAATAATTCATTTTAAAATAACAACATGGTTTCAGGGATCTGGCAGGGCCTTTGTCTCCTTGCACCCACAAACTGTGCTTAGCTCCACTCTTCACTGCTCCATGCCCTTCACTCAGGGAGGCCCAGGTGACTCTGCCACAGTTCCTGTCTTCTGCGACCTTCAGGAATTGGAAGATGCCATAGGCAGGATGCCAGGACACTCAGAAGTAGGAGATGGGCTAATGGGGACTGAGGACCATTAACCTAAAATAATCAAAAAGTCAGAATCAATTCCTCCTCCAAGATGGATGACTAGATGCAGCCTTAATTTTTTGGAATAGTTTCAGTAGGAATTATACCAGCTCTTCTTTGTACATCTGGTAGAATTCAGCTGTGAATTCATCTGGTCCTGGGCTTTTTTGGTTGGTAGGCTATTTACTGATTCAGTTTCAGAGCTCGATATTTGTCTGTTCAGGGAATCAGTTTCTTCCTGGTTCAGTTTTGGGAAGTGTATGTGTCCAGGAATTTATCCATCTCTTTTTAGGTTTTCTAGTTTATTTGCACAGACATGTTTGTAGTTTCCAATGCTTATTTTTATTTCTGTGGGGTCAGTGGTAACACCCCCTTTGTCATTTCTTATTGTGTTTATTTGGATCCTCTTTCTCTTCTTTATTAGTCTAGCTAGTGGCCTTTTTAATTTTTTCAAAAAACCAACTCCTGGCTTCGTTGATCTTTTGAATGGTTTTCAGAGTCTCAATTTCCTTCAGTACAGCTCTGATTTTGGTTATTTCTTGTCTTCTGCTAGGTTTGGGGTTGATTTACTACTCTTGCTTCTCTAATTCTTTCAGTTGTGATGTTAGGTTGTTAATTTAAGATCATCCTAACTTTTTGATGTGGGTGTTTAGTGCTATGAATTTCCCTCTTAACACTGCCTTAGCTGTATTCTAGAGATTCTGGTATGTTGTATCTTTGTTCTCATTAGTTTCAAAGAACTTATTGATTTCTGCCTTAATTTCATTATTTATGTGAAAGTCATTCAGGAGCATTGTTTAATTTCCGTGCAATTGCATGGTTTGAATGATCTTCTTATTTTTGACCTCCTTTTTATTGCACTGTGGTCTGAAAGTGTGTTTGATATTTTGGTTCTTTTTTATTTCCTGAAAATTGTTTTACGTCCAATTATGTGGTCAATTTTAGAGTATGTGCCATGTGGCAATGAGAAGAATGTATATTCTGTTGTTTTGGGGTAGAGAGTTCTGTAGAGGTCTGTCAGATCAATTTGATCCAATGTTGAGTTCAGGTCCTGAATATCTTTGGTAATTTTCTGCCTCAGTGATCAAATACTGTCAGTGGAGTGTTGAAGTCTCCCACTGTTACTGTATGGGAATCTAAGTCTCTTCGTAGGTCTCTAAGAATTTGCTTTATGAATCTGAACAGTCCTGTGTTGGGTACATATATATTTAGAATAGTTATGTCTTCTTGTTGAATTGAACCCTTTACCATTATGTAATGTCATTCTTTGTCTTTTTTAATCTTTGTTGATTTAAAATCTTTTGTCTGAAATTAGGATTGCAACCCCTGCTTTTTCCTGATTTCCATTTGCTTGGTAGATTTTTCTCCATCCCTTTATTTTGAGCCTATGGGTGTCATTACATGTGAGATGGGTCTCTTGAATACAGCATACCATTGGATCTTGCTTTTTTTATCCATCTTGCCACTCTGTGCCTTTTAAGTGGGTCATTTACCCCATTTACATTCAAGATTATTACTGATATGTGTGGATTTGATACTGTCATTGTGTTGTTAGCTGGTTGTTATGCTGGTTTGTTTAAAAAACTACATTTATTAATATCACCATCATTCTTATTAAAATAATATTTAAGTATTGGGAAACTATCAAGTCATAGTACAGATAATAAGGTTTCCAAAATTCAAATTGCCCTTAAAAAGCTTGAACTCAACCATTAAAACATCTGTTGTTAGGTTTTTTCTTAAAATGACAGAATTACTTTGTTCATTTTCAAGAAGGTGTCTGGCAGATATCCAACTCTGAAAAACTGTAGTTTATCCATTAGTCATTTTCTCCAGTGAAAATGGTATCCCATGACAAAGCAACTAGTTTTCTTGCAACTCAAACAATCATACAAGTTCTTTTCCTCAAGAAATCATCATAGTTCAGATTGCAGCCAAAGTGTTTCATGCACTGAAGGGTTAATATCTAATAAAAATTAATAACTTTTGCTGCTTTGCTGAGGACATCTTACCACAAGTATGTACAGTGAAGGACGCAGTGACTGCTAGTACACTTAGTTGTCACTGCCTTCATTCATGCAAATATGCAGCAGTTTTGTCCAACATTGCTTTTGCACCATCAGTACAAATGTCAACACAGTGAAAATGGCAAAGGGTATTGGGTGAATATAGAGGTCCATGGCCCACACGTTGAGAACACTTGCTGTAACACATCTCAGCCTTGCACTTAATGCAAGAGAACTAGATCTGAAAGGGGGAGGACTGACCTGTAGGATGGCGCTAACTTCAAACAAACAAAACTTCACTCACCATAATGCTCTGAATATTTTTAACAGCTAACAGTTTGTAAAATAAAAGCAAGCATTCAATTAAGTTGAATGAATATATACTTAAAACTTGAATCTTTTGTCTTCTACTATGTGCTCCTTTGGATTGAAAAAATAATAAAAATTCTAGAATAATGCATTAAAAATTACTGTAATTCTCTTCACTAAATTTCAATTTAAGAATTTTATATAATTTTTTAAGTCTCAGTAGCTTCAACTCTGAATCTAAATTCTGAGTTTTCTTACAGAAAATGAAAAGGTTGACCTGGATGTCTTGATGGATGCAGCAAAAGCTTTTACAGGTGAGTGGGAATTTATATAAGACATAACAAAATTGAGATCTTAATGCTTTGTAGATAACTACCTTTTAAAGCAGTATTTTACCCCCTCCAGAAATCATTGATAAATTCATTCTGCTCTTTCACCATTTATTGATAATTTTGTCTTGTTGACAACATTTTGGAATATTAAAGATTTAGGAAAAGTGTGGGTACTCTCGAAAAGAGGTATTAACTTGTCTAATGTGTAGGCTAATAATGTGTTCATTTCACTAGTGTTTAAAGAACCAAAATATTGATGAACACAGTGAATCTCAGTGTGAAGTTTTCACAGAAGGAAATGTGATCACTCTGAACAATTAGTCCCATAATTCAGGCCATGAAGCAGAAACAGAAGTATTACTTGAAGGTAGAATTACATAGATTCTGTATACCATCTGTCTTAGTCCATTCTTGCAGCTATAACAAAATATCACAAACTGGGTGATTCAAAAACAATAGAAATTTCTTTCTCAAAGTTCTAGGGGCTGAAAAGTCCAAGATCAAGGCACATTTGATGTCTGGTAAGGGTTGCTCTATGCTTCAAGATGGTGCCTTAAACATTGTGCCCTCACATGGGGAAGGGCAGACAGGCAAAAGAAAAGGGGGCTGATTGTTGTATGAGACCTCTGGTATATGGGCCTTAGTCCAACTCACAAGCGAGGAATCCCTATAACCTAACCGCCCCTAAAGGCCTTACCTGTTAATATTGTTGCATTGGGGGTTAAGTTTCAACATGAATTTTGGAAGGGACACAAACATTCAAGCCATAGCGCATCATAAGTCACTGAGCAGTTATGCCACCCCCCTGTTACTCCATGCTATCCCAGCTCATACCCAGAACAGAAGTGTCATCTGTTTATTTGGATTAAAGAATGCTTTCAGGTACTGAACCTCAAAATAACTCTAAGTGAAGTCAACTCATGTATTTATACCTCATTGTGCAGTTAGAAATAGTGCTATACTGGATTATATTTTTTATAACTTGGAATAATTAAATCTCTTAATATTGTCTTCTGAAACAATTCCCATCTACTCAAAGGAGAAAAGGTTGAAGCTGATAACCTTAAAAATGTGCTGAGAAACATGGGGATAGAGCTAACAGAAAAAGAACACTCGATGCTGTTAAAAACTCTGCCAGTCTGTGGTGAGTATTTAGCATACCATCATGGCATGGAGCTGTGGTATCGTAGGCTCCTGGACAAGAACTGTGAGAAACCCCCTGTGTTAGTCAGGGTTCTCTAGAGGGACAGAACTCCTGGGGGAGAGAGAGAGACAGAGAGAGAGAGACAGAGAGAGAGAGAGAGAGGAATTTATTAAGGAGTATTAACTCACACCATCACAAGGACCCACAATAGGCCGTCTGCAAGCTGAGGAGCAAGGAAAGCCAGTCCAAGTCCCCAAACTGAAGAACTTGAAGTCCAGTGTACAAGGGCAGGAAGCATCCAGCATGGGAGAAAGATGTAGGCTGGGAGGGTAGGCCAGTCTTGTCTTTTTACGTTTTTCTGCCTGTTTTATATTCTAGCCACGCTGGCAGCTGATTCGCTTGTGCCCACCCAGATTAAGGGTGGGTCTGCCTTTCCCAGCCCACTGACTCAAATGTTAATCTGCTTTGTCAATACCTTCACAGACACACCCAGGATCAATACTTTGCATCCTTCAATCCAATCAAGTTGACACTCAGTATTAACCATTACACCCCCTAAGAAATGAAATTCTGGCATAAGAAACCCAGTTCTTGGCCAGGCGTGTTGGCTCACACCCATAATCCCAACACTTGGGGAGGCCGAGGTGAGCAGATCAGCTGAGGTCAGAAATTTGAGACCAGCCTGGCCAACATGGTGAAACCCTGTCTCTACTAAAAATACAAAAAAATAAACTGGGCATGGGGACAGTTGCCTGTAGTCCCCTACTTGGGAGGCTGAGGCATGAGAATCACTTAAACTCGGGAGGCAGAGGTTGCAATGAGCCAAGTTACTGGGCAATACAGTAAGATACCGTCTCAAAAAAAAAAAAAGAAAGAAAGAAAGAAACTCTATTCTTGTCACTTGTGTTTTAATTTGGAAATGAGAAAGTTCTCTCTTTTGCATTCAGCCAGTAGACTTCTGCTAAATATTTTAATAGCTACACAGCTAAATTCTTCTGTAGCCCCCTGATGCATCCAACACTCTCAGTCCCTCCCCTGTTAGCCCTCCTACCTCCCTACAATCCATCAGTTAAAACAGAAAAACACCTGAGAGCAGGGGCCTGAGAGCAGGGGCCTCCAGGACTGTGTGCTTGTACTGTCAGTATCCAACCTGGTCAGCAGCACAAACAGCCCCTCAAAAGTTCCACCTCCAGGGCACTTGCACAGAACTACCCATAAAGACCCCAGAGGTCAGCCTGTGCTTCAGAACTGTGCGTCCTGCCCAGTCCTAGAGACCCCGTGTAGATATCCTTCCATCGCTCTTTTCCCCAATTTTCCCCAGGCAAGAGTAAGGCTAAACACTGCCAAGGGGGATAGTGCCCTTGAGGCAGAAGTAGCACCCTGGGCAGCAAATGCTCAGTACCCATTTGAATTCATCCCTCATAGTCTTTTTTTTTTTTTTTTTTTTCCTGATGGAATCTCAGTCTGTCGCCCAGGCTGGATATATAACTTGGAATAATTAAATCTCCAGCCCAGGCTGGAGTGTAGTGGCACAATCTCGGCTCACTGCAACCTCCATCTCCTGGGTTCAAGCAATTCTCCTGCCTCAGCCTCCCGAGTAATGGATTACAGGCACCCGCCACCATGCATGGCTAATTTTTGTATTTTTAGTAAAGATGGGGTTTCACCATGTTGGCCAGGCTGGTCTTGAACTCCCAACCTCAAGTGACCCGCCAGCCTTGGCCTCCCAAAGTGCTGGGATTACAGGCGTGAACCACCACGCCTGGCCCACCCCATATATTCTTAAAGCTGTGGTTACTCATTTTGTCTAGCATTTCCTTCAGATTGTTCTCTCAAAGGGTCAGTTATGAGAATTGCAGCCTTCTTAGGAGTTTGGTTCTGAGAGAGCAGGAAGGAGAATGCAGATGGACTGTATTGGAGACTACTACAGACACATGCCAGGCATTGAGGGGTTTTTCAATACTACATATTCTCTTGCCATAGGATGGAGCCTGAGGTGGGGTGGTGCATAAGCCCTCTGTTCTCTATTCTAATTGAATTTCATCTCTGTTTATGGAAAGAGTTTGTTTAGAAAACAAAAACAGTTTTTAATTTTTTATTAAATATTGTTTTTATTACTGTTCAAGTTGATAACTATTTTTCATATCATCCCTTTAGGATCCTCCATTAGGGATAAAGATAGGAACACTTCATGGGCCTAGAGCATAGTCAGGGAAAGAAGAGAAAGGCAAGGTGCAAGAAAAGAAGAACAAGAAGAAAGAAAGAAAAAAAAAAAAAACAGCAGCACCACCAGCTGGCCGCAGTGGCTCACGCCTGTAATCCCAACACTTTGGGAGGCCAAGGCAGGTGGATCGCTTGAGGCCAGAAGTTCGAGAACAACCTAGCCAACATGGTGAAACCCTGTCTCTACTAAAAATACAAAAATTAGCCAGGCATGGTGGTGCACACCTGTAATCCCAGCTGCTCGGGAGGCTGAGGCAGGAGAATCACTTGAATCGGGAGATGGAGGTTACCGTGAGCCGAGCTAGCACCATCATACTCGAGCCTGGGTGACAGAGCAAGACTCTGTCTCAAAAAAAAAAAAAAAAGCAGAAGCAGCACGTGTGTGTGTGTGTGTGTGTGTGTGTGTGTGGGTGTGTGTAGGGCACATCAACTACTGGCATGTGTTTCAACTAGGGGACAGAATGACCACAGTGAGAGCAGTTCTTATCTTTTGTTATTATTTGAGGGTGAAATAGAATAAATTTCTAGGTGAATCATGTGTTATAAAAATAGTTTCTTATCCTCTTTTTGACTTGAATTTTACCATATCTTATAGATGGAAAGGTGTACAAGAAAAAATTACTGGATAGTGTGAAGCCTCTCAAAGGTAAGAATATGAAAACAGCAGCTAAAATGTACTGGGCTTTACATTTGCTTTTTTGAATTTCTCACTGATTGGAATCTTGCTATTCCACTGTTTACTGATTCTGAATTTATGCCTCATAACCTACCATTCTTCCTTTAGTATAATTATATTTGAGCAAGTCACTGTTAGTAATATGTCACTGTAGCAAGTTTGAAATTCTGCTTTCAGCATGCATGATGGCTCACATCTGTAATCTAAGTACTTTAAGAGGCCAAGGCAGGAGGATCACTTGAACCCTGGAGTTCAAGAGCAGCCTGGGCAACTTAGGAAGACCCCATCTCTTCAAAAAATAAGGAAATTAGCTGGCCTGCTGGCATGCACTTGTGGCCCCAGCTACTTGGGAGGCTGAGGTGGGAGGAACACTTGAGCCTGGGAGGTCGAGGCTGCAGGGAGCCAGGATCATGCCACTGCACTCCAGCATGTGCGAAAGAAAAAAGTCCTATCTTAAAAAAAGAGAGAGAGAAAGAAACTCTGGGCCAGGCGCTGTGGCTCACGCCTATAATCCCAGCACTTTGGGAGGCCAAGGTGGGCAGATCATCTGAGGTAGGGAATTCAAGGCCAGCCTGACCAACCTGGAGAAACCCCATCTCTACTAAAAACACAAAAATTAGGTGGACGTGGTGGCTTATGCCTGTAATCCCAGCTACTCAGGAGGCTGAGGCAGGAGAATCGTTTGAACCTGGGAGGCAGAGGTTGTGATGAGCTGAGATTGCGCCATTGCACTCCAACCTGGGCAACAAGAGCGAAACTCCATCTCAAAAAAAAAAAAAAAAAAAAAAAAAGAGAGAGAGAGAAAAGAAAAGAAAAAGAAATTCTGCTTTCATTTAGGTTTGTTATCTTTATCACAATTCATCAAATTTGTCTAATTCTTTTTCATCCATGATTACTTCAACTGAAAATTATAGCTCAATGTTGAGGGAGCATTTTCTCTTCTCAACTCTGACACTGAGTGGCCAATATATTATTTCACTCTCCACTTAATATAAATGCATATTTAAAGCTAACATCTTCTGGGCCGGGCACGGTGGCTCACGCCTGTAATCCCAACACTTTGGGAGGCTGAAGTGGGCAGATCACTTGAGGTCAGGAGTTTGAGACCAACCTGGCCAACATGGTGAAACCCCATCTCTACTAAAAATACAGAAATTAGCTGAGCATGCTGGCACAAACCTGTAATCCCAGCTACTTGGGAGGCTGAGGCAGGAGAATCACTTGAACCTGGGAGGCAGAGGTTGCAGTGAGCTGAGATCACGCCATTCCAGCCTGGGCAACAAGAATGAAATTCCATCTCAATAATAATAATAATAATAATAATAATAATAATAATAATAATAAAGTTGGCATCTTCTACTTCAAATTACTTGTATTTCTTATTCCATCCTCTTAATTCCTAAGGAAAAAAAGTCAGTGTCAGTAATCTGGAAACTCTTCTAAATAATATGGAAATCGAAATTGGGAAAGAGGAATATGAGGACCTACTGAACCATCTGCCAGTTGATGGTAAGTGTTTCAGATACCACTGTACCTAGGAGAAACGTAGGGCTTCTATAGGAAGGCTTCTGAAAGTAAACCTATTTTTAACCTCTTTGAAAAGCTTATGAAATATTTCAAACATACCTAAAAACAGAGAACAATACAACAAACATCGTGTGCCCACTGACCAGAGTTAACAAATGTTACTATTTTGCGATACTTGCTTCATACATTCTCCTGCCTCCCTCCCTTTTCCTTCCCTCCCTCCCTTACTTCCTTCCCAAGTAAACCTTTTTATAGTAAGACAGTTTTCTTAATAACTCAATAAGACCGTTTTAACTAGACAAACTGTCAGAGACAAAGCTAGAATAATTCATTAGGAAGAAATTGCTAAGGAAAGAGCCCCTGGCTAAGATTTCCTTATTAGATGGCTCTTCCCCTTGAAAAACAAGCTTCCATCTGAGAGCCAGACAGCACATCTTTCAGTAGAGCCAGCATATGCCAACCCAAAATAAATAGTTTTTCTCCCCTAATTCAGGGTTTCTGTTCTCAACTAGCGATGGGCAGGTGTAATTAAAGTAGGCCACTGCTATCAGCAAACATCTTCCATGCTACCTTCACCTGTAGCTGGCCCTAACATAGAAAACAGTTTTGGCCTAATTTGTAGTTTTTTGTTTTGTTTTGTTGAGACTGAATCTTGCTCTGTCACCCAGGCTGGAGTGCAGTGGCGCAGTCTCGGCTCACTGCAACCTCTACCTCCCAGGTTCAAGCGAGTCTCATGCCTCAGTCTCCCAAATAGCTGGGATTATGGGCATGCACTACCACACCCAGCTAATTTTTGTGGGTTCATTTTTTTTGTTTTTTGTTTGTTTGTTTGTTTGTTTTTTGAGATGGAGTCTCCCTCTGTCGCCTAGGCTGGAGTGCAGTGGTGCGATCTCAGCTGACTGCAACCTCCGCCTCCCAGATTCAAGCAATTCTCCTGCCTCGGCCTCCCGAGTAGCTGGGATTACAGGCACCCACCACCACGCACAGCTCATTTTTTGTATTTAAAAATACAAATAATTATTTGTATTGTTTATAATAATTACAATACAATATAATAATTATTGTATTGTTTCACCTTGTTGGCCAGGCTGGTCTCCAACTTCTGACCTCAAGTGATCCGTCCACCTCGGCCTCCCAAAGTGCTGAGATTACAGGCATGAGCCACCGCACCCGACCTAATTTTTGTATGTTTAATAGAAGCAAGGTTTCACCATGTTGGCCAGGCTGGTCTCAAACTCCAGACCTCAAGTGTTCTGCATGTGTTGCCCTCCCAAAGTGCTGGGATTACAGGCATGAGCCACCCTGCCCAGCCATAATTTGTCGTTTAAAACCTCACGCTCCCTGAGCTTAACAACATTGATAATTATCCATAATTTTTGTCTGGCCCTTCCTCCTATCATGAACAAGTCACCATAAATTACTTTTTAATTGTAACATGGTCCCCACATGTTTAGCTAGGGGTCCTCAAAAATGCTTCCTGCTGGAAAATATTGTTACTGATGAGGTATTTTTTAGAATTCTTTGTTTTTTTAATGAGTTTTTTTTTCTCATCCAACAGTGTGACTATTTCTATACCACTGAATTTTTTCATTTGTTTAGCTAGCATATACTATATGCAAAACAATGAACTAAATAGTGGACAATTTAAACCCAGTAGTATAATAAAATTAAGGCATAATTTCTGCACTCAAGTAGATTACAGTCTTGAAGGTTAGAGGTGGGAACATAAGCACAATTTGTAGATTAAGAAGATAGCGTTCCTTCAAGGTTTAAAGGTTCACTGTTTATGTACATAAGTGACTTCTAGGTTTCAAATTCAATCATGTCTATTAAAACACGCTCCCCTTATGAGTCTGAAGGAAGAGAAAGGCCTATAGAAGGGATTCCTATTAAGCTTGCTTCATCTCAATGTTGAGTCATTTGATACTTTATGGAAAGCGGTATTAATTAAGTAGATGTTTACTTTAAACTTACAGCTTGATCTTTTTCTGTCCTCTGTTTCTTCTTCACTTTGAGTTAAAAAGTTACTAGAGCAAATTAGGAGAAATAGCTGAATTCCAATCCTTTATATTACAAATTAAATTTTCATGTCAGTTGTCTAAGATTTGGTCTCTATGTCTGACTTGTCTTTTCTTATAGAAAATGAAATGGTTGATGTGAATGTGGTGATGGATGAAGCAAAAGCTTTTACAGGTGAGTCAGAAGTCATGGTGAAAAGGGCATTCATTTTTAACTAAGACCTTAATACTCTATAGAGAAAAAATTTGAATGTTTTTAAACAGTAGATAGATTTTGGCTGGGCATGTGGGCTCACGGCTGTAACCCAGGCACTTTGAGAGGCTGAGGCAGGAGGATCACTTGAGGCCAGGAGTTCAAGACCAGCCTGGGCAACAAAGTAATACCATGTCTCTACAAAAAAAAAAAAAAAAAAAATTAGCTGGGCATGATGGCACGTGCCTGTATTCCCAGCTACTTGGGAGGCTGAGGCGGCTGAGCCCAGGGGTTTGAGGCTTCAGTGAGCTATGATTACCACTGCACTCCTGCCTGGGAGACAGAGCAAAAACCTGTCTCATAAAAAATATGTTTAAATAGTAGTTTTCTCTTCAGACTATTACTAACATGCTAAATTGACACCCTTACAAATTTAACGGTTAAATGTTTGTTTCATAATGTTACTCTTTGATTTGGGATTTTTCCTGTAGATACTTATGTTATGTAGAGGTTTTGTTTGTTTTGTTGTTGTTGTTGTTGTTTGTTTGTTTGTTTTCTGAAATGGCGTCTCACTCTTGTTGCCCAGGCTGGAGTGCAGTGGCGTGATCTCAGCTCACTGCAACCTCCACCTCCCAGGTTCGAGTGAGTCTCCTGCCTCACCCTCCCGAGTAGCTGGAATTACAGGTGCCCACTATCACACCTGGCTAATTTTTGTATTTTTAGTAGAGACGAGGTTTCACCATGTTGGCCAGGCTGGTCTTGAACTCCTGACCTCAGGTGATCCACCCACTTCGGCCTCCCAGAGTGCTGGGATTACAGGCGTGAGCCACTGCACCTGGCCGGTAATTTCTTTCATAATTTGAAATCATTATTCTCTTCCTAAAATTCTTTTTTTTTTTTTTTTTTTTTTTTTTTTTCGTGAGATGGAGTCTTGCTCTGCCGCCCAGGCTGGAGTGCAGTGGCCGGATCTCAGCTCACTGCAAGCTCCGCCTCCCGGGTTTACGCCATTCTCCTGCCTCAGCTTCCCGAGTAGCTGGGACTACAGGCGCCCGCTACCTCGCCCGGCTAGTTTTTTGTATTCTTTTAGTAGAGACGAGGTTTCACCGTGTTAGCTAGGATGGTCTCGATCTCCTGACCTCGTGATCCGCCCGTCTCGGCCTCCCAAAGTGCTGGGATTACAGGCTTGAGCCACCGCACCCGGCCCTCTCTTCCTAAAATTCTTATATGTTAACAATTCCCATCTTTCCAAAGGAGAAAAAGTTAATGTCAGTAATCTGGGGAATGAGCTGAGGAAAATGGGGCTTGTACTCACTGATGAGGAGCACAAGAAGCTGCTGAAAACTCTGCCAATTCACAGTGAGTATTTACCACATCCTTTGAAGCTTGGATTTAGGGGCTTGTGTGTGAAAACTTCTTAAATTATGCATGTATATGCCCAGTAAACCTCCTTTAGAAAACACAGTTATCACACTAAAAGAAATCTTGGCCAGATGCAGTGGCTCATGCCTCTAATCCCAGCACTTTGGGAGGCTGAGGTGGGCGGATCAAGAGGTCAGGAGTTTGAGAACAGCCTGGCCAACATGATGAAACCCCGTCTCTACTAAAAATACAAAAATTAGCCGGGCATGGTGGCATATGCCTGTAATCCCAGCTACATGGGAGGCTGAGGAAGGAGAATTGCTTGAACCTGGGAGGTGGAGGTTGCAGTGAGCCAAGATTGTGCCACTGCACTCCAGCCTGGGTGACAGAGCAAGACTCCATCTCTCAAAAAAAAAAAAAAGTCTTGTTGCCTGCTTTTGTTGCTTATATTTTAATACTGAAAGCTAGCAACATCTTTCAATGAGGGTGTCCCACCATCCAGGCTAAATTATCCTGTTGCCCTGGGAGCACTGCCTAATCTCATCATGACCAATGAGAAAGAAACCAGGGAAGAAAGAAAAGGAAGGAAAAAGACAGAAACAGGGAAATACTGTATTTTATTCAATCAGAGGATAGATTTATAAAAGAGAAAGTGTTCTTTATTGTTGGGTTCATTCTTAAGTGTAACAGAGAAGAAACTTCCAAGCAAATTGGAAGAGGTTTTTTTCCCTGAAATTATGGATGTTGTGTTGTCTTCGTGCTGATTTTGTTAGTCTTACCATTGTTTAACCCGTATTCTGAATTGTGTCTTATCTTACAGCTAATGGAAACGTATATAAGAATAGATTGCTCAAAGGTGTGAAGGCCCTCAATAGTAAGTAGGAAGCATGGTGACAAAGCGAGTGAAAAAATGCTTATGTTTGGTATTTTCTTTTAAATGTTCCAACTTCGCTTCCTGCCAATTTACTGATTCATTGTTAAGACATAACTCATCATTCTTCTTTGGATGCATTGGCCTTTTGGGATATAAGTTAAAGCAAGTTAAAGCATCATATCACTATAGGAAGTAAGTTAGTTGTTGTTTCAACCCTAAGTCATTAGACTTGCCTACTCCTCTCTATTGACCTCTCAGAGAAAACCAAAGCAGAGCCCACTGGATCGATATTAAGAGAAATACCTTATCTTTCCATACTAACTCTGTGTAAGTAATTATTATTTCAATTGTGAATTAGAAAAAGATGTTTTAGAACACTAAAATAATACAAGAAAACTATGCAACTCTAACCACTTAAAAAAAACTGATACAGTCTGGCGCAGTGGCTCATGCCTGTAATCTCAGCATTTTGGGAGACCAAGGCAGGCAGATCACTTGAGGCCAGGAGTTTAAGACCAGACTGTACAACATAGTGAGACCCCATCTCTACAAAAAATTTTAAAATTAGCTGGGCATGGTGACACATACCTATAGTCCTACCTACTTAGGAGGCTGAGGCAGAAGGATTGCTTGAGCCCAGGAGTTCAAGGCTGCAGTTCCATCCTGGGCTGCAGAGCAAAACTCTGTTTTTAGAAGAAAAAAAGAAATGTAAGTTCACCTATCTTCCACAAATCTCCTCCCCATAAAGGTAAATACTGTTAACAATTCAGCAGTTATCTTTCTCAATTCTTTCCAATTTTTAACTGACATATCTAAATCTACAGAGATACACACATACAGACACACACACACACACACACACACGTTAATAGTTTCTTTGTATTGTTGTATTTTACCATCCAGTTGGGGTTTCTGATGCATGACCATGATTAATATTTTTTACCCTTAAACAATAACACTCATATTCTTATTCCATGCCCTTCTTTCTTAAGGGCCAAGGGTCAAAATCAAAAAAGTGGAGACTTTTTTGGAAAACATGGGAACTAAAATCAAGGATGAGGAACTTGAGGAACTCATGACCCAACTACCAACTGAGGGTGAGTATTACAAATATCTCTATGCTCTTCAGAGAAACATTAAGCCCTTCCATTAGAACTGCTGAAATTAGCCTTTTTAGCATCATAATGAAGTAAATGTAAAAACTTAGTTCTGAGTCATGATGAAACACCATCTTCAAAAATGCTTTTGAAAAGATATGTCAGGGATGCCACTTGAAGCCTCAGTCATGCCTGGGAATGTCACACACTTAAGGACCTGAAAAGAAAAAGGAATTGAAGAGAACATTTAAGAGAAAAATCAAGAAAGTCAAAAGTCAAATGATAAATTAGAAATGAATAGTTGCAAGCCAAAGAGCTAATATCCCTAAGGTAGCAAAAGCCCTTGTACATTGATAAGAAACATACTGATAATAGAAAAAATAGGCAGATATACAAATAGGTAATTCATACAAGAGGAAATACAATGCAAATCCCCAAATAGCATATGAAAATATGTTTAACCTCACCAATAATCATGAAAATGCAAAATAAAACACAACACAACACTATCTTCATTCATTGGACTGGCAAAACTTAACAAGATTGATAATATTTAGTTCTTATGAAAATATGAGGAAAGGGACTAACTGATAAATTTGGGGTGAGAGTTGCCATTGCTATATATACTTTTTGAAAAGTCACCTGACAGTGTCTAAGGGGGAAAAGTCTTCTCTTTTCCCTGATGAATCTAGCATACGTTCCTCATGCAGTATACATTATTTCTTTGTGCTGGGTCCTGGTCCCTGTTTTGCCACAGACTTGCTGACAAATGATTTAACCCTACTTAATCTTAGTTCCTTCATATGTAAAATGGGGAGTTGAACTAAATGACGCTCTATGATTACTTCTTGCTCTGAAATTAGTATATATAATGCATGTAATGCAGTCTAGAATAGTCAGTAAATGTTAGTGATGATGGATGGTGGTGTGGTGGTGATGATGATGGGGAAGATAGAAAAGTTGTTAACGAGCAGAATGAAAGGAGAGGCACGCCAAGATGGCTGAATAGGAAAAGCTCCAGTCTGTGCACCCAGTGTGATCAATGCAGAAGATGGGTGATTTCTGCATTTCCACCTGAGGTACCTGTTTCATCTCATTGGGACTGCTTGGACAGTGGGTGCAGCCCACAGAGGGTGAGCTGAAGCAGGGCAGGGCATCACCTCACCTGGGAAGTGCAAGGGGTCGGGGGATTTCCCTTTCCTAGCCAAGGGAAGCTTTGACAGACTACCTGAAAAAACAGGACACTCCTGCCCAAATACTGCGCTTTTCCCAAGGTCTTAGCAACTGGCAGACAAAGAGATTCTCTCCTATGCCTGGCTCAGCAGGTCCCATGCCCACGGAGCCTTGCTCATTGCTAGCGCATCAGTCTGAAATCAAACTGCAAGGTGGCAGCCTGGATGGGGGAGGGGCGTCCACCATTGCTGAGACTTGAGTAGGCAGGGAAACTCCAACTGGGCAGAGCCCACCGCAGCTCAACAAGGCCTACTGCCTCTAGACTCCATCTCTGTGGGCAGGGCATAGCTGAACAAAACACAGCAGACAACTTCTGCAGACTTAAACGTCCCTATCTGACAGCTCTGAAGAGAGCAGTGGTTCTCCCAGCATGGCGTTTGAGCTCTGAGAATGGACAGACTGCCTCCTCAAGTGGGTCCCTGACCCCTGTGTAGCCTAACTGGGAGACACCTCCCAGTAGCACCCAACAGACACCTCATATAGGGGGGTGCTCCTCTGGGATGAAGCTTCCAGAGGAAGAATCAGGCAGCAATATTTGCTGTTTTGCAATATTGGTTGTTCTGCAGCCTCTGCTGGTGATACCCAGGCAAACAGGTTCTGGAGTGGACCTCCAGCAAATTCCAACAGACCTGCAGCTGAGGGGCCTGACTGATAGATGGAAAACTAACAAACAGAAAGGAATAGCATCAACATCAACAAAAAGGTCACCTACACTAAAACCCCATCTGTAGGTCACCAACGTCAAAGACCAAAGGTAGATAAAACCAAAAAGATGGGGAGAAGCCAGAGCAGAAAAGCTGAAAATTCTAAAAACCAGAGCACCTCTTCTCCTCCAAAGGATTGCAGCTCCTCGCCAGCAACGGAACAAACCTAGAAAGAGAAAGACTTTGACAAATTGACAGAAGTGGACTTCAGAAGATCAATAATAACAAACTTCTCCGAGCTAAAGGAGCATGTTTGAACCCATCTCAAGGAAGCTAAAAGCCTTGAAAAAAGGTTAGACAAATGGCTGACTAGAATAAACAGTGTAGAGAAGACCTTAAATGACCTGATGGAGCTGAAAACCATGGCACAAGAACTTCGTGACTCATGCACAAGCTTCAATAGGTGATTTGACCTAGTGGAAGAAAAGGTATCACTGATTCAAGATCAAATTAATGAAATAAAGTGAGAAGACAAGGTTAGAGAACGAAGAGTAAAAAGAAACGAACAAAGCTTCCAAAAATATGAGACTACGTGAATAGACCAAATCTAAGTTTGATTGGTGTACCTGAAAGTGACAGGGAGAATGGAACCAAGTTGGAAAACACCCTTGAGGATATTATCCAGAACTTCCCCAACCTAGCAAGGCAGGCCAACATTCAAATTCAAGAAATACAGAGAACACCACAAAGATGCTCCTCGAGAAGAGCAACCTAAGACACATAATTGTCAGATTCACCAAGGTGGAAATGAAAGAAAAAAATGCTAAGGGCAGCCAGGTAGAAAGGTCGAGTTACCCACCAAGGGAAGCCCATCAGACTAACAGCAGATCTTTCTGCAGAAACCCTACAAGCCAGAGAGAGTGGGAGCCAATATTGAATATTTTTAAGGAGAAGAATTTTCAACCCAGAATTTCATATCCAGACAAACTAAGCTTCATAAGTGAAGGAGAAATAAAATCCTTTACAGAAAAACAAATACTGAGAGATTTTGTCACCATCAGGCCTGCCTTACAAGAGCTCCTGAAGGAAGCACTAAACATGGAAAGGAACAACCAGTACCAGCCACTGCAAAAACATGCCAAATCGTAAAGACCATTGATTCTAGGAAGAAACTGCATCAATTAACAGGCAAAATAACCAGCAAACATCATAATGACAGGATAAATTCACACATAACAATACTAACCTTAAATGTAAATGGGTTAAATGCTCCAATTAAAAGACACAGACTGGCAAATTGAATAAAGAGTCAAGACCCATCATGGTGCTATATTCACGACACCCATCTCACGTGCAAAGACACACATAGGCTCAAAATAAAGGTATGGAGGAAGATCTAACAAGCAAATGTAAAGCAAAAAAAAGCAGGGGTTGCAATCCTACTCTCTGATAAAACAGACTTTAAAAATCAAAAGCGATAAAGAAGGCCATTACATAATGATAAAGGGATCAATTCAACAAGAAGAGCTAACTATCCTAAATATATATGCACCCAATACAGGAGCACCCAGATTCATAAAACAAGTCCTTAGAGACCTACAAAGACACTTAGACTCCCACACAATAATAATGGGAGACTGTAACACCTGACTGTCAATATTAGATCAGCGAGACAGAAGGTTAAGAAGGATATCCAGGACTTGAACTCAGCTCTGCACCAAACAGAATAGACATCTACAGAACTCTCCACCCCAAATCAACAGAATATACATTCTTCTCAGCAACACATCACACTTGTTCTAAAATTGACCACATAATTGGAAGTAAAGCACTCCTCAGCAAATGTAAAAAAAAAAAAAACCAGAAATCAAAACAAACTGTCTCTCAGACGATAGTGCAATCAAATTTGAACTCAAGATTCAGAAACTCACTTAAAACCGCACAACTACCTGGCAGAGACACAACAAAAAAAGAGAATTTTAGACCAATAAATAAATAAAAAAAAAAAAAAAAAAAAAAAAAAAAACCGCACAACTACATGGAAACTGAACAACCTGCTCCTGAATGACTACTGGGTAAATAACGAAATGAAGACAGAAATAAAGATGTTCTTTCCAATCAATGAAACAAAGACACAACATACTAGAATCTCTGGGACGCATTTAAAGCAGTGTGTAGAGGGAAATGTATAGCACTAAATGCCCACAAGAGAAAGCAGGAAAGATCTAAAGTCAACACCCTAACATCACAATTAAAAGAACTAGAGAAGCAAGAGCAAACAATTCAAAAGCTAGCAGAGGCAAGAAATAACTAAGATCAGAGCAGAACTGAAAGAGATAGAGTTGTAAAAAAACCTTCAAAAAATCAATGAATCCAGGAGCTGGGTTTTTTAAAAGATCAACAAAATTGATAGACCACTAGCAAGACTAATAAAAAAGAAAAGAGAGAAGTATCAAATACATGCAATAAAAAATGATAAAGGGGATATCACCACCAATCTCACAAAAATACAAACTACCATCAGAGAATACTATAAACACCTCTATGCAAATGAACTAGGAAATCTAGAAGAAATGGATAAATTCCTGGACACATACACCCTCCCAAGACTAAACCAGGAAGAAGCTGAATCACTGAATAGACCAATAACAGGCTCTGAAATTGAGGCAATAATTAAGAGCCTACCAACCAAAAAAAGCCCAAGACCAGACGGATTCACAGCCGAATTCTACCAGACATACAAAGAGGAACCGGTACCATTCTTCTGAAACTATTCCAATCGATAGAAAAAGAGGGAACCTTCCTTACTCACTTTATTAGGCCAACATCATCCTGATACCAAAGCCTGGCAGACACACAACAACAAAAAAAAGAATTTTAGACCAATATCTCTGATGAACATCGATGCGAAAATCCTCAATAAAATACTGGCAAACTGAATTCAGCAGCACATCAAAAAGTTTATCCAACACGATCAAGTTGCTTCATCCCTGGGATGCAAGGATGATTCAACATATGCAAATGAATAAACGTAATCCATCACATAAACAGAACCAAAGACAAAAACCACGTTTTCTCAATAGATAATTTTGCCTTTGACAAAATTCAACAGCCCTTTGTGCTAAAATTCTCAATAAACTAGATATCAATGGAACATATCTCAAAATAATAAGAGCTATTTATGACAAACCCACAGTCAATATCATACTGAAGGGGCAAAAACTGGAAGCATTCCTTTGAAAACCAGCACAAGACAAGGATGCCCTCTCTCACCACTCCTATTCAACATAGTGTTGGAAGTTCTGGCCAGGGCAATCAGGCAAGAGAAAGAAATAAAGGCTATTCAATTAGGAAATGAGGGAGTCAAATAGTCCCTGTTTGCAGATGACATGATTGTATATTTAGAAAACCCCATCATCTCAGCCCAAAATCTCCTTAAGCTGATAAGCAACTTCAGCAAAGTCTCAGGATACAAAATCAATGTGCAAAAATCACAAGCATTCTTATACACCAATAAGAGACAAACAGAGAGCCAAATCATGAGTGAACTCCCATTCACAATTGCTTCAAAGAGAATAAAATACCTAGGAATCTAACTTACAAGGGATGTGAAGGACCTCTTCAAGGAGAACTACAAACCACTGCTCCTCGAAATAAAAGAGGACACAAACAAATGGAAGAACTTTCCATGCTCATGGATAGGAAGAATCAGTATCATGAAAATGGTCTTACTGCCCAAAGTAATTTATAGATCCAATGCCATCCCCATTAAGCTTCCAATGACTTTTGTCACAGAACTGGAAAAAGTTCATGTGGAACCAAAAAAGATCCCACATAGCCAAGACAATCCTAAGCAAAAAGAACAAAGCTGGAGGCATCATGCTACCTGACTTCAAACTATACTACAAGGCTACAGTAGCCAAAACAGCATGGTTATGGTACGAAAACAGATATGTAGACCAATGGAACAGAACAGAGGCCTCAGAAATAACACCATATATCTACAACCATCTGATCTTTGACAAACCTGACAAAAACAAGAAATGGGGAAAGGATTCCCTATTTAATAAATGATGCTGAGAAAACTGGCTAGCCATATGTAGAAAGCTGAAACTGGATCCCTTCCTTACACCTTATACAAAAATTAATTCAAGATGGATTAGAGACTTAAATGTGAGACTGAAAACCATAAAAACCCTAGAAGAAAACCTAGCCAATAACATTCAGGACATAGGCATGGGCAAGGACTTCATAACTGAAACACCAAAAGCAATGGCAACAAAAGCCAAAATAGACAAATGGGATCTAATTAAACTAAAGAGCTTCTGTACAGCAAAAGAAACTACCATCAGAGTGAACAGGCAACCTACAGAATGGGAGAAAATTTTTGCAATCTACCCATCTGGCAAAGGGCTAATAAGAATCTACAAAGAACTTAAACAAATTTACAAGAAAAAAACAACCCCATCAAAAAGTGGGCAAAGGATATGAACAGACACTTCTCAAGAGAAGACATCTATGCAGCCAACAGACACATGAAAAAATGTTCATCATCACTGGTCATCAGAGAAATGCAAATCAAAACCACAATGAGATGCCATCTCATGCAGTTAGAATGGCAATCATTAAAAAGTCAGGAAACAACAGGTGCTGGAGAGGATGTGGAGAAATAGGAAGGCTCTTACATTGTTGGTGGTAGTGTAAGTTAGTTCAACCATTGTGGAAGACAGTGTGGCGATTCCTTAAGGATCTAGAACTAGAAATACCATTTGACCCAGCAATCCCGTTACTGGGTATATACCCAAAGGATTATAAATAATGCTACTATAAAGACACACGCACACATATATGTATTGTGGCACTATTCACGATAACAAAGACTTGGAACCAAGCCAAATGTCCATCATTGATAGACTGGATTAAGAAAATGTGGCACATATACACCATAGAATACTCTGTAGCCATAAAAGAGGATGAGTTCATGTCCTTTGCAGGGACATGGATGAAGTTGGAAACTGTCATTCTCAGCAAACTGTCACAAGGACAGAAAACCAAACACTGCATGTTCTCACTCATAGGTGGGAATAAAACAATGAGAACATTTGGACACAGGGCAGGGAACATCACACACTAGGGCCTGTCGGTGGGTGGAGGGCTGGGGGAGGGATAGGATTTGGAGAAATACCTAATACAAATGATGAGTTGATGGGTACAGCAAACCAACATGGCACATGTATACCTAGATATCAAACCTGCACATTGTGCACATGTACCCTAGAACTTAAAGTATAATAATAAGAAGAAAAGAACAGAATGAAGAAAGGAAACTCCATAATCTGTTAATCAGTTTTTCCTGTTATGAAAATATTTCCTAACAGAAAACATATTTGTTTATTAATTATTCCTTTTATATAAATAAATAAGACAATATGCAATTTAAAACATCCTATAAGAAATAGCACTGGGCTCACGTCTTCTTTCTCTCCTACTCCTGCCCTTGTTCTTCAATATATTTCATATAGATCAAGCGCTTTTGACTTTGTGCCATGGACCCCTTTGAAAATCTGATGAATGGACCACTTCCGAGTATAATGTTTTAAAATGTATAAAATAAAATAATAGGATTACAAAGAAGCTAATTATATTAAAATATAATTTTTCACAACATTAAAATATAAATTATTAGTATTTATTAAAACATTTAACACTTGCTCCCTACTAGCTACCACATCATCTCCTGGTTCCTCTGCACAGCAGAGTTGCCTCAAAAAGTTGTCATTACTCATTGTTTCCATATCCTCACCTCCCATTCACACTTCAAGCATTCTCCAGTTAGGTATTTATCTCCACCATGGCACCAAATGAGCTCTCAACAAGACTGTCAATAATCTACTTCTTGCCAAGGCTCACAGTCAATTCTTTGTTCTTATTTTACTTGACATCTTAGCAGCATTTGACATAAGTGGCCACCCCCTTTTTATTAAAATACATTTTTCGACCAGGCACGGTGGCTCATTCCTGTAATCCCAACGCTTTGGGAGGCTGAGGCAGGTGGATCGCTTGAGCCCAGGAGTTTGAGACGAGCCTAAGCAACATGGTGAAATCCTGTCTCTACAAAAAAAATAAAATAACTATCCAGCTGTGGTGGCACGTGCCTGTACTCCCAGCTACTCGGGAGGCTGAGGTAGGGGGATCACTTGAGCCTGGGAGATGGAGGCTACAATGCACTGTGATTGTGTGCCACTTCACTCCAGCCTGGGTGACAGAGCAAGACCCTGTCTGAAAAAAAAGAAAAAGAAATGTGTTTTTCTCTAGACTTTTAAAGCCCCATACTCACCTGGTTTTCTTCTTCGCTCGCTGACATTTTCTTCTTGGTTTTCTTTTTGACTGTTCCTCCCCTGCAAGATCTCTAAATAATGAAGTTACCCAGGGTTAGACCCTTGGCTGTCTTTTTATCTACACTCTCCTCTTAGGAGATTGCATTCAGTCTCATTGGGTCAGATACCTTCTCTAAGCTGGTAGAGTAAATTTATATCTCTAGCTCAATTTCTCTAAGTCAGCAATAGCGTATTGAATGAGTTATTTGATATCTCCACTTGGATTTCTAAAAGTCATCACCAATTTAATGGAATTATTGGTTAATTCTCCTAAAATTTCTCAAGTCCTCCCCAACTCAGTAAAGGCATCCCATCCACCCTGTTGATTGGGGAAGGTAGACTAGGTTTCATCTTTGATTTCTCCTTCCTTCATATCCCACATTTAAATCTAGGTTCATCAACACCTGTGAAAAGAAGGGAAAACAAAATTTTGAAAAAGAAACTAGGGGCCGGGTGCGGTGGCTCAAGCCTGTAATCCCAGCACTTTGGGAGGCCGAGACAGGCGGATCACGAGGTCAGGAGATCGAGACCATCCTGGCTAACACAGTGAAACCCCGTCTCTACTAAAAAATACAAAAAACTAGCCAGGCGAGGTGGCGGGCGCCTGTAGTCCCAGCTACACGGGAGGCTGAGGCAGGAGAATGGTGGGAACCCGGGAGGCGGAGCTTGCAGTGAGCTGAGATCTGGCCACTGCAGTCCAGCCTGGGTGACAGAGCGAGACTCCATCTTAAAAAAAAAAAAGGAATAGGAACAGCTCCAGTCTCCAACTCCCAGCGCGAGCGACACAGAAGACCGGTGATTTCTGCATTTTCAACTGAGGTACTGGGGTCATCTCACTAGGGAGTGCCGGACAATCGGTGCTGGTCAGCTGCTGCAGCCGACCAGCGAGAGCTGAAGCAGGGCGAGGCATCGCCTCACCTGGAAAGCGCAAGGGGGAAGGGAATCCCTTTTCCTAGCCAGGGGAACTGAGACACACAACACCTGGAAAATCGGGTAACTCCCACCCCAATACTGCGCTTTAAGCAAACGGGCACACCAGAAGAATATATCCCTCACCTGGCCGGGAGGGTCCCACGCCCACGGAGCCTCCCTCATTATTAATACAGCAGTCTGCGGTGATCTAACCACGAGGCAGCAGCGAGGCTGGGGGAGGGGCTCCCGCCATTGCTGAGGCTTAAGTAGGTAAACAAAGCCGCTGGGAAGCTCGAACTGGGTGGAGCTCACAGCAGCTCCAGGAAACCTGCCTGTCTCTATAGACTCCACCTCTGGGGGCAGGGCTCAGCTAAAAAAACAACAGCGGAAGCAGGAGAGGCCTGAGCAGACGCGAACGACACTGACAGCTTTGAAGAGAGCAGTGGATCTCCCAACACGGAGGTTGAGATCTGAGAACGGACAGACTGCCTGCTCAAGTGGGTCACTGACCCCTGAGTAGCCTAACTGGGAGACATCCACCACTAGGAGCAGTCTGACACCCCACACCTCACAGGGTGGAGTACACCCCTGAGAGGAAGCTTCCAAAGAAAGAATCAGACAGGTACACTCGCTGTTCAGCAATATTCTATCTTCTGCAACCTCTGCTGCTGATACCCAGGCAAACAGGGTCTGGAGTGGACCTCAAGCAATCTCCAACAGACCTATAGCTGAGGGTCCTGACTGTCAGAAGGAAAACTATCAAACAGGAAGGACACCTATACCAAAACCCCATCAGTACGTCACCATCATCAAAGACCAGAGACAATTAAAACCACAAAGATGGGGAAATAGCAGGGCAGAAAAGCTGGAAATTCAAAAAATAAGAGCGCATCTCCCCCTGCAAAGGAGCGCAGCTCATCGCCAGCAACGGAGCGAAGCTGGTCAGAGAATGACTTTGACGAGATGAGAGAAGAAGGCTTCAGTCCATCAAACTTCTCAGAGCTAAAGGAGGAATTATGTACCCAGCACAAAGAAACTAAAAATCTTGAAAAAAGAGTGGAAGAATTGACAGCTAGACTAATTAATGCAGAGAAGGTCATAAACGAAATGACAGAGATGAAAACCATGACACGAGAAATACGTGACAAATGCACAAGCTTCAGTAACCGACTCGATCAACTGGAAGAAAGAGTATCAGCGATTGAGGATCAAATGAATGAAATGAAGCGAGAAGAGAAACCAAAAGAAAAAAGAAGAAAAAGAAATGAACAAAGCCTGCAAGAAGTATGGGATTATGTAAAAAGACCAAATCTGCGTCTGATTGGGGTGCCTGAAAGTGAGGGGGAAAATGGAACCAAGTTGGAAAACACTCTTCAGGATATCATCCAGGAGAACTTCCCCAACCTAGTAGGGCAGGCCAACATTCAAATTCAGGAAATACAGAGAATGCCACAAAGATACTCCTCCAGAAGAGCAACTCCAAGACACATAATTGCCAGATTCACCAAAGTTGAAATGAAGGAAAGAATGTTAAGGGCAGCCAGAGAGAAAGGTCGGGTTACCCACAAAGGGAAGCCCATCAGACTAACAGCAGATCTCTCGGCAGAAACTCTACAAGCCAGAAGAGAGTGGGGGCCAATATTCAACGTTCTTAAAGAAAAGAATTTTAAACCCAGAATTTCATATCCAGCCAAACTAAGTTTCATAAGTGAAGGAGAAATAAAATCCTTTACAGATAAGCAAATGCTTAGAGATTTTGTCACCACCAGGCCTGCCTTACAAGAGACCCTGAAGGAAGCCCTAAACATGGAAAGGAACAACCGGTACCAGCCATTGCAAAAACATGTCAAATTGTAAAGACCATCGAGGCTAGGAAGAAACTGCATCAACTAACGAGCAAAATAACCAGTTACTATCATAATGGCAGGATCAAGTTCACACATAACAATATTAACCTTAAATGTAAATGGACTAAATGCTCCAATTAAAAGACACAGTCTGGCAAACTGGATAAAGAGTCAAGACCCATCAGTCTGCTGTATTCAGGAGACCCATCTCACATGCAGAGACATACATAGGCTCAAAATAAAGGGACGGAGGAAGATCTACCAAGCAAATGGAGAACAAAAAAAAGCAGGGGTTGCAATCCTAGTCTCTGATAAAACAGACTTTAAACCATCAAAGATCAAAAGAGACAAAGAAGGCCATTACATAATGGTAAAGGGATCAATTCAACAGGAAGAGCTAACTATCCTAAATATATATGCACCCAATACAGGAGCACCCAGATTCATAAAGCAAGTCCTTAGAGACTTACAAAGAGACTTAGACTCCCATACAATAATAATGGGAGACTTCAACACTCCACTGTCAACATTAGACAGATCAACGAGACAGAAAGTTAACAAGGATATCCAGGAATTGAACTCATCTCTGCACCAAGCGGACCTAATAGACATCTATAGAACTCTCCACCCCAAATCAACAGAATATACATTCTTCTCAGCACCACATCACACTTATTCCAAAATTGACCACATAATTGGAAGTAAAGCACTCCTCAGCAAATGTAAAAGAACAGAAATTATAACAAACTGTCTCTCAGACCACAGTGCAATCAAACTAGAACTCAGGACTAAGAAACTCAAGCAAAACCGCTCAACTACATGGAAACTGAACAACCTGCTCCTGAATGACTACTGGGTACATAACGAAATGAAGGCAGAAATAAAGATGTTCTTTGAAACCAATGAGAACAAAGATACAACATACCAGAATCTCTGGGACACATTTAAAGCAGTGTGTAGAGGGAAATTTATAGCACTAAATGCCCACGAGAGAAAGCAGGAAAGATCTAAAATTGACACTCTAACATCACAATTAAAAGAACTAGAGAGGCAAGAGCAAACACATTCAAAAGCTAGCAGAAGGCAAGAAATAACTAATATCAGAGCAGAACTGAAGGAGGTAGAGACACAAAAAACCCTCCAAAAAATCAATGAATCCAGGAGTTGGTTTTTTGAAAAGATCAACAAAATTGACAGACCGCTAGCAAGACTAATAAAGAAGAAAAGAGAGAGGAATCAAATAGATGCAATAAAAAATGATAAAGGGGATATCACTACCGACCCCACAGAAATACACACTACCATCAGAGAATACTATGAACATCTCTACGCAAATCAACTAGAAAATCTAGAAGAAATGGATAATTTCCTGGACACTTACACTCTCCCAAGACTAAACCAGGAAGAAGTTGAATCCCTGAATAGACCAATAGCAGGCTCTGAAATTGAGGCAATAATTAATAGCCTACCCACCAAAAAAAGTCCAGGACCAGATGGATTCACAGCTGAATTCTACCAGAGGTACAAGGAGGAGCTGGTACCATTCCTTCTGAAACTATTCCAATCAATAGAAAAAGAGGGAATCCTCCCTAACTCATTTTATGAGGCCAACATCATCCTGATACCAAAGCCTGGCAGAGACACAACAAAAAAAGAGAATTTTAGACCAATATCCCTGATGAACATCGATGCAAAAATCCTCAATAAAATACTGGCAAACCGGATTCAGCAGCACATCCAAAAGCTTATCCACCATGATCAAGTGGGCTTCATCCCTGGGATGCAAGGCTGGTTCAACATTCGCAAATCAATAAACGTAATCCAGCATATAAACAGAACCAAAGTCAAGAACCACATGATTATCTCAATAGATGCAGAAAAGGCTTTTGACAAAATTCAACAGCCCTTCATGCTAAAAACGCTCAATAAATTCGGTATTGATGGAACGTCCCTCAAAATAATAAGAGCTATTTATGACAAACCCACAGCTAATATACTGAATGGGCAAAAACTGGAAAAATTCCCTTTGAAAACTGGTACAAGACAGGGATGCCCTCTCTCACCACTCCTATTCAACATAGTGTTGGAAGTTCTGGCTAGGGCAATCAGGCAAGAGAAAGAAATCAAGGGTATCCAGTTAGGAAAAGAAGAAGTCAAATTGTCCCTGTTTGCAGATGGCATGATTGTATAATTAGAAAACCCCATCATCTCAGCCCAAAATCTCCTTAAGCTGATAAGCAACTTCAGCAAAGTCTCAGGATACAAAATTAATGTGCAAAAATCACAAGCATTCTTATACACCAGTAACAGACAAGCAGAGAGCCAAATCAGGAATGAACTTCCATTCACAATTGCTTCAAAGAGAATAAAATACCTAGGAATCCAACTTACAAGGGATGTAAAGGACCTCTTCAAGGAGAACTACAAACCACTGCTCAGTGAAATCAAAGAGGACACAAACAAATGGAAGAACATACCATGCTCATGGATAGGAAGAATCAATATTGTGAAAATGGCCATACTGCCCAAGGTCATTTATAGATTCAATGCCATCCCCATCAAGCTACCAATGAGTTTCTTCACAGAATTGGAAAAAACTGCTTTAAAGTTCATATGGAACCAAAAAAGAGCCCGCATTGCCAAGACAATCATAAGTCAAAAGGACAAAGCTGGAGGCGTCACGCTACCTGACTTCAAACTATACTACAAGGCTACAGTAACCAAAACAGCATGGTACTGGTACCAAAACAGAGATATAGACCAATGGAACAGAACAGAGTCCTCAGAAATAATACCGCACATCTACAGCCATCTGATCTTTGACAAACCTGAGAGAAACAAGAAATGGGGAAAGGATTCCCTATTTAATAAATGGTGCTGGGAAAATTGGCTAGCCATAAGTAGAAAGCTGAAACTGGATCCTTTCCTTACTCCTTATACGAAGATTAATTCAAGATGGATTAGAGACTTAAATGTTAGACCTAATACCATCAAAACCCTAGAAGAAAATCTAGGTAGTACCATTCAGGACATAGGCATGGGCAAGGACTTCATGTCTAAAACACCAAAAGCAACGGCAGCAAAAGCCAAAATTGACAAATGGGATCTAATTAAACTAAAGAGCTTCTGCACAGCAAAAGAAACTACCATCAGAGTGAACAGGCCACCTACAGAATGGGAGAAAATTTTTGCAATCTACTCATCTGACAAAGGGCTAATATCCAGAATCTACAAAGAACTCAAACAAATATACAAGAAAAAAACAAACAACCCCATCAAAAAGTGGGCAACGGATATGAACAGACATTTCTCAAAAGAAGACATTCATACAGCCAACAGACACATGAAAAAATGCTCATCATCACTCGCCATCAGAGAAATGCAAATCAAAACCACAATGAGATACCATCTCACACCAGTTAGAATGGCAATCATTAAAAAATCAGGAAACAACAGTTGTTGGCGAGGATGTGGAGAAATAGGAACACTTTTACACTGTTGGTGGGATTGTAAACTAGTTCAACCATTATGGAAAACAGTATGGCAATTCCTCAAGGATCTAGAACTAGATGTACCATATGACCCAGCCATCCCACTACTGGGTATATACCCAAAGGATTATGAATTATTCTACTACAAAGACACATGCACACGTATGTTTATTGCAGCACTATTCACAATAGCAAAGACTTGGAATCAACCCAAATGTCCATCTGTGACAGACTGGATTAAGAAAATGTGGCACATATACACCATGGAATACTATGCAGCCATAAAAAAGGATGAGTTTGCGTCCTTTGTAGGGACATGGATGCAGCTGGAAACCATCATTCTTAGCAAACTGTCACAAGAAGAGAAAACCAAACACCACATGTTCTCACTCATAGGTGGGAACTGAACAATGAGATCACTTGGACTCGGGAAGGGGAACATCACACACTGGGGCCTATCATGGGGAGGGGGGAGGGGGGAGGGATTGCATTGGGGAGTTATACATGATATAAATGATGAATTGATGGGTGCTGACGAGTTGATGGGTGCAGCACACCAACATGGCACAAATATACATATGTAACAAATCTGCACGTTATGCACATGTACCCTAGAACTTAAAGTATAATAAAAAAAAAAAAAAGAAAAAGAAACTAGGTTAAAATGAAAATACATCCTGAATCCATCACTTGTCATCATCTCCACTACTGCAACCACAGCCCAAGCCTCTGTCATCTCTTTACTGGGCCACTGAAACAGGCTCCTGTCTGGTCTCCATTCCTCTAGTTTCCTTATCCTATCCACACCAGCCAGAGTGATCTTTTGAAAGCTGAAATCAGGTCAAGTTACTCCAGTTTTCCGAGGCCTCCAATGACATTCCATTGCAACCAAAGTAAAATCCAGACTTTATCATCATGCCCTACAAGGCCCTGCATGGTTTGGCCCCTGTCACACTGACCTTCTGTCTCTTGATCATAGCAAATTCATTCCTACCTTAGGACTATTGCACACACTGTTCTTCTACTCGGAATGCTCTTCCTTCAATTCTTCACATTTCTCATCATTCAGGCTTCAGCGCAAATAGACCCTCCTCTGAGAGGCCTTCCTTGACCTCCCTGTCTAAATCAATTCCATCCTCTATAACTCCTTATTATGTTGCCCTATTTTATTTTTGATAGCATCTTAACAGTACATCAAATTATCCTTTTTGTTTATATGTTTATTATCTGTCTCTCTCACTACATTGTACACTCCTTAAGAGCCAGAACTCTGTCACCCAGCCTACTGTTGTATCCCCAAAGCCTATTCAAGTGCCTGGCACCTAGAAGTTGATACATAAATAGCTGTTGATTAATTGACTGAAGTACATAGGGTCAGAGTCATTTATCCTCTCCCTATGCTTAACTGTAACCAATCACTTCTTAATTTAGACCACTCTGGTGGTCTTTAAAGCAAAGAAAAACCAAAAATTCGATAGATTTGTTACAATTAAAGCTTTCTTTGTTTCTAAGGTAACACTGTTATCTCTGAGGATAAGTCCATAAAATTCTACGAAAAGATTTAAAGATTAGTAAATTCTGGCTGGGCATAGTAGCTCATACCTGTAATCCCAGCACTTTGGGAAGCCAAAGCAGGTGGATCACTTGAGGTCACGAGTTCAAAACCAGCCTGCCAACATGGTGAAACCCCATCTCTACTGAAAACACCAAAAATTAGTTGGGCATTGTGGCATGCACCTATAATCCCAGCTACTTGGGAGGCTAAGGCAGGAGAATCACTTGAACCTGGGAGGCAGAGGTTGCAGTGAGCCAGGATCATACCACTGCACTCTAGCCCAGACAACAGAGTGAGACTCCACCTCAAAAAAATAAAAAAGAAAAAGATTACTGAATTCTTTTGATCTTCATAACTTCAGAACTTCGTACAGCATAAATGTTGAGGGTCTCAGTAACATCAGTTCATCTGACTCTGAGGTATACTTCCTTTGCCTTACAGGTGAGACAGCAATTGACCTGAATGACTTAATGGATGCTGTCAGTTACATCAAGGGTGAGTTGCAAGCTACAATGGAAAGATGTTATGAGTAACATCTTAATATTTGCAATTAATGTTGGAGAAGAATATTTTCCATTCACACGTGTTCAGATTTTTTCATATAACATATGCTCCATTTTTGTGGATGCTGCTGAAATTGAGTAAACAATAACTAATCTGTATTTATATATCAGTGCCCATACTAGTCTCCAAAATTTTCCCCAAAAGAGTTCTTCAAAGTAGTAATAGATATCAAGAGCCACAGAACTATTCATACCCTTTTCCCCACTAACCCCACTCTTAGATATTTATCCTTTAGAAATAGTGTTTTATTGAATAAAATGAAAAAATTTCTGCCTAAGGACTTTCATTCGTATAATATTGAGAAAATTGAAACTGATTAGAAATAACTAACCACATGAGAATTACTACCTAAACCATGGTATGTCAGTTTAATGGGATAACATGTTAAAATGCTAACTGTAAAGATTATATGGCAACTTGGAAACATGTTTATGAAGGAATAATTTTAGGTTGGAAAAGGAAAATATGGAATTGTACATATATTAGATTTCCACATTGTAAAAGTACAGTCTTATTGCCAAGACCAAAATGGAATATCAAAAACTAAAAATGGTTCCTGTGTTAGAGTGATGGAATTCTATCTTTCCCGTTACATTAATCTGTAATGTTGTTACATAAAACTAAGTCCCTATCTGTATTTTAATTTGTTGTGGATTTTGCAACAACCCACCAGTCAATTCCTAACCCCTGGTTACTTTCTTCTTTGTAGCCACTTTCTGATTCTTTCAATCCGAATTAAAGATTTTTGTTTCTGATTCTTGTATTCTGAATGACAATGTATATATAAGCACAGATAGTGTTCTTTGTCCTTTGCAAATAATTCTGTAATATTTCTGCAACTCATTTCTCACCCTTTCTAAGGTGAGGTGATTGATGTCCAGAACTTAGACAACTTTCTAGTAAGCAAAGGGATTGAGCTCACGGAAGAAGAAATGAAGGAGTTGATGCCTCATTTGAAATTTAATGGTGAGGTGTTTGTTTTATAATTACATTGCCTTTTTAGAAGTGTATTTTTGGGCTGGGCATGATGACTCACACCTGTCATCCCAGCACTTTGAGAAGCCGAGGCAGGTGGATCACCTCAGGTCAGGAGTTTGAGACCAGCCTGACCAATACAGTGAAACCTCATCTCTACTAAAAATACAAAAAACTAACTGGGCATGGTGGCAGGCATCTGTAATCCCAGCTACTCAGGAGGTTGAGGCAAGAGAATTGCTTGAACCCAGGATGGGGAGGTTGCAGTCAGCTGAGATTGTGCCATTGCACTCCAGCCTGGGCAACAAGAGCGAAACTCCATCTCAAAACGAAAAGAAAAGGAAGTGTATTTTTGTTGTCCTGTACATAACATCCTCAGAAATTATCGTTATCTTTGTAACACCTAGAACATAGCTTCCCAAACTTAAATGTGCATATGAATCACTTGGTCATCTTGTTAAAATGCAGACTTGGGGGCCAGACATGGTGGCTCACACCTATACTTCCAGTGCTTTGGAAGGCTGAGGCAGGAGGATCTCTTGAGGCCAAAAGCTCAATGTCAGTCTGGGCAACAGACTGAAACCCTGTCTCTACAAAAAAAAATTTAAAAATTAGCCAGGTGTGATGGCACATGCCTATGGTCCTAGCTAATTGGGAGGCTGAGGCAGGACAATCACTTGAGCCCAGGAGTTCGAGATTGCAATGAGCTATGATTGCATCACTGAATTCCAGCCTGGGCAACAGGGCAAGACCCTGTCTCCTTAAAAAAAGAAAAAAAAAACAAACAGATT
Organism: Rhinopithecus roxellana; assembly: GCF_007565055.1. NCBI lineage: Eukaryota > Metazoa > Chordata > Mammalia > Primates > Cercopithecidae > Rhinopithecus > Rhinopithecus roxellana. Next base: position 75,666,745 of record NC_044567.1, read on the forward strand.
TCCGTTCAAGAATAGGGTAGTGCCTGAGATTCTGCATTTCTAACAAACTCTCAGATGATGCCAATGATGCTGGTGCACAAGCCACCTTTTGCCTATCAAAGACCTAAAAGATGAAGAAAAGACATGATATGTTAAGATGGTGCCTGACTTGCTGGGCGTGGTGGCTCACGCCTATAATCCCAGCACTTTGGGAGGCTGAGGCAGGTAGATCACTGAGGTCAGGAGTTCGAGACCAGCCTGACTAACATGGTGAAACCCCGTCTCTGGCCGGGCGCGGTGGCTCAAGCCTGTAATCCCAGCGCTTTGGGAGGCCGAGACGGGCGGATCACGAGGTCAGAAGATCGAGACCATCCTGGCTAACATGGTGAAACCCCGTCTCTACTAAAAAAAATACAAAAAACTAGCCGGGTGAGGTGGCGGGCGCCTGTAGTCCCAGCTACTCGGGAGGCTGAGGCAGGAGAATGGCGTAAACCCGGGAGGCGGAGCTTGCAGTGAGCTGAGATCCGGCCACTGCACTCCAGCCCGGGCGACAGAGCGAGACTCCGTCTCAAAAAAAAAAAAAAAAAAAAAAGAAACCCCGTCTCTACTAAAAATTAAAAAATTAGCCGGGCATGGTGGCACATGCCTGTAATCCCAGCTACTCAGGAGGCTGAGGCAGGAGAATCACTTGAACCCGGGAGGCGGAGGTTGCAGTGAGCCGAGATCACGCCTGTACACTCCAGCCTGGTGACAGAGTGAGACTCCGTCTCCAAAAAAAAAAAAAAATTGTGCCTGACTTTCATTTCTTAAATCACAAATACAACCAATATGCTAAGTTGTGCCTGAGGGTATGATTCCATCCTGAAAAATAAGGAAAAATATTACAGCAAGTAAAACTAGAAAATAAAAATGAGTATTAGGAAGAGATACACAGGGGAAGGAGGGGGAATTTGGGGTTGGTTGATTTGTTTATTGAAATTTTATTATTGTTTATTGAGTCTATTTACATGGCTTACTCACTGGCCCTTGCGCTTATACTTTTTTTATTTCTACCACTTTCTTTTTTGTTCTGATACCCCCAAAAAAGATGTTCTAAGTGCATCAGAGGATAGCATTTCTTACTATAATGCTTCAGTGGTCTTGTCAGAGAGTTTCTATTCAGCTCTGGTCTTGAATTTAAAAGAGTATATTGATTTGTTCAACCAACAAATACTTATTGGTCACTGAATATGTCAGGCCCTATACTAGGTACTAGGAATACAAGGATGAAGAAAGGAGACATACTTCGTTTTCTCTATGAAGCCCATCTGAAAGTAGGAGATGAGACACTGAATCATTAGGTTTCTCAAATCATGGTTTTATAGCAATAAATTCGAACCTACACATTGCAAACATATCTCCATGTTCTGTTCTCTCTAGGTTTTCATTTCTTCCTTTTCGCCTATATTTTCTTCCTCTCCTCTCTTCAGTTGAAGAGATTTTGTTTTTTGTTTTTGGGACAGGGTCTGGCTGTATCACCCAGGCTGAAGTGCAGTGGCATGATATCAGCTCCTGGGCTCAACCTTGCAACCTCTGTCTCCTGGGTTCAAGCTGTCCTCCTACCTCAGCCTCCCAACAAGCTGGGACTACAGGCACACACCACCATGCCCAGCTAATTTTTGTATTTTTTGTAGAGACGGGGTACCACTATGTTGCCCAGGCTGGTCTCCAACTCCTGGGCTCAAGTGATACACCTGCCTCAGCCTCCCAAAGTGCTGGAATTACAGGCATGAGCTACTGCACCCGGCCAGTTGAAGAGATTCTTTACAACCCTTCTAAATCCACTACTCTTGACCTCATCTAGTCTCTCTTCAAAAATTACTCCTTTAATAATTCCTTGCCAACATATTCAGTTTCATTTATCTCTCTGTATCCTGCCTCTAAAAAGGCAGATTACCTTTAGATCAATCTTTACATAACAATGGTCAAAAGCCTTCATGACTCCTTGCTATGTTCCCAAAAAAGTCCAAACAAAACCCACTGCAACATAGCCCCCATGTACTTCTCAGCTTTCTCCTCTACTACTTCCAACATGTCATGCTCCAAACCAACTGAACTACCCACAGTTCCCTCAAAATACCCTGTTCCTTCTTACTTTTGTCCCTTTGATTAATACAATTTCCTAAAGCACAGAAAAGATGAACTGCTTTTTAAAAAGTAGAGATAGTGGCTCAAGACTGTAATCCCAGAACTTTGGGAGGCTGAAGTGGGTGGATTGCTTGAGACCAGGAGTTTGAGACCAGCTTGGCCAATGTGGCAAAACCCCATCTCACTAAAAATAAAAACATTAGCTGGGCATGATGGCACATGCCTGTGATCCCAGCTACTTGGGAGTCTGAGGCATGAGAATCACTTCAACCCAGGAGGCAGAGGTTGCACTGAGCCAAGATTGTGCCACTGCACTCCAGCCTGGGTGACAGAATGAGACCCTGCCTCAAAAAAAAAAAAAAAAAAAAGTAGAAATAGGTGTCTCTTTCAAAGACTCATCCTTGCCAGGCACGGTGGCTCACACCTGTTATCCCAACACTTTGGGAGGCCAAGGGGTGACGATCACTTGAGTCCAGGAGTTCAAGACCAGCCTGAGCAACATAGAGAGACTCCCATCTCTACAAAAAAAAAAAAAAAAAAAAAAAGTGTTTAATGAGCTGGGTGTGGTGGCACACACCTGCAGTCCCAGCTGCTCGGGAGGCTGAGGTGGGAGGATCGCTTGAGCCAGGGAGGTCAAGGTTGCAATGAGTCATAATCACGCCACTGCAGTCCAGCCTGAAGGACAGAGCCAGACAGAGCCAAAACATAAGTTCATCTTTTTTTTCCATCATATTCACCTGACAGAAAAGTGAATCCAAATTCCAAAGCAAACCAATGTCTCTAGTTCTTCTAACTCATGGAAGAATTTCAGCCTACTATGTTGCTTTTAATAATTTCACAACTTTTATGAATTTTTATGTGACTGCCTCTGTATCTAAACCAAAATGTTTTACAGGAAATGGAAAGATTAATGTTAAGTCAATAATGGAGGGCCTGAAGAAGTTTAAACGTAAGTGAAAATTTATGTTACGATATAAAATTGTAATCTGATGCTATATATGTATTTTTATCTGTGTTTTCTTGGTTATAAAAGTAATATGTGTTCATTGTAGAAAATTTCTATATTTAGCAAACGACAAGATGAAAAAAGGAAATTTTAATAATTCTTAATTCTGTCCTCCAATGATAATCCATACTTTTATCACCACAAATTTTTTCCTTATGCATACATAATTTCTGTGCATTTTTATCCATGTCCAATATATTTACATTCCATTTTCTTACTCATTTTTTTTTTTTTTTTTTGAGACGGAGTCTTGCTCTGTCGCCCGGGCTGGAGTGCAGTGGCCGGATCTCAGCTCACTGCAAGCTCCGCCTCCCGGGTTTACGCCATTCTCCTGCCTCAGCCTCCGGAGTAGCTGGGACTACAGGCGCCTGCCACCTCGCCCGGCTAGTTTTTTGTATTTTTAGTAGAGACGGGGTTTCACCGTGTTAGCCAGGATGGTCTCGATTTCCTGACCTCGTGATCCGCCTGTCTCAGCCTCCCAAAGTGCTGGGATTACAGGCTTGAGCCACCGCGCCTGGCTTCTTACTCATATTAAAATCTTACTTGTTTATAAATATAGCTAGGCCGGGCACGGTGGCTCATGCTTGTAATCCCAGCACTTTGGGAGGCCAAGGCAGGCGGGTCACCTGAGGTCAGGAGTTCGAGACCAGCCTGACTAACATGGTGAAACCTCATTTCTACTAAAATTACAAAAATTAACCGGGTGTCATGGTGTGCGCCTGTAGTCCCAACTACTCGGGAGGCTGAGGCAGGAGAATCGCTTGAACCTGGAAGGCGGAGGTTGCAGTGAGCCGAGATTGTGCCATTACACTCCAGCCTGGGTGACAGAGAGAGACTCTGTCTCAAAAAATAAATAAATAAATATAGCTAATAATCTAAAGTTCCTTTCTGGATGCCTCTGAAATTTAATACATAATCTCAGTACTTTTTGCTTGTAGGCTCCTTATATTTAATTATTTCTAAAATAATTTTCTTATTGTGAAAATGCCATGTTCCGTGCTTACACAGAAAAGAATGAATGGGAGATTTGAACATTATGCTGTGAAATTGATCAATAGAGGCAAGGTAAAACTTGTCTCTGCCCTCTTCCCACACACGTACAACCTCAATCTTGAATTCATTTTTAAGTAATTTTGGTTTGTTCTCTGCATCTGCATTCCTAACAAGTGTGACAAAAAAGAAATTTGCTGTGTCTCTGCAAGCCTGACTGTTTCAAAAAAGGAGGATGTTGCAGGGCATGGTGGCTCACTTCTGTAATCCCAGCACTTTGGGAGGCCAAGACAGGCAGATTGCTTGAGGCCAGGAGTTGGAGAGCAGCCTGGACAACATGGCAAAACCCCATCTCTGCACAAAATTACAAAAATTAGCCATGTGTGGTGGCATACACCTGTAGTTCCAGCTACTCGGGAGGCTGAGGTGGGAGAATTGCTTGAGCCCAGGAGGTCGAAGCTGCAGTGACCTGTGATTGCACCACTGCACTCCAGCCTGGATGATAGAGTGAGACCTTGTCTGTAAAAAGAAAAAAAAAGGAGGATGTAAGAATAAGGTATGTTATGCAAGTATCCACAAAATGAATTTTAATAAAAAAATAAATTTAAATTCTAGGTACCCATGCCTAACATTTCCAAATTAGTCCTGTTGTATTTTATTTGTAAAAGAAAAATATATATACCTTTTAATAAGTCCAGTCTATCCCATCTATTGCTGTTTTTGTTGCTGGTACTGGAAAATTTTCAGGAATGTTCATCTGGTAGTTTTTATCCCCAGCATTTAAAATCATGTTACCAGTTGGAGATACTGGAAACCATCTCCCATGGCCATGTATAAGTTCTGTGTTCACCAATAAGTATTTTTTGAGCACCCAAACACTGTTCAAGAAAGTTTAGCAGTGAACAAAAGATAAAGCAAGGTTCCTGCTCTCACAAAAGCTTCATTTTTGAGTACACAGTATATGCTCAGTAAATACTTGTTGATTACCTGATAGAGGTTCTAGTCTCCCGCTTTCAGATAATTGAAGATTCACTAACCAAAACGGCTGTATCAAGGTCATTCTTAAGATAATCCCTCCTATCTGGGCAACTCAGAACAAACAGTTCTGTAAAACTAACAACGCCAGGTAACAGGCGAGTCACCCATATCAGAATTAGCTGTTAACCATTTATAAAGCCAGGAAGGCACAACACTACAGATCTCTTTGCTTACTTTTCTATCATTCTTCTTTCTCCTCTTCCACTTTTTCTTTTTTTCTCTTTTATTATCTTCTCCATATCTCTAAAAATATATTTTTGTCTTTTGCTCCAGGTTCCCCTTGTTTTTCTAGTGTTATTCTTTCTTTTTCTTCCAGTCTCTTTATCAAACATATACATTTCACATGGCTACCCAGCTCGCCCACATGCTTTCTTCACTTCATAAGCCCCAATCCACTTGCTGCCACTGAAATATATTTTATTCTGTGAAGTCTGCAGTGCCTTAGAGAAAATTTAGATGTTTAAAGTATGTTTCATATTTTTAGAAATTTCAAATACTGGTTTCTATTTCAAAGATTCACTCAGTAATACTCCATTTTCACTTATAAAGTTTTCTTTGGCTGGGCACGGTGGCTCACGCCTGTAATCTCAGCACTTTGGGAGGCCGAGGCAGGTGGATCACTTGAGGTCAGGGGTTAGAGACCAACCTGGCCAACATAGTGAAACCCTGGATCTATAAAAATACAAAAATTAGCCAGGCTTGGTGGCACACTCCCAGCTACTTGGGAGGCTGAGACAGGAGAATCGCTTGAACCTGGGAGGCAGAGGCTCCAGTGAGCCAAGATTGCACCACTGCACTCCAGCGTGGGTGACAGAGCGAGACTCTGTCTAAAGAAAAAAAAAAAATTCTTCATATAAGTATTAAGGGACAACTTTTATTTCTTAATGCCATATTGACACATTTGCCTTCAAATGTACTACTGTGATTTAAGTCTTCACACTCAAATTTCAGATGACAGACATAGGCATAATGGCAATGGCACTTTTCACACTTAAATAACTTTTTCTCCCATTTCCATTTCACCATTTCTACTTCCTAAAGAATAAAGGTGAATTTCAGCTACGTAAGCATGATAACATGGAAATAACATTTATATATGAACAACTTCAAGACCTGCTAAAATTTCTATTATTTGGTGGTGAACATTCAGAGCTTCATTCTGGCCTTCAGAGGCACTTGGGTTGTAAGGTTCCACGTGAGAATTTCTAAAATTGTACTTACTAGGGACACAGAGAAAGTCTAATATACATTTAGAAAAAAAAAAAGTCGCCATATAAAAATAAAGTCTGCTTCTTGTCATCTTCTAAATCACATTCTCAACCAGAATGTTGCCACGTGTAGTATCTAAGAATGGCATAGGGTGCCTCTAGCAAACTAATATCTAGGAAGGGCGAAGAGCCAAGCAATAGGGAGAGAGAGAATGACAGATCAGAGGCAGGGAAAGAAAAGATGCTTTATAGATGTAGGTTTTTCTGAATTCTACAGATTATGTGTTTTATATTAGAATTAATCCTTTCCCCATAGGAAAGATATTTCTTCTTTATATGTATTGCTTTCTGCATTATATATTACCTTATATAGCCTCTATAACCTAAAGGGATCACCAAACATTTTCCATGTTTCCATGTTTTCATCATCTGCCATGGACCTTTTTTGATATTAAAATAATACATTGTTGGTTTATCTGGCCAGGCCAAACCAAACCAAATACAGGAAACTGAGTTATTATAGCCACACTTTTCTCCTGAGTATTAATCTCCTCACACTTAGAAAACAAAACTACCCCACATTTTTAGAGGAAAGAAAAGAAAAAGAGTTAAATCTGTACTATTAAGGTTTTGGTTGGTTGGTTGTTCTGCCCATAGAAAGGGGTGAGGTGAAGGAAGATTTTGCAGTTAGTTAATTATACCCACATATTTCATAGGATAATTCACTAGAAAGAAATACCTATCTCATTAAAAGGTATCTAATTAGTCAATACCTTCCTAAACAAAGCATTCATGAAAATGAAGTGGGTAACAGATCATCATCTTGCTCCTGAATCAACAGATTTTCAAAGTCATTTCACTTCTTTATATCCTAAAAGATGATAAATGAACAGTCTTGATTTCAGTGCTGACACTATAGTGCTTTTCAGTTTTTGCTTTTGGAATGCAATACATTAAGGCACCAAAAGAAACAATATGAATGAGGATGGATATCACATATAACCTTGACATTTTCTTAATTTTTTCACTCATCTGGGGAAAAAAATAAGATAAATTATGCCCTCCTTGTCTACTTTCCATAACTTCAGAAATTTATGTAATTTTGATTCTTAATCTTGTCTTTAAGCAAAAGGAATGGCGATTCTGCATAAGCTGAAAACTGCAAATGATATTAAAGGTGAGTGTGAAAGCTGATGTGAAGCCATTGTAAAGATGGGGCTTAACACTTTGACGTACATTTTTTAATACCATAGTTACTTTCCCTAATTGTCTTGTCAGTTTCTATCCTCCATCTACTTGTCCATAAGGTGAATGAATCTCTCCAACTGTCTTTCTAAGTTCCTTGTGCCTTTATGGTCCACACCACACTGAATCATATGTGATTATCATGTATTTTATATTCTTTTCTAATGCTCCATTTGTGATTTTTTTTAATCTCTAAGAACACTGTAGCCTATTTGGTATCACAGCGCAATTTACAAAGCAGGTGTTCCTGACTCTGCCATTAAAGAAATTAATTCAGTTCATTGGGCTTTAGTGTCCTTAGCAGTAAAATAAAATGAGTGAGGACCTGGAGCACTGGATCACACCTGTAATCCTAGAGCCTTGGGAGGCAAAGGCAGGAAGATCACTTGAAGCCAGGAGTATGAGTCCAACCTGGGCAACTCAGCAAGACCCCCTCTCTATAAAAAATTTTAAAATTAATCAGATGTGGTGGCACTTGCCTACTGTAGTCCTAGCTACTCGGGAGGCTGAGTGGAAGGATCACTTGAGCCCAGGAATTGGAGGCTGCATTGAGCCATCACTGCACCACCGTACTTCAGCCTCGGCTAACAGAGAAAGAACTTGTCCCTATAAAAGAAAAATGAAGCGGGCATGGACACAGGAAGGGGAACATCACACACCAGGGCCTGTCCGGGGGTTGGGGGGCTAGGGGAGAGATAGCATTAGGAAAAATACCTCATGTAAATGATGGGTTGATGGTACAGCAAACCACGATGGCACGTGTATACCTATGTAACAAGCCTGCACATTCTGCACATGTATCCCAGAACTTAAAGTATAATTTAAAAAATGTGGTGCGTTGGGGGCGGAATTAGGTTGATGATCTATTAGTTATCTTTCAGCTTTAAAATTCTAGGACTAATTTCTGTGACTGAAAGGGTATCAATAAAGTAAAAAGACAACCCACAGAATGGGGAAAAACACTTGTAAATTTTGTAATTGATAAGGATCTAGTCTCCAAAATATATGAAGAATGCTGTAACACAACAATAAGGCTTGGCGTGGTAGCTCACACCTGTAATCCCAGCACTTCGGGAGGCCAAGGAGATCACTAGGGGCCAGGATTTCAAGACCAGCCTGGGCAACATAGTGAAACCCCATTTCTACCAAAAATACAAAAAAATTAGCTGGGCATGGGGGCCTGCACCTTGCAGTCCCAGCTACTGGGGAGGCTGAGGTGGAAGACTCACTTGAGCCTGGGAGGTCGAGGCTGCAGTGAACCATGATCCTGCTACTGCCCTCAACCCTGGGCAACATAGTGAGACCTCACCAAAAAAAAAAAACAAAAAAAATAAATAAATAAAAATAAGTAGTCTTTGATATAGTAGGCTTTTAGTGAATAATTGTTGAATTAATTTATAAATTAAGCCTTCCCTTTCTTTCCTTGTTTGTTCCTGTCCAGAATGGGAGGCAGTGTACTAACTTTTAAAAGACTAGGTTAAAGTCAAATTACGCTCATAATGAACAAATCCCCCTAAGCAGGAATAGGAAACCTCTAGAATTGCTGCAAGTGAAATGTGAAGCACTTTTAGGGGCCCAACTACATAACTAGCTAAGCCTTGGGTGCCAGAGATATCTGTCCTTAGCCATGATAGACTAAAGACACCCCTAACTCCTGCACTAGAGGGTTTACAATGCCATGAGACATGTCAGATCATGAATACCTTGGTTTCTGCTTAAAACAATCTTTTCTGTAATTACTCTTTTGAAATCAGTTTTCCCAATAATACTAAAGATTACAAGCCTATGAGAGTTTTTTTTGCCCCTCTTCCTAGGCTTAAACAATTAATGAAATGTTTCTCAATCACCATTCAGTGAAGGCAGCTGAGTAAAATATTTTAACTGAACAACTTTCAACTGCCTGAAGACTTTTTTTTTTTTTTTTGAGACAAAAGTCTCTCTCTGTCACCCAGGCTGGAGTGCAGGGGCGTGATCTCAGTTCACCACAACCTCTGCCTGCTGAGTTCAAGCGATTCTTCTGCCTCAGCCTCCTGAATAGCTGGGATTACAGGTGTGTGCCACCACACCCAGCTAATTTTTGTATTTTTAATAGAGATGGGGGGGGGGTTTCATCATTTGGCCAGGCTGGTCTCGAACTCCTGACCTCAGGTGATCCGCCCTCCTCAGCCCCCCAAAGTGCTGGGATCACAGGCATGAGCCACGAGGCCCAGCCTGATGAAGATATTAACATGAAAATATATTAACATAGAACTTGAAACAAAAATTCTCCCCCTTCCCTGAAATCCCAGCAGTGTCAAAATGTTCCGATTTTATAAATCACACCCTCATATACACCAAGGGTGCTGAATGGACCACACTGAAAACACACTTGCTGTAAGGTTGGAAGGAGCTCCTGGATCATTCTCTCCCTCAGCTTGAGCCTGAGCAGTGAATGAGGTCACAGTTGTGTGATGGAACAAACCCTTTATTAGATTCCTGATCTGACTGAAGCCCAGAAGTGGTAGGTAGCACGGCTTAAAAGTAGGTAAATATCACGATTTTGTAGGATTCTATGCTAAGTCCTTTTTTAAAAATCTATAATCTATGAGAATTGAAGGTATTTTTTTAAAGTAATGATTATTTTGAGGCATGGGGATGATTTCACAGCACCTTTCAAGTGCCTGAATTGTTGAGCCATTCCAGAGTTCCCAGCTCTGTGGTAGGTTTTCAGATTTTGAGGACTTGTAATTGATTTGTTTAGAAACAACTGCTTTCTGGGCTCTGAGGTGAAGACCTGGGAAAATGGATCAAATTCTAACCAAACATTCAGAGACCTTTTTTCCTCATGGTTGAATAGTATTCAATTATCCATTATTCCTAAGTCAGCAACCTAGTTTTCTTGTCAGTGAGCTATCAAATACACTCTACATTTTGAAAAGATAGTTGGAAAGAACAGAACAACAAAGGGGGAAGCCCTACCAACCCAGCTTCTGGTCCATAAGACCTCTTTCTCAAACTATGCCAAGTGGAAAGGCGACGGTAATTCACGAGTTCCTTCCGCGGTCTAGGGTAGCAGAACTGCATTGTATTCCACCCCCATTCCTACTGTTAACCAAGACCAGTTGGGTTTTTCCTCCCTGACTCCACCGAGGTTGCACGCATGGAGGCCTCGCCGCCGCCGCTGCCGTAGACGCCCGCCCAGGTGCGCTAGGTCGCCTCCCACCTGCTAGCTGCCCTCGGGGGCAACCCCTCCCCTCAGCGCCAAAGACATCAAGAGGATCCTGGGCAGCGTAGGCATCGAGGCGGACGATGACCAGCTCAACAAGGTTATCAGTGAGCTGAATGAAAAAAGCATTGAAGACGTCATTGCCCAGGGTATTGGCAAGATTGCCAGTGTACCTGCCGGTGGGGCTGTGGCTGTCTCTGCTGCCCCAGGCACTGCAGCTCCTGCTGCTGGTTCCACCCCCGCTGCAGCAGAGGAGAAGAGGAGGAGGAGAAGGAGGTGTCCAAAGAGTCAGACGATGACATGGGATTTGGTCTCTTTTATTAAATTCCTGCTCCCCTGCAAATAAAGCCTTTTTCCACATCTAAAAACAAAAACAAACCAAAAACAGTTGGTTCCCAAGAAGTGACAGGGCAGGGATGAGTCTCCCAAAAAGACACCCTGGGAAAAACTACTTACTACTAGGCAGGTATCTAAGATGTAAACAAGTAGGCAAATACATTTTATTCTTTGTCAATTACGACTTGAAATGCTCTACTGATTTCATAATTAAATAGCATCTTTAAATAACTTTTTCCAAATATTTCCAGAATGCTCATTATCTGTGTCACATGGCACCATTTGTATTATTTAAAGTGCACAACTAGATGATTTGGTGTATGTATACATTGTTAAATAATCACCACAATCAGTCTAATTAACATATTCATCACTTCACATAGTTACTATTTGTATGTGTTTGTGTGTGTGTGTGTGTGTGTGTAGTGAGAACACTTAGGATCTAATCTCTTAGCAAGTTTCAGGTATACAGTACGGTATTATTACCTATAGTCACCATGCTGTTCATTAGATCTTCAGAATTTATTCATCTTCAAACTTTGTATCACTGACCAACATCTCCCCATATCTCCTTCCTCAACCACCATTCTACTCTCTGCTTCTATGAGTTTGACTATTTTATATTACACATATTAGTTAGATCACATAGCAGTCTTTCTGTATCTGGTTTATTTCACTTGGCATTTATTTTTACATAGGATCAGAATGACACTAATTGAAGGGGAAGCAGCGACAAGCAACTTTGCTTGGAAATCTGGGAATAATGAAGGGGTGTTTCCATATGGCCTTCCAACTTTATGCATACCTCTAACTTGAGTTTGCATCTGTTACCATTCCTTGAGGCCCTAGACTTTTCAAACTCCAGGCTTTGAGCTGAAAAAGTTGCAAAAGAATATAAAGAATTAATCTGTAAACTGATTTCTTAATTATATATTCTGAATTCCAGACAGAGTCACTGGCCACATGGCAGTTTCAGAAATTAAACCAAAATTTAAGCTGAATCCTCTAACAAAGGTACCCATCTCCCACAGTAAAAGGTAAGTAATGAATGTATTAAGGGTGATAAATGTATTATGATAAAGAATTATTAGTGCTACAGCTCTTTCAGAATTTTGTCTAGCAGGTTTTCCAATCTTTACCAAGAAGCCCCTAAAAAAAAGAAAATTATTAAGATTATTGGCCGGGCGCAGTGGCCCACACCTGTAATCCCAGCACTTTGGGAGGCCGAGGTGGGCGGATCACGAGGTCAAGAGATCGAGACCATACTGGTCAACATGGTGAAACCCTGTCTGTACTAAAAATACAAAAATTAGGCATGGTGTCATGTGCCTGTGGTCCCAGCTACTCGAGAGGCTGAGGCAGGAGAATTGTTTGAACTTGGGGTACAGAGGTTGCAGTGAGCTGAGATCATGCCACTGCACTCCAGCCTGGTGACAGAGCAAGACTCCATCTCAGAAAAAAAAAATTATTAATATATTAAATACTCATAGAGATTATGATGAAACAATTAAAATACTCTTCAAATATTTATTATATGGTAAGTTTAGTTATAAAACAAAACATCGGAATTGAAGAGAAAGATTTTTAATGAAAAGAAAAAGATATACATCTTTTTTGATAGGAAGAGCAGAATTCTCCCTCCTGTCCTCCCAAAGAAGAAGCTGTTTTTATGTTAGTATACAAAATACTCTAGGGGGCTCAAGGAGTTATAAGTTATACCTTGAGATATTTTGAGTGCCAGTTTAAAGAAGAAAAAATTTAGAGGATCATAAAGAAGACCTGAACCCATAACCTAGTCAAAGTGTAGAAAAAGGGTCTATATTTCAAATATAGCTGGTAAACAAAAGCTGGTAAATCAGCCATGGTCTATATTTCAAATATAGCTGGTAAACAAAAGCTGGTAAATCAGCCATGACTGACCCTGGGCTAAAATTGGGAAGGGAGATTTGCCTGTGACATTAACAATAGCTTTTTCTCAGTCACCTAACAACAAATTTCAATAAGCAGCCACTAATGACCAAAAATGAGAGCCTGATCTATATTTTATCAGATCATAAGAAGAATATTTCTTTCCTCTTTCACAATTATCCATTTACTTTCTATTTTGAGTGTATCTTTTCTAGTGTCCTTGACTCTGCAAGCTATCTTTTGAGGTAGTGAGTTCCTTGTCACTGAAAGTAGTGAAGCAAAAACTAGACAACACTACGTGTAAAGGGAATCCTACATTAGATGAGAGGCTGGATTAGGTTCATTCCAAATGTAAGGTTCTTCAGTCATTTGAAACTTTGTAAAATAAAGTCTTTCTACAATGTTTGATCCAAGGTAAGGTTTGAAATTGTGCCATGAGTGTCTTTTTAAAGACAGGTAATAAGAACTTTACATTGCCTGGCCAGGCATGGTGGCTCACATCTGTAATCCCAGCACTTTGAGAGGCTGAGGTGGGTGGGTCACTTGAGCCCAGGAATTTGAGACCAGCCTCTACCAAAAAAAGATACGAAAATTAGCTGGGTGCGGTGGTACACACCTGTAGTCCCAGCTACTCAAGGGGCTGAGGTGGGAGGATTGCTTGAGCCCAGGAGGCAGAGGATAGGGTGAGCTAAGATTGCACCACTGCATTTCAGCCTGGGCAATAGAGCAAGACCCTGTCTCAAAAGGAAAAATAAAAAAGATCTTTACACTGCCTTGAATTCTACTTTCCTCCTGCTTCTTGAGAACATAGTATTTCCCTATCTACTGCATCTTTTACATCATGTAAAAGAAATTTGTTTATATTCAGAAATACAGATGGTCCCCAACTTAACAATGGTTCAACTTACCATTTTTTGACTTTATAGTGGTACAAAAGCAATACTGATCCAGTAGAAACTCAACTTCAAATACTCATACAACCATTCTGTTTTTCACTTTTAGTACAGGAGTCAATAAATTACATGAGGCATTCAACACTTTATTACAAAATAGGCTTTGTGCTGGATGATTTTGCCCATGTGTAGGCTAATGTAAGTGTTCTGAGCACATTTAAGGTAGGCTCTGTTTTTCACTTTTAGTACAGGAGTCAATAAATTACATGAGGCATTCAACACTTTATTACAAAATAGGCTTTGTGCTGGATGATTTTGCCCATGTGTAGGCTAATGTAAGTGTTCTGAGCACATTTAAGGTAGGCTCGGCTAAGCTATGTAGGTTAGGTGAATTAAATGCATTTTCAATTTACAGTATTTTCAACTTATGATGGGTTTATAAGGATGTAACCCTATCACGAATCAAGGAACATCAGTAAAATAAATATAAAATAACCTATCTGAATAAGGACAAACCCGAGCTTCAGAAATTACAGGTTGGGCACAGTGGCACACACTTGCCATCCCAACACTTTGGGAAGTAGACAAGGGAGGAACACTTGAGCCCAGGAGTTCAAGACCAGCCTGAGCAACATAAGGAGATCTTGTCTCTACAAAAAATAAAAAATTAGCTGGGTATGGTAGCATGCACCTATGGTTCCAATTACGCGGGAAGCTGATGTGGAAGGATTCTTAAGCCTGGGCGGTCAAGGCTGCAGTGAGCCACGATCACACCACTGCACTCCAGCCTGGACCACAGAGGGAGATTCTGTCTTGAAAGAATGAGAGAAAGAGAAGAAATTCAAGTAGGTAATAAAGAGGAAGCACCAGAAGAAGAAATCAATGTTAGTAAAAACTGAGAAAGTAAGACAAGTTAGATAAAATTCCACTTTCAAAAGTTAAGAACAGTTCTGAAACTATCACCTCCTTTTCTCCCAGGCCCCTCTTTGAAAATGAGTTGAATCTAATAAATGCTTTAGGGGATACTAAATTAATAAACCATAATAATTTTTTGTTTAACTACAATGTTTAGTATTTCTTCTAGTTTTACTTTTCTTTTTTGAGACAGAGTCTCACTGTGTCACCCAGGCTGGATTGCAGTGACGTGATCTCCACTCCCAAGTAGCTGGGACTACAGGCGCCCACCACCATGCCCAGCTAATTTTTTTTTTTTTTTTTAATTTTTAGTAGAGATGGGGTTTCACCATGTTAGCCAGGATAGTCTTGATCTCCTGACCTCGTGATCCACCCGCCTCGGCCTCCCGAAGTGCTGGGATTACAGGCGTGAGCCACTGCGCCCGGCCTAGTTTTACTTTTTAAACTGCTTCTTATAAAGCCACAAAACTACGAGATTTCATTTTTTTTTTTTTTTTTTTTTTTTGAGATGGAGTCTCGCTCTATTGCCCAGGCTGGAGTGCAGTGGCCGGATCTCAGCTCACTGCAAGCTCTGCCTCCCGGGTTTACGCCATTCTCCTGCCTCAGCCTCCCGAGTAGCTGGGACTACAGGCACCCGCCACCTCGCCCGGCTAGTTTTTTGTATTTTTTAGTAGAGACAGGGTTTCACCGTGTTAGCCAGGATGGTCTCGATCTCCTGACCTCGTGATCCGCCCGTCTCGGCCTCCCAAAGTGCTGAGATTACAGGCTTGAGCCATCGCGCCCGGCCGAGATTTCATATTTTTTAACCTTTTAGTTCTCCAAGTATCAAAACTAAAGACACTTGAAATAAATTTATAAAATTGATTATAATTAAATGTTTGAGTTAAGTCACATTTACTTAAATGTAATTAAATTTTACTTATCATATTATAAGCAAACCCAGTTTTACATGATATATTTTTGTGTTCTTAAACTAATAAATCACTTCAGATCTGTACAAAATATCTTGAAAGTATTAATATATTCCTGCCTTTCCCAGATTTTACTTTCCTGAATAAAGGAAAGGTCACCCAGGGTTTCAGATTTTCAGAAGTGTTCTCTATCTTTATTTCTCTCTCTTACACACACATACATATGCTGTTAAAAATGCAATTTGACAATTGTAAAATAGTTGTAAAAGTTTTTTAAAAAAGAAAGTTGTAAAATAGTCATAGATGCAAAGGTTTCTCTGTAAGGGTATTCACCACAACAATGTTTATACTTTTTTAAAATTTGAAACTCAAGGCTGAGAGTTGGAGCCAGAAAAAAAAGAAAATTGAAACAACTTCTATTTCTAACAACAGGAATAGTGTAAAGCATTATGGCCTTGATTTTTGGAGTCAGACAAATCTAGGTTTGAATCTCAGGTCTTCCGTTTACTATCTGTATAGCCTGAGACAAATAATTTAATTACTCTGAGCTTCTGTTTCCTATTGTGTAAAATGGGGGAAATCATAACTGATTTTTTGATTGTTTGTTTGTTTGTTTGTTTGTTTTTGAGATAGGGTCTCACTGTCACCCAGGCTGAAGCAAACTGGTGCAATCTTGACTCACTGCCGCCTCGACCTCCCAAGCACAAGCATTCCTCCCACCTCAGCCTCCCGAGTGGCTAGGACTACAGGCCCGTGCCACCACATCTGGCTAATTTTTTTTGTTTTTTGTAGAGACAGGGTGTTGCTATGTTGCCCAAGCTGGTCTTGAGCTCCTGGGCTCAAGCGATCCTCTTGCCTTGACCTCCCAAAGGGCTAGGATTATAGCCACCATGGCGGGCCTGAAATTATAATTTTTTAAGGGAGGGGTGTTGGGCATCCATGGCTGGATTAAATTATATTATATATAATTTTATTATATATTATAATTATAATTAAATTATAATTAAAAATTATAATTTTTTAAGGGAGGGGTGATGGGCAAGTTTAGGGCATAGGTGGATCTCAGTGGCCAACATTTTCTCACTGTTCATCCTGTAGCTATTGACTATCCTAAATAGAAGATCCCTTAGGATAGTAGACTGGATACATTGAGATGCTACAGTCATTCCAGTAGCAGAAACTGATGAATAGGACTGATGTCTGCTGGTTTCACATATGTAATAAATCTAAATATTTTCATATCTTTCCTCAGGGATAGAGACTTACCAGGATCTCTTCAATGCCAATTACAACACAAAGAAAAGAAGCTAAGTGCTTCACAAATGGCAGGTAATGAGAATCATCCTCAAAATTGAAGCATAGATAACAGCTCCTTAATATGTCTGATCCTTTCTTCTCTAAGAAAGATCTGAGATTTTACGGGTTGTCTACACCACCATCATTTGAGAGAAAGGGAATAAAACTTATATTTTTGTGAGACAGGAGGGAAATCGCTTTTAAATGGACATCTCCCTAGAATTTAGGCAGTGCTGGTCAAATAATTGTATTCAAAGAAGAACTTGTGGGTGTGGAAAAGAACAAATGCAAAAATAACAAAAGAACAAATATAAATCAAGTAATAAAGAACACAAACACAGCTATAGTCCTAGGATTTCTCAAAGAAAAAAATATAATGATAAAATGAACTACACTGGCTAAAGTTTATTCATCCAAACAACAAATATTTATTTAATGCCAAAAATATACTAGGCGTGGGAAACATAACAAAACAAGTCAGACATGGTAGGACCTGATAGGAAGTCTAACAGGGAAGACAGGCTGTTAAACCATGAACTTGCTAGGCGCAGTGGCTCACACCTGTAATCCCAGCATTTTGGGAGCCTGAGGCAGGCCAGGCCGATCACCTGAGGTCAGGAGTTCAAGACCAGCTTGGCCAATATGGTGAAACCCTGTCTCTACTAAAAATACAAAACTTAGCTGGGCGTGGTGGTGGGCACCTGTAATCCCAGCTATTTGGGAGGCTGAGGCAGGGAGAATTGCTTGAACCTGGGAAGCAGAGGTTGCAGTGAGCAGAGATCACACCACTGCACCCAAGCCTGGCCGACAAAGCGAGACTCCATCTCAGAAAAAAAGCCATGAACTTGCTGAATAAATCATTTAAATTACAATATAACACAAGTTATGATAGGGAAAGTATAGAGTGTTATAGGAGCTTAAAGGAAAGCCTCCTAATTTAGTCTTGTGAGGGAAGAAGGGGAGTCCCAGAGAAGGCTGAATGGCGACTAGGAGTAAATCAGGCAAATAGTGCTGAGAGGAGTGTTCTAGGCAAAAAGAACAGAATCTACAAAGGCCAGAGAAAAGGGAAAACATGATGCACTAGAAAAATTCAAAGAAGTCAAGTGTGGCTGTGTTTGGGTTGCGTCTGGTTTCTGGAGAGGCTGATGCTTTACCCCACTTAATTTAGAACCAATTTAGAAATTGACCCAG
The DNA here is from genome assembly GCF_007565055.1 of Rhinopithecus roxellana. Taxonomy (NCBI): domain Eukaryota; kingdom Metazoa; phylum Chordata; class Mammalia; order Primates; family Cercopithecidae; genus Rhinopithecus; species Rhinopithecus roxellana. Next base: position 75,684,993 of record NC_044567.1, read on the forward strand.
GAGACAGAAATGAATCAAAGAATCAATCGACTTTGACCAGCCCTGAGAGGGGCAGTCCCTCCAGGGCCAGCAAGGCCCCAGATAACAAAACATCAAATATGGAAACTAGAAAATGTGTTCCTTGCAGTGCTTAATCCTCACAACTTTCCTATGAGAGGTTAATTTGTTCATTCTACAGATATTTATGGAATACTTCAAGATCCCTAGCATCTCCCATCCTCACTGTCAATAGGTCTCCTTACTTTCCTGAAGAAAACTGAAGCAATCAGAGTAGAATGTCCATAGACTCTCACTTCCATGTCTACCTCCTTACCAGCATCTGTATCCATATACTCTGCCTTCCAACAACTTTTCCTATTTGAGCAATAAAAATTAATAATACAGAATTGATTATAACCCAAAGTATAAAATAAACATCCATGAATCCACACTGATAGAAAAAATGACTAATTTTTTTTTTTTTTTTTGAGATAGAGTCTCACTCTGTCGCCCAGGCCGGAGTGCAGTGGCGCGATCTCGGCTCACTGCAAGCTCTACCTTGCAGTTCACGCCATTCTCCTGCCTCAGCCTCCCGAGCAGCTGGGACTACAGGTGCCCACCACCACGCCCAGCTAATTTTTTTGTATTTTTGGTAGAGGCGGGGTTTCACCGTGTTAGCCAGGATGGTCTTGATCTCCTGACCTCGTGATCTGCCCGCCTTGGCCTCCCAAAGTGCTGGGATTACAGGCATGAGCCACCGCTCCCAGCCATAAATGACTAAATATTTAATAGGAAGAAGAGACAAATGGCAGAGGTAGCAATAGCTGGAGGGGGAAATGGGGTCACAATGTACTTTTTAAGGGAGAAATAGCAGAAGTTTATACAATAGGATTGATATAATAGAAAATGAAAAAATGATATTTCCATTACCTAAGGGGGGACCCTTTCTTAGGTAAATTCTTTGAATATGAGAGAGGGGATGAGTTCCAACCCACAAGGGAGGGACTGGTTCTGGGTAAGAGCATACAGTTTATTTGCAGTGCAGAGAGAAAGGAAGGTCATGCAGGTACAGGTGCTGGTCAGGAAATAGACATGGAGGTGGGAGTGTGTAGGAATTCCATTTCTCTTCTTCTTTCTAATCATCCACCCAGAGTTACTGTTTCTTTTTTCCATGGTATGTATCACCTTCTAAAATGGCATCTAATTTACCTATTTATTACATTTATATGAAGGCACAGATCTTTGTCTATTTAGTGTGCTAATATATCCTAAGCACTTGGAGCAATGCCTGGTCCATGGAAAGCATGCAATCAATATTTGTTGAGTGCCTACTAACATGCAAGAGATAATGGGAAAAACAGAAACAAGTCAGAGATAGTTTGGTTCCAGCCCTAGAGAAGCCTACCTTTTATCAAGGAGAAAGATGTTACCTTTTTACATTACACACTTATAGAGCAGGTATCATTATCTCTGTAGGAGATTAATCATTCTTATACATAGAGATGCTGAGACTTGAACATGATATGAAGTAAGTTTTATTCTGGTGTCATTTGGAATATATTTTGTTCGCGGTTTATTTCCTCATTCACTAATTTCAGAAAATACTTATCTAATTTTGGCTCCAGTTAGTGCCTTGACTATTTCTTTGAAAACCTTTGGATCCATACAAAACACACACACATATATATAATTTGGGTCCAATTTGACAAATTAGTTTTCTATTGCTGCTGTAACAAATTGCCACACACATAACAGCTTAAAACAACACAAATTTATTATCTCACAGTTCTATAAGTCAGAAGTGCAGGTGGGCACAGCTGGTTTCTTTTCTCTGTGTCTTATAGGACTGAAATTAAGGTGTTGGCCAGCTTGGCCTCTTATTTAGGGGCTCTGGAGGAGAATCTGATTCCAGTCTCATTCAGATTTTTGGCAGAATTCTGTTCTTTTCTCTTGTAGGGCTGACATTCCAGTTTCCCTGCTGTTTATCAGCCTCTTTAGCAGGCAGAGAAGTTCCTGGCTGATAAACCAGCAATGGTGGGTCAGGTCTTTCTCACGCTCTAAATCTTTCTGATTTCTGCCACATCTCTCCGGCTTTTAGCTATATAAGGGATCATGTAATTAGATCAAGCCCAGAAGAATCTATCTTAATTAAATGTACAAAGTCCCTTTTGCCATGTAAGATAGCATATTCATAGGTTAAGGGATTACAGTGTGGATATCTTTGGAAGGCCATCTTACTTACCAACACTTGGTTTTGCAACAGTTAGTTCATTCCAGTTCAAGTTCCATGGAAGGATACTGTATAAGAAATGTCTATTAAGCACTCATTTTTTTCACAATCCTTTTGTTAGAACATGATCTCCAGTCAACTATATTGTCTATCCTAGTCCTATTAGTGTATATACTTCTTCTTGAATAACTGTCTTGAATAACTTAATCCTATTTCCCCAGCTTTCCAAGATGCCTACAACTTCTTCAACAAGGACAAAACTGGCTGTATTGATTTCCATGGACTGATGTGCACTGTAGCTAAGCTGGGAATGAATCTAACCAAGCATGATGTCTATAATGAATTGAAATGTGCTGATATTGATCGTGAGTCATTTGGCTTCTCATTGCTTTTCCCATAAAAGATTTTTGTGAATATATAGTTTTCTTTTAATGACTATATAAACATGAGAAACAAACCTTATTTACTTGCCCCCATATATATATATATTTGTATATTTGCATATTTGTATGTTTGTAGACTATATATTTGAATACTATATACAAATATACATATATGTATATATCCATATATCTTTGTATACACACACATATGTATCCTTAAAGAGATACACACATATGTGTGTGTGTCTGTGTGTGTATGGTGTATGTCCCTTTAAGGAGATCAGTGAGGTATGTGTACAAGTTGTGAAATCAAATTAATCCTAGAAAATGGACTATTTGAAAAACGCTGTGTAGAAGCCAAGAGTGATTGTCTGATTTCAGTATCAAATTCAAGTTACCTGTCCTGATGTACATGGAAGCTGTACATGGAGGGTGCCCTGAAATAACAGATACAAAAGCAGTAACAATGTTAATAATGACTCATTACCAAGAAAATTCAAGACTTTTGTTTCTGTTTGAATCAAAATAGAACAAATCTTTCTTTTTCCATCAAGTCCTACCTACATTGAATTTTAAATGCCATAGCACTTTTGTTGGTATTTTTAAAGCATACAGGTAATGTTTTTAGTGAATATACTGACCAAATTATTAGTAGCCCAAACTGATATGCTGTGTGAAAAATATATTCAGCATATTATCTCCTCTCACTTCTCTCCACCCAACTGTCAGTGCCCCATTCAATCAACATCAGTTCCACCTGTCATTCAATGTCACTTAAGGTGTCACTTGCTTCTACTAACGGTGTCAAATTTTTCTGTTATTTCATGGAAACACACACATACCCCTCTAATAATACTCATCATCCTTCAATTTTAGAGGAAATGGAATACAGCTTGGGGATGTTAAAATAGGAATAATAGGGATGGTTATAGCATGGGAAGACAGGGCAGATTCCTTGCAAGCATGGCCAGGCTCTGAGAAAAGAGCAGGCGGACAGACTGCAATGGCTGGGTGCTCCTGGCTGGATGTTTACAACCACTGTTGCTTCTGTGGGCTGTGGAGGACTCATGTAATGGTGCTAAGACCGCTTCAAGAAGACCAGGGCTCACCTGAGCATATTTCCAATGCTCTTTTTTTGCTCAATTCAAATGCTCTTTTTTTAATATTAAATCATCCAGAGTGTTTTAATTTTTACATTTAATATATACTCTGATAATTAAAATACATCTTATCATTGTCCTGAGTTTCAGATTTTTGTTGCAGGAGATGGGAAGGTGAACTTCTCAGACTTTATCAAGGTGCTAACAGATAAGAATCTCTTCCTCAAGGCAGTGGGTGAGTAGAGACGTTATGAACAGAAGGCAGTTGGGCAGCTACAACTCACTGCACAGTAAACATCATTCACAGGCCTCCAGTTGGGAGACAGGTCAGGAAAGTGTAGTCTGGGATGTGAGTTACTTTTGAACTGCTTCTCCAGAACAGTATTTGCTAAACAAATTGGTACAGTATTAACTACATCAGGCAGGCACTTGCACTGTCTAAATGCCTCCTGCAGGAGACACTGCTCTTTGGTCTCCAGTAAGAACACTGAGTGAGTGACTGGTGTAGAAAAATTTGGCTGCTTCTATAATGTCTGAATTCTTTTTTTTTTTTTTTTTTTTGAGACAGAGTCTTGCTCCGTCGTCCAGGCTGGAGTGCAGTGGTGCGATCTCGGTGCACTGCAAGCTCTGCCTCCTGGGTTTATGCCATTCTCCTGCCTCAGTCTCCCAGTAGCTGGTAGTATAGGTGCCTGCCACCACACTCGGCTAATTTTTTGTATTTTTAGTAGAGATGGAGTTTCACAGCATTAGCCAGGATGGTCTCGATCTCCTGACCTCGTGATCCACCCACCTCGGCCTCCCAAAGTGCTAGGATTACAGGCGTGAGTCACCGCGCCTGGCCTATAATGTCTGAATTATTTACCAAGTGTATGCACTACTTTGAGAGGTATTCCTTTTATTTAAAAAAAATTTTTTCATAAAAAGAAAAATGCACTCTCTCATGTAAATCTAGGGTGTCGATAATTTACTGTTCTTGAAAAAATAGCTTCCACACACTGATGAAGCCTCTACCCTCAGTGCTAGGGCTGGAGAGTCTGCTGTAGGTTAGAAAGCATTAGTTAAGGTGTCACATGCTTCCACTAACTAATAGAAAATAATTTTTCTGTTATTTCTCCCCCAAGGTTATACATGATGTGTAGGTGTAGTTGAAATATTGTCATTAATCCCCTCATGGTTTGTTTATAAGTTTAACAGGCTGCCTTGGAAAAACTAATCATTATTCATGTTTTCTAGGATAAACATTCCAAATTCCGGCCGGGCGCGGTGGCTCAAGCCTGTAATCCCAGCACTTTGGGAGGTCGAGACGGGCGGATCACGAGGTCAGGAGATCGAGACCATCCTGGCTAACACGGTGAAACCCCGTCTCTACTAAAAAATACAAAAAATTAGCCGGGCGAGGTGGCGGGCGCCTGTAGTCCCAGCTACTCGGGAGGCTGAGGCAGGAGAATGGCGTAAACCCGGGAGGCAGAGCTTGCAGTGAGCTGAGATCCGGCCACTGCACTCCAGCCTGGGCGACAGCGCGAGACTCCGTCTCAAAAAAAAAAAAAAAAAAATTCCAAATTCCAAATACTGTATACAGTTTTGAAAATATATTCATTCATAAGCTATGAACTGTTCTTAGGATAAAGAGAAGTTATTTCTTACAAGTAGTACTATAGTAATGGGAGTTTGCCTAGGACCAGGAAATAATCATTAACACAAAATTCATGTTTGTATTAAAAATATTACTACATTTGCTTAGACGTTATTGAACTAAAAGTATTTTTTAACATTCCATTTTATTCTGTCTGCTCAGTAACCAAAATGGCCTTTCTACCAAATAGAACAGACTTTTAATGTTTTACTGTACCTCTAGTTCCTGACTTGATATTATTATTATAAATAGTCAGTAAAGACGTGGTCGATTTCTAATTTCAGAAGGTATTTAAAAATCTATCTTTTGTTTTCCCTCCATAGCTCCAGAAAAGGAGACCTGTTTAGATTTAGCTGGCAACCCAGGAATCCTATTGTTTGAAATCCTATCAAAGCTTCTAGAGACTTCAGCCCTACCCAGAAAGTCTATACTAGAAATAGTAAGGTAAGTGAGAAGGAAAGGAGCAAAAAACAGCCTTCTCAGAAGCATTATGAAGATATTAACATGGCAGTCACCTCTCACTAACATCCAACTCCACAGGGTCTGGTCCAAAACTAAGGAAAAGAAGGTATCTGGGCAAATGCCCTTGTGCTACAACGTGAGACCTTATTCCTTCATCTCCACAATCCTGCCCAGTTCTAAAACTGCAAGGCTGACCTCAAACCGCCTCAGGGCGCCACTGAGGACCTAAGACAACCAACAAATTTTAGCCTCCTCTATCTCAGGCCAAAGAATCCCAGCAGAACAAGACTTTTCCAGGAATAATTTTGGGTGGGCTTAGAAATCTAGTTTGGAATATAAGACGCTCTTGTTCATGCTGAAACTACCAGGGGCTCTTGAGATGAGGTACAGCAAATTCAAACCTCTGAAAGTAGCCTTTGGACTAGAGCGGAGCCAGAATTAGACTTGAGACTAAAGGATGAGGAAACATTCTCATCCTTTAAACCTTTAATTCTCATCCTTTAAATAAATAACACACACCAACTGTGTTATTTATTCCAGCAAGTAGTGCTGAAAGTAAATCACTTCAATCTATTTTTATCATTGTCTTATAGAAATTAAACAAATGTTGCTATTACCAGTTTTTTTCAGCTCATACTCCTTCAGAGCATTCCAGTCTCCACCTAGAGAGACTTAAGAGTATAGAATACCACCAACAATGTAAAAATATTCTGCTGCCCCTCAATAGGTAGTCTCTTTATACTCTCCTCTTTGTCAGATGTAGAATAGAGGATGCACAAAATTCTACTTTTCATTCCAACTCAAAGACACTTAGTAAAGTCTAATGTTGGTACACAAATTCGATACATGGTTTAACTTCTCGATCTCAGTTTCCTCATCTATAAAAAGGGAGTGATAATACCTACCTTATAGGACAATTGTGAGACTGATGTGTGACAATACATGTGAAGTGCTTAGCATATTATAAGAGCTCAATAAATGTTAGCTATTATTATCGTGTGGAAGTAACTAAACTAAGCACACACATATTATCTTGAAAATTGAAGCTTCAGCTGGGCGGTGACTCACGCCTGTAATCCCAGCACTTTGGGAGGCTGAGGCAGGCGAATCACAAGGTCAGGAGTTTGAGACCAGCCTGGCCAACATGGTGAAACCCCATCTCTACTAAAAATACAAAAATTAGCCGGGCATAGTGGTGGGCGCCTGTAATCTCAGCTACTCGGGAGGCCAAGGCAGGAGAATAGCTTGAACCTGGGATGCGGAGGTTGCAGTGAGCCGAGATCACTCCACTGCACTCCAGCCTGGGCAACAGAGTGAGACTCCATCTCAAAAAAAATAACAAAGAAAAAAAAGAAAATTGAAGTTTCGTTTAAAAAAAATTATAGCCAACCATCATGGCTCACACCTGTAATCTCAGCCACTCAGGGGGCTGAGATGGGAGGATAACTTAAGACCAGAAGCTCCATACCAGCCTGGGCAACATAGCAAGACCCCCATCTCTACAAAATTAAAAAAAATTAACTAGGCATGGTGGCGAATACCTGTAGTCCAAGCTATTCGAGAAGTTCATTTGAGCCCAGGAATTTGAGGTCACAGTGAGCTGTGATTGTGCCACTGCACTCTAACCAGGGCAACAGAGTGAGACCTTCCTCTAAAAAAAAATAAAAATAATTTTTTTAAAAAAGAATATACATATTATCGAATTTAATCCTCACCTCCCTAATGAGTATATACTATGATCACTCCCACTTTACAGATGAAAAAGCTGCAGCACAGGTCAGTTAAATAACTTGCCCAAGAGGGAGTTGTACCTATATTTTAGGAATTTAGTTCTGGAATTTAGATTCCAGAACTCATGCTCTTATCTATCTCCCTATACTGCCTCTCACACCCAGTAAGTGCTTAGGAAATGTTAGCTGATGTTGGCGTTTTTATTGTTATTGTGGCGTGGCTGTTACTTATCTGGTTATCTTATCTGGTTATTATTTATCTGGTCATCTTGCTATTGCCTGATACCTAAGGAGATTAAAAATGTTTAAGACATAGTATTTAATGTATAAATGGAGACATTTTGAGAGGCTAAGGTGCATGGATCACTTGAGCCCATGAGTTTGAGACCAGCCTGGGCAACCTGGTGAAACCCCGTCTCTACAAAAATTAGCTCTTTCTTTTTTTTTTTTTAAATTAGCTCTTTCACTCAGGCCTGTGGTGACAACAGGATGGGCAAGTGTCATGGACTTCATGCTGCTAGGAAGCCCCATAGTCACTGATGAGTCCAGAAGTGGCATGATAAACAGTACAAGAAAGCCCATTTGGGCACAGCCCTGAAGGCCAGCCCTTTTGAGGGTTGCATGAGAGGTGCTTCTCATGCAAAAGGAATTGTGCTGGAAAAAGTAGGGGTTGAAGCCAGACAGCTAAATTCTGCCATCAGGAAGTGTGCCAGCATCCAGCTGATCAATAATAGCAAGAAAATCACAGCCTTTGTACCCAATGGTGGTTGCTTGAACTTTATTGAGAAAAACGGTAAAGTTCTTGTTGCTGGATTTGGTTTAAAAGGTCATGCTGGGCTGGGCATAGTGGCTCATGCTTGTAATCCCAGCACTTTGGGAGGCCAAGGCGGGTGGATCATGAGGTCAGGAGTTCGAGACCAGCCTGGCCAACATGGTGAAACCCCATCTCTACTAAAAATTTTTAAAAATTAGCTAGGCATGGTGGCAGACGCCTGTAATCCCAGCTACTCAGGAGGCTGAGGCAGGAGAATCACTTGAACCTGGGAGGCAGAGGTTGCGCTGAGCCGAGATCATGCCACTGCACTTCAGCCTGGGCAATGAGAGCGAGACTCCATCTCAAAAAAAAAAAGGTGATATTCCTGGAGTCTGCTTTAAGGTTGTCAAAGTACCCAATGTCTCTCTTCTGGCCCTATACAAAGGCACGAAGGAAAGACCAAGATCATAAACTTGAATGTTGAAAACACTGTAGTGATGGGCTAGGTGTGGTGGCTCACGTCTGTAATTCCAACACTTTGGGAGGCCAAGGCAGGTGGATTGCTTGAGGCCAGGAGTTCGAGACCAGCCTGGTCAACATGGTGAAACCCTGTCTCTACTGAAAATAAAAAAATTTGCTGGGTGTGGTATTGTGCGCTTATAATCCCAGCTACTCAGGAGGCCAAGGCACAAGAATCGCTTGAATCTGGGAGATAGAGGTTGCAGTGAGTTGAGATCGCACCACTACACTCCAGCCTGGATGACAGAGTGAGACTTAGTCTCAAAAATAAAGGAAAAAAAAACTGTAGCGGTAAATTTTTGTATGCAAAAAACAACAAAAAATTAGCCACCATGGTGGCACACACCTGTTGTCTCAGCTACTTAAAGGGCTAAAGCAGGAGGATTGCTTGAGCCTGGGGGTCAAGGCTACAGTGAGCCATGTTCACCCCACTGCACTCCAGCCTGGGTAACAAAGTGAGACCCTCTCTCAAAAGAAAGAAAGAAAGAAAATAATAATTGTATGTGTATACACACACACACACACACACACACACACACATATGGAGAGAAAAGTCAGAAATATATGGATATTTAAATAAATATACAGAAGTAAATTAATTCAAAATATGTTAAATAAATGTCAAATAAGTGGCAAAGATAATTCATTTAATTTCCTGAGAAAGCAAGTCTTGATTTGATTAATGGTAGAATTTGATAGGTATTCACATAGTTGATACCGTTTATTGAACATATATTAAATGCAAAGCTCTGAGCAAGCACTTTACATACATTAATTTTTCCCTGGCTAATAACTGGTCTCCCTGCTTGCACCTTTGACTACTGCTCCCCTGCTCTGCCTGCTGAACAGCCTACTCACAACACTCCCTGTGCCTAGCTGACTCCTTGACTCCTACGGCACCAAATGAGTCTTCCAAACACTGCAGATCATATCACTCCTCCACTCAAAACCTTCAAAACCCTCCCATTTCCCTCGGAGTAAAAGCCAAAGTCTTTTTTTTTTTTTTTCTTTTTTGAGACAGGGTCTTGCAGTGGCACCATGATAGTTCACTGAAGCCTCAAGCTCCTGGGTTTAAGTGATCCTCCCATCTCAGCCTCCCAAATAGCTGGGATTACAGGTATGCACCATCAAACCTGGCTAATTTTTCTATTTTTTGTGGAGATAAGTATTCACTATTTTGCCCAGGCTGGTCTCAAACTCCTGGGTTCAAGAGATCTGCTCACCTCAGCCTCCCAAAGTGCTAGGATTACAGGAGTGAGTCACCACCTGGCCCCAAGCCAAAGCCTTTACAATGACATATTGGCCCTCTATGTGCACTGCATTCCCCTTTGACCTCTTTGACTTTGTCTCTGTTACTCTGCTCTAGCCATGCTGGCCTCCTTACTCTTCCTCATATACATCAAACACTCTCCCACCTCAAGGCCTTTGTTGCACTTGCTTTTCCCTCTATCTGGATACTTTTCCCCTGGGTAGACCATGACTCACTCAACTCACTCTCACTACCTTTGCGTCTTTGTTCAAATGTCATCTCAGCAAAGCCTTCTCTAACCACCCTGTTTAAAACTGCAACCCTCCTACCACTCCCTGTCCCCACTTCTCTGCTTTATTTTTCTTCATACTATTTATCACCTTTTAATATGCAATAAAATTTACTTAATCATTTTATTAACTATTCTCATGCTAGAATGTAAGTTCCTTGAGAACAGGAATTATTTTTTGTGTGTTTTATTCACTGCTATCTTCTCAGTATATATTATAGGAAAAAGCTTGATATACACCAAGAGCTCAGTAATTATTTGCTGAATGACCTCCATTTAATAGCCTAATCAAACCAGTGAGGTAGGTCCTGATACCTCCATTTACATACAGGCAAGGAGAAAGAGGCACAGAGAAGATCACACTGGGATCTCCAGCCCAGATCTTCCCTCTAGGGTTTCCATCTGCCTACTGGGCATCTCCATTTGTAAGCCCCACAGCCACTTCAAACCAAAAAGGTAAAAACTTAATTTATCTATTTGTCCACACATACTTATTTTTTTCTTATTTTTTTAAATTATACTTTAAGTTCTAGGGTACATGTGCACAATGTGCAGGTTTGTTACATATGTATACATGTGCCATGTTGGTGTGCTGCACCCATTAACTCGTCATTTACATTAGGTATATCTCCTAATGCTATCCCTCCCCCCTCCCCTCACCCCACAACAGGCCCCAGTGTGTGATGTTCCCCACCCTGTGTCCAAGTCTTCTCATTGTTCAGTTCCCACCTATGAGTGAGAACATGCAGTGTTTGGTTTTCTGTCCTTGCGATAGTTTGCTGAGAATGATGGTTTCCAGCTTCATCCATGTCCCTACAAAGGACATGAACTCATCCTTTTTTATGGCTGCATAGTATTCCATGGTTTATATGTGCCACATTTTCTTAATCCAGTCTATCATTGATGGACATTTGGGTTGGTTCCAAGTCTTGGCTATTGTGAATAGTGCCACAATAAACATACGTGTGCATGTGTCTTTATAGCAGCATGATTTATAATCCTTTGGGTATATACACAGTAATGGGATGGCTGGGTCAAATGGTATTTCTAGTTCTAGATCCTTGAGGAATCGCCACACTGTCTTCCACAATGGTGGAACTAGTTTACAGTCCCACCAACAGTGTAAAAGTGTTCCTATTTCTCCACATCCTCTCCAGCACCTGTTGTTTCCTGAATTTTTAATGATCGCCATTCTAACTGGCATGAGATGGTATCTCATTGTGGTTTTCATTTGCATTTCTCTGATGACCAGTGATGATGAGCATTTTTTCATGTGTCTGTTGGCTGCATAAATGTCTTCTTTTGAGAAGTGTCTGTTCATATCCTTCGTCCACTTTTTGATGGGGTTGTTTGATTTTTCTCTTGTAAATTTGTTTTTTTTTTTTTTTTTTTTTTTTTTTGAGACGGAGTCTCGCTCTGTTACCCAGGCTGGAGTGCAGTGGCCAGATCTCAGCTCACTGCAAGCTCCGCCTCCCGGGTTCACGCCATTCTCCTGCCTCAGCCTCCCGAGTAGCTGGGACTACAGGCGCCGCCACCTCGCCCGGCTAGTTTTTTGTATTTTTAGTAGAGACGGGGTTTCACTGTGTTAGCCAGGATGGTCTCGATCTCCTGACCTCGTGATCCGCCCGTCTCGGCCTCCCAAAGTGCTGGGGACTACAGGCTTGAGCCACCGCGCCCGGCCTGTAAATTTGTTTAAGTTCTTTGTAGATTCTGGATATTAGCCCTTTGTCAGATGGGTAGATTGCAAAAATTTTCTCCCATTCTGTAGGTTGCCTGTTCACTCTGATGGTAGTTTCTTTTGCTGTGCAGAAGCTCTTTAGTTTAATTATATCCCATTTCTCAATTTTGGCTTTCGTTGCCATTGCTTTTGGTGTTTTAGACATGAAGTCCTTGCCCATGCCTATGTCCTGAATGGTATTGCCTAGGTTTTCTTCTAGGGTTTTTATGGTTTTAGGTCTGACATTTAAGTCTCTAATCCATCTTGAATTAATTTTTGTATAAGATGTAAGGAAGGAATCCAGTTTCAGCTTTCTACATATGTCTAGCCAGTTTTCCCAGCACTGTTTATTATATAGGGAATCCTTTACCCATTTCTTATTTTTCTCAGGTTTGTCAAAGATCAGATAGTTGTAGATGTGTGGTATTATTTCTGAGGACTCTGTTCTGTTCCATTGGTCTATATCTCTGTTTTGGTACCAGTGCCATGCTGTTTTGGTTACTGTAGCCTTGTAGTGTAGTTTGAAGTCAGGTAGCATGATGCCTCCAGCTTTGTTCTTTTGGTTTAGGATTGTCTAGGCAATGTGGGCTTTTTTTTGGTTCCATACTTTGAAGTAGTTTTTTCCAATTCTGTGAAGAAAGTCATTGGTAGCTTGATGGGGATGGCATTGAATCTATAAATTACCTCGGGCAGTATGGCCATTTTCATTATATTGATTCTTCCTATCCAGGAGCATGGAATGTTCTTCCATTTGTTTGTGTCTTCTTTTATTTCATTGAGCAGTGGTTTGTAATTCTCCTTCAAGAGGTCCTTCACATCCCTTGTAAGTTGGATTCCTACGTATTTTATTCTCTTTGAAGCAATTGTGAATGGGAGTTCACTCATGATTTGGCTCTCTGTTTGTCTGTTATTGGTGTACAGGAATGCTTGTGATTTTTGCACATTGATTTTGTATCCTGAGACTTTGCTGAAGTTGCTTATCAGCTTAAGGAGATTTTGGGCTGAGATGATGGGGTTTTCTAAATATACAATCATGTCATCTGCAAACAGGGACAATTTGACTTCCTCTTTTCCTAATTGAATACCCTTTATTTCTTTCTCCTGCCTGATTGCCCTGGCCAGAACTTCCAACACTATGTTGAATAGGAATGGTGAGAGAGGGCATCCCTGTCTTGTGCCAGTTTTCAAAGGGAATGCTTCCAGTTTTTGCCCATTCAGTATGATATTGGCTGTGGGTTTATCATAAATAGCTCTTATTATTTTGAGATACGTCCCATCAATACCTAATTTATTGAGAGTTTTTACCATGAAGGACTGTTGAATTTTGTCAAAGGCCTTTTCTTCATCTATTGAGATAATCATGTGTTTTTTATCTTTGGTTCTGTTTATATGATGGATTACGTTTATTGATTTGCATATGTTGAACCAGCCTTGCATCCCAGGGATGAAGCCCACTTGATCATGGTGGATAAGCTTTTGGATGTGCTGCTGAATCCGGTTTGCCAGTATTTTATTGAGGATTTTTGCATCGATGTTCATCAGGGATATTGGTCTAAAATTTTCTTTTTTTGTTGTGTCTCTGCCAGGCTTTGGTATCAGGATGATGCTGGCCTCATAAAATGAGTGAGGAAGGATTCCCTCTTTTTCTATTTGTTGGAATAGTTTCAGAAAGAATGGTACCAGCTCCTCTTTGTACCTCTGGTAGAATTCGGCTGTGAATCCGTCTGGTCCTGGACTTTTTTGGTTGGTAGGCTATTAATTATTGCCTCAATTTCAGAGCCTATTATTGGTCTATTCAGGGATTCAACTTCTTCCTGGTTTAGTCTTGGGAGGGTGTATGTGTCCAGGAATTTATCCATTTCTTCTAGATTTTCTAGTTTATTTGCATAGAGGTGTTTATAGTATTCTCTGATGGTAGTTTGTATCTCTGTGTCCACACATACTTCTATAGTTCTTCCACTTGAGTTTCAGATCTCAGTGCAAGGCTTTGCCATCTCAGTGTGTTTACCGAACTGTCAGAGCCAAAGGCATGGCATAATCCTCAGTTGTCACTGCTCTCTCACTCCCTACATCCAACCAATCACTAAGCCCTGTCTGTCTTACCTCCTTAACATGAAAGCCATGCACTTCTCTCTATCCCACAGAAACCTAGCATAAGTAAGTCACTATCTTCTTGGACTTAACTGCAGTATCCTGCTTTGTCACTCTACTTCCATTTTTGCCATCTCCATCCACTTTCCACACTGAAGCCAGATCATAACTTAATCTATTAGAAAATATTTAAGTGGCCTACAATGCCAAGCACAAATCTAATCATATCATCACATCACTTACCTTCTAAAAAGCCTACAGTGAACTCTCATGTTTCCTATAAAAAAGTTCTGACTTAACGTGACATTTTAAAGGTCCTTCATAATATATCCTCTGCTTAACCTCCAGTCTCATATATCTCTCTCTGTCTCTCAACAGAGTCTTGCTCTTATCTCCCAGGAGTGCTGGGGTGCAGCGGTGCGATCAAGGCTCATTGCAGCCTCTACCTCCCAGACTCAAGCAATCCTTTCACTTCGGCTTCCCCAAGTAGCTGGGACTACAAGCGTGCACTACCATGCCTGGCTAATCTTTGTATTTTTTTGTAAAGACAGGGTTTCACCACGTTGCTCAAGCTGGTCTTGAACTCCCTGACCTCAAGTTATCCACCCCCATCAGCCTCCCAAAGTGCTGGGATTATAGGCAAGAGCAGCTGTGCCCAGCCCTCATCTCTTGTAACTTCCCCTCTCACACCCTAGATTACATTTAACTCGGGTCCTAAAATACTCCATGCTCTCTCACCTCCTGGTATTTGCCTAAAATAGTTTTCCCCTTTGTGAGTCAGTTTCCTAGGGCTGTCATAAAAAATTACCATAGCCAGGAATGGTGGTGCAGGCCTGTAGTTCCAGCTACTTAGGAGGCTGAGGCAGGAGGATCCCTTCAGCCCCAAGGGCTCTGGGCAGTAGTGCACTATGCCAATCAGGTTTCTACACTAAGTTCAGCATCAATACGGTGACCTCCAGGGAGCAGGGGACCACCAGAAGTGGTGAACCAGCCTAGGTCAGAAACAGAGCAGGTTAAAACTCCTGTGCTGTTCAGCAGCAGAACTATGCCTGTGAATAGCCACTGCACTCCAGCCTGGGCAACATAGCAAGACTGCCATCTCTAAAACAAATTAATTAATAAAATTACCACAAACTCTGTGGCTTAAAACAATAAAAATTATTCTCTCCCAGTTCTGGAGGCCAGACGGTGTCAGTAAGACCACACCCCTTCCTTCTCCAGGCGAGAATCCTTCCCTGGAAATTCCAGCCTCTAGTGATTCCTGGCATTCCTTGGCCTGTGGCAGCATAATTCCTATCTGTGCCTTCATTTTCACAATGCCTTCCTCTATTTGTGTCTCAAATCTCCCTCTCCTTTCTCTTATAAATCTAATGACTCACCAGTCATTAGATTTAGGACCCATCCTAAATCCAGGATGATCTCATCTCAAGATCTTTAATTTAATTACATCTGCAAAGATACTTTCCAAAGAAGGTCCCATAGCAGGTACAGGGCTTAGGCCTTGGACATCTTTTTGGGAAATGCAATTCAACCCACTCTACCTATCTATGCTTAGCTGACTCCTGCTTATCCTTTCTGTCCCTGTGAGTAGTCACTCCCTCTGAAAGGCCTTCTCTGACCCCCCAGTTCTGGGTCAGGCTTGCTCCTACATGCTCTTCTCTCCCTATCATACAGCACATTGCACTGTTGAAGTTACAGGTTTAACAGGCAGCTTTGTCCATTAGATTGTGAGCTCTGGAAGGGCAGGGGCCATGTCAGGCTTATTCATTTTTTCCCGCACCTAACACACAGCACAGAACAAACTAGGCACTTAATACTTGTTGAATTTAATTGACTTTCCCAAGATTATACAGCTATTAAATATCTGATTTAGCAGTTCAGTAAGAGAATGTTGTGAGAAAAAGACTTAGAAAACAGTCTACATTTGTTTGGCTAGAGCATGATATTTGTGTAGGGAAACAGGAAGAGATAAGGTGGAAAATATGTACTGGATCCAGATTATAGAAAATCTCTTCTAAGGTTTCCTCCAAGCACTGGAGAGCCATTACAAGTGCTGGGAGAGGGGAGCAGTGAGGAAGAAGGATTTTGATAGAGGAGTGGCAGAGTTTGACCTGGAAATAGTATATGGAAAAGTCTGGTAGAAAGACAGACTGATGGTCAAGAGACAAATGAAGAGGTAGGAAAAATAGCTCTGGAAAGTAGAGGAAGCAAAGGGAGCTGGGCACAGTGGCTCACACCTGTAATCCTAACACTGTGGGAGGCTGAGGCAGGCAGATTGCTCTGAGACCAGCCTAACCAACATGGTGAAACCCCATCTCTACTAAAAATACAAAAATTAGCCAGGCATGGTGGCACGCACCTGTAATCCCAGCTACTTGGGAGGCTGAGGCACAAGAATTGCTTGAACTCAGGAGGCGGAGGTTGCAGTGAGCCGAGATCAGGCCACTGTACTCCAGCCTGGGGGACAGAGCAAGACTCTGTCTCAAAAAAGAAAGAAAAGAAAATGTACTTACTGAATGGCAAGACCTCCCACTAGCCTTCTTCTCCTTCCATGTTCCCAATGTGTTGGAAGCTAGACTTACACCACCCAAGTAAAACTGTAGAAGATTAGTCTTCAGGGAAATTGACTAGCCCAAGAGAAAAAACCCACACTCACAGTTAAAAAGTCCCTTGATGAAACAAGGCTCCAACCAATTATCTGACAGTAGAGCTCCCACCAATAAGATTTAACACACCAAAAAGCTTCCAACTGGATTTAATGAGTGCTTACTCTCATTCTAAAATATAAATAGACATCCAAGAAATCAAGGGACATTTAAGAGATGGACATAGTAGCACATGCCTGTAGTCCTAGCTACTCGAAAGTATGAGGCAGAAGGACCGCTTGAACCCTGGAGTTCAAGTCCAGCCTGGGCAACATAATGACACCCCCATCTCTTTTTAAAAAAAGATATTTAAGGAAGATTATTATTAGATTATTAATCTTAGATTAATAGTAAAGCAGTATTAAAACAAGAAGGAAAGAAAGAACAAAAAAAAAGAACAAACTAAAGAAGTAGAGATAATGCATGATACATGATACAGAAGAATTATTGTAATATCCTCCAAGATATGAGGGTTAATTTGCATTCATGAAATTTGAATAGGAAACTATATAAAAGAAACATTCAAAAGAAAGAAAAAGGTTGAAGTTCTTGCAAATTAAAAATAGAATAGCAGAAGCGAAAATTTCAATTAAGAAAATCTCTCAGAATTTTGGAAAAAGAGAAAACAGCATTAGAAAAGATGAGAAAATCAGTCCAACATTCCAAATAGTAAGCATTCTAAAAGGTGAACGAGAAAACCAAATGAAGGCAAGAAATTATCAAAGAAATAGTCCTAGAAGATTTCCCAGAACTCACATAACATGAGTTTGTTAAAGTATCCATTGAATGTCCAGCACAATGAATGATAAAAGACCCATACCCACACATGGCACATAACATTTCAGAACATCAGGGATAAGATGCTAAAAGTTTCCAATAAGGAAAAAATTTACTTTTCTGTATGTGAAAAGGTAACATAAGACTTCTCAAGTACAGCACTGAAAGCCAGAAAATAATGTAACAGTGCCTCAGAAAAAATGATTTCCAACATACCCAGCCAAACTGCAAAGTATAAAAGAAAAGACACTTTCCAGTTACCAAGCCTCAAAAAATGTACTTATGCATTCTTTGTTAGGAAGCTATTGAAGGATACACCCCACCAAGATGAGGGAGTATACATAATAAGTAGGAAAACAGCCAGCTCACACCTATAATCCCAGGACTTTGGGAGACCAAGGCAGAAGGATCACTTGAGCCTAGGAATTCAAGATCAGCCTGGGCAACATAGGGAGATCCTATCTCTACAAAAAAAAAATTTTTTTTTAATTAGTCAGATGTGGCATGTGCCTGTAGTCCCAGCTACTCAGGAGGCTGAAGCAGGAGGATCGCTTGAGCTCAGAAGGTCGCTACACTCCAGCCTGGGTGACAGAGCAAGACCTTGTCTCAAAAAGAAAAAAAAAAAAAAAGGAAAACATAGGATCCAGGAAACAGTATATCCAAAAAGGAGACAGACAAAGGGACTTCCTCCCTAGGATGGTGGTGAAGAATAACTCTGGGTCAATAACTAGGCACTGAAACCATTCCAGATGGATAGATCTCTTCAAGAAAACAAAAAGTGAAATATATAAAAGTCCTGTGTGTTTGATCATGGATATTGCAAGGAACTAGAGGAATAACAACACCTTACATATGTTGAGTTGTTACTATGCTCCTGATACCACCCTAAAGTCTTTATGTGTATTATTTCATTTAACACTATGAAGTGGATACTATCATTACCCCCATTCCCAGATAAGGGAATTGAGGCACCTTAAAAATTGAATAATATGCCCAGGATTACACAGTTAGAATGGTGTCAGTGAATTCACTGGACTGTCAGGAAGGTGTGAAACCTCAGCAGAGGAAAAGCATACTACAAGCCAGAACATCACTGGAGGTGGGTGAGGGAAATGAGTAAAGACTGGGCTTGCCCAGGACATCTGGGCCCCTATACAGACTGATCTTTTATTGTGAATATAGGTTTATAGAATATATATTCTTTTATTATACTTTCTTTCTTTTTTTTTTTTTTTTTTTTTTTTGAGACAGAGTTTTGCTCTCATCACCCAGGCTAGAGTGCAATGGCATGATCTCAGCTCACTGCAACCTCTGCCTCCAGTATTCAAGCGATTCTCTGGCCCCAGTCTCCCAAATACCTGGGATTACGGGCATGCACCAACACTACCACGCCTGGCTAATGTTTGTATTTTTAGTAAAGACAGGGTTTCGCCATATTGGCCAGGCTGGTCTTGAATTCCTGACCTCAGGTGATCCTCCCACCTTGGCCTCCCAAAGTGCTGGGATTACAAGCATGAGCCACCATGCCTGGCCCTATTTTCTTCTATTGTACTTCGTAATATTGTGTGGCAAAGAGTATCTTTCCTGTATGTTTAGATATGCCCAGGAATTCTGTGAAACAGAGATATGCAAACCTAGGAAAATTATATCATTATTAAAAGCAAATACAGGCTAGGCATGGTGGCTCACTATTGTAATCCCAAAGCTTTGGGAGCCCACAGCAGGAGGATCACTTGAGCCCAGAAGTTCAAGACCAGCCTGGGCAATGTAGGGAAACTCTCTACAAAAAATTTAAAGATTAGCCAGGCAGGGTGGCTTGCACCTGTGGTCCCAGCTACTCAGAAGGCGGAGGCAGAAGGACTGCTTGAGGCCAGGAGTTCAAGGCTGTAGTAAGCCTTGCACCCCTGTACTCCAGCCTGGGAGACCATGAGACCCTGTCTCTAAAATAATAATAATAATAATAATAATAATAATAATAGCAGGCTGGGTACGGTGGCTCACGCCTGTAATCTCAGCACTTTGGGAGGCCAAGGCAGATGGATCACCTGAGGTTGGGAGTTCAAGACCAGCCTGACCAACATGGAGAAACCCCGTCTCTACTAGAAATACAAAATTAGACAGGCATGGTGGTGCCTGCCTTTAATCCCAGCTATTCGGGAAGCTGAGGCAGGAGAATCGCTTGAACCCAGGAGGTAGAGGTTGCAGTGAGCCAAAATCGCGCCATTGCACTCCAGTGTAGGCAACAAGGGCAAAACTCTGTCTCAAATAATAATAATAATAATAAAAACAGCAAATACAAACACAAGCCACTAGTTTTGGTATGTAATATACATGAAACAATTACTTATAAAATATAATGTGACATAAATTGTTAAGCAAAGATTAGAATTTCAAGGAAGAAAGGAAACCATAGACTAGAGCAGAAGTTCTCAAACTTGCACTGTGTCAGAATCAGCTGGAGTGATTGTTAAAACACATTGCTAGGCTACGGGATTTCTAAGGTAATAGGTGTGTAGTCAGGGCCAAGAATTTGTATTTCCCACAATTTGTATTTTCCCAATGGTGCTGAAGACAACACTCAGAGCCATAGAGTATACAGAGAATACTCTGAGGGAAAGAAAAACTGAGCCTTGAAGGACCGGGTAGGAATTAAGTTACATTAAGAGAAACTAGCCTTATGCTATTTTCAGAGGCAAGTGATGACATTGTGGATGGTTGAGTTCAAGGCTAGGGAAGAAAGTATCTGATCATAAGTCAGACTCTAATCAGAACACCATAGGCACATTTCCTACCAACCACTGCTTCAGCCCCAACATTTAGAATAAGTCCTTTCCCTCTTTCTGAGAGGAAAGGAAAGGCTGCCTGTCACCATCCCAGAGAGTAGTGAAGCCTCCCGTTGCTGTAACAGGAAGAAATCTACCTATGTATTAATGAGAAGCAAGGTCCTACACCTTTTCCTCTGAGACAGCATAAAGTGATGCTCTTCTACTCAGAACACTGAGATGTGAGAGGTTCCACTATCAAAGCAGTGAGAAGCAAGTCCTTCCACCTCAGCAGCAGTAAGCAGATCCCTACCATAGCTGCAGAGAGAAGTTCACTGTTCTGGCAGCAAGGAGGAAGCTGATCACTTACCACCACAGTCACTAATATTTGAGGTATGCATGTTTGTAAGTCAGATGTTTATACTATGGATCAGAGTCCTTTATCATATACAGCCTGCCAGCTGTACTAATTCTCAAAGAATGTATAACCTAAAATGCCCAGTAACACATCTAAGCGTGTTCTTACACATACACTCCAAAAAAAAGATAAGAAAGAAAAGCAATCAATAGTGATTTACTCCAGATCATAAGCTTACTGGTAGTATTTTCTTTTCTTTTTTATACTTTTCCATGTTTTCCAAATTCTGTGCAATGAGAATTTCTTTTAACTTAAAACAAAATTTGCATTTTTAAACCTAACACTAAGTAATAAGCATTAATGTTTGTATTCAAGCTGGTACCACTTAAGGGTTTGTCAAGGATCATAATTCATAAGTATTTTTCTAAACAAAACAGGGAGGTCAGAGCTGGACATGATAGCAGGCACCTATAGTCCAGCTACTCAGGAGGCTTAGGAGAGAGGAGAATTTGAGCCCAGGAGTTCCAGTCCAGCCTGGCAACATAACAAGACCTCATCTCTCTCTAAAAAAAACAAAAACAAAACTCTGGGAAGGCTTGGGGAAAAAAGGAGACCAAAAGCCAAGGAATACAGATATAAATAGTCAAATGGCCTGTGGAAGGTATCAGTAGATATTCTATAAATATCACGGAAATAGACATTCAAATATTATTGAATAAATATGCAAATTAGATTTAAAATAAGTTTCTTCAGCATATGTAACTAGCAACTTGACTTTTTATAATTTTTGTCCTATATCTCTTTGTATCCATTTCTGAATTACTTTTTTTTAAAGCTATTTCCAAAGAAAATTCCAGCATACTGGCCCAGGAATGTTGTGGAGTCCCTACACTATGGGCTATGGAAAAAGGACACTTAAGCCAGACATATGCACACCTCCAAGCTCAAGCATGGCTGCCTTTGCTAATGCTGCCCGGATTGCAATAATGAAAGAAAAGGATTTATTTAAATTTCTTGAAGAGCTCAAGAGTAAGAGCCATTTGTTCTCTCTCTACTGTTGTAAAGGATGTATTTTTATATGACTGGTCAGAAAGAAGTTCTAGAGCCCAAATGCCTTAAGAACAGAACCACAGCCTATTCTGAGTGACCACTCTGTGTCACATAGATGTCATTTGAAAGTAAATGTAGATGTAACCTGAATCCTCAGACGCCTGATGAAGCCTACAGTCTGTGAATGGGTTGGGAGTGGAAGCAGGAGAGTGAAGAATGAGGGCCGTGGCCACTGAGAAGAATAGACAAAGCAAAACAGGCACCACATGCTGGTCTTTTATGTGAATTTCTTACATTGTTTGTGATACCATTTTTGTTTTTATCTTTTTAGGATGCAATTCCCATTCAGATAGCCCATATTCCAAAATACCCATCTTTCCATTGTTCCCTAATGTGGATGGGGTGGTGATGGGAAAGCCATTCAAAGACATGCAGAAATTAGAGATGCTAAGAAGAAAGGAGCCTTTGAATTTCTTTGAGGATTATTTTTTCCATAAAAGAGACTGGAAAACACAGGTGAGATTTAGATTATGTCACATTAGTTAAATACTTGGATTTTTAAGCACTAACTTAAAAGAACTAATAACATGCTTTTTACAACAAATAGTTTTAGTCATTATTTTCAAACCAGATGCCATAGCCATGTGCCCAAATTTAAGCCCAGGTGTTAACATTTCATTTAATTTCAACAAATAAACTTACTAAAAAATACAGGTTTGGGGTTGGGGATGGGGAATATAGGAATAATAACAATACAAGTTTCTCCAATCCTATCTCTGAATGCTCCCCCAACCACTCAGGGACCAGCAGCTGCACTCTGGACACCCTCCATCCACTCTAGATTGTGGTTGGGCAAACACCATGAGATGAGAAGACCAGGCCCACAACCCAAAAGAGCAGTGCTGTGATGGAGGGGCCATCCTGCCCTCAACTAGATCCCCATTTATGGTCCCAGCTGCACCTTCTGGTCTTGCTTCAAGTTCTGTTGACTCTAGTCTTTTTGCACCCCCTCCCAAGATATACTTTTGCTAGAGTTTTAAGGTCTCTAGCAACTATGCCCAAGTTTCTGGATAATCTCTCAGGAGACTCTGGCCTTACCCCAGATAAGGCCTCTAGGCCTGACAAACAGAATGGAAATTTAACTGGAGGCCAGCCTACCCTGTGGAGCTCTGGGTTCCAGAGGCCCATGTGTTGTTCACATCACTATACAATTCCTAGAAGGCCCCTCCACACATAGAGTTTAAGAGGCCTAGCAGGGTATCACTGTCACAAATGACCTCAAGTTCAGACTTTGTCTTTCTCCAAATGAAGTAACACCCAAAGGAAAATATCACTGAGAAGATGGAAGTAAGAAGACATTTATCCTCCTTTAAACTTATGTCCCAACATTCAACTACTCCTCCACCCCAGGTGCTTGTCTGTTTATTGTCAATCTCTCCAACTAGAATATAACATTCATGTACACAAGGGTTGTATTTCTTTCACTGAGGTATCCCTATCATCTAAAATAGAATTTGGCCCATAGGTAACTCAATATTTTTTAGAGGAAAGAATACTGTAATACAAATACTTTATTTCCTGAGAGCATACTATATGCTAGATTGTCTCTAATAATCTCAGCAGAAATAATGTCAATAGCTTCCTAAATGGTCCCCTTGCTTCTACTATTGTCCCCTTCAATCAATTGTCAACCCAGCAGCCAAAGTGGTTCTGTTAAAATCAGATTGAAACCCTCCAATGGTTTTTCATATCACACAGAATGAAAACCAAAATTTTTATAACTTACAATGTCCCACACAATCAAAACCTGAGCCTTCCAATAATTGTAGCACTAGTAACTGTTTAAATTTCAATTAATTAAAATTAAATAAAATTACAAATTCAGTTCCTCAGTCACACCAATCACATTGCAAATGCTCAATAGCCATATGTGGCTAATGGCTACTATACTGGACAACACAGAAATATAGAAAATTTCCATTATTGAGGAAAATGTTATTGGCCATCACTGATCTAGGCTCTCATTGCCTATCCAACAATCTCATCTTCCACTGCTCACCGTCCAGTGCATTCCACTCCATCCTCAAGGCCTCTTTACTCTTCCTCTTGCAGACCAGACATGCTCTCACCTCATGGTCTATGGCTTTGCTGTTTCTTCTGCTCTAATGTTGTTCCTCAGAGAGCTGCATCATAGCTCTCCCATCACCTCTTTCAGGTATTGTCTCAAATATCACTTCAGGAGGCCTAACAACCCCGTTAAAATCACAATCCCCACATTGTCATTGTACTAAATGCCACTGAATTGTTCACTTCACTTGGTTCATTTTATGTTACATGAATTTTCACTTAAAAAAATTTTTTTTTGAGTCAAAGTCTTGCTCTGTTGCCCAAGCTAGAGTACAGTGGCGTGATCTTGGCTCACTACAACCTCTGCCTCCCAGGTTCAAGCAGTTATTCTCCCTCAGCCTCCAGAATAGCTGGGACCACAGGCATGCGCCACCACACCCAGCTAATTTTTGTATTCTTAGTAGAGACAGGGTATCACCATGTTGGTCAGGCGGGTCTCAAACTCCTGACCTTAGGTGATCAGCCTCCCAAAGTGCTGGGATTACAGGCGTCAGCCACCATGCCTGACCAATAAATTATTTTTTAAGTAAGTATTTAAATAGCTGGGTGCAATGATACATACCTCTAATCCCAGCTGATCAGAAGACTGAGGCAGGAGGATCACTTGAGCCCAGGAGTTCAAGACTAATGTGCGATGATCATGCCTGTGAATGCACTGCAGTCTAGCCTGGGCAACATAGTGAGGCTCCATCTCTAAAAATAAATTTTTTTAATTAAAAATAAATTTAAAATAAAAATTTTTTAACAAATAAATATATATGTATTCAAATAAAATCACAACCCCCAATACCTTATCCCCTTTCCTGATTTTTTTCATAACACTTGTTACCATCTAATATATTACATATTTACTAGTATATTACATCTAATACACTACATATTTATATTCATTATACTACCTGCATACATATGTATATTTACATCTATATCTACTATATATGTACTACATTTACAACTATTATATTACATTTAATGCTATTTCTATTAAACTATGTTTATAATTATATACATATATAGTATATCTAATATACTATGTAGTATATTACATCTAATCTAATATAATTATGTATTTATAAATGTTCATTAGAGGCTGGGCGCAGTGGCTCACGCCTGTAATCCCAGTACTTTGGGAGGCCGAGACTGGCAGATCACGAGGTCAGGAGATCGAGACCATCCTGGCTAACACAGTGAAACCCCGTCTCTACTAAAAAATACAAAAAACTAGCCGGGCGTGGTGGCGGGCGCCTGTAGTCCCAGCTACTCGGGAGGCTGAGGCAGGAGACTGGCGTGAACCCGAGAGGCGGAGCTTGCAGTGAGCTGAGATCCGGCCACTGCACTCCAGCCTGGGCGACAGAGCGAGACTCCGTCTCAAAAAAAAAAAAAAAAAAGAAACTCCATCTCTACTAAAAATACAAAATTAGCCCGGCGTGGTGGCACATGCCTGTAATCCCAGCTACTCAGGAGGCTGAAGCAGGAGAATCACTTGAACCCGGGAGGCGGAGCTTGTGGTGAGCCAAGATTGCACCATTGCACTCCAACCTGGGCAATAAGAGCAAAACTCCATCTCAAAATAAAATTAAATAAAATAAATGTTCATTAGAACCAAGAAATAGGCTAGGCACAGGTTCCTCATGCCTGTAATCCCAGCACTTTGGGAGGCTGAGGCGGCTGGATCACTTGAGCTCAGGAGTTTGAGACCAACCTGAGCAGCATGGTGAAACCCCATCTCTACAAAAAAGAAAAGAAAGAAAGAAATGGTACTTTCAAGTTTCCGAAAGTAACTGAGTTACATGAACACTACCTGACCCCACACACAGACTCCCTATGACCACATTAAAATATTGGATAGGGCTGGGTATGGTAGCTCATGCCTGTAATCCCAACACTTTAGGAGGCCAAGGAAGGTGGATTGCTTGAGCCGAGGAGTTCAAGACCAGCCTGGGCAACATGGTAAAATTCTGTTTCTACAAAATATAAATATATATAAATATGAATACTGGATGAAATAAAATGACAAACATTGAAAAATGTATTCAAAAGAAAGGAAAACCCATGTTTCAGAAAGCAAGAGAGAGAGTACCTAAAGCCAGAATAACAAGTTCATAAAATGAACATGGCAGAGGGGTGGTAGGTA
The DNA here is from genome assembly GCF_007565055.1 of Rhinopithecus roxellana. Lineage (NCBI taxonomy): Eukaryota > Metazoa > Chordata > Mammalia > Primates > Cercopithecidae > Rhinopithecus > Rhinopithecus roxellana. Next base: position 75,710,982 of record NC_044567.1, read on the forward strand.
GATCCTATACATCTAGGCCCTGATGAGTTGGGATTGGGGTTTCAATGCCCATTCAGGGTCAGGAGATGTGGATCCCTGGAAGTAAAAAACTGGAATTGAAACCAGAATCTGGAAGGATTGCCCTCTCAGTAAAAGGAGGGGTAAGAAACTCAGTCCATAGCGAAGCTTGGCCTGCTCAAAGCTCTAAATAGAGAACGAAGTGTTCTGTGAAGAATTTAAAACTCAAGATTGTAGCATGCATGGATTCAGAATCTGAATTTATAGTTTCCACATTAGATGAAATCGCCAAACAGTAAAATTACCCTTAAAACTGGTTTTAGATTGGTATTACCTTGGGAGGTCTGCCAGACACAAACATAAACACATCCATATCCTAGGTTTGCACAGCTTATATAAAAAATCTTTTCAAATCTATTTTAAAGAGGTTCACAAAAATTACAAGCCATACAAGGAAATAATCTACTCTCAAAAAAAGTTAGTAGGTAAACAAGAGGAGTATCATAATAATTTGATATAGCAGATTGATCTTTAAAAGACTGTAAAAAATGTTTTAAACTATTAAAGAAATGTTTAGTAATGACTGAGTATTTTTAGGAATGACTGAGAATTTTTCTAAATTGATAAAAGATATGAATTATTAAATTGAAGAAAACATCCTGGAACAATATATATAAAAGAAAATCCAACTTGAAACATTGCAGTTGAAAATGAAGACAAAGAAAACACTTCAAAAGCAACCAGAGGCCAGGCACAGTGGCTCATGGCTATAATCCCAGCACTTTGGGAGGCCAAGGCAAGTGGATCGCTTGAGGTCAGAAGTTCAAGACCAGCCTGGCCAACATGATGAAACCCCTGTCTGTACTAAATACAAAAATTAGTTGGGCATGATGGCACATGCCTGTAATCCCAGTTACTTGGGAGGCTGAGGCAAGAGAATCTCTTGAACCCAGAAGGCAGAGGTTGCAGTGAGCCGAGATTGCACCACTGCACTCCAGCCTGGGCCACCAAGCAAGATTCTGTCTTGAAAGAAAGAAGAAAGAAAGAAAAAGAGAGAGAGAGAAAGGAGGGAAGGGGAGGGGAGGAGAGGGGAGGGAACCAGAGAGAAAAAAGAAATAACTTACAAAGGAACAAAAAGTAGACTAACAGGAGACTTCATGCATGTAAAAATACAGGCCAGAAGACAATCAAATAATATCCATAGATTGAGGACAGCAAATTATTTCCAGCTAAACTATCATTCAAGAGAGAGAGTAAATAAAAATACTTTCAAGGCCAGGCATGGTGGCTCACACCTTTAATCCCAGCACTTTGGGAGGCCAAGGCAGGCGGATCACCTGAGTTCAGGAGTTCAAGACCAGCCTGGCCAACATGGTGAAACCCTGTCTCTACTAAAAATACAAAATGTAGCCAGCCATGGTGGCGTGAGTCTATAATCCCAGCTACTAGGGAGGCTGAGGCAGGAGAATTGCTTGAACCCGGGAGGCTAAGGTTGCAGTGAGCCAAGATCCCACCACTGCACTCCAGCAAAACTCTGTCTCAAAAAAAAAAAAAAAAAAGTTTGACATTATAAGGGTGTTGTTCTTTCTTGCTTGTCTATAACTTTAATATGGTTTTTCAAATTTTCCCCAAGGGTTTTTGTTGTTGTTGTTGTTGTTGTTGTTGTTGTTGAGACAGGGTCTCAACTTTGTCACCCAGGCTGGAGTGCAGTGATGTGATCTCAGCTCACTGCAGCCTCTGTCTCCCAGGCTTCAGCAATCCTCCCACGTCAGCCTCTCTAGTAGCTGGGACTACAGACCCACGCCACCACGCCCATCTAGTTTTTGTATTTTTAGTAGAGATGGGGTTTTGCCATGTTGGCTGGTCTTGAACTCCTGGGCTCAAGCAATCCACCCACCTCGGCCTCCCAAAGTGCTGGAATCACAGGCATGAGCCACTTTCATGACTCTGTCTCAAAAAAAACAAAAAAGTCTCAATCATTAAAACAGTGTGATATTGATGGGCAGGGCCCAGTGGCTCATACCTGTAATCCCAGCACTTTGGGAGGCCATGGCAGGTGGATCACGAGGTCAAGAGATCGAGACCATCCTGACCAAATGGTGGAACCCCATCTCTACTAAAAATACAAAGAATTAGCCAGACGTGGTGGCGGGCACCTGTAGTCCCAGCTACTCAGGAGGCTGAGGCAGGCGGAGAATCACTTGAACCCGGGAGGCAGAGGTTGCAGTGAGCTGAGATTGCGCCACTGCACTCTGGCCTGGCAACAGAGTGAGACTCCATCTCCAAAAAAAAAAAGTGTGATATTAAGAAATTAACAGACAGACCCAAGGAAGAAAATAGAAAGTCCAAAAATAAATAGAGCTATGTGGAGAATTTTAACTTAAGGAAAACATGACATTTCAACAGAACAGGAAAATGATAGATTATTCAACAAATAGTGCACTGAGTAGGCATCTGAGGAAAAAAATGAGATTTACACTTTATGTACAAATTGCAAATGGATGAAATGTAGAAGAAATAAATGGAGGGTCAGAGAGAAAGAAAAAGAAAAGAAATCTTAAACATACTGAAATAAACTCTGGGAAGGCATCCCTAACTGTGATACAAAAGCCAAATGCATTTTTTTTTTTTTTTTTTTTTTTGAGACGGAGTCTTGCTCTGTCGCCCAGGCTGGAGTGCAGTGGCCGGATCTCAGCTCACTGCAAGCTCTGCCTCCCGGGTTTACGCCATTCTCCTGCCTCAGCCTCGCCAGTAGCTGGGACTACAGGCGCCCGCCACCTTGCCTGGCTAGTTTTTTGTGTTTTTTTTTTTTTTAGTAGAGACGGGGTTTTACCACGTTAGTCAGGATGGTCTCGATCTCCTGATCTCGTGATCCACCCGTCTCGGCCTCCCAAAGTGCTGGGATTACAGGCTTGAGCCACCACGCCCGGCCTGCATTTTTTAATAAAAAGATATTATTAATTCCACTGCTTCAAGATCAAAAATCTCCATATGGCCAAAAAAAATTGCAGTTGCCACTCATAACACAAAAAGCTAACTTCAAAGAACTTCAAATTCATTAGAAAAAAACTAACCTATATAAAAATGGGCAAAGGGTATGAACAGACAGTTCTCAGAAACATGAAAAAATATTCAACTTCATTCCTCATAAAAGATCCAAGTTAGGCCAGGCACGGTGGCTCACGCCTGTAATCCCAGCACTTTGGGAGGCCGAGGCAGGTGGATCACGAGGTCAGGAGATCGAGACCATCCTGGCTAACACGGTGAAACCCCGTCTCTGCTAAAAATGCAAAAAATAGCCAGGCGTGGCGGCAGGCGCCTGTAGTCCCAGCTACTTGGGAGGCTGAGACAGGAGAATGGCGTGAACCCTGGAGGCGGAGCTTGCAGTGAGCCAAGATCGTGCCACTGCACTCCAGCCTGGGTGACAGAGCGACACTCCATCTCAAAAAAAAAAAAAAGATCCAAGTTAAAATTCTCCTCAGGTATTTATCTTTTCATATTAGATTGACCAAGATGAAAAAACATGGTATACTCATAAGTTACAGGTAGGTTTGTAAATTGGTTCACCCTCTACAGAGGAAATTTGGCAATAATTACCAAAAGGACAGACCTCACACCTTTTGACCTAACATTTCCAGTCCTAGGGCACCATCTAGGATATACAGATATTTTTGCACATATGGTAAATGCCACTCCTGAGGGACCCAGAAAAAGTCTAAACAAACAAATGGTTTGGCAATAATCTTATAAATTATATACAAATCCTTCCATAATAAAATATACTTATTTATTATGTCTTTTTGTTGTATAATTCAAACTAAAATGTATTACTAACCTTCTTTTTTAAATATGCATAAAGGCAGCAAATATAAAGTCTATGGACCCTGCCTCAGGTTATTCAAATAACATCACCATTGATCAACTACTCAAGAAAAAGCAGACTTGTACAGTGGCTGATGAAACTGCTATTAAACAACACGTGAGTATTCCTTGTGGAGTGCCTTCCCAGAAATCACTGACAAAAATATTGTCCACTTCAATACTACACCATAAAACCAAGATAATTTTTATCTGCTCTATATCTTTAAAATGAGACAAGATTGTTTCTCATGTTTACCCATTGTGATAACACCATTTCTTTCTCTATAATCAAATGGATTCAAATGTTAAGTGTTATTATTCATCCTGCTATTCACCTATGCAGCTATACTCACTATTATTTCTGGGACATTCATTTATGTTATTCCAGAAATATCAAACTAATTAAGGTAGTTGACCAACAGTCACAGTGAGTAGTGTACTCAGAGATTCATGGTGAAAGAATCTTACATCCTGAGGCCTCTAGCCCTGGGGCACCAGCTGCACCAGGGCTAAGAAGCTTGAGAAGATCAAATAGTTTGGTATTAATACACTGGAAATCTTGGCATTAGGTAAAGAACAGCTAGGGCAAGTATTCTTTGGGCTATCTCAATCTATCCTCCTTGGTTCAGCTGCCACCTATGTACTGATTGCTATTAAAGTTGTCACTAACTTAGCTTCATTCCTCTATTTCTGTCTTATCTCACTGACCACTTGATGAATATTTCTACCTCTACCCAGGGTCTCATAACATAACAAACTCAACATGTCCAAAACAAAACTCATCATCTTCTGCATCCAACTGGCTCTCCCCTGGGAATTCTGTATCTCAGGTGGTGTGTGTGTGTGTGTGTGTGTGTGTGTGTGTGTGTGTGTGTGTGTTTTCAAATAAGGTCAACTTTTATTTTAGATCCACGGGTTACATGTGCAGGTTTGTTGCAAGAGTATATTGCATGTGTCTCAGTTGATAGCAACTACTCAGTCACTGAAGCTAGAAGGCCAGGTGCTATCCTTAACTTGGGTTCTTTCCTCATTCTTCACATCTGCTAATCCCCAAGTCTGGCCTACTGTCATTCTCTTAAAGATTTTTCAGGGCCAGGCATGGTGGCTCACACCTGTAATTCCAGCACTTTGGGAGGCCAAGACAGGCAAATCACCTGAGGTCAGGAGTTTGAGACCAGCCTGGCCAACATGGTGAAATCCCGTCTCTACTAAAAATACAAAAATTAACCAGGCATGGTGGTGGGGTGCCTGTAATCCCAGCTACTCGGGAGGCTGAGGCAGGAGAATCCCTTGAACCTGGGAGGCAGAGGTTGTGATGAGCCAAGATCACACTACTGTACTCCAGCTTAGGCGACAGGGCAAGACTCCATCTCAAAAAAAAAAAAAAAAACAAATTTTCAAATCTGTTCCCTTCACTGCATCCCCATTACCACTGCCTTAGATGAGGCAATCGCCAACCTGGTATCCTCCAACCATTCTCTACACAGCTGCTAATAATCCAACATGAAGAGCCAACCATGGCACTGTCCTGCTTAAAAGTGAACACATCCCTCTCAATGATGGCAATTTCAACTCTATTTTCTGCTTAAGGGATTTATTTCACTTTCATTAGAAACAGTGGCTCACTATAGCAAGATTTTCACTGAGGAACAGTGTCTTGCTAGCCTCACAGAGATTACTGACTTATAAGATTAAGTGTAAGGGCCTGCCTGTCCTTTGTCATTATTTATTCTTCTGACTTTAAACTTGACACTCCAGCAATACCAACTGCCTGAACCCTCCTACCACACTTCCAAGATATTTACTGCCTTGGGGGTCTCTGTTTATGCTGTCCCCTCTCCCTGGAACACCTTCCCCTCACCACTCACTCCCTCAATTTGATCACATCCTTGAGGACCTACTCAGCTCAGCATCATCTCCCAGTCAGTTCTCCCTATCCTAGGCTGAATTGAGTGACTGAATTGGCACTCCTGTTATATCCATAGCCTATCTCCATCCCATACTTCAGCCTATTTTAGTCCACTGTATTTTTCATATCCTTATAAAATTTCTTATTACCTCATTATTCCCAAGCAGTACATTTTGATTGTCCATCAACACCTAGCTCACATTTCCTCACGAGGCACCACCCAATGTATAGACTCAGTGACTTTTGAGTAGCCTAGGAACATAACTCTTGGGGTATCTATCATTGTGGTCCACAAATCAAAGCTACTTTAAGGTAACTACAATAAACTTCTGGTCTCTCACTACAGGTGAAGAGAGCTACTGATACCTATAATTTAGGAATTGCCCTTGAACACCGGAAAGAAATGCTAAACCTCTGGCAGAAGATACGAGGGGATTTGATTGGGATAGACTCTAGAAATGAGTCCTTTTATGACACCTTTTCAACTTATACATGGTCCTGGAATGTTTGCCAAGAACTACTTTCTCCTAAGGACTTAAGGTTATATGATGCCTATGTGAATAGAAATTCCTCCCATAACTCCAGATCCTTTTCCTCATCAGATACCAGTGAATGTGACACAGACTCAGGAAGAAAAAGAAAACGGAAAGGTTTAAAGGGATTTCAGTAATGAAATTTCTACATTTTCTAAACAGCTCATCACAAACTACTTTTTCATAGTTATCAAAATTATGGTTTCTTGCTTTTGTCTAAGTACATTCTTAGAAGCTGGAAATTTTGACATCTTTTGGTTTCTGACCAGTAAAAACATTTAAGTCATAAAATGGTTTCCCTTTCGTAAATTTTTGTTTGTTTATGTTTTGAGATGGAGTCTTCCTCTGTCACCAGGCTGGAGTGCACTGGCATGATCTTGGCTCCCTGTAACCTCCGCCTCCTGGGTTCAAGCCATTCTCTTGGATCAGCCTCCCGAGTAGCTGGGATTACAGGCGCCCACCACCACACCCAGCTAATTTTTGTATTTTTAGTAGAGACAGGGTTTCACCATGTTGGTCAGGATGGTCTGGATCTCCTGACCTCGTGATCTGCCCGCCTCAGACTCCCAAAGTTCTGGGATTACAGGTGTGAGCCACCACGCCCGGCCCCCTTTCCTAAATCTTTACCAGTAAATAGATGCTGGGCTGTTCGTTCCCTAGCAATAAGCTATGCTCTGCTGCCCCTAGCTGGCTTAAGACTGCCTAAGCCTCAGCAGGAAGGAGAAAAGTTGACCTGAGCTAAGGGCTCTCCAAGCAATAAACCTGAGTTTATGGTGAGTGTAAACTGGATTAGGTTTTCAATTGTTTGTGAAAGACACTAGAGACAGCAGAAGAGGATGACCTTTCAGTTTCAGGGAATAAGATCAGCAAGCCCTAAAGAACCTTGATTAAATTTGGGGATGGCCGAGACGGGTGGATCACGAGGTCAGGAGATCGAGACCATCCTGGTCTACACGGTGAAACCCCGTCTCTACTAAAAAATACAAAAAACTAGCCGGGCGAGATGGCGGGCACCTGTAGTCCCAGCTACTTGGGAGGCTGAGGCAGGAGAATGGCATAAACCCGGGAGGTGGAGCTTGCAGTGAGCCGAGATGGCGCCACTGCACTCCAGCCTGGGTGACAGAGCGAGACTCCGTCTCAAAAAAAAAAAAAAAATTGGGGGATTCCCAAGGCTCCTTAGCTACAACCTGCACACCTGGATTGCTCTTACAAATAGCTGAACACGGCCAGGTGCGATGACTCATGCCTGTAATCCCAACACTTCAGGAGGCTGAGGCAGGCGGATCACCTGAGGTCAGGAGTTCGAGACCAGCCTGGCCAACATGGTGAAACCCTGTCTCTACCAAAAATACAAAAATTAGCTGGATGTGGTGGCACACGCCCATAATCCCAGCTACTCTGGAGGCTGAAGTGGGAGAATCACTTGAACCTGGGAGGAGGAGCTTGCAGTGAGCTGAGATTATACCACTGCACTCCAGCCTGGGTGACAGAGCAAGACTCTGTCTCAAAACAAAACAAACAAAAACGAATAGCTGATCACATCCATTGTATTTATTGTTGCTGTTCTTTAATGCATTTAATAAAGCAACATATATATAACTATATTACAAGTTTGGGGATTATAATTTTTTATTATAGTAAAATATACATTCCATAAAATTTGCCCTTTCAATCATGTTTAAGTATGTATCATCCATTACTGGTTTTTTGTTTTGTTTTGTTTTGTTTTTTTTGGTGTGTTTGTTTGTTTAGAGGACAGGGTCTCACTCTGTCACCTAGGCTGGTGTGCAGTGATACAATCATGGCTTGCTGCAGCCTCAACCTCCTGGGCTCAAGGAATCCTCCCACCTCAGCTTCTCACGTAGTTGAAACTACAGGCATGCCCCACCATGCCTGGCTAATTTTTTTATTTTTGTGGAGATATGGACTCCCTATGTTGCTCAGGCTGGTCCCAAACTCCTGGGCTGAAGTGATCCTCCCACCTCAGCCTCCCAAAGTGGTATTATTACAAGTATGAGCTACTGTGCCCAGTCCCATTGGGGTATTTTTCTGTGGTTCTCAAGGGTTGCCCACAGAGAGACAGACCACTTTTGGACTCAGGAAATCTGGATGTACCAAGACTAAATCTACATTAACCTTCTGATCTACTGTCAGGATGGCAAAGTGTTTTATTTCTTGTGCCAATTCTGATCTAAAAATGTAAGAGATAAAAAATATATATATAAGGGATGAGATCAACTATTTGTAAATGTTGTCCAAGAAGCTGGTTTGCAGGTGTGTGGGTGCAAACCAGTCCATCACACTCAACATATAGAACAAATGCTTTTAAATCACTATTCTAGAAAAATTTTGACCCAGAAAAAGGAAAAGATATGTCCAATATTGATGGGGACAATGCCTCATAATGTTAAAAAAAAAAAAAAATTGAGACAGTCTTACTCTGTTGCCCAGGCTCAGTACAGCAACGTGATTTCAGCTCACCGCAACCTCCACCTCCCCAGGTTCAAGCGTTTCACCTGCCTCAGCCTCCCAAATAGCTGGGATTACAGGTACGTGCCACCACACTCAGCTAATTTTTTATTTTTAGTAGAGATGGGGTTTCGCTATGTTGCCCAGGCTAGTCTCAAACTCCTAACCTCAGGTGATCTGCCAACATCAGCCTCCCAAAGTGCTTGGATTACAGGTGGGAGCCACCGCGCGCCGCTGTAAAATTATAAAATACCAGAAAAAAGCAATGAAGGCAATGCCCCCAAAACTGCTTATTGAAATGGCCTTGAGGTAATTTTGCGAGTGTTACCATGAATAGTCAAAAGAGTCTAAATATACTTGCTATTATTCATAAAGATACAATGTTGGAGAGAATAACTAACCTTATAGATAAGTAGCCATATTTTCTAGGTAAAAACAAGATTTATGACTTGACAAGAGACTTTTCATATGGCTGTAGGTATAACAGGGAATCTAGGAGATGTAATTTGGATGCCAAAATGTTACAGTTCCTGGAATCTTTCCTTGCATCAGTGAGATAACAGGACAGAATATTTTTTAGTAGGATCTGTCCTGGAAAATCTAAAATGTACAGCAATACATTATTTCTATTAAATTGTCACACACTGTCGATGACAGTATAAATTGGCATCTCTCTGCCGAAATATAGTATAGCAAGAGGGTACTCATCCATCCATTCATTCACCAGTTATCAACTGAGTTGCATACTGTGTGCCAGACCTAGTTCTAGGACCTGAACATATAACAGTTAACAAACAAGTAAAATGACTTAACCTCACAGAGCTTAGTGATAGAGCTAATTATAACCATTGACTCAGCAATTCCTATTCTAGAAAGTAATCATAGGCCGGGCGCGGTGGCTCAAGCCTGTAATCCCAGCACTTTGGGAGGCCAAGACAGGCGGATCATGAGGTCAGGAGATCGAGATCATCCTGGCTAACACAGTGAAACCCCGTCTCTACTAAAAAATACAAAATAGCCGGGAGAGGTGGCAGGCGCCTGTAGTCCCAGCTACTGGGAGGCTCAGGCAGGAGAATGGCGTAAACCCAGGAGGCGGAGCTTGCAGTGAGCTGAGATCCGGCCACTGCACTCCAGCCTGGACAACAGAGCGAGACTCCGTTTCCAAAAAAAAAAAAAGAAAAAGAAAGAAGGTAATCATAAAGAAATAATCATGAATGTACAAAATTATTTCATGACAAAGATGTACACCATGTTTAATTTTTTTCTTTTTCTTTTTTTATTTTTGAGACAGCGTCTCACTCTGTTGACCAGGTTGGAGTGCAGTGGCGTGATCTCAGCTCACTACAACCTCTACCTCCAGGGTTCAAGCAATTCTTCTGCCTCAGCCTCCCAAGTAGGTGGGACTACAGGTGCATACCACCATACCTGGCTAATTTTTGTATTTTTAGTAGAGACAGGGTTTCATCATGCTGGCCAGGATGGTCTTGAACTCCTGACCTCGTGATCCACCTGCTTCGGCCTCCCAAAGTGCTGGGATTACAGGTGTGAGCCACTGCGCCCAGCCATTAAATGTTTAATAGTATGAAACTTAAAGTAGCCTAAATGTCCAGTAAAGCACGATACAGCTATATGAAACAATACCAGAAGGACGTTAAGTGATGTTGTAAAAGAATATTTTGAACAAAAGAATAATGTCCTCAAGTTTTATTAAGTTAAAAAGCAGACTACAACTGCTAAGTGGCATGGGAGAACTTCAAGGCGTTGTTCTAAAACTAGATTGTGACACTGATTACACAAATATAGATTTTTATGAAAATGTATTGAACTGTACACTTAAAATGGATGAATGTAATTAGGTTCTCTTGTTGTTGTTGCTGTTATTTGAGACAGAGTCTTGCTCTGTTGCCCAGGCTAGAGTGCAGTGACACATTCTGAGCTCACTGCAACCTCCGCCTCTGGGTTCAAGTGATTCTCCTGCCTCAGCCTCCTGAGTAGCTGGGATTACAGGCACCCACCACCACGCCCGGGTTTTTTTTTTTTTTTTTTTTTTTTTTTTTGGTGAGAAGGAGTCTCACCTGGTTGCCCAAGCTAGAGTGCAGTGGCACAATCTTGGCTCACTGCAAGCTCCACCTCCGGGGCTCAAGCGATTCTCCTGCCTCAGCCTCCCAAGTAGCTGGGACTACAGACACATGCCACCACACCTGGCTACTTTTTTGTATTTTAGTAGAGATGGGGTTTCACCATGTTGGCCAGGATGGTCTCGATCTCCTGACTTTGTGATCCGCTCACCTCGGCCTCTCAAAGTGCTGGGATTACAGGCGTGAGCCACCACACCTGGCCTAATTTTTGTACTTTTAATAGAAATGGAGTTTCACCATCTTGGTCTGGCTGGTCTCGAATTCCTGACCTCGTGATCCACCCGCCTCAGTCTCCCAAAGTGCTGGGATTATAGGTGTGAGCCACCATGCCCGGCCGGATAAATGTAATTGTTAAAAAAAAAAAAAAAAAAAAAAAGGCACAAAGCATTTTGTTCTGAAACTATTTTAATGTAAAGTCACTTGTATAACTAAATTAGAAAGAAAAGACTGGGATGATATAAGCCAAAGTGTTAATGAGTCAAATTAATGGTGGGAAGAAGTATTTTCTTTTTTCTTATCAATATCTTCTAATGTTCTATAATAAAAAAATTTATTTTGCAATAAGAAAACATAGGTCAGGTGCAGTGGCTAACATCTGTAATCCCAGCACTTGGGGAGGCTGAGGCAGACGGATTGCTTAAGACCAGGAGTTCGACGCCAGCCTGGGCAACATGGCAAAACACTGTCTCCACAAAAAATGCAAAAATTATCCGGGTATGGGGACACAAACCTCTAGTCCCAGCTTCTCCATTGGCTGACGTGGGAGAATCACTTCAGCCTGGGAGGCAGAGGTTGCAGTGAGCTGTGATCGTGCCACTGTACTCCAGCCTGTGTGACAGAGCGATGCCCTATCTCAAAGAAAAAAAAGGAGAAGAAGAAAAGAAGATAAATAAATAAATAAATAAATAAATAAATAAATAATGTTTTCAAATTAAAGTTGTTGGCCAGGCCCAGTGGCTCACGCCTATTATCCCAGCACTTTTGGAGGCCAAGGCAGGCAGATCACTTGAGGTGAGGCGTTCCAGACCAGCCTAAGCAACGTAGTGAAACCCCATCCCTACGGAAAATACAAAAAAATACAAAAATTAGCCAGGAGTGGTGGCAGGTGTCTATAATCCCAACTACCCCAGAGGCTGATGCACAAGAATCACTTGAACCAGGGAGGCAGAGTTTGCAGTGAGCCCAGATTGCACCATTGAAGTCCAGTCTGGATGACACAGCAAGACTCCATCTCAAAAAAAAAAAAAAAAAAAAAAAAAAAAAAGCCAGGTGTGGTGACTCGTGCCTGTAATCCCAGCATTTTGGGAGGCCAAGGCAGGCGGATCATTTGAGGTCAGGGGTTCAAGACCAGCCTGGCCAACAGGGTGAAACCCGTCTCTACTAAAATACAAAAATTAGCCGGGTGTAGTGGCGGTGGCCTATAATACCAGCTACTCAGGAGGCTGAAGCAGGAGACTCGCTTGAGCCAGGGAGGTGGAGCTTGCAGTGAACCGAGATCATGCCACTACACTCCAGTCTGGGCAACAGAGGGAGACTTCGTCTCAAAGAAAAAAAAAAAGCAGAACAATTAACTACCCTTATCCTTGGCTGACAACCTAAGGCAAGAATCCAGAATGAGAGTTTTTAACCTTTACAAGCGTTTAACCCATGCCACCCACTGAGCTAGAGGAGTTCTCCTTACTCACCACCAGAGGGTCCCTTAACTCGTCTGAAACGTGGTGTTTCTGAAGCTACAATCCAGTATAAAGCCTGGTATCAGAGAACTCACAGCCATGTCAAACTTCCGAAAAATTATTTTAGGTGCTTCGAAAAATAGGTTGCACAAGCCAATCAAATATAATTGTATAAAATTAAGTTTAGGCTGGACGTGGTGGCTCACGCCTGTAATCCCAGCACTTTGGGAGGCTGAGGCAGGCGGATCACGAGGTCAGGAGATTGAGACCAGCCCGACCAACATGGTGAAAGCCCGTCTCTACTAAAAATACAAAAAAGTAGCCGGGCGTGGTGGCGGGCGCCTGTAGTCCCAGGTACTCGGGAGGCTGAGGCAGGAGAATGGCGTGAACCTGGGAAGTGGAGCTTGCAGTGAGCCGAGATCGCGTCATTGCACTCCAGCCTGGGCAACAGAGCAAGACTGTGTCTCAAAAAAATAAATAAATAAAAATAAAAAATAAAATTAAGTTTAGGATACTTTAGCACATTTCACAGAAAAAAGGCCAAAGCTGTTTGACATTTAAAATGTCTCCTTTGGAACTAATATAGTAAATTCAAGTGAAGACAATGAGCTGTCTGCAAGAAAATGTGCAGTGGGACTGTTGATTGGGAACACTAGCAGCTTTTAGTGAGGGGAGAATAAAAGCCCATAGATGAGAAAACAAGATGCCAGAAATAAATGTAAATCAACCACCATATCTGCAAACAGCCGGCTTTGAGAAAAGATAAAAATTCCTTGTACTTGTTTCTGGGTATGGAGCTTGTGTTCAAAATGTTTCCAAAGACCACAAGAATGGCAAAAGCATATTGTCTTCAAATGAAGTACAACTTCTTTACTATCTTTTTTATTAACTTGCATATTTTTCTTCCTAGAGAGGGCTCAGAGCTTGTTCACATTTCTTTGGAGGAAAAAGTATAGAATCATTCATTGCTCCCCATAGTTTTACCTACAGAGAGAATTTACAATGGAATAAACAATTACTGGCTGGGCGCAGTGGCTCACGCCTGTAATCCCAACACTTTGGGAGACCAAGGTGGGCAGATCATTTGAGGTCAGGAGTTCGGGACCAGCCCAGACAAAATGGTGAAACCCCATCTCTACTAAAAATACAAAAATTATATGAGTGTGGTGGCACACACCTGTTATCCCGGCTACTCAGGAGGCTGAGGCAGGAGAATCACTTGAGCCCAGGACATGGAGGTTGTAGAGAGCTGAGATCCAGCCACTGCACTCCAGCCTGGGCAACAGAGCAAGACTCCATCTCAAAAAAAAAAAAAAAAAAAAAAAAAAAAAGTACTAATTACCAATGTACTACGTCTAGCACTGCACTAACCCTTTCCTTCTTTTTTTTAAAAAATTCATCTTTCCCTTTATTCTGACATTATGACATTAAATAAAGTCCAAGAGGTATTGGGGTGGTCCTTGTTTGGTCTCTGCCCTTTCCTTCTTTTCTAAGTGGTATTCATCATGCTTCTCTTGGAAGTCTTCTCAAATACCATTATGTCTATAACATACTTTCTTCTAGATTCTTTTGAGAGTCATTTTGTATTAGATCTAGAAATAGAAATGTAAGGCTGAAATGTATTACTATGACAAACTATGTATGTGTGTATTACAATCTTAATTGTGCTAATAAGGATAATTATAATAAATATAATATGGATGATTCAAAAAGGTTAGATGGTTATAATTTAAAAAAAAAAAAAAAAACTTGTCCTTGGATATTCCATTTGATTTGCTAAGCCTTGTGTTCTCTAATTTCATATCTCCATCTTCCCCTACCCCAACCAAAATATATATACACACCGTGTATACATATACACCCACACTATGAAGAGTTGACCACAGAAGCTGGAAATTGCCAGGTTTCTTCCCACTGCTTGCTACCTTCTTCAGTTCTGGACATCGGCTCCATAGTGGAACTAGGTAGCCTCAACTCTTACAATGATTCTAGATTTTTCCTGTTTTACAACTTGAGGGAAGCTAGGGAACCTGTTAGAGGATCCCAGCATTGAACTGGGGCTCAAGTGGAATGTCTCCCACTTTCTGCCTAACCTGCACGTCCATCAGCACCTCATCAATGAGAAACGACTCCGGAGAGAATTTCCCCCTGCCTGGTCCCCTTCCCTAGAGAGCCCTTCGCCAACCCTGGGGCAGCCCCAAGCGACAGCTCCCAGCCTCCACCCGGACCGGACTCCAGGTCCGCCCTGCCCCGCCACCGTTTTTCCCGCCCAGACTCAGCGTCTTCTGAAAGAGGTAGTGGCCCGTAGGAAGTTCTCGCGTTACCGAAAGTTAAGTGTTTCCGGCTCCGGTGTCATGGCAGGCTCCTACCCTGAAGGTGCGCCTGCAGTCCTCGCCGATAAGAGGCAGCAGTTTGGGAACCGGTTCCTGAGCGATCCGGCGCGTGTCTTCCACCACAATGCCTGGTAATCACCCTGCCCCTCGCCCAGCCTGTCGCTCGCCCTCTGTCCCGCCGCCTCGGAGCACTCCGAAAAGCCCCTGACCGCCGGCCACGAGTCTAGCTGCCCTACCTGAGGCACTCTCCAAGGGGAGAGGAACTCTTAGGCCAGCGACTCACCCTGCCCGCAGCCAGGACGTGAGGCCCCTAAGCTGCCCATTTGATTTTCTCAGGGACAATGTGGAGTGGTCGGAAGAGCAAGCCGCAGCGGCGGAGAGAAAAGTCCAGGAGAACAGTACCCAGCAGGTGTGCCAGGAGAAACAAGGTGCGCTTAAATGGGCTCTCGGTGATATCAATAGCCAGCGTACTGCCAAACGCGCCCTCCCAGAGAGGCCAGAGAACCGCGGCCGCCTAGGTCCTTTATTCCTGGCCTGATGCGGATCTCAGAAGTTGAGCGGGACGGGGAGCGGGTGAGCAAGGAGGGAAAAGGGCTGCATTGTAACAAAATCTTGTTAAGTCGTAGAGGGTTTTTTTTTTACATACAGTTTTACTTTGGAGGAGGGTAATTTTGTCTTTAATTATGTTGACTAGACCCACGTTGATATGGCTAGCCAATGACGACTGTGTGGTCATGCGATCATCTTAGAGCCTGTACTTTCTACATGATTTGCACTTTCCATGAGGAGATGTTTCCATTGAAGCTTCATTTAAGTGATTACATTCTAAATATTGTTGGGAGGGGGGCTAATGACTGGTGACTGTGTGTCTATTACTTGTGTGATGGTTATGAGAATTTAGGGCTTCAGTCGAGGAAAGGTAAATGCAGCAGAGTGGAGATTAAGTCTCACCAAAGAAAAGGAGGCCCCTGCTTGAGAGGTGGATGATTTCACTGCAAAATATCCCTAGATACTAAAACTAGGACTGATTGTTCCAGACAGTTGAAGATAGGACTACAAATTTAGTACCCTCTGAAAGAGTTCTGTACAAGAAGATTCCAGTTACAAAACATTCACCCTGCACAGTTTGACAGCAACTAAATCAAAGCAAGTTAAGAGTTGAAAGGGATTTTGAAAATCATGTGGTTCAATATTCTCTTTTTATAGTTAAAGACACTTGGACCACAGGACATTAAGTGCTTTTCCCAGAGGTAAGCAGTCAGTAGTAGCAGCAGTGGAACTAAAATCCTATTTCTTAGGGAGTCTTGGTTGATTCAGCAGGTGAGTTGTGAGTTGTTAACACACTCCTTATTGGATTCCACCTTCCATTGTCACTGTCCTGCTCAATATGTTAGGTTTTTATTCTTCCTACTACACTAGTCAAGGCCCCCTGAATTGGCAAGGGCAGTAAACTGAAATCTGGGATTGTCATGGTCACCTTAAAAACAGCTTTCATTTCATTTAAACTGTCCATACATCTTTTTTTTTTTTTTTTTTTTTTTTTTTTTTTTTTTTTTTTTTTGGAGACGGAGTCTCGCTCTGTCACCAGACTGGAGTGCAGTGGCAAGATCTCAGCTCACAGCAATTTCCTCCTCGCCAGTTCAGGCGATTCCCCTGCGTCAGCCTCCCGAGTAGCTGGGACTACAGGCGTGCACCACCACGCCTGGCAAAGTTTTTGTATTTTAGTACAGATGGGGTTTCACCATGCTGGCCAGGATGGTCTCAATCTCCTGACCTTGTGATCTGCCCGCCTCAGCCTCCCAAAGTGCTGGGATTACAGGCATGAGCCACTGCACCTGGCTACTTCTAGGATTTTTTAATAGTTAAGAGTCATCCGGCCGGGCGCGGTGGCTCATGCCTGTAATCCCACCACTTTGGGAGGCCAAGACAGGCAGATCACAAGATCAGGAGATCGAGACCATCCTGGCTAACACGGTGAAACCCTGTCTATACTAAAAAATACAGAAAATTGTCCGGGCATGGTGGCGGGCGCCTGTAGTCCCAGCTGCTCAGGAGGCTGAGGCAGGAGAATGGCGTGAACCCAGGAGGTGGAGCTTGCAGTGAGCCGAGATCGCACCACTGCACTCCAGCCTGGGCAGCAGAGTGAGACTCTGTCTCAGGAAAAAAAAAAAAAAAAAAAGTCATCCAAAGGTGTAGGAGGATACTTGATAGGTAGTAAGTTCTCTGGTTGATTGTTCAAACAGAATTTAGACTCTCCTATAATGATGAATAGGGGCATTCAGGTATAATGCCAGATGGCAGGACTAAATGACCTCAGAAAGGCCTTCAGCTCTGGGACTGTGGCTCTACCTGAGGATACTTTTAGTATTAAAGTGACATTTGGTAAAGCAGGATAATTGACATTAGATATAAATAAAATATTTGAGAGCTGGTTCTTAAAATTCTTTCTTAAATGTTTACAGTTGATTATGAGATCAATGCCCACAAATACTGGAATAACTTCTACAAAATCCATGAAAATGGGTTTTTCAAGGATAGACATTGGCTTTTTACCGAATTCCCTGAGCTGGCACCTAGCCGAAATCAAAATCATTTGAAGGATTGGTTCTTGGAGAACAAGAGGAGTGAAGTACCTGAATGTAGAAACAATGAGGATGGACCTAGTTTAATAATGGAAGAACAGCACAAGTGTTCTTCGAAGAGCCTTGAACATAAAACAGAGACACCTCCTGTGGAGGAGAATGTAACTCAGAAAATTAGTGACCTGGAAATTTGTGCTGATGAGTTTCCTGGATCCTCAGCCACCTACCGAATACTGGAGGTAACCTTTTATTGTCTCGGTAGTGGGGTATGTGAAGCTATTATATTTGTGCACGTGAGGTAGCATGGAGAGGGTGACAACAAAAGTAACTTCTATTGGATGATGCTGACTAGACTTGACCCTTAATATTAGCCTGGAATCACCTCCATTTTTGAACTGATATAATGCCCTCAGTGCAGGCCAGATATCTGGTGGTCATAACGGACAAAGATCACATGGGAATAGCATGTCACTTCCAAAAATTGTATTAATAGCATCATGCTGTACCTGTCACATGCCACTGCATCATACAGGTGAAAGAGCTCAACATGATCATTGCTATAACCCTGGAAAAAAGTCCCAGATCAGAAGACAAACTGTTGCTTCTCTTCTAATACAGTTTACAGGAACAAAGAGGGTAGTTAGGATGGTGCCTGTGTCTTAGGCCTGGGATAATTCTCTTCCTCTGCGTTTGGATAGTGTTGCGGAGTCTAGGCCTGGAAAAATGTCTAGATTGGTATAATGTAAATTCATAAATGGGGACTGCACACGTTACCAGAAGCTGGTTCTGGAACTGGTTAACCTTGGGATTGAGTCCTATGGTATGATCTTAGATAATTTCCTTACCCTCTCTGAGCAGTGAAACTGCTGCCTCTGCACCTTGTAGTTACGAGGATGGAGATAATGTATGTAAAATGGCTAAGAACAATATCTGGCACATAGTTAAGCCTTTAGTGAATAGTTGCTGTCTTCATTACCACACAGCACTGTGTTTAGGACAAAGTTGCCAAGGTCCCCTTTTCATACATTTTTCAGCACACTTGATTACAAATATTTTCACAATAACAATATAAGCTCAGTAAGAAAATACTTCATCTACAGGACCACTTGCTAGAACTCAAAAGATAAAAGCAATCCTTGCCCTTTTTTCTAGACCAGCTCCTTTCTGCTAATGAAAACCCATGCTCTTGTCTTTTTAAGGGTTCCTGAAGTCAAGATCGAAATCAACAAATGTCATGGGTACTGTTTAGCTCTGGTCACTACACCTTCCCTAATACAGTTAGGCCAGATTCTTGTTGATTATTATTTTTCTAGCTTTAGGAAATTAACTCTGGAAAGTTCTGTGATTAATAGTTCATTTCTGTCTGCAGGTTGGTTGTGGTGTGGGAAACACAGTCTTTCCAATTTTACAAACGAACAAGTAAGTATGTTGTAAAAGTTTATGATAGCAAAGAAGATAAAAGTGAAGGTTGGCTGGGTGCATTGCTTCACGACAGTAATCCCAGCACTTTGGGAGGCCAAAGCAGCATTGCTTGAGGCCAGGAGTGTGAGACCAGCCAGGGCAATGTAGCAAGAAAAAAAAGTAAAGGTTTTTTTCAAAACTTGCTACATCAAACTATCAGTAATGGTTATTGGAAAATATGGATTATGTCAAATTCAGATTTCTACATTATTCATTTATGGATTGATTTAATTTGATTATCTTTGTTATTTGGAAAATTAGACTTAAAACTTGATAGTGTTAACATGTAGTGCCTTCGTCTAAGGAACAAATGTGTTCACCTTTTCCATTCTTATGATCTCTGAAGAACAGTCAGCGGCTGAGTTGTCATCACCCCCATGGTAGAGTTGAGAAAGCTAACATACATGAAGATGTCTCCTGTTCTGATGAAAACACTCTGTTTTGTGTACTTAAACAGAACACTTCTGACACCAAATGTGCGGGGTTTTTGCCAACACTGACCAATTCAACAACAGCTGGGTGTTCTACAATTCAATTCTGACACTGTCTACTTGGAGTTGGTATCAGATCGCACAAGTTAAGGATTTGGTCCCAGAAGACTGCCCCTGACTTCAGATGCCAGTTGTGAATCTGGCCCTCCGTGTTTCTGCCCTACAGGCTGTAAATCAGGGGAGCCCTATCTCCAGTTCAATAATTGCCTAGAATGACTCACAGAACTCAGGGAAACACTTCACTTACATTTATGTGTTTGTTACGAAGGATACAGATTAACAGCCAGCTGAAGAAATAATTAGGGTGGAGTTCACAGGATCTCACACTCAAGAGCTTTGTCCCCGAGGAGCTCAGTGCAGGGCCTTCCTAGCACACGGATGTGTTCACCAACCTGGAAGCTCATCAAGAGGTTTTTTTTGTTTTGAGACAAGCTCTTGTTCTGTCATCCTGACTAGAGCACAGTGGTGCACCCATAGCACACTGCAGGCTGAGAGTCCTAGGCTCAAGCGGTCTTCTCACTTCAGCCTCCCAGGTAGCTGGGCCTACAGACACATGCCACCATGCCCAGCTTATTTTTTTTTTTTTGAGACGGAGTCTCGCTCTGTTGCCCAGGCTGGAGTGCAGTGGCCAGATCTCAGCTCACTGCAAGCTCTGCCTCCCAGGTTTACGCCATTCTCCTGCCTCAGACTCCAGAGTAGCTGGGACTACAGGCGCCCGCCACCTCGCCTGGCTAGTTTTTTGTGTTTTTTTAGTAGAGACGGGGTTTCACCATGTTAGCCAGGATGGTCTCGATCTCCTGACCTCGTGATCCGCCCGTCTCGGCCTCCCAAAGTGCTGGGATTACAGGCTTGAGCCACCGCGCCCGGCCCCCAGCTTATTTTTGTTTATTTTTTGTAGAGACAGGATCTCACTTTGTTGCCCAGACTGGTCTCAAAACTCCTGGGCTCAAGTGATCCTCTTGCCTCAGCCTCCCAAAATACTGGAATTACATGCATAAGTCACCATTCCCAGCCTCAAGAGTTTTTATACAGCTAGGATACAGACTCATGGGAAAATTAATTTTAAAAGGAGAAGATGATAATAGTTTTCATACAGCATAATCTGCATTTCTATTCAGGATGTTGGTGGGTGAAGCTGAAAGAAAGTCCCAGTCTGTTTGCCCTTCCTGGTGTTGTCCCCACCCCAGGTCGTCTCATTAACATAAATTCAGTGTGGTCCTGGGGGAGTTCATTATGAATAACAAAAGATAGGGAGTCTTGCTTCATCACCCAGGCTGGAATACAGTGGCACGATCTCGGCTCATTGCAACCTAGGCCTTCTGGGTTCAAGCGATTCTCCTGCCTCAGCCTCCCTAGTAGCTGGGATTACAAGTGCACGCCACCACGCATAGCTAATTTTTATATTTTTAGTAGGGATGGGGTTTCACCACATTGGCCAGGCTGGTCTCGAACTCCAGACCTCAGGTGATCCACCTGCCTCAGCCTCCCAAAGTGCTGGGATTATAGGTGTGAGCCACGATGCCCATCTTGCTGAGGAAATTCTTAAGGTTTTTGGAGCTCTGTACCTGGAACCACAAAGACCAACACCAGATATATTTATTATACCATACCTGTTTTGTTCGAGACGGAGTCTTGCTGTGTTACCCAGGCTGAGTGCGGTGGCATCATCTTGGCTCACTGCAACCTCTGCCTCCTGGGTTCAAGTGATTCTCCTGCCTCAGCTTCCCAAATACCTGGAATTACTGGCATGTGCCACCACGTCCAGCTAATTTTTTGTATTTTTAGTAGAGACGGGGTTTCACTGTATTGGTCAGGATGGTCTCGAACTCCTGACCTCAAGTCATCCACCCGCCTCTGCCTCCCAAAGTGCTGGGTTTACAGGCGTGAGCCATGGCTCCTGGCCCTATAACGCCCCCTAACTGTTTTTAAACCCCTTGTGGAAATGACATTCCAGTTCTGTATTCATTATTGGAATCCAGTTCCTCAAAGGTTTTGTGTAATATATACTTTACCAATTTAGCCCACAGTATTCATTAACAGGATTGAGTAAAACATTAGCCTCATTACCAATATACATTTAAATATTTCTACAATTTGCTCTCAGAAATTTCTAAGAAAATGGCAGTCCTAGTAGCTAACACTGAAGAAAAGAGATTGTTCTGCTCTTGAAGTTACACTCTGAGGAACCCACCTCAAATGGGAGATTGACTTAGCTTCAAGTTATGGCCATTAATCATCAATATCATCAATGAATGTAAAACTGAATGTAGATGGCATCTTTGCCACAGCTTCTTTATGCCATTTAAATAAGATCGCTGTGTTCAATATCTTGCTAGAACCCACTTGTTCATGTAATTCACTGGCTCAGAATTGACATGTTTTCTGCTGCCTGTGAATCAGGTTTTTAAATTGTTGGGCATAGTTTTCAAGGTCCTCTGCAAGAATGTGCACTATAAAGTATGTCCTCTTATCCCTCAGTGCACTGGTCACACCGTGCATGTCTTCCCCTGATTCCGTACCTTTCCAAAATGTCCTTTGTTTCTACTACACTATTTCCTTCCTTCCTCACATTCTAGATCAGAAGCAACTAGAAAACTTCCCTAGTTGATATTGTCCAGCTGCATCACTCTGCAGTCTTTTGAGATGGAGTCTCACTCTGTCGCCCAGGCTGGAGTGCAGTAACTCAATCTCGGCTCACCTCAACCTCTGCCTCCCAGGTTCAAGCAATTCTCCTGCCTCAGCCTCCCAAGTAATTGAGATTACAGGTCCCCACCACCACACCCAGCTAATTTTTGTATTATTGATTGAGACTGAGTTTTGCTCTTGTTGCCCAGGCTGGAGTGCAGTGGCACAATCTTGGCGCACTACAACCTCCACCTCGTGAGATCAAGCGATTCTCCTGCCTCAGTCTCCCGAGTAGCTGGGATTACAGGCATGTGCCACCACACCCAGCTAATTTTGTATTTTTAGTGGAGACGGGGTTTCTCCATGTTGGTCAGGCTGGTCTCAAACTCCCGACCTCAGGTGATCCACAGACCTCAGCCTCCCAAAGTGCTGGGATTACTGGTGTGAGCCACCGCACCCGGCTCATTTTTGGTTTTTTGTTGTTGGTGGTGTTTTTTTTTTTTTTTTTTTTTGAGACGGCGTCTTGCTCTGTCTCCCAGGCTAGAGTGCAGTGGCACAATCTCGGCTCACTGCAAGCTCCACCTTCCAGGTTCACGCCATTCTTCTGCCCCAGCCTCCCGAGTAGCTGGGACTACAGGTGCCCGCCACCATGCCCGGCTAATTTTTTGTATTTTTAGTAGAGACGGGGTTTCACCATGTTGGTCAGGCTGGTCTCAATCTCCTGACCTTATGATCCACCCACCTCAGCCTCCCAAAGTGCTGGGATTATAGGCATAAGCCACCATGCCCAGCCTAATTTTTGTATTTTTTTAGTAGAGACAAGCTTTCACTATGTTGGCCAGGCTGGTGTCGAACTCCTGACCTCAGGTGATCCACCCACCTCAGCCTCCTAAAGTGCTGGGATTACAGGCGTGAGCCACCACGCCCAGTCCACTCTGCAGTCTTTACAGCCTTTTTATGTTTCTTGAGTTACCCTATTGCCTTTTTTTTTTTTTTTTTTGAGACAGGCTCTCTGTCACCCAAGCTGGAATGCAGTGGTGCCATCACACCTCACTGTAGCTTCAGCCTTCCAGGACTCAGTTGATCCTCCCACCTCAGCCTCCCAAGTAGCTGAGACAACAGGCATGTGCCACCACCCCTGCTAATTTTTGTCTTTTTTGTAGAAACGGGGTTTCACCATGTTGCACAGGCCAGGGTTCTTGATATTTTTTTAATGTATCTGATAAAGTCTTTGGATCATTTCTCAGGCTAATGTATTTTTCATTTGTTTTCTTTTTATATATAACAGCTTTTTGGAGATACAAAGTGTGTAATACAGTGGTTTTTTTGTTTGGTTGGTTTTCTTTTTTTCTTTTTTTTTTTTGAGACGGCATCTTGCCCTGTCGCCCGGGCTGGAGTGCAGTGGCACAATCTTGGCTCACTGCAACCTCTACCTCCCATCGTCAAGCAGTTCCCCTGCCTCAGCCTCCCGAGTAGCTGGAATTACAGGCGCCCGCCACCACACCCAGCTAAATTTTTGTATTTTTGGTAGAAACAGGTTTTCACTGTGTTGGCCAGGCTGGTCTCGAACTCCTGACCTCGTGATCCACCCACCTCAGCCTGCCAAAGTGCTGGGATTGCAGGTGTGAGCCACCGCGCCCGACCATAATACAGTGGTTTTAAGTTAATTCACGCAATTGTGCAGCCATCGCTGCAGTCAGCTTCAGGACGTTTTCGTCACCCCAAAAAGAAGCCCCATACCCATTAGCAATCACTCCCCATTTCCCGATTTCCCCCAGCCTCTAGCCCTAAGCAACTACTACTCTACAAATGCATGGATCTCTATATAGATTTATCTTGGGCTAATTTTAAGTATATGAAGTAAAACAGAGAAAACCAATTATTTTGAAATACAGTTCTATCCTCAGATCCCAATTAAGGACTCTGATTTTAAAAGTAATACTCTCAGCCCTTCATATTCACCTGTTCTGCATCCAAGGATTCAAGCAACCTTGGATTGAAAATAAATAGTACGGGCCGGGCACAGTGGCCCATGCCTATAATCCCAGCACTTTGGAAGGACAAGGAGATAGTATCACTTGAGCTCAGAAGTTAAAGACGAGCCTGAGCAACATAGTGAGACCCTGTCTCTACAAAAACTTAAAAATTAGCCAAGCATGCTGGCATGCACCTGTAGTCTCAGCTACTTTGGAGACTGAGGCCAGAGGATTGGTTGGGGCTGCAGTGAGCCATGATCACACCACTGTACTCCAGGTGACAGAGCAAGACCCTGTCTCAGAAATAAATAATACAACAGTTTTTTAAAATATAACTATTTACGGCTGGGCGCAGTGGCTCACACCTGCAATCCCAGCACTTTGGGAGGCTGAGGCGGGTGGATCACGAGGTCAGGAGATCGAGACCATCCTGGCTAACACGGTGAAACCCCATCTCTACTAAAAATACAAAAAATTAGCTGGGTGCAGTGGCGGGCACCTGTAGTCCCAGCTACTCTGGAGGCTGAAGCAGGAGAATGGCGAGAACCCGGGAAGTGGAGCTTTCAGGGAGCCGAGATCGCACCACTGTGCTCCAGCCTGGGCAACAGAGCAAGACTCCATCTCAAAAAAAAAAAAAATGTATATCACTATTTACATAGCATTTATATTAGGCATTAGAGATGATTTAATCTATGCAGGAGGATGTGTGTGGGTTGTATGCAAATGCTACACCTGACACCATTGTGTAAGAGACTTGAGCTAGATACCTAGGGATAACTATATGACCTGTAGAAAAAGAAAAGCACAGGCCAGGTGTGGTGGCTCACGCTTGTAATCCCAGTACTTTGAGAGGCCAAGGTGTGCAGATCACCTGAGGTCAGAAGTTCGAGCCCAGCCTGGCCAACATGGAGAAACCCTGTCTCTACTAAAAATACAAAAATTAGTCAAGCATGGTGGCACGCACCTGTAATCCCAGCTACTCAGGAAGCTGACGCAGGAGAATGGCTTGGACCCAGGAGGCAGAGGTTGCAATGAGCCGAGACCACGCCATTGCACTCCAGCCTGGGCGACAGAAGCAAAACTCCATCTAAAAAAAAAAAAAGAAAAGAAAAGATAAAAGCACAAAGAGGCCAGGTGTGGTGGCTCATGCCTGTAATCTGAACACTTTAGGAAGCCAAGGTCAGGAGTTCAAGACCAACCTAGCCAACATGATGAAACCCCGTCTGTCCTAAAAATACAAAAATTAACGGCATAGTGGTGGGAACCTGTAGTCCCAGCTACTCGGGAGGCTGAGGCCAGTGAATCACTTGAACCCAGGAGGCAGAGGCTGCAGTGAGCTGAGATTACCCCACTGCCATCCAGCCTAGGTGACAGAGCCGAGACCTCGTGTCAAAAAAAAAAAGAAAGAAAGAAAAGAAAAGCGTAAGGAAGAAAACAACACTTGCCAGGCACGGTGGCTCATGCCTGTAATTTCAGCACCTTGGGAGGCCGAGACAGGTGGATCACCTGAGGTCAGGAGTTTGAGACTAGCCTGGCCAACATGGTGAAACCCCATCTGTACTAAAAATACAAAAATTAGCTGGGCATGGTGGTGAGCACCTGTAATCCCAGCTACTTGGGGGACTGAGGTAGGAGGATCACTTGAACCCAGGAGGTGAAGATTGCAACGAGTGTTTTAGAAAGCAGAAGCTGAGTCTGATAGAACTTAGCCCATGACCTTAAAAAATTAGCTGGGCGTGGTGGCCCATGCAGATGCAGATGCAGCTGCCTGGCTGATTCGAGAACAGGACAGGCATGGCCCCTGCTTTCAGAGCAGTACTGTGGAATAGAACTTTGTGCAGTGATGGAAATGTTCTACATCTTCACTCTCCCTTATGGCAGTCACTAGCCACGTGTGAAATGTATCTAATAGGACTGAGAAACTGAATTTTTAATTTAAATAGCCACAGGTAGCTAGTGATTACCACAGCAAATGCTGCAGCTTCCCAGGTTTTTAGTCTGATAATACCTCCCAAAAGTTGTCTGCTCCAAAGGTCAACAGTTCAGCAGGAAGCAGAGCCCATGCCTTTGAGAAGCTGGAGGTATTGCATACTCCCAAAAATCCCAGGGTCTCTCAAAGAATGAGCCCAACAGTGCAGAAGAGCTCTGGGCTGTTGTTTGTAAAACACAAGCGTACAGCCTTCTTCCTCTCCCATTTTTATTTAGACCTGTCCTGACAAAAAGAATTCTGGCATTCGGGTGCGGTGGCTCAAGCCTGTAATCCCAGCACTTTGGGAGGCCGGGACGGGCAGATCACAAGGTCAGGAGATCGAGACCATCCTGGCTAACACGGTGAAACCCCGTCTCTACTAAAAAATACAAAAAACTAGCCGGGCGAGGTGGCGGGTGCCTGTAGTCCCAGCTACTCGGGAGGCTGAGGCAGGAGAATGGCATGAACCTGAGAGGAGGAGCTTGCAGTGAGCTGAGATCCGGCCACTGCACTCCAGCCTGGGTGACAGAGCAAGACTCCGTCTCAAAAAAAAAAAAAGAATTCTGGCATTACAATTTGTTTTGTATTTTGATGTCTTCAGAATAAATATATAATGTGCTTCATAATGGAAGCAATTTTGATCTACATTTTTTGTATTGCTACCTTGTGCTGAGACTTGTGCTAGATAGTGAGGATACCAA
Organism: Rhinopithecus roxellana; assembly: GCF_007565055.1. Taxonomy (NCBI): domain Eukaryota; kingdom Metazoa; phylum Chordata; class Mammalia; order Primates; family Cercopithecidae; genus Rhinopithecus; species Rhinopithecus roxellana. The sequence continues at coordinate 75,737,700 of NC_044567.1, forward strand.
GAAAAATAAGCACAGGGATTTTGTGTTGTTCGTCTTTATCTCCTCAGCATATAAGATAATACCCAATACATAGTGGACCCTCAGTAGTGTTTGGTGAACTAATAAGCGAGAGGTGTAATCTCCGCTGTCACAGCACTCACCCACTATGTGGTGGGGGCCAAAGGACAGGTACAGATGTGTTCCTGGTGTGGAGAAAGTGCCAAGGTAGCTCAGAGCAGAGAAAAAAGAATTCTTGTGCTATCAAGCAAGGCTTCATTTGAGAGAAAAGTAGAATTTCTGTCGATGGAAAAAGAGAAGACATTGATTTGAAACTCACTGGTTGTTTTATAAACTTCATATTAGCTATGTCCACACAGCCTCCAAAAGGATATAATTCAAAAAGGATTTTAACCAAAATGAAATATGTTGTGACTAATAGATACAGTTTATTTGAATGAATGATGGTTTTTCCTATTTGGTATTTTAACTCTACTACACAAGAATGAGAGTAGACATAGCTCAATTTGTAGTCTCATTGTTCTGTCTTTTCTGCCCATTTCAGTGACCCAGGACTCTTTGTTTACTGCTGTGATTTTTCTTCCACAGCTATAGAACTGGTCCAGGTGAGTACAATGGCTCCTATTGGGAATTTCCACTGATTAAAGGGAAAAGGTTCTCCTAAAAATCAAGGTCTCTGGCTGTGTTCTTATTATATGGTCTGTTTTCTTATGGTCTAAAAGTAAAAGATTTACTGATAACAAGCATACCTTGTTTTATTGCAGTTCACTTTATCACACTGTACAGATTTGGTATCCATTCATATATTGAAAGTTTGTTGTAACCCTGCATCAAGCAAGCCTACCGGTGCTATTTCTCCACCACCATATGCTCACTTAGTGTCTGTGTGTCATGCTTTGGTGATTCTCAGAATATTTCAGACTCTTTTACTATGAGTATGTTATAGTGTGTGATGTTACTGTTGTACTTGGTTTGGGGTTCCACAGATCACATCTGTGTAAGATGGTCAACTTAACAAATGCATGTGTTGTGACTGCTCCACTAACCGGCCATTCCCCCATTTCTCTCCCTCTCCTCAGGTCTCCTGTTCTCTAAGACACAATATTGCAATTAGACCACTTCACACTCTACGGTGTCCTCTGTGTGTTCAAGTGAAAGGAAGAGTTTCACCACGTTGCCCAGGCTGGTCTCGAATGATAGCTTACACTTGTGTTGTGATTATTAAATTTAATACACAATTGCATAAACCAATGAAATATGATTGCAGGCTGGTGGGGTGACTCATGCCTATAATCCCAGCACTTTGGGAGGCCAAGGTGGGCGGATCACGAGGTCAGGAGTTCAAAACCAGCCTGACCAACGTGGTGAAACCCCGTCTCTATTAAAAATACAAAAAAATTAGCTGGGCTAAAATAGAAAAAATGGTGCACACCTGTAATTTCAGCTACTCAGGAGGCTGAGGTAGGAGAATCGCTTGAACTCAGGAGGCATAGGTTGCAGTGAGCCGAGATTGCGCCACTGCACTGCAGCTAGGCAACAGAGTGAGACTCCATCTCAAAAAAAAATAAATAAAAATACATTATTGGTCGGACACAATGGCTTAACGTCTGTCATTCCAACACTTTGGAAGGCTGAGGCAGATGGATCACTTGAGATCAGGAGTTCAAGACTAGCCTAGGCAACATGGTGAAACCCCATCTCTACTAAAGAAAAATACAAGAAATTATCCAGGCATAGTGGTGGGCACCTGTAGTCCCAGCTACTCAAGAGGCCGAAGCAGGAGAATCACTTGAACTGGGGAAGCAAATGTTGTAGTGAGCCAAGATCGTGCCACTGCACTCCAGCCTGGGCGACAGAGTGAGATTCCATCTCAAAAAAAAAGAGAAAGAAAATAGTTTATTGCTAAAACATGTTAAGAATCATCTAAACCTTCAGCAAGTTGTAATATTTGCTGGTGGAGGGTCTTGCCTTGATATTGATGGCTGCTGACTGATCAGGGTGGTGATTGCCGAGGGCTGTGGCGGTGATTGTTAAGGGCTGGGGTGACTGGCAGTTTCTTAAAATAAGGTAACAATGAAGTTTGCCATATCAATTGGCTCTTCCTTTCATGAAAGATTTCTCTGTAGCATGCGATGCTGATAGGATTTTGCCCATGGTAGAGCTTTTGAATTGAAGTCCATTCTCTCAAACCCTGCTGCTGCTTTATCAACTAAGTTTGATGCCATTTCAAAACAATGTTCACAGCATCTTTACCAGAGTAGATTTGATCTCAATAAACCACTTTCTTTGCCCATAAGAAGCAACTCCTTACAGATAAGGATACTGGAAGGGAGGGAAGGAGGGAAAGAAGGAAGGAAGGAAGGAAGGAGGAAGGGAGGAAAGAAGTAAAGAAAAGAAGGAAGGAAGGAAGGCTAAAAAAGAAGCAGCAATGAGATTGCAGCAATTCAGTCACATCTTCAGACTTCACCTTTTTTTTTTTTTTGAGACAGAGTCTCACTGTGTGCCCAGGCTGAAGTAGAGTGACACAATCATAGCCCACTGTAGCCTTGAACTTTTGGGCTCAGGCGATCCTGATAGATGATTCCATTGGGGTTCTTTGAGTTACAAGTAACAGAAACATCTAGACAAACTCAAAGCAATAAAGGAGAATGTCATAGAACCTAACGGCACAAAATACAGCCCCAAGTTCCTGGTATCTTACCTCTCATTGCCCAGGGCCCATTTGTTTTTTCCCTCTTTGCATACCCGCTTTCTCTAGTCAGTTTTTCCTGGTTTTGCACGTGGCTCCAACGTGGTTGCTCCTCCCGGTCCCTTACAAGTTCACCCTCTTCAGGGGTTCATGGTGCCTCACTAAAATGACTGTGTCCCAGTTCTGAAGTCCCTGGAAAGTCTAGTTAACACAACCTAACTGGTAAATACAGCAGCCCTGTTTGAATCACTTTTGGCCAATGAGAAACAAACTCACATATTTGGAGAAGATGGACATTGAAGGCAGATGTCTTAAAATGTATCTGTTATGGCCGGGCGTGGTGGCTCACGCCTATAATCTCAGTGCTTTGGGAGGCCGAGGTCGGCGGATCACGAGGTCAGGAGTTCGATGCCAGCCTGACCAAGATGGTGAAACCCCATCTCTACTAAACATACAAAAATTAGCTGGGCATGGTGGCGCACACCTGTAGTCCCAGCTACTTGGGAGGCTGAAGCAGAAGAATCGCTTGAACCCAGGAGGCAGAGGTTGCAGTGAGCTGAGATGGCGCCACTGCACTCCAACCTGGGTAAATAGAGCAAGACTCCATCTCAAAAAAAAAAAAATGTGTCTGTTACAATTGGCCAGGTGTGGTGGCTCACACCTTTAATCCCAGCACTTTGGGATGCTGAGGTGGGTGGATTACTTGAGGTCAGGAGTTCAAGACCAGCCTGGCCAACATGGGGAAACCCTGTCTGTAGGTTAAAAAACACAAAAACTAGGCCGGGCGCAGTGGTTCATGCCTGTAATCCCAGCACTTTGGGAGGCCAAGGCGGGCAGATCATCTGAGGTCAAGAGTTCCAGACCAGCCTGGCCAATATGGTGAAACCCCATCTCTACTAAAACTACAAAATATTAGCCAGGCATGGTGGTAGGTGCCTGTAATCCCAGCTACTCGAGAGGCTGAGTCAGGAGAATCATTTGAACCTGGGAGGTGGAGGTTGTAGTGAGCCAAGATCATGCCATTGCACTCCAGCCTGCACGACAAGAGCGAAACTCCATCTCAAAAAAAAAAAATAACAAAAACTAGCAGGATGTGGTGGCGTGCACCTGTAATTCCAGCTACTGGGGAGGTTGAGGCAGGAGAATTGCTTGAACCCAGGAAGCAGAGGTTGCAGTGAGCCGAGATCGCACCACTCCAGCCTGGGCAACAGAACAAGACTCTGTCTCAAAACAAAAAAAAAAAAGTGTCTGTTACAATTATGTATAATGCTATTAGGGCAGGTTCGGGATTGGTAGTGCCATGTTTTTGGAATTATTCATGAAGTTAAAGACCAAATGAAGCCGGGCACGGTGGCGCAAGCCTGTAATCCCAGCACTTTGGGAGGCCGAGACGGGCGGATCACGAGGTCAGGAGATCGAGACCATCCTGGCTAATACGGTGAAACCCTGTCTCTACTTAAAAATACAAAAAAAAACTAGCCGGGCGACGAGGCGGGCGCCTGTAGTCCCAGCTACTCGGGAGGCTGAGGCAGGAGAATGGCGTAAACCCGGGAGGCGGAGCTTGCAGTGAGCTGAGATCGGGCCACTGCACTCCAGTCTGGGTGGCAGAGCAAGACTCCGTCTCAAAAAAAAAAAAAAAAAAAAAAAGACCAAATGAATATTGAAGCCTATCTTCAGTTTTTGCTAACAAAGTACATTTAAATTTTCTACATCTACAGAAATAGATTTTCCTGAAGAATTCTATGGTTTGTGTAATATTTTCTAGTTGGGAGTTATTTTAAATCATGTACTTTGTTTGTTTTGAGACAGGGTCTCAATCACTCAGGCTGGAGTGCAGTGGTACAATCAAGCTCACTGCAGCCTTGATCTCCTGGGCTCAAGTGATTCTCCTACCTCCTGTGTAACTGGGACTGCAGGCACACGCCACCACACGTGGCTAATTTTTTTTATTTATTTTATTTTATTTTTGAGATGGAGTCTAGCTCTGTCGCCCAGACTGGAGTGCAGTGGCGTGATCTCAGCTCACTGCAACCTCTGCCTCCCAGGTTCAAGTGATTCTCCTGCCTCAGCCTCCAGAGTAGCTGGGATTACAGGCGGGCACCACTGCACCCAGCTAATTTTTTGTATTTTTAGTAGAGACAGGGTTTCACCATGTTGGCCAGGCTGATTTTGAACTCCTGACCTCAGGTAATCCGCCCACCTCAACCTCCCAAAGTGCTAGGATTACAGGCATGAGCCACCGCGCCCAGCATTTTTTTTATTTTTTGGAGCGACAAAGTCTCACTCTGTTGCCTAGCTGGCCTCAAACTCCTGGGCTCAAGTGATCCTCCCATCTCAGCATCCCAGGGTGCTGGGATTCTAGGCGTGAGCCACCATGCCTAGCAGATCATGCTTTTTTAAAGTATGTGCTGTCTCTCTCCTTATGAATGTTTTTTTTTTTCCTGTTGGTCACTCATTTTCATGATCGTTTTCCAGTTCTCAGATCTGACTTCAGGCATGAGAAGTACAGAAAGTACACAAGAATAAAGAATAAAAGTAGGGGAGTTAGGAATGTTCTATTTTAAAAGCAACCATTAGATTCCTCACCATCTCCCTTCAATTATTCCTGATCTTTACTCTCTGAGTCCTCCCTGAAATAACATGCTATTAGGTTGATGCAAAAGTAGTTGCAGTTTTTGCCATTACTTTCTCTTTTTTTTTTTTTTCTTTTTTTAGACAGAGTTTCACTCTTATTGCCCAGGCTGGAGCGCAATGGCGCGATCTCGGCTCACTGCAGCCTCTGTCTCCTGGGTTCAAGTGATTCTCCTGCCTCAGCCTCCTGAGTAGCTAGGATTACAGGCATGTGCCACCACACCTGGCTAATTTTGTATTTTTAGTAGAGATGGAGTTTCTCAATGTTGGTCAGGCTGGTCTCGAACTCCCGACCTCAGGTGATCCTCCCGCCTTGGCCTCCAAAAGTGCTGGGATTACAGGCATGAGCCACCACGCCCTTGCCATTACTTTCAATAGCAAAAACCACAACTACTTTTTCACCAATCTATATAATGATTAGAAATATATCCCCTACTCGGGAGGGTGAAGCAGGAGATCCTATCGTGTCAACCCAAGAGTTTGAGGCCAGCCTGGACAATATGGGGAGATTTTGCCTCAAAAAAAAAGAAAAAAGAAATATATCCCTCTTTGTGAAGTAGCAGCAGTTACATTTAAAATTTAAAACAAGATAATCTTTTCTTTAGGCTATGTTAATATTTTCTAACGTACTTATCTCTTCCACCTGTCTGCAGACAAATCCAGAATATGATCCTTCACGGTGTTTTGCCTTTGTTCACGACCTGTGTGATGAAGAGAAGAGTTACCCAGTGCCCAAGGGCAGTCTTGATATTATCATTCTCATATTTGTTCTTTCAGCGATTGTTCCAGACAAGTAAGTTTGGGTCCCTTGGCCGGTAGTGTCACAAAAAGAAAGCTTTGGTGAGGGACCTTTTTTTTTAAGATAGGGTCTTGTTCTGTCAGCCCAGGCTGGAGTGCAGTGGTACAATCATGGCTCACTGCAGCCTTAACCTCTTGGACTTAAATGATCCTCCCTCCTCAGCTTCCCAAGTAGGTGGGACCACAGGCACGTGCCACCAGTCCTGGCTAATTTTTGTGTTTTTAGCAGAGATGGGGTTTTGCCATGTTGCCCAGACTGGTCTTGAATTCCTGGCTCAAGTGATCTTCCCACCTTGGCCTCCCAAAGTGCTGGGATTATAGGTGTGAGCCACCATGCCCAGCCTGGTGAGGGACCTTGATATTAGAGTTGGGCTAGAAGTAAAAAGAGTTTTGTTTATGTTCTGATAGACACAAAGAAGCCACACCATTTGTAATGATGCGAGCATTCTCAACCATTTTCCTAAATTTGTCTTGATGTCCAGCTTCTGCTCTGTCCTCGAAACTTCTGCCTGCTGGCTGCAGTAGTTGGTTCTTCATTTCCTTGTTGTGGCTCAACATTGGGAAAGAATGGGAAATCAGTCTCTAATGAGTATGTGGGGAAATTCCTATTGATAATCTCATCACATGCCGTTTTAGAACTGTGGGTGTCACAGCTTTTAGGTAATGTCTCATTATTGGCCTTTTATTTATTTATTTATATTTATTTATTTTGAGACGGGAGTCTTGCCCTGTCGCCCGGGCTGGAGTGCAATGGCATGATCTAGGCTCACTGCAACCTCCACCTCCCTGGTTCACACAATTCTCCTGCCTCAACCTCCTGAGTAGCTGGGATTACTGGCACTCGTCACCATGCCCAGCTAATTTTTTTTTTTTTTTTTTTTTTGAGACGGAGTCCAGCTCTGTTGCCCATGCTGGAGTGCAGCGGCCGGATCTCAGCTCACTGCAAGCTCCGCCTCCCGGGTTTATGCCATTCTCCTGCCTCAGCCTCCCAAGTAGCTGGGACTACAGGCGCCTGCCACCTCGCCCAGCTAATTTTTTGTATTTTTTAGTAGAGACAGGGTTTCATCGTGTTAGCCAGGATGGTCTCGATCTCCTGACCTCGTGATCCGCCTGTCTTGGCCTTCCAAAGTGCTGGGATTACAGGCTTGAGCCACCGTGCCCGGCTATGCCCAGCTAATTTTTGTATTTTTAGTAGTGATGGGGTTTCACCATATTGGCCAGGCTGGTCTCAAACTCCTGTACTTGTGATCTGCTCACCTCCGCCTCTCAAAATGCTGGATTACAGGCATGAGTCACCACACCCAGCCTTTTTTTTTTTTTTTTTTTGGAGATGAAATCTTGCTCTGTTGCCCCAGCTGGGATGCAGTGATGAGATCTCAGCTCACTGCAACCTCCACCTCCCAGGTCCAACCAATTCTCCTGCCTCAGCCTCCCGAGTAGCTGGGATTACAGGTGTATACCACCATGCCTGGCTAATTTCTGTATTTTTGTTTTTTTTTAGTAGAGCTGGTGTTTCACCATGTTGGCCAGGCTGGCCTCGAACTCCTGACCTCGTGATCTGCCCGCCATGGCCTCCCAACAAGTGCTGGGATTATAGGCATGAGCTACCTTGTCCAGCCTATTGGCCTTTTAAATGCCTTAAATAAAACAACCTTATTAGCAACACAAAATTTATATTGAAGCTTAACTAAAGTGTTCTCTGATGCTTACAATGTTTTGGAAAAGTGTGGTACAGAATTCTATAAAATCGGATTCACATTAAAGGAAAGTCAAATGCTATATCCTAAAACACACCATTAAAATCTCATATGCATCAGGCAACCAGTGGTCCTATGAAACTACCTTCTGTTTGGTTTTTTTTGTTTGTTTGCTTTTTGTTTTTTCTGAGATGGAGTCTCACTCTGTTGCCCAGGCTGGAGTGCAGTGGCGAGATCTCGGCTCACTGCAACCTCTGCTTCCCAGCTTCAAGCGATCCTCCTGCCTCAGCCTGCCGAGCAGCTGGGATTACAGACACGCACCACCACAACTGGTTAATATTTTGTGTATTTTTAGTAGACAGGGTTTCACCATGTTCTTCTGGCTGGTCTTGAACTCCTGACCTCAAGTGATCCACCCACCTCGGCATCCCAAAGTGCTGGGATTACAGGCGTGAGCCACCACACCTGAGCAAAACTACCTTCTCAAGGAAGCAGAGTCAGAGATGTTGGCTAAGAGATTCAGACACCATTGACTAATTCCATAGAAGCCCTTGTCACTGCCAGAGTGCAGTGAGTCCGGACAGGCTGGAGGTTGGCACATATTAGGGTAAACTATACCCATGAAATCATGACATTAGAGACTTCAAACATCTCATTCTGTGGCATCAGAGTCCTGCAAAGGATGATTAGGCAAAGTAGTGTTAAAGGTCAAGGTAAGCTGGTGTTAGGAAGCCAGATAACATGACTAGAGAGTGCAGGGACCAGTGATTGAGATCCTGATTTATCTCCCAGAGTCCAAGGACCCCTTGCTGGCTGCACAGGGTAGGAGCTTTGAGTGGTTGACCTTCTCTAGGCCACACTTCCTCTAGAAGGGCACTGAAGTCATCCAACCTGAGAGGATGAGTGCGAAATAAAGGCATATACAGGATAACCCAAAAGACCTACCATGGTTTTAAACTTTAATAATTGCAGAGGTTGACCAGGCACAGTGGTTCACACCTATAATCCCACCACTTTGGGAGGGTGAAGTGGGAGGAATGCTTGAAGCCAGGAGCTCAAGACCAGCTTGGGCAACAAAGCAAGACCCCCATCTCTACTAAAAATAAAAATAAAGGCCAGGTGCAGTGGCTCACGCCTGTAATCCCAGCACTTTGGGAGGCCGAGGCGGACAGATCACAAGGTCAGGAGATCGAGACCATCCTGGCTAACACGGTGAAACCCTGTCTCTACTAAAGTACAAAAATAAAAATAAAAATAAAAAAATAAAAAGTAGAAAAAATAGCCAGATGCATATCTGTAGTCCCAGCTACTCAGAAGGCTGAGGCAGGAGTATGGTTTAAGCCCAGGAGTTTGAGGCTGCATTGAAGTGAGCTATAATCACACCACTGCACTGTAGCCTGGGTGACAGAGTAAGACCCTGTCTCGAAAAAAACCTATGACCTCAGAAGTTTCAATGCTACAAACTTTTTAAAAATTGACATGGACTAAAACAAACTGTTAAAATTTAAAATTCAAGCCAGCCACCGTGGCACAGACTTTCAGTCCCAGCTACCTAGGAGACTCAGGCAGGAGGATCACTTGAGCCCGAGAGTCCAGCCTGGGCAACATAGCATAGCAGAACCCCAGCTGTTTGTTTGTTTGTTTGTTTGTTTGTTTTCTGAGACGGAGTTTCGCTCTTGTTGCCCAGGCTGGAGGGCAGTGCCGTGGTCTTGGCTCACTGCAATCCCGCCTCCCGGGTTCAAGTGATTCTCCTGCCTCAGCCTCCCAAGCAGGTGGGATTACAGGTGCCTGCCACTATCCCTGGCTAATTTTTTTGTATTTTTAGTAGAGACAGGGTTTCACCATGTTGGCCAGTATGGTCTCGAACTCCTGAACTCAGGTGATCTGCCTGCCTCGGCTGTTTTTTGTTTTTGAAGTGGGAAACGTTTATTATTCAAAATTTAAACAGATTTGAAATTTTTTTGGTGAAGTTTGTAGCATTTAGACTTCTGAAGTTATGAAAGCTTCAACCTGCACCAAGACTTCTAAAGAACACTGCATATGGAAAGTGCAGACCTAAGTGTAAAACCCTCTGTCTCTTATCCTCATTTGCATACTGATTGTATTGCCATGTAACTTGTAAGTCCTTGAGGACAAGTCTTTATTTAACAAACAGAAAGATACAGCCTCTGCATTGAAAGAGCTCAGGTCTAATGGTGCAGGCCGTTAAGTCACGTAGCAGAACCCACTGGATGCTCAGGATTCTGCTCAGCCACAGGAGCACAGGGCAAAGATGGCTATCTAGGACCAGGGGGGAAGTGAGCCAGATGGAGAGCAGAGAACTTTTTTTTGTTTGTTTTTTGGAGACTGAGTCTCAGTTACTCTGCCGCCCAGACCAGAGGGCAGTGGTGCAATCTTGGTTCACTGCAACCTCTACCTCCCAGATTCTAGCAATTCTCCTGCCTCAGCCTCCTGAGTATTTGGGATTATAGGCACACGCCACCATACCTGGCTAATTTTTGTATTTTTTGTAGAGATGGGGTTTCACCATTTTGGCCAGGCTGGTCTCAAACTCCTGACCTCAAGTGATCCATCTGCCTCAGCCTCCCAAAGTGCTGGTATTACAAGCATGAGCCACTGCAACCGGCCGGGAACAGGGAACTTTCTTACGGCAGAAGCAGGCTTTCCTCGAGCCTCTTCAGGCTGAAGGCAGTGGCTCGAGGCCGCAGCTGTGAGCAGGCAGCTAACGTCCTTCAGTTCTAACTGAAGCAAGGGTAGAGGAGCTTAGATCTCAGGGTTGGTTTGTCAGTTGAGGAGGTCCACTGGCTTTTTGGGATATGCTACAGGGAAAGAGAACCCTGTCTTTAAGGAGACCTGATTGACCATCATTCCCTGCTGCTCCACAGGATGCAGAAGGCTATCAACAGGCTGAGCAGGCTTCTGAAACCTGGGGGGATGATGCTTCTGCGAGATTACGGCCGCTATGACATGGCTCAGCTTCGGTTTAAAAAAGGTATTTTGAGAGCGCTGAATCCTAACCACTAGAGATCATGTCCTTTGCAGGGACATGGATGAAACTGGAAATCGTCATTCTCAGCAAACTGACACAAGAACAGAAAGCCAAACACACCACATGTTCTCACTCATAAGTGGGAGTTGAACAAAGAGAACACATGGACACGGGGCGCGGGGCATCACACACTGGGGCCTGTCGGGGGATTGGGGGACTGGGGGAGGGATAGTATTAGCAGAAATACCTAATGTAGATGACGGGTTGATGGGTGCAGCAAACCTCCGTGGCACATGTATACCTATGTAACAAACCTGTACATTCTGCACATGTACCCCAGAACTTAAAGTACCATTTTAAAAAAAAAGCAAAGGTACTTGGCCACTATAATCAAAAAATGGTGCTGCCATCAGAATAGAGACTCTAGAATTAGAGCTCCATATATAAAGCCATTTAAAATGTGACAGAGTACTGTATTTTTTAAGAAAACTGAAGAGGCTTATATAATCTAGATATTGAGGTCTTTTTAAACAAGACAGCTACCTTTAGAAGAGCTTTTATTAGAAAGACATTTGAAAGACGGCCGAGCATGGTGGCTCATGCCTGTAATTCCAGCACTTTGGGAGGCCGAGGCGGGCAGATCGCCTGAGGTCAGGAGTTCGAGACCAGCCTGACCAACATGGAGAAACCCTGTGTCTACTAAAAATACAAAATTAGCCAGGCATGGTGGTGCATGCCTGTAATCCCAGCTGCTTGGGAGGCTGAGGTAGGAGAATCACTTAAACCCAGGAGACGGAGGTTGCAGTGAGCCAAGATCATGCCATTGCACTGCAGCCTGGGCAACAAGAGTGAAACTCCGTCTCAAAAAAAAAAAAAAAAGACATTTGAAAAACATAAATAATTTTAAATGTGGCATGACAAAAGATGCCATTAAAAATGTAAAAGGCAAATGACAGAGTAAGAGGGAATATTTTCAGTGCATATAATAGATAAAGACTTAATATCTTTGCTCTTCAGGGAGCTGTCATGAAACTGATAAGGAAAAGATCAGTGACCCACCCAAAAAACAGGCCAGGAGTTTTTAGTCAGTTCACAAAATAACGTATCTAAATGGCCAGTAAACAACACTTCAAGGAAATAAAAATAAGAAGTTAATATTACTAATTACTGGCCAATTCAAAGAAGGAGGTGCATTCCTTCATTACTGGTAGAAAGAGAAATTGTTACAGCCTTTTTTTCTTTTTTTTTTTTTTTGAGATGGAGTTTCACCCTTGTTGCCCAGGCTGGAGTGCAATAGCATGATCTCAGCTCACTGCAACCTCTGCCTCCTGGGTTCAAGCAATTCTTCTGCCTCAGCCTCCCAAGTAGCTGGGATCACAGGCACGTGCCACCATGCCTGGCTAATTTTTTATATTTTTAGTAGAGACAGGGTTTCACCATGTTGGCTAGGCTGGTCTCGAACTCCTGACCTCAGGTGATCCACCTGCCTTGGCCTCCCAAAATGCTGGGATTACAGGCATGAGTCACTGCACCCAGTGTTACAGCCTTTTTTTTTTTTTTTTTTTTTTGAGACGGAGTCTCGCTCTGTCTCCCAGGCTGGAGTGTAGTGGCACCATCTCAACTCACTACAACCTCTATCTCTTGGGTTCAAGCAATTCTCCTGCCTCAGCCTCCCGAGTAGCCAAGACTACAGACATGTGCCACCATGCCCAGCTAATTTTTTTGTATTTTTAGTAGAGACGGAGTTTCACCATGTTGGTCAGGCTGGTCTCGAACTCCTGACCTCAGGTGATCCGCGCACCTTGGCCTCCCAAAGTGCTGGGATTACAGGCGGGAACCACCGTGCCTGGCCTACAGCCTTTTTTTAAGCACCCAGTTATTGTTCAATCCAATAGTTTTTTTTTTAATATAGTCAAGAACTAGCACATAATACATGCACGAGCAAAATTTTGTAAACAAAGTGAATGTCTCTGGATAGGGAGATGTGCTTGTCACCTGACGTGGACCCCATACCACTGAGCCTGGAGGGATTTCTGTTCTGTATCATTCAGTGAGAGGACAGCAATATGCAAGGGAGTATTTTAAACTCCATCCCCATATGCCAGTATCTGCAGGGAAATAAGTATATACATGTGTAATGATTTGGGCATTCAGGAAGGTCTCGAAGTACGTGCCAGGCCGGTAAACTGAGGTAAGGTCAGGGAGGTTAGCAGCAGAAGGGAAAGCACGTTCATGATCAAAACAGTATCTAAGTTGTATTTATGATTGTGTAGACACGAGAAGAGACATGCAAAGGACAGTCACCATCAAAATGGTAATGGTTGTCTCAAGTTTGCTTAAACTCAGCTATATTGCTTAATTAAAAAAAAAAAAAATAGGCCAGGCACGGTGGCTCACGCCTTTAATCCCAGCACTTTGGGAGGCCAAGGCGGGTGGATCACCGAAGGTCCGGAGTTTGACATCAGCCTGACCAACATGGTGAAACCCCATCTCTACTAAAAATACAAAAAATTAGCTGGGTGTGGTGGTGGGCACCTGTAATCCCAGCTACTTGGGAGACTGAGGCAGGAGAATAGCTTGAACCTGGGAGGCGGAGGTCGCAGTGAACTGAGGTCACGCCATTGCACCCAGCCTGGGCGGCAAGAGCAAAACTCTGTTTCAAAAAAATTAAATAAATAAATAAAAAGTTTGTGCTGTTAATTTAATGGGGTTGGGGGAGTGAACAAGTTGTTTTCATCAAACAATTCTAGAGTTTTGGAGTGGGGAGCTTAGGAACCTCATGTTTTCTGACATTGGAATTAGCTTATTCCTGTTAAGCTGCCCTTCCTGAAGCACTGAGGCAGGAGTGCTCTCCACCAAACAAGCTGACTTGTCAGTTAACATTTCCTTAGCAATGCAAGTCAAAGGAGTGCTTTAAAGTGTCTCTGATTTTTAACACATCACTCTGCAGGTCAGTGTCTATCTGGAAATTTCTACGTGAGAGGTGATGGAACCAGGGTTTACTTCTTCACACAAGGTATGAAACACTCATCTTTTTACGCTAAAAGTCCCGGGTACCAGATGAGATGGTCTTCAAGGCACGTTCAGAAGGAGAACTATCTGGCCCCTCCTGCCTTTTAGGCATTCCGTTTCCTGCAATTCCCCACTGCCTACACCCTCCTCCACCCTGGGCCAGACACTTGGGCCCCCAGTCAGCCCTGGCTTGTCCATGCCTTCAGTCCTGCTCTGCTCTCCCCGTCTGCCACTGTCCAAAATGGGAAGCCTGCCCGCTCTGCAAGGCTCATCTCCAGTCCAGCCTGTTTCACCCTCTGCACGGGGTTGTGCTTTGGTGCACCCGGGTCAGGGTGAGTTGTGTCCCCTGGGTTCTAGGGGTGCCAGGAACTGCTCTCTGCAACTGGCCCTGTCCACAGGCGTCATCCATCACATGGGCCTTATGAATTCTCCGTTCCTGGGCCCTTTTTGGGGTCACCTTCTTTGAGCCTTTGGTTAAGATGATGAAACTGCTTTCGTAAAACAATTGCTTTGACATACATATATACTTTTGCATAAATTTTAAGGTGTTCATAGAGCCTAAAGGCCAAATATAAACCGAAGGTTTTTAAACAAGAAAAAAACCGTGGCCCATACGCAGTGACTTCCCCACCTGAACATGAAGTTGCTGTTAGCAAGCCGCCACTGCGTTTATAACCAAAGGCCATGTGAAAACTACAGCAGCTTCCCTGAGCCCCATTAGTGAGGACTTAGTCGATAAAAATGCCTTTTCTTGAGGGGAAAATATATAAACATCTTTTCCACACTAGAGGAGCTGGACACGCTTTTCACCACTGCTGGACTGGAAAAGGTTCAGAACCTGGTGGACCGCCGACTGCAGGTGAACCGAGGGAAGCAACTGACCATGTACCGGGTTTGGATTCAGTGCAAATACTGCAAGCCCCTTCTGTCCAGCACCAGCTGAGAGGCACCTGCTGCCAAGACGATGCAAGCTCATTGTGCTTCCGGGCTTTTTTAAAAAACCGTGTAGCACCAGGCATGGTGGTGCATGTCTAATCCCAGCCACTCAGGAGGCTGAGGCGGGGAGGATCCATTTAGCCCAGGAGTCCAGCCTGGGCAAAATAGTGAGACCCAGTATCTGAAAGTAATCATAAAAATAAAAAGAATATAAATGAGGTCTTGTTGACGTTGGACAATTCAGGAATTCAGACTTGAACCTTAAACCTAGGAAAAGTTACTTTGTATCAGGATTCTAACAGTTATGCTTTATATTTGTGAAGTCCTTTAAAACATAATTTTCTCAAGTTATTTCTTTGAGATCTCAATCTGTCTTAGCATTTTGTAACTAATAACTGAAATTTTATTCAAAGGAACTGTAAACCTTAAAACACCAATTTATTTCCATGTGAAAAAGTGTTCCATATGACAAGTGTTTTTTGACTCTAAGTGCGTTAAATCTTTTGAAAGTGTAAATGCCAGGCTAGGGCAACTGCAGTTAATACTTACAGAGGTTAGTGAAGGGCTCATTAAGTTGTAGAGGAAGCAAGCTGGGAAGAATCAGATCAGATGTTTTCCTGACCAAAAAAAATGACCCTATAGAGAGCATCAAAATGTGGTGGTCTTGTTAAGTAATTGATCATGGTCTTCATTTTAATCTTAGTTCCGCCAGGCGCGGGGGCTCACACCTGTAATCTCAGCACTTTGGGAGGCCGAGGCAGGCGGATCATCTGAGGTCAGGAGTTTGACACCAGCCTAGCCAACATGGTGAAACCCCGTCTCTACTAAAGATACAAAAATTAGCTGAGCGTGGTAGTGGATGCCTGTAATCCCAGCTACTCGGGAGGCTAAGGCGGGCGAATCGCGTGAACCCAGGAGGTGGAGGTTGCAGTGAGCTGAGATTGCGCCACTGCACTCCAGCCTGGGCAACAAAGCGAGACTCTGTCTCAAAAAAGTAAAAAAAAACTTAGTTCCATGGAATTTTAAGCACTGTTCCCCCTCTAACCTGTGTCTAAAGAATTTGGCTGGGCACGGTGGCTCACCCCTGTAATCCCAACACTTTGGGAGGCCGAGGCAGACAGATCACGAGGTCAGGAGATCGAGACCATCCTGACTAACATGGTGAAACCCCGTCTCTACTAAAAATACAAAAAAATTAGCCAGGCATGGTGGCATGCACCTGTAGTCCCAGCTACTTGGGAGGCGGAGGTTGCAGTGAGCCGAGACCATGCCACTGCACCCCAGCCTGGGCAACAGGGCAAGACTCCATCTCAAAAAAAAAAGAATTAAAAGAATTTTCACTGTTTGCAAAATTGTCCTTTTTAATGCACCCTTAAGTGTTTGACACAAAAGGAATTGAGAGAACTTCTTAATTGTAGCCACATCTGATCTCTTCACTTCTGAATGTGATCATTGTCGGTGTTAGATGCTTGCTTTTTTTTTTTTTTTTTAAGAGACAGGGGTCTCACTCTGTTGCCTAGGGTGGAGTTCACTAGTTCATTGATAGTTCATTATCACCTCAAACTTCTGGCTCAAGCCATCCCTCCACCTCAGCCTCCTGAGTAGCTAGGACTACAGGTGGGCACCATCATGCCTAGCTAATTGTTAGATCCTTTTTTATGTTCTGCATTTTTTCAGTTATTTTTACATATTTCTCTCTTGATCCATGCAGTTATAGGATATATTCTTAATTTTAGAAAGTAAGGACTTTTCAGCCTGATGTGGTGGCTCACGCCTATAATCCCAGCACTTTGGGAGGCTGAGGTGGGCAGATCGCTTGAGGTCAGGAGTTCAATGTCCGTCCTGGCCAACATGGTGAAACCCCATCTCTACTGAAAAATGAAAAATCAGCCCAGCGTGGTTGTGGGTGCCCGTAATCCCAGCTACTCAGGAGGCTCAGGTAGGAGAATTGCTTGAACCTGGGAGGCAGAAGTTACAGTGAGCCAAGATGGTGCCATTATACTCCAGCCTGGGCAACGGGCGAAACTGCATCTCAAAAACGAGATGCCTAGCTTTCACCTTGTTAATGTTTTTCTAAATTTTGGAATAATAAGCTTATATAGGAATACTGCAAGAATTATCCATTTTTTTCTGATGTCCCAACATCACCAAATGTATTATCAAATGTATCCATCACAAGTAGGAATACATGGAAACATTACTGCTACCCACTAACCATTCATGTTGGCCTAGTAGTCCCAATAATAGTTTTGTCACACAAAAACACGATTATGTTGGCTGGGCACAGTGGCTCCTGTATTCCTAGCATTTTGGGAGCCCAAGGCAGGAGGATGACTTGAGGCCAGGAGTTCAAGACCAGGCTGGGTAATGTAGCAAGACTCTTTTTCTTGTTTGTTTGACATGGAGTTTCGCTCTTGTTGCCCAGGCTGGAGTGCAGTGGCACAATCTCGGCTCACCACAACTTATGCCTCCCAAGTTCAAGCGATTCTCCTGCCTCAGCCTCCGTAGCTGGAATTACAGGCATGCACCAGCATGCCCCGCTGATTTTTTGTATTTTTAGTAGACACGGAGTTTCTCCATGTTGTTCAGGCTGATCTCGAACTCCTGACCTCAGATGATCCACCCACCTCGGCCTCCCAAAGTGCTGGGATTACAGGCGTGAGCCACCGTGCCCAGCCAAGACCCTGACTTTTTAAAAAATGTTAAAAATAGGCCTGGCATGGTGGCTCACGCCTGTAATCCTGGCACTTTGGGAAGCCGAGGTGAGTGGATCATTTGAGGTCAGGAGTTCGAGACCAGCCTGGCAACATAGTGAAACCCCATTTCTACTAACAATACAGGCCAGGCACAGTGACTCACTCCTGTAATCCCAGCACTTTGAGAGGCCGAGGCAGATGGATCACCTGAGGTCGGGAGTTCAAGACCAGCCTGACCAACATGGAGAAACCCTGTCTCTACTAAAAATACAAAGTAGCCAGGCGTGGTGGCGCACGCCTGTAACCCCACCTAGGCCAAATTTGACTCTATAAGGGACTTTGCATAACATTTCATCCTCAGAATCGCTGATGGGCAGAGGACAGTTACATGTGGAAAGCTGAGGCAGGAGAATCACTTGAATCTGGGAGGCGGAGGTTGCAGTGAGCCAAGATGGTGCCATTGCACTCCAGCCTGGGCAACAAGAGTGAAACTCCATCTCAAAAAAAAAGATACAAAAATTATCTGGGTATGGTGATGGGCGCCTGTAATCCCAGCTATTCGGGAGGCTGTGTCCGGAGAATCATTTGAACCTGGGAGGCAGAGGTTGCAGTGAGCTGAGATCGCGCCATTGCACTCCAGCCTGGGCAACAGCGGACTCCGTCTCAAAAAAAAAAAAAAATTGTAAAAAATAAATAATTGTATTGAATTTAGTAGTTGTGCCTCAGTCTCCTTTAGTCTACGGCTCGGGCTTGCTTTTGCACCTTGGCATTTTAAGGTAAGAGGCTGTTGTGTAAACTCGAATTGGGTTTGTTGATGTTTCCTCCTGATTTGGTTCCGGCTCTGCATTTTGGGCAGGAATATTCAGAGGTGATGCTGTGTTCCTCCCATAGGACTGTATCAGGCAACACATGATTATGAATTTCCCCATTATTGGTGATGTCACTTAGTTGTGCTGTCTGCCGGGTTCTGCCACGGTAAAGTATGTATTCTGTAGGAAAGTACTTTGAGACTAAATATACTGTTCCTCATCAAACTTCTGCCCCCTAGTTTCAGTATCTATTGCTGTTTTTTGACTGAATAACTAAGATAGTTGCCAAGTAGTGGTTTCTGATCCTTCCATTCCTTCTACACTGATTGGTTGGTATTTTGTGCAGAAAAGCTTTCTCATATCTGATTTACTTGTCTCAATATGGACCCATGGGTATTTGAGTTTCTGGTGGGATTATTTGTTGTTTTTGAGACAGGCTCACCCAGGCTGGAGTGCAGCAGCACGATCACCGCTCACTGCAGCCTCGACCCCCCAGACTCAGGTGATCCTCCCACCCCAGCCTCCCAAGTAGGTGGGACTACAGGCATGTGCCACCAAGCCTAATTTTTGTATTTTTTGTAGAGACAGGTTCACCATGTGTCCCAGGCTGGTCTTGAACTCCTGAGCTCAAGCAGTCCTCCCACCTCTGCCTCCCAAAGTGCTAGGATGAGCCTCCGCGCCTGGCTTATCACTTAATGGGTTTTCAAAGGTGGGAGCAAAGAATGAAGGGAGAAAGGGAGCTCCCATCTTTTCCGTTACTGTATTTACTTAAAACTGGAAAAAAAAATGAATCACTGGGATGGTATTTCATTTATCTTTTGAAATGAAGAATAGATACATTAAATGATTCTCTAAAGACTATCCTTCAGCATCCCTAAAGCATTTCAAAACTATAGGCACAGTTTTTATTTTATCTTTCTGGCACCTGGTTTGGGCTTTGGGCGTAGATTAAAAACATGAGCCTTCTCCTGCCCCTGCTCCCTTTTATTCTCTGCTATCTTCTAAGCTCGACTTTTTATCTCTCAGGCCAAATTTGACTCTGTAAGGGACTTTGCATAACGTTTCATCCTCAGAATCACTGATGGGCAGAGGACAGTTACATGTGTTGGGAGGGATTAAAGTATGTGACATCAGTGCCACTTAAAAAATAAATACTGTCTCAACTATGAGTCTGGCTCTGAATGGTATCTCTTAATATGCTTAATGCAAGAATGGTGGGCCGGGTGTGGTGACTCACGCTTGTTATCCCAGCACTTCGGGAGGCCGTAGTGGGCGGATCATCTGAAGTCAGGAGTTTGAGACCAGCCTGGTCAACATGGCGGAACCCACATCTACTAAAAACAAAACAAAAAATTTAGCTGGGCATGGTGGCAGGCGCCTGTAATCCCAGCTACTGGGGAGGCTGAGGTAGGAGAATCGCTTGAATCCAGGAAGCGAAGGTTGCAGTGAGCAGAGATGACACTCCAGCCTGGGTGACAGAGCAAGACTCCGTCTCAAAAAAAAAAAAAGAAAGAAAGGTGCTATGTTGGGCTGTAAGGTGGCTCCAGGTGTGAAGCTGCTCAGGAAGTGGTGTGGTTTCAATGTGAATCTAACAGAGAAGTGTTTCTGAAACGGACTTACCTTCCTAAGTAGTGTTAATTAGGGTGAGGCGATAAATTCAATGTTGTTTGAAAAATCAGAGATAGTTTGAGACAGATGCGCTGGAGCTATTGGAGTGAAACCATGTTCCTGAAGGCAGCGATCACCCTGTAAGTGGGTTTTGCACTGTGAAAGGGATTCGTCTCCTGGTCTTGCAGGATTCATGTAGAGCCTGGCCTCTGTTAATGCTGTCAAACCTATGGCCAATGGATCGGCCACCTCTCTTCATGTAAGTTCATATTCTCTTGGGCTCTGGTTGGAAAATTAGGCCTTAGAAACTTAGTGAGAAAGGGAAAATCTAACGTGCTAAGACATCCTACTTGGATGTAATTGATTCCTATCTTTGCTTAAAGACATACTTTAGTAGGAGTAAGGAGTTCTCTCTGTGGCTTAAAAGATGGGCTCAGGACAAGCAGTTTCTTTCAGTCTGTTCACAAAGGCCCATTCTTTGCTTTGCGGCTGCAGCTGCTATTTTTGGAGCCTGGCTGCGTTGATGCGTTGCAGGTTTGTGTGTGCTTCCTAATTTGGTCTACAGGTTGTGATTTGGGAACCCTGGTTAAGAGGTAGAAGAAGTGCTGATGGTGAATTTCCCAGGTGAAAACACTGAAATGCTGTATCATGGCCGCCTCAGTTTATTTAAATAAGTGTCTTGGTTCAAGGCTGGACATTGTCTCTGATCATTGGCTCTGGTCATGGAGTGAAACATACTCCATGACCAAGTTTCAGGACAAATCACCACAGTCGGATTTAATACCCCACCGGGGACCCTGAGCCACCGTAGCCTTGACTGAAGCTACAAGCTTGGCATCTTCACCCACAGATGAGCCTCACGTTGCCTTCGTTCATTCATTCTCTACTTCCATTCTCTGAATTTGGATTTTGCCATTAAAATTGAATATGTTATAGCCAGGTGTGATGGCTCACACCCGTAATCCCAGTACTTTCGGAGGCCAAGATGGGAGGATTGCTTGAGTCCAGGAGTTCGAGACCAGCCTGGGCAACGTAGCAGCATCCTGTTCATACAAGAAATTTAAAAATTAGCCAGACGTGGTCGTGCCTGCCTGCAGTCCTAGCTACTCAGGTAGCTAAGGTGAGAGGATCACGAGCCCAGAAATTCAAGGCTGCAGTGAGCTGTGATCACGCCACTGCTGGGCGACAGAGCAAGATTCTGTCCCAAAAAAGAAAAGAAAAGAGAAAGAGATAAAAAGGAAAGAAGGAAGGAGAGAGGGAAAGAGAATGAAGGAAAGGAAAAAAAGAAAAAGAAAATTAGCCGGGTGTGGTGACCCACGCCTGTAATCCCAGCAGTTTGGAAGGCCAAGGTGGGCAGATCACCTGAGAGGTCAGGAGTTCAAGACCAGCCTGGCCAGCATTTTGGTGAAACTCTGTCTCTACAAAAATACAAAAAAATTAGCCAGGCATGGTGGGTGCCTGTAATCCCAGCTACTTGGGAGGCTGAACTGGAAGAATCGCTTAAACCCGGGAGACTTAGGTTTCAGTGAGCCGAGATCACACCACTGCACTTCAGCCTGGGTGACAGAGCGAGACTCCAAAAAAAATAAAAGAAAGAGAAGAAGAAAAGGAAAAAAAAAAAAAAAAGGAAAGAAGAGAGGGAGGGAGAAACATTTATCAGCAGTGGCACACATGCTTGAGAACCCTCAGGGTGAGTAGAATGGGGAGGGCCCTAAAGTGCCCTGCTACTGACAAGCCCCTGTCACCCTCTTCAGCCTTGCTTCTCATTAACCCTCAAACCTCTCAATATTTAGGAGGCAACTTAAGGCCGACATTCAATCAAGCTCATTAAATTATGAGTTTCTGGCAGGGTGTAGTGGCTCATGCCTGTAATCCCTTTGGAGGCCAAGACAGGTGGATACCTTGAGGTCAAGAGTTCGAGACCAACCTGGCCAACATGGTGAAACCAGTCTCTACCGAAAATACAAAAAGTAGCGAGGCGTGGTGGTGAGTGCCTGTAATCCTAGCTACTTGGGAAGCTGAGGCAGGAGAATCACTTGAACCCAGGAGGCGGAGGTTGCAGTGAGCTAAGATCCTGCCATTGCACTCCAGCCTGAGTGACGAGAGCAAAACTCTGCCTCAGAGGAAAAAAAAAAAAAAGGTATGTAACAAACCTGCACGTTATGCTCATGTACCCTAGAACTTAAAGTGTAAAAAAAAAAAAAAAGGACAAGCACAGTGCGTCACCCCTGTAATGCCAGTACTGTGGGAGGCCAAGGTGGGCAGATCATGTGAGGTCAGGAGTTCAAGACCAGCCTGGACAACATGGTGAAACCCCGTCTCTACTAAAAATACAAAACTTAGCGCACCTGTAATCCCAGCTACGCGGGAGGCTGAGGTAGGAGAATCGCTTCAACCCTGGAGGTGGAGATTACAGTGAGCCGAGATCAAGCCATTGCATTCCAGCCTGGGTGACAAGAGTGAGACTCCCTTGCCGGGCGCGGTGGCTCAAGCCTGTAATCCCAGCACTTCGGGAGGCTGAGACGGGCGGATCACGAGGTCAGGAGATCGAGACCATCCTGGTTAACACGGTGAAACCCCGTCTCTACTAAAAAAATACAAAAAACTAGCCGGGCGACGTGGTGGGCGCCTATAGTCCCAGCTACTCGGGAGGCTGAGGCAGGAGAATGGCGTAAATCCAGGAGGCGGAGCTTGCAGTGAGCTGAGATCCGGCCACTGCACTCCAGCCTGGGCGACAGAGCGAGACTCCGTCTCAAAAAAAAAAAAAAAAAAAAAAAAAAGTGAGACTCCCTCTCAAATACATAAATAAACAAATTATTAGTTTCTTGGGGTACCATTGTATTCTAAACACTTAGCAGACTACCAAAGCCCCTGGCCTGTGGTCGGTGCCCAGTAAGTGGGGACTGAATGCCTGAATAGCTTCTTACTACCCTGCCCGCTGCCCCCCGCCGTTGCACAGGCACCCCGGATACACAGTTTATATTTAACTTCAAAAAAATAATCATATAAGGTTGCAAGTATCAACAGCTCAAGGTAGCTTAAACAAAAAACAACAGTAAAAGGGCACAGGGTGCCTCCTGGACCCCACCCTGGGAGATGTGTGGTCACCCTCACTCCTGCAGCCTCTTTAAGGACCACCTCTCTGCTCCTTAGTGCACTTCTGGGAGGCAGCTGTAATCGAGCTCCTGAGGTTTGATGTCTCTGTAAAATGGGTTTGCAGCGTGTGTGTGTGTGTGTGTGTATAGGCAGGCAATTCCCACAATGGCAGGCAGAATCCCCAAAAAGGCATCTGTAAGAGCATGATTTCCTAGACTTCAGCTAGTTTGTTTCATCTTCCCAAATATTGATATCCGAGTAGACTATTATTGAATCCTTTTAAATTATGTATATTTTTGGCCAGGCACAGTGGCTCACACCTGTAATCCCAGCACTTTGGAGGCCAAGGCAGGCGGATCACCTGAGGCCAGGAGTTCAAGACCAGGCTGGCCAATGTGGTGAAACCCCATCTCTACATATATATATACACAAAAATTCGCTGGACATTGTGGCGGGTGCCTGTAGTCCCAGCTACTCAGGAGGCTGAGGCAGGAGAATCGCTTGAACCCGGGAGGTGGAGGTTGCAGTGAGATTGCACCACTGCACTCCAACCAGGGCGACAGAGTGAGACTCTGTCTCAAAAAACAAAAAAATTGGCTGGGCGCAGTGGCTCACACCTGTAATCCCAGCACTTTGGGAGGCCAAGGTGGGCGGATCACGAGGTCAGGAGATCGACAGCATCCTGGCTAACACAGTGAAACCCAATCTCTACTAAAAATACAAAAAATTAGCCGGGCGTGGTGGCGGGCGCCTGTAGTCCCAGCCACTCAGGAGAGTGAGGCAGGAGAATGGCGTGAACCTGGAAAGTGGAGTTTGCAGTGAGCCAAGATTGCGCCACTGCACTCCAGCCTGGGCGACAGAGCAAAACTCCGTTTTAATTATTATTTTTTGAGATGGAGTCTCGCTCTGTTGCCCAGGCTGGAGTGCAGTGGCACGATCTCGGCTCACTGCAAGCTCCGCCTCCCAGTTCAAGTGATTCTCCTGCCTCAGCCTTTTGAGTAGCTGGGACTACAGGTGTGCACCACCACACCCGGGTAATTTTTTGTATTTTTAGTAGAGATGGGGTTTCACCATGTTGGCCAGGATGGTCTCAGTCTCTTGATCTCGTGATCTGCCCGCGTCAGCCTCCCAAGATGCTGGGATTACAGGCGTGAGCCACTGCGCCCAGCCTTAAATTTATTTTTAAGAGATTTTTTTAAAAATCACTGCTATAAAGGTAAAATAAGTATTAGTTGCCATGAATTGAAAGTATTTTTGGGCCATGTACAGTGACTCACCCCTGTAATCCTAACACTTTGGGGGGCCACAGTGTGAAGATCACTTGAACCCAGGATGGTTTAAACCCTTTGAGGAGTTTAAGGCAAGCCTGGGCAACATAGTGAGGCCCCATCTCTATTTATAAATAAATAAATAAATAAATAAATAAATAAATAAATAAATAAATAAATGTACTTTAAAGATAAATACAATGAAAACAAAACAATATCTTAAGTTCCAGTTGGATGCCTTTGGGGCCAAAGGCTCGGAGCACTAGGTCTGGAAAGAGGAGTGAACACATCAGTCACAACTTTCCTGGAGCTGTCAAATTTGAATGGGGATATTCCAACAATAAACCCATAAATCCTCTAACACGTGGGCATATGCCAGGAAGAACCAAGCAAGCTAGGGAAAATGCACACTCTGAGGCTGGGGGTGGGGACAAGGAAGTCCTCCTGGAGAAGGTCACATCTCTCATGGAGCATCCTCCCTGCGGAAGGAATGGCCAGTGCAAAGGCCTGAGGCTCATGGTGGATTCTCCACCCGCCCAGTGTGGGGAACACTGCTTCACTGATCTCAAGCTTGGTACCATTGCTCACTCTCGTAATGAATGTATCTGCCTCAAGCACTTTTTTTTTTTTTTTTTTTTTTTTTTTTTTCGGACAGAGTCTCGCTCTGTCACCCAGGCTGGAGTGCAGTGGTGCAGTCTTGGCTTACTGCAGCCTCAACCTCCTGGGTTCAAGCAATTCTCATGCCTCAACCTTCCTAGTAGCTGGGATTACAGGCATGCGCTACCACACTTGGCTAATTTTTTTGTATTTTTAGTAGAGACAGGGTTTGGCCATGCTGGCCATGCTGGTCTTGAACCCCTGGCCTCAAGTGATCCTCCTGCCTCGGCCTCCCAAAGTGCTTGGATTACAGGCCTGGGCCACCACACCCGGCCCTAGCATATTTTAATGAGTACTACCCAAGTGCATTAGATACTGAGAGATGAGTAGGAACGATTACCTGCTTCCAGTCAGCCCTCGTGTGCAGGGTCTGGATTCTTCTCCGCTCCTCGAGGGACTGCTAAAGCTATGAGGTCAGCCCCACTCACAAGCGTCCGGATTACAAAGCAAGATTATTATGTTTTTCTTTATTTTTCCCCACCCCACTAATCATGCCCCTAAAGCAAGATTATTGATCGGTGATCTGAAACATAACTGACAAGCTGAGGGGATCTCCCCAGGAAGGGAAGCTACTTGAGAAACTGAATTTAGATCAGAAGTTGATTGTTCAGAATACAGCCGAGTCCAGAGATTGGGCGGCACTGAGGGAGGTTTCTGTCAAGCCGTCCCATTCCAGGATTCCCTGTCACACCAACGAAGCAAGTGCTGAGCAGGTTTGCACTAACGCGAGCTGGCGTTTGTCTGGACCTTAAGACTCTTTAAATAGCTTTTCATAGATTTAATCCTCACAGTGCCTCTGTGAATATAAGTATAACTATCTCCATTTTACAAATGAGGAAATCCGAAGTTCAGGGAGGGTAAAGGGTTTACCAAGGTCAGACAACCAGTGTTAATCGTGAGGTAATTAGCCTTAGATTAGGGAGAGGTAGTTTGATATAAATGATATCTGACATAATATATGGGTTTAGGCATTCTTGGCTCCAACCAATGATGCCAGTCCAGGAAAATGTTACACCTGCTCAGATGTGAACCCTGCTGTGGGCTGGAGAAGAAGGCACCCTCACCCCAAACCTCCCCAGGAGGAGAAAAGCCCGCAGCTAAGAGAAGTGTAAAAGAACTATCAAAAGTCCATGAAATTGGCCACATAATTTGTGTTTGTGTTGCAACACCGTCCAAATCGCAACATTTTCATCAAAATAGAAAACTGAAATCCCCCATCTTTACCCTGTGGGCCAGGCGAGCCTGTGAGGCTAAGCTCCTCCTGGGGTGAAGGTAGGGGGCTGGGATTTTTTTTCTTTTGAGACGGAGTCTCTCTCTGTTGTCCAGGCTGGAGTGCAGTGGCGCAATCTCAGCTCACTGCAAGCTTCACCTCCCAGGTTCACGCCACTCTCCTGCCTCAGCCTCCCGAGTAGCTGGGACTACAGCTGCCATGCCCAGCTAATTTTCTGTGTTTTTAGTAGAGAAGGGGGTTTCACCGTGTTAGCCAGGATGGTCTCGATCTCCTGACCTCGTGATCCGCCCGCCTCAGCCTCCCAGAGTACTGGGATTACAGGCGTGAGCCACCACACCTGGCCAGGGGGTGCTGGGATTCTAATGCCTCGTCTTCAAGGGGTTCCATGGAGGCTTCTCGGGCTGTGGCCCGTTCAGTTACAGAAGAGCCTTGATTTCATACTTTGCCATTGCTACCTTGAGATCCTGAGATTCCTTCTTCTTCTTTCTGTTCCTTGTTTTTTTTTTTTTTTTTTTTTTCCTGGTTTGTTTGTTTTTGAGACAGAGTCTCCAGTCTCACTCTGTTACCCAGGCTGAATTAATTGTTTCTTTTCTTTTCTCTTTTTCTTTTTTTTTGAGACAGAGTGTCACTCTGTCACCCAGACTGGAGTGCAGTAGCGCGATCTGGGCTCACTGCAACCTCTGCCTCCCGGGTTCAAGAAATTATCCTGCCTCAGCCTCCCGAATAGCTGAGACTATAGGTGCCCATCACCACACCTGGCTAATTTTTGTATTTTTAGTAGAGACAGGGTTTCACTATGTTGGTCAGGCTGGTCTCGAAATCCTGACCTCATGATCCACCCGCTTTGGCCTCCCAAAGTGCTGGGATTACAGGCGTGAGTCACCGCACCCTGCCCAGTATTACTAATAATTGTTTTTTAACGAGGGGGCCAGCATTTTCATTTTACATTGGGTCTTGCAGAGAACCCATCCAGTCCTGCTACTGCCTCTTTCTTGCTACTTCTTCCTCCTTTTTCTCTCCTTAGCAAAGAGCTATCTGCTCTTGCCTTTTCTTTTTTTTTTTTTCTTTTTCTTTTTTTGAGACAGAGTCTGGCTCTGTTACCCAGACTGGAGGTTCAGTGGCACAGTCATAGGTCACTGCAATTTTAATTTTGAACTTCTGGACTCAAGCAGTCCTCCCTGCCTGAGCCTCCCAAGTAACTGGAATTACAGGTGTGTGCCACCATGCCTGTCTAACTTTTGGAAGAGACAAGAGACTGCGGTCTCACTATGTTGCTTAGGCTGGTCTCAAAGTCCTGGGCTTCAGCGATCCACCGCCTCGGCCTCCCAAAGTGCTAGGATTATAGGCGTGAGGCGTGAGCCGTGAGCCGTGAGCCACAGCGCCCAGCTCTCTTGCCTTTTTTTTTTTTTTTTTTAGATAGAGATCACTGGACAATCTTGGTTCACTGCAACTTCCTCCTCCTGGGTTCAAGCGATTCTCCTACCTAAGCCTCCCAAGTAGCTGGGATTACAGGCACCCACCACCACGTCTGGCTAATGTTTGCATTTTTAGTATGCCGGGGGGACATTCCCCTCCCTTCTGATCCTCCTCCCTTTCTAAGCCCCTCTCCACTCTCCTCGACCCCTGGGCACCTTGAAGCGGGCCTTCTAGACATGCCAATCCTATACCCTCAGGCCTTGCCCGTCTAACAGCCCTTCCCTGACCTCCCATGACCCCTCAGCCCCATGCCGTCCCAGGGTTTGTCATTCTTCCTTGTCTCTTTCTCTCTTTCTCTTTCTTTCTCCTCTCTTTTCCTTCCTTCCTTCCTCCCTCCCTCCCTCCCTTCCTTCCTTTCTCTCTTCCCTCCCTCCCACCCTTCTTCCTTCCTTCTTTCCTTCCTCCCTCCCTCCCTTCTTCCTTCCTTCCTTCCTCCCTCCCTCCCTCCCTTCATTCAGACAGAGTTTCACTCTTGTTGCACAGGCTGGAATGCAGTGGCACAATCTCGGCTCACTGAGACCTCTGCCTCCCAGGTTCAAGATTCTCCTGCCTTAGTCTCCCAAGTAGTTGGGATCACAGGCACCTGCCACCACGCCCGACTAATTTTTGTATTCTTAGTAGAGATGGGGTTTCACCATGTTGATCAGGCGGGTCTTAAACTCCTGACCTCAGGTGATCCACCCGCCTCAGCCTCCAAAAGTGCTGGGATTACAGGCGTGAGCCACCGCACCCAGCCTGCCTTGCATTTCTTGTGACTCCTGAGCAGCATCCTTGTTCCTGCTCACTTCTGCCTCCTGCCTCTAGACTATGGGCTTGCTCCTGGGTTCCGGGACCTGGTCGACTTTGCTCACAGTTGTATCCTCAGCACCTAGATTGTCTGGAACATGAAGGTGCTCAGTAAATATTTATTGGGTGGGCAAGTGCATAGAATGTCACCCACAAGCCATGTCCCTGAGAGTGTCAGGCATCAAAGGGAGGAAAGACAAGTTTTGCCACCCGATCCAGCAGGAAACAGCAGGGCTGGAGATGGACCTCAAAACCTGCAGAGAAGAAGGGCTCCCTAAGTGTTCCTTCTAAGCCACGCATTCCTGGGAAAGAGCAGGGCAGAAGAGCCAGCGGGGAGCAAGCCTATTGGGAAGGAGGCTGCGTCAGCGTGATTTCGACGTGTAGAAACAATTCTGGGTCCCACAAGATGGCAAGAGTGAATGAGCAGATCCACTTTGAATCTCTAAGTGCTACCAAAACAAGAATAATTCCCAAATCTATGTCATGAGCTAAGGATCTCTCTTGAGCCTTGAACTAGTTTATCTAAATAACTCCTAGACATCTCTCTCCCCGAGCAGGGCCCCGGGCACCTCAAACCCAATCTCTCCAAAGCAACCCCTAAGAGCAGGGGCTGGGATTGAAACCCTGGAGTCACCACTTGTTCTCTCTGCCATCTTGGCTAAGTTACTAAAGTTCTCTCATGCTGTTTTCCTCAACTGAAAATTGAGTATAAACAATAGAATAGGGCCAGGCACGGTGGCTCACGGCTGTAATCCGAGCCCTTTGGAAGGCTGAGGTGGGTAGATCACTTGAGGTCAAGAGTTCAAGACCATCCTCGCCAACATGATGAAACCCCGTCTCTACCAAAAATGCAAAATATTAGCTGGGCGTTGTGGCACACGTCTGTAATCCCGGCTACTCAGGAGGGTGAGGCAGGAGAATCACTGAAATCCAGGAGGTGAAGGTTGCAGTGAGCCGAGATTGTGTCCTGCACTCCAGCCTGGCAACAGAGCAAGACCCCCTCTCGAAAACAAAACAAAACAAACAATAGTATAGGCCAGGCACAGTGGCTCACACCTGTAATCCCAACACTTTGGGAGGCCGAGGCAGGCAGATCATCTGAGGTCAGGAGTTCGAGACCAGCCTGGCCAACATACAGTGAAACCCCATCTGTACTAAAAAATTACAAAAATTGGCCGGGTGTGGTGGCTCACACTTGTAATCCCAGAACTTTGGGAGGCTGAGGTGGGTGGATCATGAGGTCAGGAGATCGAGACCATCCTGGCTAACACGATGAAACCCCGTCTCTACTAAAAATACAAAAAATTAGCCTGGCGTGGTGGCGGGCACCTGTAGTCCCAGATACTCTGGAGGCTGAGGCAGGAGAATGGCTTGAACCCAGGAGGCGGAGCTTGCAGTGAGCCAAGATTGCGCCACTGCACTCCAGCCTGGGCAACAGAGAGAGACTCCAACACACACACACACAAAAAAATCACAAAAGTTATCTGGGTGTGGTGGTGCATGCCTGTAGTCCCAGCTACTTGGGAAGCTGAGGCAGGAGCATTGCTTGAACCTAGGAGGAGGTTGCCGTGAACCGAGATCACGCACCACTGCACTCCAGCCTGGGTGACAGAGCAAGACTCCATCTCTCAAAAACAAAAAAACACACACACAAAAATTAGCTGGGTGTGGTGGTAAGCACCTATAGTCTTAGCTATTCGGGATGCTGAGGCTGGAGAATCGCTTGAACCTGGGAGGTTGCAGTGAGCTGAGATCGACCCACTGTACTCCAGCCTGGGCGACAAAGTGAGACTCTGTCTGAAAAAACAAACAAACGAAAAACAACAGAATACACATCATTAATACAGCAGAGTCCTAGTGGCCCCCATAGTGAAATTCTAACACCTTGCAGAGAACAGAATCAAATTGTCAACCTCTGAGGGCTATTCTGTATTCACAGATTCATTTGTAGAAGATGCATTTCATTATACGTTGTGTTTTTAGCAGTTACAGTGATGGCATGTTCCTTGGCAACTTTAGCCTGGAGAGATGAGATTTGTAGCAGAAACCACTCATCTGCATTTCTTGTCTTTCACCTCAAAGAACAGTGAAGAGGCTGTAAGGTCATCTGGTTTCT
This sequence comes from Rhinopithecus roxellana, assembly GCF_007565055.1. Classification (NCBI taxonomy): domain Eukaryota; kingdom Metazoa; phylum Chordata; class Mammalia; order Primates; family Cercopithecidae; genus Rhinopithecus; species Rhinopithecus roxellana. The sequence goes on from NC_044567.1 coordinate 75,768,192, forward strand.
GAGGAACTTCAGCTCTACCCTCAGGCAGGTTCCGCTGCTCCATAAGGCCTATGACACTGTTAGGGGCCCTGGAAATTGTTTTAATTAATTTTAAAATCAGAAGAAAATATGCATATAATAATAATGAATATTATGAGAATGAATCCAGACCAAATTATGATCCCTTACCCCCGCCCTTGTCCAAGTGAATGGAGAAGGGCGTGCATGTACCCTGAGCTGAGGCAGTCAGAGCCCCAGACCCCAGACAGAGAGGACAGCCCGCTCCAGGCAGCAGGATCTGGACAGTGAATGCTGGGAGATTTGGGAGGCCAGGAAGGCTGAGGGGAGGCAGCCACAGGAGATCCCAGGGTGAAGAGCATGGCAGGCCAGGGTGAAAGCAAGTATAAAAGCTCCCAGGCAGGAAAATGTCTGCATTCAAGCAGCTAAAGGCAGGCCCCGCAGTGTTCCCAGCAAGAATGGTGGAGGAGACTGGAGATGGCGGTAGGGTTGGACCGCCTGGGCCTTATAAGCCAGAGGGAGCTGAGATTTTTTTTTCACTCCAATGAGCAACTATTAAAGGGTTTTAAGGGAGGGAGTACCAGGTCTAATTTACGTTTTAAAGAGATTAGCACTGTGGAAAGTGTACTGTGGGCGTGGGGCAAGAGCTGAGAGCCAATGGAGGGCCCTCGATACTTCCGGACTCCGAATGGGGGAGCCAGGCTTCAGTGATGGAGGTGAGGATGGGGACATGTGGGTCCAAGCGGACCCGTGGGTGGAAGGGCTGGAGGGGAAAAGGAAAGGCTGTTATCAAGGATAAATGGCAGTGATGGTCGTGCTGTTCTGCTCCTGAGCTGGGGAAGAAGGGAAGACATGGAGACTTCTGTTCAGATCCATTGAGGTAACCATGGCACACCTACATGGAAGTGTGGAGAAGGCAGTGGAACCTGTCAGTCTGGAGTGGCGGAGACAGGTCAGGGCTGGACGCCCCTGGATGCTGGTGGCATCGGTGCACAACTGGTGTTTGAAACCACAAATCTCCGGGTTGGGGACGAAATGGGAACGTGCTGCGACCCGGAAACTCAGAGGAATCTGCTCTTGTCGGGTCCCCGCTGAAGACAGAGAATGAAGGCAGAGAATGAAGACAGAGAAGGAGCCTTTTTTTTTTTTTAATTTGAGACGGAGTTTCGCTCTTGTTGACCAGGCTGGAGTGTAATGGTGCCATCTCAGCCCGCTGCAACCTCCGCCTCTGGGGTTCAAGCGATTCTCCTGCCTCAGCCTCCTGAATAGCTGGGATTACAGGCGCCCACCACGTCCAGTTAATTTCTGTATTTTTAATAGAGATGGGGTTTCGCCATGTTGGCCAGGCTGGTCTCTAACTCCTGACCTCAGGTGATCCGCCCTCCCAAAATGCTGGCATTACAGGAGTCAGCCACTGCACCCAGCGAGAAAGATTCTTTATATCTGGTAATGCAAGTGGCTCCTGACCTTGACCAGAGCCGTCTGGGTGGAGGGAGGGATCTGGAAGTCAAACTGGGATGGGAAGGAAGAGTAAAACAGCATGATCACCAGTGCCTGGCCTCATCCTTGCCTGGGGTCTGGATTAAAAAGTAGCTATGAGCCAGGTATAGTCCCAGCTACTCGGAGGCCAAGGCAGGAGGATGGCTTGAGCCCAGGATGTTGAGGCTGTGAGTAAGCTACAATTGCACCACTGCATTCCAGCTTGGGTGACAAAGCAAGACCCCATCTCTGAAATAAAAAAAAATTTACACTTAAAAAAAAAAAAGTTATATAGAACATTTTGGGGGCAAATGGGGAAATTGGAAAGTGGACTCCATATTAGATAATACATTTTTGTTGTTGTTGTTTTGAGACAAAGTCTCACTCTGGCATGCAGGATGGAGTGCAGGGAGCTCACCGCAGTCTCAACTTCCTGGGCTCAAGTGATCCTCCAGCCTCAGCCTCCTAAAGTGCTGGGGTTACAGGTGTGAGCCACCATGCCTGGCCTGTATTACATACTATAGCAGCTCTGAATTTGTTGTGTGTGACAATGGTGTGTGGTAAGAGAGAAACTCTGTAGGAGACACACATTGCAGTATTTAGGGCAGAAAGAGTAGATACCTGAAACTTTCTGGTACTCCAACAATAACAACAAATTCAACACATTCCCCATACACAGAGAAAGCATAGACGGCAAAATGCTAATTGGAAAAACCTAGGTGAAGAATATGTTAGTATTTTTTCAACTCCTCTTTCAGCTTAATTTTTTCCTTACAAAGTTGGGTGCAGCTGGGCGCAGTGGCTTACTCCTGTGATCCCAGCACTTTGGGAGACCGAGGCAGGTGGATCACCTGAGGTCAGGAGTTCAAGACCAGCCTAGCCAACATAGCGAAACCCCGTCTCTACTAAAAATACAAAAAATTAGCCAGGCGTGGTGGTGCAACAAGAGCAAAACTCCGTCTCAAAAAATTTTAACAATAAAAATAAATAAATGAATTAGCTGGGTGTGGTGACGGGCGCCTGCCTGTAATCCCAGCTACTCTAGAGGCTGAGGCAGGAGAGTCGCCTGACCCCAGGAGGCGGAGGTTGCAGCGAGCTGAGATCTTGCCATTGCACTCCAGCCTGGATGACAGAGTGAGACCCTGTCTCCAAAAAAAAACAAAGTTGGGTGTGGTGGCTCACGCCTGTCATCCCGGCACTTTGGGAGGTCGAGGCCGGCAGATTATTTGAGGTCAGGAGTTCAACACCAGCCTGGCCAACATGGTGAAACCCCATCTCTACTAAAAATACAAAAATTAGCCAGGCGTGGTGGCAGGCGCCTGTAATCCCAGCTACTCAGGAGGCTAAGGAAGGAGAAGCGCTTGAAGCTGGGAGGTGGAGGTTCTGGTGAGCCAAGATTGCACCATTGCACTCCAGCCTGGGCGACAGAGCAAGAATCTGTCTCAAAAAAAAAAGAGGCCAGACGTGGTGACTCAAGCCTGTAATCCCAGCACTTTGGGAGGCCAAGGCGGGCAGATCATGAGATCAGGAGATCAAAACCATCCTAACACAGTTAAACCCTGTCTCTACTAAAAATACAAAAAATTAGCTGGGTGTGGTGGTGGGCAGCTGTAGTCCCAGCTACTCAGAAGGCTGAGGCAGGAGAATGGCGTGAACCCGGCAGGCGGAGCGTGTAGTGAGCCAAGATCGCACCACTGCTGTGCTCCAGCCTGGACGACATAGTAAGACTCTGTCTCAAAAAAAAAAAAATTATTTTAATTACAAAAAGGAAGGGTGACTAGCAGGGTCAAGAGAAAGTTTCATACAATTGATAAATGTTTTGAAGAATGGGAGCATGAGTGTGTGTTGAAAGCAATGCTTGTGGGAGGGAGGAGGAGAAGGTGATAACGTCAGCCGGGGTGAGAGGTGCAGGGCAGAGTCCTGAAGGAGCAGGTGGATGGCCCAGAGTGAGGGCCTGGAGGGTGGCCTTTGCCCAATGTTGGCAGCCACAGGTCAGACGGGCAACTTGGTGGGGGCGTTCCTGTCTGATGACTTCCCCTCTCTTCTCTACGTAGGATATGAGGCTCTCTGCTAAGAAGGGCCAGGAGAGCAATGGGGAGGCTCCCGCAGAGAAAAACTGGTGAAATTTGTGGGTTTGTGTTGACGATCTGGGTGAAGATTGTTTATTGGATTAGGGAGGGAGGAAAGAGGAGAGATTAAGTCCCCACACCTCTGAGACTCAGTTTCTCTATCTGCAACCTGAGGAGCTTGAACTAGGAGATCTCAAAGGACTCTGAGCTCCTGTATGCTCACTGTCCCTTTAGGAAGTGATGGGAATCGTATACTGAATAGCACGAGCCTGGGTTATTTAAGAATTAAGGATAGCGGCTGCTCTGCCTATGGAGTAGCAGGCATTCCTTTTTTTTTTTTTTTTTTTTTTTTTTGAGACAGAGTTTTGCTCTTGTCGCCCAGGCTGGAGTGCAATGGCGTGATCTCGGCTCACTGCAACTTCCGCCTCCTGGGTTTAAGCAATTCTCTGCCTCAGCCGCCCATGTAGCTGGGATTACAGGCGCCCACCACCACGTCTGGCTAATTTTTATATTTTTAGTAGAGATGAGGTTTCACCATCTTGGCCAGGCGGGTCTTGAACTCCTGACCTTGTGATCCACCCGCCTCGGCCTCCCAAAGTGCTGGGATTACCGGCGTGAGCCACTCCACCTGGCGGAGTAGACATTCTTTTATTCCTTTACTTACTTAATAAACTTGATTTCACTTAAAAAAAAATTAAGGATAGTTAGTAAAAACTAGACAATTGCCTAAGAGGTTTCTAATTGAGGATTAAATCCAATAAATACAAGGCCAGGCATGGTGGCTCACGCCTGTAATCCCAGCACTTTGGGAGGTTGGGGTGGGCAGATCACCTGAGGTCAGGAGTTCGAGACCAGCCTGACCAATATGGCGAAACCCTCTATCTAATAAAAATACAAAAATTAGCCAGGTATGGTGGCATATGCCTGTAATCCCAGCTACTCAGGAGGCCGAGGCAGGAGAATTGCTTGAACCTGGAAGGCACAGGCTGCAGTGAGCCGAGATCGTGCCACTGCACTCCAGCATCCTGGGTGACAGAGAGACTCTGTCTCAAAAAAAAAAAAAAAAAAAAAGCAAAAACAACAAAAAAAACAATAAATACAAAGAGGCACATGAAAGGCAGAGTTCTGGCCGGGCATGGTGGCTCATGCCTGTAATCCCAGCACTTTGGGAGGCTGAGGTGGGCACATCACAAGGTCAGGAGAGTGAGACCATCCTGGCTAACATGGTGAAACCTTGTCTTTACTAAAAATACAAAAAATTAGGTGGGCATGGTGTTGGGCACCTGTAGTCTCAGCTACTCAGAGGGCTGAGGCAAGAGAATCGCTTGAACGGGAGGTGGAGGTTGCAGTGAGCTGAGATCGCACCACTGCCCTCCAGTCTGGGTGACAGAGTGAGAATCCTTCTCAAAAGAAAAAAAAAAGAAAAAAGAAAGAAAGAGAAAAAGAGAGGCTGGGCGTGGTGGCTCACACATGTAATCCCAGCACTTTGGGAGGCCGAAGCAAGTGAATCACCTGAGGTCAGGAGTTGGAAACCAGCCTGACCAACAGGGAGAAACCCCGTCTCTACTAAAAATACAAAATTAGTCAGGCGTTGTGGCGCATGCTTGTAATCCCAGCTACTCGGGAGGCTGAGGGAGGAGAATCGCTTGAAACCGGGAGGCAGAGGTTGCAGTGAGCCGAAATCGCACCACTGCACTCCAGCCTGGGCAACAAGAGCGAGACTCTGTTAAAAAAAAAAAAAAACAAAAGAGAAAGAAAAAAGATAAAAAGAAAAGCAGACTGCTTAAGACTTCAGAGCACCCCTGGGGGAGTGAAGAGATGGCGCACAGGCCAAGGGCTCTGAGATGCATGACAAGGTGCTGTTTGGGTGAAGGCGGTGCGGGGTCCTTTTCAGAGTACATACTGCTTTCTCCTTGCTCTGGGTGAAGTTCACATCACACATGAAGTGAAACAGCACATCAATGTGATGAACACAGGTAACACTGAGGAAACCTGTGTGTGTGAGCAAATATAGCGTGAAAGGGTTCAGGGATTTCTCTTCTTTTCTTTTCTTTTTTGAGACTGAGTCTCGCTCTGTTGCCCAGGCTGGAGTGCAGTGGCACGATTTCGGCTCACTGCAACCTCCACCTCCCAGGTTCAAGCGATTTTTCTGCCTCAGCCTCCCAAGTAGCTGGGACTATAGGCATGTGCCATGATGCCCAGCTAATTTTTGTATTTTTAGTAGAGTCAGGGTTTCACTATATTGGCCCATCTGGTCTCAAACTTCTGACCTTGTGATCCGCCGGCCTCAGCCTCCCAAAGTGCTGGGATTACAGGCATGAGCCACTGCACCCAGCCGTCCTGTTTTTTGGGGTGTGTGTGTGTGTGTGTGGTGTGTGTGTGTGTGTGTGTGTAAGAGGGAGTCTCCCACTGTCGTCCATGCTGGAGTACAGTGGTGTGATCTCAGCTCACTGCAACCTCTGCCTCCCAGGTTCGAGCAATTCTCCTGCCTCAGCCTCCTGAGTAGCTGGGATTATAGGCTTGTGCCACCATGCCTGGCTAATGTTTTGTATTATCAGTGGAGACAGGGTTTCACCATGTTGGCCAGGCTGGTCTTGAACTCCAGGCCTCAAGTGATCCACCTGCCTCAGCCTCCCAAAGTCCTGGTATTACAGGCGTGAGCCACCGTACCTGGCCAATAGTTTTTTTTTTTTTTTTAAGGGACAAGTGTCTCCCTCTTTCACCCAGGCCGTAACCCTGAACTGCTGGGCTCAAGCGATCCTTCTGCCTCAGCCTCTCAACTCTCCAGTAGCTAGGACTACAGGTGCACACCACCATGCCTGGCTAATTTTTAAATTTTCTGTAGAGAGGGGATCTTGGTATGTTGCCCAGGCTGGTCTCAAACTTCTGGCCTCAAGTGATCCTTCTGCCTCAGCCTCCCAAAGTGCTGGAATTACAAACGTTGCGCCACAGTGCTCGGCCAACAATAGATTTATAATATCATTGAGGGCAGGGATTGTGAGTCATCATCAGCTCCCCAGTGACTGGCAGCATGCCAGGGATGGAGGAGGGGAGAGAGGGAAGGAAGGGAGGCTTCTCAGCCCGACAGTTCAGCCAAGTGCAGGCACTGTCATGTTCATGGCCACCAGGCGCCTGCCAAGCACCAGGCTCTGTGCTGCCCACTTTACACAGATGGTCTCACTTGGCCTTGATGACAACCTGTGGAGGTTGGTATTATTTACTCCAAGAGGAAACTAAAGGCAGAGAGTTTAAATAACTTGTCAAAAGTCACATGGCAGAATCAGGATTTGAACTCAGATGTGTTGAACTGAAGCTTGTGCTCTTCTTGACTGCCTGGCTGTGCAGTCTTCCAGAAGAGCACGGCATGGACTTCTGGAATTCTTGCAGCCACTCGACTCAAAAGCAGTTAGCACAGTGCTGAGCGCAGGTAATAGGGCATTTGACAAATGCCAGTGACTGTTGACAGAATGATTGACAGTGTGAATGAATGAATGAGTGAAGTGACTTCCTGTCTTATAAGGTCTTTCTCTTCAAATGGAAGATTTCCTCATAGCCTTTGAATGCTCAATCTAATTAAGGCAAAAAGGCATCAGAGAATTGCGGGGCCTTTCCTTTATTAACTGTCAAGTCCAATCTGGAGGCTGTTTACGTGCCAAGGTCAGAGATCAGTCTTTAGCTGCTCTCCTCTCATTCATCTGGCCAAGCTCAGAACATAAAGTTTATTGATGCAAAACTGATTGGCAGGCTGGGCTAACAAGCTGGCGGGAACAGGGAGTATCAGAAAGAGTTCTAAGCCAGCGCCAGCTCAGCCCGGCTCCTTTGCTGTCCTAACTTCCCTGTGCTCTAGGTTGCAGGGTCGCACCTTTCAGAACTGAACCCCAGAAGAGCAGCAAATGCTGCCTGGCCTTTTGGCAGTTCTCATGGAGCCGAACCAAGAGCAGGAGGGGCAGCAGTCCTTATTCCTGGTTTTGCCCATTAATGTGGAAAGAGCGAGGCATGAAAGATTAGGCAGTATAGTCGTGGTTTTTTTTGTTGTTTTTTTTAGACAGAGTCTTGATCTGTCGCCCAGGCTGGAGTGCAGTGGCGTGATCTCGGCTCACTGCAAGTTCTGCCTCCCAGGTTCACGCGATTCTCCTGCTTCAGCCTCCCGAGTAGCTGGGACTACAGGCGCCTGCTACCACGCCTGGCAAATTTTTCGTGTTTTTAGTAGAGACGGGTTTCACCGTGTTAGCCAGGATGCTCTCGATCTCCTGACCTTGTGATCCGCCTGTCTCAGCCTCCCAAAGTACTGGGATTACAGGCGTGAGCCACCATGCCTGGCCTTTTTAAATTTTTTTTTTGAGACAGAGTCTCGCTCTGTTGCCCAGGCTGGAGTGAAGTGGCGTGATCTCGGCTCACTGCAAGCTCTGCCTCCCGGGTTCATGTCATTCTCCTGCCTCAGCCTCCCGAGTAGCTGGGACTACAGGCACCCGCCACCATGCCTGGCTCATTTGTTGTGTTTTTAGTAGAGACGGAGTTTCACCGTGTTGGCCAGGATGGTCTTCATCTCCTGACCTCGTGATCCGCCCGCCTCAGCCTCCCAAAGTGCTGAGATTACAGGAGTGAGCCACCGCGCCCGGCAGTATAGTCTTAAGACTTCACAAATCAAAGAAATTCCTGTGTAAGCCTCATCAGGCCTGGGGGTCGTGAAGAGGAAGGTAACTGTCATGCCTGCAGTTTGCAGCCAACCCATTACTAAGCAGCACCTATGGGGAGCTCCTGCCAGTGCCTCCTCCTCCATGCCCAGCAGGAAAGAGAGGCTGGGAAGGATGCATGGGCCCCACGCCTGGCTCTACTTGCAGTGCGCCCAGGATAAAAGCCAGGAGGCAGGCCTGACACGGTGACTAACGCCTGTAATCCCAGCAAATCCCAGCACTTTCCGAGGCCTAGGTGGGCAGATCATGAGGTCAGGAGATCGAGAGCATCCTGGCTAACACAGTGAAGCCCTGTCTCTACTAAAAATATAAAAAATTAGCTGGGCGAGGTGGTACACATCTGTAATCCCAGTTCCTTGGGAGGCTGAAGCAGGAGAATCTCTTGAACCTGGGACGCCCAGGTTGCAGTGAGTCGAGATCACGCCACTGTACTCCAGCCTAGGCAACACAGCAAGACTACGTCTCAGAAAAAAAGAAAAGGAAGCCAGGAGGTGGGCAGTCAGGAGAGGGAGGTGGACCCGGGAGCTGTGGCTTCTTTTTTTTTTTTTTTTTTTTGAGGCGGAATCTCGCTCTGTCGCCCGGACTGGAGTGCAGTGGCTGGATCTCAGCTCACTGCAAGCTCCGCCTCCCGGGTTTACGCCATTCTCCTGCCTCAGCCTCCCGAGTAGCTGGGACTACAGGCGCCCGCCACCTCGCCTGGTTAGTTTTTTGTATTTTTAGTAGAGACGGGGTTTCACCGTGTTAGCCAGGATGGTCTCGATCTCCTGACCTCGTGATCCGCCCGTGCCCGTCTCGGCCTTCCAAAGTGCTGGGATTACAGGCTTGAGCCACCGCGCCCGGCCGCTGTGGCTTCTTCTACTCAAGATAAAGGACGGCTCCCCTGGTTATTATCAGGACCAACTGATTTTGCCTGATCTGAGAGAAAACATCCTGACCACAGGTCACTTGAAATGCCCTGTAATTCAGAAACAGTGGCTGTCCACAGCAGACAGCCATCTAGATTTAAGTCCCCAAATTCACACACCACACCACAAAGTAAAACTGTCCACTTACAAGCAAAAAATAACAAACTTAAACAGACAAGCCCCCAACCCACTCTCATTTCATTTCCCTTGGTTCAAGGTCTCCTCTGAGCAGGTCATGTCTCCTGGTGTGTTTGCATACAGGCTGTGGGGGTGCGGGGAGGGAGTCCCTTTTCCTCTTAACCCAGGCAGGGCTGGCTCCAGGTTGCACAGAGCTCCAGAGACAAAACTGCTCACTGCAGAGAAGGGCAGGATCCAGCCCAAGCTCTACTCTGATGAGCTCTGAGATCGGGGGTGCTGACTTCATCTTCTATCTATGGCTTGGAACAATGATGATGACCATGACCCTCTGGTTTCAGTTCAGTCAATGAATGCGGAGCAAACTGCTATCGTCAGGCACTAGTCTAGGGAGGTGATTCAGAAAGGCTCCCAGAGATCCACACACCAATCACTAAACTAATACAACACGCTAAACGCTACATCTACAGTAGGGATAAAGTGTTTTATGTACACAGAGACATAAGGGAGTTGAGAAAAGCTTCAGAGGTTTTCTTTTTTTTTTTTTTTTTTTTTTTTTGAGACGGAGTCTCGCTCTGCCGCCCAGGCTGGAGTGCAGTGGCCTGGTCTCAGCTCACTGCAAACTCCGCCTCCTGGGTTTACGCCATTCTCCTGCCTCAGCCTCCCAAGCAGCTGGGACTACAGGCGCCCACCACGTCAGAGGTTTTCAAAGTGGTTTCCAGACCATCATTGGCCAGCCTCACCTGGAAAGTTGTTAGAAATGCAAATATCAGCCCCACCCCAGACCTGCTGAATCAAACATTCTGGGGGTGGGGCCCAGCAATCTGTGTTTGAGCAAGCCCTCCAGGTGATGATGATGTAACCTAAAGTCTGAGAATCATGTAGAGGTTGGAAAACTACGTTGCAACCAGCAACCTGTTTTTGCAAATAAAGTTTTATTGGAATACAGCCACAATCCTTCTTTCAGATATTGTTTGTGGCTATTTCCCTTTTAACCAGCAGAGTTGGTAGTCATGACAGAGACAATATGGCCTGCAAAGCCTGATTCTGCCAAGTAACTAGACGAGATTTCCCATACAGGGAGCATAGCCTAGATTTTTTTTTTTTTCTTTTTCTTTTTTTTTTTTGAGACAGAATCTCACTGATAACACAGGCTGGAGTACAGTGGTGGGTTCTCAGCTCACTGCAACCTCCACCTCCTGGGCTCAAGTGATCTCCCAACCTTAGCCTGCCAAGTAGCTGGGACGACGAGCATATGACAACATGCACAACTAGCTTTTGTATTTTTTTTTAAAGACGGATTTTTTTTTTTTTTTTGAGATGGCGTCTAGCTCTGTTGCCCAGGCTGGAGTACAGTGGCGCGATATCAGCTCACTGCAAGTTCCACCTCCTTGGTTCACACCATTCTCCTGCCTCAGCCTCCCAGGTAGCTGGGATTACAGGCGCCAGCCATCATACCCGGCTAATTTTTTTGTATTTTTAGTAGAGACTGGGTTTCACCATAGCCAGGATGGTCTTGATCTCCTGACCTCGTGATCCGCCCGCCTCAGCCTACCGAAGTGCTGGGATTACAGGCATGAGCCACCACGCCCGGCCTAAAAGACAGAATTTTGCATGTTGCCCAGGCTGGTCTCGAACTCCTGGGGTCAAGTGATCCGCCGCCTCAGCCTCCCAATGTGCTAGGATTACAGACATGAGCCACTCACTACACCTGGCCTTTGTTTGTTGGTTTGTTTTTAAGAGACAAAGTTTCAGTATATTGCCCAAGCTAGACTCAAACTCCTGGCCTCAAGCAATCCTCCTGCCTCAGCTTCCTAAGAGGCTGGAACTACAGACAGGTGCACACCACTATGCTTGGCTCCTGTCTAGGGCGGAGGTTGCAGTGAGACAAGATTGTGCCACTGCATTCCAGCCTGCGTGACAGAGCCAAACTTTGTCTCAAACAACAAAATCCCCTTAGTGCCCTTTCCTAGCAACCAAACGTTTTTCCATTTTGTTAGGAACGGGAAGAAGAGAGGAAATAACTGGCTAAGTGACTACTCTATGTTAAGCATGGTCACAAGGCATTTTCCAACATTATTTCAATTTTAATGAAAGCTGCTCATGAAATCAGGTTCACTGGGTCACAGTTTTCAGATGAGGAACCTGGGACAGGTGAAGGGACAGAACTGGAACCCAGTTCTGTCATACCACAGATGCCCCACCTGTTCTACACTGACCTGTCAAGAATAACAATTATTATTTTTTTAGAGACAGAGTCTTGCTCTGTCGGCCAGGCTGGAGTGCAATGGCACGACCTTGGCTCACTGCAACCTCCAACTCCCACATTCAAGCGATTCTCCTGCCTCAGCCTCCCGAGTAGCTGGGATTACAGGTGCCCGCCACCATGCCCAGCCAATTTAAAAAATATTTTTAGGACAGACAGGGTTTCACCATGTTGGCCACGGGGGGGCTCAGTCTCCTGACCTTGTGATCTGCCCGCCTTGACCTCCCAAAGTGCTAGGATTACAGGTGTGAGCCACTGTGCCTGGCCCAATAATTATTTTAAATAATTACTTTTATTTTATTATTATTTTTTTTGAGACAGGGTCTCACCCAGAATGGAGTGCAGTGGTGCCATCTTGGCTCACTGCAACCTCCGCCTCCCAAGTTCAAGCGAATTCTCCTGCCTCAACCTCCCAAGTAGCTGAAAGTACAAGCACGTGCCACTACGTCCAGCTAATTTTTGTAGTTGTAGTAGACACAGGGTTTCATCATGTTAGCCAGGCTGGTTCGAACTCCTGGCCTCAAGTGATCCACCCACCTTGGCCTCCCAGAGTGCTGGGATTACAGGAGTGAGCCACTGCGCCCAGCCTAAATTACTTTAAAAAATGGGATCATAGGCAGGACACGGTGGCTCCTGCCTGTAGGCGGGCAGATCACTAGGTTAGTTCCAGACCAGTCTGGCCAACATTGTGAAACCCCATCTCTACTAAAAATACAAAAAATAAGCCGGGTGTGGTGGTGTGCGCCTGTATTCCCAGTTACTTGGGAGGCTGAGGCAGGAGAATCACATGAATGCGGGAGAAAGAGGTTGCAGGGAGCCGAGATCCCGCCATTGCACTCCAGCCCGGGCGACAGCGCGAGACTCCGTCTCAAAAAAAAAAAAAAAAAAAAAAATCCTCTAGCCCAAATCCCTCCATCACAGAAGCAGTTGGAGGAGCTTGAAAAGGTTAGGTAACAGGCCCGTGAGGCTTGTCTGTGGAAAGAGCTAGGCTGCAAGACACCTCTGACTCCGTTGAGTGCTTTATCTTACTTTCCTTTCCCTATTTAAGACATTAAATCATTTAAGACTTAGTGTCATTTGGTCCGGTACGGTGGCTCACGCTTGTAATCCCAGCACTTTGGGAGGCTGAGGTGGGCGGATCACCTGAGGTGATTGGAGACCAACCTGGCCAACATGGTAAAACCTAGACTCTAAAAAAAAAAAAAAAAAAAAAATATATATATATATATATATATATATATATATATATATATATTAGCAGGGCGTGGTGGCACGTGCCTGTAATCCCAGCTACTCAGGAGTCTGACGCAGGGAGAATTGCTTGAACCCGGGAGGCAGAGGTTGCAGTGAGCCAAGATGGCACCACTGCACTCCAGCCTGGGCGACGGAACGAGAGTCTGTCTCAGAAAAAAATAAAGTTTTAAAAAGACAGTGTCATTTGATGGAGTTGCTTTCTTGATCGTTGGCTGCAATTAAGGACCTACCCTCACTGGCTTTTGTGTTGCCTTGGATGGGCTCTCAGGTTCTCCCGCCCTATCAGGCAGTGGAGGCTGGCCTCGAGTGCTAGTCCTCCATCTTGCCCTCTTCTCCTACCCTCTCCTACCCTCTACCCCCCACCCCCTGGCTGCTCTCCTCTCTCCTCCCAACACTGTTCTCTTTGGGAATATGCATGTCCAACTTCCCAAGCAGTCTGGGATCTGGTGTAAGACGACTCTTGGTTTAATGGAGTTTTTCCACAGTGCTTCAGTGTGCCCCAAGGGTTTGGAAGGTTGGAGAACTAACAAAAAGCAAAGCGCCATCCTGTGTCGTTTTGGCAGGTCTGTGTTCTGTTAATATATGGAAGAATTAAGAGAAGAACGAAGAAATAAGGACAGAAACTCCACTTGGGAGTACTTGTCTAACCCTGAAAAAGTTCAAGGCTGTTGTTCAAGGTCTGAATTTTCCCCTTGAGATTCGCTTGTAGTCCTTAAAGTCATCTTCAGACATCTGATCAAGGCAGCATCCGCGGAAAATTATAAGGTGGGTGGCTGCACTGGAGACTGTCCTGGCTCAGGGGAGCCGGTGAAGAGTGTGACTTTTTTCCCCTTGGCGCTGCGGGATCAGAGTGGGTGCCCTCTGCTATGCAGGAAGCCCTCCTTGCCCACTAGATAGTTCTCATTCCTCAGGAGATATTCTGTCAGGGGCCGGCGTGTTTCTCCATCTTGGCACTTACCCTCAGACCCTCCTAAGTACCTGGGAGGGCCGTGTTTTTCATCGGAGGTTGAAATGGAACCTCTCCCTGGGTGCCCGGGGATAGTACCTTGGGGGCAGCGCCCCTCCTTCCAGAGGGCAGCATCCCAGCGGGGGCGGGGGCTCGGCTCAGATCCCAGAGCACCTTTTGTCCCTGGAGACGCTCTGCCAGCCAGGTACGTGGACTGCAGCCCGCCCTCCGGGGCGCCGCGCGGGGCTGGGGTGGGCCGGCTGCTTCGGGGAGTGGCGGCCGGGAGCCCGCGAACGCGGGTGGGCGCCGTCGCCTCACTAACCGGGCGCCTCCGGGAAGTCCGGGCGGGGTCCGCCGCTCGCACATAGGATTAGCGTCTTCTAAACTCCATCCCTGGGAAAAGCCGCCGCACTTCTCACCCAAACTCGCAGAGCCGAGGGGTTGGGCTGGGGTTGGGCGGGCGCGGGAGCCGGCGAGGCAGATCCGAGAATGGGTGGACCTGGGCGGCCAAGCCCCTCCAGCGCCAGCCCAACCGCCCCGGCCCGGACAAGTCCAGCGGGCCGGGGACCGGTGACAAAGGCGGCGGCGGGTCCTCCGGGCCTCTGGCCACGGGCAGTCGCAGGGCTCCCCCGGCCGCCCGACCTCCCCTCGCGTCGCTGCCCGTCCGCCGGCGCCGCCCGTCGCCCGCCCTCAGCCGCCCGGCGAGGAGCGGCCTCCTCTGTCGGCGCGGGGTCCCCTGGTTAACCCCTGCCCGGCAGCGCGGCCGCTGATTGGAGGAGGCGGGGCGCTGGGGCAGCGGGGACCCCCCCCAACCTTCCTCGTCCCCTCCCCCTCCTCCCCCACTGTCGGCGCTTCCCCCACCCCCCCAGGACCCCCCCTGCCTCCCAGCCGTGCAAATCTCGCGAGGAAACACGCGGTTTCACTAGTGTGTTTACACCGATCACTACTAATCCGGACCGAACCGATCCGGATTAAGGGGCCGGAGGCGGGTCCTGGGCACCAGCGGTTCCGACCCCCCCCCGCCCTCCGCTCCGCACCCGAGTGGCCCCCAGCCGAGCGGGCCCCCACCTCCCGGCCCGGCCTGGGCCCTCCTGCGCCTCCCTTGGCCTTTGTCCGGCGCCAGGAGGCCGGTCCCGCGCCCCCCGCGGCCGCCCGGGCCCCGGCCCGCGTCGGGCGCCTGGCTCTGTACGCGAGCCCGGGGATCTGCGGCCTTCGTGCCCCCCCTCCCCCGCCCGCCCTCTCGTGGAGCCCGGCGCCGGCGGCGGCTGCCCGGGCGGGGGGTTGCGGCGTTCAGGAGAGGCCCCGGCTCCGCCCCGGGCCTGCCCAGGGGGAGAGCGCAGCGGCCCGCAGCCAGGTCGGGTCGGGGCCCCTCCCGGGAGGAGCGTGGAGCGGCGGCGGCGGCGGCGGCAGGTGAGAGGCTGAGCCCCGGGCGGGGGAGGGCGCCAGGCCTGGGGCATTAACCGTCCCAGGGACCCCTCTGGCCTGAGGAGCCTGCGACCTGGGCCCAGCTCGGGGCCGGCTCCGGACCGCAGCTCCTGGGTGCTGAGGCGGGAGGGGCTCCCTGAGGGCTGCGGGTTGCTGAGGGGCCGGGCCGAAGATGGGGGAGGCCCAGGCGGCCCCGGCCTGGGATTGGGGCCGGCGGCCGGAGGATAGACGGGGGCGCCCCGGCAGCTGGAGGCCTCGGCAGCCTCCCGGGCGCCCCCGAGAGCCGGCCCTCCCTTCCTCCGTGACAGGTGGGCCTGGAGTTGGGGAAAGTTTGGAGCCGGCGAGGGGCGCCGGGACCAGGCCCCGTCGCCCCTGCTTCCCGGCTGTTGGCTGCAGGGAGGATCCCAGTCCAAGGCCCCGCTGGAATTAGACGGAGTGGCTGTTTCCTTAACATGAGTTGACATTAAACGGAATAACCGCCGGGGCGTCATTTTCCGGGCCGGGCCTGGGGATGGATAGGTTTAGGAAATGTTGCGAGAGACCTTGGGGTTTGGGAGAGACTGCAACCTCTGCCATTCCGACCTCGATTAGGGCAGGGCAAGACGCGAGGAAGGCCACGGGGGAAACTCATTCCCCCAGTCTTTTTTTTCCTTCTTTTTCTTTTTATAAAGATGCATTTCAACCTTTCTGAGAATTTCCTAATTCTCTCTCTAACCTGCACTTGCTTGTGTGGGTGAAACTTTAATTTGTCACCTTTTCATTCCCCTTTGCCCCAGGCTCTCAATCCAGGAAGGGAAATGAAACTGAAGGACTTGTAAGGAGGTTGTTACTGGAGATTGTGGAGTTGTTGGATTGCAGAGGAGAATGTTCGATTCATTTTTTCAGTAACTTTAAAATCACACCAGCCATTCCAACTACTTAATAATGTGTTCGAAGGGGTTCTATGTAATGATGTATGTTTCTTTTCCACTGTTAATTTTAAAGGGAGGTTTTCAATGGGTCGTGTAGGAGTTGGTCTCTTGCAAAGGATAGACATATTTGCTGAAAGTAGCCTGTGCATTAATTGGTTATGGAAGTTTAAAAATGGTGTCCTCCTGCCCCTCCCTGCTTGGAAGAAGGGCTAAAAGCAGATGTCCAGAATCAAGAGAAACCTACTGCAGGGAGTGGTCAGAAAAAGATTTTTTAAAGGGATTGTTATGGAGCTATATTAATTTCCTGAGTCAATGGAGGTAGATGGTTTTACCGTGGGCTCTCTATTAAATTTAAAATAATTAATTCCTTTTCTCATGAGCTACTGTGAGCTCTTCAGAGAAAGGAGCTGTATTATAGTGTTTTTGCAGTTATTTGTAGCTTCTGATTCATCCTATATTCTTTTGACATTATTGTCAATGGTTTATATTTTAGTTTAAGGACTATTTCCTCAGTGGGAAATAAATATCTGAAGATACTTAGCTGGATTCGAAGGCTGATAGAAGGAATTTTCTTTTTGCAGGCTAGTTCTTGTTTTGTTTTTTCCCCTGTGCTCAACTTTTACAGAGATTTTATGAAGGGTTTGAGGGGTTTATTTTTGCTGTTAAAATCAAATCAGAACTAGGGAAGAATAAGTGGCTGTCATAGAAGAGGACTTCTGAGCTGCTTTAGATGTTTTAAATGTATTACTGTTTTATGCAGCACATAGTAGTCTACCACTTGTATGCTGTATTTACTTGAGATTTAACTGCATTTGATCATTCAGTGAAATAATTACTGTGAGTTTTGTTCTACAAAAAATTGCCTCCTCACATTTTAGTATTTATGGTTTCACAGCCTACTTTTTCTTTTTCAGTAGAAATGATGGAAGAATTGCATAGCCTGGACCCACGACGGCAGGAATTATTGGAGGCCAGGTTTACTGGAGTAGGTGTTAGTAAGGTGAGTAAAATGATGATAATGAACACTATTCATATTCTGATTTAAATACATTTTTTAAATGATTAAGAGCAACTTGGGTAGGCCCTTCTGATAGTTTGCGGGGAGAAGATTTGGGTCTTAATTTCAGTGAACTTTTAGGTCCTACTAGTCATTCCAGTAGTCATTTAACATAGTAGGTTTGAAAATGTTCTATATGGGAATATATGTTTCTTCTTCCTTTCTGGTATAGGAGAGGTTTCTCATGGTTCTTGTTACAAGGAAACTAACAGGATGTGTGTATAGATTCTATGCCATATTTTGTTAAAACTTGTCAGTCATTCAGAAAGAAAATTATAAAGCATTGCATAGCTTTGTTACATTGGACTTTGGAGGTAGTTACATGGTAGAGTTTTGAAAAATTGGCCTCTGTGAAGTCTGCAGACTCTTTACTGGTTGCACCCTCAGACTGGTTTGTTGCTTTTCTCATTCCTCCTTCTTGCAGGAGCATAATATTAGATTAGGCCCCCATTAATGGGCACCTATGAAGTTAAGCAATGTTATAGTTTCCTATGCGTGGTTTTGTACCCACTGGTCCACCCCTCTGCTCTCATAGAATGATTTTACAATGTGTAAAATGTTTGATTTTAATACAGTATGCAAAGTGTATTTACAATATTTTATTTAAAAGCTTCATTGGTCCAAGATCACATTCCTTGGGCTTGAAGTGTGTGAATGTATGAGCTATTGAGTTTTTTTTTTTTTTTTTGAGACATAATTTTGCTCTTGTCGCCCAGGCTGGAGTGGAATGACATGATCTCAGCTCACTGCAGCCTCCGCCTCCTGGGTTCAAGGGATTCTCCTGCCCTAGCCTCCTGAATAGCTGGGATTACAGGCGCCCGCCACTACGCCCAGCTAATTTTTGTATTTTTAGTAGAGACTGGGTTTCACCATCTTGGCCAGGCGGATCTTGAACTCACCTCAGGTGATCCACCCACCTCGGCCTCCCAAAGTGCTGGGATCACAGGCAGGAGCCACTGTGCCTGACTGAGCTTTTGATCTTTAACCAATGTGATACAACATTTCTTTCTATGCTTTTCAAGAAATCCTGTCTCATGGTAACCTGGGTGTTGATCTCGTGCTCAGTTAAGAGCTTCTCCAAGGAGAAGGTGTGTTGAGGTTTAGTTGGAAAAATGGGCTTCTTTGATGGGTCTCACATTTTGGTGAGCTGGGTGGGATAGCTTGATAGGGTTTTTTTTTTTTTTTTTTTTTTGAGACAGAGCCTTGCTCTGTTGCCCAGGCTAGAGTGCAGTGGCACGATCTCGGCTCACTGCAACCTCTGCCTCCCAGGTTCAAGTGATTCTCCTGCCTCAGTATCCTGTAGCTGGGATTACAGGCATGTACCACCATACCTGGCTAATTTTTTTTAATTTTTAGTAGAGACGGGGTTTCTCCATTTTGGCCGCCTGGCTGGGTCTTGAACTCCTGACCTCAAGTGATCTGCCCACCTTGGCCTTCCAAAGTGCTAGGATGACAGGCATGAGCCACCGCACCCAGCCAGCTTGATAGTTTTTGTTTATTCAACAAATATTGAGCACTTGCTGTATGCTAGGCATTGTGCAAGATGTTAGAGCTGATGCTTGAGCACAGTACCTCCACATTTGCAGTATGGGGTGAGTGAGATGATACCGTGATGAGATCTGTATTACAGCTGTAACAAGGTGCTGTGGGAACACAGGATTTGTTACATATGCTTAATTTCTTTGGACACTTAGACAGTTTTACTTTTGTGGCACTTTAGAGTAGCTGTACTCCTGGACGTTGTATATTGAAGTTGCATGTACAAATGTAAACTCTCTGATCTAGGTGAAGTAGCTTCAAGTAGAAGTGAGCAGTGTATCTGAATACTAAATTGATCTCTAAGTGACCTCTGATTTGTCTTTTCACTTGAAGATTGAGCATAAGGCTGATATCCAGATCTGTCTGTTTAAATGGTCCCCCGACACTCCCCCTACCCCAGTCCTATAAGTCAGTAAGTTTATATTCAAATTGTACATAGTTTAAGCTCACTGATCTTTGTCATTAGGGTTATTGTTCTGTTTTTAGGTTCTTGATGGCTGTATCCAAGTATACTTTTGATGGAGTAGGGCAAAAGTGATAAGAATGAATGACATTCAACATGTTGCTGTCTAGCCCCAGCTTAAAATCATGTAACTAAGGTATCAGAAAACTTTAATACAGTAGCCTGTTTAATAGAAAATTCTACCTTCAACATAGAAAGAAGTTCTTTGTACAGAAAAAGAAATTTACCTATTTCCAGTTTTTTTGTTTGTTTTTGAGAGGGTCTCACTCTCTAGCCCAGGCTGGTGTGCAGTGGCAGGATCTCAGCTCACCTCAACCTCCACCTCCCAGTCTTAAGTGATTCTCCTGCCTCAGCCTCCCAGATAGCTGGGATTACAGGCCTGCGCCACTACCACACTGTTAACTTTTGTATTTTTAGTAGAGATGGGGTTTTACCATGTTGGCCAGGCTGGTCTTGAACTCCTGACCTCAAATGATCCACCTGCCTGGGCCTCCCAGAGTGTTAGGATTACATGCATGAGCCACTGCACCCAGCTTTATTTCCAGTTGTTTTTATTCCATTAGTTGTTTGTTTGTTTGAGACAGTCTCGCTCTGTCGCCCAGGCTGGAGTGCAGTGGCACAATCTCGGCCTTCTGTAATCTCTGCCTCCCGGGTTCAAGCGATTCTCCTGCCTCAGCCTCCTGAGTAGCTGGGACTGCAGGCACCCGCCACCACGCCCAGCTAATTTTTGTATTTTTAGTAGATGGGGGTTCCACCATATTGGCCAGGCTGGTCTCGAACTCCCAACCTTGTGATCTGCCTTTCTCGGCCTCCCAAAGTGCTGGGATTACAGGCATGAGCCACTGTGCCCGGCTTCAGTAGTTGTATGTTATTTTGATATTTCCAGTCATGGTTAGTATTGTTGATTACAATGAATTTGTTATTTGAGGACTAGCAGGAGAGTTTTTTTTTTTTTTTCCGTAACAAACTTGAAGAAAAAAATTAATTCTGTAGTTTGCAGAGCTGGGAAAAGAAAATCTCCATTTTGTATGACTTCTTTTTT
This sequence comes from Rhinopithecus roxellana, assembly GCF_007565055.1. Taxonomy (NCBI): domain Eukaryota; kingdom Metazoa; phylum Chordata; class Mammalia; order Primates; family Cercopithecidae; genus Rhinopithecus; species Rhinopithecus roxellana. The sequence goes on from NC_044567.1 coordinate 75,788,374, forward strand.
TTTTTTTTTTTTGAGACAGAGTTTCACTCTTGTTGCCCAGGCTGGAGTGCAGTGGTGCGATCTCAGCTCACTGCAACCTCCGCTTCCTGGGTTCAAGCAATTCTCATGCCTCAGCCTCCCAAGTAGCTGGGATTACAGGCACGCGCCACCACGCCCAGCTGATTTTTTGTATTTTTAGTAGAGATGGAGTTTCACCATGTTGGCCAGGCTGCTCTGGAACTCCTGACCTCAGGTGAGCCACCTGCCTCGGCCTCCCAAAGTGCTGGGATTACAGGCGTGAGCCACCGTGCCCAGCCTTTGCATTACTTCTTTTACCAGTAAGACATTGTACCTCTCAGACTGTTGATTTGAAATGGGAGTGTGGAGGGGATGGTGATACTGGGAGAAAAGGGTGCTTTTGGAAAAACTCCTCTCCCTGGCTTTGAATTCTCATTTCAGATCCTTATTTCTCAATGAGAATATCACACCGTGTTAGGGCCGAGCACAGTGGCTCACGCCTGTAATCCCAGCACTTTGGGAGGCCGAGGCAGGCAGATCACGAGGTGAGGAGATCGAGACCATCCTGGCTAACACGGTGAAACCCCATCTCTACAAAAAAATACAAAAAATTAGCCGGGCGTGGTGACGGGTGCCTGTAGTCCCAGCTACCCGGGAGGCTGAGGCAGGAGAATGGTGTGAACCCAGGAGGCGGGGCTTGCAGTATGCAGAGATCACATCACTGCACTCCAGCCTGGGCGACAGAGCAAGACTCCGTTTCAAAAAGAAAAAAAAAAAAAAAAAAAGAATATCACTGTGTTGATGACAGCTTTGTTTTTCGAAGATCAAAAAAGATTTCAGCCCCTGCATCTCCAAATGAGAGTAGAGTGACTTCCCTGTGATGGTGCCATCTAGTGGGACTGGTTCAGCCTCTTGGGCTGTCTCTTGAGTTTCTCCTAACTATTCATAACATTTTCAGTACTTTTTGATGTCCATAGAAGGAAGAAAGTCAGTGCCACTGTGGATTCTTTCCTAGTGGACAAGAGTGTTACAAGTAGCTACAGTCTTTGAACTTTCTGGTTATTGTAAATCTTCTGTTGTATAACTTTCAAGTTTTTTTCCACCTGCAAATTAGATACACACTGCATTACTTAGACTAAAACAAAATGGCCAAATCTCCACATCTATTACTTATATTTAAGTTGCTTATTACCTATATTTGGGTTTTTAATTTTTTATTTCTAATTTTCTTGCATAGTGCAAATTTTTAATTTTCTTGCATAGTGTGTTTATATGTACTCAGTTTCTCAGCATATTTACTTCATAATAATTAAACCAAGGTCATTTGTTTTGGGTTTTGGGATGCACTATTTGGTTTTTGTTTAAAAGATTGACATTTTCTGTCATTCATGAATTGATGAGGGGAAAGTAGTGTAATGTGCACCGAAAAGTCTATAGCGACTCCCTGGTCTAGTTGCCCCTTTTTAGGAGGACCTGGAGCCATCGTCTTAGCAGTTTTGAGGTGATAAGGTTAAACTGGGTTGTGAACCTAGTTCTTTTTTCTTTTTTTTTTTTTTTTTTTTTTTTTTTTTTTTTTTTTTTTTTTTTTTTTTTTTTTTTTGAGATAGAGTTTTGCTTTGTTGCCCAGGCTGGAGTGCAGTGGCGTGATCTCTGCTCACTGCAAGCTCAGCCTCCCGAGTAACTGGGACTACAGGTGCCCGCCATCACGTCTGGCTAATTTTTTGTATTTTTAGTAGAAAGGGGGTTTCACTGTATTAGCCAGGATGGTCTTGATCTCCTGACCTCGTGATCTGCCCGCCTTGGCCTCCCAAAGTGCTGGGATTACAGGCGTGAGCCACCGTGCCCAGCTCCTAGTTCTTTATGTCTTATGGACCTGACATGTGAGCTGTCCTACCTCTTTTTTTTTTTTTCTTTTTTTTTTTTTGAGACAGTCTCGCTTGGGCTGGAGTGCAGTGGCACGATCTTGGCTCACTGCAGCCTCCGCCTCCCAGGTTCAAGCGATTCTCTTGCCTCAACCTCCCGAGTAGCTGGGACTACAGGCGTGGGCCACTACACTTAGCTAATTTTTATATTTTTAGTGGAGACGGGGTTTCGCCATGTTAGTTAGCCAGGATGGTCTCTGTCTCTCGACCTTGTGATACGCCCGCCTCGGCCTCCCAAAGTGCTGGGATGACAGGGGTGAGCCACCACGCCTGGCCTCTCCTACCTCTTTTTTAAGATCTCTTCCTGTAAGCACTGGATAATCTACTTCTAGTAATGTGAAACTGACTATATCTTAAATTGATATGTTTTCAGTCAACCTGTTGCCGTTTATATTCCATACCCTGCTCCCTTTTGACAGTTTAAGTACAGGTAGTCTCGGCGGTTCTGGAGACCATGTAAAGTAGGCAGAATTTCACCCTTTCATGCATTGTTACTTGTACCTAGTTAGAGTATCAATGCTAATATAGTAGCAAATACTTATAATAGTGTGTGCCAGGTACTGTTCCAACAGTACAACAAAAGCAATAAGAAGTTAATTTAGATCTTTTATAACAGGGATAGTGGTTAACAAATCTGTATATAATCAATTCACTGGATTAATAGGCATTCTCCATTCTCTATAAGCCATACTGACTGATGCTTATCACATTGCTCCTACCAGTTGAATTATAGCCATGTCAAGGATCATTTTACAATAACTTACTCTTGTGTTGTAATTATTCAATTTAATACACAATCGCATAAACCAGTGAAATATTGCAGGCCGGGTGCGGTGGCTTACGCCTGTAGTCCCAGCACTTTGGGAGGCCGAGGTGGGCGGATCACAAGGTCAGGAGATCGAGACCATCCTGGCCAACATAATGAAACCTGTCTCTACTAAAAATACAAAAATAAGCCGGGCGTGGTGGCACGTGCCTGTAATCCCAGCTACTCAGGAGGCTAAGGCAGGAGAATCACTTGAACCAGGGAGTTGGAGGTTGCAGTGAGCCGAGATCATGCCACTGCACTCCAGCCTGGGCGACAGAGCGAGACTCTGTCTCAAAAAAGAAAAAAAAGAGAAATATGATTGCAAAATAGAAGAACTGTTTCCAAGAGAACTAAGTTAACCGCCCTAGAAAGACTAGATAAGTCAGCAGGCTCCTGTAGTCCCAGCTGCTCAGGAGGCTGAGGCAGGAGAATTGCTTGAACCCGGGAGGTGGAGGTTGCAGTGAGCTGAGATTGCGCCACTGTGCACTCCAGCCTGGGCAACAGAGTAAGACTGTGTTCAAAAAAAAAAAAAAAAAGCAAATCAACAAGGAGACAAGGAGATGTCTATAACAATTTATTATTTTAATCTGCAGGAATTCTTTATTTAAATCCTTAGCAAGTATCTTTTTTTTTTTTTTTTTTTTTTTTTTGAGACGGAGTTTCACTCTTGTTGCCCAGGCTAGAATGCAATGGCATGATCTCGGCTCACCGTAACCTCTGTCTCCCAGGTTCAAGTGATTTTCCTGCGTCAGCCTCCCAAGTAGCTGGGATTACAGGCATGCACCAACACACCCGGCTAATTTTGTATTTTCAGTAGAGACGGGGTTTCTTCATGTTGGTCAGGCTGTTCTTGAACTCCGGACGTCAAGTGATCCACCCACCTCGGCCTCCCAAAGTGCTGGGATTACAGGCGTGAGCCACCGTGCCCAGCGGTAAGTATCTTTTAAGTTCTCACTTTTTTTTTTTTTTTTTTTTTTTTTGAGACGGAGTTTCACTTTTGTTGCCCAGGCTGGAGTACAGTGGCGTGATCTCAGCTCACAGCAACCTCCGCTTCCCAGGTTCAAGCAATTCTCCTGCCTCAGACTCCCGAGTAGCTGGGATTACAGGTGCACGCCACCATGCCTGGATAATTTTTTGTATTTTTAGCAGAGATGGGGGTTTTACCATGTTGGCCAGACTGGTCTCGAACTCCTGACCTTAGGTGATCCACCCGCCTTGGCCTCCCAAAGTGTTGGAATTACAGCACCGTGCCCTTTTATACATTTTTAAGTCTGATACCTCACGTCATATAATCAGATTTGACTTCTGAAAAGGTATTTAACCAACTGATACCTTTATTTTCATGTAGTTCATTGCAGCAATTAGAAGCTTTCAGTTATGAATATCTAGTGTCAGCTATTTCACACACCAAAGCCACTTTCATTTTTAAAAAATGTTTGTATGTCTTACATTTAATTTAATTACATGCCTGACAATGCTCAATAAGCATGAATGCTGAGAAATGGCCTGTACTTATACTGATGCATTTTAAGGAACTGTGGATTAATTTACTTTAGTATTTATTTGATTCCCTCCTTATTTCACATGTGGTCAAGTACCAACTCGTGCCCCTTTCTCTGAAATTTCTGAAGTGTTTTTCTGCCCCAATTGCTACTGCCTTAATCCAGACTGTTTTTATTCATAACTCTTAATAGTAAGGCTCCCTATTGACTAGTTTGGAAGTCTTGAACCTTTCTGTTTTGGTTACTTTTTTTGGTTACTACAGAAATTACAACACATATTTTTAACTTATCAAAGATTAATGTTAATACCTTTGTGTTCCTCTTGGTCAGTACAAGGGCCTTGAAGATTTTTTTTTTTTTTTTTTTTTTTGAGATGGGGTGTCACTCTTTCACCCAGGCTGGAGTAAGGTGGCATGATCATGGCTCACTGCAGCCTTGACCTCCTGGGCTCAGGTGCTCTTACTGCCTCAGCCTTCTGAGTAGCTGGGACTACAGGCACACACCACCACACTTGAATAATTTTTGTATTTTTTCTTTTTATAAATTAAAAAAAAAAAAGCCTTCCATTGGCATCTAGCAAATTTCTGTATTTTTGTAGAAACTTGGTTTCGCCATTTTGCCCAGACTGGTGACCTTGAAGATTTAACTCCGTTTATCCCCCTCGCAATTCACATGCTATTGCCATTCTGTATTTAATTGTATGTATGCATGCATGTATGTATGTATGTGTGTGTATACATATATATATACTTTTTTTTTTTTTTGAGACATGGTCTCACTGTGTCACCCAGGCTTGAGTGCAGTGGTGCGATCTCGGCTCACTGAAACCTCTGCCTTCTTGGCTCGAGTGGTTCTCCTGCCTCAACCTCCTGAGTGTCTGGGACTAAAGGCATGTGCCACCACGGCCGGCTAATTTTTTTTTTTTTTTGTATTTTTAGTAGAGACAGGGTTTCACCATTTTGGCCAAGCTGATCTCAAACTCCTGACCTCAGGTGATCTGCCAGCCTTGGCCTCCTAAAGTGCTGGGATTACAGGTGTGAGCCACCATGCCCAGTCTGTATATTTTCTAGAGCACTTTTAGGTTTATAGAAAATTGAGCAGCTAATACAGAGTTCCCATATACTTCCTCACCCTACTTTCTCATTATTAACATTTTGCATTATTAGTGTCTTTGTTACAATTGATGATACGTTATTAACTAAAGTCCATTGTTCACAGTTGTCCACTGGCTTCCATTAGGCTCTTTATTTATTTTTAGTTTTAGTTTTTTGAGATGGAGTCGACTCAGTCTGTCGCCCAGGCTGGAGTGTGGTGGCGCGATCTCCTCTCGCTGCAACCTCTGCCTTCCAAGTTCAAGCAATTCTCCCTGTGTCAGCCTCCCAAGTAGCTGGAATTATAGGCGCCTGCCACACGCACACAAAAAAGTAATTTTTGTATTTTTGGAAGAGATGGATTTCACCATGTTGGCCAGGCTGTTCTTGAACTCCTGACCTCAAGTGATCCACCTGCTTTGGCCTCCCAAGGTGTTGGGATTACAGGCGTGGGCCATCACACCTGGCCTGTTATAGAATATTCTCAGCCATTATCTTGACATATATTGCTTCTGTCTTATTCTGTCTTCTCTGGCATGCTAAACATACACTAGACCTCACTGTGTTTTCTCTGCCTCTTACCCTGTCTCTCGTATTACTTGTCTTTTTGTTTTCTTACCTAAATGCTTGGTAGTTTCTTGTGACCTATCTTCCACTTGATTAATTTTCTCTTTAAATTTGCCTTAGTCTACATAAACCTATACATTGAAATTTTATAAGAGCTGAGTCGCTCTTATCCTGAGGGTGTAGCCCATGGATCTTCTAATGTATGGGGTGGCTTTCCCACACTCCCCTCATTGGGCAGGGCCTGGGCTTTGACTTTCTTCTCTCCCTATACTCCCAGGCCTCTCAAATTATAGCTTAATTTCATAGATTTTTCTTTTTCTTTCTTTCTTTCTTTTTTTTTTTTTGAGGTGGAGTCTTGCTCTGTCGCCAGGCTGAGTGCAATGGCATGATCTCAGCTCACTGCAACCTCCGCCTCCCAGGTTCAAGTGATTCTCCTGCCTCAGCCTCCCAAGTAGCTGGGACTATAGGCATGCGCCCCTGCACCCAGCTAATTTTTGTATTTTCAGTAGAGACGGGATTTCACCATGTTGGCCAGGCTGGTCTCAAACTCCTGACCTCAGGTGATTCACCCTCCTTGGCCTCTCAAAATGTTGGGATTACAGGCATGAGCCACCATGCCTGCACTAATTTCAAAATTTTTTCTTTAGAATTTAATGTACAAATGACTTCAAATTGAAATCATTTTTTATTTTTAAATTTTAACTTTTAGAGACAGGACTTCATCCCCAGGCTGGCCTCCAACTCCTGGGCTCAAGTGATTTTCCCACCCCAGCCTCCTAAGTAGCTGAGACTACAGGCATGTGCCACTGCACCCAGCAGAAGTGATTTTTTTGAGTTCCGGTCTTGTGTCTCTGGATTCTTGGCTTCTTATGGAAGTAATTCTTTATTTCATTGCTTTGCAGTCAATAATATAAAACTAACACTTAGTGTGTGTGAACTCTTGTGTCACTGTAAAGTTTACCTCCTTGTGACTTTCACTTCTTATCTGCTTCCTTCTTCCTTCCTGCCTATAGGTGGTTAGCATTGGCGTTGTCGTCACTCTTGGCCTTTAAAGTCATTTATTTTATTTCTTGTTCTCTGTCTACTTTTAGTTAAATTCAGATTAAATGGAAAGATTTCTTAAAATTTTATTTTTAAGAAAGGCCATGAAAGGGAAAACAAATAAGGTATATTATCAGTGGTTTCTTATTTCAAACCTGGGTCTAGGGATAATTTGGCTTAGTTCTATTCTTCCTCTCTACCTTGTCTGGGTCTTAAATTGTTAGGTTCCTCACTTGATCCTGGCTACTACTAGATGTGATGAGATTAGTTTGGAATCTACTTTCTAGTATGTTGGCCATGGTTAGCTAAGTACTTTATTTATTTGTTTGTTTGTTTGTTTATTTATTTATTTATTTTTGAGACAGAGTCTCGCTCTGTCCCCAGGCTAGAGTGCAGTGGCGTGATCTCGGCTCACTGCAAGCTCCGCCTCCCAGGTTCAAGCAGTTCTTCTGCCTCAGCCTCCCTAGTAGCTGGGACTATAGGAGCATGCCACCATGCCCTGCTAATTTTTGTATTTTTAGCAGAGATGGATTTTCACCATGTTGGCCAGGATGGTCTCGATCTCCTGATCTCATGATTCACCCGTCTTGGCCTCCCAAAGCGCTGGGATTACAGGTGTGAGCCACCGCGCCTGGCCCCCATATCTTACTCTTAACATATCCTTTTTCTAAAACACTGCATATAATGCAAAGGATTGGAATAGGAATAATATAGCTTTGATACTAGAATCTGCTAAGAAGTTAGCTAGCTCTAGTTAACTTAGGAGTCATTTCAATTCTCTGGATACTTCCAATTTAAGAATTTTATGTTTGATGAACTACACAAAAAGAGGAAGCCAGATTTGTGATAGGGGATAATAAATTCCAAAAATTCCAGTTAAGTATTAGTAGTATGAAAGAGTGAGTGGTAGTGTTAAAATATAAACCTTCAGGAACAAAAGTTCTATAGGATAAAATCTGCCAAAATTCTTTCCTTCATTTTGTATATATATAGCCTTTTGGGAACATGGGTTGCATAGAATAAAATAATGATGTTAGAAAAATACCATAGGAGCAAGAAAAGTACCTTGTTTTGTGGATCACCTGAGAGGTCAGAAGTTCAAGACCAGCCTGGCCAACATGGTGAAACTCTGTCTCTACAAAAATACAAAAAAATAACCCAGGTATGGTGGGTGCCTGTAATCCCAGCTACTTAGGAGGCTGATGCAAGAGAATCACTTGAACTTGGGAGGCGGAGGTTGCAGTGAGCCGAGATCATGCCACTGCGCTCCAGTCTGGGTGACAGAGCGAGACTCCGTCTCAAAAAACGAAGCAACAACAGCAAAAAAACCTGCCAATAACTCCCCATTCTCCACCTCTCTTTCAAACCCCTGGCAACTATCGTTCTGTTTTTCCATCTCTGTGAATTTGACTACTCTAGGTACTAATGTGAATGAAATCATAACAGTATTTATCCTTTTGACTGGATTGTTTCACTTAGCATAGTGTCTTCAAGGTTAATCTGTGTTGTAGTATATGTCAGAATTTCATTTCCTTTTTAAGACTGAGTAATATTTCATTGTATGCATATACCACATCTTGTTTATTCATCTGTTGATGGACCCTTGGGTTACTTTGACCATTTGGCTATTGTGAATAGTGCTATGAAAAACAAATGCTACTGCTATGAAAATGGCTGTAGTCTCACAGTCCCTGCTTTAAATTCTTGTGGCTGCAGATCCAGAAGTCGAATTGTTGGATCATATTAAACTATACTCTTGTTGACCTCCTCTCAGGCCTTATTGATAAGGGACAGCTAGAAAATAGTGGTTCTTTTAACTCACATTCTACAAAAGCTTTAGAAGTCTTAAAAATTCTGTTAACGGATGCAGATGAGCTAGTAATGATAGTCTAATTGCAACTATTACAAATAGTATTATTGGCCCGGTAAGTAAGAACTAAGCTACTGTGTAACTTGGCGAGTTACACAGGATAGCCTTTTTGTTTTTGAGATGGAGTCTTGCTCTGCCACCCAGGGTGGAACGCGATGGTGCAACCTCGGCTCACTGCAACCTCCACCTCCAGGTTCAAGCGATTCTCCTCCCTCAGCCTTCCAACTAGCTGAGATTACAGGTGCCCACCACCATGCCTGGCTAATTTTTGTATTTTTAGTAAAGATGGGGTTTCACCACATTGGCCAAGCTGGTCTCGAACTCCTGACTTCAGGTGATCCGCCTGCCTCGGCCTCCCAAAGTGTTGGGATTACAGGCGTGAGCCACTGCTCCCAGGCATAGGATAGCCTTTCATGTGAGTCAAACCATAGGTTGCTTTTAGAGTGTCACACATTTACTGTCCATATTTGCTGTACTAGAGTTTTACTGTATTTTATTTTGTTTTTGAGACAGGGTCTCACTCTGTTGCCTAGGCTGGAGTGCAGGGGTCCGATCTCAGCTCACTGTTAACTACTGTCTCCTGGGTTCAAGCGATTCTCCTGTCTCAGCCTCTCAAGTAGCTGGGACTACAGGTGTGTACCGTCACGCCTGGCTAATTTTTGTATTTTTAGTAGAGATGGGGTTTCACCACGCTGGCCAGACTGGTCTCGAACTCTTGACCTCAAGTGATCCACCCACCTCAGCCTCCCAAAGTGCTGGGATTACAAGCATGAGCCACCATGCCCAGCCAGAATTTTATTTTAAAATTGAGTATTGGATTTTATTTCATTTAAGAAAATTTTTTCTGGCCGGGCGCGGTGGCTCAAGCCTGTAATCCCAGGACTTTGGGAGGCCGAGACGGGTGGATCACGAGGTCAGGAGATCGAGACTATCCTGGCTAACACGGTGAAACCCCGTCTCTACTAAAAAAATACAAAAAGCTAGCCGGGCGTGGTGGCGGGCGCCTGTAGTCCCAGCTACTCGGGAGGCTGAGGGAGGAGAATGGCGTAAACCCGGGAGGCGGAGCTTGCAGTGAGCTGAGATCCGGCCACTGCACTCCAGCCCGGGCGGCAGAGCGAGACTCCATCTCAAAAAAAAAAAAAAAAAGAAAAGAAAATTTTTTCTACAAAGAGAATTTTATTGATGGCCCTAGCTTATTCCCTCCCAAAAGACCAGCTGCAACCAGATTAAGTGAACACAACCTTAAGATTTTATTGTTGTCGTAATAAAAGATGATGCTTATCACTGGATCACTTCAGCCCAGGGAATGGAGGGAGCAGTGAGCCAAGATGGCCATTGCACTCCAGCCTAGGTGACTGAATGAGACTGTCTCAAAAAAAAATGAGTATGGCCTCTAATAGTATTATAATCAGTCCTTTGAAGACTGGTAATGTTGCCTGTGTAAAGATTACAAGGTGCTGGTATCTGTTTTAATGGATGTGAACTGTATGACTGATAACTTTGCTTCTATAAAACGTATATGTGTGACTTTTAGTACATAAACTGCAGCCAGTGTTGTTGATCACTTAGTTCCTGTTCTACCTGACTCTAAAGGACTACTAAGGATTAATTGTGGAATTAAAATATCATCTGAAGGTACAGCTGATCTCAGGATCCTCCAATTCAGGATGTCTTCTGTTATTAACTTCAGCCAGATTTAATGTTCAAATTTAGCAGTAGTTACTAGTGTCAAACTAACTTACCCAGTCTCCATTATATTGACAATTGACCAGCTAGAACAAAACACAAAATACTCAGTTAATTTCTTTTGAAAAGCCATTTGACCTGTTTGTGTCTGGTTAAGATGAAGGAAAAGAGATAATAACTGTATCAAAATTTTTTTTTTTTTTTTTTTTTTTTTTTTGAGATGGAGTCTCACTCTTTGCCCAGGTTGGAGTGTAATGGCTTGATCTCAGGTTATTGCAACCTCTGCCTCCCTGGTTCAAGCAATTTACATACCTCAGCCTCCCGAGTAGCTGGGACTACAGGTGCTCGCCACCACGCCTGGCTATTTTTTGCATTTTAGTGGAGACTAAGTAGGGTTTCGCCATCTTGGCCAAGCTGGTCTCCAACTTCTGACCGCAAGTGATCCGCCTGCATCAGCCTCCCAAAGTGTTGACATTACAGGTGTGAGCCACCGCACCTGGCTTGTTTTTTGTATTTTTAGTAGAAACAGGGTTTCACCATGTTGGCCCAGCTGGTCTTGAACTCCTGACCTCAGGTGTTCTGCCCGCCTTGGCCTCCCAAAGCACTGGAATTACAGGCATGAGCCACCGTGCCCGGCCTGTGTCAAAAGGTTAAGTGTCCAAATTTTGCAGCAGTTGAGTTCAACCAACTTTTACACATCTATACTGTATTTAGGTTGTTAGGGGAATTTTAAAAAATCAGTCAGATGTACTGTATACTTTTTTTTTTTTTGAGACAAGGCCTTTGTTGCCTAGGCTGGAGTGCAGTGGCACGATCATGGTTCACTGCAGTCTCAACCCCTGGGGCTAAGTGATCCTTCCACTTCAGCCTCCTGGTACATGGGACTACGGGGACAGGCACCACCACCCCAAGCTAATTTGTTTGTTTGTTTGAGACAGTCTTGTGTTACCCAGGCTGGAGTGCAGTGGCATGATCTTGACGCACTGCAACCACCATCTCCCGGGTTCAGGTGATTCTCGTGCCTCAGCCTTCTGAGTAGCTGGGGCTACAGGCGTGCGTCACTGTACCTGGCTGATTTTTGTATTTTCAGTAGACATGGGGTTTCACCTTGTTGGCCAGGCTGATCTCGAACTCCTGGCCTCAAGGGATCTGCCTGCCTTGGCCTCTCAAAGTGTTGGGATTACAGGCATAAGCCACTGCACCCGGCCAATATTTTTGATAGAGAAGGGGTTTCACCATGTTGCCCAGGTTGGTCTTGAACTCCTGACCTCAGGTGCCACCCATCTCAAGTGATTCACCTGCCTCGGCCTCCCAAAGTGCTGGGATTACAGGCGTGAGCCACTGTGTCTGGCCCAGATGCATTGTATAGTCTTGAGGCATTTATAATCAGACAAACAGGGACTCAGATGCCTATGGCACATAGCTGAGGATGGATATGCTGATGGGAAGGTATTATGAGCCCAGAATAAGGGAGTATAATTAACTTGTTCATTGTGTATTGGTCAGAAAGCAGAATTAAGATTACTCTAGATTGACTGGGTGTGGTGGCTCATGCCTATCATCCTAGCACTTTGGGAGACCAAGGCAGGTGAATCACTGGAGGTCAGGAGTTTAAGACCAGCCTGGCCAACATTGTGAAACCCTGTCTCTACTAAAAAATACAAAATTTTTTGTATAGGCATGGTGGTGGGCACTTGTAACCTCAACTACTGGGAGGCCGAGGCAGGAGGATCACTTGAACCTGGAGGCAGAGGTTGCTGTGAGCCAAGATTGCACCATTGCGCTACAGCCTGAGTGACAGGGCAAGACCCTATTGCCAAAAAAAAAAAAAAAGCAAAGGGAAAGATTACTGTAGATAAACAACCTCATGGCCAGGCGTGGTGAGGTGGCGGTGAGCCAAGATCACACCATTGCACTCTAGCCCGGGCAACGGGAGGGAAACTGCATCTCAAAAAAAAAAAAACCTCAGAAAAATTTTGATACAATATTATTAGGAATAAATTAAAGAATGATTAGTACAGGATAGCTTGGATTTGAAGCTTAGCAAAAGAGTTTAGAGTCCAGGGCAGAGGCTTTTTTTTTTTTTTTTTTTTTTTTTGAAGATAGAGTCTCACTCTGGCACTCAGGCTGGAGTGCAGTGGCTCAGTCTTGGTTCACTGCAACCTCTGCTTCCCAGGCTCAAGTGATCCTCCCACCTTAGCCTCCCAAAGTGATGGGATTACATGCGTGAGCCACCACGCCTGGCCGAGGCTTGTTTTTACGGAATTAATCTTGTAGTTTCCTTGAAGTCTAGGTATTTGTTAAAAAAATTTAAAAATTATTATTATTATTATTATTATTTTGGAGATGGAGTCTTACTCTGTTACCCAGGCTGGAGTGCAATGTCATGATCTCGGCTCACCGCAACCTCTGCCTCCCAGGTTCAAGCAATTCTCCTGTCTCAGCCTCCCGAGTAGCTGGGATTACAGGCGCACACCACCATGCCCAGCTAATTTTTTTTTTTGTATTTTAGTAGAGACGGGGTTACACCATGTTGTCCAGGCTTTGGTCTCGAACTCCTGAGCTCAGGCAATCCACCCACCTCTGTCTCTCAAAGTGCTATATGATTACAGTTGTGAGCCATCGTGCCTGGCCGAAAAATTAAAATTTTTTACTAGTTAATATATAGTACAAAATTCAGAATCTTTCACAGATATACAGTGAAACATCTCTTCTACATTTCTCCCTTATCCGCCTGGTTTCCTTCCTAGAGACAACTGTTATTAAGTTTCTTATATTTGAGAGCTATGTCTGCAAATACGTATGCATATTCAACCCTTCCATTTTTAAAAAATACAACTATATTATATAAACTATTGTGCATTTTGCTTCTCGTGCTTAAGATATTCCAGGAATTGTTTTACATTCATACATATAGAGCTTCTTTGTTCTTTTTTTCAAGGCTGCTTTGTATTTCATTGTATGTCTGAACCGTTTCCTGTTGATGGACACTTAGATGGACAGCAGTGTTTTGTTGATACAAATAGTGCTATAGTGAATAATCTTGTACATAATGTCATTTAACACACATTCAGTTGTGTTTACAGGATAAATCCCTAGAAGTGCAGTTGCTTTTTTCAAGGTTATGTGCATTTGTGATTTTAGTAGATATAGCCACATTCTTCTCCATGGAGAGGAGGAATTTGTCTCTCTTAGTCAAATATGGCAAGGGGTGGACAGGCATCAGAGTCCTTGAACTCTGTAAAATGATGTGTAGATATTTGTGTGTGTGTATATATATGGATGTAAATTTTCCTTAGAAAGAGTCCATGGTTTTATTACATTCTTAAAAAGTTCTTTGGCTGGGCACAGTGGTTCATGCCTATAATCCCAGCACTTTAGGCAGCTGAGGCAGGAGGACCATTGAGCCCAGGAGTTTGAGACCAGCCTCGGCAAAGTGCTGAAACCCCATCTCTACAAAAAATACAAGCAATTAGCCGGCATGGTGGCATGTGCCTATATCCAGGAGGCTGAAGGGGGAGGATCACCTGAGCCTTCGAGGTTGAGGTCAAGGCTAGAGTGAGTTGTATTTGCACTTCTACACTTCAGCTTCGGTACCAGAGTGAGACCCTGTCTTACAAAAAAAATATATTCTGTGACTCGAAGTAGGTTAAAGAAACCACTGTCTTGTAGTTAGTTGACCTGAATTAAGCACACTGCTTTGTTTTTCTCTACACAGTATTTTTCTCTTACAGGAAGTATTTGAGCAGAAGCTATGTACATAATTACTAGAGATGTTGTGTGGAGAGTCATTGTGGAAGAGACTGGAATAAATCTAATTCCCAACCTTTTACTGTTACTCCTCGCACTCTTGAGACCATGTTTTAAAAGGCTTTTTCCCCCATTATTAGACTGAATTTATTAAGCAGTACTTTATTTCTCCAATTTTATTAATCAGACCTTTAGATAGTTTGTGGTAAGTTTTACTACAGGCAGTTGAAATCCTTTTATCTGTTAGGAGTTGATAAAAGTTGAGCTAAAGTCAAGTCTATCTGACATTTGTATGGTATGGTATGGTATGGTATGGTATGGTATGGTATGGTATGGTGTGGTATGGTATGGTGTGGTATGGTATGGTATGGTATTGTATTTTTTTGAGACAGAGTTTTGCTCTTGTTGCCCGGGTTAGAGTGCAGTGGCACGATCTCAGCTTACTGCAAACTCCACCTCCAAGGATCAAGTGATTCTGCTGCCTCAGCCTCCTGAGTAGTTGGGTTTACAGTCCCGTGCCACCATGCCCAGCTAATCTTTTGTATTTTTAGTAGATATGGGGTTTTACCCTGTTGGCCAGGCTAGTCTCGAACTCCTGACCTCAGGTGATCCACCCACCTCGGCCTCCCAAAGTGCTGGGATTACAGGTGTGAGCCACTGTGCCCAGCCCAATCTGACATTTTAACTAGACTGTGTTGGTAAAAAATAATTCAGAGATCCTCATTATTATCTCTTGGACTTACTGAAGATATGAAGAACAAACCTTTATACCTGATAATGTCCATATTTCTTTTGAATTCTGTGTGGGTAAAATAGGTTTAAATGAGGGCTCACATTAAATTCTGCAAGTACTAGTGCAAGTAAAATTTCATTCACTATAACAGATTCCTTAGGGCTTTCAGGTTTTGGGATATTGGAATTAATTTGTAATATACATATTATCAAAAGTTAAAATTCCTAGTTTTTTAGGTCCTGGAGAGAAAACAGTAGCACCATGTAATGAATTAGAAAGTTAAAAGATTTAGTTAACTTAAACATAGTTGATAGTGTCATATAAAGCCCTATCTTTTTTTTTTTTTTTTGAGACAGTCTTGCTCTGTCGCCCAGGCTGGAGTGCAATGGCACAATCTCAGGTCACTGCAACCTCTTCCTCCTGGGTTCAAGCAATTCTCCTTTCTCAGCCTCCCAAGTAGCTGTGATTACAGGTGTGCACCACCACACCCAGCTAATTTTTTGTATTTTTAGTAGAGGTGGGGTTTCGCCATTTTGGTCTCGAACTCCTGACCTCAAGTTCCCCACCCGCCTTGGCCTCCCAAAGTGCTGGGATTATAGGCGTGAGCCATTGGGCCCAGCCAAGCCCTGTCTTTTTGAATACTGTATTATTATTTGGTAGCTGATTTTAGAAGAGGATTTTTCTAGAGATGATTAGAGTATTTTATGTGGGGAAAAGTGAGGTAGGACCTGTATGTGTTGCTTGATACTGGAGCAAAAGTTAAAAGGTCTCAGCTCTTGATCAGCTGTTTTCTTTGGTTTATTTGTTTGTTTGAAACATGGTCTCTCTCTGTCACCCAGGTTGGAGTGCAGTGGCACAGTCATGGCTCTCTGCAGCCTCAACCTCCAGGGGCTCAAGAGACCCTCCCACCTCAGCCTCCCTGAGTAGCTGGGACCGCAGGCATGCACCACTGTCCCCAGCTAATTTTTGTATTTTTTGTAAAGATGAGGTTGGCCGGGCGTGGTGAGTCATGCCTGTAATCCCAGCACTTTGGGAGGCTGAGGCGGGTGGATCACCCGAGGTCAGGAGTTGGAGACCAGCCTGGCGACCACGGTGAAACCCTGTCTCTACTAATCACACAAAAATTAGCCAGGCTTGTTGGTGTGCGCTTGTTGTCCCAGCTACTTGGGAGGCTGAGACAGAGGAATTGCTTGAACCCAGGAGGCGGAGGTTGCAGTGAGCTAAGATTGAGTTGCTACACTCCAGGCTGGGTGACAGAGTAAGACTCCATCTTACCAAAAGAAAAAAGAAAAAAAAGATGGTGTTTTGCCATGTTGCCCAGCCTGGTCTCGAACTCCTTGGTTCAAGTGATTCGCCCGCCTCAGCTTCCCAGAGCGTTGGGATTACAGGTGTTAGGCACCGTGCCAGCCTATTTTTTACCTACTGACAGTACTCAGTAAGGAAAACAAAGAGAAAATTGTTACATACTCTGGATGAGAACTGAAGGAGCCATTTGTTGTATAGAATTATTTGTTGGCCAGGCAAGGTGGCTCACGCCTGTAATCCTAGCACTTTGTGAGGCTGAGGTGGGCGGATTGCCTGAGCTCAGGAGTTTGAGACCAGCCTGGGCAACATGGTAAAACCCTGTCTCTACTAAAAATACAAAAAATTAGCTGGGCATGGTGGCATGTGCCTGTAATCCCAGCTACATGGGAGGCCGAGGCATGAGAATTGCTTGAACCTGGGAGGCAGAGGTTGCAGTGAGCCAAGATCGTGCAACTGCATTCCAGCCTGGGTGACAGAACGAGATTCTGTCTTAAAAAAAAAAAAAAAAAATTTTTTATTTCTTGTGAAAAACTTATTTTACCAAGTTCTCCAAAGTTTTCTTTATTTCTAAAATAAAAGATTAGAACAAAATTTTTGTTATGGGCCGTTCTTACAGAACTTTTTAGAGTGCCATTTGCTATAATGGGATCCTGCTTTTACTAGCAAACCTTTTACTACAATGAATTTCCTAGATTGGGACTTTGTTATTATGATTTTATTTTTCAAAGAGATGTGGGTCTCCCTATGTTGCCCAAGCTGGCGTGCAGTGGCACTTTGCAGTTATGATCATAGTTTACTGCAGCCTTAAGCTCCTGGGCTCAAGTGATCCTCCCGCCTCAGCCTCCCAAATAGGGAAGACTACAAGTGTGTACCACCACATCTGGATAATTATATCTTTATATTTAAAAGAATGGAAAAAGATACTGTATAAACAGTATCACTAAGTATAAAAAAGCTAAGTATAAACACTAAGTATAAAAAAGCTAGAGTGATTTTATTAGACAAAGGAGACCTCAGAACAAGAAAAATATTGCTAGGGGTAATAAAGCACAATTCATCACGAAAGGAGGATCAATTTTTTGAGAAGACACAGCGGTCCTAAATGTATATGCATCCAGTAACAGAGTGGAAGCAAAAACTGACAGTTGAAAGGAGAAATAGACAAATCCACAATTACATTTGGAAATTATAACATCTCCCTCAATAACTGATAGAACAAGCAGGCACAAAATCAGTAAGGTTATAGAAGATTTGGACAATACTCTCAATGGACTATACTTAATTGACATTTATAGAATACTCTGCCCACATTCTTTTCAAGTGCACATGAAACATTTACCAAAATAGACCATATGCTGGGCTGCAAAACACATTTCAACAAATTTAAAAGGATTGAAATGTAGTGTCTACTCTGACTACAATGGAATTAAACTAGAAATGAAAAAGATATCTGGAAAATCTCCAAATATTTGAAAGTGAAATAACATACTTCAAAATAACCTTTGGGTCAAAGAATTCACAAAAGAAATTAGAAAATATTCATAACTAAATGAAAACAATATATCAAAATTTGTGGGATAGTAGAAAATTTTTGTAACTAAATGAAAATGAAAACACAGTATATCAAAATTTGTGGGATACAGCTAATACAGTGCTTTAGAAGGAAACTTCAGCTTTAAAAGAAAGGTCTAAAATCAGTGACCTAACATTCTGCCGTAATAGAAAGAGAAATCTAAATAGAAGAGAAATAATAAAGAGCTAAAGTAAATGAGATAGAAAACAAGGCCGGGTGGCTCACTCCTGTAATCCCAGCACTCTGGTTCGCCAAGGTGGACTTGAGTCTGGGAGTCTGAGACCAGCCTGGGTAATAACAGCAAAATACAAAAATACTGAAACACAAAAATACTGGAAGAAAAAGAAAAGAAAAAAAGAATGCGAATCTGAATAATCCCATATTTATTACAGAAATTAGATTAAAAGTCTTCCCACAAGGCCAGGCACGGTAACTCATGGCTGTGGTCCCAGCACTTTGGGAGGCCAAGGCAGGAGGATCACTTGAGCCCAGGAGTTTGAGACCAGCCTGGGCAAATAGCGAGACTCATCTCTACAAAAAATATAAATAAATAAAAATTAGCCGGGTGTGGTGGTGCACGCCTGTGGTCCCAGCTGCTTGAGAGACTGAGGTGGGAGGATTGCCTGAACCCAGGAGGTTGAGGCTGGAATGCAGTGGCACAATCACTGTCACAAACAAACAAAGTCTTTCTAAAAAGAAGAATCCAGACCCACATGGCTTTATTGGTAAATTCTATCAAATGTTTAAGGAAAAAATAATACAATTTTTTTTCTTTTTTTTTTTCAAATTTCACAAGACATTTTTGAGGCCAGCATTACCTTGATACCAAACCAGACCAAGACATTAGGAAAAAAGAAAACTGTAGCTCAGTGTCCCTCAGTATATATGCAGAAACGATTAACAAGATATTAGAAAATTGAATCTAGCAGTAGATAAAAACACAACTAATTGGATTATCCCAGTTGCAAAGTTGATTTAGCGTTAGAAGTCATTGTAATTCACCATATTAATAGAATAAAGGAGAAAAGCTAAGTGGCTTTGTAATAGTTCCCTAAAAAGCATTTGACAAACTTCAGTGATATTTGTGATAAAAGCTCTCAGCTAACAAAGGAATAGAAGGGAACTTCTTTAATCTGATGAAAGGCATTTATAAAAAATGTGTAAGTAACATCATAGTTAGGATGAAAGAGTGAATGCTTTCTATATAATACTCCAAACAAGTCAATGATAATTGTTTTCACAACCTCTATTAAACATGTGCCAGAGGTCCTAGCCAATGAAATAAGGCAAGTAAAAGGAATAATCTTACAGTTTACAAAGTAAAACTATTTATTCTTTAGATGTCATGATTGTACACATAGAAAACCCTAAGTAAGCTATAAAAAAGCTACTAGAATTTAAGTTTAGCTAGAATACAAGTCAATTTGCAAGATCTAGTTGTATTTCTCATACTAGCAATGAACAATTGGCAGTTGAAATAAAAACAAACAAACAAAGCAAATTGTTTATAATAGCATCAAATAATGTGCAATGTTAAAACATTCCCCAAGAACAGAAGAAATTATTTTGTGTTCTTTCATAGATGAAGGCATTCAGGTGCAAAGGATTAAAGAACATTAATTTGTTCATAAGCATGTCTTTATAAACATCTGTGTAGTAGATACTGTGTTAGGGATATAGTAGTGAATAAAAACATTGACCCGTGCCCTCATAGAATTTATAATCTAATGGAAATTGAAGGGAGAAATAAATTTAGGGCCTCAGTTTCTGGCTTTGGCTTAACATTTTTTATCTGCATGAGTGGTTCAAAGCTTTTACTTTTTAGTTATATCTTTTTTTCTTTTTTTTTTTTTGAGACAGGGTCTCACTGTGTCACTTAGGCTAGAGTGCTGTTGCACGATCTCAGCTCACTGCAACCTCTGCCTTCCGGGTTCAGGTGATTCTCATGCCTCAGCCACCCTAGTAGCTGGGATTATGGGCATGTGCCACAATGTCCAGCTAACTTTTGTGTTTTTAGTAGAGATGGGGTTTCGACATGTTGGCCAGGCTGCTCTTGAACTCCTGGTCTCACGTGATCCACCCACCTCAGCCTCCCGAAGTGCTGGCATTACAGGCATGAGCCACCGCACCTGACCTGGTTATATCTTTTATCTATCTTTTTTTTTTTTTTTTTTTGAGACGGAGTTTCGCTCTTGTTGCCCAGGCTGGAGTACACTGGCATGATCTCAGCTCACCACAACCTCCACCTCCCGGGTTCGAACGATTCTCCTGCCTCAGCCTCCTGAGTAGCTGGGATTACAGGCATGCACCACCACCCTGGCTAATTTTTTTTTTTTTTTTTTTGTATTTTTAGTAGAGACGGGGTTTCTCCACATTGGTCAGGCTGGTCTTGAACTCCTGACCTCTGGTGATCTGCCCTCCTCGGCCTCCCAAAGTGCTGGGATTACAGGCGTGAGCCACCATGCCCGGCCAGTTATATCTTAAATATTGTGACTTGTTGAATAATTTGGCCCCTATGGTGGCAAGTTGTTTTGTTGTAATACATGCTTGGTAGTTCACAGGGTGGTTGAAACTGGCCAGTTGATTAAAATTTCATGTTAAGGATGGTCCATGCAGGACTCCCATATAGGGGAAAAGAAGTAACTAATAATCTTCATTGAGCACCAACTGTATTTCAGGCACTATATTACCCTCATCCCTAACATATAGTACTATTTAATCCTTGAAATATCCATAAGGTAGGTGGTTTTTCCTTTTGAAATCCACAGATTTCAAGAAGAGCTAATATAACTTCAGTGATTTGCCCAGTTTCATACAGTGGTTCAGAGATTTAGTCCCATACCTATTTGACTTTAAACTATCAGGACTAGCTGTTCTCTGTTGGTCATACCCTTGGACCATCCCATGAGTTCCTAGTCAAGAGGAAATGCAAGTAAATGAGATTAATTTTTTAGGCAGGGCATGGTGGCTCATACCTATAATATCTGCACTTTAGTAGGAGGCCGAGGTGGGTGGATCTCTTGAGCCCAGGAGTTTGAGACCAGCCTAGGACACCACCTCCACAAAAAAATTAAATAAAAAAAAAACTGGACATGGCGGCATGAACCTGTAGTCTCAGCTACTTAGGGGGCTGAGGTGGGAGGATTGCTTGAGCCTGGGAGGTTGAGGCTGCCAGTGAGCTGTGATCGCACCACTGCAATGAGCCTAGGCGAAGAGTGAGACCTTACCTGAAAAAAAAAAATTATAGTGCTAATTTTGAGTCTGTTTTATTTTTATTTTTATATTTATTTATTTATTATTTTGAGACTGACTCTCACTCTGTCACCCAGGCTGGAGTATAGTGGCGTGATCTTGGCTTACTGCAACCTCCGCCTCGCAGGTTCAAGTGATTTTCCTTCCTTAGCCACCTGAATAGCTGGGGCTACAGGTGTGCGCCATCATGCCTGGCTAATTTTGGAAGTCTTAGTAGAGACGGGATTTTGCTGTGTTGCCCAGGTCTTGAGCTCCTGACCTAAAGTGATCCACTTGACTCAGCCTCCCCAAGTGTTGGAATTACAGGTGTGAGCCACTCTGCCTGGCCGTAATTTTATTTTAAAAGTACGTCACTCACAAGAAAAAACACTGTCAGGATTTCTTGTGGCACACCTCACAGCTGATATGTCAAAGTGCCAGTTTTATTTCTTATTTTAAAATTTTGTTTTAGAGGCAGGATCTTGCTCTGTTGCCCAGACTAAAGTGCAGTGGTGCGATCATAGCTCACTGTCGCCTCAAACTCCTGGATTTAAGTGATCCTCACAACTCAGCCTTCCAAGAAGTGAAGACTACAGTCATGCACTATCATACCCAGCTTTTTCTTTTTCTTTTTTTTTTTTTTTGGTAGAGACCGGGTCTTACCATGTTGCTCAAGCTGTCTTGAAGTCCTGGCCTCAAGTGGTCCTCCTGCCTCAGCCTCCCAAAGTGTTGGGATTACAGGCAATAGCCACCACGTGCGGCTCAAGACACCAGTTTTTTTTTCTTCTTCTTTTTTTTCTATTTTTTTATTTTTTATTTTTGAGACACCATTTTAAAAACGCTTTTACTACACTTTGTTTTCAATGTTTTTTTGAGACACAGTCTTGCTATGTCACCCAGAATGTTGGGTGGGATGTTGACTCCTGCATCTTATTATCATACCAATTCCAGGCTGGAGTGCAGTGGCGTGATCAAGGCTCAGTGCAACCTCTATCTCTTGGGCTCAATCGATCTACCTACCTCAGCCTCCTTAGTAGCTGGGACTACAGGTGCACGCCATCTCTGGCTAATTATTATTTTTTGTGTGTGTGGAAATGGGGTTTTGCCATGTTGCTCAGGCTGGTCTCAAACTCCTGGGCTCAAGTGATCCTCCCGCCTCGACCTCCCACAGTGCTGGGATTACAGGTGTGAGCCTCTGGACCCAGCCAATACGCTTTAATCCAAGTCAGTGTCTATTTAAATTGCAAGTTAGTTTAACTCTGAGCCATGAGCCTGTGCCTTGGAAATATGTACTTTAGAGTCATAGGTAACAGTTATCTAGCTGAGAGTCTATATGTGGGTTATACCAAATGTACTGCCATCATTTGATTATAGGTTAGTAGTGTAATTTTTGAAATCGGCAGGTCACAGATGAGATTGCCATGCCTTAGTGGAACGCTCTTCCAACTGTCTTCTCCAGACAGATAGGTAGAACCTGGAACCAGTGCTAGGATGTGTGTGTATGTAGGAGGTAGTCATTGGTTATACAAACTTAAAGTTACTATCTTAACTTCTGGGCCTTGAAGGAAGGCCGTTTTAGTGATGTCTGCCACAGTCAAGAGCCAGAACTGGAATATTGACTCCTGCATCTTATTATACCAGTTCCAGGAGGAATTTTGTTACAGTTTCTACTGGAGATGGCAGTCGGATTTTTTTTTTTCTTTTTTTTCCTCATATGTGAAGTAATAGTTTCTTCACAACAGAAAAAGCCACAAACCTAAACTTGTCACTGAATTTTCTTCAAGGTTACATATCTCTTGGGTATTTTAAATCTAGATTATGTTGATTTTTATATTTTTGTTCTCATTTTTCTATTTCTTTGTTTTCTTTACTGTGAATGTGCTACAGGATTTTGTACAGAGCTTCTAGTTTCTGTCTGTAATTTGAATACTGAATTTGTAGTATTTTAATCAGTAAAAGAGAAATTTTTAGCATAAGGAGAAAGCTAAAAACATAGATTATAGACCCCATAATGAAATATATAGTAGTTGCATATGGCTAGTGCTTCTATGTGTATTGGAAGCATACTGTTTTCTCTTAGGATTTGTTTTTTCTTTAATGATTAATTTTCAGTTATATAAGGAATGTTTGCATAGTTTTATAATAATGAGAACTGTAATAGCTCATTTTTGACTCAGCAGATGATTTTGGAGATCTACCAGATAGATGTTGATACATACAGACCTAGTTTGGATCATTGTTCTTTAAAGAATCATCCTGTAAACACATTTATTTACAGTGTTTTGTCACTTATTAAAAGTGGGTTTTTTTTTTGGCCGGGCGCAGTGAGTCACGCCTGTAATCCCAGCACTTAGGGAGGCTGAGGCAGGTGGATCACTTGAGGTCAGGAGTTTGAGACCAGCCTGGCCAACATGGTGAAACTCTGTCTGTACCAAACATACAAAAATTAGCTGGGCGTGGTGGTGCCCACTGTAATCCCAGCTACTCAGGAGGCTGAGACAGGAGAATCGCTTGAAACAGGGAGGCAGAGGTTGCAGTGAGCCAAGATCGTGCCATTGCACTCCAGCCTTAGCGACAAAGCAAGACTGCCTCAAAGAACTTTGTCTTGACGGTATATGATGATATTTTTGTTGGTTTACTACTACACAGAATCATTCATTTAAAATCACCGTATTTTTGGTCAAAGTTAAATGGAAGTAAAAAAAATTGACCTCATTATTATATCTCTACCACCCAAACATGTTTGCTACTCTTTTTTTTTTTTGGAGACAGGTTCTGGCTCTGTCCCCCAGGCCAGAGTGCAGTGTTGCAACCTCAGTTCCCCACAACCTCAACCTCCCCAGGCTCAAGCCATCCTCCCACCTCTACCTCCTGAGTTGCTGGGACTACAGATGTGCACCATCATGCCTGGCTAATTTCTTTATTTTTGATAAAGGTGGGGTTTTGTGATGTTGCCCAGGTTGGTCTCAAAACTCCTGGCCTCAAGCAATCCTCCTGCTTCAGCCTCCCAAAATCCTGGGATTACAGGTGTGAGCCACCTCGCCTGGCTTTTTAATTGATGAATTAATTTTTATTTATTTTATTTTATTTTTATTTTTTAATAGAGATGAGGTGTTGCTGTGTTGACCACAATGGTCTCGAACTCCTGTCCTCAAGCCATCCTCCTGCCTCAGCCTCCCAGAGTGCTAGGATTACAGACATAAACCACTGCCCAGCGGCAGTTTTAAAATAAGTCAGGTTTCTTTTGTTCTTTTAAAAGTTTTTTCTTGAGATGGGGTGTTGTTGAAGATGATTTTTGTGAGTTAACAGGGTATAGTGCTCTCTGCCAGATTGAAAGTAGTGTGGGGATTTTGCCAGTTGTTGTCTGTTTTAATCACGCACTCCGAAACGCGAAATAACCACAGCATGGGTTCAGGGACCCACTGAAAGGTGAACCTGAGCTAAAACTCCACTGATCACCTGCCCTCCACTAAATCCTCTTCTGACTGGTGGACCACAGTGACAGATGGGTCTTCTGGAATTAATGCTAGTTCAGAGCCAGTGTCTAGTTGATAATCCTTTTCCCCAATACATAGCCATCCTGATAAGAGGCCATAGGTCCTTTTGTGGATGTCTAGGAGAAAAATTAATGGTATCATAGAAATTTTTGTCTATGTAGTAGTGTCATCCTCATGGAAACTTGACCTTCTCTTCATTCAGTGGGTTCTAGATCTGTAAACTGCAATCTGGGTTTACACAATCTGGGTTACACAATCTGGGTTGCACAGATTGAGCATCTGTGATTCTCATTTTTATGATTAAAGTTAAACTTTTGACCAGACACAGTGGCTCATGCCTGTAATCCCTGCACTTTGGGAGGCCAAGGCGGGCGGATCATGAGGTCAGGAGTTCGAGACCAGCCTGGCCAATATGGTGAAACCCCGTCTCTAGTAAAAATATAAAAAAATTAGCTGGATGTGGTGGTGCACACCTGTAGTCCCAGCTACTCGGGAGGTTGAGGCAGGAGAACCGCTTAAACCCAGGAGGCAGAGGAGGCAGTGAGCCGAGATCATGTCACTGCACTCCAACCTGGGTGACAGAGTAAGACTCCATCTCAAAAAAAAAAAAAAAAAAAAAAAAAAAAGGCCGGGTGCGGTGGCTCATGCCTGTAATCCCAGCACTTTGGGAGGCCAAGGTGGGCAGATCACCTGAGGTCAGGAGTTCAAGACCAGCCCAGCCAACATGGAGAAACCCTGTCTCTAGTAAAAAATACAAAATTAGCCAGGCATGGTGGCTCATGCCTGTAATCCCAGCTACTCGGGAGGCTGAGGCAGGAGAATCTCTGGAACCCGGGAGGTGGAGGTTGCGGTGAGCCAAGATCGTGCCATTGCACTCCAGCCTGGGCAAAAAGAGTGAAACTCCATCTCAAAAAAAAAAAAAAAAAAGTTAAACTTTTTTTCACTTGACCTAGAACTCTTCTGTTTATACACATCAAGTAAGAAAACAACCTAACAGATTTCACATCTGTTTCACTTCTAGGAATGTTGTAAGGTCTCTGGGAGTCAGACTACTATTTTGACTCTGGTATGGTGTGAAAAGGTAGTACTACTAATGATTAAAATAAAAGGCATAGAGACGCTTAGTTTTTAAAATGGCATTATCTTCTTTACTGGAGTATGGGGCAGTTTGACTTTGTTGGCAGCTGTGCTTCTTGTTTTTTTTTTTTTTTTTTTCTTTTTGAGACGGAGTCTAGCTCTGTCGCCCAGGCTGGAGTGCAGTGGCGGGATCTCAGCTCACTGCAAGCTCCGCCTCCCGGGTTTACGCCATTCTCCTGCCTCAGCCTCCTGAGTAGCTGGGACTACAGGCGCCCGCCACGTCGCCCGGCTAGTTTTTTGTATTTTTTAGTAGAGACGGGGTTTCACGGTTTCACCGTGTTAGCCAGGATGGTCTCGATCTCCTGACTTCGTGATCCACCTGTCTCGGCCTCCCAAAGTGCTGGGATTACAGGCTTGAGCCACCACGCCCGGCCGGCAGCTGTGCTTCTTCAAACCTAGGCAGGCTTAACTTTTGTCTTCTGTTCTCAGTTGAAAGCTGCCAATTTGGTCTAAGGAGGAAATGAAAACTTTAGAAACTCAGCAAATGTTGACATTTAAACTTTTAAGTGAAAGATTAACCTTTGGCATCTATTCTACAGTTTTTCTTAGTTTATATGAGCCTCCTTCGTGGTGCTGAAGGACTGGTGTCAACATTTGCATCTTAACCTCAGTGTTCATGGATTTATAATTTATCCACAGAATTTTCTCTAGGCTTATAACTAAAGTATTTTTTAAGATCCCCCTCTGAAAAAAAAAGTACATTTTAAGTATATTAGAAACATGTTTTACTTTATTTTTGCAAACTGTACTCTTGTAAAAACAAGAAACTTGACTCTTGTTCGTCTTCTAAACTGTCCATTTGATTTTTTTACTTAGAAAATTATTATCAGAAGGAGACAGGGGAGGCAGTTTAAATGTTGTCATAAACAGTAGAGCTTTTATGGAGAGATCTTATCAAAATTAGTTTTGATTTAACGGATCAGACTAGTTAATTTAAAAAATTTGCTAGTTTTTTTTTTCTTTTTGAGTCTGTGGGTGGCTTTTTTAAAGGACAATTTTCCCTCCCAAGTGACATGGATATTAGTAAGCATTCTCCCAGGTAGCTATTATATAGCAAAATGACAAGTAACAGACTATTTTACTAAGAAAATAAGATAAAATGCCACATAGTTAAACTTAAATAATGTGGACAAAGAAGCATTTAATGTACCAGAGTATGAATTTACCATTCAATTTATGGTTTTAGGAGATCTAGAAAAGAGGAGGAAAAAACAATAAATATGCAAGAAGAAATAAATACATTGCAAAACAGAAGAATGGGAAATAATCAAGAGTTGGAAAATTAGGAAACAAAAGGCAAAATGAAGGAGAGTACATCGGATATAACAAAAGGTACTGAGGACTTACAAAGAAAATACTGGAAGTGAATGTTGTTAGTTATATGAAAGTCTCAATGAATAAATAATTTCAAAGACACTAGGAATTAGTACTGACGAAATAAGACATAAAAATCAGAATAGGGGCTGGGTGCGGTGGCTCATGCCTGTAATCGCAGCACTTTGGAAGGCCGAGGGCAGGCAGATCCAGCTAAGTCAGGAGCTTGAGACCAGCCTGGGCAACATGGTAAAACCCTGTCTTTACTAAAAATACAAAAATTAGCTGGGCGTGGTGGTGTGTGCTTGTAATCCCAACTACTCGGGAGGCTGAGGCACAAGAATTGCTTGAACCTGGGAGGTGAAGGTTGCAGTGAGCCGAGATCGCACCACTGTACTCCAGCCTGGGCAATAATAGAGTGAGACTCTATCTCAGCAACAACAACAAAACCAGAATAAACTCCTGTAACCAAGAAAAAAATTGAGGCGATTGTGAAACTATTTCCTCCTCTCCCCCATACCACCTTAAGGGGGCAAAAGTCCACTCTGTAGGTATTGGTGATTTCTCCTTTTATTTTATTTATTTATTTATTTATTTATTTATTTTTTGAGACAGGATCTTGCTCTGTCACCCAGGCTGGAGTGCAGTGGTACAAACATGGTTCACTGCAGCCTCGACCTCCTGGGCTCAGGCAGTTCCTCTACCTCAGCCCTCCCAAGTAGCTGGGACCACAGGCGTGGGCCACCACACCCAGGTAATTTTCTAATTTTTTGTAGAGATGGGATCTTGCTATGCTGCCCAAGATGGTCTGGAACCCTTGGGGTGAAGTAGTCTTCCCTCCTCAGCCTCCCAAATGGTTGAGATTATAGGTGTGAGCCACCACTCCTGGTCTTTCCTAACCTTTTAAGAAGCAGATATTTCTCATGTTGAATAATAAGATAGAAGTAAACAACTGACAGCAAAATGACAAACATGAAAAAGTAGAAGTATAACCTAATCTCATTTATGAATGTATAGATGTTTAAATTCAAATTAAAATGCTAGCAAATGGCCACAGCAGATTATTCCTTTGTTTTGTTTCAAGTAGTTTATCCTAGGAATGTCAGACATGTTCAGTGTTTAAAAACTCATTAATATGTCTAGAGTCAGTGCTGTGGTTTGAATGTGTCCCCTCCAAAATTCAGGTGTTGCCAGTGTATTAAGAGGTGATTAGGTAAAGACAGCTTCTCCTCTCATGAGTGGGACTAGGTATCCTTTTAAAGGCTTAATGGCGTAACCTTGTCTGTTTTTACACCTTGCCATGTGAGGACAGTATCCATTCCCTCTTGCCCTTCTGCCTTCTACTTTGTGAGGATGAAGGAATTCCTTCCCTCTGGAGGACACAGTGTTCAAGGCACCATATTGGAAGCAGAGCCTGGACCCTCACCAGGCACCTAACCTGCTGGTGCCTTGACATTGTACTTCCCAGCCTCTAGAACTGTGAGAAATTAAATTTCTGTTTTTCATAAATTACCCAGTCTGCTGGGTGCAGTGGCTCATGCCTGTAATCCCAGCACTTTGGAAGGTGGAGGCGAGCGTACTGCTTGAGCCTGAGTTTGAGACCAGCCTGGGCAAAGTGGTGAAACCCCCTCTCTACAAAAACACAAAAATTAGCCAGACGTGGTGGCGCATGCCTGTAATTGCAGCCACTTGGGAGGCTGAGGCAAGAGGATTGCTTGAGCCCAGAGATCAAGACTGCAGTGAGCCAGGATTGGAACACTGCATTCCGGCCTGAGTGACAGTGAGACCCTGTCTCCAAAAAAAATTACCCAGTCTCAGGCATTCTGTCGTAACAGCACCGATAGGCTAAGTATGGCTTAATGGTGAGGAGTACTTTTTCTGAACCAGATAGCCTTGGTTCAGATCTTGATTTGCTTCCTAGTGGCTGTGTGACCTTGAATGAGTTTATTGATCTTCTCTTACGCTTTCCTCATCTGTAAGTGAGTAATAAGAGCAGCTACCTCACAAGGTAGGGCAGCCATAACAGATACCACAGACTGTGTGGCTTAAACAACATAAATTTATTTTCTTATAATTCTGGAGGCTAGAAGTGCAATAGCAAGGTGTCAGCAGGTTTGGTTTCTTCTGAGGCCTTTCTCCTTGGCTTGCAGATGTCTGCCTCCTTCCTGTGGCCTCATATTGTAGTCCCTCTGTGTGCATACATGTCTGTGCGTGCTCACTTGCTCTCTCTCACTCTTTGTCCTGATCTCCTCTCATAAGAATACCAGTTTTATTGGATTTACGCTTCTGTCTCCAAATACACTAAAGTACTGGAGATTAGGGCTTCAACATAGGAATTTGGGGAGGACATAGTTCAGCTCGTAACAGGTTGTTATGAGGATTAAGTGTCCTGATATACCTGGCCCTAGCAAATGCTTCCTAAGTGTTTATTTTTTTTATTATTACTTTACAGTAATAAGTAATACATAATATATAATATTACTTTACAGTAACAAGTAATACATAAAAACCCAAACACTTCAGAAAAATCTTTTAATTTCAGAGTAATTAATTAGAGGTTGGCAGGAAGTTGCACAAAATGTATAGGAAGGTTCTGTTCATGCACCCTGCATCTCTCCTCCTGTAGAATTCTAGTACATTATTAAAACCAAAACATTGACATTGATACAATCCATAGGACTAATTCAGATTTGAAGTTATACATGAATCATTTGTGTGTGTGTGTGTGTGTGTGTATTACACTTCTAGGCAATTTTATCACATGTGTAGCTTGTTATAACCACTGCAGTCAAGATGCAGAACTACTTCATCACAAGGCTCTTTCCTGCTAGGCCTTTGTAGCCACACCTACCCACTCTCCCTTGAAACCTTAATCCTTGACAACTACAAACCTATTTTCCTGTATAATTTCATTATTTCAAGAATGTAATATATATAAATGGAGTCACAAAGTACACAACCTTTTATTTTGAGACAGAGTCTCTCCCTGTCACTCAGACTGGAATGCAGTGGTGCGATCGATCTTAGCTCACTGTGGCCTCTGCCTCCTAGGTTCAAGCTGAGATCCTCCCATCTCAGCCTCCAGAGCAGCTGGGACTACAGGTGCACACCACCACACTAGCTAGTTTTTAAATTTTTTGTAGAGACAGGGTCTCACTATATTGGCCAGGCTGATCTTGACTTCCTGGGTTCAAGCAATCTTCCTGCCTTGGTCTCCCAAAGTGCTAGGATTACAGGTGTGAGCCACTGCACCCAGCCTACAGTTTTTTGAGATTGGCTTTTTTCACTCAGCATAATTTCCTTGAAGTTCCAAGATTTTGCATGTATAAATAGGCCATTCCTTTTTATTTCTGTGTAGTGTTCCATGGTGTGGATATAGTACACTTGGCTTAACCATTGCCTCCACAAGGACATTTGGTTTGTTTTCAGTTTTTGGCTATTATGAATAAAGCTGCTATGAACATTCTTATAGAGGTTTTTACACCAACATGTTTTTCTTTCTCTGGAATAAATGTTCAAGAGTGCAATTGCTGGGTCAAATGATGAGTTTTAGTGTTTTTGTTTGTTTTTTATTTTTTTGAGACGGAGTCTTGCTCTGTCGCCCAGACTGTAGTGCAGTGGCACCATCTCAGCTCACTGCAAACTCCGCCTCCCAGGTTCACGCCATTCTCCTGCCTCAGCCTCCCGAGTAGCTGGGACTACAGGCGCCCACCACCACCCCCGGCTAGTTTTTTGTTTTTTAGTAGAGACGGGGTTTTACTGTGTTAGCCAGGATGGTCTCAATCTCCTGACCTCATGATCCGCCCGCCTTTGCCTCCCAAAGTGCTGGGATTACAGGTGTGAGCCACTGCGCCTGGTGGCATTTTTAGTTTTAAAAGAAACCGTCAAACAAAAAAGGCTTTACCTTTTTACATTCTCACCAGCGATATATGTTAGTGATTCAGTTTCTCTACATCCTTGACAGCGTTTAGTGTTGTTGCTATTTTTTATTTTAACCATTCTCATAGGTGTGTAATGAAATCTCATTGTGGTTTAAACTTTTATTTCCCTAAAGGTTAATGTGTTGAACATCTTTTCTTGTGCTCATTAACCATCTTTTTTTTTTTTTTTTTTTTTTTTTTTTTTTGAGACGGAGTCTCGCTCTGTCTCCCAGACTGGAGTGCAGTGGCGCGATCCCAGCTCACTGCAAGCTCCGCCTCCCGGGTTTACGCCATTCTCCTGCCTCAGCCCCCCGAGTAGCTGGGACTACAGGCGCCTGCCACCTCGCCTGGCTAGTTTTTTGTATTTTTTAGTAGAGATGGGGTTTCACCGTGTTAGGCAGGATGGTCTCGATCTCCTGACCTCGTGATCGACCCGTCTCAGCCTCCCAAAGTGCTGGGATTACAGGCTTGAGCTACCACGCCCGGCCTCATTAACCATCTTTACATCGCTCCCCGCCTCTTTTTTTTTTTTTTTTTTTCCTGAGATGGAGTTTCCCTCTTATTGCCCAGGCTGGAGTACAAATGGCATGGTCTTGGCTCACTGCAACCTCCGCCTCCCGGGTTCAAGCAATTCTCCTGCCTCAGCCTCCCAAGTAGCTGGGATTACAGGCATGCACCACCATGCCCAGCTAATTTTGTACTTTTTAGTAGAGATGGGGTTTCTCCTTGTTGGTCAGGCTGGTCTCAAACTCCCGACCTCAGGTAATCCGCCTGCCTCAGCCTCCCAAAGTGTTGGTGAGCTACCGCCCCTGGCCTGCATCCTCTTTAGTAAAATGTCTGTTCATATTTTTTACCAGTTTTCTAATTGGAATTCTTTAGATAGTCTAATCTCAAGTTCTTTGGCAGATGTGTGGCTTGAAAATATTTTCTTCCAGTCAGTAATTTGTTTCTTCATCCTGTTTACAGGGTCTTACTCTGTACTTCTGATGAGGTTCCATTTATCAATGTTTCCTTTTGTGGATTAGAGCTTTTGCTGTCAAGTCTAGGAACTGTTGGCTTAGTTCTAGGTTGTAGAGATTTTTCTCCCCTTTTTTCCTAACAGTGTTATGTTTTATATTTAAGTTCTTGATCTATTTTGTTTTTTCTCTTTTAAAATTTTATTTATTTATCTATTATTATTATTATTATTATTAGAGACGAAGTTTTGTTCTTGTTGCCCGGACTGGAGTGCAATAGTGTGATCTCAGCTCACTGCAACCTCTGCCTCTCAGGTTCAAGCGATTCTCCTGCCTCAGCCTACCAAGTTGCTGGGATTACAGGCACCCGCTGCCATGCCCGGCTAATTTTTTGTATTTTTAGTAGAGACGGGGTTTCACCACGTTGGCCAGGCTGGTCTCAAACACCAGACCTCAGGTGATCCACCTGCCTCGGCCTTCCAAAGTGCTGGGATTACAGGCGTGAGCCACTGCACCGGCCAAGTTAATATTTTATAAGGTGTAAGCAAGGTTTGTTTGTTTGTTTGTTTTTGCCTATGCATCTAGTTGTTCCAGTAGCGTTTATTTAAAAGTCTCTTTTTTTCAATTTATGTAATTTATTAAATTGCCTTTTTTTTTTTGAAGAGACAGGGTTTTACTCTGTTGTCCAGGCTGGAGTGCAGTGGTGTGATCATAATTCACTGTAACCTTGCATTCGCACTCCTGAGCTCCCGCCTCAGCCTTCTGAGTAGCTAGGAGCTAGGACTACAGACAGTGCCACCATGGCTGGCTAATTTTTTCATGTTTTTGTACAGATCAGATCTCGCTTTGTTGCCCAGGCTGGTCTCAAACTCCTGGGCTCAAGTGATCCTCAAGCGAGTGATCCTCAGGCGATCCTCCCACCTCATGCTCTCAAAGTGTTGGGATCACAGGGGTGCACCCTATTAAATTGCTTTTGTACTTTTGTGAAAAATCAGTTGAATATATTTTTGTGGGTCTTTTTTTGTTTGTTTTGTTTTGTTTTTTGAGACGGAGTCTTGCTCTGTCACCCAGGCTAGAGTGCAGTGGTGTGATCTTGGTTCACTGCAACCTCCACCTCCCGAGTTCAAGCAGTTCTCTGCCTCAGCTTCCAGAGTAGCTGGGATTACAGGCGCCCGCCACCACATCCAGCTAATTTTTTGTATTTTTAGTAGAGACAGAGTTTCACCATCTTGGCTAGGCTGGTCTTAAACTCCTGACCTCATGATCCACCTGCCTCGGCCACCCGAAGTGCTGGGATTACAGGCATGAGCCATCTCGCCTGGCCTTTTTTTTTTTTTTTGAGACGGAGTTTTGCTCTTGTTGCCAAGGCTGGAGTACAGTGGTGTGATGTCAGCTCACTGCAACCTCCGCCTCCTAGTTTCAAGCGATTCTCCTGCCTCAGCCTCCTGAGTAGCTGGGATTACAGGTGCCCGGCACCATGCCCAGCTAATTTTTGTATTTTTAGTAGAGATGGGGGTTTCACCATGTTGGCCAGGTTGATCTCGAACTCCTGACCTCAAATGATCCACCACCTCAGCCGCCCAAAGTTCTGGGCTTACAGGTGTGAGCCACCATGCCCAGTCAATAATAATTTAAAAAAAAAAAAAAAATGGATGAACTCAGTAGTTATTCCTACTTTGTAATTTTAAAAACAATACAGTTTCAAAAACTTTTTAGTTGTGGTAAAATACACGTAACATAAAATTTACTGTCTTAACCTTTTTTTTTTTTTTTTTTCTTTTTGAGGTGGAGTTTCGTTCTTGTTGCCCAGGTTGGCGTGCAATGGTGCTATCTTGCCTCACTGCAACCTCTGCCTCCTGGGTTCAAACCATTCTCCTGTCTCAGCCTCCTGAGTAGCTGAGATTACAAGCACCCACCACCACGCCCGGCTAATTTTTGTATTAATAGAGATGGGGTTTTGCCATATTGGCCGGGCTTGTTTCAAACTCCTGGCCTCAGGTGATCCACCTGCCTTGGCCTCCCAAAGTGCTGGGATTACAGGCGTGAGGCACTGCGCCCGGCCCCGAGCCACCGCTCCCGGCCCACCGTCTTAACCATTTTTAAGTGTACAGTTCAGTAGTAAATACATTCAGATTGTTTGCAGCCAATCTCCAGAACTTTTTTAACCTTGGAAATTGAAAACTAAAATGCCCATTAAACAACTCCTCATATCTACCTTCCCCCCCAATCCCTGGCAGCTACCATTCTACTTTGTCTCTATGAATTTGACTATTATAGGTGCCTCATCTAAGTGTAATCACAAAGTATTTGTCTTCTTGTAACTGGCTTATTCACTTAGCATAATGCTCTCAGGGTTTATCCATGTTGTAGAATGTAGAATTTCATGTATACACCACATTTTGTATCCATTGATTTGTTGATGGGTATTTGAGTTGCTTCCACCTTTTGGCTATTGTGAATAATACTGCTGTGAACATGGTTGCACAGCTATCTCTTTGAGGCCCTGCTTTCAAGTGTTTTGGGTATATTCCCAGAAATGGAATTGTTGTATCATATGGTAATTCTGTTTTTGAGGAACTGCCATAGTTTTCCATAGTGGCTACACCATTTTACATTCCCATCAGCAGTGTACAAGTATTCTAGTTACTCCACATCCTCACCAATGCTTATTTTGTGGGGTTGGTTGGTTTTTTGTTTCCTTGGTAGTGGCCACCTCAATGGATATGAGGTGATGTCTTGTTGTGAGTTGCAGTTTCCTGAAATTAGTGACTTTGAGCATCTTTTCATGTGGTCGTTGGCCATTTTTATATCTTTGGAGAAATATCTGTTCAAGTCCTTTGCCCATTTTTTTATTGGGTTGTTATTTTGTTGTTGTTGAGTTGTAGCAGTTATTCGTATATTTGGGTTATTAATGCCTTACTATATATGTAAATTGCAATTTTCTCCCATTCCATGGGTTTCCTTTTTATTCTGTTGATTGTGTTGTTTAATGCACAGATTTTAAATTTTGATTTAAAATTGGTGTCACATTCGAGAAATCGTTGCTAAATTCAATGCTGTAACACTTTCTCCCTGTTTTCTTCCTTTTTTCTTTTTTTTGAGACAGAGTTTTTGTAGCCCAGCCTGGAGTTCTGTGGCGTGATCTCAGCTCACTGCAACCTCCTCCTCCCGGGTTCAAGTGATTCTCCTGCCTCAGCCTCCCGAGTAGCTGGAATTACAGGCACCTGCCACCATACCCAACTAATTTTTGTATTTTTAGTAGAGACCGGGTCTCAAACTCCTGACCTCAGGTGATCTGCTCACCTCGACCTCCCAAAGTGCTGGAATTACAGGCGTGAGCCTTCGCGCCTGGCATGTAGTAAGTTTTGAAATCAGGAAGTGTGGGACCTCCAACTTTGTTCTTTTTCAAGATTGTTTTGTCCGTTTGGGGTCTTAGCCCATTTATGCTTAGTGTTTCATTATTGGGTTGCTAAGCTTGTGGGAGTTATTTATATTCTACTGCTCAAGGTCATCACCAAGGTCTGAGTTTTCACAGAAGAAATTTGCAGCCTCGGGCATAAATGGGTTAATATAGTTTTTAATGGTAAAGCTTTAGAGGTGTTACCATGAAAATGAAGAACGGAAAAATGTTTTTTATGATTATTGTTTCGTGTTTTATTCAGTGCAGTAAAATGTAAAACAAATAAGAGGTGTAAGTTATAGAAAGGAAGATAAAACCTTGTTATTTACAAATGCTATGATTTTGTACCTAAACAATTAAATCGAAAGGACCAAACTGGGCCGGGCGCAGTGGCTTATGGCTATAATCCCAGCACTTTGGGAGGCTGAGTTGGACGGATCACTTGAAGGCAGGAGTTCCAGATCAGCCTGGCCAACATGGTGAAACCCCTTCTCTACTAAAAATACAAAAAAATTAGCCAGGCATGGTGGTGTGTGCTTGTAATCCCAGCTACTTGGGAGGCTGAGGCGGGAGAATTGCTTGAACTCAGGAGGCAGGGATTGCAGTGAGCTGAGATCACACCTTTGCACTCCAGCCTGGGCTACAGAGCGAAACTCCATCTCCAAAAAAAAGGAAAGGAAAAGACTGAAAATGATTACGAAGAACAATTCAGTAAAGTGACTGGCTAAATAAAAACCATGAAAATTGATAATTTCTGTATATCAGCAGTAACAGAAAAATAGGAAAAAATTCCTTTTCAAATTAAGTAATAAACATGTTCTTATTTTACTCATAATTGTTTTGTTTTGAGACAACGATCTTGGCTCTGTCACCCAGGCTGGAGTGCAGTGTGCAGTGGTGTGATCTTGGCTCACTGCAACCTCTGCTTCGCGCGCTCATGCGATCTGCCCACCTCAGCCTCCATGTAGCTGGGACCACAGGTGCACACCACCATGCCTGGCTAATTTTTTGTATTTTGGGTAGAGATGGGGTTTCACCATGTTGGCCAGGCTGGTCTCGAACTCCTGAGCTCAAGGGATCCACCCACCTTGGCCTCCCAGAGTGCTGGGATTATAGAAGTGAGCTACTGCTCCCAGCCTGTTTTGAGTTAATTTTTATGTGGATGTGAAGCAAGGGTACAACTTCATTGTTTTGCCTGTGGCTATCTACTCCTGGCACCATTTGCTGAAAAGACTATTCTTTCCCTCATTGAATTGTGTTGGCACCCTTGTCAAAAATCATTTGACCACAATTATGGATTTATTCCTAGACTCTCAATTCTATTCCATTGATCTAACCTTATGCTAGTACTGTACTGTCTTGATTACTTTGGCTTTGTTTTAGGTGGTGAAGTATGAGCCTTCCTACTTTTTCAGAATTGGTTCCTAGCAATTCCATATGCATGTTAGAATTTGCCTACCAATTTCTACAAAGAAGTCAGCTGGGGCCTGGTGTGGTGGCTCACGCCTGTAATCCCAGCACTTTGGGAGGTGGAGGCGGGTGGATCACCTGAGGTCAAGAGTTCGAAACTAGCCTGGCCAATATGGCAAAACAATAGTAAATTATTATTGTTTATACTATAGAATTATTTCTTCTTCTTGATGCTACTGTATATGGAATTATTTTCTTCATTTTCAGATTGTTCATTGCAGTTATAAAAAAATGGATTTTTGTCTATCAATCTTGTATTCTACAGCCTTGCTGAACTAGTCATTAGTTATAAAAGGAAGGCTCCTTGTGGCTGTTTTATGCCCTGGGTCTCTCCTACAAACTAGCCAGTCTGCAGTCTAGCCTGTATCTTCTTTACATCCAGGAACCTCTTTCCACTTGCCTAGTACTACAACCCCCATTGTTTTTGGGAACACCCTTAGACTAAAACTTGTCACACTCCTGCAAGTGAAGTTAGGTCCTTTGAGATACTCTGTGTTCCTGTTTCTTCCCTTAGGCAAAGTATCTGAGCCAGTGTTCTAGTGGTAGAGGTGGGGACAATGGCAAGCTTTTCTGTGAATGCTACCCCAGCTCTAGGAGGGTGTGGGGCAGGTCAGCAGCCTGGGGTCCTCTTGGCTTGTCTCTCCTGTTGTGGAACCACTGTCCCATGAGCTGGGAAAAAGGGTCTTTGGGTTCCCAGTATTCTCAGTGTGTCATGCCTATGAAAGGGCCCCTTTTCCACAAGTAGGGATTGAGCAGAAGAAGGGAGCCCCTGCCTCTGATGGTACTTGCCCGAGACTTAGCCTTAGCAACAGAAGTCAGGGCAGGATGAGAAATGCTGAAGTTGCATCCCTCCCAGGAATAAAGAGAGCCCTCGGGGCTGAGTGCAGTGCTCACACCTGTAATCCTAGTACTGTGGGAGGCTGAGGCAGGCAAATCACTTGAGGCCAGGGGTTCGAGCCCCTCCTGGCAAATATGGTAAAACCCCATCTCTTGGGCCAGGCGCAGTGGCTCACACCTGTAATCCCAGCACTTTGGGAGGCCGAGGCGGGCAGATCACGAGGTCAGGAGATAGAGACCATCCTGGCTAATATAGGGAAAGTCCCATCTCTCCTAAACAAAATAAAAAAATTAGCTGGGCGAGGTGGCGGGCGCCTGTAGTCCCAGCTACTCGGGAGGCTGAGGCAGGAGAACAGCGTGAACCCAGAAGGCGGAGCTTGCAGTGAGCTGAGATTGCGCCACTCCAGCCTAGGCGACAGTGTAAAACTCCATCTCAAAAAAAAAAATCTCTACTAAAAATACAAAAATTAGCTGAGTGTGGTGGCGTGTACCTGTAATCCCAGCTACTCGGGAGGCTGAGGCGGGAGAATCGCTTGAACCCAGGAGGCAGAGGTAGCAGTGAGACAAGATCGCACCACTGCCCTCCAGTCTGGACAACAAAACGAGCAAAAGCAAGACCCTGTCTCAAAAAAAAAAAAAAAAAAAAAAAACCCTCAGGCTTGGATTTTGGGGAAAGGGGACACTTGTATTCTTGGCTGCAGCTCCCAGAGCCTAACTGATGGGGCCGGGAGTGGGATCTTTGTTCAGATTCCATAGACTGTCACTTTTCTGACTGAATTTTCATAGAGTTTATTGAATAAATGTTTCTTTTTTTTTTTTTTTTTTTTTTTGAGACAGAGTCTCACTGTCGCCCAGGCTGAAGTGCAGTGGTGTGATCTCGGCTCACTGCAACCTCTGCCTCCTGGGTTCAAGAGATTCTCCTGCCTCAGCCTCCCGAGTAGCTGGGATTACAGGCATGCGCCACCATGCTAAGCTAATTTTTTGTGTTTTGTTTTTTTTGAGGCGGACCCTTGCTCTTGTCACCCAGGCTGGAGTGCAGTGGTGTGATCTTGGCTCACTGCAGCCTCCACCTCCTGGGTTCAAGCAATTCTCCTGCCTCAGCCTCCTGAGTAGCTGGGATTACGGGTGCCCACCTCCATGGCCTGGCCAATTTATGTATTTTTAGTAGAGATGGGGTTTCACCATGCTGACCAGGCTGGTCTTGAACTGACCTTAGGTGATCCACCTGCCTCGGCCTCCCAAAGTGCTGGGATTACAGGTGTGAGCCACCATGCCCGGCCAATTTTTATATTTTTAGTAACGATGGGGTTTTACCATGTTGGCCAGCCTGGTCTCAAACTCCTGACCTCAAGTGATCTACCCACTACAGCCTCCCAAAATGCTTGGATTATAGGCATGAGCCACCATGCTCAGCCTGTTTCTTCATTTCTTGTTTGCCTTTAGGACTCAGAGACTTTGAGTGCTTGTTATTTGATAATTTTCGCTGCTTCCACTGAGGAGCAGGTAGTGGAGCTTCCTTACACTGTTATTCTCAGTGTCAGTCTCCTGTAAACTTTTTTTGAGCTAGCATTCATGCCTCCATAAGGCTTAGCTTAGAAAAACATTTCCTTCATATGAGCTTTGACCATGCTTCATAAGGAACTCTTAATATACCCCTTAACATCTCAACTTTCAGGTACTGTTCTTTTGTGTTATAAGAGGCCAAGAGAGTTGATTTCTCGTGTTTATTTTCCATAAACAATTCGGTACATGTGGAAGTACTATAGAAGAGAAAATCTGCACATGAGTACAGAGTTTGTAAAATAATGAAAATAATGGTAGATAATTTTAATATGGAGGTTACAGCACCGCAGTTGAGTTCTATTCAGGTTGGCTTGAAGTTGATGCAGTTAACTTTTGCCTTCTCTGACCTGAGTTAGACATCAGAATCATCAGGCTTTGGCCCGGTGTGGTGGCTCATGCCTATAATCCCACCACTTTGGGAGGTTGAGACAGGCTGATCACTTGAGGTCAGGAGTTTGAGACCAGCCTGGCCAACATGGTGAAACCCCATCTCTACTAAAAATACAAAAATTAGCTGGATGTGGTGGTGGGCACCTGTAATCCCAGCTACTTGGGAGGCTGAGGTGGGAGAACTGCTTGAACCCAGGAGGCAGAGGTTGCAGCGAGCCGAGATCATGCCATTGCACTCCAGCCTAGGTGACAAGAGTGAAACTCCGTCTCAAAAAAAAAAAAAAAAAAGAAACCCATCAGGCTGCTGCTTCTTCAGAGTTGCTATCCTCTTAAATTAAAATTTATTTATTTATGATTTTTTTTTTCTTTCAGGGACCACTTAATAGTGAGTCTTCCAACCAGAGCTTGTGTAGCGTGGGATCCTTGAGTGATAAAGAAGTAGAGGTAAGAAGCTATGTTCATGGCAAGACTTTTCATACTTCCACTTTTGGGCGAGGTTTGGTGACTCAAGGCTATAATCCCAGCACTTCGGGAAGCCGAGGTGGGCAGATTGCTTGAGGCTGGGAGTTCGAGACCAGCCTGGGCAACATAGTAAGAACTCATTTCTACAAAAAAACTTAGCAGGATGTGGTGGTGCACACCTGTGGCCCCAGCTATTTGGAGGCTAAGGTGGGAGGATTGTGCCTGGGAGGATGAGGCTGCAGTGAGCTGTGATGGCACCACTGCACTCCAGCCTGGGTGACAGAGTGAGACCCCCATCTCAGAGAAAAGATAACACTGCTTAATTAACTCCTTGGGTGCTGTTAGACTCTGTGTCAATTGCTCCTCTTTGAGTTGTGTGCTCTTTGCATATGTACAGCTATGGTGTGGCCCTCATGAGTTTTTATTATTATAATCATGTGTGGGTCTTATATATTTTAAAATTTTTGCTTAGTTGCCATCAATAAAGGATAGAAATTTGCAACATTGTTCCTGTTTAAATGGAAAATAAAATTGATTGACTGATTTTATTTTTACAACTTTTTTCGAGACATAGCCTCACTCTGTCATGTAGGCCGGGGTGCAGTGGGGCAGTCATGGCTCATTGTAACCTGATACTCCTGAACTCAAGCAGTCCTCCTGTCTCAGCCTCCTGAGTAGCTAGGTGCCACCATGCCTGGCTAATTTTTTAAAATATTTTTATAGAGGTGGGGTCTCGCTGTGTTGCCCAGACTGGTCTGGAACTCAAGCCATCCTCCCACCTCAGCCTTCAAAGTGCTGGAATTACAGGCATGAGCCACAGTGCCTGGTCAAGATTTTTTGTTCATTTGCTTAGCTTTTCACAGCCCTCATGCACAAGTATTTTTTGTTTTGTTTTGTTTTGTTTTTAAGGCATATAACCTAGCTGCCTGTAGATGGGTCTAAGTGTAAGTCTGTAACCACCTACTTTGCACTTTGCAGATCTCTCCTTTTTGGAAAAAAGATTGGATTTAAAGTAGAAGTACTGTAACAGCAGTTTTCTGAGAACTTAACATATGGTGGACATTTGTCCTACATTGTGCTCTATTAAATATCTTATGAAAGTTTTGTAGTACCTCTGATTTACAGATGAATAAACTGAAGCTCTGATATTTTAAGCAGTTTGACAAAAATTGTGTGGATGGTTTGGTTCTAGACCATAATACTCTTTATCATACTCAGTTTTAAGAGGAAGACAGTGATTCAGGACTTGTCTAGACCAGTTATATCTGTTTATGTATTTTGTGTATACTCGCTGTTTTCCTAATGTGAAAAATTTACCAAAATGCTAATTGTGACGTATATGGTTTTTAACAGACTCCCGAGAAAAAGCAGAATGACCAGCGAAATCGGAAAAGAAAAGCCGAACCATATGAAACTAGCCAAGGTAGTAATAATTTCGTATCAACAAAAGTACTCAATTCTAATGTACTTAGATAGAATTTTCTAACTCAAACTAAATAATTAGTTTGTACACAGGGATTCCTGATAAAGGCGGTTTGTGTATCTTAAGGGAATATCAGACGGTTTATTACAGACTTGCCATTTGA
Organism: Rhinopithecus roxellana; assembly: GCF_007565055.1. NCBI lineage: Eukaryota > Metazoa > Chordata > Mammalia > Primates > Cercopithecidae > Rhinopithecus > Rhinopithecus roxellana. Next base: position 75,829,982 of record NC_044567.1, read on the forward strand.
TATACACCTGACAAAACAGTGTTAGTTCTTCGGGGACTCTTTGTTTTCCCTGTTGTAAGCTAACAATCTTCTTAACCACAGGTTTTTCTTTACACCAAGCATATATTATACAAAAAAGAGGTTATGTCAGAGTTTTAACTCTGACTTGTGTTAGATCAGTGATTTGTTAATGACAGCCAGCTGGAACTGCTTCATTTACATTACTGTCCTTTCTACCTACTGCTCTTCCATGGCAGTTGTTTAGTTGAATATTGGAACCCACTGAGATAAATCTGTAAACATGATGGTTATAATGCCAAATATCTTTATATAATCAAAGAAAGAAAAAATGGCTTGGCTTTTCTTTCTCCCATTCTAAGGAATAGAAAGCCCAGTCTTGTTGCATCCTTCTTAACTTTTAAAATCTGCAGATAATTCATTTTGTCTTTGGGAGCAAAATTCTCCCAAAGTGACAAGAAAAATTACTGAATCTTAAAGCTGTGAAAAATTCTTCCTTTCACTGCTTGTTCAGTCCTTTATCTTATGGAGGAAATAGTCTGTTCTTAGGCTAAGGTATTTTGGCTCATTTGTTACAAGTAAAGGTGACGCTTGGGTTTATAGCAATGTATGTAGTTACTGAATGTATAGTACATTTTAGTGAATGATGGTTTATATGTGTATTGGAAAAACTGTATTTACTTTGGTTTCATTTTCAGGGAAAGGCACTCCTAGGGGACATAAAATTAGTGATTACTTTGAGGTAAGTTACATTTTTTGAAAAAACAACAAAAAAAAAACCAAACAAACAAAAAACCAAACTCTGTAGTGATTTTTTAAAAAAACCTAAATCTTGTGTTCATTTGAGGCTTTAGAAAGTAATATTTTGGCCAGGTGAGGTGGCTTATGCTTGTAATCCCAGCACTTTGGGAGGCCGAGATGGGAGGATCGCTGGAACCCAGGAGTTCGAGACCAATCTGGGCAACATGGGGAAACCCTGTCTCTACAAAAAAATAGAAAAAATTAGCCAGGTGTGGTGGCACACACCTGTAGTCCTGGCTACCTGGGAGGCTGAGGTGGGAGGATCACTTGAGCCTGAGAAGTCGAGGCTGCAGTGAGCCATGATCTGCACTGCAGCCTGGGTGACAGTGAGACCCTGTCTCCCCCCACCCCCCCCCAAAAAAAGAAAGAAAGTAATGTTTTGCCTTTACTGTACTCTTCTTCCCTTTCTCCCCATCTTCATCAGTTAGTGCTGCCCCATCTCTCAATAAGAGAAAACTGCTGCTGCCTTCCTAAATTTAAATTTATTATGTGTCTTGTCTGTGATGATATAAGAATTCACAAATGAGGTGATTTTTCTCTTGGCCAGACGAGGTTTTGTGTCTTACAAAGATTGAGGTGGAATGACTCGGACTCTTCTTTTGTCCTCCTCCCTTTAGTCCAGTGGAACATGTAGTGAGTTCCCTGACCCATCGTTAGTGGTTACTAAAGACACTAACATCCACTGCACCACTGCATTTCTGCTTCGTGTATTTTGAGACAAGAAGGGAAAACATTCTTCTCTCATGTCCTTTCAAAATCATGTATACCTTCAGCTTTCTAGCCGTGTTTTCTTTATATCTTGGTATATTTCTGCTGGAGCTCCTTCTTAAAAATCTCATTAAAAAGTTAGCAGAATTTGACTTGTGTGGCATTTTCTCTCTAGAGTAAGATGTATTAACTTAAAGGGGCCATATAATTAAGATCTGTTTGTGTATTAATCTTTTACTCTCCTTATCTGAAGCATAGTACTGTTTTGAATTATTCATATCCGTTTTTCCCTGTTGGCCAGTTTGCTGGGGGAAGCGGGCCAGGAACCAGCCCTGGCAGAAGTGTTCCACCAGTTGCACGATCCTCACCGCAACATTCCTTATCCAATCCCTTACCGGTAAGCATTCACCTGGAGAAATTTGACACCTGTTGTAGGAGACAAGATGCCCGGAAACACTCAAGCAAAGTTTCTCTTTCATTAATTACCCACAGGGAATGAAGCATTAGGGAGAAAAGTTCATAGTTTTACCTATGAATCCCTTACTTAGATTCAAATCTGTATCAGTAAATTAGTTTTTTACAGAAGAGCCAATCCTATTATCTCTTTATAATAAATTACCTCTAATCCTACAGCTCAGTAGTCTATCAAAGAATTGATTCCAATCGAAACATTAGGTTTTTTCCCTTGCCAAATTTGTATGTTCCTGTAGGGTTTTTTAATTTTAAAATTTGACCAGCTTCTGGCATAATTGAATTTTCTCCAGAGCTTACTCAGTGATGTACTAGAAAAACTAATGCTATACAGATTTGTGATAGGTTTGTTTCCAGCCTGTAAGAGAGATCTGAAGGTCTTAAAAACGTACCTAAGTTAGTGGTTCTCAGTTGGTGGCAGTTTTGCCCCTCAGGGACATTTGTCAATAACTGGAGTCATTATTGGTTGTCACAGCTCAGAGGTATGGGGATGACGCTATAGGCATCTACTGGGCAGAAGTCAGGGATGCTGATAAACATTCTGTAATGTTAGGACAGCCTCCTTGCAAAAAAAAATTACCTGGTCCAAAATATCAGTGGTGCCGAGGTTGAGAATTCCTGAGTAAGCCAATGTAGGAGTATGTTTATTTGCTCCAGTGTCTTCGCATTATTTGTTGATACTGTGTAAGACTTCTTACTCAAGAGTGTGCTCTATCCCCTAATGCCTTAGGTATTGCCGCAGGTGGGATCTTGGGAGACAGGGTCTCTGGGACAGAAGTTTTTATTTTAGATCACTGATTTTTAGGAAAGTTGTTTTTCTTTGCCTTGGCAGAGTTGTGTAATAGTACTCATTTCCTAAGTGATTTAGGCTTCTGTATTGTTAAAGTATTTTAAAATGTACTTCCTCCCCCTCTACTGTCTCATAAAAACCTTCATTCATTAGGATTATTGTAATTATTAAAGCACTTATGAAAACATAAGTTAAACTTATGAAAACAGCTAAGAAGTTTTGGCTATTACTGTGTCATCCTTGCCATATATATATAATTTTCTTTTCTTTTTTTTTGAGACAGTCTCGCTTTGTCATCCAGGCTAGAGTGCAGTGGTGCGATCATGACTCACTGCAACCTCCGCCTCCTGGGCTCAAGTGATTCTCCCAACTCATCCTCCTGAGTAGCTCATACTACAGGCATGTACCACTACGCCCGGCGAATTTTTTTATTTTTTTGTAGAGGCGTGGTTTCACCATGTTGCCCAGGCTGGTCTCAAACTCCTGAGATCATGTGATCTGCCCGCCTCCACCTCCCAAAGTGGCATTAGCCATTGTGTCAGACCATCCTTGCCATAGTTTAAAATGTTAGAAATGTTTGATGATAGATCCAATTTGAGCAGGTTGAGGTTTGTTAGATAACTGTTGAAGAGGCCTGTGTCTCTGTTTTTCTTAAGTTTCAAACCAGTTAAAGTCTAACAGACATTAAATGAGATTACAGATTATCTATTTGGGACAGATACGTTTTATAGAATTTCTCAGTGTTGTCTATCACTCTTTTCTTCCTGAAATCCCCTTTTCATTTGGTTTTTAATGGTGTGACCACCCATCTCTCATATGTCAGTTTAGGTTGAATCTTACCTGAAGACAAAAGAGATGAACGCAATAAGCTGTAGACATTTTTGCCAGCTATATGAATGTGGCTGAGCCTCATCATCATGCAAATCTGGGTATAGATGAGGTGTTAAAATAGGAACCAAAGCTTAATCCTCCACCTTTTCCTTACTTGCCTCTAGGCTACTCAGCATGGTTGGAGGAAAACACACACACCAAAGTGACTGACTGATCTTCAGGTCATGAGTACTGGCCTCATGTGTACCTCTCACTGCCTGCCAGTCTTACTGTATTTCTACTTAGTTCCCTTTCCTCCATGAATATGTCCTGTTTTTGTCATCTCCTGCAAATCTCCAGCAATTCTTCTACTAACTGATGGCCTTCCTTTTTTATGTTACTGAGAAAATAGAAACGATCAGAAGAACATTTCCACATGCTCCTACCGCAGATTTGCCAAGCTCCTTGCATCAGTACCCACATCCATCTGCCTTTGGGATGAATGAACTTGCTAGCCCTTCACATGGGTCTGGTCTCCCCAATAATTATGTATCCAGCTGTCTACTTGACATTTCCACTTGTACTGTTTGAGCATGTCCAAAAAGGAACTCTTGCTTTCCCTTCCCTACCATAACAATAACATTGAACTGCTCTTCCTGTAATCTGCCTTGTCCTGGTAAATGACAGGTTACACCATCTGGTTTTTCAGGTCACAACCTCATGCCCCAAATGTAATCCATCAGAAAATCCTGGTTTTCCTTTAAAATGTATTAGAATGTGACCACTTTTCTATTTTTCCAGTTCACTGTATTAGCTTTCAAAGTAGTCTCCCTGTTTTTGCCCTTGTTTCACCTAGTCTGAATGTAATAGCCCGAGTAAGTGTTAAAATGTTCAGACACACCCTAGCACTCCTCTGCTCAACACTTCCTAGACTGAAGTCTTTATGTGACCTTTAAAAGCTCTTGCGTGATCTGTGCTCCCCACTGTCCACCCGATTCTGACATCTGCAGCCATTCTCCCTCTCCTTCATGCCACTGCAGCCACCCTGGCCTCCTTGAGCTCTGTGAAGAACGCTTTTGCTTCAGAGTCTTTGTACTTGCTATTTATTCCCTCTTCCAGGAACATTCTTTTCTCAGATATCAGCAATCTCTTCATCAGGTTGTTGCTCAAAAATGACCTTAGCCGAGCGGTCTCCCTTAGCCAGCTTCTCTAAAATAGCAGTCCCTCATACCTTGTCACTTTGTTCCTAACTGTACTTTATTTTAATTCTAAGTTATTGGTATCTGACACACCCATACATTTAATATATATTTAAATTTTTTGTTGATTCATATTTATACATACAGAGGAGTACACATTGTAAGTCTACAGTTCACATGAATTTTCACAAACTCTACAAGCACAAGAAATATTACCAGTGCTGCAGAAGTCCCCCTGAGTTCCCTTTCAGTTACCCCCTCCCTGCCGCTGTGGATAGCCACTAGCCTGACCTCTAACAACACAGATGAATTTTTTTTTGTATCTTGCATAAAAGACATTCAGTGTATACTTTTGTGTCTGGCTCCTTTTGTTGCATGTTTCTTTTGTGAGGTTTATCCATTTCATTGTGTATTTTGTAGGTCATTTATTGTCATTGGTGTGTTATAAGTTTAATTTTCATTTAATAATTTATATATTTTAATTTTCAACTATATAATTAGTTAATTGCCCATCTTCCCACCATAATTTTTTTTTTTTTTTTTTTTTTGAGACGGAGTTTCGCTCTTGTTGCCCAGGCTGGAGTGCAGTGGTGCGATCTTGGCTCACTGCAACCTATGCCTTCCGGTTTCAAGCAATTCTCCTGTCTCAGCCTCCCGAGTAGCTGGGACTACAGGCATGCGCCACCACGCCCAGCTAATTTTTTGTATTTTTAGTAGAGGCGGGGTTTCACCATCTTGGTCGGGATGGTCTTGATCTCTTGATCTCGTGATTTGCCCACCTCGGCCTCCCAAAGTGCTGGGATTACAGGCGTGAGCCACTGCACCCGGCCTAGAATGTTAATCTCATAAGAAAGGAGATTTTGCTTTGCTTCGTTTACTGCTGTGTCTTGTTGCATAAAGGTGTAATTTTTAAACTAATTTCCCCCACTTGACATGTAAGCAATAATATTTCATTTTCAGTCTCCAGCATCCAAAACAGTGCTTGGGACACAATAGGTGTTCAAAATTGTGCTGACAGGGAAGAATAGATGGATAAAAAATTATTTTCACCTTTTTTCCTGTAAAAGATTATTTTGTATTTGTGTTAAATATAAAAAATACAAAAAGTATGTAAAACATGGAAGTTTTTATACAGGACTTGGCAAAAGACAGGTCACAGCTGGCTAGCTAGGATGATTTTTATTTTTTAAAATTTATTTCATTTTAATTTATTTTATTTTTGGAGACAGAGTCTCACTCTATCTCCCAGGCTACGGTGCAGTGGTGCAGTGTTGGCTCACTGCAACCTCAGCCTCCTGGGTTCAAGCGATTCTCCTGCCTCAGCCTCCTGAGTAGCTGGGATTACAGCCGTGCACCACTACGCCTGGCTAATTTTTGTATTTTTACTAGAGACGAGGTTTCGTCATGTTGGCCAGGCTGGCCTCGAACTCCTGACCTCAAGTAATCCACCCGCCTTGGCCTCCCAAAGTGCTGGAGTTACAAGCGTGAGCCACCACACCTGGCAAGCTCGGAATGATTTTTAGATGTTTAAAAGGTTTTAGAAATGAAGGATATGTGACAGAGACTGACGTGGCCTGGGAAACCTAATATATTTCTCTCTGGTCCTTCACAAAAAAAGCTCCCAGAAAATCACTATAAAGTTAACTTTTTGTAATTGTTACATAGGGAGGTAAACTGTTTCCAGCAGCTGGAAACCTACATGCAGTTCCCTGATCATAACTCCCACTACCCTAGAAGTGATCACTCGGCTAGTTTTTGTGGTAATCATTTTCGTTTTCATGTAGTTTAAACTATCCATAAGCAAAATAGTTTAGTTTTGCCAGTAAGTAAACTCAGTGTTTAAATCTTATGTATTTTTATTTTTGGCTGTTCTATCAATTATTAAGAGCGGTGTATATATTCGTATCTCTTGCTGTGATTGTGGAAGTTGTCTGTTTCTTATATTTATATTAAATTTTGTTATATGTATTATGATTCTCTTCATCTCTTTAAAGCTCTTTGCTTTATTTTTTAATTTTAATTTTTATTTTTGAGATAAGTTCTCGCTCTGTTGCCTCGGCTGGAGTGCAGTGCACAATCTCAGCTCACTACAACCTCCGCCTCCTGGGTTCAAGTGATTCTTGTGCCTCAGCCTCCCAAGTACCTGGGATTACAGGCATGTGTCACCATGCCCAGATAACCTTTTTGTATTTTTAGTTGGGGTTTCTCCATGTTGGGCAGGCTGGTCTGGAACTCCTGGCATCAAGTGATCTGCCTGCCTCGGCCTCCCAAAGTATTGGGATTACAGGTGTGAGCCCCCAAGCCTGGCTGAAGCCCTTTGCTTTAAATGTGGTTTATCTGATGTTTAATATATCCAAACCATTGTGAGGTATAACTATTTCCATTCTTAATACTGTCAACTTTGCATTATTATGTTTTCTTTCTTTGGCAAATACCATGTAATTAGATTTTTTTCTCTTAAGTCTAAAATTTTTCTATTATCCTATTTACATTCATTATAATTACCACTCTGTTAAGTTTAGATATATCATCATTTAATGTGTTTTTTATTTATCCTGCCTGTTCTGTGTTCCTTTTTCTTTAATTTCTTGCCTTCATTTAGATTGAATTTTTTTTTAAGTCATTTTCTATTTTCCTCTTCTACTAGTAGCTAGACTGTCTTTGGTGTTTCTCTTAGAAAGTACCACTTACGGCCAGGCATGGTGGCTCACGCGTGTAATCCTTGCACTTTGGGAGACCTGGGAACCCACGTGGGAGGATTACTCCAGCTCAGGGGTTCGAGACTAGCCTAAGCAATATAGTGAGACCCCCTGTCTCTACAAGGCAGGCAAATCATGAGGTCAGGAGTTCGAGACCACCCTGGCCAACATGATGAACCCATACCTCTACTAAAGATACAAAAACTTAGCTGGGCTTGGTGGCAGGTGCTTGTAATCCCAGCCACTCAGAAGGCTGAGGCAGGAGAATCTCTTGAACCCGGGAGGTAGAGCTTGCAGTGAACCGAGATCGCACCACTGCACTCTAGCCCTGGTGACAGTGTGAGACTCCATCTCAGAAACAAACAAAAAAACAAACAAAGAAAATTTAAAAATTAGCCGGGCATGGTGGCATGCACCTTATAGTCCCAGCTACTCAGGTGGCTGAGGTGGGAGGATTCCTTGAGCTTAGGAGGTCGAGGCTGGAGTGAGCCACGATCACACTACTGCACTCCATCCTGGAGCATAAAGTGAGACCCCGTTTCAAATAAACCCCCCCCCCCAAAAAAAAAAATTACCACATGCCAAAATTTGAAGTCAGTTGTATCTTTATCCTCTACCAAATAAAATCATGTCCTCAGAACACTAACTGTTTACTCTGCTACTGATTTGGTGGTAGTTGTGTATGTTTTTATTTTGCCTTTTTTTGGTCTCATAAAATATTATTGTTTAATGCTATCAGTGTTTGTTTAGGTTTATCTGTGTATTTACCTCTTTGTACTTCTTTCCTTTTTGCATCCTACACCTTCCACCTGGGGTCACTTTCCTTCTGCCTAAGTATTCCATTAGTATTCTTCTAGAATATATCTGCTAGGGATTAAGTCTCTAGGTTTTTGTTTACTGAAATAACTTTATTTTGCTCTTATTCCTGAAAGGTATTTTTGGCTGTGTATGTTTTTAGGTTCGCTTTTTTTTTCTTTTAACACAATTGAGCAGTAATTCTTTACCATGTTCTAACCCTCCATTGTTACTATTAAGAAATCAGCTGTCATTTGCCTGTTGTTTCTTTGAAGGTATCTGCTTTTTTCCCCCTGACTGCTTTAAAAGTTGTTAGCTATGGTGTTCTGTAGTTTTACGATGATGTGTCATTTCATTTCTCTGGCTTGTGATTTCTTGGACTTCTGGAATTTGCGGGTTGGTGTCTTTCATTAGTTCTGAATAATTAGCCGTTGTCTCTTTGAATATTATCTCTGATTTGTTCTTCTTTTCTTTCTCTTATGAAATTCTAATTAAGCATACATTATACTTTCTAATTTTATTACCATGCCTTTTGACTTCTTTTTTTGTATTTTTGTTCTTCTTGTCTTTATATACTCCATCATGGGTAATTTCTTCTTGCCTTTCAGTTCCCAGATCCTGTTTTATTGTTTCTAGTTTGCTGTTAGCCCTGTTGAATTGGTTACTGCCTTTTGAAGAAAAAGAATTACATTTTCTGCAGATATTTTTAAGCCTGTCTTTTATTTTTTAAAATATGGTAGACACAATTATTTTATAATCTGTTTGATAATTCTAGCATCTGAAGCTTTTATGAATCTGTTTCTGGTGTCTCTTGTTTTTCTTAGTTGTTGTTCATGGCTTTATTTCTTTTATGCTTTGTTTTTTAACTGTGTACTCCTCATTGTTCTTGAAAAATTTTTGGGGGGTTTCTTTAAGATCTAGGATGAATGAAGATGTATTACTCCAGGGAAAATTTTTATTTGCTTCTTCCGAGTACCTAGAGATTTTACCTCTTTTATATACCACTTTAGTGCATTTGTAGCTTATATTTTGTGTAGTTTGTTTATTTTGTTTGCTTTATTTCAGCTACTGGGAAATATTGATTTGGATTGTGTCAACATTTCTCAAGAGAACCTCCAACTCTTACACTGCCAAGGCAACTTCCTTGCAGCCATCTGAGGGTGGGGGTAATTTTTCTTCTGGTTTACCCTTTCCTTGAGAATGTAGGTAGCTCTTTGGAGGCCCAGCTTGAAGTGGGAAGGGTTTCCTATTGAACCCTCTCCCTTGGGTGGGCTGGGCTTTGATCTGTGACTATCTGCTTGATACCATGTTGCCCTGAAAATGGAAATTCAAGATCTGCAGGGGCCCTTAGGTCATACGTGGCTTTGGTGTTTCTTTTACCTGTCTGATGTTCCTAATTTCCCTTAGATTTTGCCCTGGCAGATCCCTAATATTTAATCAAGTCTTCAGTGCTTTCAGTGTTTTTTGTTGTTATTGTTCGCCCATATTTTATCCTATCTGTATAGTTCCCCCCTCCCCCGGGAGAGGTTGGTTCAAACAGGAAAGGCTCTAGCCTACATAGGATATTTACATAAATGTTTTTAAATCTTTCAATCCTTGGCAGGTATTTATTGAATATATGGCAGAAGGTTTAATTTTACTGTTGCAGCTCATTCTCCCATGCAGTGAGAATGTTGTCATCAATGGGTATCACAGGTGTTCTGGAGCCTGAGTTTAAACTGTTACATTTGGTGGGGTAGGAGTGTTGATCATGAGGAGGACTCTACTCATAGATTCCAAAACTAACTTTCTTTGTCAGGATCATTTTATTTTTATTTTTTGACATGAAAACATTAAAGAACTATTCCTGATTAAGGAAAATTATTTCCTTTATTCATGCGGATTATGAAAGTTCAACTATTCAGAAATGGTGAAATAGAAAGTTCCCTCCAAAAGAACTGTTATTAGAGAGTATGGTGGGCAAATATTTCTAAACTTTTTGAGATATACGTGTATGTTTATATAATAGGTTTTCTTATTTCCATTGTATTACTTTATTTAACCAATATCTTGTAAACATTTGTATTCTATAAATAGTGTAACGAACATCCTTATACATACTTCTTAACTTACGAATTTTTCCCAGGTAAATCCCCTAATTGTAATTCCCAAGTCAGAATATGATCATTTAAAAATGTCATTACATAAATTGCTAGAAGGTTATTAGCAGTTTGAGAGTACCAATTTTTTCACACCCTGCTAATACTGAATTTTATCATTGTAACCTTTGCATAAAGAAAAATACCTTGTTTTAACTTGCATTTGTTCATTAGTTATATATATTAAACATCAGATGTTTAATGGCCTTTTGGATTTCTCTTTTAATGCTTGTTCAGGTCCTTTGCATATGTCTCTTTTGAAATATTTGTGTGTTTTTGGTTTTTGTTTTACTGATAGGTAAAGCATTGTTTGTTAAGATTTAATAAATTATTTATATTATTGATTTGTTATATTGTAAATACTTTTGCTTGTTTGTAATCTTTTCTTTTTATGTTGACTTTTACCATTCAGGTGTAAAAAAATTGAAGTAGTTAAATTTATCAGTGTTTTTCTTTTATGACTTACGGGATTTTTCTTATTCCTAGATGTTCCCATATGGTGTATGCCTATATGGTGTGTGTTTGTGTGTGTGTGTGTGTGTATATGTGTGTATTTTTTTTTTTTCTTTTGAGACAGGGTCTTGCTGTGTTGCCCAGGCTGGAGTGCAGTGGTGTGATCTCGGCTCACTGCAGCCTCTGCCTCCCGGGTTCAAGTGATTCTCATGCCTCAGCCTCCCGAGTAACTGGCACTACAGGCACGTGCCACCATGCCCAGCTAATTTTTGTATTTTTAGTAGAGATAGGGTTTTGCCACGTTGGCCAGGCTAGTCTTAAACTCCTGACCTCAAGTAATTTGCCCACCTTGGCCTCCCAAAGTGCTGGGATTACAGGCATGAGCCACTGTGCCCCGCCCATGGTTTATATTTTTAATGTCATGTTTAAAAAGTCCTTTACAACTAGAAAATTCTAAAAGCATTTGTTTATTTTTTCTTCTTGTAATTTTTATATGTTATGAAAGGTAGGAATCTACTTTTCCCTTTTTTTCTAATGTCTGCGCAAATGTCCTACCATCTTTTTAATAAGTTCCCACTGATATGAAACGCACATTAATCACAAATTATGTATCCATATTATATAGATCTGTTTCTGAATTCCGTATTCTGTGCCACTGGTCAATCTGTCTGCTTCTGTATCTGTATGATACTGTTTTAGTTAATGTAACATTGTAGTATGTTTCGATATCTGATCAAGTTTCCCTGATACTCTTTCTGAAAAATTATGTGGCTGATAATGATTTTTTTTTAAGTGAACCTTAGAATTTATTGTGAAATCCCACAAAAACAACTGCCCGAGAAAGCATGAGAGAGAACCTAGATGACTACTGTATCACCATAAGACTATCCCTTGGAAGAGAAAAAGGCCAAAAACAAAATTAAAACCTTAAACTTGGGTTTTAGAGAAATTTGATGTCTGTAGAATCTGAACCCAGGAACATGATATTACCATTTAATTTAGATCATTTTTAATATTCATCTGTGAAGCTGTATAGTTTTTCTACATAAGTGTTCTGCATGTTTCTTAAGTTTGCTTTCAAGTATTTTACAGATTTTTGTTTGCTACTTTGAATCTGCTTTTCCTTCTGTTACATGCTCTGATTAAAATCAGTTGGGGAAGCTATCGATTTTAGTGTATTTATTTTGTATTTGGCCGTCTTACTGAACTCCTTTTAATTGTTATAGTAATTTTTCCATTGATTTGGTTGGTTTCCTTTGTGAATAGTTATATCATCCAAAAATGACACTAAAAATCTTTGATTTCTAATATTTTTACCTCATATTTTTTCTTTTTTACATTGGCTAAAACTTTTATAACGTTTAATATGAGAATATGTTACTTTTGTTTTCTAGCTTTAATGAAAAGGTCTCCACTGTTAGCACCATTAATTATGATATTTTATGTTGATTTTTGAAAAACGTACTCTTCATTGCATTAAAAGTGGATAATTCCAGTCTTCTCTTTTTTTTGAGATGGAGTCATGCTCTGTTACCCAGGCTGGAGTGTAGTGGCACAATCTGGGCTCACTGCAACTTCCGCCTCCTGGGTATAAGCGATTCTTCTGCCTTAGCCTCCCGAGTATCTTGCATTATAGGTGCCCACCACCATGCCCAGCTAATTTTTGTATTTTTAGTAGAGATGGGTTTCACCATGTTGGCCAGGCTGGTCTTGAACTCCTGACCTCAAGTGATCCGCCTGCCTTAGCCTCCCAAAGTGCTGGGATTATAGGCATGAGCCACCGTGCCCAGCCAATTCTAGTCTTTTAAGAGTAGCCTAACAGTGTGTGTATCCTTTTTGGTATCCAACAGGAAGAATCTTAATTTATCCCTCCCTAAAGTTAATGTAATGAATTACATTAGTAGATTTGCTAATGTCTAATCATTTTTAGGTTTCTGGAGTAAATTATGCGTAATTGTGGTGTATTATCCTTTTAGTATACTGTGGAACTTGTTTTGCTTGTATTTATTTTAGATTTTTGCATCTGAATATAGTATAGTGAGAATAGAATTGAGAGTGAAATAAGCTTTACCTATAAAGTCACGGAAAAGGCCAGGCACGGTGGCTCATGCCTGTAATCCCAGCACTTTGGGAGGCTGAGGCGGGCGGATCACCTGAGGTCAGAAGTTTGAGACCAGCCTGGCCAACGTGGTGAAACCCTGTCTCTACTAAAAATACAAAAAAATTAGCCAGACGTGGTGGCACCAGTAATTCCAGCTACTTCGGAGGCTGAGACAGGAGAATTGCTTGAACCCAGGAGGTAGAGGTTGCAGTGAGAGCAGAGACCATGCCACTGCACTCCAGCCTGGGCAACAAGAATGAAACTCCATCTCAAAAAAAAAAAAAAGAAAAGAAAAGAGAAGAAAAGTCTCGGGATAGTGTCTTAATTTTCATTTACCTACAGGATAGAAATAATATTTCCTCTGTAGGGTTGAGGGCATTATGAAGTGGATTTGTAGAATTCTACAAAGTAACATGTAAATTCAGACTCTCATAAATATAGAACCATTAAAATATAATGTCAACGAATTTGAGTAAGATAGTCACATTTTTAGATAGGTTATAATACAATGATAATGTTGCTGTGCTCTTCATAATTATTTTTAGAGAGGCCTTTTTTAAAAAAATCATTCATCTTATATTTGATAACTGTTTTTAACCTGTTACATGTTTGGGCAGTATCAGATTATCTTTTTCATGTTATTTGTGTGTTTCTTTACTGTTTTCCAGCGACGAGTAGAACAGCCCCTCTATGGTTTAGATGGCAGTGCTGCAAAGGAGGCAACGGAGGAGCAGTCTGCTCTGCCAACCCTCATGTCAGTGATGCTAGCAAAACCTCGGCTTGACACAGAGCAGCTGGCACAAAGGGGAGCTGGCCTCTGCTTCACTTTTGTTTCAGTGAGTACAAAGCCTAAGTTAATTCAGATCCTTGCCATTTCCCTAGCGCTCCTTGATGAAGTTGGATTAATTATTTTGATAGAGAGATAAGGGCATTTCTAATACTTTTTTAAAAAATGTGATCTCCCGTTATCATCATTCCCAAACATGTCTAATTCTACATCACTTCTAAATGTGTTGTGTTTTTGCCAGTCTCTGTTCGTTCAAACTCCTGAGGGAGACTGCTTTGTCAATGCCTGAACCCACAATAGAAAGGAAGGAAAGCATCATCTTAGGTTGACAGAGAAGAAAATACAGATCAAATTCCATTAGTAACCAAGATATAATTAAAAATAGAATCTCCAAGTTTCAGCCATCATCTATGTAAGTTAATACTCAAGTCAGTACAGTTTTAGTATGTAGGCAGGCATTCTCACAGCAAGGTTACTGGTCATTTGCCCTGTATAGTATTTGGGCTATGTACACACTTGCTTTCTCACCCCTTCAGAGTATTGGTACAGTTAGCTTTCTCAGAAATATTTGGCTACCTGTTTGCTCCTTTCAGCTTACTTCTTTCTCCATCTTTGAAGAACAAGAATTTGAGTATTATGAAAGTTTGACCTCATTTCATAAGGCACTGTGAATGCAATTTGAACCAAATGTTATTTTTCCTGGTTTCTGGGCCCTACCGGGTCACCTGTTTGTTGCCAAGAGTACCAGAGTAACAGAAAGCCCCATCGCCCTATTCCTATTCTACTTTCAGGGGCATCTTTCAGAACTAAGTCACGACTTATCCAAATTTTGTCCCTGTTACCAGTTCATTTTGTCCAGTTATAATCTAAGTTTCCTGTTTATTTGCCCTATGGTATCTGTAAGTCTTCAATCCACACTACACCAACTGTGTTCAAAAAGATGCTGAAAATGGTGGGTAAGGAAAGGAAATACAAATAATAAAACAGTTAACCAGATAGGAAGCTATCATGCATGATTTGGAATGTTTTCTTATAGTTATGATAGCTTTACCTTAAGAAAGAGATACAAGGCCGGGCGCGGTGGCTCAAGCCTGTAATCCCAGCACTTTGGGAGGCCGAGACGGGCGGATCACGAGGTCAGGAGATTGAGACCATCCTGGCTAATACGGTGAAACCCCGTCTCTACTAAAAAATACAAAAAACTAGCCGGGCGAGGTGGCAGGCGCCTGTAGTCCCAGCTACTCCGGAGGCTGAGGCAGGAGAATGGCGTAAACCCGGGAAGCGGAGCTTGCAGTGAGCTGAGATCCGGCCACTGCAATCCAGCCTGGGCGGCAGAGCAAGACTCCGTCTCAAAAAAAAAAAAAAAAAAAAAAAAGAAAGAGATACAACACTCCTTGAATAACATCATTTCATTCAGCATCGTTTCGTGATAGTGTTAATTAGACACTGTGAGCTGATGCCACTGTCTATGTGGAGTTTGCATGTTTTCCCTGTGTCTGCATGGGTTTTCTCAGGGCACTCTGGTTTCCTTCCGTATCCCAGAGATGTGCACGTTAGGTTCATTGGTGTGTCTACAGAGTCCCAGTCTGAGTGAGTGTGGGTGTGTGTGTGCAACAGAGTGGCTTCCTGTCCAGGTCTGGTTTCTGCTTGCACCCTGAGCTGCCTGGGATAGCTCTGGCTATTCACCACCCACTGGAATAAACAGATAAATCATTATCTTACTTGTTTTTATTAATCTTACTTAAATATATGTAGAGCTCACTTTTATTTCAGTGTTTAATATTAGAAGTGTTTTGATCTTAATCATCAAAAGAATGGGGAAACTTCTTGAGTGAAGACAGTATAGTCCTATCCCCAGGTGACGAAGGAAATATACATACTTTAAAAATGGGATAATTGACCCATATAATATTGTAAGAGGGGCTGATAGCAGTATGGAATAGTTTCTTTGAGAATGCAGTACGCTATAGTGTTGTTTTAGAGGATGTATGTGTCATTCACACATTTCGAAATTGTTAATGTTTATCATTCACTTACTTTTGTTAAATCTTTGCTTTTTTGTTTTGTTTTGTTTTGTTTTTTGTTTTGAGACAGAGTCTGGCTCTGTCGCCTGGGCTGGAGTGCAGTGGCATGATCTCGGCTCACTGCAAGCTCTGCCTCCCGGGTTCATGCCCTTCTCCTGCCTCAGCCTCCTGAGTAGCTGGGACTACACGCACCCGCCAGCACGACCAGCTGATTTTTTGTATTTTTAGTAGAGATGGGGTTTCACCATGTTAGCCAGGATGTTCTCGATCTCCTGACCTCATGATCCATCCGCCTCAGCCTCCCAAAGTGCTGGGATTACAGGCGTGAGCCACCGCGCCCAGCCTTTGTTAAATCTTTATCTTGGATCTTACTTTTCCAGGAATAACCTTGGATAATCAGGGAGTTATTTATCTTTTGGTCATTTTTAAGGCAATAAAACGACCTCTTTTTCACTTGAGAGGAGTTCCCTTTGTTTACTCCACAAATACTGAGTGCCCACCGTGTAGTAAGCACATAGTTAAATACACAAGATTTGGTCAGCGAGAACTTGTTCCCCTTTCCATCTTGTAAAAAATATGGTTATGCAGGCTTGTGGTGGATGCACGTGAAGGACCTCCTGCTCCTATCAGCTGACACACTTTGCTATCAGAGGGGTAGCAGATGCTGTAGCCACATTGTTCTCACATGCAAAGAGGTGGCAGAGACGAGTAACAAAATGGTCATGTATGCAGAAGGAACATGGAAACAGTATGAAAACCAGAAGTCTAAATGCTCTGGTACAGTTCTGTTTCTCTTTGCTTCTTAGCAGTACCAGCCAGCATATAAGCTTAGTAGTATAAGAAAAGAAAATAGTAAAAGGGTTAGTATTAATATACAAGTGTAAATCAGCAAAGGAAAGCAGATTCATAGAAAAGTAGGTAAAGACTGTTTTTGAAAAGAAGGTAAGTGGCTTAATAACATGAAATAATGCTCAATTTTGGCCATAGAGAAGTGCAAAATAAAACAAGATAACATTTTTGACCTAGCAAATTGGCAAGGATTAATAAATTCGATAGTTCTTGGTGTAGGTGATAGTTTAGAATACATTCAGTTTTATTCTGTCTGTAAATTGTTGAAGTCGTATGGACCACTTGGTAATGTATCTCAATGTTAAGTTTACATATCCTTGGGTCCAGAAATTCCATTCCCATAAAATTACACAAAGATATTTATTGAGGTATTGTTTATCATTGCAAAAAATCTGGAAGCCGTTTCCTTTCCAGTATTTCAGAGAATACGACCTTCGCATCAGAACTCATCTGATGTAATTCATCAGCGACTGTTGATCACTTCTTTCTTCTCTAAGCATATGGTCTTCACTTGGCTTCCATTCTTGATTTTTCCTCACATCCTCTATCTCTGAACATTAGAGTGTTCCAGGGCTCTGTCTTCAGACTCGTTTATCTACCTTCATTTTCTTCTTAACATCCCTCTCTCTCTCTCTCTTTTTTTTTTTTTTTTTTTGAGACAGGGTCTCACTCTGGCTGGCTGGAGTGCAGTGGTGCAATCTCAGCTCGTTACAACCTCCACCTCTTGGTCTCAAGCGATTTCCCCACCCCAGCCTCCCAAGTAGCTGGGAGTACAGGTGTCTGCTACCACGTCTGGCTGATTTTTATATTTTTAGTAGAGACAGAGTTTTGCCATGTTGGCCAGGCTGGTCTCGAATTCCTACTCTCAGGTGATCCACCCGCCTTGGCTTCCCAAAGTGCTGGGATTACAGACATGAGCCACTGCGTTCGGCATATGTTCAGAATTTTACTACATCTAATTCTCTTCACTACTGCCACTCCAACTTAAAGCATTGTCTCCCACTGAGATAACTGGACCCATTGCTTTGACCTTTGTTTTCTTTTAATCTGTTTTCAGCAAAGCAGAGTGATTGTGTTGAAACATAAGTCCAGTCATGCCACTCCCCTGTCAAAAAGTCCTTAAAATGGCCCTGCATGGTTTGTTTTCCTCCACCCTGACATGTTTTACTACTATCTCCCTTTCTCATCAGATTCCATGCACACTAGTTTTCTCAAATACTCTCTCTCTCAGTGATGCTCTCACCTCGGGTCCTTTGCGTTGGCTGTTGCCTTTGCCCTAACATTCTTCACCCATATATCAGCATGCCCCGCTCTCTCAGTTCCCTCTGGTTTCTGCTTATATTTACCCTATTTAGAGAGGCCTACCCTGGCCACACTATAAAATAGCAACTTCTCCCCACCCGCCCCACCTGTTATTGAGCTCCTAGGCCCTGCGTTGTTTTTCTCCTTACTTTTATACCAGCTGACGTACTATGATAGACTTTTTTCTGACTTCCCCCCGCTGGAATGTAAGCTCCATCAGGTCAGGGACTTTGCTTTGTTCACTTCTGTATCTCTAATGCCCAGAACAGGACCTGCTCTAATAGGCACTCAGTGTAATTACATGTTGCATGAGTTAGTAAAAGCATTCCTTTTTTTTTTTTTTTTTTTTTGAGACGGAGTCTCGCTCTGTCGCCCAGGCTGGAGTGCAGTGGCCAGATCTCAGCTCACTGCAAGCTCCGCCTCCCGGGTTTGCGCCATTCTCCTGCCTCACCCTCTGAGTAGCTGGGACTACAGGCACCTGCCACCTCGCCCAGCTAATTTTTTGTATTTTTTTTTTTTTTTTTTTTGAGACAGAGTCTCGCTCTGTCGCCCGGGCTGGAATGCAGTGGCCTGATCTCAGCTCACTGCAAGCTCCACCTCCCGGGTTTACACCATTCTCCTGCCTCAGCCTCCCAAGTAGCTGGGACTACAGGCGCCCGCCACCTCGCCCAGCTAGTTTTTTGTATTTTTTAGTAGAGACAGGGTTTCACCGTGTTAGCCAGGATGGTCTCGATCTCCTGACCTCGTGATCCGCCCATGTCGGCCTCCCGAAGTGCTGGGATTACAGGCTTGAGCCACCGCGCCCTGCCGTAAAAGCATTCTCTATAGAGGGACTGGTTAAATGAATTGTAATACATTTGTACAGTGGAATGCTATACAGCTGACAAAAGAAGTGAGGTAGCTGTGTATATACTAATGAAAGATTTCTAAATATGTGTTGGTAAAAATAGCATGTGGCAGAATATTAAGAATTTGATCTTTTAAATGTTTAAAATTATTACGTAATTCAACGTTTTAGCATAGGAAATTTGAGTTTTTATTTTTAAGAGAGAGGTCTCACTATGTTGCCCAGGCCGGGGTGCAGTGGCTATTCACAGGTGCAATCATAGCATTATAGCATACTATAACCTTGGAACTCCTGGGCTCAAGCAATTCTCCTGCCTCAGTTTCCAGGGTAGCTGCAACTAGAGATTGCACCACAGTAGCTGCAACTAGAGATTGCACTGCTGCATTCCAGCCTGGGTGACAAAGTGAGACTCAGTCTCAAAAAACAAACAAAAAAAAATTAGTATTTGGACTCACAGTCCAGTGCTCATTCTATACCACCACACTAGCTCCCAGTATGAAGACTGTCTGTTTGTACAAAGACAATATATATCAGACTAGAGAATAAGATACCTGAGCTGACCTCTCTCACTTGTAACCTTATGACATTACAGCATACATAAAGATTCAGGAAGAAGGGAAATGTAGAGGGATTAGAAAAAGGTCATTTGCTCCTCTATTGGTGAGAATGTTGTCAGGGAAAATCATAAGCAAATAATTTCCTAAATTATAAAAATAGGACATGTACATAGCCTGCAAGAAATTGAGGAGATGGAGAAGAGTGAAATTCTTCCCTTGGATTCCTCAGAGATAACTACTGTTAACAGTTCGTGTTTTGGATTTTCTAATGATTACCATTTTAATGTCAAATAATATGTTCCTTATTTAATCTTATTTATTTATTTGTAGAGACAGGGTCTCACTATGTTGCCTAAGCTGGTCTTGAACCATCCTCCTGCCTTGGCCTCTCAAAGTGTGGGGATTACAGGGTTGAGCCACTGTGCCTGGCCTTATTTAATGAACTTTAAGTAAGATCTATTTACTCCTCATTATGAAAGACAAATTTAACATAACTTTCACCCAGTCTTTCTTTCTTTTTGGGTTGTTTAGTTATTGTTGCAGTATAAGTGTTTGATATTTAGTTTGTTATTTTAACTGTAATTGAGTCTTTTCTGCTTTGTAAATTATTCTAAGACTTGAAAACAAGGAACATTTACAATATTATGATTGTTTCATTGTTGGGCATTGCAAAACCAAATGATTTTATTGGACTCACTGAAGAGAAGAGAGACATTGAATTAGTTTAGACTGAAACAGTTCTAGTCATCAAGGTCTACTGGATCTTTTTTTCCCTTAATGACAAGTCTGTTGTTTCCTTAAAACTTGTGTCTTTTAACATTATGTAGATGTTCTTCACAACTTGATTTTTTAAAAAGGTAGTTTGCTTTTTTTATGCTCAAGTATTTTAAAATACAGTTCAGAAATCTTGACCTCCTATTTCTAAATAAATAGGCATTTTTAAAAAACATGTTAACATTTTGCTAGATAGCCAAATTAACATTATAACATATCTATTAACATCTATAAAATAGAACTTTCCTCTCATCATCTGTGCCTGTTGCTCTATACTGACATACAGTTCTGCTAGAAAGACAGGCTAAATGCTTAGTTCTTTCCTTTTAATTACTAATGAGGCTTCTAAATTTTTTTTTTAACTTTTAAAGTAGAGAGTTGTTCGATAGCTGTGCCAGATGGTAACAAACAGCTTTCTCTTCTTTGATTATCATAGCTTCATGGATTTTCATGGGTGTACATCAGTAAATAGAATCATTCTTTTTTGGTGCCAGTTGGTCACGGCTTTATCCTTTTACCAGTTGATGGATATTTAGGCTGTTTCCACTTCTTGGCTATTATGAATGATGTTGCTATGAACATTCATATATAAGACTTTGTGTAGACATACGTTTTCATTTCTTTTGGATTTATGCTGAAGAGTGAAATTGCCAGGTCATATGGTAACTGTTTTTGAGGAACTGCCAGGCTCTTCCACAGCAGCTGCACCATTTTACATTCCGAGCAGCAGTACATTCCAATTTCTCCATGTCCTTGCCAGTACTTGCTATTGTCTGTCTTTTTCATTATAGCCATCCTAGTGGGTGTAAAGTGGTATCTCATTGTGGTTTTGATTTGCATTCCCCAAAAAACTGGTGATGTTGAGCATTTTTTCATTTGCTAATTGGGCTTTTGTGCATCTTCTTTGGAGAGATCACTATTCAAATCCTTTACCCATTTTTAAATAGTGTTGCCTTTATTGTTAAGTTGTAAGCATTCTTTATATATTCTGAATATTAGATCTTTGTCAACTCTATAATTGGCAAATGTTTTCTATTCTGTGGGTGGTCAGTTTACCTCTTGACGGTGTCCTTTGAAGCACAGAAGTTTTTAATTTTGAGAAAATTTCAATTTATTTGTTTTTTTCTTTTGTTGCTTATGCTTTTAGTGTTGTAGCCAAGGCTTCACCTAACCTAAAGTCATGAAAATTTACTCCTGTATTTTCTTCTATGTGTTTTATACTTTTAGCTCTTATATTTAGGTCTTTTTTCCATCTTGTGTTAATTTTTGTGTGTGGTATGAGGAAGGAGTTCCAACTTCATTTTTTTTGCATGTGGATATCCTATTGTCCCAGCACCATTTGTGGAAAATACTGTGCTTTTACCGTTGAATCGTCAGCACCATTTTCAAAAATCAGCTGACTCACAGCAAGGGGTTTATTTCTGGGCTCTAAATCCTACTCCGTCTATATGTTTGTTATATTAGCCCGTTTTCACACTGCTACAAAGAACTACCTGAGACTGGGTAATTTATGAAGAAATGAGCTTTAATTAACTCATAGTTCTGCAGGCTTAACAGGAAGCATGACTGGGAGGTCTCAGGAAACTTATAATGGGAGAAGGCGAAGGAGAAGCAAGCACCTTCTTCTCAGGAAAGAAAGAGAGAAAGAGTGAAGGGGAAAGTGCCATGCACTTTTAAACCATCAGATCTTGTGAGAACTCCCTCACTATCATGTGAACAGCAAGGGGGAAATATGCCCTTGTGATCCAGTCAGCTCCCACCAGACCCTTCCCCCTGACATATGAGGGGTACAATTCCACATGAGATTTGGGTGGGGACACAGAGCCAAACCATATCACCTGTCTTTATGCCAGGACCACACTGTCTGAATAACTGTAGCTTTGTACTAAGTCTTGAAATTAGGAAGTGTGAGCCTTCCTACTTTGTTGGGTTTTAAGATTGTATTGGCTGTTTGGGATCTGTTGCATTTCCCTATGATTTTTAAGATCAGCCTTTCGGTTTCTATAAATAAACCAGATCGGATTTCATAGCAATTGTGTTGAATCTGTAGATCAATTTGAGAAGTATTGCCTTTTTAACAGTATTAAGTCTTTCAGTCCATTAACACAAAATATCTATTTATTTAGGACCCTTTAATTTCTTTCAACAATGTTTTGTAACTTGCAATATATAGTCCTATATTTATTTTGTTAAAATTATTCCTAAGTATTTATTCTTTTTATGCTATTGCAAATGGAATAGTTTTCTTAATTTTGTTTTCAGATTGCTCATTGCTAGAGTATAGAAATACAATTGATTTTTGTATGTTGGTCTATCATGGTGGAGTCTTGCTCTTTCGCCCGGGCTGGAGTGCAGGGTGCTGTCTCCACTCACTGCTGCACTCCGCCTCCCGGGTTCAAGTGATTCTCCCGCCTCAGCCTCCCGAGTAGCTGGGATTATAGGCACCTGCCACTACGCTCAACTAATTTTTTGTATTTTTAGTAGAGACAGGGTTTCACCATGTTGACCAGGCTGGTCTCGAACTCCTGACTTTGTGATTCACCCGCCTCAGCTTCCCAAAGTGCTGGAATTACAGGCGGGAGCCACCATGCCCGGCCTGGACTCATGATTTCTAATAATTTTTTTTGGTAAGACTTTTTATATACAAAATCATGTCATCTGCGAATATAGTATTACATCATTTCCAATCTGGATGCTTTTTATTTTCTTGCCTGATTGTCCTGACTAGAACCTTCAGTAGAATTTTGAATAGAAGTGGCTAGCTGGGACATCCTTGTCTTTCTTGTTCATGATTTTAAGGGAAAATGTGAGTTCTTTAAAAATAAGTATTTCATTAGCCAGGCGTGGTGGTGCGCACCTGTAATCCCAGTTATTCGGAAGGCTGAGGCAGGAGAATTGCTTGAACCCAGGAGACGGAGGTTGCAGTGAGCCAAGATTGTGCCATTGCACTCCAGCCTGGGTGAGATCTGTCTCCAAAAAAAAAAAAAAAAAAAGTATCATGTTTACTGTATGTTTTTCAGAGGTGGTCATTTTTTAGGTTAAGAAGAAAGTTCCTTTTTTTTTTTTTTTTTTTTTTAAAAGATAGGGTCTCATTTTGTCACCCAGGCTGTTGGAGTGCAGTGGCCTGATCTTGGCTCACTACAGCCTCAACGGCTTGGGCTCAAGCCATCCTCCCACCTCAGCCTCCCCAAATAGCTGGGACTACAGATGTGTGCCACCACACCCAGCTGATTTTTTGTTTGTTTGTTTGTTTGTTTGTTGAGCAAATTCATCTTTTGTCACTGACGCTGGAGTGCAGTGGCGTGGATCTCGGCTGGAGTGCAGTGGCGTGGATCTCGGCTCAATGCAACCTCTGCCTCCCAGATTCAAGCAATTCTCCTGCCTCAGCCTTCTGAGTAGCTGGGATTACAGGCGCACACCACTGTGCCTGGCTAATTTTTGTATCTTTAGTAGAGACAGAGTTTCACCATGTTGGCCAGGCTGGTCTTGAACTCCTGACCTCAAGTGATCCACCTTCCTTGACCTCCCAGAATGCTGGGATTACAGGCATGAACCACCACACCAGGCCCTGATTTATTTTGTAAAGACAGGGTTTGCCACGTTGGCCAGGCTGGTCTGGAACTCCTGAGCTCAAGCTATCAGCTTGCCTTGGCCTCTCAAAGTGCTAGGATTATAGGCGTGAGTGAACCAGTGCACCGGGCCGAGAAAGTTCCCTATTTTGAGTTTGATTTTTTTTTTTTAAATCATGAAAAGGGCTTTTTATTTCAGAGAAATTTTATTTTACTGTTTCTTTGATTATTTCATTTCCTGTTCTTTTCTCTAGAAAGCCATTAGGTAGTTTCAGGGTCTCTGTGCTATTCACTTTTCTTTTCTTTTGTGCTCCGTTTAACCTTTTGTTTTATCTTCTGGGAGATTTTTTTTTTTTTTTTTTTTTGAGCTCGAGTCTTACCCTGTCGCCCAGACTGGAGTGCAGTGGCACAATGTTGGCTCACTGCAACCTCTGCCACCTGGGTTCAAGCGATTCTCCTGCCTTAGCCTCCCGAGTAGCTGGGACTACGGACACGCACCACCACACCCAGCTAATTTTTAAAAATAGTTTTAGTAGAGACGGGGTTTCACTATGTTGGCCAGGCTGGTCTCGAACTCCTGACCTCAGGTGATCCACCCGCGTCATTCTCCCAAAGTGCTGGGATTGCAGGTGTGAGACACTGCTCCCAGCCTCTTCTGGGAGATTTTCTTGACATTGTCTTTAAGGTTACTGGCTGTGTATTCAGCTGTGTCCATTTTGATATTTAACCCACCTATTAAATTTTTTAAACTTTGATAATCTTATTTTGTCAATTTGATTGTTCATGTTCTTTACTGTTTAATTTTGGTAGCTACAGTATCCTTTTGATCCTCTCTGAACCTATTTTATTTTTTTTAATCTTAAGAACCTTTAATCCAGTTATCTAAATTCAGAGTTTCAGTTTATGAAACGAACCAAAGCAGTTTGTCATTTTATACTATAAAATATTGAAAATCAAGTGCTAAACTGATACTTTACTTTTAAAGTTGTTTATTGAATTATCTGTTAACTCTATGATCAGGCATTGTTTTTTCGTCTTGGATTTTTCCTTTTGTGCTGTTGGGGTTGTCTTCAAAATGTATTTCGTTTAACTGAATGAGGGATCAGAGTGATTAATATAGGTTGTTGGCATGGATTTTTTTTTTTTATAACATAGTCTCTTTGTTTTCCAGTTTTGCATTTCTAGATTTTAACATAGGACCAGGCACAGAGGATCACATTTAATGTTGAATGAATGATCAGTTACAGCATTTTTTTCTCTAACTGATCTGAGCATTGTCACATGAGGTCCTTATATTGTGTAGTACCTTTTACCTTTTAAAAACATTGTTTTCATTTTCATGAGGATTTTCTGCTTCCCAACTGAGGAATTTCCTAACTGCCTACTTCCTCAGTTAACTTTTGCATTTTTACTTATCAATGAACTATTTATATGTGTATTTTTACAGAAAGCTTTCATTTGGAAACATCACACTGAATCACTTTCTAACACCCTCAGTTTGCTAGAAGAAAACTTAGAAATAAGCATATGTAAACCCATATACCGTACATCAAGAACTCTGTAGAAGGGCCTTTTAGCTTCCTCTTCTATGGGATCTGGCAACACAGAGCCCTTCCTGCAACTCCCAAAAGCAGATCTCTATCCAACACAGGCAAATCCAGGCAGGCTGATGATTAATAACCAATGGAGGGGTGTATTTGCTGCATAGGAATAAATGCTAACCTTAGATAGTCAATGATTCCCTGAGATCGCTGAGGATCCCTATGATTCCTCTTCTCTGTTTCTCTGATGGTATCTCATTTTGTGTATTATATTCAGAACTTGCATTATGGGTATTTAAAGTCCTTTGGAAGGTGCTTTAAGTTTTTGAGGCTTTTCTTTACCCTCTAGTGTATTGGAGCAGAAATGCTTATACTGCAGCATGGTGTTAAGGAAAGTGCGCACACTGTTTTTTGTTTATGGTATTCCATGGAAGTTAAGTGCACACACTTTGAACTTCCTAACTGCCTACTTCCTCAGTTAACTTTTGCATTTTACTTATCATTGGGCCATATGTATATATATGTGCCTTTTTTATTGTTATTTTTATTTTGAGATGGAGTTTCACTCTGTCACCCAGGCTGGAGTACAGTGGCGTGATCTCAGCTCACTGCAACCTCCACCTCCTGGGTTCAATCTATTCTCCTGCCTCAGCCTCCCAAGTAGCTGGGACTACGGGCACGCACCACCACACCCAGCTAATTTTTTATATTTTTAGTAGAGACGAGGTTTCATCATATTGGCCAGGCTGGTCTTGAACTCCTGACCTCATGATCTGCCTGCCTTGGCCCCGCAAAGTGACGGGATTACAGGCATGAGCCACTGCACCCGGCCCTATGTGAGCTTTAATTTAGAAATATCTCACTAAATCACTTTCTGACACCCTCAGTTTGCTGGAAGAAAACTTAGAATCAGATATAAGCATTTTTTTTTGTATTTTGTTTTTTTTTTTTTTTTTTGAGACGAAGTCTCGCTCTGTTGCCCAGGCTGGAGTGCAGTGGCCGGATCTCAGCTCACTGCAAGCTCCGCCTCCCAGGTTTACGCCATTCTCCTGCCTCAGCCTCCCGAGTAGCTGGGACTACAGGCGCCCGCCACCTGGCCTGGCTAGTTTTTTGTATTTTTTAGTAGAGACGGGGTTTCACCGTGTTAGCCAGGATAGTCTCGATCTCCTGACCTCGTGATCTGCCCGTCTCGGCCTCCCAAAGTGCTGGGATTACAGGCTTGAGCCACCGCGCCCGGCCAGATATAAGCATATTTAAACCAATATACCATATATCTAGAAATCTGTAGAAGTGTCTTTTAATAATTTGATTCTTTTTTTTTTTTTTGAGACGGAGTCTTGCTGTGTCTCCCAGGCTGGAGTGCAGTGGCGCGATCTCAGCTCACTGCAACCTCCGCCTCCAGGGTTAAAACAGTTCTCCTGCCTCAGCCTCCCAAGTAGCTGGAATTATAGGGGCCTGCCCCCATGCCTGGATTATTATTTTTTTTTGTAGTTTTAGTAGAGACAGGGTTTCACCATGTTGGCCAGCCTGGTCTTGAACTCCTGACCTCGTGATCCGCCCGCCTCGGCCTCCCGAAGTGCTGGGATTACAGGCGTGAGCCACTGCACCTGGTCTAATCATTTGATTCTTATCGGCTCTTATTATAAATATAGTTCAAGCAGTCATTTGTATAGAAACACATTGTAAAAGGAGAGGATTGTAAGAGCAATCAAATGATAACTGAAGGAAAGAATGCTTGTATCCTAGTGCATTATAATACTTGAGGTTCATAGTGATGACCCTTAATTAGTAAGAAAAGATAGGATTTGCTGCATTCTCGAGTAGAGAACATTTTTAGTTATTTGGAATCATATAGACCTGGCGCTCCCCCAGCGACCCCCACCGCAAGATGGAGTCTTGCTCTGTCACCCCGTCTGGAGTGCAATGGCGTGATCTCGACACACTGCAACCTCCACCTCCTGGGCTCAAGCGATTCTCCTGCCCCAGCCTCCTCAAGTAGCTGGGATTACAGGTGCCCACCACCACACTCAGCTAATTTTTGTATTTTTTTTTTTTTAGTAGAGACGAGGTTTCACCATGTTGGCCAGGCTGATCCTCAACTTCTGACCTTAGCTGATCCACCCACCTTGGCCTCCCAAAGTGCTGGGATTATAGGCCTGAGCCACCGCACCCAGCCTCAAATCATAAATTTTTTGTTGTTGTTGAGACAGGTCTTGCTCTGTTGCCCAGGCTGGAGTGCAGTGACAGTCTTGGCTCACTGCAAGCTCCGCCTCCCAGGTTCAAGCGATTCTCCTGCCTCAGCTTCCTGAGTAGCTGGGATTACAGCCACATGCCACTGCACCCGGCTAATTTTTTGTATTTCCAGTAGAAATGGTATTTCACCATGTTGGCCAGGCTGGTCTTGAATTCCTGACCTCAGGTCATCCACCTGCCTTGGCCTCCCAAAGTGCTGGGATTACAGGCATGAGCCACTGTGCTCAGCCTCAAATCATAAACTTTTTAAAAAAAGGTTTATCCCTGACCCTCTAGATTAGGTTATATGCCCTGTTACATACTCTTTTAACACTTACCCTAATTGTGATTGTGTATTTATTATATGATTGTTTATTCAACAGTTTCTTTCAACAAATATTTACTAAGTGTTTAGTAAATCTTCTTTTGGATTGTAAGCTTCATTAAGGCAGAGTAAGTACTGGGTCTATGGTTTCTCTTGGCCATGTGCACCTAGCACCTAGCACAGTCCTTAGACATAGACCTAGGGAGTACTTAATAAATAGTCATTGAATGGATACATTAAAATGGCATTAATAATGCTGCCTGATAAGGCTGTTGTGAGCCTTCAATAAAATCATGTGTAGGAAGTGCTACTTTGCTCACAGGCTGGTGGTAACAGTGTACTGTGGTCATTGAGAGCAGTTATTGTGGACACAACCCCCAATTCTGGTTCCCCCACCTACTAGCTCTGTGAACCCACATAGGTCCTTAATATCTCTGATTTTTATTTTATTCATCTGTAAAATGGAACTAATAATTACACTTACAGGACAGAGTCTTGCTCTGTCACCCAGGCTGGAGTGCAGTGGTGCGATCTTGGCTCACTGCAAGCTCCGCCTCCCGGGTTCATGCCATTCTCCTGCCTTAGCCTCCCAAGTAGCTGGGACTACAGGTGCCCGCTACCACGCCTGGCTACCATGCCTGGCTAAATCTGTATCAAAAAAAAAAGGTACTGTTGAGGATATAATATAACCTGAATAGGTTAATAACCTGAATAGGTTAATTATATTATGGAACCTAAACCATATAAATTTAAAATGCCTTAGAATACCCAGTCAGCAAGTGACAGTATTAGAAATCAACTTGGATTTTAGACCGCTGTGTGTTCATGGATAATGTTTGTGTTTAGGAGTCTATTCTGAATAGTGGTTTGCAGTCCTTTACGTGCATCCCCTGTGCACTGGATGCGTCACTCCCCTTTTCTGACTAAAGCATATGCAAATACAAGTGAAAAAGTCGAGTTATTACAGGAATAACTTTTTTTCTAATTTTCATATTTTAAAAATTCATTTGTAAGCATTTGATACTTTAAACCTGTTTCCAGGAGCTTGGTATGAACTACCATGTCCAGCCCTTTGTCTCATATTTGAATTGTTTTACTTTCTTCTTGGCCACATGGCCCTGACTTCTCACTTTCATAAGAAGGGTTTGTATTGTGGAGATAATTATGGAGTTGTTTGCATTAATACAAGTGTTTGTGGAAGAAGATGCCAAACTTTCCTGTAATTGGTAATGCACCTTTATTGTAGGCTCAGCAAAACAGTCCCTCATCTACAGGATCTGGCAACACAGAGCATTCCTGCAGCTCCCAAAAACAGATCTCCATCCAGCACAGACAGACCCAGGTAGGTTGGTGATCGATATAATCAATTGAGGGGCATAACTGCTGTGTGGGAATAAGTGCTAACCTGTGTAGTCTGTGATTCTTCTCTGTCTTCTCTGACCACCTCATTGTTTGTGTGTATTATATTCAGAACTTGCATTATGGGTATTTAAAGTCCTTTGGAAGGTGCTTTAACTTTTCTTTACTCTTCTGGTGTATTGTAGCAGAAATGCTTATGCTAAAGCATGGCGTTAAGGAAAGTGCACACTTTTTTTTTTTCAGTATTCCACAGAAGAAAAGTACCTCCACTTTGAAGGCCTAAGTTCAGATTCTGTCCTGGGCCTCAGTTTTTCTTAGTACAAATCATCTGTGAAAATGTGCTTGGTTCTCGTGATCTCAGACAGTGTATACAAAGTGTTTCTTAGTAGTGTACTTGTAGTAGGTTTTCCATAAATGTTAATTCCCTAGTTTATGAAAGTAGTTAATGTATTCCTTTTCCTGCTTACTTATTTATACCTGGCTAAACTTCTCTCAGATGTGAGATACCAACATGGCTTACTCCTTAAATTGTGTTCAGAAACTCTTTAACTTAGGGAGTATTCTGAACATTTGAGGATTATATCTGCAAAGGATGGTGGCTATAGCTTCCATTTTGTAGTTTTCAGTATACTGAGTTTTCTTGAAGCCTCTTTTGATACTATATATATTACCTTCAAGACAGGATGGTTGGCAATCTAGGAGAATTTCTTAAATCTCAAGAACTATACAACTCCCTGGAGCACATTTGAATTTTATCTAAATCACCACCAGCTCTTGTACAGTTCAGTTAGATAATAGAGCACTCAGGTAGCTTCTTCTCTTCCCTTCTGATTGCTCTCTGTTTCCACCAGATGGCGCATTTGTTCCTTAGACATTTGGGTCAAGTCTCCTATGAGATCCTTTTCTATTCAAAGTTAGTTTCATTACTGGAGTAACATGTTTCTACATTGTTCAGTGCACAGTAGTGAGAATTCATACATTTGATTCCAGAATTAACGTGTGTTTGAAGTGTAGGTGTAGTGGGACGTAGGAAACCCAGCAGAGGACTTGAAGAATGAGATGAGACAAGCAGATTTCATTTCTTGAGCTATGTGATTCTAGGCCATTTGTGTGAGCAAGTGCTTTTTTTCCAGCCCCCCCGAGAAAGGTAATGAGAAAAGTGTGATGACATATAACATGTTGAGACTAATCCTAAATTTGTTTTACCTTTGTCTCTGTAGTCCGACCTCACAATAGAAAAAATATCTGCACTAGAAAACAGTAAGAATTCTGACTTAGAGAAGAAGGAGGGAAGAATAGATGATTTATTAAGAGTAAGTATTAAAATGTGGTAAGAGATTTTATAGCAAGCACCATTTGTTATGTATATTTGTATTATGTACATATCATAGTAGTAGTTACTATAGCCAAATAACAAAATGAAATAATGAACATTTGGGTATTTTTCTTTAATTGAGGGAATCCGAGTAGGAACCAGGTTCCTACATTCTAAACACTACCTTTAAATTGGAAGTCTTATACTGTAGTATATTTAATGATTGAATTTATACTGAAGAAATAGATAGTGGAGTGGTATTTCATCTAGAACCGTGGGAATAAGTATAAAGTGTTGTTTTCCCATTCCAGAGAAGTTTTTTTTAATATTGTTGAATTTTATAAGCTATTTCAAAAGGACTTTTTAGCCCGTTTTGCCTTTTGGCTCATACTTTTAAAAAAGTAAAAAGGGCTGGTCATGGTGGTTCACATCTGTAATCCCAGCACTTTGGGAGGCCGAGGCAGGTGGATCACTTGAGGTCAGGAGTTTGAGATCAGCCTGGCCAACGTGGTGGAAAGAAACCCTGTCTCTACTAAAAGATATAAAACATTATCCTGGTGTGGTGGCAAGTGGCTGTAGTCCCAGCTACTTGGGAGGCCGAGGCAGGAGGATCGCTTGAGCCTGGGTGGTGGAGGTTGCAGTGAGCCAAGATCAAGCCACTGCATTCCAGCCTGGGCGACAGAGTGATACTTTGTCTCAAGAAAAAAATAAGTAAAAGGACTGGGCATGGTGGCTCATACCTACCACTTTGGGAGGCTGAGGCAGGAGGACTGCTTGACACCAGGGGTTTGAGACTAGCCTGCACAACACAGCAAGACCCCATTTCTACAAAAGAATACAAAATTTGCCGGGCATGGTGGTGTGCCTGGGGTCCCAGCTACTGGGAGCCTGAGGTGGGAAGATGCTTGAGCCCAGGAACTCTAGGCTGCAGTGAGCCAAGATCGTGCCGCTGCACTCCAGCCTGGACAACAGAGCAACACCCTGCCTCAAAAAAAAAAAAAAAAAAAAAAAAAAAAAGATGATACATGCTCTTTACCAAATACAGAAAAATATGTCACTCGTAATTCCATTAATTGGGATTAAACATTTGGTACCTTTTTTTTTCCAGTAATTTTTTTGAGCTGTTTGAAGTTCACAGAGAGAGAGAGAGACGTATATATGTATATACGTGTATATGTACATATATATTAATTACAGAAATGTAATACAAGTAAAAAAATTTTGGAGGTCAGATCATCATGAGTACAGTGACTTTTATTATCTTTATTATTAAACATATATGTGCTAATGTGGTAGTTAATCTGCCTCTTTAGGGTCCTGAAACCTCCAGGGCTACCGTGACACAGCGAGGTGGGAATCGGTGGCCTTGCCTTTGTCAGTCTTTCTTATTAGGCTTCGGGTACAATTTTGTTTGAATAAAGGTATATGTTTAATAATAAAGTTAATAAAAGTCATTGTACTCATGATGATCTGACCTCCAAATTTTTTTTACTTGTATTATATTTCTGTAATTAATGAAAACATAGGGTAAAATAGTGTAGTTTGACTCCTTTTTATGTAAAACCTGGAATTCAGCACATAACTAAACTGAGTCTGGCCTTTATTAGTAAAGTCTGGTGTGTTTATATTATAATTAATTTTATATATTTATTTTGAGACAGGGTCTCACTCTGTCACCCAGGCCAGAGTGCAGTGGCACAGTCTTGCAAGCTGTGCCCTCCCCAATCCCCACCTGAA
This sequence comes from Rhinopithecus roxellana, assembly GCF_007565055.1. NCBI lineage: Eukaryota > Metazoa > Chordata > Mammalia > Primates > Cercopithecidae > Rhinopithecus > Rhinopithecus roxellana. The sequence goes on from NC_044567.1 coordinate 75,862,162, forward strand.
GTGATCCTCCCACCTCAGCCTCCCAGGTAGCTGGGACTATAGGCATGTGCCCACTACATTTGGCTGTTTATATTATTGTTAGTTAATTTATTTTTTGAGACAGAGTCTCACTTTGTCACCCATGCTAGAGTGTAGTGGCGTGATCTTGGCTCACTGCAACCTCTGCCTCCTGGGTTCAAGTGATTCTCCTACCTCAGCCTCCCAAGTAGCTGGGATTACAGGCACGCGCCACAATGCCTGGCTAGTTTTTGTGTTTTTAATAGAGATGGGTTTTTGCCGTGTTGGCCACGCTGGTCTCAAACTCCTGACCTGCAGTGATCGGCCCGCCTTGTCCTGCCAAAGTGCTGGGATTACAGGTGTGAGTCACTGCGCTCAGCTTATATTATTATTATTAAATTATCATTTTTACTACTTTATATGATACTAAGTTCTTATGTATAGAGTATAGGCAGAGACAGCTTTATTACCAAATTTGTAGTCATTGTTAGACTTGTTTATTCAACTGATTTCAAAGCTTATCAACAGTTTTTTTATTTATGGTTTTTGTTTTATCTGTTGATGGTGATACATTTTTAAGTGATTATTTTTCAGCAAGGATTTGTCAGTGTTAAATTTTCTCTGCCTTGCAGACCTGAGAATTCTCTCTCTTGCCCTCCCATGAAAAGACAACACTGTGTGCAGGATTTTTGTGTCATAACCCCTTGTTTTGTTCATTCTCCCTCTCAAATATAACACACACATTCTCTCTCTCTCTCTCTCCTTCAGTTTTTCAAGCATTTAGTATTTCAGAGAAGTTCATGACCAAAGCAGCAAACACCATAACTTGTTAAATATTACCTCAGGGTGTATCTATATGTGGGTTTATATATTTTTATTTGGAAGATGTGTGATTATGTCTAACTATGCTTTTATCCCTCTTTATATTGGTTTCTTCTTGGCTGTTAGCTTGAATCTCTGATTTCTCTCCTTTATTTCTAACATGTTATGTCTCATTTTAATGTGATTGCCTCTTCTGAATGTCATTAAACACTGTCTTCCATATATTTCTGGCATTTACTGCAGCTCATGTGAATTTTGATTTTATTGTTTACATTTTTATTTTTTGAGACAGTGTCTTGCTGTTGCCCAGGCTGGAGTGCAGTGGCACCATCACGGCTCACTACAGCCTTCATCTCCCAGGCTCAAGCAGTCCTCTCACCTCAGCCTCCTGAATAGCTGGGACTACAGGCACGTGCCACTGTGCTTGGCTAATTTTTTTTATTTTTTGTAGGAACAGGGTCTCACTATGTTGCCCAGGCTGGTCTTGAACTCTTGGGCTCAAGCAGTCCTCCTGCCTTGGCCTCCCAAAGTGCTGGGATAACAGACGCGAGCCACTGTGCCAGGCCTATTATTTACATTTTAAATTTCCCTGCTTTTTTCCCCTCATGTAATATACTTTCTTATCCCATCCTGTATATTCTCTAGGGTTTTTGGTTCCTCTTTCCTAGATATCATGTCTTTTTGCATTCTGTGAAATATGACAAGAATTCTAAAATGTTCTTTTGATTTCTATGGGTGTTTTCAAGCTGATTTTCTGTATTCCTTGGGCCTATTTTTTTTGTTTTTATTTACTGTTGTTACTTTTATTTCCTTTTCTCCATCTTTGAATGAGAAGACCCACACGTAGTCTCAGCACTGTGTTCTGTTTTTCATTGTTCGGATATGTATACTTGCATGGAGTTGCTCTTATTCCTGTTTTTATTCATTTGGGTGCTGGTTGAATTGCCATTGAAGATTTATAATGAAATGGTTTGTGGTTGTAAAAAGCTCCTTGCCAAATTCCAGTATCTGTCAGGGTTTTGTACAGAGAAGCTCTGCTGGACTGAGAAAGAATTGTGGGTGTGCCTTTCTCCGTCATCTAACTCTTTAAGATGGAGATGATAGAGTATGAGAAAAACTTGAATCCTAACGTGGTACTGCTTTGGGAGTTTAAAAAAAAGGTTTGCTTATGTTTTCTAAGAAGCAATATGTTTCCTTCACTCACCACTGCCCCTTCTACTCCATCGTCTTCAGACGGTTGCAGTCTTTATTTGTATGTAGAGCAGTATTAAAGGAGTAGATAAGTAAAAAAGGAAGACACAGAGGGCAGCTGCCTTGTTTTTAGGTTGATTAGAACTTGTGCTTCTAGAAGATCTAGAGAATCGACAGTGGGGGAAAGACTACATGTCTTGTATATTCTTTCAGACGTCAGTCATTGAATTTTGCCATTTGGTAAGATGTTGGATATGGCTGCATTGGGGGCTACTAGCCAGCTGCTTTTTTTTTTTTTTTTTTTTTTTTTTTTAATTTTAAAAAAGAGGAAACTGTCTTGCTCTGTCTCCCAGGCTGGAGTGCTGTGGTGCACACATCACAGCTTACTGCAGCCTCGACCTCCCAGGCTCAAGCAATCCTTAGCCTCCTGAATAGCTGGCATCAGAGGCATGTGCCACCACACATGGCTAATTTTCAAAATTTTATAGAGACAGCGTTTTGCCATGTCGCCAAGGCTGGTCTTGAACTCCTGGGCTCAAGCGATGCTCCTGCCTTGGCCTCCCAGAGTGCTGGGATTATAGGCATGAGCCACGCGTGCCAGCCACCAGCTGTTACTTTAAACATGAATTCCTCAAAGACATTAGTGTCAGAAGCCACAAAAACTTAGAATTCTTAAAATTTTAAATAACTGCCAGGAGGTTGATTGATTTCATACATTTGATTACAGATTTCAAGGGAACACTCACCTTATGAATAGACTGGGTTTTCCGTAAACATTAAATGATCTTTGCTTTGTAGACTTTTTAGTATGAATTTGGTAATCACACTTACCCAAATGTAGTTACACTCTGCCTTTGATAATATGGTTCTGTACAAAAACTAACGGAAGAAATTATGCTGATAAGGAGAGGAGAAACATTTGGCGACAGAAGCTGTTTCCCATGGGTTACTTTTATAATGAAGCTATATTATACAAAAGAAAAAATGATAAAAAATTTTAACGAAGCTATAAAGTCTCAAAAATTGAGTATCATGTAGTTTGTGCTTTTAGTTTAGAAACACATAACAGGATTTTCTTTTTCATAATTTAAGTGAGTTTTCATGAGGTAATATTATTTGCTAGAAGAGCTGAGTTTTTTTTTTTTTTTTTTTTTTTTTAACACAAAGGGAATAAATTCAGGACTTACAAGTCAAATTCGTCCTTGGGTTAGTGGTTCTTTCCTTCTCTGTTATTGCAGGAGACTTTAAGTTTTTAGTCCACACTGTAGGCTTCTGACCACAGCTAAATTAACTGTATATTTACATTCTGGCATTCTTGAATCAGGACCTTGTTTGTTTGTTCTGTCTTTTGTGGGCATGGGCGTGCCTAGCTTCTCTGGTGATGAACATTTATGCAAATTTATATTTCTTAAATAAGACTAGAAAAAGAACAAAGCAAACATAAAATTCAGTAATTTTCTTGTACGTGCTTAGTCACTCTTTGTGTTTTAAACATTCATTGTAGTTTAATTTTTTTTTTTTTTTTTTTTTTTGAGATAGAGTCTTATTCTGTCACCTAGGCCGGAGGGCAGTGGCGCAATCTCGGCTCACTGCAACCCTTGCCTTTGGGTTTAAGCGATTCTCCCACCTCAGCCTCCCGAGTAGCTAGAATTACAGGCTCCTGCCACCATGCCTGGCCAATTTTTTTATTTTTATTAGAGATGGGGTTTGACTATGTAGGCCAGGCTCATCTTGAACTCCTGACCTTGAGTCATCTGCCCACCTCGGCCTCCCAAAGTGCTAGGATTGCATGTGTGAGCCATGATTCCCGGCCTTAACATTTTTTAAATTATTATTTTGTGATAGCTTAGGTGTTTGTGATTGCAAGATTAGCTGTAACTGGTTATTGGCAGGAGCAAAATATGATCAGTAGAAAAACATGCTGAACTTAGTAATTCAATTTATCATTTACAAATAGATATATTATGAGAGAATAAAGGAATGAATTATTTACTTTTTCTAACATATAGTTACTTCTTACCTGTTTGAACTTTAATTTTGCTTGTGATAGAACAACATATAGAAATGATTTTTTTTCTCTCCCTAGAAACTGCTTTTCTGTTAATCTTCTTCCTTGGAGCTAATTAAAACTTTTTTTCTCATTGAAGGCCAACTGTGATTTGAGACGGCAGATTGATGAACAGCAAAAGATGCTAGAGAAATACAAGGAACGATTAAATAGATGTGTGACAATGAGCAAGAAACTCCTTATAGAAAAGGTCAGTGAATAATGTTGGCCTAAACTCTGTATCCCAAGATACTCAATGTGTGCCGTTGTGTGGCTTTTTATTCCTTACTTGAGATGAAAATATTTAAAAGTAGAGCTTTTTAGGAACATGATTTGACAATTAGAATTTTTTCCTTGCATGGACACCAGACCAAGCATCCAGAGTGTTAATTTGGGATATGCTTTGTTGCTGTGCATTGCTTTGAGTGTGATATTGAACAGGGACAGCTTGTCCTAGTTGAGTTTATTTGGGGTATTGCTCCCCTAAATTCTTATATTCATTCTATCAATTGACGTGAGTATACTATTACTATTAGAATCATTAACAATAGTTGCATTTTTGTTTCAGAGATGGCATTTAGAGTAACTTATGTATATAATAATGTGATAATTAAATGCTTTGTGCATTAAAAAATTAAAGTTGTCATATACCTGTACATGATTACTTAATTGGCTGATGTCCCCTTTATTATATTCATTGGTTAGTTATCACTTATCTCTGTTAGTAGTTATTAGTAACTATTAGAAGGTTTTTTTTTTTTTTTTTTTTTTTTTTGAGACTGAGTCTCGTCCAGGCTGGAATACGGTGGCATGATCTCAGCCCACTGTAGCTGTTGTCTCCTGGGTTCAAGCAATTCTCCTGCCTCAGCCTCCTGAGTAGCTGGGTTTACAGGCGTGTGCCACCATGCCTGGCCAATTTTTGTATTTTTATACAGGGTTTCACCATGTTGGCCAGGCTGGTTTTGAACTCCTGACCTCAAGTGATCTGCCTGTCTCGGCCTCCCAAACTGCTCTGTTTACAGGCGCTCACCACTGTGCCCAGCCTATTTCTTAGAAGTTTTAGGAAGGCTATACTTCCTAATGATAATATTACAAGAACAAACTAGAGGTTTGAGATGTACTGGGGATTTATTTTCCTGAAATCTTTGGAATGTTGTTAAAAAGAAAGTAAACACTGTCTCAGTAAAAGTGAATGGATTATTTTATTGAGGCCGAAGATACTGGGGAAAATTTTGTTTCATTCTTTGACTCATTAATCAACTTTATAGAAAAGAAATCACTTTTTAAAATTTTTTCTGAGAGTGAGAAAAAATAAAATATATGCTAATCCAGATAATTTCTTTGAAGTTTTAGAATACTTCTGGAAATCAGCATAGATTCAGCCAGTTGTACTAAACTCTAAATAGCATACTACAAAAAGTAAACATAATGCTGTCTCTGAGTTCTCACAGGAAAACAGAACTTTCTATTTGCTAGGAGTAGTACATAACAAAATTTAAATTTGTTTCCAAAATTGTAGTGCCTACTTAATTGACTTTCTAAATAGGGAGTGTTTATTGAGTATCTGCTACACCGTGATGCAATATAAAGAAGCATAAATGGGCTGGGTGTGGTGGCTCATGCCTGTAATCCCAGCACTTTGGGAGGCCAATGAGGGCGGATCACTTAAGGTCAAGAGTTCGAGACCAGCCTGGCCAACATGGTGAATGAAACCCCATCTCTACTAAAAATACAAAAATTGGCCGGGTATGGTGGCGTACGCCTGTAATCTTAGCTACTCTGGAGGCTGAGACACGAGAATCACTTGAACCCGGGAGGCGGAGATTGCAGTGAGCCTGAGATCATGCCATTTCACTCCAGCCTAGGTGGTAGACTGAGACCGTCTCAAAACAAAAACAAGCAAAAAAAAACCACACAAATGAAAATGCAATCATAGAGTGCAATATTATCTTTCATAGAATTTGAATACATAAAAACTCTTATAACTTAATCATAAAAAGGCAACTCATTAAAAATGAGCAAGAGACTTGAGCAGATAGTTTACAAAAAAAGAGTATATAAAAATACGCAAATGGCAAGCATGAAAACATGTTCAATGTCATTATCCATCAGGAAAACTCAAGGTAAAACTAGTGTGAGATAGTACTACAGACTCAGTAGAATGACTAGAAGTAAAAAAAAACCTGACAGATCCAAGGGTTGGTGAAGATAGGGGACAGCCTGATTTCTTACACCAGTAGAAATGTAAAATATTACAGCCACCTCAGAAGGTTTTTGGACAGTTTTTCTATTTGAGATAAATATGCACTAAATCCTGTGATCCAGCAGTTCCTCTCCTGGCATTTACCCAAGACAAATGAAAGCAAATGTTGGCCGGGCATGGTGACTCACACCTGTAGTCCCAGTACTTTGGGAGGCTCAGGCAGGAGGTTCACTTGAACCCAGGAGTTTGAGACTAGCCTGGGCAGCACAGTGAGACCATCTTTATTTTTAAAAACGGAAGAAAGCAAATGTCCATAAAAGTGCTTGTATGAGAATATTCATGGCAATTTTACTCATAGCCAAAAACTGGAAACATCCTAGGTGTCTCTTAACAAGTGAATGTATATACAAATTATGATATGGTCATACAGTGGAATACTACTCAATAATAAAAAAAAGAATGAATTTCTCATGATAGAACAGTTTGCATGAATGTGAGAAACAAAAGACACAGTTCTGCCATCAGAGGGTAACAGTCTACATGAGGGTGGGGGAATAACATACATTCACATATATAAGGAAACCTATTCAGGTGAGCAGTGCACTTACTAAGAATTCACTAAAGTTAGCTGGGCGTGGTGGCACACACCTGTAGTCCTAGCTACTCAAGAGGCTGAGGTGGGAGGATCACTGGAGCCAGGAGTTGGAGGCTGTAGTAAGCTGTGATTGCACTGCTGCACTCCAGCCTGGGCAACAGAGTGAGACCCTGTCTCTTAAAAAAATAAAAGAAGGGCCGGGCGCGGTGGCTCAAGCCTGTAATCCCAGCACTTTGGGAGGCCGAGACGGGCGGATCACGAGGTCAGGAGATCGAGACCATCCTGGCTAGCACGATGAAACCCCGTCTCTACTAAAAAAATACAAAAATCTAGCCTGGCGAGGTGGCGGGTGCCTGTAGTCCCAGCTACTCCAGAGGCTGAGGCAGGAGAATGGCGGGAACCCGGGAGGCGGAGCTTGCAGTGAGCTGAGATCAGGCCACTGCAATCCAGCCCCGGCAATAGAGCGAGACTCCGTCACAAAACAAAACAAACAAAAATAATAAAAAATAGAAAAATTCACTAAAATAAATCAAGGGCAGGAGACTAATTGGAGAAAGCTGTAAAGAAGAGGAAAAATGTATTCTGGGCATGAAAAACTGCAGCTATAAATTGCCTGTCAGTTGAAAATAGGACATCTCAAGGACGTTTATCCCATGGTATCATCTCTCACAGTACTTTATTCTTTTCCTTTGAATTATTTACCACAGTTTGTACTTAGAATTACCAATTAATATATTTAGTGGTTATAACCCCCCCTCTCTCTAGGCTGTGAACACCAGTTTTTTTCTATGTTCTATACTTAACATTCTTACAGTTCATGACGTATAATTTGTTTTAAATAAACCTATGTTCAGTGAATGATGTTCTCAGGAATCAGGAGTATATAAGGTGTTCCGGAGTAAGAATTCTGCAGGGAGGCACATACAATCTTCTAGTGCATGGAGGAGTTTTTCTTGTTTGGATCCAAAGTTTGGTAGCAAAGACCCATGGAAGATTTGGAACATCAAACTGGAAATGTGCAAAGTGGTGTTCTGAGAAGATGAATTGTCAGCAGTTCTCTGGAAAAGATTAGAGAAGAAACAGAAAATAGGGAAACAGCTTAAGAGCTAGGCATTGATGTGGCCCAAATGTGAGATACTGAACTCTAAGATTAAAAACACCTAGGCAGGCTGGACATGGTGGCCCAGGCCTGTAGTCTTTGCACTTTGGGAGACGGAGGTGGGCTGATCACTTGAGGCCTGGAGTTCAAGACCAGCGTGGCCAACATGGTGAAACCCAGTCTCTACTAAAAAATAGAAAAATTGGCCGAGCATGGTGGCTCACGCCTGTAATCTCAGCACTTTGGGAGGCTGAGGCGGGCGACTCAGGAGGTCAGGAGTTCGAGACCAGCCTGGTCAACATAGTGAAATCCCGTCTCTGCTAAAAATACAAAAATTAGCTGGGCATGGTGGCATGTGCCTGTAGTCCCAGCTACTTGGAAGACTGAGGCAGAATAATCGCTTGAACCCGGGAGGTGGAGGTTGCAGTGAGCTGAGATCGCACCACTGCACTCCAGCTTGGGCAACAGAGTGAGACCTCGTCTCAAAGAAAAAAAAAAATTATCCGGGTGGGGTGGTGCGCACCTGTAGTCCCAGCTACTCAGGAGACTGAGGCGGGAGAATCGCTTAAACCTGGGAAGCAGAGGTTGCAGTGAGCCGAGATCATAGCTCTGCACTCCATTCTGGGCGATAGAGCAAGACTCTGTCTTAAAAACACACACACACACACACACACACACACACACACACATAGACAGATTGGGAAAGCTTTACCAAGGAAGAACCTGCAGTTGTTTCATTATTCTATCTTGTTTACTTTGTTTGAATAGGAATAGTAAGTCATCCAAGGAGTCATTATTGACTGTTCTGAGAAAGTGTATGGTTTTCAACAGTGTGTTTCCTGATAATGTTAAATGTTTTAGTTTCTAAGAAGTGTCTTTATCCATGCTAATTGATATTGAATTCCTTTTTTTGTCTGTTTCCCCTAAGTCAAAACAAGAGAAGATGGCATGTAGAGATAAGAGCATGCAAGACCGCTTGAGATTGGGCCACTTTACTACTGTCCGACATGGGGCCTCATTTACTGAACAGTGGACAGATGGTTATGCTTTTCAGAATCTTATCAAGTAAGTGAATTGTTATGATTAAATGGAGAATTGAGAAGTTCGTTTGGATTTTTTAGGTTTTCTATAATTGTAGTCATTAATAATCCTAGTATTGGTAGTCATCTTTTCAGTTAGTTTTTTAGTCACCACATGTGGAAAGAAATGTGTCGAATGAAGTAAAGTCCTGAAAAAAAAGACACAAGTAAAATCAGGAATACAGAATGAGTTCCAGAAAATAAAAGAATCAGAATTGCTGAAGCTAAGGAAGAAAAACCTAGGGTCTGACTTTCTATCTTTCTAATTATATAATGAATTTTCATTAAGAGTCTGTTTAGCATTTATTCTGGATCCATAGAAAAATGAAATGTGAAAGGACCTGAGAAAGAATTTCCTGAGTTAAGTTTAGGTATAAAGCAGAATAAAACCATTGAAGAACTTTATAGGACATGTTCCTGGGATTATTTAAGGAGATAGTGTCCAGTCATCAGAGAGTCATTTCCTGGAAGGCAGTGGTGACCAGCCCCATTGCATGTGCCTGTCTGCAGCTTGGAATCTTGAACATTCATTGTCTTTGTCATAACTTTTGCTTTGAAGCATTTAGGTATTTATTCCAAGGAGGGAATTAACATTTAAAATCCTCAAATTCCAACTGTGTGACTAGCTACCATTAGCTTAGATCTTTAAATGTATATCGATATCTTCAGATTGCAGTGCCTTTTGGTGTATCTTTTTTTTTTTTAATCTCCAGGTCATGATGAGTTGGAAGGTTCTATAGACTGCCTTTCCTTCCTTCCTGTGTTTTTTTGCTGAAATAGCTTGTTGAGTATGAATTGGGAAGCATATGACTACTTTTGAGTAATAATGAAACAAATAAGAAACTTATGCGTGAAAGAAAATACAAATATTGATGCTATTTATAATATTTGTTAAAACTAACCTCTGAATTACATGTTAGTAGTCCTTGTTTTATGTGTGAAACATTAACCTCCAACTTAGATTAAGCATGTTTTTGCTTCATGATTGTTCCTCATGTATGTATATTTTGGTGTGTGAAGAGGCTTTCAAGTCAAAGAATACCTTGAAAGGAAAGCACAGACTTTTCTTAGGCCAGCAGCAGACATTTAGAGCAGCATTCACTCTGCATTCTTAAGCATAGGTGGCTGGTGATAGCAGAGGTATCAGGGCAGTATAAACAGCGGTTACATGGAGGTATGATACCTGTTTATAACATCCTGGCCAAGAAATGCAAGTTGCCCTGGAAGTGACATACCATCCAGTTTCCAAATTTGTTAAAAGAGAATCAGAAGAAGATAAAACTTAAGATCCACATAGTGGCCAAAGCCACCTAATGCTTACACTGACTTCTAGTAGTGGTAGTGGCTCTGAGCAGCCCTGTCAATGGCTACTATTTAGATGGCAGTCTTTTTAGACTTTGATTCAGGAAAGATGGTGAGTTTGTATAGAGATGTAATTAGTTTTAAGAAGTGCTTGTGACTGGGCGCAATGGCTCATGACTGTAATCCCAGCACTTTGGGAGGCTGAAGTGGGTGGATCAGTTGAGCCCAGGAGTTCGAGACCAGCCTGGGCAACATGATGAAACCCTGTCTCTACAAAATATACAAAGATTAGCTGGGTGTGGTGGCCCTCACCAGTGGTCCCAGCTACTTGGGAGGCTGAGGTGGGAGGATGACTTGAGCCCAGGAGGAGAGGTGAGTGATGCAGTGAGTGGTACAGTGAGCCGAGAATTGCACCACTGTCCTCTAGCCTGGACGACAGAGCCAGACCCTGTCTCAAAACAAAACAAAACAAAAAGAAGTGATTAAACTTACTGCTGATAGTAGCAATATCTTATCTCATATTCTAAAAGCAACTTGATGCCCATGAGGGTCTGGAAATCTGTATGGTAGAGTACAAAATGATGACTTTGCTGTAGAGCCATCAAATCAGAGGAATGAGACTATGTAAATGAAATCCCTAAGTAGGACTGTTCACTGTAGGTGGATAGCACTGTTTTACTGTTTTAAGCCATATAAATGGCAAGAAATCTATGTCTTCTCTTGGGAAGCTGTTTCTGGCTGATGTCTATTAATTATAGGTATTTTAGTTCCTGAAATTTTGCTTTAATAAATTAATTTCCTTCAGTATAGAAATTGAAATTCTCCAGTTGTAAAAGGCTATATCTAATAACCTCAGAGATGACAGTTCTGCACATGAGAAACTCCAAGACATGTGAAGTAATTTGGTGGGTGAAGTAGCTGAACACTAACAGCAATACTAGGTTTTATGGGAAGAGACAAACCTAAAGGCATTTAAAAAATGAATCAGATAATGACATATAACCTCAATAGGACCCTTAACACCGTTTTGTTGTTGTTGTTCTTTTTATTCCCTGGTTCTTTTTTTGAGTGATCTTTAATTTCCTAAAACAGAAGGTTCATTGTCTAATAGGAAATTTATATCAGATTTGTAATATTTTTTGGCCAGTTTAGTAATTTTTGCTTTCCACAGTATGTTTGTTGAAAAAGTAACTTATTTTATAGTTCTGAGAAAGTAATGTTAAATACTAAATGTTAATGTTATTCAGTGTACCACTTTTTGTTTAAAGAAGTCTTAAACAGTCCATGGCAAGACAATAAAAATTATTTACTAAGACTTTGTTTATGTTGAAATAAACAAAATTGAAGTAATGGGATTTGGCCACACGTGGTGGCTCACACCTGTAATCCCAGCACTTTGGGAGACTGAGATGGGTGGATCATTTGAGGCCAGGAGTTTGAGACCAGCCTGGCCAACATGATGAAACCTTGTCTCTACTAAAAATACAAAAATTAGCTGGGCATGGTGACACACGCCTGTAATCCCAGCTACTTGGGAGGCTGAGGCAGGAGAATTGCTTGAACATGGGAGGCAGAGGTTGCAGTGAGGCCAAGATTGTGCCACTGCACTCCAGGCTGGGTGACAGAGCGAGACCCTGTCTCAAAAAAAAAGGAGGTGGGGGAGGAATTTGACTTGTGTACAAAATTGTGATCATTTAAGATGCATGTAATTAGAGGAAGAAATTAAAGCTTACAGCATTGTAATGCTAGTTCAGGTATTTCTGAAGTGTGACAAGTTCCGGTATCCATTTTATTTAATTTTGAGACAGAGCCTCACTCTGTTACCCAGGCTGCAGTGCAATAGCACGATCTCGGCTCACTACAACCTCTGCCTCCTTAGTTCAAGTGATTCTCCTGCCTCAGCCTCCTCAGTAGTTGGGATTACAGGTGCCCACCACTATGCCCAGTGAATTTTTGTATTTTTAGAAGAGACGGGGTTTTGAACTCCTGACCTCAAGTGATCCACCCACCTTGTCCACCCAACCAGTATCCATTTTAAAGCAATTTATGTCAAACCATCTGATTCTGAGTCATATGATCCATAACAAAGTCATTCATTTTGTTGATTTTATAAACATTAGATCTTTAGGTATTGTATACCATTTCACAGCTCCCACTTTATACAGAATATATGAAATGCTGGGAATCTTTAAAAATCTCATCTGGCTGGTCATGGTGGCTCATGCCTGTAATACCAGCAGTGTGGGAGGCCGAGGTGGGTGGATATCCCGAGGTCAGCAGTTCGAGACTAGCCTGGCCAACATGGGGAAACCCCGTCTCTACTAAAAATACAAAAATTAGCCGGGCATGGTGGCATGCGCTTGTAGTCCCAGCTACCCGGGAGGCTGAGACAGGAGAACTGCTTGAACCTGGCAGGTGGAAGTTGCAGTGAGCTGAGATCACGCCACTGCACTCCAGCCTGGGTGACAGAGCGAGACTTCGTCTCCAAAAAAAAAAAACACAAAGCCGTCTGGAGTATTGACATGTTGTTTGAAGTTTTGAGGTTTCAGACCTCTCAGAGATAAAATAGATAACAGATTACTTTAAATAATTGTGTTAAAATAATCACTGGAAATACATGCTTGTTTTTTTTTTTTTTTGAGATGGAGTCTCGCTCTGTTGCCCAGGCTGGAGTGCAGTGGCGCAATCTTGGCTCACTGCAACCTCTGCCTCCCGGGTTCGAGCAATTCTCCTGCCTCAACCTCCCGAGTAGCTGGGAATACAGGCGCACGCCACCACTCCTGGCTAATTTTTGTATTTTTAGTAGAGACGAGGTTTCGCCATATTGGCCAGGCTGGTCTCAAACTCCTGACTTCAAGTGATCCACCCGCTTCGGCCTCCCAAAGTTCCAGGATTACAGGTGTGAGCCACCGCACCCAGCCACAGTTTTTAAAATACCTTTACTACTCATTACTTCTAGTGTAGTTGAAGTGTAGAAGGTAGTGTTGCTGCTGAAGGCACCTGCCTTCCGTTCCTGGGATGCTGTAACAAATACCATAAACTGGGTGGTTTAAAGTAACAGAAATGTATTCTCTCACACTTCAGGAGTCTAAAGATTTGAAATCAAGGTGGAGCGGGACCATACTTCCTCAAGCCTCTAGGGAACATCTTTCTTTGCCTCTTCAGCAGTGTGGCAGCCCCAGGTGTTCCTTGGCCTGCGGCGGCATAACTCCATTCTCTGCCTCCTCTTCACATGGTGTTCTCCCTGTGCGTCTCTGTGTCTCCTTTTCTCATAAGGACACCAGTCGTATTGGATTAAGGTCCTATCGTGTCCAGTATGACCTCATCTTCACTAGTAATATCTTTATTCACCCTGTTTCCAAATAAGGTCATATCCTGAGGTACTAACGACTAATATATCTTTTGGGGGACACAACCCATAATGGTGCAGAAGATTGATTATCTTGTTTTTCTTTTGCAGGCAATGGCTTTGTAAATAGAGTTATTTAGATTTGAGTGAGATGGATTTATTGGGTCCTCAGTACTTCTGTAAAATATGGAAGAAATAGCCTCTTGCTATGGGTGATGAAGGGCGAGCAATCTCTAAAATTGATGCTATACAAGAAATAAAGATCAACTCTGTGAAAGGCACTGTTATACATGCTGGGGGATATACGGATTGCTAAGGCACGATTCCTGTTCTATGAGAAGTTAGTTTGACATAATCCAGACTTTGTACTCCCAAAATAAATCTAAATGAGGTACCATTGATAGTCTCTCTTTATTCTTTTCTTCTTCGATGTAAATAGCTAAACAGTTTCAAGAACATCAAGAATTTATATGAGAATCCTTAAAATACGTAACATTGATCTTTGTTGCATCAACTTTCATGTTCAAACTCTTGTTCTCAGAATGTGCAGTTTAGGATTTCCCTAAAGATGTTTTGGAATCTGTGTCCCTTCTGTTATGGTTTATATATATGATGGCTGTGGGGATCCCTTCTTGGTGAATCTGAAGAGATTAAACATATGAATTGTCCTTGAAAATAATAGAAGATTGTTTTTATTTTATGTTTGATAAGGGTGATTGCTAAAATCTCAATTTTGCAAAATACTGTTAATCTTCAAAGACAAAATGTTGTGGCACTCCACTAAGCTACTGTATATTGTATGTTTATCTGTAGGGAGTTCAGAGTGCCTTACATTCATGGCCCCTGAAAAGTGTAGAAATGAGCTAAAGATGTTTGCCAGTTTTTTAATTGGGAAATTCATGCTCAGTTAAGGTAAATGTTTTCTCCAGAAGAAATACTGTGATTTTACTTAAGGATTCTGTGTCTCAACCCAGATTTCTTTCAAGCCATGAATGATATATACAGTTGTCCCTTGTGGGGAATTGGTTACAGGACCTCCCTCAGATACCGAAATCCATGGATGCTCAAGTCCCTGATATAAAATGTGTAGTATTTGCATATAACCTATGCATATCCTCCCATATACTTTAAATTACCTCTGGATTACCTATAATACCTAATAAATGTAAATGCTGTGTAAATAATTGTCATATTGTTTATGGAATAATAACAAGGGAAAAAGTTTGTACATATTCAGTATAGGTGCAGCCATCCTTTTTTTTTCCTCTGTATTTTCAACCTGCAGTTGGTTGAATCCACGGATATGGAGAGCCAACCTTATATATGTTCTGCAAGTAGAGATGAGGAGGTCTAGCTAATGATAATCAAAAAGAATTTTCAGGCAAACAGAAAACTCTTGAATTTTAATTTTCATTTTGTTGTTCAATTGATGTCTGATCAGTGACCTGGCTCATCCTGAAGCCAAGGGCATAGTATTTTCAAGTGACTGGTTGTTTCTTTGTAATACTCTGATTAGGTTAATCTTGCATACAGCATTGCCCTTCTAGATATGTGCAAATAAGCTGTATTGTGGGTATCTACCCTAGAGTAATCTTGGTTTTCTGCTTGTCGTTCTTCCCCGAAAGATACTGTACTAAATCTGGAAAAGATCTGACAACAGTGTTCAGGGAAGAGGGTAGAGCAACTTCCATTTGAGAGTAGGTTTTAAAAAATTAGATTCTGCCAGGCGTGGTGGCTCACACTTGTAATCCCAGCACTTTGGGAGGCCGAGGCGGGTGGATCACTTGAAGTCAGGAGTTTGAGACCAACCTAGTCAACATGATGAAACCCCGTCTCTACTAAAACAATACAAAAATTAGCTGGGCATGGTGGTGCACACCTGTAATCCCAGCTATTAGGGAGGCTGAGGCACAAGAATCACTTGAACCTGGGAGGTGGAGCTTGCAGTGAGCCAAGATTGTACCACTGCACTCCAGCCTGGGCAACAGAGTGAGACTCTGTCTCAAAAAAAAAAAAAAAAGAAAAAAATTATTATTCCACAAAAATGAAGGTTGGTTCCACAAAAGAGAATGAGAGGAAAAGCACAGTAGAGGGAGAAGGAGAAGGGAGCTATCATTTGACTGTCAATTATGATGGGTGACTTAAAGACTACCCTGTTAAATGGTTAATCTCCAATTTTGTTTATTTTTATATACCAAGTCTATAAACCTTAATATCTGTTAGGTGGTAGGATACATGAGAGAAAGTTTTTTTTTTTTAATGGAGTTTTTATTGGTCCCTAATTTGTAAACTAGTTAATCACAGAAAAATTTGACATCTTATTAGGAAATACTCTAATGGTAATGGTGTTAGATTAACTGCAGTTGTAAACTATGTTTTATGCTAATTCATTTTGTTCCCTATTCCCTAAGGAGTTCTTACTAGTTGAAGACTTTATTGTGCTTTCTCTGAATGTATTTGTCTTTTAAAAACTTAATTTAGGTGTCACTGTATCAGTGGGCGGGGTTGATGTGTAGAGTAGTAATGGCTCCCTTAGACTAGAATAAAGGATAGATCTTAAAAGAAAATCTTGTTTACTTTCTTTAGCATCCTACAAACTTGGTATTTTTTTTACATAAAACTGAGAAGCTTTCATCCAAAGAAAAAAAAGAACTTGGAACATTTTACAACTTTTAAAATACAATTTTTACTTTTAATGGGTTCAGATCAGAGAATTGTTTTCTTAGCTTTTAAAAAGGAATCAGAAAATTGTTCCTTTTGAGTCAGAAAATAAGGTCACAATAGAAATTTGATACGTTCCTTCCTGCCCACTCTGAAAATAGTAATAACTAGTGTCTTAAAGCACAGACTCATTCCCAGAAAACATCTACCACCAATTATTTGGCCCTTCCAATCTGAAGTTAAAATCAGATCTCTTCTTGACTTAAAGGGGCTTATTTTTTCTGAAATTGGATACACAAGTGACAAATTGTGTGTGTTCCATAGCTGTGGTAAAACTTTTGACTTTCTTTGTGCAACATCTTTTATATTTCTAGGCAACAGGAAAGGATAAATTCACAGAGGGAAGAGATAGAAAGACAACGGAAAATGTTAGCAAAGCGGAAACCTCCTGCCATGGGTCAGGCCCCTCCTGCAACCAATGAGCAGAAACAGCGGAAAAGCAAGACCAATGGAGCTGAAAATGAAACGTATGTTCTTTATTGACGTGAACGCTGAGACACCACACCATACCCCCAAATACAAATGTCCTATTGATTGCCACCGGCAATAGTTGTAAATTCTGGAGTTCACTCAGGTTTAAACCTTCTTTTCAGTTACATTAATGGATTCCCTCAACTCATATAAATGCCATATAAAATTAGTTGATTTTCTTAAAGCTGCTCTTTATTTAGGGCATTTTGAATGAGAGGGAAAAGTAATGTCACTTGACATCATGACTTTTGGCCACTCCTGGTTAACAAATAAGACATCATTGGATTGAAATGATATTATTGCTTACATGTGGCTCCAGGTTGTGGTACACTAGTATCGTCTTATGGGAGTTACCTGGCTGCTATTTCAAACAGAAGAATGCTCTTTACTGGTCAAAAGAGCACTTCGTTAATAGTTGCAAACTTAGGATAAGCGCCCCGAAAAGCTGTTATGTTAGAAAAGGATATTGTCCCAATAAGTCACAACTTGATCTCATCAGAATTGTTTCCTGTTCTGGGAATATAAGCAAAACACCAATATCTTTTTTTTTTTTTTGAGACGAAGTCTCGCTCTGTCACCCAGGCTGGAGTGCAGTGGCCGGATCTCAGCTCACTGCAAGCTCCGTCTCCTGGGTTCATGCTATTCTCCTGCCTCAGCCTCCCGAGTAGCTGGGACTACAGGCGCATGCCACCTCGCCCTGCTAGTTTTTGTATTTTTTAGTAGAGACGGAGTTTCACCGTGTTAGCCAGGATGGTCTCGATCTCCTGACCTCGTGATCCGCCCATCTCGGCCTCCCGAAGTGCTGGGATTACAGGCTTGAGCCACCGCGCCCGGCCGACACCAATATCTTAAACTGCAGTATAGTCATCTTTTTCTTTGTCACTCAACAATATTTACATAGGTACCCTGTATAGGAGGAGTAGGAAATTCTAAGCACAAATGTCTGCCTTCTCCATTCATTTCTTCCTTTCTCTTTAACTGAAAGTAAGTTTCATATCCAGAGATAGCTGGAAAGAAAATATATATCGTATAACTTATCGACTAGTATGTCATTTGCTTTATGTTTTCATATTAGTTCACAAAAACAACACATAATCCACTTCAGGTATAATAATACTTATATTACATTATTGTTAAAAGTCTGTGGCATCCTAGAAATGCATCTTCTTTCATTCTATTGAGAAACATGGCTTAACACCAATCCTCACCCCATACCTATCTGATGTTTTGGGAAGTCTTTTCCTTGATACTCGTTTAGTAAGTCTTTGGTAAATGCTTATTTTATGCTAGTCTCTCTTCTGGGAATACAGAGCTAAAGGATACAGCCCCAGCCTTAGGAGCCCACAGTTTACTTAGGTGAGATGAACAGACGAATAAACTAATAATTACATTAAGTATAGCGATAAAAATGTGCATAATGAACTTGGAAAACATCTTCATTCGTATAACTCCAAATAGTTTTTTTTTTTTGAGACGAAGTCTCACTCTGTCGCCCAGGCCAGAGTGCAGTGGTGCTATCTCGGCTCACTGCAACCTCCGTCTTCCGGGTTCAAATGATTCTCCTGCCTCAGCCTCCTGAGTAGCTGGGACTACAGGCGTGCGTCACCATGCCCAGCTAATTTTTGTATTTTTAGTAGAGATGGAGTTTCTCCATGTTGGCCAGGCTGGTCTCGAACTCCCGACCTCAAATGATCCACCCTCCTCGGCCTCCCAAAGTGCTGGGATTACAAGTGCGAGCTACTGAACCCAGCCCAAATGTTATAAAACATTTTCCCTTTGATTTTAAAGACTAGTCAAGTGCAATAAGCAGAATGAGAAGAGGGGAAGAGTATAGAGTCTTTAAATATAAAGTATTTTCCTTTCAGCAAGTCCAAGTAGGGGCTCAGATTTGAAAGATTGTCCAGGCTAATTAATCTGACCAATGTTTTCTTTCATGACTCCTGTGTTTATTTTGTGAAAGGACTTTCCCTCTAGTATTATTTGAAAATTATTTAATGCTAATGCACAAAACCATTCGCTTAGGAGTGCTAAAGAAGACATAGGTTGTTTCTTTGCCACAGAACAATAATTAGAATTCTATCTAGGCTAGTAATGTGTAAGCAGTTGCCATCTGGAGTCCTGTATAAAATCCAATCCAGAAGGCTTTCAGTCCAGTTTTTAATTAGAGTATCTGTGAATTGGCTTTTACTTTGACCGGAAGCCAGAAGTAGGCCTCTGGAGTCTTGGAGTGAGTCATATTATCCTTTCTTGCCCCTGAACCTGTTTCAGACAGAGAATTCTTAGCCATCATTTTTTATTTTATCTGTTTTTTGCTGGTGTGGAGTGGAGTAATAGATACAGGTATTTCCGCATCTGTAAAGAGATAGCCCTAGTAGGTGAGTTTCTTCTTCTTTCTATTTTTTCTTGAGTTAGACCTCAAAGGCTCTGTTCTGGTTGATAGGATAGATATTTCCTCTTTCTTCTGCTATTTAGAATATATCTAAACAGTGGTATCTAAAAATGTTAAATATCTGTATATGCTTCTAGAATGCGAAAAAGGTAGAGATGGAAGAAAAAAGTAATTCTCATTTGTTCATCTTTTTTTATTTCCTTTCTTTCTTTTTTCTTTTTTTAAGAGACAGAGCCTTGCTCTGTTTCTTGGGGTGGAGTGCAGTGACATGATTATAGCACGCTATAACCTCAACCTCCTGGACTCAAGCAATCCTTCCATCTCAGCCTCCTGAGTAGCTGGGACTACAGGCATGTGTCACCATACCCAGCTTCTTTCTTCTTTTTTTCACAGAGATGGAGTGTTGCTTTGTTACCCCGGCTGGTCTCAAACTCCTGGCTCCAAGTCCTTCCCCCTCAGCCTCCCAGAGTACTGGGATTACAGTGAGCCACCCAACCTGGCCACTTGTTCATTCTTGAGATATAAGGATGCTGTTGGAGTAGGTGGAACATGAAATACGTGAATACCCATCAAGTCAGCCCTTTGAGAGTTGATTTAAATAGCATTTTCAATATTCTGTATACATTGTCATGTAAGCCGCAACGCTTTCTTAGATAGGTATTATCACTTACTGCATTTCAGGAAACTGAGTTAAGAGGTTAAAGTTGCTTGCCCAAGGTCACATCGCCAGCGGCTTAGTAGTGCCTTAAACCCTAGTCCTCAGACTCCACATCCTAGACTCTAATTTGCTGCTATATCTTTCTCTTTGTTATTACACTATCAAGATTTAAGTGTTAACAAGAATAATCAAATCCATTGGCTTATTGTTTTGCCCTCTAAAAGATTTATAGACAATTTTTGGTTCTCTCTGAAAGAATTTTCATCTGAGTAATATATGGGACAAAACTCATTTCAAAAATAATATAAAAATATGGCTCACTTATTTTTTTTTTATGTTTTGCAAATTAGACTTTTGGCTTTGAAGCTCTTCCCTCACATCATATCTGGTAAATCACAGAAGTTTTCCCTTGTCAGAGGACTACAAGATAACCTGTCTTTCAGTCATTTTAACTGAGACTGAAACTGAATATGTCTTATAGTATATTTGAGCATTTCTCTTTAAATAAGCAAACTATGATTTCTAGTAGTTTACTGAAACTTACCACTGTTTTTCAGGTTAACATTAGCAGAATACCATGAACAAGAAGAAATCTTCAAACTCAGATTAGGTCATCTTAAAAAGGTAAGTATAATGAGAAAATCTCCCTGGAGAAGTGCGATACCTAGTTTACATTTGGGGTTGAAGCTATCTGGTCATAGTAGCTGCACATAGCAGCAGAAAGCTTGAGTAACTGCTTTCATGTCATGTCTTGTAGCCTAATGGTAGAACTCATATTTTTCCATTTTCTTTCTTTCTTTTTTTTTTTTTTTGCAATGGAGTCTTACTCTGTCTCCCAGGCTGGAGTGCAGTGGCACGATCTTGGCTCACTGCAACCTCCACCTCCCGGGCTCAAGCGATTCTCATGCCTCAGCCTCCCAAGTAGCTGGGATTACAGGCATGTTCCACCACACCCAGCTCATTTTTGTATTTTCAGTAGAGACGAGGTCTCACCATGTTGGCTAGGCTGGTCTCGAACTCCTGACCTCAAGTAATCTGCCTGCCTCGGCCTCCCAAAGTGCTGGGATTACAGATTACAGGTGTAAGCCACCATGCCTGGCCTATCTTTCCATTTTCAAGTCGATTCCAACAACCCAATAAGAGTGTTTGTTTTTCCCCAGTGATCTATCAGCAGATAATTCTGTACACATCATAAGGCTTCCCAAGTGGTTGTCTTTGGAGTAAAATTTAAATATATAATAAGAGCAGATGGTTTTGAAATTGATGTGAAGATTTTAAATCATATTTTATACTGTCATATTTTAAATCACATAGCAGCTCTTATTCCTTGCCTAAACTAGCTCAAAAGAGAAAGTCTTACGCCAAACCTTATTCAAACACAAAGGCACATAATATAGAAGTTGTTGTTGATGATGTTCGCTGAGATATCTTAGATGTAGATTGCTCAGCTCTTAAAATTCAGAAGCCCATACATTGGTCGATGCTGTTTATGGGTGATAATGGTCAGTAAGGATTTACTGAACTGCTTTTGGTATGTGTGCTTTTGTTTTTTATTTCACATATTAGTTTTCATGCTGTTTTCCCACTGGGTTCTCAGAGCTTATTAAATAAGTAGAACTTGCTGGGCATGGTGGCTCACGCTTGTAATCCCAGCACTTTGGGAGGCTGAGGTGGGTGGATCACCTGAGGTGAGGAGTTCGAGACCAGCCTGCCCAGCATAGTGAAACGCCATCTCTACTAAAAATACAAAAAATTAGCTGGGTGTGGTGGCGTGTGCCTGTAGTCCCAGCTACTCGGGAGGCTGAGGCAGGAGAATCGCTTGCACCTGGGAGGCAGAGGTTGCAGTGAGCTACGATTGCGCCACTGCACTCCAGCCTGGGCAACAACAGTGAAACTCCGTCTCAAAAAATAAAACATAAAAATAAGTAGAACTTAAGGCACCAAGTGTAATCCACACTTAAAGACGAGAACCAGATAGATAACCTGATTTTTGTAAAAAATGTTTCCATGTCTGTGTATATATGCACAAAACATTCCTGGAAACTTGTGTAAGAAACTTAATAGTGGTTACATCTCAGGAGTGGGCAAGGAGAGGAGGGAGGAAGAGGGTAGAGAACTTTTACTTTTCTCACTGAACTCCTCTGTATGGTTTGAATTTTATTATTTTCTATGGGCTAATTTTTATGATTAAAATTCTTATCACTTAAAAAGAAATCTTCCAATGCAAAGCACCTTCCTTTAGGCTTTCATAAGATAAATGTCTGCTATTGTTTTTGAAATAAGATCCCTGTGCTATTTCTTTCCTTTTCGCTTTAGGAGGAAGCAGAGATCCAGGCAGAGCTGGAGAGGCTAGAAAGGGTTAGAAATCTACATATCAGGGAACTAAAAAGGATACATAATGAAGATAATTCACAGTAAGCTACTTGGGGGTACATTGGGTTGGAGATTGCTAAGCATTTTATGGTATGAATTGAATGGTCTAGAATAATGTGTTTGCTTAATGTGAGTTACATAAATGATTCCATAGTGTATTTAGCTCTTTTGTAGCATCTAATACAATTTTGTAAACAAAATTATGATTTGCCTTGGTTTAAATATACAATTGTATTAAATTTATATATTAAGTACATATGTGTATACATAGAGCATTTTTACATGAATAGAGATTACTAAAACAATATGGCTTCGTAATTGTAAGTGGTTGAGATACGTGGCATATTCAGATTTCCCTACAGAGCCTTAAGAAGGGGAAGATGGGTCACTGTGTGGTGTTGTGGGAAGAGTATTGGGTTGAGATGACACTCAGTTTCTGAATGACCTTTAAGGGCCATTCAGGTGTTGACATTTTAAGTAAGACTCTTAAGTTCAGTACATTAATTGTAGATGAATTGAAACTGGGCAAAGTAGGTTGAAAGTAGAAAGGGGCTTTTATAAGTAATCTGTTTTTTCCCCAAATTTTTTTGGACCCTGAAACATTTTTTCATAAAGCCACAGCTTGTGTATTTTTGTTTGGCTTATACGAGCTTTGGACTTTTCTTTCTGTTAAAGTGGCAGACAACAGCAGGTACCACTTTCTGAGAACTCTCTGTGTATCAGGCCTGGTCCTAAGTGCCCTTAGTGCTCTCATTTAATCTGCAGGATAACCCAGTCATCTTTAATATATCAATCAGAAAACAAGCTTAGAGAAAGTAAATTAACTTGACCAGGGACTCATAAATAATGTGACCAAATAGTTAAACTTGAATCTTTTTCATCCAAACCACCATGCAGTAATGTCTCTCCAAATAGGCATGCTACTTTCTTAGGATTAATCCATGTAAAGTAATTTCAGAATTAATAGTGAGATTGTTTAAGATCAGGAACTAGGTACAAATATTTTTAAATTTGTTTTTGCCAGAACTTGTCATTTCTTTATCATATTACTAAGAAACTACCCAAGGTAGAATCTAATATGGGGAACACAGTTATATCTGTCTTAAAGAGAGAATAATGAATGCACATAGAACATGTGACTCACTTTATAATCAAATCTGTTTTTAAGGAAATAGCAAGTGTCTTGGAATTTTACTGTATGTATTTTTGAAATGGTGAGAACATGTGGCCCTTGAATAGTTTGGAGGAGCCAAATAGCACAATTTAAAAATCTCTGGTCTACTCTAATCTACCCTCCCTCATTGTATAGCAGGGCAGAAAAAAGCAGGAGGAGCAAAAAAGGTCTAGTGTAGCTACACTGAGACCAGCACCCAAGTCCTGTGGCTCTGCAGCTAGTGCTGTTCATTGTAATTGCACTGCCTCTTTGAACTGTGTAACTTTATACTCAGTATTTGCCATGTTGATGTTGATTGTCAAACTACCAACAGCAGCTGTAATTGTATGTATAATGTGTTAGATATTCTGGGAATTTGGCAAGCGTGGAAGACTGTAGTCCATGATCTCAGAGTGTTCCATGTTCCCTGTTTCCTCAGATTTAAAGATCATCCAACGCTAAATGACAGATATTTGTTGTTACATCTTTTGGGTAGAGGAGGTTTCAGTGAAGTTTACAAGGTAAGTATAAGGAACTGGATACAAAGACTAGGGGTTAAATTATCGGCTCTTACCAACTTGGAGAACATTAAAAATACTGATAATTATAGGTTGGTATCCATTGGTTGAAATTCAAAAACTTTAAAAACCTGTATCTTTGGGAAAACAGCTTTTAAACCTAAGTGACCAAGCAGAATACAGTATTGTCATTTTCAAGTTTGAAAAATAAATAATTATAAATTTAAAAAGCAAGAAGGAAGTATACTGGGTGGTGGAATTACGATGATTTTTATTCTGGTCCTGTACTTTCTGCCTCATATTTGTTAGAAAAGAGTGTGTGCTATCTTTATTTCTTGTACGGAATAGATGTGTCAAACCTATTTCCAATAAGAATAGATTTTTTTAAATTGGAAAACTTGCTTTTTGTTTTAGAAGTGTTCTAATGTCATTTACTAGCACTGGAAGTCTGAAAGAGTGTTCTGGCTTAGAGTGCTTCAGTTGGACCAGTGAGTGAAGTACAGGCTGCTGAGCCTCCGGGTTGATTTTTACCACGTGAGGGATTCAGTATGTTTTAAATATAGCTACAGATCCATAACATGTGGATTTAATTTTTCTACATGTTTCTGGCACCTGTCTGTAAAGTATAGAATTGTTTATTAAGTAGTCTTTGTTGCACAGCTGTACCTTTCAGATGTACAGCTTTAACTGTTAGGATTTATGTTATGCCCGTATGAATTTATATATGGGAAATCTTTTTAGTAAAATAGTTTTCATTGCAAATAAAAATGGTAAAACTAGTTCTGCCGTTTTCTTTCTCATTTTTTTTAAATTGCGGTTTTATTTATTTATTTTAGAGACAGGGTCTTGCTCTGTTGCCCAGGCTGGAGTGAGGTAACACGATCATAGTTCATTGCAGCCTCAGACTGCTGGGCACAAGCAAACCTCCTGCCTCAACCTCTTAAGTAGCTGGGACTACAGGCCCAGTGCATAATTTTTAAATTTTTGGTAGAGATAGGGTCTTGCTACATTGCCCAGGCAGGTCTCAACTTAGGGGCTTAAGCAGTCCTCCTGCCTTGGCATCCCAGGGTGCTGAGATTACAGGTGTGAGCCACTGCACCCCACTGTGATTTTATTAAGTATATGTTTCAGTGGTATTAAGTACTTTCACAATGTGTGCAACTGACATCACTACATCACTGTTCATCTCTAGAACTATATTACGATTAGTGCACTACCGTACTGGTTTTGATATTCTAGTGCCTTTTTTTTTTTTTTTTTTTTGGAGACATTGTCTCACTCTGACACCCAGGGTAGAGTGCAGCAGTGCAGTCTCGGCTCACTGCAACCTCCCACTCCAGAGCTCAAGTGTCCTCCCATCTCAGCCTCCCAAAGTGCTGGGGTTACAGGCATGAGCCACTGCACCTGGCTTCTAGTATCTTATTTGTATTTTTTAATCTGTGCTTATAAGTATGATTGGCCCATAGTCACCTTTTGTATGCAAGCAGCTTTGTCAAAATTTGATGTCATAATTATCCTAGCTCATTAGATAGAGTTGTGAAGTCTCTTTTTTCCATGCTCTGGAACCCTTTTCATCACTTGGGAATTGTTGGCTCGTTGAAAGTTTGTTAGAGTTGACTCAAAAACTTCTCGGGCAGGCCCTCTGCAGCTCATGTCTATAATCCCAGCACTCTGGGAGCCGAGGCGGGAGGATCACTTGAGCCCAGGAGTTTGAAACCAGCCTGGGCAGCATAGACCATGCCTCTACAAAGAAAGAAAAGAAAATCACCTGGGAGATGTTGAGTTAGTGGAAAACATTTGGCTGTCTTTTCAGTTTCTTCTACAACTATTGATATATTCAGATTGTCTCTCTCTTAAGTCAGTTTTGGTAATTTAATTTTTCTAGGAAATCTATTTTGTTTATATATTTTTTCTTTTTTAATAGAGACAGGGTTTCACTGTGCTGTCTAAGCTGGTCTCAAACTCCTAGCCTGAAGTGATCGTCACCCCTCAGTCTTCCAAAGTGCTGGGATTACCGCCACCATGCTTGGCCTAGAGTTTTAAAAAATATTTTCCACTGGCTGGGCGCGATGGCTCACGCCTGTAATCCCAGCAGTTTGGGAGGCCGAGACAGGCGGATCACGAGGTCAGGAGATCAAGACCATCCTGGCTAACATGGTGAAACCCTGTCTCTACTAAAAATACAAAAAAATAGCCGGGTGTGGTGGCGGGCGCCTGTAGTCCCAGCTGCTCGGGAGGCTGAGGCAGAAGAATGGCATGAACCCTGGAGGCAGAGCTTACAGTGAGTCTAGATCCGGCCACTGCATTCCAGCCTGGGTGACAGCGAGACTCATCTCAAAAAAAAAAAAAGATAGATAGATAGATATTCCACACCCTAGTTACTTCTCTATTCTTGAAAATTTTTTATTTTTGTGTTTCTTGATTGATAGGCTAGAGATTAATCAGTGTTGTTATTAATTTTTTCCTAAGATCAACTTTTTTGTTGATCAAATCTGCTATTTCGTTAGTTTTCAATTTCATTAATGTCTGCTTTCATTCTTTCTGCTTTCTTCATTTTTATTTATGTTCATTCTTAAGTCAATTCTTAGTTTATTTTCTTTGTAATTTTTTTATCGTAAAAAGACATATAAAATTTACCATGTTAACCATTTTTTTTTTTTTTTTTTTTTTGAGACAGAGTCTTGCTCTGTCGCCCGGGCTGGAGTACAGTGGCCGGATCTCAGCTCACTGCAAGTTCCGCCCTCCGGGTTCACGCCATTCTCCTGCCTCAGCCTCCCGAGTAGCTGGGACTACAGGCGCCTGCCACCTCGCCCGGCTAGGTTTTTGTATTTTTAGTAGAGACGGGGTTTCACCGTGTTAGCCAGGATGGTCTCGATCTCCTGACCTTGTGATCTGCCCATCTCAGCCTCCCAAAGTGCTGGGATTACACATACAATAAAATATTAAGTGACCTTAAAAAAGGAAGGCAATCCTGTTACATGCTATAGCATAAACGGACCTTGAGGACATTATGCTAGGTGAAATAAGCTGATTATGAAAAGATGTAACATGATTCCACTTCTGTAAGAAATCTAAACATAGTCAAATTCAGAGTAACAGAATGTAAAATGGTTCCAAGGATGAGGAGGAGGGGGAAAGGAAATAGATTTCTTACAGAAGTGGAATCATGTTACATCTTTTCATAATCAGCTTATTTTACCTAGCATAATGTCCTCAAGGTTCGTCTGTGCTATAGCATGTAACAGGATTGCCTTCCTTTTTAAGGTCACTTAATATTTTATTGTATGTACCACATTTTGTTTATCCTCCTCTGTCGATGGACACTTGGGTTGCTTCCATCTCTTGCCTATTGTATGTAGTGCTGTTGTTTTTGTTTTTGTTTTGTTTGTTTGTTTTAAGACAGTCTTGCTCTGTCGCCCAGGCTGGAGTACAGTGGTGCAATCTCGGCTCACTGCAACCTCCGTCTCCCGGGTTCAAGTGATTTTCCTGCCTCAGCCTCCCCCAGTAGCTAGGATTACAGGTGTGCACCACCATGCCCACCTAATTTTTTTGTATTTTTAGTAGAGATGGGATTTCACTGTGTTGGCCAGGCCAGTCTCGAACTCCTGATCTTAAGTGATCCGCTCACCTCTGCCTCCCAAAGTGCTGGGATTATAGGCATGAGCCACCACGCCCAGCCTGTAGTTCTGTTTTGAATTTGGGTGTCCAAATATCTCTATGAGACTCTGCTTTCAATTCTTTTGGATATATACCTAGAAGTGTATGTAATTTTAAAACATCAAAATTGGTTCTTGGTGCCTCCCGGTTACTTTTAGTAATTTCATCATCGTATTTTTTCCTAATGTATTTCTTCAAACATTTTATTTCTTTTTCTCGAGACGGAGTCTCACTCTATCATCCAGGCTGCAGTGCAATGGCATGATCTTGGCTCACTGCTGCAACCTCTGCCTCCCAGGTTCAAGTGATTCTCCTGCTTCAGCCTCCCGAGTAGCTGGGATTACAGGCACCCGCCACCACACCTGGATAATTTTTGTTTTTTTTTAGTAGAGATGGGGTTTTACTATGTTGGCTAGGATGGTCTCAAATTCCTGACCTCGTGATCTGCCCGCCTCAGCCTCCCAAAGTGCTGGGATTACAGGTGTGAGCCACCACGCTCAGCCCCACACATTTTATTTCTGAGATCTAAATACTTCTTACAGTGATGTGTGCATTTAGTTTTTCTTTCGCTGTTCTCCACTCTCCAAAATCCTTTCTTAAGTCAGTGGTAGGTCACAGTGTCTTGGATTTAGAAGTACAGTGTAGTTAGAGAAAATTATGCTTGAAATAGCATTGGTACTCTTATAAATTGGGTGGTATTTACTGTTTTTTAAAAATTTTTTGAAATGGTTTTCTGCTGTGAAACCATGATGGTATTCATGATTGTGGATGGACTGAAGATTCTATAAGAAAAAAAGTTCAAAAGTGTCCATTTTGGCTCTAACCCAACACTTTCTACTGCCTGTAACCCAGTAACGGGTTATTTTCTCCAGGAGGCAGGCAGTGTGTGTCCCTAGGATTTCAAAAATGGCAGGATGTTTGAAGTTTGTAAAGTGTCAACTGAAGGGCAAGAGACAACCTAAGGGTGATGGGTCCCAGATGGTAATAGATGGTATCCAGAAAGAGAATGGATGGGAAATGATACTGAATACCAATACTTTGAGAGGCCAAGGTGGGAAGATTACTTGAGGCCAGGAGTTCAAAACCAGCCTGGCAAACACATTGAGGACCTGTCTAGGTAAAAAAAATTAAAAATATTGGCCGGGCGCGGTGGCTCAAGCCTGTAATCCCAGCACTTTGGGAGGCCGAGACGGGCGGATCATGAGGTCAGGAGGTCGAGACCATCCTGGCTAACACGGTGAAACCCCGTCTCTACTAAAAAAAATACAAAAAACTAGCTGGGCGAGGTGGCGGGCGCCTGTAGTCCCAGCTACTCGGGAGGCTGAGGCAGGAGAAATGGCGTAAACCCCAGAGGTGGAGCTTGCAGTGAGCTGAGATCCGGCCACTGCACTCCAGCCTGGGCGACAGAGCGAGACTCCGTCTCAAAAAAAAAAAAAAAAAATTAAAAATATTGCAGTTTTTGTGAAATAAGATGTCTGAAGTGAGTGGTTTTTATACTTGAAACATACTGGTTTTAATTTGGTATAAATGATGGAAGTTTCTCTATAAGCAGCTCTCTCTACATGCAGTGCTTACCTAGAGAAACTTAGGTTTAGAAAGATCTGTAAAGTAGTGATCACCCTATTTATGGACTGTTTTCTGCACTTGTTGCCTTCATGTATTTGTATATTTGTGGAAATTAGCAGATGGGTGATAACAGTGTTGAAACTGAAATAGTAAGCTTTTAATCTGAACTTTACAAACTAAGAAAAACTATTCTAAAGGAGCCATGCGAATAAATTCGTTTGTTTGGAGGGAAGTCTTCAATTCAATTGAAAGATGACTTTATCAAATAATGATTTACACCCAGCTTCCTCAAAAATTCATGTTACCCTTTTCACTGTGCTATAGCAAGCACTACCTAGCTGATGCAGGACTTGCCGGCAGTGGTGGCCTTTGGGGAAAGCCGGTTCCTACCTCTGGACAGTGCTGGAGAAGTGACTTGGTGTCACTAACTTCATCCGTTGTTGGAATTAAAAACTGCTTTTCATCCGGGCGCAGTGGCTCACGCCTGTAATCCCAGCACTTTGGGAGGCCGAGGCCGGCAGATCACCTGAGGTCAGGAGACTAGCCTGACCAACATGGTGAAACCCCGTCTCTACTAAAAATACAAAAATTAGCCGGGCTTGATGGTGCGTGCCTGTAATCCCAGCTACTCAGGAGGCTGAGGCAGGAGAATCACCTGAACGCGAGAGACAGGTTGCCGTGAGCCGAGATTGCACCATTGCACTCCAACCTGGGCGACAGAGCAAGACTCCATCTCAAAAACAACAACAAAACCACTTTTCATTTGCCCAGCAGA
The DNA here is from genome assembly GCF_007565055.1 of Rhinopithecus roxellana. Lineage (NCBI taxonomy): Eukaryota > Metazoa > Chordata > Mammalia > Primates > Cercopithecidae > Rhinopithecus > Rhinopithecus roxellana. The sequence continues at coordinate 75,892,127 of NC_044567.1, forward strand.
TAGAGATGGGACTAAAGGCAGGGCTGTTTTTTGTTCTTGTTTCTCTTTTTATTTTAATAAACAATATGCCAAATTACAGGGTTATTTTGTAAATAATAATGCCAAAGAAGTATATTGTGAGGGGTTATTTTCTCCAGGAGGCAGACAGTGTGTGTCCCTAGGATTTCAAAAGTGGCAGGATGTTTGAAGCTTGTAAAGTCCCAGTGTCAACTGAAGGACAAGAGCAACCTAAGAGAGACGGGTCCCAGAAGGGGAATAGATGGTGTCCAGAAAGAGCATGGTTGGGAAATGATTCTGAAGGCAGGGGCTATCTTTCTGTTTGTGGTGTTGGCCTGGTTTTATGTTGTAAACCCCTTGGTGCCAGTGTGTCTGGAGACTTCTAAATTATCTAATCACAAGTTTCAAGAAGATGGTTGCAACACTGATACAAGTGTGTGATATATTTAATAATGTATTTTGGACTTTGATTATGTTATATGTTAAAGCTTCACGTCGGTTGCCTGTAATTCTTCTTAACATTTGCCCAGTATATAATTTATTCTCTTTCTTTATAGGCATTTGATCTAACAGAGCAAAGATACGTAGCTGTGAAAATTCACCAGTTAAATAAAAACTGGAGAGATGAGAAAAAGGAGAATTACCACAAGTAAGTGATACTTGAGTGTCTGACTTTTTAAAATTAAATAATACCTGTAGTTTGAACATTATGCTACAAGCTTTACATACATTGTTGTTGGTTTTGTTTTATGTAATCTTCATAACTGCCCTAAGATAATAAATGTATTCTCAGTATTACAATAGGAAGCTGATGCTTACAGAATTGGAGTAACAGGAAGTGGCTGAGCTAGTATTTAAATCCAGATTTTCCTTAATCCAAAGCCCCAGTACTCTTAACCTTCCTTTCCTTTGTGGCTAGAAGTAGCTGTAGTAAATAAAGCCTTAGAAATCATTGTTGCTGGCCGGGCACGGTGGCTCATGCCTGTAATCCCAGCTCTTTGGGAGGCTGAAGCAGTCTAATCACGAGGTCAGGAGATCGAGACCATCCTGGCTAACACAGTGAAACCCCGTCTCTACTAAAAATACAAAAATTAGCCGGGCGTGGTGGCGGGCACCTGTAGTCCCAGCTACTCAGGAGACTGAGGCAGGAGAGTGGCGTGAACCCGGGAGACAGAGCTTGCAGTGAGCTGAGATCTCACCACTGCACTCCAGCCTGGGTAACAGAGTGAGTGCGAGACTCCATCTGAAAAAAAAAAAAAAAGAAGAAATCATGGTTGCTTGTCTGTAGAAACTAGACCCTAGGGACCTGCTGGTGGGTTCTTTCTGCTACTTCAGTCATTTCCTTCTGGAAGAGACTGGGGGCACCTGGTGTGTCTTCGTGGCACCTGTTTGACTTGTTCAGCCTCTCTGTGCTATGTTCTCCTCCCTGTCACAGTTTGCCCATCTCAAAGTTCTCGGTCTTCAGGGTCCCACTTTCTGTGCTTGCTTCTCTATAGAATAGTACTAGTGGCAGTCTTCATCTGTACTTGGGGTGGGGCGTAGGGAGAGGGGGCTTCTTTAAAATGAATTGTTATTATTTGCACAGCTGTGAATTGCTTTGTTCCACTAATGTCAGGTTTTGCCTGTATCCCCCCAAGTTCCTGAACATTGGAGTTCATGGCTCATTTACTTTAGAGGCTATGCATACTTAATTCACTATTAGGTTCCCCACTGGGCTTAGTTTTGTTTCCTTGTTGGCACAAGTATTGAATCAGACAAGTCCTGCCCCTGAAAGGAGGGGACAGACTTTTTTGATAAACACTTCGTTTCTATAAAGGCAGTCTTGTTTTTTTGTTTTGTTTTGTTTTTTGTTTTTGTTTTTGTTTTTTTATAAATAATAATTTGGAGGGGGAAAAACAGTGGTCTTTGAAGTAGCCCTTTAGTTGGCTTCTAGCCTGGTCCGAGGCAACTCTTGCTCTATACCTCTTGTTCATCAGGAACCCAGAAGTTCTTCCTGTTCCAGACAGATGGGCAGTGGGGCTCAGCACTGGAGAAGGGAAGGTTCCTGCTACATTAAGAGCAACAGGTCTTAGCAGAGGGAGAAGGGATGACCTGTGGCACCCTGCGTGTGTTTCTTAGGTGACAGGCAGCTGCAGTCCAGATGCTCCTGAGAGGCAGTTACATTATTATAAGAACATTCCAGTCACTTGACATGTAGGGATGAGTGGCACGCAGTAGTGAGGGCCGGGAGCACTTCAGAGAAGGAAAGCACATGTTGTTCTGACCAGTTATAAATGAGCAATGCCCCTACTGTGTTGAGACCCTAAGAATGCCTAAGGGTGTTAGACCAGCACGTGCTTCTTTTTAAAAATGCCCTCTAGGGACCAACCTTGGTCAACCTCGAGAACATAGTTCCTGTGCTGAGACATGTATGTGTTTTGCCTAGTCTGAGTATCCAGGTTTCTGGCTGACCTTGCAGAGAACTCTAGTGTTGGATACCACAGCAACTGCAGATGGGTGTTCTGCTCATCTAGCCTTTTGAAACAGTGAGGAGTGGAAGCTGGGCCTTGTCCCTCCTTCAAACAGTTGGCCAGCACTCTGAGTCCTGGTGGGTATGGATTGGGTGTCAGAGAGCATGTGAAGGGGATGGTCTTATTTGTCTTAAGTTCTTTGCCATTCAAGTTCCAGGCTGGTGTTGGTGCCTTTCTACTGTTTCCTCATGGGAGAGGGGATCATGATGCCTGAGCTCATCTGGGGAGGGGGCATTTCCCATTTGGCAGACACCCTGGGGAAAGGTTGCGTGAGTTCTCGTGGCCTCCATTCTTGCTTGGGGGGGTGGGGGGAGTCCTTCCCCCCAACCCCCCAATCAGGAAGCAGCACTGAGGGGACAATTCTTTTTTTTTTTTTTTTGAGACGGAGTCTTGCTCTGTCACCCAGGCTGGAGTGCAGTGGCCGGATCTCAGCTCACTGCAAGCTCCGCCTCCCGGGTTTACGCCATTCTCCCGCCTCAGCCTCCTGAGTAGCTGGGACTACAGGCGCCCGCCACCTCGCCCAGCTAGTTTTTTGTATTTTTTAGTAGAGACGGGGTTTTACCGTGTTCGCCAGGATGGTCTCGATCTCCTGACCTCGTGATCTGCCCATCTCGGCCTCCCAAAGTGCTGGGATTACAGGCTTGAGCCACTGCGCCCGGCCGAGGGGACAATTCTTCAGTATCTCCACCTTTCTTTTGAAAGAATTGGCTTTCTAAGTGATATGAAATCATACTCATGCATTTCAGGCTATAGAAAATGGTGGATTGACAAAATGTCATTAACTGCTTTGAACTAAAAGGAGACTTACATCAAGCACATAACGGACATTGATGAGTGCTTTAAAAAATCAGTATTAAACTAAAAAGTAGTATACTTCAGTGTTGTGACATTATAAAATATGAAAATGCTATAACCCTGCTAGTAAGGTCTGTTAATTGCTTTTCCATTCATGGGGATGACCTCCCAGTCCCATCTGGAATCAAGACATTTATTCTGATAAAAAAGAAGGCAAATTTCAAAAGAAAATAAAAGATGTTCGTTTTGTTGTATTTTGAATTTTATTCTGTCACTTCATTCCTCTCCTCCTCCTACCATAAACAAAAAGTAAACTGATTGTATTTTACTTTTACATTATAAAAACACAAATTTTATTTTAAAAATTTATTTTAAAAATTTAGTATTACTGAATTGCTTAAACTCCCTCAAATAACATATTAAAAATTCTACAGTAGGAAAAATTTCGTGTAGAATTATTTACAGAAGTAATTTGTATTGGAGTTAGTATGCTTTTGTATGATACTCTATTCTAAATTTTTAAATATAAAAGTAAGCATTTTGAAAAATCTAAGTATATATTAACTTAGAGTAAAAGACATTTTGGTGGATGAGTTTCTTCCAGTTTCTCATTGAAGTCTCTGTGTTTGTAGTACATGGATCCCTTGGATTATAAGTTGAAAGTTAAACACAGCTCAGTCATTGCCTTGCTGATGAAGTAAGAGATGCAGGTTTAGAGCTGGGCACAGGTTCAGCGACACTCTGCAAATTCCGTTAATTGGCAAGGACTTTGAATGACATTTTGATTCTTAAATTTTTGCCGCCTCTTATTTACTCTGTTTTCTGTACCTCAAAAAGAGAAATTGGTTTCTGCTCTAAAATGCACAAAATCAAGAAGTTAAAACAAAAGGGTCGAGCACTATACATTTATTATAGCATGCTAGAGTGAAAAATAACTTAAAACAGTGATCTGTTTAGTCCCTAAATTTTTAAACTTTTTGTTTGTTTGTTTTTTGTTTGTTTGTTTTTTTGAGACAGAGTCTCATCTGTCGCCCAGACTGGAGTGCAGTGACGCGATCTCCGCTCACTGCAAGCTCCGCCTCCCGGGTTCACACCATTCTCCTGCCTCAGCCTCCCGAGTGGCTGGGACTACATGTGCCTGCCACCACGCCCGGCTAACTTTTTTGTATTTTTAGTAGAGACAGAATTTCACTGTGTTAGTCAGGATGGTCTCGTTCTCCTGACCTCGTGATCCACCTGCCTCGGCCTCCCAAAGTGCTAGGATTTACAAGCATGAGCCACTGTGTCTTTGTCTCAGAAACAAAGACAGCAGCACCCTTATTTTTATCAAATGCAATATTACAAGGAATGTTAATGTATTTTAAAATGCAAGTGTGCTGGCAGAAAGGGGACTGATGATTCTGTGACTCTGCAGTTGCAGAAGCTCCATGTAGGAGATTATTTGGACATAGCGATTACCCCTCTTAATCAGGTGCCACCTCCTTCAGGGCACATGAGATCATATTAAATTATTTTTTTTGAGATGGGGTCTCACTGTGTTGCCCAGGCTGGTCTTGAACTCCTGGGCTCAAGCAGTCTTCCCAGTTCAGCCTGTCAAAGTGCTGGGATTACAGGTATGAGCCACCACACCCAACAAGATCGTATTAAATTCTCTTTACTATTTCTTGAATGTATTTTTTAGTCAGTTTTATAAAATAAAAATGTACATACTTTTTCCTCTCCTGCGTATTGCCCTTAAACCTTTAAATTCTAAACAAAATGCATCCTATTTAGGAGCTAGATTTGGTGATGTATATGATTACTAATAGAAAATCTGGGCTGGGGCCGGGCGCAGTGGCTCAAGCCTGTAATCCCAGCACTTTGGGAGGCCAAGGCGGGCGGATCACAAGGTCAGGAGTTCGAGACCAGCCTGACCAAATGGTGAAACCCCGTCTCTACTAAAAATACAAAAATTAGCCAGGGGTGGTGGCGGACGCCTGTAGTCCCAGCTACTCAGGAGGCTGAGGCAGGAGAATGCTTGAACCCGGAGGCGGAGGCTGTAGTGAGCCAAGATCGGGCCACTGCACTCTAGCCTGGGAGACAGAGCAAGACTCCAGTCTCAAAAAGAAAAAAAAAGAAAATCTGGGCTGGGTGTAGTGGTCCACACCTATGATCCCAGCACTTTGGGAGGCCAAGGCGGGCAGATCACGAGGTCAGGAGTTTGCGACCAGCCTGGCCAATATGGTAAAACCCGGTCTCTACTAAAAATGCAAAATTAGCTGGGCGTGGTGGCTCGCACCTGTAATCTCACCTACTTGGGAGGCTGAGGCAGAAGAATCGCTTGAACCCAGGAGGCGGAGGTTGCAGTGAGTTGAGATGGCACCACTGCACTCCAACCTGGGTGACAGAGCAAGACTCTGTCTTAAAAGAAAAAGAAAATCTGTATGTTTCTAGCCCTTCTGTAAAATATGAAGAAAAGTGCTCTTAGTACTCTATGTAAAACTGTACTGTTAAATACATGTGTGTAATTTAAAAAAAAAAAAAAAAAAAGTGTGGAGCTACTTTGGTGGAATTGGGGGTTGGGGAGGCCAAAGCTACATATGCTGAGTGTCTGCAGCAAGCTCACTTCAAAACATCCAGTCCAGTGATGCCGAAACTGAAGCTCAGAGAGGTGAAGCCACAGAGCCACAGCAAGGAGCCAGGCCTCTGTGTTCCCAGGGTAGTGTGTGCTCTAACACCACTCTGCCTTGGTGCTGGCAAGTCGTTTTTTGGAAAAACTTAAAGATGATGAAATGAAGCATCAGGGGAGGCAAAACGGCCAAAAGTGGCAGCTTGAAAACTAAGCCCAAATAGTTTCCATTGGGGAAAAATATATGTAATTGCTTTCAGATTCCTATTTCTCCCTTTCCCCACGTCCCCTAATTTTTTCCTCAGCTTTTCTTTAGTTGAGTACTTTCTTTGTATTTTTGGTATACTGTAGTTTACCTGTTTCTGAAAACATCACTGTTTTTTAGTTTTATTTTACCATACTATGGAAAGTGTCCCCTTTCCAACTAGCCTTGTAACAAAAGCCAATATAGTGCTGAATTACTTAAAATATCACAGTTACTCTCTTTGTAAATAAGAACTACTTTTTTATTTTATTTTATTTTTTTGAGACGGAGTTTTGCTCTTGTTGCCCAGGCTGGAGTGCAATGGCGCAATCTCAGCTCACTACAACCTCCGCCTCCTGGGTTCAAGCGATTCTCCTGCCTCAGTCTCCCAAGTAGCTGGGATTACAGGCATGCACCACCACCACCCCGGCTAATTTTGTATTTTTTTTTAGTCGAGACAGGGTTTCTCCATGTTGGTCAGGCTGGTCTTGAACTCCTGACCTCAGGTGATCTGCCCACCTCAGCCTCCCAAAGTGTTGGGATTACAGGCGTGAGCCACCACGCCCAGCCAGAACTACATTCTTAAAATAGTATTGGTAATTATATTGTGTAAGCATATTCTGTTGTTCTTCTAAAATTCAGAATATGAATATGTCAGGCTATACAGTACACTTTTGTTCCTTATGAAATGATTTTAAACTAGAAAAGTACCTTAAAAATGCTAATCATGTTAGTCATATGTTGCTTAACAATGGGGCTACGTTTTGAGAAATGCATCGTTAGGTGATTTTGTTGTGTAAACATCACAGAGTGTACTTAATGTAAGCTTAGATGGTATAGCCTACTGTATACCTAGGCTGTATGGTATAGCCCATTGCTCCTAGGCTACACACCTGTATAGCATGTTACTGTACTGAATACTATAGGCCAGTGGTTTCCAACCTTTTTGGCACCAGTGACCAGTTTTATGGAAGACAGTTTTTCCATGGACCGGGGTTGGGGGGAGATGGTTTCAGGATGATTCAAGTGCATTATATTTATTGTGTCCTTTATTTCTATTACTATTACATTGTAATATATACCGAATTAATTACGCAGCTTACCATAATGTCGAATCAGTGGGAGCCCTGAGCTTGCTTTCCTGCAGTTAAACGGTCCCATCTGGTGGTCATGGGAGACAGTGACAGATCATCAGGCGTTAGGTTCTCATAAAGAGCACACAACCTAGATCCCTAGCGTGCACAGTTCACAGTAGGGTTTGCACTCCTATGAGAATCTGCCGCTGACAGACCAGGAGCTCAGGCGGTCATGCGAGCTATGGGGAACAGCTGTAAACACAGATGAAGCTTCGCTCATTCACCCACTGCTCACCTCCTGCTGTGTGGCCGAGTTCCTAACAAGGCACGGACCTGTACTGGGTTGGGGACCCCTGCTATAGACAATCGTGTTACTAATTGTGTATGTAAGCATATCTAAGCATAGAAAAGATACAGTAAATATACAGTATAAAAATGGTACACCTGTACCATTAATAGAATTTGCAGAACTAGAAGTTGCTCTGGGTGAGTCAGAGTCTAGGATAATATTGCACACTACTGTAGACTTTATAAACACTGTACACAAAGGCTACACTACATTTATTAAAAATTTTTTCAAGTGTAAATTAATCTTTGCTTACTGTAACCTTTTTGCTGTAGAAACTGCCTTTTTAAAAAAACTTTTTGACTCTTGTAGTAACACTTCGCTTTTTCTTTTCTCTCTTTTTTTTTTTTTTTTTTTTTGAGACAGAGTCTCGTTCTGTCGCCCGGGCTGGAGTACAATGGCCGGATCTCAGCTTACTGCAAGCTCCGCCTCCTGGGTTTACACCATTCTCCTGCCTCAGCCTCCTGAGTAGCTGGGACTACAGGCGCCCACCACCTCGCCCAGCTAGTTTTTTTTGTATTTTTTAGTAGAGACGGGGTTTCACCGTGTTAGCCAGGATGGTCTCAATCTCCTGACCTCGTGATCTGCCCGTCTCGGCCTCCCAAAGTGCTGGGATTACAGGCTTGAGCCACCGCGCCTGCCCTACACTTAGCTTTAAAAAAACGCATTATACACAGTTGTATGAAAATATTTTCTTTCCTTGTATCCTTATTCTATAAGCTTTTTACTGTTAAAATTTTTTTTATTTTTTATTTTTTATTTTTTTTATTTTTATTTTTTTGAGACGGAATCTCGCTCTGTCACCCAGGCTGGAGTGCAGTGGCCGGATCTCAGCTCACTGCAAGCTCCGCCTCCCGGGTTTACGCCATTCTCCTGTCTCAGCCTCCCGAGTAACTGGGACTACAGGCACCCGCCACATCGCCTGGCTAGTTTTTTTGTATTTTTTTAGTAGAGACGGAGTTTCACCGTGTTAGCCAGGATGGTCTCAATCTCCTGACCTCGTGATCCGCCCGTCTCGGCCTCCCAAAGTGCTGGGATTACAGGCTTGAGCCACCGTGCCTGGCCTTTTTTTTATTTTTAAACATTTTTTTGTTAAGAACTAAGGCACACTCTCATTAGCCTAGGCTTGCACAGGGTCAGGACCATCAATATCACTTTCTTCCATCTCCATCTTGTCCCACTGGAAGCTCTTCAGGGACAGTAACATGCATGAAACTGTCACCCCCTATGATAACAATGCCTTCTCCTGGGATACCCCCTGAAGGACCTGCCTGAGTTTGTTTTATAGTTACAATATTTTTTTTTTTAATAAGTAGAAGGGAGTACATTCTAAAAATTTTTTTTATTATTTTGAGATGGAGTTTTGGTCTGTCACCAAGGCTGGAGTGCAGTGGTGTGATCTAGCTCACTTCAACATCTGCTTTCTCGGTTCAAGCATCTCTCCTGTCCCAGCCTCCCAAGTAGCTGGGATTACAGGTGTGCACCACCACTCCCTGCTGCTTTTTGTATATTTAGTAGAGATGGAGTTTCTCCATGGTGGCCAGGCTGGCCTCAAACTCCTGACCTCAAGCGATCCGCCTGCCTCAACCTCCCAAAGTGCTGGGATTACAGCCATGAGCCACTGCCCCCGTCTCTAAAATTTAAATAATTAAAAAGTACGGTGTAGGCCAGGTGCCGTGGCTCATGCCTGTAATCCCAGCACTTTGAGAGGCCAAGGCGGGCGAATCACTTGAAATCAGGAGTTCCAGATCAACCTGGCCAACATGACAAAACCCCCTCTCTACTAAAAATACAAAAATTAGCTGGACGTGCTGGTATGTGCCTGTAATCCCAGCTACTTGGGAGGCCGAGGCAGGAGAATCGCTTGAACCTGGGAGGCAAAGGCCACAGTGAGCTGAGATAGCGCCACTGCACTCCAGCCTTGGCAACAGAGTGAGACTCAGTCTCAAAAACAAACAAAAAAAGTGCAGTACAGTAAGCCTTCACTTAATAGCAGTGATAGGTTCTTGGAAACTGCAACTTTAAGGGAAACAAGGTGTAACAAAACCAATTTTACCATAGGCTAATTGACATAAACAAGAGTTAAGTTCCTGTGGCATATTCCTGGTCACAAAAACATTACCCAGCTTCTAAATAAAGACTAAAACACTTCTAATACTAAACATTGAAATATATATGAACTTTATATAAATTTAAGAAAGATTAATAGAAACAAGGTAACATTTACCCACTCATTCCCCACTCAGGGTTGAGAGTGACCAGAGCCTATATCAGCAGCTCAGGGGCAAGGTGGGAGCCACCCTAGACAGGATGATGTCCCATTGCACGGCGGGTGCATGCACACACACACACACACACACACACGGACCATGTGGATATGCCAGTGAACCCAACCCACTGTGCCTTTGGGATGTGGGAGGAAAGCAGAATAACCTGAGAAAACCCACGCAGACAGGGAAAGAACACAGACTCCACATGGACAGTGGTGCCGACCAGGAATTGATTTTTTTTTTTTTTTTTTTTTTTTTTTTTGAGGCAGAGTCTAACTTTATCACCCAGGCTAAAGTGCCATGGCACAGTCTTGCCTCACTGCAACCTCCACCTCCCAGGTTCAAGTTCAAGTGATTCTTCTGCCTCAGCCTCTTGAGTAGCGCGGATTACAGGTGGCCACCACCACACCCAGCTAATTTTTGTGTTTTTAGTAGAGATGGGGTTTCACCATGTTGGTCAGGCTGGTCTCGAACTCCTGACCTCAGGTGATCTACCTGCCTCGGCCTCCCAAAGTCCTGGAATTACAGGCATGAGCCACGGTGCCTGGCTGACTTTTTTTTTTATTAATGTTATAACAAAATGATGTTATTTAAGGGCCTGCTGTATAGTAAATACATAAACCAATTATGTATTCATTTATTATTATCGAGTGTTATATACTGTAGATAACTGTATGTGCTAGACTTTAATATGGCTGGCAGCATGGTAAGTTTGTTTCTACCAGCATCACCACAAGCATGAATAATGCATTGTGCGGTGACTCTTGACTGCTGCGTCACCAGGTGATAGGATTTTTCAGCTCTGTTGTACTTTTTTTTTTCTTCCTCAGTTCATGGGAAGCTCTGTTATACTCTTATGGGACCCCTGTCATATATGTGGCTTAGCATCATTGACCAAAGGGTTGTTACGCAGTGGATGACTGCATCAAATATGCCATTCCAAGAAAACTGGGGTTCCATAATCTCACATTTCATATTTTATTAGAATAAAGTAAAGCTAATAGCACTTAAATTATTTTTGTAAGAAGAAGAATTTAAAAACAAAAACTACAAAGTACTGCTAATAGATTTATGTAACAGATAATCCTTTAACCTAAGGGGTTTACATGATAAAAATGACCCCTTTGGTGTTACCCCAGCATATATACATTTACAGATATGATTTGATGTATCAGCTTTAGAGGAGGGGGAAAATCACTGTCTTTGTTATTTTAAAATCTATGATACTTGAGTATAAGTGGAAAAGAGGTATGATTATCATAGAATGAACCTGAAAGGGATGAAAAGGGTTGACATCTATTCACTTAACAAATATTTGAGCACCTATTATTTTATTTATTTTTTTTGGAGATGGAGTCTTGCTCTGTCACCGGGCTGGAGTGCAGTGGCGTGACCTCAGCTCACTGCAACCTCTGTCTGCTGGGTTCAAGTGATTCTCCTGACTCAGCCTCCCAAGTAGCTGGGACCATAGGTGCGCACCACCACGCCCAGCTAAGTTTTTTATTTTTAGTAGAGACGAGGTTTCACCGTGTTGGCCAGGATGGTCTCTATCTCTTGACCTCGTGATCCACCTGCCTCGGCCTCCCAAGGTGCTAGGATTACAGTCATGAGCCACTGCGCCCAGCCAGAGCACCTATTATTTTCTCAATAGCTTGGTAGATTCCAATAGAGAAAATAGGATAAGCAAAGAGAGAAGTCAGATGAGGGGCCAGATGGACCAGAATGGAATTAACATGTGGAGACAATAGAGAAATGATTGAATATTTAGGAAGATCTTTGAAGAGTTCTAAAAGGTAGGCCAATATACCTTCTTGTTAATTTTCCCTTTTGTTTACAGGCATGCATGTAGGGAATACCGGATTCATAAAGAACTGGATCATCCCAGAATAGTTAAGCTGTATGATTACTTTTCACTGGATACTGACTCGTAAGTGCTGTGCTGTTTTACCTTAACAGTTATATTATTTTCTTGCAATGTTGATTGTTCATGGAATAGAGCTGAACTCTGGGTCTAGGACATACCCTCTGAGGGAACCAAATATATTAATTTGTGGACAAATGATCAAACATAAATTCAAATTTGGGTCAGTAAGAAACCTCTAGGCCAAAGGACTGTGCACTTGTGTGCCAGTAAATGTTTAACAACCAGCTTGGTACGAAGAGAGACAGGGCTAATTTGTAGTGTTTGCCAGTTTCCATAGTGTAGATATTCCTCCTGTGTCCAATTTTGATGTACCACCTGTTTATTTTTTTAAAACATCTTAATTATTATTCACATACTGTATGATTCACACATGTAAAATATACAGTTTAGTGGTTTTCAGCATATCCATAGATAGATACAACCACCAGAGCCAATTTTAGAATTTTTTCACCACCTCAAAAGAAACCCCATACCTTTTACTACTATTCATCTATTCCACTATTCCATCCCTCTGCCCTCACCCTAATCTGTCTGTTTTATCTCTATAGATTTCCTATTCTGGACTCTCATATGCATGGAATCATATAGTATGTGGACTTTTATTACTGGCTTCTTTTCACTTAGCATGATGTTGTCAAGTTTCATCCTTGTAGCATGTATTGGTACTTCATTCCTTTTTATGACAAAATAATATTCCATCGTGTTGGGTATATACCACATTTTGCTTATCTGTTTGTCCTACCAATGGTTTGATAACCCACTCACAAAACTCTTGAAAATTTAAGTCAGCTCTTGGAAACTGACATGAGTTGGTGCCAGCATGCCACTGACATGCACTAGTGAGTGTAGACTGTTCAGGAGAGTTTCTGCTCACCCCAGAGACTCTTATGAACATTGCCAGACTTTTTTTAAAAAGTACTGGCTGTGTGATTTTATCCTAGAATGAGACAACAAATGTGGCACTAATGAAGACAAGGCTCAGTGCAACATGTTGAAATACAGGCTTACAGGCTTATGGGATGTTAGAATAGGAAGAGTTCTCAAAGTCCAGCCTTTTCAGTTTTATAGGAGGATTTTGAGGACCAGAGAAGTTAAATGACTTGTCTGAGATCGTTGGTAATTGTGGTCATTGCTGTATTTTGTTAACTTGGTATCGGTAAGCTCCTGTGCCTCTGGGTTTACCCAGCAGTTTAGTTGGATATATCTCAGCATTTGGAAATGTTTCTCTGTAGAAGTCTGAACTGAATTGGAATATGTCCTAGGTCTAGACTCCAGGTTCCCTCAGCCTCCCAGGGTAATTCTAGGAGTTTTGGTCTGTTCTAGCCAACAGTCTCAGAGATGGCTGTGCAAACAGCTGGCTCACATTTAGAAATAACCCCAAAAAGGACTATAATTCCCTTTGGAAACGTGACCTGGGCCATTCTCTCAGGGATTTCTTCTCATTTGGATAGCCCTGGCACTGAGCTTAGCCATGTGTGTTTCACATGGAGTGGAATTTTTTAAAAAAGATCTAGTTAGAGGGCAGGATTGGGAAACCAGGGGCAGGTCATGACATCACTGTTTTGCTTTGAGTAGATTTCTTCAGTACTAGGTAGACCCCCCTCACTGAACTATTAAATCAGGCTCAAATTATCTGCTGTTTTGAATTGTATACACACTTTTAACTAATGTGAGAAATTAAGTTGGTTCTATACTATTCTCGAGTTGATTACTTTGTTCTTTCTATTGCATGTATGATGAATTTTCACCAAAAATAAGTCAGACCATGATTTTTAGAACATCTTCTGAGAATTGTTTGGGTATTAAAAGTGAGGCTTTATTTTATTATTATTATTATTATTTTTTTTTTTTTTTTTGAGGCTCTGTTGCCCAGGCTGGAGTGCAGTGGTGCGATCTTGGCTCACTGTAACCTCCGCCTCCCAGGTTCAAGTGATTCTCCCAGCCTCCCTAGTGGCTAGGATTACAGATGCACGCCACCATGCCTGGCTAATTTTTTCTATTTTTAGTAGATACAGGGTTTCACCATGCTGGGCAGGCTGGTCTTGAACTCCTGACCTTGTGATCCGCCCGCCTCAGCCTCCCAAAGTGCTGGGATTACAAGCTTTAGCCACTGTGCCTGACTGAAAGTGAGGCTTTATTTTCAACTTGCATTTGGGTCAAAGAATCATTTCATTGAGCATGAGTCTGTATTTCAGATTTCAGAATCTCAGATCAGAGAAATCTATAAATTTCAGACATTTATTTTATTTTGTTTTATTTGAGATGGAGTGTTGCTCTGTTGCCCAGGCAGTAGTGCAGTGGCGTGATCTTGGCTCACTGCAACCTCCACCTCATGGGTTCAAGCAATTCTCGTGCCTCAGCCCCCCAAGTAGCTGGGATTACAGGTGTGCGCCACCATATCTGGCCAGTATTACATATTTTTAGTAAAGACAGAGTTTCACTGTATTGGCCAGGCTGGTCTCAAACTCCTGGCCTCAAGTGATCCACCCATCTCTGCCTTCCAAATTGCTGGGATTACAGCAGACATTTGTTTTCAGATACAGTGCTAGAATGCCCTGCTATATTTCGTAAGATGCATAAGATATTGTTCAGTTTGTGGAGTCCACAGGACCATGTGTGTCCGTATTCAATTGCAGTGCTTTATGAAGGCCTCAAATTGCCCAGTGGCCCATAACGCTAGTCCTGAACCTGTTTGCTCTCAGTTCTGTTCCTTGCCCTTTTGCTGCTCTGTATCTTCGGGGGGTTAGCCCTTATAGGTTGTGTTTACCAGGCCCATGTGACCATTGGTGTCCTGCTGGTTTCAGCCAATGTGAAGGCAGAAATGGGAGGGGGTCTCCACCTCCTCTCCCACCCTGCTATTCTAGTTTCCCCTGGTGACCCTGGGTTCTGGTTTCACCATCTCCTCCCCTCTGGCCTGCTTGCCTGAGGGTGCTAATGGCTTCCTGCTGTATGATCTCCAGGGTGCCTCACTGACCAGTTTGTCTTCTCAGCTCTTCCATCATCTGTATGATCAGTTCCCTGAATTAAAGTCTCTCTGTTTTAAATGATCAAGTGGTTTTTTTTTTTTTTTTTGTCCAGGCTAGACCCTGACTGATACACCCACATTATCACAACTTAGAATACTTGAAAAGGTATTCATCCCTCAGGGATATTCACACAGTTCAAGACACCTTACTTCAGAGTATAATGCCTTGGAAGATAGGCACATGACCTGTGATGCCACAAATGGCATATGGTTTTATGTTTGGGTATGACATACTGACATAAGTGAAGGAAAGAAAGCCCACATACATTTGTTAGAACCGTAGATACCATACTTTATAAGCCCTTTTACACTTTATGTTTAAGAAAAACTGTAGTGCAGTATTGTGCCAAGCTGTCAGGAGACATAGTATGCAGTCAGTTTTTGGGACGTGGGCAAACTCTAGATTATTCCTCATTGTCAGCACTCAGGGTTATATAAAAGGTTTGCAGTGCGAATTGTATACCTAGCTGAAATCGCACCACTGCACTCCAGTGTAGGCAACAGAGTGAGATGGAGTCTCAAAAGAAAAAAAAGGGAGAATTGTGTACTTGATCACATTCTAGTTGTTTAGACATGGATGTGTGACATGGGTGTATAAAGGAGCCCCTTCCAAGAAGATACCTAGCTTAAATACATTATAGTTCTTATCGGTATTCTTATAGTCTAGACTCAAGAAGAGGTCTGCCATGGGTAAACCTGAGCACAACAGATTCCAACATTGAGGGTGTGGAGACTCTTCAAGAGAATAAGCAGTTTCTTACTAGAAACCCCTCAGCTAATACTGAATAAAGAATCGAAGAATATTTTAAGGAACAAAGAAGAAAGGAGTGAGAAGCTAATGACGTGAAGTTTTCACCTGGGACTGATTTAGGTAGTCTTAATCTGCTTGCTCTTATTCCATGGTTAAATGTTGGTTTATTTGTCTTTAGGTTTTGTACAGTATTAGAATACTGTGAGGGAAATGATCTGGACTTCTACCTGAAACAGCACAAATTAATGTCGGAGAAAGAGGCCCGGTCCATTATCATGCAGATTGTGAATGCTTTAAAGTACTTAAATGAAATAAAACCTCCCATCATACACTATGACCTCAAACCAGGTATGTCTGACTTTTAGGAGACAGTATTAGTTGGTTTTCTTTGGTCTTATAAGTGACTTTTAATTTGATAAAGTTAGAGAAATTCACAGCAGTCAAGACAGGCTAATAACATCTGACTTTTGATTGCCTGGGTAGGTGTGGGAAAAAAGAGTCCTCGCCAAGCAGGACTGGGTTTAGGAGGGTGTGTTGGATTAAATACTACTCTGGAGAAACAATACCTTTATCTTTGGAGCCAGGGCAGTTCATGATGTAAGTCTTATTAAGAAAGAACTGTTCCGGCAAGTTCAGTTTTGTTTTTTTCCCATGACTCATACTATGTAACAGTTCCTCTGCTTCAGGTCTCTTTGATAAGAGCCCCCAAATTAATAACTTATTTTACTTATATGCCTCCCATTTCAATAAATTTCAAGCAGAATTTTTCATATTTTTGTATGGTTATTATCTAGCTTTGATGGTCATCAGCAAAGAGTATAGGGCAGCTAGAGTCCTTACCTCTATGTTTTATTATTATCTTCAGCTGTGTTTTAGAAATCTGCATATGTTCTATAGACAACTCTAACAGCTTAGCTTGGGCATCAGGAAGATGGTCCACATTTACCTTCTGGTGTTGCAAAATTGTAAACTTTGCTTTACTCTTCTGATAGGTGCCTATTACATCTCATTGACTATTCTCTAATGTTCTAATATAATTCAGATGACTGAAACATTAATTATAATGAAGAACTTTTTTAAAAGATGGCTATTTTGTGAATGAATTTTCCGTAACTGAATTCAACACTTTCCTGCCATGGGAGCTGTAGGTGGTGCTGTGGTGCTAGCTTTGGTTCCCTTACATGTTTTCTTTGATTCCTCCCCCACACCCCAAGTACTGTTCTAAACAGAGTAATTTAGAGATCCTCACTGAAAGTTCAGATGAAAGTTTCCCGTCATTTTTGACCAAGTGAACAAGGATATTTTACTTTAGCCAGTTATTGTTATTTCCGGAGTTCATCATAGTGGTGGTTTTGGCACATTAAGCAGGTGATTCTTAGAAAATAGAAGTTTCAGCAGATGCGGAGGACTCTCCCTGAGATCCAGAGTCCAGATTGCTTGATTCCCAAGATTTGGATGTTTGCTTTTGCAAGAGTTTGAGTTCTTATCTGCTATTACTTTGGGTTTTTCTCTTAATCAGTAAGTCTCTGCTTATTCATGAAGATTTTTATTTTTTAGGTAATATTCTTTTAGTAAATGGTACAGCGTGTGGAGAGATAAAAATTACAGATTTTGGTCTTTCGAAGATCATGGATGATGATAGCTACAATTCAGTGGATGGCATGGAGCTAACATCACAAGGTGCTGGTACTTATTGGTAGGTATACAGGAGCTCTGCCAGGTTGGCTATAGAGATGTGGCTCTGCTCTGCTGAAGTGTTGATAATGAATTAATTGCTGTATGCTGTCTGCTAGGCAAAAATCCATAAACCAAAGCAGACTTTCTCCCCAAATCGTTACTATCTTTTCAGCAGTTTGACTCTTGGTATTTACATTAATTTGTCTAATTTTTCTTTCCTTTCTTGAAAACCCTTAAGAAGAAGGAGAGCTTATATGTGGCCAGGTATTTGAAATGTATGTTTACTGCACAGAGTTGGCCTTGCAAGTCAGTAGAGAACAAGGTTGCTCATGTGGTGTATATAAAGAATGGCCCCAAAATCTTTCTCATCCAAATACAGGTCTCTCTTCATGGGTTAGTGGGATAAGGGATTTGTCTCAAGAGTTGCCTGAGGATGTTGGACCGTAGGGAGTTATGAAGATCAGAATGAAACATAACTATAGCGCATATGAAATCTATACAGGAAAAAGTGACCACAATTTATCAGAAGTTTATCCGTGTCTGTTAGCCATGTTCTGAAAGTTTTTGAGGCACATTTCTTCCCATCTCTTGTCACCTGTCTTCCCCTAGCCACCCCACCCAAGCTAGCTCTGCCTGCCAGTTTTATGCTTCTATTTCTGCCTACGATAACCTTTGGCCATTAGAACCTTTTATACCTGAAACTCAGGCCTTTAACTCTATGGTTATAAAAGTGTGTTAACAAAGCTTCCTCTTCCATTTTGAGGTGGTCACACAAGCCACATATTGGTGTATATAAAGAATGGCCCCCAATTTTTTTTTAGTGCAAATACAAGTCTCTCTTCACGGCTTAATGGGATGAGGGATTTCTTTCAAGAGTTGCAAGGGAAGGCTCTATAGCACCAACAGAGGGGCAATACGTATTATTTGTACCCCAGGGAAGGTGATCAAATCACTTACCTTTGGAACTGGAGGGTCCTGGACCTTAGCAGAGAGTACTGACTGTCTGGGAATCAGAGGTGGAGGAGGAAGCAGAGGGGCATGGCCTTCACAAACACACAGCATCAGCCCTGTGCTTATCGTGAAGCCTGCCAATAACACCATGGACACAGTGCCTCAGTTTCTGTTGCTCCTTACTGCTTGTGAAAATGGTACTTATAGTAAAAAGTCAGTCCCTAAATTAAAACTTTGAAATTATAGATTTAAAATAGAAGCTACATTTACAGTGTTTATTCACTATGGTGGTTATTGTGGGCTAGTGTTCCTGTCACTGAGTGATACAAAAATATCTGCTGCTGAAAATTCTGGAAACAGGTCTATACCTCTGCTGTATAAATTCACTGGAATTTGGATTTGAGCTTTGTGTTTGATTTTTTTTTTTTTAAGGCACAGTTTTTTTCGCATTTAAAATAGTTACTGCTGTAGTTGCTTACCTACAAAAATTCAGTGATTAGAATTTAAATAAAAATTATGTGATGCTAGGGATTTTGCTTCAAAGTAGTCTGTGGGGGGAAATGGTGGAGATTGGCCACATGTTGATAATTCTTGAAGCTGGATGGTGCTTACTTAGGGGTCATTTTACTGTTCTTTCTACTTTAGATTGTAGTTGAGATTTTTAATAATTTAAAGTAAGACAGGGCTTCTGAGAAGATTGAGTGTTAGAGGTTTCTATGAAGGTTTGAAGAGTCTCCAAATTGGTAGAAATATTGTCATAATCACCATTCTCAGTATGTC
The DNA here is from genome assembly GCF_007565055.1 of Rhinopithecus roxellana. Taxonomy (NCBI): domain Eukaryota; kingdom Metazoa; phylum Chordata; class Mammalia; order Primates; family Cercopithecidae; genus Rhinopithecus; species Rhinopithecus roxellana. Next base: position 75,911,081 of record NC_044567.1, read on the forward strand.
AGTTAAAAATAATCCTGAAGGGTATAACGAATTATAAGTTAACTATTTGCAGTATTTGGTGGTTGCAGAACTCTACTACGTTGAATACTTCTCTTATTTATTTATCTATTTATTTATTTGAGACAGAGTTTCGCTCTTGTTGCCTGAGCTGGAGTGCAATGGCGTGATCTCGACTCACTGCAACCTCTACCTCCCAGGTTCAAGTAATTCTCCTGCCTCAGCCTCCCGAGTAGCTGCGATTACAGGCACCCGCCACCATGCTCAGCTAATTTTTTTGTATTTTTAGTAGAGACAGCTTTCACCATATTGGCCAGGCTGGTCTGGAACTCCTGACATCAGGTGATCCACCTGCCTTGGCCTCCCAAAGTGCTGGGAATACAGGCGTGAGCCACCACACCTGGCTGAATACTTATTTTAAAGAAGTGACACATAGACTATGCCTTGAGAATAATTTGTTTTTTGTATGGGGATTTTGATTGTGATGGAATATGCAACTACATATTTTTTTTTAACACAGTTTAGTATCATAGAGCTGTCTTTTACTCTCCTCCCAAAATCCTTGATAGTAAGTTAGGATGCTTATTATTTTCCGTATTATTTGGGTGAAGAATTAATTTCATTCACTTACAGATGGAGAAACTGAGACCTAGAAAGGGATTTGCCAGACATGTACAATCAAGTGACAGGGCTTTTTATATTCTAAAAATCTTGCTGGCTGGGCGGGTGGCTCATGCCTGTAATCCCAACACTTTGGGAGGCCAAGGCAGTCAGATCACGAGGTCAAGAGGTCGAGACCATCCTGGCCAATATGGCAAAACCCCATCTCTACTAAAAATACAAAAATTAGTTGGGCATGGTGGCACATGCCTATAATCGCAGCTACTCTGAGATTGCAGTGAGCCAAGGTCGTGCCACTGCACTCCAGCCTGGCAATGGAGCAAGACTCTGTCTCAAAAAACAAACACAAAAACTCTTGCTAACTTATTTTCTGCATTTGGGTGAGTTCAACAACTCCTGTTCTTCCCTGCCACTGCCATAAAAAAGTTATATATACGTTTATATGGTCATTTTAGAATTAAGGTTATATTTGTTACTTATCCAAGATCATATTTAAGTTATGTGTATTAAAAAATCAAGAATTGGCCGGGCGCGGTGGCTCAAGCCTGTAATCCCAGCACTTTGGGAGGCCGAGACGGGCAGATCACGAGGTCAGGAGATCGAGACCATCCTGGCTAACACGGTGAAACCCCGTTTCTACTAAAAAATACAAAAAACTAGCCGGGTGAGGTGGCAGGCGCCTGTAGTCCCAGCTGCTTGGGAGGCTGAGGCAGGAGAATGGCGTAAACCCGGGAGGCAGAGCTTGCAGTGAGCTGAGATCCGGCCACTGCAGTCTAGCCTGGGTGACAGAGCGAGACTCCGTCTCGAAAAAAAAAAAAAAAAAAAAAAAATCAAGAATTGGCCAGGTGTGGTGGCTCATGCCTGTAATCCCAGCACTTTGGGAGGCTGAGGCGGGCGGATCACGAGGTCAGGAAATCAAGACCATCCTGGCTAACACGGTGAAACCCCGTTTCTACTAAAAAATACAAAAAACTAGCCGGGCGTGGTGGCACACGCCTGTAATCCCAGCTACTTGGGTGGCTGAGGCAGGAGAATCGCTTGAACCCGGGAGGCAGAGGTCACAGTGAGCCAAGATTGCACCACTGCACTCCAGCCTGGGCAACAGAGTGAGACTGCATCCCCCGCCCCCCAGAAAAATCAAGAACTATGAAAACTAGGGTTCAGGGTGGTTTTAGTAGCTCTTGGAAGATCTATTCTTTTAATAAATTCTTTTTCCTTTATTTCTTTGCCTTTTTCCCTTCTTAATGAGTCCTATATTTCATTTCTCAATGTGTGCTTTGGCTAAAAGTTTTCATTGTAAAATAATAATCTAGTTAAAGGTCTTAATCATCCAAAAATGTTTCTTAGGCTGGGCACGGTGGCTTACTTAATCCCAGCACTTTGGGAGGCTGAGGCAGGCAGATCACTTGAAGCCAAGAGTTCGAAACCAGTCTGGCCAACATGGTGAAAACCTGTCTCTACCAAAAAATACAAAAATTAGCCATGCATGGTGGCGGGCACCTGTAATCCCAGCTACTCAGGAGGCTGAGGCAGGAGAATTGCTTGAACCTGGGAGGTGGAGGTTGCAGCAAACTGAGATCACGCCACTGCACTCCAGCCTGGGCAACAGAGCAGGACCCTGTCTCAAAAAAAAGTCTCTTACTAATAAAAAATAAGAAACAAGAATATGAAACTATAACTTTTTTTAAAAGAAAGAAAGGCTGTCATCTGAAACTAAGTTTGATAGAGATGGATCAGAGAAGGAATATTCTGCCTGTGAACTCATGTGGTCCCCTTCAATCTGTAAGTTGTATTCCAGGATAAGCATAGGGTCCAAATACAGAATTTTCCACAGGATTGATTTTGCTAGCATGAAATCTTCAGAAATCAATCGGCAGTCTTCAGAATTCTACCTTCCAGCCTTGATGTGGCTAAGACTCCAGCTGTATTTATTTGGTTTCCTAAATACAAGAGGTACTTACCTTCCATACCATACAATTTGGTGTGGTTGGCTATCACATATTAAACAGTTTCTTCAGAGACCAGCAGTGGGGAGGGAAGGAATTTAGATGAGGAATGAGTTGTTCTAACAATTAGTTTGGCCTTTGCTACACTATTTGTTAGTCTTCCAGTAAGCCCCTGATCACCCTTAAAGTAGAAAGTATAAAATACCTTCTGAGCCAGGTGTGGTGAGTGGTGCACCTGTAAATTCCAGCCACTTGGGAAGCCCAAGGTGGGAGGATTGCTTCAGATCAGGAGTTCCAGAGCAACCTGGACAACATAGACCCCATCTCTAAAAGAAAAGAAGTGTCTTCTGAAAATTAGGACTTTATTGTCATCTTTGATATTGGAATCGTAAGAGGCTACCATAAGAAGGTAGGATAACCTCTCCCCTCAAATATCTGTACTGGGTCCTGAATTCATTTGGACTTTTAAAACATTTACTTCTTTCAGAGACATCTCCTTTTGGCAACATGAAACCCACGCCATTTCTAGTTACATTTAATATTTGTTGATGAAGCTATCCTAAAAGGGAATGCGCTTCTTTTGTGTCTCCCCACCCCCTTTTTAAAACTTGTCAAATGACACTTATATTAGGCACGACCCTGGGAAAGGAGGCTTAGAGTGAATGAAGTGGGACTAGTGAGAATATTTACCATTCTTAGGAAATTGAGAACTGTATTTTGATGCCCTGTAGGGACATTACTGCCTCCCTAAGTTAGAGTGTCTTTTCTTACTTTGAGATGGGGGTCTCACTCTGTTGCTGGGGTGCAGTGGCATGATCTCGGCTCACCGCAGTCAGCCTCCCCCAGGCTCAGGTGATCCTCCCACCTCAGCTTCCCAAGTACTACAGGGGTGTGCTACCAGGCCCAGCTAATTTTTGTATTTTTAGTAGAGATGGGGTTTTGCTGTGTTGCCCAGGCTGGTCTCGAATTCTTGAGCTCAAATGATCTGCCGGACTTGTCCTCCCAAAGTGCTGGGATTATGAATATGAGCCTACTACACTTCGCCTAGAGTGTCTTTTCATTGACTCTCCATGTAGGTCTAAGTTGACTGTTAAAATTCACATATTGGCCGGGCATGGTGGCTCACGCCTGTAATCCCAGCACTTTAGGAGGTTGGAGTGGGGAGGATCACTTGAGTCCCGGAGTTTGAGACCAGCCTGGGCAACACAGTGAGACCCCACCTGTACAATTTTTTTTTTTTTTAACTACCTGGGCATGGTGGTGCCTGCCTTTAATCCCAGCTACTTGGGAGGCTGAGGTGGGGGAACCACCTGAGCTCGGGAGGTTGAGCCTTTAGTGAGCCATGATCACGCCACTGTACTCAGCCTGGGTGACGGAGCAAGACCCTGTCTCAAAAAAAAAAAAAAAAAAAAAAAAATTCTGTTTTCAATAAGACATTTTATTTTGTCTTTTTGTACATGTCTTAAACGTACATAATCATTATTCTAAGAATTTTTATTTCTTCTTTGTCCTAGGTATTTACCACCAGAGTGTTTTGTGGTTGGGAAAGAACCACCAAAGATCTCAAATAAAGTTGATGTGTGGTCGGTGGGTGTGATCTTCTATCAGTGTCTTTATGGAAGGAAGGTAAGTTAGAAGGTTGACGGAGAAGCTTGATTTCTTTCTTGGGTGGCACACACATACAGTGCCTTGGTATGGATTAGTCTCTTGGAGTTAATTATTAGGTTACACAAAATAGAATCCTGAAAGGAGTGGTTTAAAGAAAATAAAGACTTAATAATACAAGCCTTATTCGTAAGCAGAAATCCTCAACCCTAGGGTACCTAATGAGTTCTGCTGGGCTGTTAAAAACATGCACTTTTGCTGTTCTCAATTAGATCTGGAACATGTATTTGTTCTGATAGTATGTATAGGGATTTACATAAATCGTATATTTATGAAAGTATACAATCTTCCCAAGAACGTGTGGGCCCCAAGAACCAAACTCAAAATATCCCCAGAATCTTTATTGCCAACCGTCCCATTAATTGAGCCTATTATTAATGAAAGCATGCTTTATATTTCTATACTGGGGAGATGGTGTCAGGACGTATTCATTGTTACCTCTGATCAAGGTCACATATCATTTCAACAAGTGGTAAACTACACCTAATGAATTGTCATATTTGTTTTTCCTTGTGAACATGCCTTATAAATGTATATATTAGGATCCACTTGTATATTTATGTTCCTGTTTTTGTGTGTTTGTATGTTTTAGTGTTTCCCAGTAGGCTGTGGGTATAAGCCAGATGGGAGTTCCCGTGTCTCCTTTGAATTCTTAGTATTTTGATTACATTCCCCAGACCAGGCTCTTTTTTTTTTTTTTTTTTTTTTTTTTGAGTTGGAGTCTCGCTCTGTTGCCCAGGCTGGAGTGCAGTGGTGCGCTATCGGCTCACTGCAACCTCCACCTCCCGGGTTCTCACCATTCTCCTGCCTCAGCCTCCCAAGTAGCTGGGACTACAGGCACCTGCTACCATGCCCGGCTAATTTTTTGTATTTTTAGTAGAGATAGGGTTTCACCGTGTTAGCCAGGATGATCTTGATCTCATGACCTCGTGATCCGCCCTCCTCAGCCTCCCAAAGTGCTGGGATTACAGGTGTGAGCCACCACGCCCAGCCCAGACCAGGCTCTTAATTCAGATTATACTTTCCTCTTTAGCTTCTCCTTGGTCTTTTCTTTTCTTTCTTTTCTTTTCTTTTCTTTCTTTTCTCTTTTCTTTTCTTTTCTTTTCTATCTCACCTCTCTAAAACAGGGAAACTATTCAGAGGTAGTAGTCTTAATTATTATTTACATTCCTTGACAATGTTGAATTACTGCTGATAACAGTAGTAGAAATTATCTAGAAATAACTGTTTGAGAGAGATCTCAGTAGAACCAGTATAGGGAGACTTGAGTTGAACTTATTTTTAAGAGTTTATTAGAGGCCGGGCGCGGTGGCTCAAGCCTGTAATCCCAGCACTTTGGGAGGCCGAGACAGGAGGATCACGAGGTCAGGAGATCAAGACCATCCTGGCTAACACGGTGAAACCCCGTCTCTACTAAAAAAAACACAAAAAAACTAGCCGGGTGAGGTGGCGGGCGCCTGTAGTCCCAGCTACTCCGGAGGCTGAGGCAGGAGAATGGCGAAAACCCGGGAGGCGGAGCTTGCAGTGAGCTGAGATCCGGCCACTGTACTCCAGCCTGGGCGACACAGCAAGACTCCGTCTCAGGAAAAAAAAAAAAAAAAAGAGTTTATTAGAAAATGGCAGCTCAGCGTAGATGAAACCATTAAGTAACCCTAACTCTTTCTTGTTCCCGCTCTCTCCTTACCCCTCTTGGTTTTCACTTCCTTTCCTTCTATTTTTCTGTTTCTTGAATTGTCCTGAGGCACAGGTGTGTATTTCTTAGGGCCGCACGTATCCCTCCGAGCAGGTGAGGTTGCTGGGTCCTGCTCTGGATCTCCGTTTTCTTTGGTGTGAGCAAAGCTTAGCAAAACGTTAGGATGTAGGAGATGCTGCTTCATGGTCCCCACTCTGCTTTGACCTGGAAGTTGAACTGTGAGCAAGTTACATACGCTCTGAGCTCTCACCCCCTTTATCTATAAAGTGAGAGAACTAGAGGGGATTGTCTCCAGAGTTCCTTGCAACAATTCATGTTAGAAGATGTCTTCTCCTTTTCCTTCCCTGTGATACTGAATTGTTTTCTCTTTAATTTTCATCAGAGGCCCACCTTATTTGTTTGTTTTTATGTGACAGCCTTTTGGCCATAACCAGTCTCAGCAAGACATCCTACAAGAGAATACGATTCTTAAAGCTACTGAAGTGCAGTTCCCGCCAAAGCCAGTAGTAACACCTGAAGCAAAGGTAAGTTTTGTTTGACCCATTGGCTAACAGAAACAACTGCTTTGCTTTCTGTATTATTTCTTTGGGTAATAGTGAATGGATTCTTCAGTGTGAAATTCAGGAGCTATTAAAACATCAGGGTAGGCATGAATTAATGTTCCTACGAACACTTGACAGAAGAGCATTGCTTACACCCTGACCACCCCATCCCCAGTTCCAGTAGAAGGAGTGTTGATAGGTGTGTGTTTTAATCCAGAAAGGCTCCCTAGAGTCAGAAAGGGAGGGAGAGCAGACTCCAGTTGAGAGAGAACAGGTAAGTATGTGGATGTCATGAAAGATACCCAGCTTCATCTGTATTCAGGGATTATGATTAATTTGGGAAGCTGATGCCCATGTAGAAGAAATTATAGAAGAGTACTAAGGCATTTGTATTAGTCTGTTCTCATGCTGCTAATAAAGATATACCCAAGACTGGGTAATTTATGAAGGAAAGAGGTTTAATTGACTCAGTTCAGCATGGCTGGGGAGACCTTAGGAAACTTACAATCATGGTGGAAGGGGAAGCAAACACATCCTTCTTTACATGGCAGCAGAAAGGAGAAGTGCCAAGCAAAGAGGGAAAAGCCCCTTATAAAACCAGCAGATCTCATAAGAACTATCATGAGAACAGCATGGGGGTAACCACCCCCATGATTCAGTTACCTCCCACCAGGTCCCTCCCACGACACGAGATTGTGGGAACTACAATTCAAGATGAGATTTGAGCGGGGACACAGCCAAACCATATCAACATTATAGAGTTAAATGTCAAACGAATGGTAGGCAGTAAATTCTGTTGCAGTTGGTGAGGGCATAACAAACTCAGTGGGGCAAAGGAAGCATAGAATGGGAAGTGGTAAAAAGGAAGCTATAAATAATCATTCATCCTTGCCACATCTGTAAACCAAATTCTAGTAGCCAGCCTACTTTTTCTGTGCTATTTTATTTATCTCTATTAACCAGTTCTTCTTAGATGAGTAGTAGCCAGCCCCATTTGATGCTATGGTCATTCAGCATTATTAAAGTTAAAAGTGAGCAGTTGTAAGTCTTGTTGTTGTCAGTTTGAGACAGAGTCTCACTCTGTCACCCTGTCTGGAGTGCAGTGGCACTATCACGGCTCACCACAGCCTTGACCTCCCCAGGCTCAGGTGATCCTCCCACCTCAGCCTCCCAAGAAGCTGGGACTACAGGCGTGCACCACTACACCTGGCTATTTTTTTGTATTTTTTGTAGACAAGGGGTTTCACCATGTTGCCCAGGCTGATCTCGAACTCCCGAACTCCTGGGCTCAAGCCATCCACCTGCCTCAGCCTCCAAAGTGCTAGGATTACAGGTGTGAGCCACTGTGCCCAGCCAGTTACAAGTCTAATCTCTTTTTTTGGCGTTTGATCTCTGCTGTTCCTTCACAGCGTACCTATGTGACACAGGTTGGGAAAGAGCCTCTTTTTCCAAGTGGTATAGCTGCCATGTCACAGGGTAAGAATTAACATCTTGTCAGGCGCGGTGGCTCAAGCCTGTAATCCCAGCACTTTGGGAGGCCGAGACGGGCGGATCACAAGGTCAGGAGATCGAGACCATCCTGGCTAACACGGTGAAACCCCGTCTCTACTAAAAACTACAAAAAACTAGCCGGGCGAGGTGGCAGGCGCCTGTAGTGCCAGCTGACCGGGAGGCTGAGGCAGGAGAATGGCGTGAACCCAGGAGGCGGAGCTTGCAGTGAGCTGAGATCCGGCCACAGCACTCCAGCCTGGGTGACAGAGTGAGACTCTGTCTCAAAAAAAAAAAAAAATTAACATCTTTAGCAGTTGTTTGTAATTCCTGACTGATTACTCCCTGTCCCCATTGTTCAACAGTTTAAGTACTGCATAACCAAGAAATCAAATCTGCAAGGGAGAAGTCCCATAACACATCCCTAAGGCAAATGCTGATTTCCTGACTGTCCTGTGAGAGCTGGAGAGAGGCTCAGCTTTGAAGCCTGGTTAACCTAATTTTGGTATCAGCTCTGCACTCATTAGTAGCTGTGTAACTTTAGGCAAGTGAAACCTTTTAAGCTGCTTTTCCTTATCCATAAAAACAGAGACAAAAACATCTTCCTTAAAAGGTGTTTGTAAGGCCGGGCACAATGGCTCAAGCCTGTAATCCCAGCACTTTGGGAGGCCGAGACGGGCGGATCACGAGGTCAGGAGATCGAGACCATCCTGGCTAACACAGTGAAACCCCGTCTCTACTAAAAACTACAAAAAAAAAACTAGCCGGGCGAGGTTACCGCACCTGTAGTCCCAGCTACCTGGGAGGCTGAGGCAGGAGAATGGCGTGAACCCGGGAGGCGGAGCTTGCAGTGAGCTGAGATCCGGCCACAGCACTTGACAGAGCGAGACTCTGTCTCAAAAAAAAAAAAAAAGGTGTTTGTAGCTAGGTGTGGCGCTGCACACCTGTAATGTGCTATGATCACACCTGTGAATAGCCACTGCACTCCAGCCTCCGCAACACAGTGAGACCCTGTCTCCAAAAAAAAAAAAAGGGTGGTTGTGAGGTTTTAGAGGACTGGTAGCACCTAACCCTTGGCAGATTCTCTAGCTAGCTGCTCTACTACCCATGCCGCAGCTACCATCCAGAGTTGACACTGAGAGACTTGAATATGTTATCTGGTAGATGTTTAATTCTCCTAATCTGTCAGGTTTTTCAAGACCATTTCTTTATATAACTTTTGTCAAATTTTTGTGTTTATTCAATAAATAGTGAACAAATGTCTCCAAAACTTTGGAGACTGTTAGATGAACTTGCTATGAAGAATACAGAAGTATCTCCAAATGTTTCCATGAATTGTCTCCTATGTCCCTGTTTCTCCAAATCCTACCCTCTTCTTTTCCTGTCCTCCCACAACAAATATTTATTGAATGCCTATGAAACACTAAGACACTATTCTGGGTAGTGGAGATGAAACCAAATATGTAGCAGTGAACTCTGCAGACCAGTTCCCTACCCTTAAGGAGTTTATATTCCACTTATGAGAAAAACAATAAAACAAAAAGTGGATACATTTCAGATGGTGACACATGTTATGAAGAAATAAATCAGAGTAGGGGGATGAGGAGGTGGAAACTTCTTTTTTGATGGCATGCTTAGGGAAGGCCTCAAAGATGAAGTGACATTTTGAGCAGTATCTTGAATGGTATGAAGTTGGGGGCCATGATTTGCAGGAGCTGTAGATCGGCAGGGGAAAGCATTTTAGTGGAGAGAAGCTCAGATGTGAGAATGAGCTTTTTGCAGGTCCACAGAGCAAAGGGGAAGGTGGTAAGAGAGGCAGGAGGGTGAGGGTAAGTGTGAGGGAAGGCAGTTGCAGGTTTTAATCAGGGCAACTATGTGAGCTGATTGCTGTTTTAAGAGCTGACACTGGCAGCTACAGAGAAAATTCAAGGTAAATGAAGTTTACTTGGCTGAGTGCCGTGGCTCACACCTGTAATCCTAGCACTATGGGAAGATGAGGTGGCAAGATTACTTGCGGCCACAGGTTTGAGACCAGCTTGGGAAACATAGTGAGACCCATTTCTACAAAATATTTTAAAAGTAGCTGGATGTGGTGGGGCACACCTTGGGTCCTAGCTACTTGGGAGGCTGAGGTAGAGGGTCACTTGAGCCCAGGAGTTTGAGACTACAGTGAGCTGTGATCATGCCAATGCACTCCAGCCTGGGTGACAGAACAAGATCTTGTGTCTAAAAAAAGTTAAAAAAAAAAAAAAGTTTGACAAATATTTAACCCAAGGTAACCTGTTTAACTCCAATTCTATGCCTTTCACCTAGAAAAGTTCATTTTTAAAGGCCAAGGATCATTATGTTCATTTCTATGAATTGTTTTTATCTTCCAAATGCTTTAACCAAGCCAGTACCTGTCTTTGATTTTGAAAAGCCAGGATTGTCATTGTATTATTAATGTGTTTACCAAATATGGGGGAAAACCAGAAAATCAATAGCTTGATTCATGTTGTAGATTTTGTTTCAAATCAACTCTGCTTTTTAGGCAATTTTAGGCTCACAGCAAAACTGAAAGTATAGAGTTCCCTTATACTGCCTGCTACACCCATGCACAGCCTCTGCATCGACATCCCCCGTCAGAGCAGTCCATTTGAGAGAGCCAGTGAACCTGTGTGTACGGACACATCACATCCTTGTCACCCTCGTGTAAAATACGGACTTTCTGTAATAATGATGTTTTAGATTTTTAAAAATTAATTTATTTAAAATAGTTATATTGAAACTGATTAAATAGAACTAGCTAAAAAATAGGAAGAAAGCAAGCAGGACAAGACAGATAATCTATATAAGGGCCTTTATGCTAAGACTTACAGAAACTGAAACTGCATAGCCTCCATATTGGTAGTCAACTGGAATTCCATGTGTAATCCCACTCACTGCATTTTTGGGTCTACAGTGTTATTGCGAATGCAAGTCCTTTTCAGGTTTCCCTTTACGACATAGGGAAATGATTTTATCACCTGTGACACATCATAGTGTTAGCCATTGTGTGTCTCCTGACACTTCATATGGTGATAGAATTTTCACTTCCGCAGGAAGTTCACTTGAGGTCATGGTTTGTAGATGGAGGACCATGAAGTTAGACTGTTCCCATCCAAACCAGCGAAGACAAAGAGAGATTTTTTTTTTTTTCTGTTGGTCTTAGTGCTTTGGGGGCAGGAGTATTTAGAGGTCATGCTTCCTTTTTCCTCCCTTCAGTAATGGCTCAGCCCTTTCTATCTGGGAAGGAATCAGTGGCAGCAGAGAGGTACTGTTGTTGGTGCTTCTCCTTCCCTTGTTTTCTTTGGGTCTGCCTGGTGGTTTCTGGGGAAGGCCTTAAGTTCCTTCTCTTTAGGAGATATTTGCTATGGGCCCTGGCAGCCAATAGCCTTAGGGTTCCCTCCAGGGGGGTGCCAAGACTATCTGCCTCCATCTTCAAGAAACTCTCCTTTGCAGGCGTTTATTCGACGATGCTTGGCCTACCGAAAGGAGGACCGCATTGATGTCCAGCAGCTGGCCTGTGATCCCTACTTGTTGCCTCACATCCGAAAGTCAGTCTCTACGAGTAGCCCTGCTGGAGCTGCTATTGCATCAACCTCTGGGGCGTCCAATAACAGTTCTTCTAATTGAGACAGACTCCAAGGCCACAAACTGTTCAACACACACAAAGTGGACAAATGGCATTCAGCAGCGGGTTTGGAACATAGCGAATCCGAATGGATCTGATGAAACCTGTACCAGGTGCTTTTATTTTCTTGCTTTTTTCCCATCCATAGAGCATGACAGCATCGATTCTCATTGAGGAGAAACCTTGGGCAGCTCCGGCCAGGCCTCATAGGAAAAGGCCCCGCCCGAGGTTCCAGCGTCAACGGCCACTGTGTGTGGCTGCTCTGAGTGAGGAAAAAATTAAAAAGAAAAACTGGTTCCATGTACTGTGAACTTGAAAACATGCAGACTCAGGGGGGTCCCTGATGCAGTGCTTCAGATGAAGAATGTGGACTTGAAAATACAGACTGGGCTAGTCCAGTGTCTATATTTAAACTTGTTCTTTTCTTTTAATAAAGTTTAGGTAACATCTCCTGAAAAGCTTGTAGCACAAAGGCTCAGCTGGGGATGGTGTTTGACTTCGGAGGAAAAAAGTTGCTATTGCCCGTTAAAGGCACTAGAGTTAGTGTTTTATCCCTAAATAATTTCAATTTTTAAAAACATGCAGCTTCCCTCTCCCCTTTTTTATTTTTGAAAGAATACATTTGGTCATAAAGTGAAACCCGTATTAGCAAGTACGTGGCAATGTTCATTCCAATCAGATGCAGCTTTCTCCTCCGTCTGGTCTCCTGTCTGCAGTTGCTTCCCTCGTCTCAGCAGGGAAAAAATTGAGTGGGAGTACTGAGATGTGTGGGGTTTTGCCATTGGACAAAGAATGAGGTTAGAAGACTGCAGCTTGGAGTCTCTCTAGGTTTTCAACTATTTCTTCACAATTTGAACACTTGACGGTTGTCCCTTTTAATTTATTTGAAGTGCTATTTTTTTAAATAAAGGTTCATCTGTCCATGCAGTCCTCTTGGATTCTCTGAATGTAGTAACTATGAAGCTATGCCAAAGGTAGGCAGAAAATGGGCTTGGGAGCCAGACACTCCAGGGATCAGTAGTTCCTACCCACAGTCTTTGTGTGCTTGCTAAATGGTGTACATTTCTTGTTAACCATGTTATTAAAACTTGATCAGCATATAAGCTTTCTTCTGTTAGATCTTTTGGCAGCAAACAACCTTCCCCCCAAGCCTCTGAATTTTGTGGGTGTGTGGTGGTGTGTGTCTGTGTGTGTATGTACACACACACTTTGTCTAGCTCACTTTAAAAAATTCATCAAGTGGAATTTTAAAAACAATCTCAAAAGAAATAGGCATTTCAGGCCGGACGTGGTGGCTCACGCTTGTAATCCCAGCACTTTGGGAGGCCAAGGTGGGTGGATCACGAGGTCAGGAGTTGGAGACCAGGAGTTCTTTACCATGTCAACATGGTGAAACCCCATCTCTACTAAAAATACAAAAATTAGCCTGGTGTGGTGGCATGCACCTTGTCCCAGCTACCCAGGAGGCTGAGGCAGGAGCATTTCTGGAACACAGGAGGCAGAGGTTGCAGTGAGCCGAGATGGTACCACTGCACTCCAGCCTGGGCGACAGAGCGAGACTCTGTCTCAGAAAAAAAAAAGAAATAGGTGTTTCAAATATGAAGATTCTTTTGGCACCAATTTTCTTTTTTAATTTAGTTGTTTCTGAGATGTATGATCAACTGAAGATAGAGCTGAAATGGGAGCCGGGTGGCCCCACCGTGGCCTTGAAACAACAGAGCACTCCTCAGTAGAGAGGAAGGGAGCCAGAGCCTGAACATGTGGTCGCCAGCTTGGAATGTTACTGACATATGTGGCGAGAGGGCTCAGCCAGAAATATTTAAAGATGTAGTATTCCGGCCTGCAAGTTCTCTGGGCAGGGAGGGGGAGTCAGAAAGGGTAGAGAGCTCTCAAATAACTCATGACTCTAGTTTTCCTTTCACATGTGAACAATGTCACTGGTGACACATTTTCTAGGACCTTCGTTTGTTTTGTGGACCTGCCTCAGTCTCCTCCTATCAGGCGATCTTAAGGGAAGATGGAGTGTTTCAAATTGGAGAGAAGTTCTTGGGTAGGTATCGTCCTGTGGAATTCTGAATGCAAGGAAGTCAGCCCCAGAGGCCTTGGTGCCCCCAGCTTTCTAAAACTACTTTATTACAATTTATATGTATATACACATGCACATATAAATGTGTGCATTTATGTATGAGTGTATAGTACCTTTTTAAAAAAACATTTCCTTTAAGCTGCTAAGCAAAGGGTCTCACAGGTTGAGCACAGTGCTGAGAGGATGGTGTCTGCATAATGAAGACATGGATGAAGCCGAGACCATGTTCAAACTTACTGAAAATAATGAAGTTCTATTCCTTTTTTTCTTCCTCTCCAATGACCTTGCAGTTGATTTCTATTTGTTTTTTAATTTTTTAACTTTTTTTTTTTAATGTTGAGAAAATGCTGCATCTTTCTTTAAGGCTTCCCAGTAACTTCCTGCTTTCTTTTTCCCTGTGGGCTTTTAAGTGAAGCTGCAGGATTTTATCTGTCAATCTGCCCTTTCTACCCTTATCCTATTGAAAGGATGCCCTCTTCCCTTGCTTTTGGTCTAGGGCCTGGTTGAAGCTAACTAGGCTTGGCTGAGTCTGGGCAAGACCTCCTTTCGTTGCATGGACAGGCAGGCCCCAGAGAATATGCAGAACATTGACCTTTCCATTGACTGTCTTTCAAGCAGCCAGTGAAATCACTAAGTGGGGTTCTTCCATGACATATTTTGTTAATATGGGTTTCACTTTTTCCAATAGTCCCTTGTTGCCCCAGTGTTGATTTACTTTACACAATGACAGTATGTATTAATTTGTAATTAAACCCATCCAGATTGTTTTAGCCTTTTCCCAGTGGGGTAGGGGAGGGAAGAAGGATATTAAAATCAGTTTTAAGAAGTATATTTCCCAGCCTCTTGATTTGACTATAGTTCTCCAGCTTCACACAGGGACCTGACCACCTAAGGTGTAGATGGGAGAATCCTGGCACTGGCTGAGTCTCGGGGCATTGCAGGCATGGGAATGTGTTGATTCATGCAACACCTTTGGTACCTTCAAGTGTGCCAAGAGTGATGCTTGTTGGTGGGAATACAGCAGTGAACAGGACAGGGAAGGCCTGGCAATCCAGGAGCCAGCAATCCAGGAGTAAGGGCCCAGGAGGGAAGGAACTGGGCTCTTGCAATGTGAGATGGGTAGCTTTAGATGGAGAGCAGGAAAACCTGTATGTCCCCACTTCTGTGGCAGACCTGGACATGTCAGCTATCTAAGAAAGGGTTCTGTTTCCTTCCCTCCCTTCATCATTCTCATTGCCCAAGCTATTTGCCTCATTTCTTAAGGCAGAATCACAGAAAGGTTAAGAGCCTAGACTTTAAAATGAGGTCTGGGTTCAGATCCCACTTCTGCAAGCTTCAGGGATATCTCCTTGCATAGTGGGAGTAAGGAGTAGAGATAAGATATGTAAAGTGCCTGGCTTGCTCATAAGAGGGGAATCAGAAAATGTGGTTTAAAAAAAGATCACAAGATCTAGTAGTGGAACCCTAAGTTCACTAATGTGAGGTTCAGAGCCTTCTACTCACCACATGCAGACCTTTGAAGAGACTGCCCCTTTGGCTGGAGGTTCAGTATCAACCCCTATCTTACAAGGTCAGCAGTCTCCTCTTCCCCTGGCTCCAAAACTGCTTCTGGCTGAGCCAGGGAGAAGCATCTCTATGGATGAAAGTGTTCAGCGTCAGCATCACCCAGGAGCTTACAGAAGTGCACACTCTCAGGTCCCACCCATTCCCACTGCATCCGAAACAGAAGGGGAGGGGCCTAACAGGCTGTTTCATCCTCCAGGTGTTGCTGATGCAGGCTCCAGTTTGAGAACACCGCTGTAGGCTACCTGACTCCCAGGCGGGATGAACACTGAAGGATGAACACAGTCCTGCCAACTTTCCTGCCAGCCAGCTACCGCAATAAGGGTGGGGTCATTGGAGAGGGTGGCTGTCAGGCCTCTTCTGAACTCACCTACTTGGAAGACAGGACTATTATTTTCTACACTGGGAAAAAAAACTACAAGGCTGTCGGCTCTCCGACAGCATATGATGATAGCATATGATGTCATACGTATGCTGCCTTTATGGGGAGCACCTGGAGGGCCCCTACAACATATCCCTTGCACAAGTACCTAACAATACACTCAAGAAACATTCACTCCTTCAGGCAAAGCTTCTCACCCTTAGGCTTCTCTTAAAACAAAAACCAACTCTAACATTTTCCTTTCACCTGAGGGGTCCAGGGCTGCAGGAGGAGCTGGCCAAGACCTGGGTCTGCTTATGATTCCACCCTGGCCCAATGGATGAGGGAGGGGTGAGGAGGGCCAGGGCTGGACTACAACTCTTTGGAAGGCTGGGAGAGAAGAGGTCGCAGGAAGACGAGGAGGGTTAAAAGGGCAGGGAGTGGCTAGAGACTCACGTTGATGTAGAGTTCTGTGGTTGGGTGGGGGGAACCTGCCAGAGGCTGGGAAAATAGGCAGGCCTGGCCGGGCGCGGTGGCTCAAGCCTGTAATCCCAGCACTTTGGGAGGCTGAGACGGACGGATCACGAGGTCAGGAGATCGAGACCATCCTGGCTAACACAGTGAAACCCCATCTCTACTAAAAATACAAAAAACTAGCCGGGCGAGGTGGCGGGCGCCTGTAGTCCCAGCTACTTGGGAGGCTGAGGCAGGAGAATGGCGTGAACCCGGGAGGCGGAGCTTGCAGTGAGCTGAGATCCGGCCACTGCACTCCAGCCTGGGCGACAGAGCAAGACTCCGTCTCAAAAAAAAAAAAAAAGAGAAAACAGGCAGGCCTGAGAGCAGGTCTGGGACCTGGTGGGGGCAGGGAATACAAGAGGACTATTGTGCTGGGGGAGCCCAGCAGGGGTGCGAGACAGGCTGGAGTCAGTGAAGGGGTGTGTGTGTACATGTGTGAGGCGCTGGGCAGGAGACCCCGTGGTGAGGGGGTCAGAGAGCAGCTGGCTGACTGACTCCTGGGTGTGGAGGGAAGTGCCCAGCTAGAGAGCTGTGGTATCCTCAGCCTTGCAAGCAGTCTGCAGCTGTGGTGGCCTCCCCAATGTGCCGACCAAGCCTTTTCACCCTGAAGGCTGCTTGGAGAGGGAGCAGAGAGAAGGGGCTCTAGCACTTGTGCTTTGCAAAGAAGTTACTCGGCTGTGTTTGTGTTGCTTCACAACCTAGGCATATGCAAAGCAGGGGGCAACTTGATGGGTTTTTTTCTTCTTCTTCTTCTTTTTTTTTTTTTTGGAGGCAGGCTCTTGTTATGTTACCCAAGCTGGTGTTGAACTCCTGGACTCAAGTGATTCTTCCACCTCAGCCTTCTGAATTGCTGGGATTACAGGCATTGTGGCACTACACCCAGCCACTCTTTGCTTTTACATGTGGAAACTTAGGCCTAGAGAGGTTTGGTACAAGCAGTGGGTGGAGCAGGAGTGACTGCGGAGGAAGGGCCTACAGGCTTGAACATTGGGTGAGGTGGATTCTATGAGTGCCATCTTTTGGGCAGAGGCTGCTGTGGGTAAGGGCTGCGCTTCGGCTCCCCTCCCCCAGACTCCCTTTACTTTGTCCCTCCCCTGCCTCATGGCTTGTGGCCCTCAGAATAAATCTACTTGGAGACCCAGCCAGCATGGGCAGCAGTCCTGGCTCTGCAGTCCTGGGCTGGAAGTGAACTTAGATGGGGACATGGAGGCGTGGCTTCGCAGAATGTCAGTGCTGCCGATTTCGTAAGCCCTCTATGCTCCTGTCACGCTCATAGATTAGGAAGCCATAAGCCTGTCCTGTCCCTGTGCATCTTCCTGCTCCTGAGTGTCCTAATTGGGTGAGTGAGAATGGGACCCTCTTCCTTGGCTTCCTTAAGGTTGCTGTAAGGCGTAAAGGGGTTGTGGCATAAAACAGAGGGTGAGGCTGGTGGCCACTTCCATGTCACAGTGGCCCCAGGAGAGATGTCCAGAGGACATATATGTCCCCCTGGCTAGGGCCTTGGCTTGTCATAGTGTCAGACCTGAGCCCTTCAGCCTGGCTCACATGCCCTAAGAGTAGGGCTTGCCTCTGGGCAGCACATCCAGGAAGGCCTTGCTCCTTTGCATCTGTGACCTTCTCAACCCTCCCCACAACCTTCACACCAATACTCCTCCTCCAGCATTCTCTGCCACATCAGCTGGACAAAAGTGCCCAGGTTTGGCATCGTAGAACAAGGTCACAGTACAGCCCTGAGTGAGGACTGTGCCTTACACCACAACTCCACAACTTGCTGTGTGACCTTGAGCCAGGCACTCCCACTCTGAGCTACAACTGCTGCATCTGTGAACTTCATGCATCCACTCAGACATACCTGTTGGGCCCTTCTGTTAATGCACTGGGCTGGGATTTGTGGGCAATAAAAAGGCCCCTCAGCTTGGCTCCTGCCTTAAGGAAGCTTACAGCTGAGAAGCTGAGTGGGAGGTGGGGAGTTGCGTAAGAGCGAGATGAGACCCTGGGAATGGAGAGAGGGCACTGAGCTGGACCTTGAGAGAGAAGCAGAGTTCACTAGGATGAGGAGGGGAACATAGCAGCAAAGGGTCCTTAGAAGCTTCACAAACCATGTCTGTCACTGTGGGGCCCCTATGATCTCACACATCCCGGCCTCTGCCAGGGCCGTTCCATTGCTTTGGCCGCCTGAGCATCTTAGAGAACTCAGTTTAGGCTTCACCTCCGGCCTTCCTCTGGGCTCTCACAGCGCCTTGTGCATCTCTCCCTTGCTCCAAATGCCATATCGTGTTGTTGCAGCATGAGCTGCCCCTCGGGAAGTCTGAGGCCAAGTAGTTCAGCCCGTGTCTCTGCAGGGGAAGTAGAGCCAGACAGGTGGAGTGAGGGAGCTTAGGTGTGAGACCCAAGAGGAGCTCCGGGCAGTGTGTCAGATGCAGTTCCTCAGGTGAGCAGACCAGAGCTGGGCCGGGATACCTGGGGAGCTTAGGGGGCTCAGGCCAGGCCCTCAGCAGCAGTGTTTTTCAAATTTGTTTGATAACATCTCAACCCGGAACATATCCCTCAGCATAGGGCTTAACTCATGTGCAATGCACTGTGACATTTAAGTGTTTTACTGCACTTTGAAAATGCTGATCACCACCCACTAAACAGCTGGAAAACACTGCAGTGCCTCCCAGGTGCCCCTGTTTCCTACTTGCTGCTCCACTGAGGGTTATGGGAGGTGGAGCCAGCCTCCTGGGACGGGGTGGAAGTGGTGGGCCAGCTGGATGAAGCCTCCTGGTTCCTGTTCTGGTCCAGGCTCTATTCTGCCAGAGGCCTGGGCTGGAAGGGATGGATCAGGGGAGGCTCTGCATCTGCAAAGCCTGGCCTTCCTCTGGGCCAGGATCAGTGAGATCCCCAGAAGGCTGTTGGCAGGGACTGGGCCTTGCTTAGAAGGCTCAAATACTGAGACTAGAGGAAACCTCACCCTGCCTGTCCTTCCTGAGTTGGGGAGACAGAGGGAAAGATCAGGGAGCATCTACATCGTGAAGATGCAGAGTTGCCAGCCCAACCACAGCTGTGGCTCAGAGGAGGCCTGGACTCCGGGCTCGGTCCTCAGTGCAGGGACAGGCCCAGAGGCATTGCCGTTCCAGGGCAGGGAGGCCCTTGTAGAGTAGTCAGGGTGACACTGTCACCGACTTCAACTGGGGTCTGCTTTTGCACATTGCAGGAAAGTCAGGCACTGATGCTGAGATTTGCAGTGGGAAAAAGCATGTTTATTGTTTGGTGCTTAGCAAGGAGGACAGACAGCTAGTGCTTAAGACCCGAACTCCCTAAGGCCGGGCGTGGTGGCTCATGCCTGGAATCCTAGCACTTTGGGAGGCTGAGGCAGGTGGATCACCTGAGGTCAGGAGTTCAAGACCATCCTGGCCAACATGGTGAAACCCTGTCTCTACTAAAAATACAAAAATCAGCCGGGTGTGGTGGCACATGCCTGTAATCCCAGCTACTTGGGAGGCTGAGGCAGGAGAATTGCCTGAACCTGAGAGGTGGAGGTTGCAGTGAGCCAAGATTGTACCACTGCACTCCAGCCTGGGCAACAGAGCAAGACTCTATCTCAAAAAAAAAGAAAAGAAAAAGAAAGAGAAAAAAAGGACCCAAACTCCCTAGTGGCTTACAAGCAAGAGTTTTTAAAGATGGGGTTACATTTCAGGATAGCAGAAGCTGCAGGCAAAATTTTAAACCAAGAAATACATGGAGGCTATACACTGGTCTGGCTCGTGGCAAAGAGCAGTGGTCAGAGTTTAGTCCCCAGCTCCCCTTTATCTAAGATCTGTATAATAATAGAGGCATTTTCCATCTGGTGGAGGTTTCTGGAAACATCTCAAGAAGATATGTTAGGATGTTATCTTTTAGTTTCTATAGGGAATCAAAACACCTTGTAAGTGACTTGCTTGTGAGATGACTGTTACTTAGCTTCGTATTTATCAGATTGCTATTTTATTTTTGTAGAGACCGGTCTCACTATGTTGCTCAGGCTGGTCTCCAACTCCTGGCCTCAAGTAATCACCCCACCTCGGCCTTCCAAAGTGTTGGGATTACAGGTGTGAGCCCCTGTGTCCGGCTTCATTGACTTTTTAAGGCTAGCTAAGTGCCTGGGATGTCCTTTAAAAGGGACTCAAGACTTTTCCTTTATTTCCATGCTTAGGAGGCCCAGCAGAGCCCTAAGTGGCATCCTGCTCCATCTCAGTGACTCCCTTTCCTCCCCGCCTCCCCAGCTGGGGAGGGCAGTAGAAAGTTCTGGGGACTCGGTCTCACTCATGCATAGCTGGTTCTTCAGTTCAGCTCTATGATGCCCTCTTTTCCTTACTGTGGTGCCTCAGGGCAACCTCTGTCCCTCTCTGAGCTCCCCTTAGACAGCTTGCTTCTGACCCGCTCAAGCCTCCCCAATGGAGACAGGAGCCAGCAAGGATCTGAGAGGCATTTGCTTTGTGACCCCTGTTGCAGCCGGGGTTCGAAGCCCTGAGCCCAACCGCTTTGAGCTTACTCCAGGGCCCTGCTGACAGCTCACAGTGTTTTCATGGTGGCTCCTCCAAGTGAGAGTCGATGTCCAGATTCCTAGGCTCATGGAAAGGAAATCTGTACTTCCTGTGAGGTAACTATCTCTTAGCCCTTGGAAGAGAAAAGGCTGGGATTTGGGGTCCCTTTAAAGGATCCTTCTTCTTTTTTAGACAGGGTTTTGCTCTTGTTGCCCAGGCTGGAGTGCGGTGGCACCATCTCGGCTCACTGCAACCTCCGCCTCCTGGGTTCAAGCGATTCTCCTGCCTCAGCCTCCTGAGTAGCTGAGATTACAGGCATCTGCCACCATACCTGGCTAATTGTTTGTATTTTTAGTAGAGATGGGCTTTCACCATGTCGGGCAGGCCAGTCTCGAATGCCTGACCTCAGGTGATCCACCCACTTCAGCCTCCCAAAGTGCTGGGATTACAGGCGTGAACCACCGTACCCGGCCTAAGGATTCCTCTTCTAATACAGGCCTTGAGTTGGAAGTGAGTGGATATAAACTCAGAGGCTTTCCTGGGATCAGGGAGCCCTTCTAGGTGTTCTCCACAGAAGGGAGAAGGGAAAGAACCTAGAGAAAGTGGGTGGAATTTTTGTCAGGTTGTAACTGTGGCTGGGTGAAGGGTGAGGAGGGCTGGGGCTGTAATGGGGTGGACCAGTCAAGAGAAGACAGACCAACCATAAAGTTCCCCAGTCATGTGGATGTGGAAAAAAATAGTTCCTTTAAGTTCCCCTTGGAAGGGGTTGAACCAGATCTTGAACTGTGGGTCTTTCTGAACCCTAAGCCTGCCCTCTTACTTCCCTCTTTAGCCCAGTCCCCTCTACGATCCTTGGTGGTGTAGATGAGGGTGTAGCCAGATGGACTTGGAGTGGATTGCCTGAGTGGAGCCCTGGGTATCTGAGATGCAGAAGCCAGGGAGAAGAGAGGGTGAGACCCACTTGGGCCAACCCCACATTTGGCCAGTCCTCTTCTCTGGCTTGGAGAAGGTGCAGGGTGGGGCAGGTCATACAGAACCCTTTGGGGTCACTGCCTCTTTTCTAGTTGCCTCAGGCAAGGCAAGGACTGGCCGTCTTTTTTTTTTTTTTTTTTTTTTGAGAGAGAGTCTTGCTCTGTCACCCAGGCTGGAATACAGTGGCGTAATCTCAGCTCACTGCAGCCTCTGCCTCCCAGGTTCAAGCGATTCTTCTGCCTCAGCCTCTGAGTAGTTGGGACTACAGGCGCCCGCCACCATGCCCGGCTAATTTTTGTATTTTTAGTAGAGAAGAGGTTTTACCATATTGGCCAGGCTGGTCTCAAACTCCTGACCTTGTGATCTGCCCGTCTCAGCCTCCCAAAGTGCTGGGATGACAGGTGTGAGCCACTGTGCCTGGCCCAAGCCTTTCTTTATAGCCTCGTACCTTACCTAGCCATCCAGCTGCATTTTCCCTTCCTGTCTTGAGTTCTCCTTTCCTAAGCTTCTGTTGTAGACCTGACCTGCTGGAATGCTCTGCTCCCCTGGGCACGCTCTGGCTGGAGAGGCTGCTGAGCCACAGAACCCGAGAAGAGGAGAGTAATCCCAGAGGAACCCTAAGCAGCTTACAGTGAGTAATGACACCAAAACTTACACCTCACAGGGCACCTGAGACTCAGGGAAGGGAAGTGACTTGCTTGAGGACATGTGGCTAGTGAATGGCAGAGCTGGAACTCCAACTCACCTCCACTCCCCAGGCCTGGACTCACCCCATGGCCCCATGCTGAGCTGTTTATGGACACATATTTATTAGACAAAGTGAGCATGCTTCTAACTAGATTAGTTTACACTTTAGGTACCATTTTTGTACACAATTAAATATGGAGATGTTCAGAAAATGCAAGGATGTTGTATTGTTTTCCCAGGCAAAGTAAAACTCAATGTTACAATCTGATAAAACTGATTTCTGCAGATATCATGGGCGGGGTAGGGTGGGAGGGTAGGGGAGAGACAGGTAGGGTGAAGGGTAGGGAATAAGGGAGACGCCCTGATGTCCAGATGGCAAAGGAAGATGGGAAATAGGGAGGGGACCACATTCCCTCAACATCCGCATTGATCCAGGGGCCATGCCATTGCTTTACACTTAACATTTAACAAGGTAGGAAACATCTCAAGTTGCCCCATTTACAAGTAAGAATTATTGTGAGCTCAGAGTTAAAGTATTAATAACTTGCTGCAGGTCACAAAGCTGGGAAATGGGGAAGCCAGGATTTGAACTCAGGTTTCTCTGGCTCCAAAGTCTGTACTCCTTCCACTAAACTGTTTGACTGATTGACTGGAGACAGGATCTCACTCTGTCACTTAGACTGGAGTCCAGTGGTGTGATTATAGCTCACTCCAGTCTCAAATCCCTGGGCTCAAGTACTTCTCGTCTTAGCCTCCCAAGTAGCTAGGACTACAGGTGCACACCACCATGACAATGCCCAGCTAATTTTAAAAATTTTTGTAGAAATGTGGTCTTGCTATGTTGCCCAGGCTGATTGTTAACTCCTGGCCTCAAGTGATCCTCCCACCTTGGCCTCTCACAGAGCTGGGATTACAAGGCCTGAACCACCACACCTGGCGTAAACTGGTTTTGATGAAATTAGCAGACCCACAGGGGGTCTGCCAATGAGTAACGCTAACACAGAATTGGACCATTCTCTCAGAAATACCTGAGACCAGGCTGGGCGAGGTGGCTTACGCCTGTAATCCCAGCACTTTAGGAGGCTGAGGAGGGTGGATCACCTGAGGTCAGGAGTTCGAGACCAGCTGGGCTAACATGGTGAAACCCCATCTCTACTAAAAATACAAAAAAAAAATTAGCCGGGCGTGGTGGCGGGCGCCTGTAATCCCAGCTACTCAGGAGGCTGAGGCAGAATCGCTTGAACCTGGGAGGTAGAGGTTGCAGTGAGCCAAGACTGCACCACTGCACTCCAGCCTGGGCAATGGAGTGAGACTTGGTCTCAAAAAAAAGAAATATCTGAGATTGGGTAATTTATAAAGAAAAGAGGTTTAATTTGCTCATGGTTCCACAGGTTGTACAGGAAGCATGATGCTGGCGTCTGCTCGGCTTCTAGGGAGGCCTCAGGAAACTTACAATCATGGCGGCAGGGATGCAGCAGTTCACATGGGTGGAGCAGGAGTGAGAGAGAGAGAGTGGAGAGGTGCTGCACACTTTTAAATGACTTTTTAAATGACCGGTTCTCGTGAGAACTCACTCACTATCATGAGAACAGCACCAAGGAGGATGGTGCTAAACCATTCATGAGAAATCCACCCCCATGATCCAATCACCTCCCACCACGGCCCATCTCCAACACTGGGGATTACAATTTGACATGATATTTGGGCGGGAACACAGATCCAAACCATATCACCCCCGGTACCTGTTGCTGGCTGACAGTTGGTCAGTGTCTAGGGGAGAACCATTCTCAGTTTCAGTTCCACAATAGCGAATACCATCTTGGCAAAAATCCCCTTGGCAAAAATCTCTGACTACAGACCTCACTAAGTCTCCGGCATCTAGCCTGATGCCTGACACGTACTGGCCCTCAATAAACAGCTGTTCAACTGTGGGCACAGGAATGGTGAGGAGGCTGTGGGCACAGAGGATGCGAGCCCTTCTTTGGAAGCAGATGAAGGTCTGGATGCTTATGAGGGGTTCCTCAAAAGCCCCATGCTGCTCAAAACACCCAACACTCCTACGGACTGTGACCATGTTCTGTTGACAACTGAGCCTGCACAGGATCTTTACGTAGTAGGGAACCGGCCTGGATTCTCCACAGGAGAATCTCCCAGATGTGTCCCTGCTTTCTACCCCAAAGTCAAGATCAAAAGCAGTTGGTGGCTGCAGACATCAGCAGAACAGTCGTTGGAACACAGTGTGGAACCGTGTCGTGCTGGAGGAGAAAGTCTCAGTCAGCAGAACACTGTGGAACCATGTCACGCTGGAGGAGGAAGTCTCACCCTTGACAGAGACTAGAACTGAGCCTTAGAGGCTTGAACCAACCTCTGTCCCTGCGAGTGCAGCACTCTTTTCGTGCTCCTCAGCCATTGAGTCTTCTTTGCCTGGAATATGGCAAAACATTTATTTTTCCCTACTTAATGAGGCTTCTCTAGGGCTGCAACTGTGTTTGCCCATCTCTGTTTCCGTAGCAGCTAGCACAGGGCTAGCAGTCGGTGCTTGTTGAACCCGTGGGTGAAGAGATGAGAGCACACCTCCTGTGTGCTGGGCATGGTGGGACCAGGCGCTGGCAAGTGGTGGACACTCTGGCCCCATGCTGTGCACTGGTGACGTCAGGAAGTGGGCTTCTGTCCTGCCACTGGTAGGAGGGTGGGGATGACCGGCAGGAAACGCCAAAACCTACTCAAGCTGCTGGAGAAGGGGGAATCCAACCCTGTTTCAGGGGAAGGAGTATCCTGTGTTCTGGCTGTTCAGATAGAGCGAGAGAGCAGCTTAGCTAAAGCCGGCAAATCCTCAAATCCTTTGGAGATTACAGGATTGTGCAAGAGGGAAGGCCAGGAGGGGGACCTCTGAGGCAGCTCCAGCATGGCCTGTTGTGTGCAGAGCACTGAGATCCCAGAACATGCCACACCAAGAAGACATGTCCCAAGGGGCAGTGGAGCCACAGCCACCAGAAGGGACCTGGCCCTGTCAGACCTGCTGAAGCTAGCCGTGGAGTGCAGGGACTTTGTTGGTCCAGCTGCTAACCAAAGGGTGGCTAATGAGACCCTTTCCAGGGGCCTCTAGGGGATTTTAGTGGGGGCTTGCTTCCAGGCTCTGTTACCACCGGACTGTTTGCCAGGAGCCTCTGCCTGGCAGAGATGGGAAGAGACGAATGAGCATCTCTGACCCAACACCCCCATTGCAGAGTCGGGAAAACATTTACCCAAGATAGGAGGAATGAAAAGGAAAAAAGATTTATTTCCAAAAAACATACCAAGGTGGGCAAGACAGGAAATAATAAAATTTATATTACAGTTTTATTATTATTTAAGAAATTTATATTAACAAAACGAGATGGGATCTGCCTATGTTGCCCAGGCTGGTCTTGAACTCCTGGGCTCAATCGATCCTCTCTCCTTGGCCTCCCAAAGTGCTGGGATTACAGCGTGAGCCACCGCATCCGGCCCATATTACAGTTTCACAGTGTTTTTGATGACTCGTGGTAGGAGAAATGTGTCTTCTTTGCACTTGGGGTCTCAATGTCTCAGTCCTGCCCTATGTCCTGAGACCCCAAGAGGCTTTCCCAGGTCACGCAGGGAATCCGCAGAGAGGCAGGGCTGGACTCCAGCATCCTGACTCCGCAGTCCGTGCTCTGTGCTGCAGAGACCTGTTGCGTAACACTGAGTAACTGTGGATTGTCTAACCTTTTATGAAATTTCCAGTTGGTCTTTTGCTACCGGCCAGCAGTCCAGTTGGTGGGAGTGATGATGTCGGTCTTCTGGGACGTCCAGTGGACAGATTTTCCCCAGGTTTCTGGATGCAGCCCCAACTAGCAAAAGTGCTACCCTCCTGCACCGGGGACACTGACACAGAGGTCACGAAAATGCTAAAACAAGACGTGCAAGAATTGTTCGCGCTCCGCACACGGAACAAGGGCCCTGCCTCCCCCTCCCCCAATCTTCGCCCTGGTGGCCAGGCCCTGGGCTCCGCCCCTTCCCCACCAGACCGGGGGAGGGGTCCTCCTCGGCATGGAGGTAGTGGATGCTGGGCTGTGGAGACGTCGGCAGAAAGAGGCGGGATGGCTGGGCGGCGGGGCGGATGCTGGCGGCCCGGGTCTGGCCACCTGGGTCAGCCGCACGCCCCCGCCCCGGGCTGGCCCGACCTCGTAGCCGTGGTCCCACCACACCGTGAAGTTTGCGGAAAGTTTTGCAGTTGCTTCCCCGCCCGCGCCAGCCGGGGAGTTGTGACGCAGCGTCTGGGGCTCCTGGCCGGGACAGAAGAGAGGGAAGGCGAGGTGGGGAGACTGGGAAGCAGAGCAGCGAGAGAAAGGCGCACGCTGGGGTCCTCCTGGACCCGGCCTATCCACCTCTCCGCCACCCCTTTCTCTCCCGACGCTCTCGCCCCAGCGCCGCACCTCCTCCCCTTCCCCTCCCACGCTGCCCGCTTCCCTTTCCCTCTACCCCTCAAACCCTCCTCCCGGGTTCTGCGCTCCTCCCTCCGCCCTCCCTCCGCCCGGGCTGCCTCCTCCCTCCTCCTCCCCGGGAGGCATCACTTCGTCCCGACCCGGAGGAGGACGCGAGCCCCTTGCGGGCGGTCATCACAGCCCAGCCTCGGGGCTGCCACCGCGCGTTGCGCCCGTGCGCCCTCGGTCCCTGCGTCCACTGAGCGTTGCGCCCGGGGATGGGGCCCGGCCGGCCGGCCCCCGCGCCTTGTTCTCGTCACCTGCTGCACTGCGTCCTGCTCCTCGGGGGCCTGCACTTCGGCCGTCCCGGCGCCCCTGGGGACGCCGCCCTCCCGGGTAAGGCACTGCCAACTTGGCCAACTTCGGGGCCCGGGCGGGGGGAGCGCCGGGGCGCGGGCCGCTCTCGACTTTTCCCTCCTTTCCCCCCCTCTTTTCTCCAGAAGCGTGTGTGCGTGTGCGTGTGTGTGTGACTGGGTTTTTAAAACTCGTCTCCGCTTTTCTGAAAGCGGGAGAGGAGAGGGGAGGAGGAGCGCGCCTAGAGGTGGGGGAGGACCTGAGTGGAACCAGATGTGGCGGGCGGCGGGGGAGGGGAGCCCGGGGGACTCCAGCAGCCTCGGAGGAAGCGGGTGGGCTCGTGAGGACCCCCGCGCACGGCGCTCCCGGACCACCCGGCGCTGGCCGGTCCTCGGCAGGGGACCTGCAGGGCGCGCCCGGGGAGCCAGGGCTCTCTGTCCGGGGAGTTCCCGGGCCCGGTCTCCTCGCTCTGCCCCAGGACTGATGCGTTAGGACGGCTTTCCAACTATCCGCGAGGGTTCGTTTCCTCCACCTTCCCCCCGCCCCCAGCATCTCGTGGGCGTTGATATTTTCTTTTCCACACTTAGTCTTCGAGGAGGCTTGTGGCGCGCGGCATCCGCCCCGTGTGAGCTCAGCAGCCCTGTGAGGAGGCTTCTGCCACCGGGATGCAGCGACAGGCTGGGCGCTGCCGTGCTGTGATGTTGCGTAGCGTGGGCAGTTCTGAGCACTCTGGTGGACCTCCAGAGGGGACAGATCTTGAGCGGCAAAAGAACTGCTAAACATTTAAAAACCCAACCAAAAGAAAACGAAACACAAATCAGAAAACCCCGAAACTGTGCCATTCTCTTCCTGCTCCTTATTCAGGGGTAACAGTGAAGTGTGGGGGCAGACAGATCCCTCGCCAAGAATCTGAGCATTAAAAGGAAAGATCCACTTCCTGGGGGAGTGGGGGTGGGGGCGTCTAGAATGAACGCGGGAATCGCCGAGGAGGGTGGTGATTGCAGCCCCATTCCGGGCCCAGCTTGGTCCTGCTGGCTGTTTAATTGGGGGATGGGGACAGTCCGTGCAGTGTCTGCAGTTTTGTCCAAGGACCAGACAGCCACCTGGAGAGTCTGGGGCCTCCAGCCTGGCCCGTGCTTGCTGGCTTGGCCTGGCGTGACGTAGGCACAAGACACGTATCTGCCAGATGGGAAAGGTGGGGGCCACGGTGACCCACATTCACACCAACCAGAACCCCCAGGGCAATTCTGCACCCACCTGGCATTGAATGTCGGACAGACAGAAACCAGGCCGAGTAACCCCCTAACCCACTGCAGGACGGCCTCATAGGCAGTTCCCCTGCCTCCTCGCACTCCTGTCTTCCTCTGCTCCTCTGTGCAGGGCCTCAGGAGGCAGGCAGTGGGGAGGGTTGGAGAGGATAGCCGTTCCCAGAGCTCCAGAGCGCGCTTTAAAGCCAGGCCCTGGGAGAGAGTTGTGGCCAGAGTGCTGACTCGGCCTTTCCCCCTGGAGCTTGTCATAGAAAGGGCTGGAAGTGCCTGGTGAGAGGCCCAGTCAGGGAGGACAAGGACGCCTGGAGTGTCCCTTCTCCTCCTGGTCTCTGTGCCCAGCCCTCCCTGGGGCTCTGTCCAGGGATGAGTAGCCTCAGAGGTCCCCTTCCCGGTGGCACTGCATTGACCACACCCTGAGGAGGCTTGGATCTGGGTGACAGGCAGTGTGAGGTCTTCCAGAAGTAGCTGAGCAGGAGGAGGATGGAGCTGCTGCAGGTTCCAACTGTGCCCTCTGCCCAGAGAGCGCCTGCCCCTGCCCTGTCACATTCCACTGGGCCCTCCCCTGGGAAGCCTGTTCAGAGCCTCTGGGCTGAATTCCTTGCCCGAAGAGCTGGCAGCCCTTAGTACCTGGTGAATGACGTTGTCATTGGGAGGATTTCACCAGCACCAGGGACCAAATGGCCCCAGGAAATGCATGTGGGTGGTAGGGTGTGGCAGGCCAGTGCTACTGGGGGTGAGGCTTATGCCAGGCAGGGCAGGGGCTGCCTGTGGGAAGTTTCCTGACCACCATGGGGGGAGTCCTGTGTGCCCAGATCACGGGGCGGGGACAGCGAGGCGGCAGTGCCTTCTTGGTGCGTGATGGTGGAATCCATCTTTTCTTCACCTTGGGTGGAGTGGCCCACGGAGCCTGTCACTGGAAGAAGTCCTTTTTGTTGGTTGCCATATTACTCCATTTCTGGAGCATTCCGTTTGCTCAGCCTTGAGCCAAGTTCTTGGGGAGGAGGGAAGGTAGAGAAGCGTGTAAGATGCATGTTCTGGAAAAAATATCTTGTGGGAGAATGAAACATGGAACAGGGAACTGCGTGGGGGGCAGGATGCCATCGGTGGGATGCCTGCCTGCCCAGAGCCACGCCAAATGCTTCATGTGCAAGTGCCCGTTTCATTCTGATAACAACCCAATGAGATGGCTATTGTTGGACCATTTTTGCAGTTGAGGAAATGAAGGCTAAGAGGGGTCTTATAATTTACATTGGTCACACACCTGTAAGTGAAAGGCTGGAGTGTGGATGCTTCCTGTCTGGAGACTGGAGGCAGGAAAGACCATGTGGACCAAAGGGTGACCAAGGCTGTCTGGAGAGAGGCAGGAAGGGGCCACCGGGCTACGCTTTTCTGGGGATGATGTGGAAGCTTGCTGGCTGGGCTGAGGAGAAGGTTGAGTAAAAGAGGTGTCTGAGAGGCCAGAATGGGGAAGGGACTTGCACGCTGGCTGTGAGGAACCCCAGGGGACCCTTGGAGGTTTCTGAGCAGAGGAATGAGGGACTAGTTGCAGGGAAAAGGGCTTCTAGGAGCTCCAGGGATCAAGTCTCAAGGTCACGGGGTGAGGAGACCTCAGGAAATCTTCTTGTGGCGAAGGTCGCTGCTCCCTGAAGGACAGGGAGGGAAGCATCGGGTGCTTGGGGCTCTGACCAGAATCAACCAGACCAGCTCCCCACACTTCCGGCCCAGCTTCTGCTGAGTCGTGGGGTTCAGAAACTTCTTACTGTTCCCCCACGCAAAACTCAGTTTTCCTTGCTCCAACCCTCTGGCTTTTTGTGAGCCATCAGGGCCCAGGAGGTGCCCAGTCGAGCTGTGTCTGGTGCTGGGATCCTGGCTGTCTTCTGGGTTTACCTGGGCAAGGTGAGGGTACACAGAGGGGAGGAAGAACCCTGGGAAATCCTGGCCTTCTGATGCATGCAGGGCACTGTGACTTGGCCTGATGAGATGATTTCAGAAGTGCCGTGCAATTCTTAGGCGGATATTCACTTGAGTTCCTCATCAGTTTAAGCATCGAGGAGGAGTCCTGTTGCACTGTTCACACCCCCGGAGGGATGAAGCGATGGCATCCACGGCTGCGCTATGCATGTGGTGGGTGCTGTGCCGGGTGCTATGCTGGCAGCAGCTCTTCGACACCTCCTATCTCTGAGCAGGTGTCACCCTTGCACACACCTGGCGTGAAAATGTTAAAGATGTTAAGGGAGTCACTCAAGGCTGTGCCACCACACCACTAGAAGGTGGTACCAGTGAGGTTCGAACCCAGCAGTGGTTACAGAGCCTGAACGCTCCAGTACCATACCGCTTTTCCATCGCGTGAAGCACTGTCAGTGTGTGTGTGTTAGGAAAGCCTGGAAAATTCTGCCTTATGGGTTCCCCCCGCCCCCATAACTCCAATCCCTCTAGGACACCTCTCGATATGTCCCACCGGGAGGACTCCTGAGGAGGAGGGTGGAGCGAGCAGCCCTCTGTCACATGTCAGTGGTCTGGGTGCCTGGGTCGCCCACTTCCTTGTGGGTCCAGGAGGCCTGGACCAAGCCGCCTTCAGTGTCCTCAGGATCTCTGAGGGACTCCCTCCAAGAAGTCATTGATAAGTGAGTGACTCAAGGTGCCCCAGTCTGGCATTCCAGTTTCCCTGAGGTCAAGGATTCACATGGTTGTTCATTCATTCATTCATTCATTCATTCATTCATTCATTCATTCAGTGGGTGTCATACTGAGCCCCTGCAGAGCTGAAGCAGAGATGGCATTGGCCTGTACTTTATTTGAGACCTCCCCAGCATGTCTCCAGTGGGAGTCCCTGGACTTGGAAGGCCTCAGCACTGCTAATAGGAAGCATGTCTTCCTGTTGAGGCCTATGTGAGATGGGAGGGGCCACTTTCCCACGCCTGGATCCTGTGAATCTGAGTGGGGTGGGCCAGTGGGGTGGTGATGCGCTCCTGGAGCTCACCCTGTGCCCTGAAGATCTGTCACTCCTCAGCTACGGATTGTTCCAGTAAACGGCAGCTGGATGAGGGCTGTCCAGTGGCACCTGTGACACTGGGGGACTGCCGGGGTCCACCAGCTGCAGCCCTTTAGGAAGCAGATTGGGTTGACCTCCTCAACTGCACACTGTGGCCCCTCGTGGAATTCTACCGGTTGATTCCTTTCTTGCACTTCCCCCTGCCCTCCTGGCCCCCAGGCACCAGCCTCTTGGCTCTGCACTCTCGAAGCGCAGATCCTTCCACCTGCAGTCTGCTCCCTTCAGCCTCCCCCTCCCCCGGTTTCTCTTTCTCCGACTGTGCATTCTGCTCTGGCTTTTGTTGGTAGAAGAAGGACCAACTTCTTCCTAGTTTTCCCGCCCCCCATGCCTCTGCTCTGTTGTCCTGCCCCAGCCTTCTCCACCTCCAGGCCTCTGCCCACGCGCGATCCCTTTGCCTAGCGTGCCTCCCCTCCCCTCTTCTTTCCCATCTTCCAATGACCCTTCCTTCGAGACTCATGGATCCTGGGGAGGACACTGAGGGAGCCTGGTCCCTTCCTCTTGGAATGACCTCTGAAGACGAGAGACAAGCACACAGACATGGCCCACAGTGACAGATCCCAGATCGGATGGGTGGCCTCTCTATTTATCTCCTTCCCAGGGACCACCTCGGCGGACACATGCAGGGAACACTATCTCCAGCCTGCCTTAGCCTTCCCCAGCCTTCCCTGAAGGCAGCCAGGTGCGGGGCTGAGAAGTGGCCCCTCCCCCTGTGGATGAGGCAGGAGTGGCAGTGTATCCCCACCTCTGTCCTCTGGAAATGTAAATAGGGACAGGATAGGTGGGACCAAGACTGATGCCACTCACCAGCTATGTGACCTCAGTCAGAGGCTCAAGTGTCTTCATTTATAAGATGGGAAAAATCAATACCTCTTGTAGAGGTATTATAAGAATAACATACAAATGAGATCCTGAATGTATGAGATATGTGCCTGGTACGCTACTGGGCACAGAATAATTCCTTAGCAAACAATACTAAATTATTGCTATTTTTATTAAGAGGAGAAAGGCTGGGTGAGGTGGCTCATACCTATAATCCCAGCACTTTGGGAGGCCGAGGTGGGCGGATCATGAGGTCAGGAGATCGAGATCATCCTGGCTTACATGGTGAAACCCCATCTCTACTAAAAATACAAAAAATTAGCCAGGCGTGGTGGTGGGCGCCTGTAGTCCCAGCTACTCAGGAGGCTGAGGCAAGAAAATCGTTTGAACCCAGGAGGCGGAGGTTGCAGTGAGCCGAGATCGTGCCACTGCACTGCAGCCTGGGCGACAGAGAAAGACTCTGTCTCAAAAAAAAAAAAAAAAAAAAACAGAAGAAGAGAAAAATGTGACTATGACTATCAATTTCCCAAATATGATAAAACACAGTCTTCAATATACAAAATCCTGCTGGACACGGTGGCCCATGCCTGTAATCCCAGCACTTTGGGAGGCTGAGGAGGGAAGATTGCTTGAGCCCAGGAGTTTAAGACCAGCTTGGGCAACATGATGAAACCCAGTCACTACAAAAAAAAAAAAAGAAAAATATTAGCTGGGTGTCCTGGCTCATGCCTGTAGTCCCAGCTACTGGGGAGGCTGAGATGGGAGGATTGCTTGAGCACAGGAGGTTGAGGCTATAGTAAGCCGTGATTGCATCATCGCATTCCAGCCTGGGTGACAGAATGAGACCCTGTCTCAAAAAAAAAAAAAAAAAAAATCCTAACTACAACTGTTACCAGAAAGGGGGTCCAATCCAGACCCCAAGAGAAGGAACTCATGCAAGAAGAATGTGAGGCGAATCCATAGGGAAAAGTGAAAGCAGGCTTATTAGGAAAGGAAAGGAATAAAGAATGGCTACTCCATAGGCAGAGAAGTAGCATGGACAGCTCAGCTGCTTATACAATTGTTAACTTCTTGATGATATGCTAAACAAGGGGTGGATTATTCATGATTTTTCTGGGAAAGGAGTGTTCAATTCCCAGAACTAAGGGAGTTCTCCCTTTTTTAGACCCTATAAGGTAACTTCTTGACGTTGCCATGGCATTTGTAAGCTGTCATGGCACTGATAGGAGTATCTTTTAGCATGCCAATGCATTATAATTAGTGTATAAAAAATGGGCAGTGAGGATGACCAGAGGTCACTTTTTTTTTTTGAGATGGAGTCTCACTCTGTTGCCCAGGCTGCAGTGCCATGGCATGATCTTGGCTCACTGCAACCTCCTATTTTTTTTTTTTTCTTTTTTTGAGACAGGGTTTCACTCTGTCACCCAGGCTGGAGTGTAATGGTACCACCTCGGCTCACTGCAACCTCTGCCTCCCAGGTTCAAGCAATTCTCCTGCCTCAGCCTCCCAAGTAGCTGGGACTATAGGCACGTGCCACCACACCTGGCTAATTTTTGTACTTTTAGTAGAGATGGGATTTTACCATGTTGACCAGACTGGTCTTGAACTCCTGACCTCATGATCTGCCCACCTCAGCCTCCCAAAGTTCTGGGATTACAGGTGTGAGCCACCATGCCCGGCTCAGAGGTCACTTTTGTCACCTCTTAGTTTTAGTGGGATTTGGGTGACTTCTATACTGCATGCTGTTTTTTCGGCAAGGTCTTTGTGACCTGTGTCTTGTGCTGACCTCCCATGTCATCCTGCCCCTTAGAATGCCTAACCTCTTGGGAATGCAGCCCAGGAGTTCCCAGCCTCATTTTACCCAGCCCTTATTAAAGATGGAGTTGCTCTGGTTCAAACACCTCTGACACAACTTTTTTTTTTTTTTTTTTTTTTTTTTTTTGGACAGTCTCCCTCTCAGGCTGGAGTGCAGTGGCGCGATCTTGGCTCACTACAACTTCTGCCTCCTGAGTTCAAGCGATTCTCTTGCCTCAGGTTCCCGAAGTGCACCACCATGCCCAGCCCCATTTTATTTTTTTAAATTGAAGCAGGTCTAAACCCGTGACTTCATTATTACTCTTTTTTTCTTTTTCTTTTTCAGAAATAGCCTCAGTCAGAGGCATTACTTCTTCGTGACACTTTGCTAACTACTGTAAGTGCCAAAAAGTAATCATAGTTTTTCTGAAAGTAAATTGAAACACCAAAGAAAAAAAAAATCTCATCCTCAACGGTCCTACCCTCAAAAACCCCTCAATTTGTTGCCATCCTCTTTATCACCTTCCTCTTCATCCTTACACTTCTCTATTTAATCTTCACTTAGGGAAGGATAAGGAACTTCCTGGGACTCTGGAATAAAACCAAGACAGACTAGGGAACACTGGGGTGGTTGGGCATACCTCTCCCCTTTGTGCCTCTAGTTGCCTTTAGCCTACTGTCTAAGGGACTACCCCCAAGGGTCATACTAATGAGGCTCCCTAATTACTAAATTAAGTGACCTTTCTTAGGCCTCACCTTGCAGCATGGATGCTGTTCATTAGCCTCAATTGTAAGAATGGGCCAGGCATAGTGGCTCATACCTATTATCCCAGTGCTTTTAGAGGCCAAGGGAGGAGAGATTGCTTGAGGCCAGGAGTTTGAGACCAGACAGGGCAACATAGCAAGACCCCATGTCTACAATTTTTGTTTTTTTTTAATTAGCTGGGCACAGTGGTGCGTGCCTGTGGTCTCAGCTACTCAGGAGGTTGAGGCAGAAAGATTACTTGAGCCCAGGAGTTGGAGGCTGCAGTGAGCTATGATTGCACCACTGCACAACCTGGACAACACAGTGAGACCCTGTCTCAAAAAAAGGAAAGTAAAAATGCATGCTCAGTGGAAAACATTCAAACCATACACAAGTAAGTGCGAAAAAATGTGAAGTCCACTCCCCTACACTGATCACACCCTAGCACAAGCCACAGTCTACCACTAGCAGATTCTAGTGGGTAATCTTCCCCACCAAGATTCTCCAGTGAAGATTAGTAGTAGTTCATTGGGTAATCTTCTGATTTTTTATGCATATGCACACACATAAATACTCCTTTTACCCAAATAGGCCCATGTTTTAAACTCTTCTGCAAAATAATTTTTATTTTATGTATTCTTAGAGATCTTGCCATAGCCGTCTACAGAGCTGCCTCATTCTTATTAACGGTGCTCAATATTTCATTGTTGGGATGTACTTGGTTCAAACAAAACAAAATTGCTTCCCTACAATGGACTGTTTTCTGGGATTTTTATTGTTGTTGTTGTTTGTTTTTTTGTTTATTTGTTTTGCTAGACGGAGTCTCGCTCTGTCGCCCAGGCTGGAGTGCAGTGGCGCAATCTCCGCTCACTGCAAGCCCCGCCTCCCGGGTTCACGCCATTCTCCCGCCTCAGCCTCCTGAGTAGCTGGGACTACAGGCGCCCGCCACCACGCCCGGCTAATTTTATTTTTGTATTTTTAGTACAGATGGGGTTTCACCGTATTAGCCAAGATGGTCTCAATCTCCTGACCTCTGATCCACCCTTGGCCTCCCAAAGTGCTGGAATTACAGGTGTGAGCCACCGTGCCCAGCCTGTTGTTGTTCTTTAATTAAAGACAGAGTCTCACTATGTTGCCCAGACCTGGCCTTGAACTGGGCTCATGCGATTCTTCTGCCTTGGCCTCCCAAAGTGCTGGGATTACAGGCACAAACCACTGCTCCTGGACCGATGGACACTTTTGAAAACTCTCTTCCCCTGGCCTTTGTGATATAATTTACATCCACAGTTTCCTCCCTCGGGGTCTTCCCCTCCACCCTCAGTCCAGAGCTGGCATTGCTGCCATGTTAGTGCTGCTAAGGGACAGCTTGAATCAATGTAAACTTTCTGAATTTAGAATTCCCGCCAGGCACAGTGACTCATGCCTATAATCCCAGCACTTTGGGAGTCCAAGGCAGGCGGATCACCTGAAGTCAGGAGTTCAAGACCAGCCTGGCCAACATGGTAAAACCCCTGTCTCCATTAAAAATACAAAAATACAAAATGGTGAAACCCCATCTCTACTAA
Organism: Rhinopithecus roxellana; assembly: GCF_007565055.1. Classification (NCBI taxonomy): domain Eukaryota; kingdom Metazoa; phylum Chordata; class Mammalia; order Primates; family Cercopithecidae; genus Rhinopithecus; species Rhinopithecus roxellana. Next base: position 75,947,396 of record NC_044567.1, read on the forward strand.
CAATATAAAAATTAGCCAGGTGTGGTGGTGCATGCTTGTAATCTCAGCACTTTGGGAGGCTGAGGCGGGTGGATCACTTGAGGTCAGGGGTTCAAGACTAGTCTGGCCAACATGGTGAAACCCGGTCTCTCCTAAAAATACAAAAATTAGCCGGGCATGGTGGTACATGCCTGTAATCCCAGCAGCTTGGGAGGCTGAGGCAGGAGAATAACTTGAACCCGGGAGGTGGAGATTGCAGTGAGCTGAGATCATGCCATTGCACCAGCCTTGGTAACAGAATAAGATTCTGTCTCAAAAAAAAAAAAAAGAAAAAAGGAAAGAAAAAGAATTCCCGGCCTTCCATGGTCAGGTTCTCAGCGCTTGTGCAAGCCAAGCTGAGCTCCTTGCCATTACCCATAGCTCTCAGTACTGCCCAACTGGGACTCTGCTCAGGCTTTTTTTCCTGCCAGGAGCACCAGCTTCCCAGGGGGCTGTCTCTGAGTCCCAACTCACACCTGTGGCCTTCTGGTTGCCCTCAGCTGGAAGAAGCCTTTTCTTCTAGCATTTTACTGCTGTCGTCCCTCAAACACCTCCAGAGCAGGGCCTTTTTGTTGCTGCACAGGTTCCTGCACAGTACTTTGGCCACGGTGGCCTTTGTTTTTGTTTGTTTGCTTGTTTGTTTGAAACAGGGTCTTGCTCTGTTGCCCAGGCTGGAGTGCAGTGGCACTCATGGGAGACTCAACCTCCTGGGCTCAAGCAGTTCTTCTGCCTTAGCTTCCCAAGTAGCTGGGATGACAGGCGGCGCCACCACTCTATTTTGTTGCTACTATTTTAGTAGGGGGTCTTCCTATGTTGCCCAGGCTGGTCTCGAACTCCTGGGCTCAAGGGCTCCTCCTGCCCCAGCCTCCCAATCCCAAGGTATTGGGATTACAAGTGTGAGCAGCTTCGAGGTTGGCATTTGGTATTATTTAGTAAATATTTGTTGAAAATGAAAAAAGAAAGCAGACAAGTGTTCCAAAGAACTTTTTTTTTTTATGGTAAGGCAATGAGAGTTACCCTTCTAGAATTTTACATGATGTCATGGTCATGAAAAACATATGGTTTTGAATTAAAATAAAAAAAAGTCATCCAATGTACTAGAAAAAAATTCCAGAAGTGATTTAAACTGTTATAAGAACTTAATGTGAGACACACCAGAAAAAACACACTAATAGGAAAAGGAATTTTTTTTTTTTTTTTTTTTTTTGAGACGGAGTCTTGCTCTGTCGCCCGGTCTGGAGTGCAGTGGCCGGATCTCAGCTCACTGCAAGCTCCGCCTCCCGGGTTTACGCCATTCTCCTGCCTCAGCCTCCCCAGTAGCTGGGACTACAGGCGCCTGCCACCTCGCCCGGCTAGTTTTTTTTTTTTTGCATTTAGTAGAGACGGGGTTTCACCGTGTTAGCCACCGTGTTGAGCCACCGCGCCCGGCCGGAATTTTTACTTTTAAATGTTATGAGGACGGCCGGGCACAGTGGCTCATGCCTGTAATCTCAGCACTTTGGGAAGCCAAGGTGGGCAGATCACGAGGTCAGGAGTTCGAGACCAGCCTGGACAACATGGTGAAACCCTGTCTCTACTAAAAATACAAAAATTAGCTGGGCGTGGTGGCATGTTGCCTGTAATCCCAGCTACTTAGGAGGCTGAGGTAGGAGTATTGCTTGAACCTGGGAGGTAGAGGTTGCAGTCAGCCGAGGTGGTGTCATTGCACTCCAGCCTGTGTGACAGAGTGAAACGCTGTCTCAAAAAAAAAAAAAAAAAGAAAAAGAAAAAGAAAATAGCCAGGGGTGGCAGTGGGCACCTGTAATCCCAGCTACTTGGGAGGTTGAGGCTGGTCTTGAACTTCTAACCCCGGAGGCAGAGGTTGCAGTGAGCTGAGATCATGCCACTGCACTCCAGCCTCGGTGAAAAAGCGAGAAGACTCTCTCTGTCTCAAAAGCAAACTAAAACAAAAACAAATGTTATGAGGACACCTGGATTACAATTAGAAACTTTAATTTCAGTTTATAGTTGATCACAGTTGAGGAAATTCAGATAGCAAGCTTTCACATAGAAAGTGCAAGGATTGGGCGGGGCGCGGTGGCTCATGCCTGTAATCCCAGCACTTTGGGAGGCTGAGGCAGGCGGATCACCTGAGGCCAGGAATTTCAGATCATTCTGGCCAACATGGTGAAACCCCATCTCTACTAAAAATATAAAAAGGAGCCGGGCGTGGTGGCGCATGCCTGTAATCCCAGCTACTTGGGCGGGGCGGAGTGGGGGTTGCTGAGGCAGGAGAATCACTGGAACCCTGGAGGCAGAGGTTGTGGTGAGCTGAGATTGTGCCACTGCACTCTAGCTTAGGCAACAGAGTGAGACTTTGTCTCAAATAAATAAAGTGCAAGGATCACTAGAAATGAGGGAAATTAGCTTTCTTTAACTACTTAATTAAACTAGCAAAAACAGAAAAGCTAGTATTGGCAGAGCTTAAGCAATGCTCCCGCCTAAGCTGCCTGAGTTGGGACTACATGCGTGAGCCACAGCCTTTAGTAGCAAAACAAATTGGAAACCACATGATGGATGATTTACATAACGTTAAGTGACGAATACATGGCTAATGATTCTTTCTTTTCTTTTTTCTTTTTTTTTTTCTTTGAGACAGTCTCGCTCACTCTGTCGCCGAGGCTGGAGGGCAGTGGTGCGATCTTGGCTCACTGCAAGCTCCGCCTCCCAGGTTCACACCATTCTCCTGCCTCAGCCTCCCTGGTAGCTGGGACTACAGTCGCCCACCGCCAAGCCTGGCTAATTTTTTTTTTTTTTTTTTTAGTAGAGGCAGGGTTTCACTGTGTTAGCCAGGATGGTCTCGATCTCCTGACCTCATGATCCGCCTGCCTCAGCCTCCCAAAGTGCTGGGGTTACAGGCGTGAGCCACCATGCCTGGCCTAACTTTTTTTTTTTTTTTTTTTTTTTTTTTTTTTATAGCAACAAGGTCTTGCTAATTTTTGTATTTTTAGTAGAGACAGAGTTTCACCATGTTGCCCAGGCTGGTCTCAAACTCCTGGCCTCAAGTGATCCACCTCAGCCTCTCAAAGCGCTGGAGTTACAGGCGTTAAGTCACCGTGCCTGGCCTGTACGTGCAATTTTTAAGTTCATTAAGAGAAAGATGAGCTGGGGGCGATGGCTCATGCCTGTAATCTCAGCACTTTGGGAGGCCGAGGTGGGCGGATCCGGAAGGTGGAGGGTGCAGTGAGCTGAGATGGCGCCATTGTACTCCAGCCTGGGCAACAGACCGAGACTTCGTCTCAAAAAAAAAAAAAAAAAAAGAAAAGAAAGATGGAGGCAATCGACTGCTCTAAAACCTTAGACCTAGAAACAGGAACCTGTCTGACAGTGGGGAGAATGACTCCCAGACAAACTAGCCTGGCTGAATGGAAGGACTCAAGAGGAAGCAGCTTTGCAGTCATCTTGGTCCCCAAGGAAAGGGGATTCTGGTATTACCCCATAAAAACTTCACCTCATTCCTGAAGGATCTAAGTATGTAAGGGCATTGATGATTTGCAAAGAGCTTGGAAGAACTGTTTATAATAGCAAAAACAAAAACGTATTTGGAAAGAAATATGGATAAACTATAGAGTAGACACAATGACATGTAACACGAATGGACCCCAGCTGAACGAATGGACCCCAGCTATTTGCAACAACATGGGTGAATATTAGAGACATAATGTTGAGTGGGGGGAAAGGTCCTAGAGGACTGCATATGGTACAATACTCTCTCAAACCACCGAAAAATTGAAAAAATTATACAGTGGGCACCCATATACTCTTCACCTAGAAGCACCACTTGTTAACATTTTGCCACATTTGCTTACCTCACTCTGTTTGTGTGTGTGTGTGTTGGGTCTGTTTGGTGAAACTTTAAAAGTTAGTTGTAGACATGACATTTCACACCTAAATACTTCAACATGTAACAACTAAAAACAAAGACATGCTACTATGTAACCATAATATCTACTCACACCCAAGAAATAGAGCGGATGCAAATTTTTTTTCTCATATGCAGTCCAGTCCATGTTCGGATTTCTCCATTTGTCCCAATAATGTCCTTTATAGCTGTTTTTTTTTTTTTTTCTTTGAGACAAGAGTCTTGCTCTGTTGCCCAGGCTGGAGTGCAGTGGCGCAATCTCGGCTCACTGCAAGCTCCACCTCCCAGGTTCCCACCATTCTCCTGCCTCAGCCTCCTGAGTAGCTGGGACTACAGGCACCCGCCACCATGCCTGGCTAATTTTTTCTATTTTTTAGTAGAGACGGGGTTTCACTAAAACCAGGATGGTCTCGATCTCCTGACTTTGTGATCTGCCCACCTTGGCCTCCCAAAGTGCTGGGATTACAGGCGTGAGCCACGGTGCCCGGCCTATAGCTGTTTTAAAATTCAGGATTCAATTAGGTGTCATGTCTCTTTAATCTCCCTTAATCTAGAATAGTTGCTTGGCCTTGTTGTCTTTTATGGCATTGCATTTTTGAGAATCCCAGGCCAGTTGTTTTGTAAAACGTCCCACAGTCTAAATTTGTCTGATTGTTTACTCGTTCCTGGATTCATATTAAACGTTTTTGGAAAGGGAATTCATGGGTGATGTTGTGTCCTTCCATTCCATCACACCAATGTCAGTTTGTTCCCTTACGCTAACTTTGACCATTTGTTTCAGCTGGTGTCTACCAGATCTCTCCACTAAAAAGGTACCCTTTCCCTTTTTCTGAGACGAAGTCTCACTCTGTCACCCAGGCTAGAGTGCAGCAGTGCGATCTCGGCTCACTGCAACCTCCACCTCCCATGTTCAAGCAATTATTCTGCCTCATCCTCCCAAGTAGCAGGGAATACAGGTGCCTGCCACCTGTAGAAATATGGATAAATTATAGAGTAGACACAATGAAATGTAACACAGTAGTGAACGAATGGACCCCAGCTATTTAGCCTAGCTAATTTTTGTACTTTTAGTAGAGACGGAGTTCCACTATGTTGGCCAGGCGGGTTGTGAACCCCTGAGCTCAAGTGATCCACCTGCCTCGGCCTCCCAAAGTGCTGAGATTACATGCGTGAACCACCGCGCCTGGCCTCCCCTTTGTATTTAGTAGATAACCTAAGGAATTTTAACCATAGTCTTAAAAAAGAAAAGTTCATAGTAGCCTTATTCATAGTAGCCAAAAACTAAAAACTAGTGCCAAACTGAAAACCACCCAAATGCCCACCAACAATAGAATGAATGAATTGTGGCAGCTTCACAAAATTGAGTATTAGCGATGAGAATGAACAAGCTCCAGTTGCATGCCACAGCATGGATGGAGTTCACAAACTGAGCCAGACGCTACTTCATACCATATGACCCAATGTATAGAAAACACCAAAATAGCTGGGCACAGTTGCTCACGCCTGTAATCCCAGCACTTTGGGAGGCCAAGGCAAGGTGGATCACCTGAGGTCAGGAGTTCGAGACCAGCCTGGCCAGCGTGATGAAACCCCGTCTCTACTAAAAATACAAAAATTAGCTGGGTGGCCAGGCGCGGTGGCTCAAGCCTGTAATCCCAGCACTTTGGGAGGCCGAGACGGGCGGATCACGAGGTCAGGAGATCGAGACCCTCCTGGCTAACACGGTGAAACCCCATCTCTACTAAAAAATACAAAAAACTAGCCGGGCGAGGTGGCGGGCACCTGTAGCCCCAGCTACTCGGGAGGCTGAGGCGGGAGAATGGCTTAAACCCGGGAGGCGGAGCTTGCAGTGAGCTGAGAAGATCTGGCCACTGCACTCCAGCCTGGGCAACAGAGCGAGACTCCGTCTCAAAAAAAAAAAAAAAAATTAGCTGGGCATGGTGGCAGGTGGCTGTAATCTCAGTTACTGAGGAAACTTTAGGCAAGAGAATCACTTGAACCTGGGAGGTGGAGGTTGCAGTGAACTGAGATCATGCTATTGCACTCCAGCTGGGTGACAAGAGTGAAACTCCGTCTAAAAAAAAAAAAAAAAAAAACACCAAAATAAAAGGCACAACTCATCTGTGCTGTTTGCAGTCAGAAGAGTGGTTACCTTTAGTGTGGGAGAAGGGTACTCAGTGACCAGGGAGGGTTTCAAATAAAATTTAAAAAGAACAACAAACAGGGAAGGGATCTGTAACAAACATGGCAACTAGCTCATATAAAACCATGAGAAAAACGCAGGAACCTGCAATAGTTTTAAGGCAATTAAGGTCAAAATAGATAAGACTACAAAAGATCTGAACAGAGTTCACCAAGAGGAAATGCCTGTGTCTAATAAGCCAATGGAAAATGTTTAAAATCACTAGCAAAACAATTTCACAACAGTGCCAGGAAAGATTGATATAATAATATGCTAAACATAACACTATAATTAGGAAATTATATTTGTAAGTAAAAGTAATAACTAGGAAATGATGAAATGAAATGTAATATCATGGAATAATATACAATCATTAAGATGATTTTTAAGGACAAAAATGATATACAATCATTAAGAATATTTTTAAGGACAGAAAAATCCCTTTGCTGAAATATTAAGTGAAAAAAGATCCAAAAATGTTTGCATGTGGATATATGCATGTATATTTATGTTTATATATGTGTATTACATGTGTGTATATATATGAATGGAAATATTTTGGATGTATAGATAAAATTGGTAGAAAAATCACAGCAAAATTAAAATTCTCTTACGTACTATGCTATATACTACATAATATATTATTTAACAGGGGTGATTGTGGTTGAAATTTTTCTGTTTTAAACATGTCTGGAGGCTGGGTGTGGTGACTCCTGTCTGTAATCCCAGCACTTTGGAAGGCTGAGGAAAGTGGATCACTTGAGGTCAGGAGTTTGGCCAGCCTGGCCAACATGGTGAAACCCTGTCTCTACTAAAAATACAAAAATTAGTCAGGTGTGGTGATGGGCATCTGTAATCCCAGTTACTTAAGAGGCTGAGGCAGGAGAACTGCTTGAACCCAGAAGATGGAGGTTGCAGTGAGCCGAGATCACGCCACTGCACTCCACCCGGGGCAACAGAGAAAGACTCCGTCTGGAAAAATAAAGAAAACATGTCTGGAGCCGGGATGCCTTTGCTCACGCCTGTAATCCCAGCACTTTGAAGGCCAGGAGTTGAAGATCACTTTGGGCAACATAGCAAGACCCCATCTTTACAAAAAATAAAAGTAAAAAATAAGCATGTTGCTATCTTGGGCCATGGAGTGGCAGTGGGCATCTTTTGCCTGCGATCAGTCACGTGATCCCAGGAGCACTCACGGCCTGTTCCCAGTACCCTCCTGTAATTGGTCCAAGGATGAGCATGTGACTCCTCACAGCCAGTCAGAGCCTCCCTGGGAGGGTAAGGGGGCCCTCTGGTGGTGTTTTCCAGCACAGCCCGCAGACCCTCCTTTGGGACTTAGGCGAGGGCGTAGGACTCCTCCCCGCTTGTGCTTGTGGGCGAGGATCAGCCTCCGAGATTCTGCGGAGAGACTCTCAAGGGGCACCAGGTGGAGCTGGTTCTGCGTCTGCAGGGAACCACCTGGTGGTGCTCACGTCTCCATTGGTAGCCCCCTACCGCGAGTTTTCTCCTCTTTATCTTTATGACTTAGCCAAGTGTTCACAGAAGAGGCAGGGGTGGAGGGTTCAAACGCTGTCGTACACGTTTGCTTTTCGAAGAACAACAGGACACAAAATTCTGCGAACATGAAATGACAGTACCTGGTACGTGACCCGAATGCAACTCTGAAGGGTGCCAGTAAGTTAGGGGATTGGCCTTTGGAAGGCTTCCTTCTTTTTAGAAACTATAATGTTTCCATATAATGTTGTTTGTGCAACAAATGAGAAATGGGAGACCCCATTATCATTTACTGATAGTAAATTTACATAAAGTAAGTAAATTTACATTTACATAAAGTAAGCCAGGGTCAGCATCAGATAATTCCATATAGCCCATATTTTAAACCTTCACATTCCTGCATTTCACAGATAAAAAAATTGAGCCCGAGAGGCTAAGAGACAGGATCACGTGAGCAAAGAATGCCAGGTCTGGTTCCTTTGAATGGTCCTCTAGAAACATTATATACACTCATCTCAATATCTAATATATATACACGCACATATATAATGTGCGTGTATATATACACTATTATATATGTGTGTATGTAATATATATTATTTATATACACACTATATATATTTTATATATATAATATGTGTGTGTGTATATATAATATATATATATTTTTGAGATGGAGTCTTGCTCTGTTGCCCAGGCTGGAGTGCAGTGGCATGATCTTGGCTCACTGCAGCCTCAATCTTCTGGGCTCAAGCAATCCTCCCATCTCAGACTCCTGAGTAAGCAGGATCACAGGTGTGCACCACCAACAGCAGCTAATTTTTTTTTCCTGTATTTTATGTAGAGATGGGGTTTTGCCATGTTGCCCAGTCTGATCTCAAACTCCTGAGCTCAAGCAATCCACCTGCCTCGGCCTCCCAAAGTGCTGGGATTACAGGCATGAGCCACCGCACCCGGCTTTCCCTGTATAAAACTTTATAGAGATGCTTTCATGTAGTTTCATAATGTTCTTCTTTCATTCAGCAATATGTCATCAATGCATTTCTGCCCAACACTTCTGTTGGCTACATAGGATTCTGTTGTGTGCGTGAACCATAACTTATCCCCTATTGGACATTTAGGTCATTCCTCTGTCCCTCTCTCTTTTTTTTTAAGAGACAGGGTCTCATTATGTTGCCCAGGCTGGTCTTGAACTCCTGGGCTCAAGCAATCCTCCCACCTCAGCCCCAAAGTTCTGGGTTTATAGATGTGATGAAACTGTGCTGGGCAGGTCATTTCTCGTTTTCACTGATAGAAGTGTCACTGTGTGCATCGTAGCACATGGACTCCTTGCTCAGACCTGAAGTCTGATGTGGATCCCTGTGAGGGTGAAAAGGTGGCTTTTGACCTATGCCAACTTGATGCCTCTGAAGGTACCCACTTCTTCGTTGTCAGCAGTGTCTGCTCCTTGGCACCAAGATCGGGTGGTTGTTCTTACCCATCTAGAGGCTCTCCCAGAAGGATCTTGTTTGGTTTACTCCTTTGCTCATCCTCTCCAAATGTTCTGGGTTTAGTGTCGAACTCTGCATATATGAGTTCAAGTCCCGCAGGGTTATGTTTGAAACAAAGGACAGATGCACACATATATCCTCCATCTCTTTTAAATTACCAAATACATTAATTGTAGAAAATACGAAGAGAAGAAAATAAAAATCAACAGCTATCTCGTAAGTCAGTCATAACCACTATTAACACCTGGGTATGTACAGTTGTTCTGGAACCCTGGTGTACCCCAGAATTGCTTGGGACTCTTGTTTACAATCTAGATATTCCGTCACTCCAAGATTCTAGTTCAGTAGACCTGCTCTAGGGCCCACATATTGGCATTGTCAATAAGCTCCCCAGGCGATTTCGACACCCAACTTTAAGAACAAGAATGCAAAAGCGTCTTTCTAGACATTACTTGATTTAAAAGAAAATAAAAATGAAGTTAGACTATATATTCATTTTTGCTTTTTTTTTTTTTTTTTTTTTTTTTTTTTGAGACAGAGTCTTGTTCTATTGCCCATGCTGGGGTGTAGTGGCGTGATCTCAGCTCACTGCAATCTCCACCTTCTGGGTTCAAGTGATTCTCCTGCCTCAGCCTCCTGAGTAGCTGGCATTACAGGCACATGCCACCATGCCTGGCTAATTTTTTGTCTTTTTGGTAGAGAAGAGGTTTCACTATGTTTGTCAGGCTGGTCTCGAACTCCTGACCTCAGATGATCCACCCACCTCGGCCTCCCAAAGTGCTTCTGTGTCTAAATACTCTTTATATGTTTCTATTGTGTGCATAGTATTCCATTAGATGAATATATTTCCATTTACTTAGTCAACACTAGATTGTTGGACATTAGTTGCTCCCCCATCATTGCTATTATAAATAGTGCTGTGTAGCTAAATCTTTATATACATTCTTAATTCTTTCCTTAAGTTAAATTCCTAGGAAATGAAATCTGGGGTCAAAGTGTTCGTTCTTTTGAAGGTTTTTGATAGATGCTGCCAATTTTTCCAGCAAAAAGGTTGCCCCACTGGGGCTACTACACCCATGAGCTCCCTTTGTGAGGAGCCGTAAGGTGAGACCATCCCATCCATGATCTCAGCCAGCCCTGCCAACCACCCCGTGGGCAGTACAAAGTACCTGCTCAGTGTACCTGCTAAGTGCTCAGTAATTGGTCTATGCAGTGGACATGAGGAGTGTTTTCTCCACTGACCAGAGGAGGACACTGAGAGTGGAGGGGTCAATGACTTGCTCAGGAACCGGGACTCAAACCCAGCTTTGAATCTAGAGCCTGATTTCTCTTCACAACCCCATTAATTTTTTATTGCTATTAGAGAGGGAAGAATAGGCCGGGCGTGGTGGCTCACGCCTCCTATCCCAGCATTTTGACAGGCCCAGGCGGGCAGATCACTTGATGAGGTCAGGAGTTCGAGACCAGCCTGGCCAACACGGTGAAACCCCATCTCTACTAAAAACACAAAAATTAGCTGGGTGTGATGGCGCACGCCTGTAATCCCAGCTACTCGGGAGGCTGAGACAGGAGAATTGCTTGAACCCGGGAGGCGGAGGTTGCGTGACTGCGCGAGGGTCCTAGCGAGGGTCCAGCCAACTCCTCCTGTCCCAGTGTCTGCCAGGCCAAGGGGTGTGGGTGCTGCCCCACCTCTTTCCACACTTTCCCTTCCAGCTGCGTTTGCGAGTGACCTCATTTTCCCTTTACAGCTGCCCTTGGAGTTTATTTCTGCAGAACCAGAATGTGGCTGAAAGAGCACACACCCGATCTGCCCTGGCCCTTCCAGAGAGCCCCATACTTTTCCCTGACACACCCTCCTGTTCTCCTTGCATCTCCCTCCTGGGAGACCTGAGGAGGGGTCCAGAGTTCAAAGACAGCAACAAATGGTGGTTGCAAGGGATTGGGCACCCATGGGAATTGGGGTCGGGGGAGGACTTTGCATCTGGACCGTGGGTTTATTTTTCTTTTAATTCTTCTGAAGAGCAGCTTACACACTGGAGTCCTTGGCCGTATTTCCTCTTATCGCTTCTTCCTATCCAGATTGCACTGTCTGCTAAGCCGGGTTCCCAGGCTCTCTGCTGTGAAACACAAACAGATTCTTGAGCTCACTGTCCAAAACTGGGCAGAGGCTCTTGCTTAAATATCAAAAGCAGTAATGGCCTTCCATTACTCCGTGCTCCCCAGGTACAGAGGGACAGGAAGCCTTCTCTCCCTTTGTCTTCCCAGAAACCCACAAGACAGGTCTTATTTGTGTCCTTCCCAAATCGAGGCTCGTGGAAGTGAGGCAGCCAATCCCAGGGCTCAAGCATCCAAGCAAAGGTGTGAACCTGGGTAGGTCCAGATTCTAGCGCTGCCCTCCCAGACCCTCCAACATGGTGCCTCCTGGAGGTGGGGGCAAGGCCCGGCTGATCTGTCATCGCAGAAGTTGGCAAGTGTTTAATCTTTGGCTAGAATTTTAAAGGGAAATCTTGAAGGTTCCCAAGCAAGAACGATTCTAAATTCACTTGACTTTAAAGAGTGCCATTGGGGTGCGGTGGCTCATGCCTGTAATCCCAGCACTTTGGGAGGCCAAGGTGGGTGGATCACCTGAGGTTGGAGTTCAAGACCAATCTGGCCAAGATGGCGAAACCCTGTCTCTACTAAAAGTACAAAAATTAGCCAGGCATGGTGGTAGGCGCCTGTAATCCCAGCTACTTGGGTGACTAAGGCAGGAGAATCCCTTGAACCCAGGAGGTGGAGATTGCAGTGAGCCAAAATTTCATCACTGCACTCTAGCCTGGGCAACTGAGAGAGACTCTGTCTCAAAAAGAATGCTGTGCTTTGCTTTTAGAACCAAACAAGTGATCCTTGAATGTTGCCACGTCAGGAGGGCAGGGAATCGCCAATGGGTGGAGCAACAGCTCATTAGGAAACGTGCCTTGATTTCTCAGTCATATTGTACCGTGTTTCAAACGTGTCTCATGTCTCCTATGCAGCATGTCACAGTGTCATTTGACATCAGTCATGTCTGCAGGGCAGCAGACCCCACTCCACCAATATGCACATGTTTTGTTTTGTTTTATTTTGAAATAGATGTAGCCCTCTTGTCATAATTTTTTTTTTAATTTTTTAATTTTTTTGAGACAAGAGTGTCACTCTGTCGCCGAGGTTGGAGTGGTACTATCTCGGCTCACTGCAACCTCCGCCTCCAGGATTCAAGTGATTATCCTGCCTCAGCCTCCTGAGTAGCTGGGACTACAGGCACACGCCACCACGCCCGGCTAAGTTTTGTATTTTTAGTAGAGAGGGTGTCTCACCATGTTGGCCGGGCTGGCCTCGAAATCTTGGCCTCAAGTGATCTGCCTGCCTCAGCTTCCCAAAATGCTGGGATCACAGGCATGAGCCACCATGCTTGGCCGTCATTCTTAATAGACACCAGGATACTGAAGAATGCTTTGCCACTCAGAAAAACAAGGGTACAAGTATGATACTATATATGGCCACTCTCATTCCACTTCAGTGTGTGTGTGTGGTGGGGGCACAAAAGGGATGGGTGGAGACTGTGGCAAGCTGGTGAGCCCACACCCCTCCCAGGTGGGCAGCTGCACCAGCTGTTGTGGCTGGCACCCTGCAGGCATGCTGCCTCCGACTGGAAATTCACATTTTTATGTGTAATCTCTCTCACACACCCTGAAGCCAAACACAGCTTGCATGTGGGCTATAATTTAAAATATGGAGGCTAGCTGGAGTCCGTTCTGGAATAAGCCTGCCTGACCATCCTTCCCAGCTCTTCCCCTTATTAACTGTGTTATCAAGATGTTAATCTCTCAGTTATTTAATACCTCAGTTTCCTTATCTGTTGAGAGCAGATCAGAATTTTACCTACATCTGAGGGTTGTTATAAGGATTAATGAAAAGCCTTGGAACCCAGTGTCTGGTGCCTGGAAGCGCATGGTTAATGCCTGGCATTCTTTGTGTCTCTTTTCACAAGCACAGGGTGACCACAGGTCCCAGTTTGCCGGGGGCGGGCCTGGTTCATGCTTGTGGTGCTGGTGTAATGATCACTAACTTGCCATTTCATTCTCGGTATTGACGTAAATGATATGGTTTGCCTAGAGAAGCAAATACTGGCATAATGCTGTTTAGGACTTTGATGAGGTTTAGACCTAATAAAAAGGCGGTGGTCCGGGTTCCTTGAATATCCCTAGGCAAGTCACCTAACCTTTCTGTGTTCAGTTTCCCCATTCTAAAGGATTGGCGAGATGAATTGTAAGATCCCTCCATTCACAGTCATTCTGTCATTTGACAAACATCTTTTTTTTTTTTTTTTTTTTTTTTTGAGACGGAGTCTCGCTCTGTCGCCAGGCTGGAGTGCAGTGGCGCGATCTTGGCTCACTGCAACCTCCACCTCTCGGGTTCAAGCAATTCTCCTGCCTCGGCCTCCCGAGTAGCTGGGACTACAGGCGAGCGCCACCACGCCCAGCTAATTTTTGTACTTGTAGTAGAAATGCTGTTTCACCATGTTGGCCAGAATGATCTCGATCTCTTGAGCTCATGATCTGCCCGCCTCGGCCTCCCAAAGTGCTGGGATTACAGGTGTGAGCCACTGCGCCCAACCGACAAACATCTTTCACAAGCTCAGACTCATAGCAAGCAAAGGTCCAGGGCATGGAGAGGCCAGGGGCAGAGCCTGGGTCCTCAGTGGGCGCTTGGCCAGTGAGGACCTCCAGTGTAGGTTGTTGGGAATCTCTACCTTTTTTGTCAAGTGTTACTTGAAAAACCATTACCAAGAAATTGAATGCAATGTTAATTTTTTTTTTCTTTTTCATGGAGACGGAGCCTCACTCTGTCCCCCAGGCTAGAGTGCAGTGGTGTGATCTGGGCTCACTGTAACCTCCTCCTCCTGGGTTCAAGCGATTCTCCTGCCTCAGTCTCCTCAGGCGTGCACCACCACATCCGCCACCACACCTGGCAAATTTCTGTATTTTTATTAGAGATGGAGTTTCACCATGTTGGCCAGGCTGGTCTTGAACTCCTGGCCTTAAGTGATCCACCTGCCTCGGCCTCCCAAAACGCTGGAACTAAAGGCTTGAGCCACTGCGCCTTGCCTGTTAATATTTTAAACCTCAGTGTCTCATGAACTAATCATTCCAGTTGAATACATTTCTCTACACATTTCTTTTATATGTGTGGGGGTATCTAAGTTTTTTTTTTTTTTTTTAATTCAGAAAACATAAATTTTCACTATGGAAAATTGTGAATTACAGAAAGGTCCAAAGATTTTCTTCATTTTTGTTGACTCTGCAATGAACTGGAGTGGCACCTGTAATATTTCAGCTTTCAGTTACTCCTCCCACACACACCTTGTAGACACTGTCAAAACCACATTTTAAAAAAGTGCTTTCCCCCAAATTCCTGTGGGTGTTTCCTAATAAAGTCACTCGCTCACTCACTGGTTTGTCCTCAATCAGCCAGGCGCGCAGTCCTGACCTGTCCACGATTTTAAGAAGGGACAGGCGCACGACACCCCCGCACGCAGGTGTGGTTTGGCAGAGGCTATCTGGACCTGCGTTATGGAGTGGTGGCCGCTGTCGGCGATGGGGTCCCCGCGAGGGCACGAGAGATTGCGTGGCCATGGCGAGTCTCTGCTTCAGCCCCCGCGCTCCGGGTCCCATTCCCGAATTCTGCCCTTAGCGGCCTGGTCAATGAGGTTGGATCGTGCTGGCCCAGAAAGCCACTTCCTGCCGCGACTGGAGCCAGCCGTCGTGAAAGCTCCCCCCACGGGGAAGGAAGTGGCTCTTGAGCTGTTTATTTTGGCTGCGGGCTCGCAGACGGCGCCGGGGGCAGCGGCCACGCAGACCGGGCATTTGTCTAGCTGGGCTGGGAGGCGGCAGAGCGGGGCGCGCCACAGATTGAGGGGCGCACGGCAGTGGAGGGAGGGGGGCCCAGTGGAGAGGGGGGCGCACGGTGACGGAGAAGTGGTGCCCCTTGGGGGGTGTGCAGGATGTCGTGGGGGGGAGGGGTGCTCCGTGGAGGGAGGGGTTAACGGTGGCGAGGGGAGGGGAGTACCGCAGATTGAGGGCGAATGGCGGCTTGGGGAGGGGCGCTCCGTGGAGCTGGGGGCGCACGATGGCGGGGGCAGGGGTGCCCCTCGGGGAGCAGAAGCAGAGAAGACTCGGAACTCCAAGGGCAGGTGGATCTGGGAGCCCCAGATCCTGGGCACTGGGTTGGGGGAGAAAGGGGTCAAGATGTGCCCGTCCACGGGATGCTCCGGCTCTGGGGATCCAGGCCTGGTGACCCCTAGTGAGGAAGAGCCAGTGGGAGGAAAGGGCCGGGCGCTGCCCGGAGCAGAGGTTGGAGGCGAGAGCGATCGCTGCTTGCTGTCGCGCGGCCGCTCTCCAGTTCTTCCGGCAAAGGGGGCCTGGGGGAGGACTGGCCGAAAATGTTGTGAGCTTTGGTCTGAAGTCAAAAGCCATCAGGGGATGAGATCAAACACCATGACATTGCGAAGGGGAAGGCCAGCGCAGGCGAACCTTTGCCTTCCCAGAGAACCCCAGGGGCTGGCTTACACCCAGCCCGCATTGCCCCCACCCGCGCCCCCACCCCCGGGGCGGGGTCTGCGGGATCAGCAAAACCGCGGGAAAGGTGACAGTCTCCTTCACCACCACCCCCTGCATTTAGTAGATGGAGGAACAGTCCCACCTCTCCACCCATTCCCTGCCACAGTGTGATTTAATGTCGTCCTAGAACACAGGCTACACAGTCTGCAACACAGAGATTTGAAGCGGGGAGAAAAGCATCTCTGGAAATGACTGGTGTGGGAAGTCCGCCACTGCTCTACAAAGGGTGGCCTGTGACAGCAACAGCTCAACCACTGGGGCTGTGTGTGTAGGTTTTAGGCACAAGCGCTTTAAGCTGTGGGAGGAAGGCAGTTTGGCCTGGATGGGATGGAGGGGCTGTTGGGGAGGAGGGAGGAGGGTGTGAAAAGTGGAAGGTGACCAGTAGAGGGAAACCCGCCATAGTTCAGAATGTCGGTGGGGATGTCGCACAAGTGGGCAGGGTACTGGGCTTCGATGTCATGTGAACCTCCCTCCTCCATGGAAGCGATGCACCCCTGGTCCAGCCCAGGATCTAATGTGCGTGCATGTATGTGGACACAGTCTCTAGCCAGGGGTGGTGCAGGGTGGGGTGCTGGGTCCCCAGAGTTGGCCCCTTAGCAGGGTGGGGCTGGCAGCTTCTGCTGACTCAGGGACATTTCCAGGCCTGGCCTCGAGGTTAAGCAGCTCATTGAAAACAGCTGCTCCTCTTGGCGGGCAGCCCTTTCAGGCGGCCTCTGGCTCTCCCTGGGATGAACCCTCGCCTCTGAGTGGCCTGGGGAGGGGCAGTGAAGGGAGAGAGGTTCAGAGGCTAGAGGCCACCCTGCCATGCCCTCAGGGATGGAACTGAGTCCCCTCCAGGGCTGGCCAGCTGGCCTCCAGCCCCCAGCTTTCCAGGAGCTAAGCCAGGTGGTCGCTGGGGCCTGCGTTCCTGCCTGCAGC
Organism: Rhinopithecus roxellana; assembly: GCF_007565055.1. Classification (NCBI taxonomy): domain Eukaryota; kingdom Metazoa; phylum Chordata; class Mammalia; order Primates; family Cercopithecidae; genus Rhinopithecus; species Rhinopithecus roxellana. Next base: position 75,964,037 of record NC_044567.1, read on the forward strand.
TTTTGCTCCTGCGGTTCGGCAGCTTGGACCGCCTTCCTTGTCCTTGGACCGCCTTCCTTGTCCTTGTCTCTGCTTGCAACGTTCAGGGTTTTATGTGACATGCCTCTCATTCAACACATATTTGTTGAGAGTCCACTGCATGCCAGGCACCATGCTAGAATTAACTTCTCATCTGCCTCCTTCATCTGTGATGTCTGGTGGAGAGCAGCTGTCTTATCTGAGGTCAGACCTCTGGCTGCGTCTGTGGATGGGCTGAGTCCGGGGAAACTGCAGAAATAGCTGAGAGTTTTGCTCCAGAGACACAAACTGTTGTCAAGCCTTTGCACTCAGTCTCCCGACTTCCCAAAAGCATTGTGTGCCTTGAAGCAGACAGGATGGGAGAGGAGGCCTCAGTGACCATCAGCAGGGAGGGAGGAGATGGGTTACTCAGTGTAGGGCAAGTTGCTTTAAAACCCAGTTGCCCATGAGCACAGGCATGTTTCCCAGGTGATGACCTGGATGTCTGAGAAGCAAGAAGTGTGGACTACATCAGAAATATTCCTATCAAAGTAGACACGGTGGCTCACACCTAGAAACCCTGCACTTTGGAAGGCTGAGGTAGGAGGATCAGGAGGTTGGGGCCAGGAGTTCAAGATCAGCCTGGGCAACAAAGCAGACCCCATCTCTACAAAAAGTAAAAACAACTAGCTGGGGCCAGGCACGGTGGCTCACGCCTGTAATCCCAGCACTTTGGGAGGCTGAGGCGGGTGGATCACGAGGTCAGGAGATCGAGACCATCCTGGCTAACACGGTGAAACCCTGTCCCTATTAAAAATACAAATAAATTAGCTGGGCGTGGTGGCGGGCGCGTGTAGTCCCAGCTACCGGGGAGGCTGAGGCAGGAGAATGGCGTAAACCCGCAAAGTGGAGCTTCCAGAGAGCCACGATGGCACCACTGCACTGCAGCCTGAGTGAAAGGGCAAGACTCCATCTCAAACAAACAAACAAACAAAAAACAATTAGCTGGGCATGGTGGCACCTGCCTATAGTCCCAGCTACTCTGGGGGCTGAGGTGGGAGGATCACTTGAGCCCAGGAATTCAAGGCTGCAGTGAGCTATGATCATGCCACTGCACTACAGCCTGGACAACAGAGCGAAACTCTGTCTCTTTTAAAAAAAGAGAGAGAGAAAGAAAAGAAAAAGAAAGAAAGAAATATTTCTATCACACTTCATTTATCTGGAAAGTTCATTTCTATCTATCACCTTCACCCCAACTGTGCAGGCTTAAACTTTTCCATGGATTGCTTCATGAGATCAGCCTCTCCAGCTTCATTATAAACGCATGAGGGCAGAGGCCGTATCTTCTGATTCCTAGGCTGGATTGCAGTGGCGTGATTATAGCTTACTATTGCCTCAGACTCCTCGGCTCAGTCAATCCTCCTGCCTCAGCCTCCCAAGTAGCTGGGATCACAGACACATGCCACCACACCTGGCTTTTTTTTTTTTTTTTTTTTTTTTTTTGAGACGGAGCATCACTCTGTTGCCAGGTTGGAGTACAGTGGTGCAATCTCAGCTCACTGCAACCTCCGCCTCCCGGTTTCAAGTGGTTCTCCTGCCTCAGCCTCCCGAGTAGTTGGGATTACAGGTGTGTGCACCACCATGCCCTGCTAGCTTTTGTATTTTTAGTAAAGTTTCACCATGTTGGCCAGGCTGGTCTTGAACTCCTGACCTTGTGATCCACCTGCCTTGGCCTCCCAAAGTGTTGGGATTACAGGCGTGAGCCACCGTGCTCGGCCTACACCTGGCTAATTTTTAAATTTGTTGTAGACATGGGATCTCACCATGTTGCCTAGGCTTGTCTTGAACTCCTGGGCTCAAACAGTCTTCCCACCTTACCCTTTCAAAGTGCAGGGATTATAGGCGTGGGCCACTGTGCCCAGCGTCTGGTTCATTGTTAATTTCCCTTACAGTGCTTCATAAATGATTATCATCCGTATGGGATAAGAAAGCACCTGAGGGAGCAGCCAGAAGGATGATTAGGAGAGTGGGCTGAGGGTCCAGCCTCCAGGCACCTCCTCTGAGATGGCCTTGGTGCTGCAACCAACCCAAGAGGCTGGTCTGACAGGTCAGAGGAGGTCCTAGAGCAGTAGCCTCCCAGGAGATAAAGAGAATGGGACAGAAACCTAATGCAGACAAGCTCATTAAGAAAGGGAATGCAGGAGTCCAGCTGGCTGCAGATGATCCTGAGTGATTCACAGAATGGAGGAAAAATCCTCAGGGATTCAGGGACAGGACATCCAGCATCTCTAGGGCTCACTTCCTCTCTTTCCATCTCTTTGTCCCGTTTCACTCTGCTTCTCTTTATATATTATCTCCTCATCGTAGGAGGCATGGCCATTGGCAGCCCCAGCCTAGCAATCTTAATAAAAAGAGAAAGCTTTATGTGTTCCAGGGGAGTTCTCTGATCAGCCCTGTTTGAGTTATGTGCCCCATCACTGTGGCCAAGGGGATAGACACTGTCATCAGCTCAAGAGTGAGCCTTGTGCCCACCCACACATCCACATAGCCAGAGGGACACGATACAAGGAGAACAAGAAGGGGATGGGAAGTTTCCTGGGCAGATAAAGGCAGCTCAGTGAGGTCACAGATTGTTATCATTGCCATGTCTTCATTGTAGAGCCCAGTGCCCTGCCAGACCATATGGTGATAAGGGCTGGGATCATGTCTGTATTGTTCACAGTACCCTCAGTGCCTAATGCCCTGCTGGCATCTATGAAATTCTCAGTACATCATTGTTGGATGAATGAATAAATGAATGAATCACACCCAGCCAGTGCTCAGTGTGCAGCTTCCTGCCTAGCTTCATTCATTTCTTCATTTACTCAATAAGAACATATTGAGCCACAGCTTGATGCATAGCACTGTGTTAGGTATGGGTTGATATTCTACAAAATATAAGAAGTGGTCTTTGTCCTTGGGGAGAAGAATCCCAAGATCCTTGTGAGGGGCCCTGCACCTTCTGTGGGGGGCACTTTTGCTCCCTGCACTGACACCTGATGCTCCCATGCATATGGATGAGGCTGGGGGGTGGGTGAGGCTGGAGGGGCCCTCTCTGGATGTGGGGGTGGGAGGGAGCATCAGTCCTCTGCACTCTGAGTTCCCTCTGCCCGCTTTGTATGTGCTTGATGAAGCACGGGTACAAAGAACACAGAGCCAGCTCTCAGCATGCCTTTTCTCTTTCCCCAGCAGTTCCAGCCCAGCCTGAGCGTGCACTCCCCCTCCACTAGGCCTTGGAGAAAGAGCCTCTTTTCAGTGAGGGCCCAGGCCCACCGGCCACTTCGGGTGGAAAATGCTCTTCCAAGCAACCCCTGATCCCGGCTTGGCAGAGTCCCCCCAATCCATCTACAGGAATCCCCCTCAGCCTCTCCTTTGCTTTGCAGAGCTCCTGCATGCCTCTCCTCTACTTTCTGATTCCTCAGCCTTTTCTCATTTGCTGCCAAATGAGAAAATGCAAGAGATTGCCTTTGTCCTCTTTTGCTGCCAAATGAGAAAATGTGACCTCCGTTCTTCACTCAGTGCCTCCTCCACATTGCAGTCTTCAGACTCTGCCCAGCGGAGTCTCTCGGCCCTTGGGAGGCACAGAGCTCCTTGCAACGCCCCCAGACACCTGGAATTTTAAAGGCTTGTTTGCTCTTATGCCCAGCAGTTCTCCTCTAACTGGATTACAAATCCTGTGAGGGGAGGGACGGTGCTGCGAGTTTCCTTGTGGTCCAGTATTGCCTGGAACATGCCGTGCACCTAGCAGAAAGTTGGGTGGATTTGAACCCAGAGCCTAGGATGTCAGAGGGAGGAGGGGCCTCGAAGTTGTGCCTCATGTGACAAAGGGGGAAACTGAGACCTGAAAGTTACTTCTGTTGGACATTCTAATCCCATCCCCTTTCTGGGCTTCAGTTTCCTCTCTGTCAAGTGAGGGGAGGTTGGCCTGACCCGGGGAGCAGCCCTCCCGACTAACCTGGGCCTCTTTTGGACTCTTCATTCACCGTTTGCTACAACTGCTACAGCCCACCTGGCATTGATTTAGCACACTTGTGGATTTTCTGGCTGGGGAGCAGAGGAAGACAACATCCTCTTGGGCTGTTGTGGGCTCACGTGAAGTTTTGGGCTTCATTTTCCTGTCCTATCTCTGAGAAACATCTACAAAACAAGCAATAATTTTTTCCTTTTCTGGCCCCAGCCTCCTTTAGCTACCTCCTGCCAAGGGCCATTTTCTGTTAGTACTGCCTGGAGTAGAGTTTCTGAGCACCAGATACCTACTCCTTAAAGGAAGCTTGGGCAGGCATGGATCAAGTCCTGGAGCTGGTTTATGGTTTCTGGTGGGTGGCTGAAAGGTGACCTAGTCTGTTTGGGCTGTTATAACACAAGACCATAAACAGATGGCTTGTAAACAATAGAAATGTATTTCTCACGGCTTTGGAGTCTGAGAAGTCCAAGATCAAGGTCCCTGCAGATTCAGTGTCTGGTGAGGGCCACTTCCTCGTGGACAGCTATCTTTTCACTGTACCCTCACATGGTGGAATAGGCGAGGGTCTCTCTGGGATGTTTTTTATTAGGACACTCATCCTATTCATGAAGGCTCTTCGCTAATGACCTAAGCACCTCCCAAGGACCTCACATCCTAATGCCATCACCTTGAGGGGTTAAGATTTCAACACAGGCCAGGCATGGTGGCTCACTCCTGTAATCCCAGTACTCTGGGAGGCCAAGGTGGGAGGCTCACCTGAGGTCAGGAGTTTGAGCCTACCCTAGCCAACATGGTAAAACTGTGTCTCTACTAAAAATACAAAAATTTGCTGAGCGTGGCCTCTAGTCCCAGCTACTTGGGAGGCTGCGGAGGTAGAAGAATCACTTCAACCCGGGAGGCAGAGGTTGCAGCAGTGAGCAGAGATCGTGCCACTGCACTCCAGCTGGGGCAACAGAGCGAGACTCCATCTCAAAAAAAAAAAAAAAAAAAGATTTCAGCACATGAATTTTTGGAGGTTAATACATTCAGTTCACTGCAGGAGGGAAGGAGCAGGTTAAGGGCAGAGGACCCAGAGATTAGCTGTGGCAGTTGTCCTAGGGGTACTTTAGGAAGCTCACTTTGTCCTGCCCAGAGAGTAATCGCATCCCAGTGCTGTTAGAGGACAGAGGGACAGGGTCCCTGCCCCAGCCTACACTCCCACGCTGGTGTTTTGAGCATCAGTGACAGGAGCTGTGCTCCTGGCTGTTGGAACAAGGAGCAGAAAGATAGGCTGGTTGTTTGTGATTATTATCTAGGCATGAAATTTGTTCATTCATGCATGTGTTCATTTGTTCCTTCAGTATTCAAGCATTACTCTGTGTCAGGCAGAGCTCTAGGTGCTGGGGAAGACAGCACCTAGTGGTGGAGAAGACAGGAAACAAGAGCGTGTCAGATAGCGAGTTCTGGTTCTGGAAGTGGCAGAGTAGCTTTTGTCAGTCTAACTCTCTGGCCAAGAATGCTTATAGACTAAGGGGAAAACATAAAATATGGTGATTACGGTGATTTGAAGGCAGTGGACAGCAATTAAAACCAGACAGATATACAGAGGAAAAAGTCCTTGAAAGTAAAAAGTAAACCTGGCACATTTAACCAGCTTTTCCCTGAGCATACTGCCTGGTTTGAGGAGCTAACACAGAAAGTGGCAGTTTTACTGGTTAGAGCTTGGGGCCACTAGAAAGGCTAACACTGAGAGGGAAAATCCTGGAAAGGAAGGAGCCATAGAAATTCCTTCTACAGATTCTCCTTAAATCCTTGGTGACTCCTGAACTGTGCATTTTGCAGGGCAGGGCTCTAAGCAGCCCAGCAAGAAACAGAAGCTGCGAGGCAGAGGTTTCAGTTGCTACCTGGTGCTGAGGAAACAGACTTTAAAATTTAAGTTCCACCAAGTTTGAGGGGCTTAGTAATCACCTAAGGTTTTCTTTCGAAATCCCAGAAGGGCCTCACCTTATGATTAAATCCAAGGTTAAGAGCCACATCTGAAGACTAAAGGCAAAACTCAAACAACCCCGCCCTAGCAAAGCTTAAAACCAAACCTCCACAGGAGCAAGGTAATCCACTAGTAATTTAACTGCCTGCCATAACAAAACCCAGCATTCTTTATAGGAAGATTTTTTTTTAAATCCAGATTCCCTTTAACATATCATCCCTGACGTTCCGTATACAACAAGAAAGTCCAGACTCTTTATGACGTTATCCACAATGTCCAGCATATAATAAAAATTTGCAGATAGTAGGCAGCAGGAGAAGATGACCCATAAGCAAAAGAAAAAACAGTCAGGCCGGGCGCAGTGGCTCAAGCCTGTAATCCCAGCACTCTGGGAGGCCGAGACGGATGGATCACGAGGTCAGGAGATCGAGACCATCCTGGCTAACACGGTGAAACCCCGTCTCTACTAAAAAATACAAAAAACTAGCCGGGCGAGGTGGCGGGCACCTGTAGTCCCAGGTACTTAGGAGGCTGAGGCAGGAGAATGGCGTGAACCTGGGAGGCAGAGCTTGCAGTGAGCTGAGATCCGGCCACAGCACTCCAGCCTGGGCAACAGAGCAAGACTCCGTCTCAAAAAAAAAAAAAAAAGAAAAGAAAGAACAGTCAATAGATGCAGACTCACAGGCAACCCAGATGTTGAAAAAAATCAGATAATAAATGCCATGAAGAGCATTATAATCAAGTGATATGATAGAGAGTAACTGTGGTCACTTTAAGATTGGGAGGCCAGGAGGGTCTCTCTAAAGATGTTACCCTTTTTTGTGGTTTCAAATGTGAAATGCCAGGTAGAGGAAATAATGCACAGCCCCAGAGGCAGGAAAGAGCCAGGCTTGTTCAAGGAAGAACAAGGAGGTCAAAGGGACTTGAGCAAGGTGGAGTAACAAGATTTGAGATCAGACCATTAGACAGGACCAGATCATGTTAAATTGTGGCTCATAGTAAGAGGCTGAATCTCACGTGAAGAATGATGAATCATCTTTGAAGTAATTCAAGCAGGAGGAGGACTTACCTGCCTCCTGGTGTTGTTGTTTCCCTTTTACTATGAGTGAGGCTGTCATTTCAAATTTTTTAAAATTTTTGTTTATTTATTTTTTTTGAGACGGAGTCTGGCTCTGTCGCCCAGGCTGGAGTGCAGTGGTGCAATCTCGGCTCACTGCAAGCTCCCCCTCCCGGGTTCACACCATTCTCCTGCCTCAGCCTCCGGAGTAGCTGGGACTGCAGGCGCCCGCCACCACGCCTGGTTAATTTTTTGTATTTTTAGTAGTGATGGGGTTTCACCATGTTGGCCAGGATGGTCTCGATCTCCTGACCTCGTGATCTGCCTGCCTTGGCCTCCCAAAGTGCTGGGATTACAGGCGTAAGCCACCGCGCCTGGCCATCATTTCAAATATTTAAAAGGCAATTGCACTTTCTTTTTTTGCTTTCTATTCATATCTCTTCTTCATTTTCTGCTGCATTGTTGATACTTTCCTTAAATTTCATGTATCTAGTTTTTTGGTAGAAGCTCTGCTTTCTTTTCTTTTCTCTTTCTTTTTCTCTCTCTCTTTCTTTCTCTCTTTTCTTTTCTTTAAGACTAGTAAAGTCAGAAAGGAGGAAAGAGTAGAACAAAGAGTTTGGTCTGTAACTGAATGTAAACAACCAATTGAGATAACTCACCACTTTTGGACCCGCCAGAAGCTCTTTTAATATTGTGGACTTAACTGTTTGCCTCTAATAAGGTACATATATTTTTGTCATTTATTTGAATTTTGACCTTGCTGATGGCATTATATGTTGCCATGAAAAAAATCTTTTTTTGGGAAAAAAGTTCTTATGCCATTGAATTCATCACTGTTGTCTATGACCTTCAACACTCCAATAATATTTTTAATTTTTTTCTAGGACTGATTTATATCTTTAAAAGATTATTCTAGGCCAGGTGTGGTGGCTCATGTCTGTAATCCTAGCACTTTGGGAGTCTGAGGCAGGCAGATTCCCAGAGCTCAGGAGTTCAGGACCAGCCTGGGCAACATGGCGAGACACTGTCTCTTTTAAAAATACAAAAAAATTAGCCAGGCATGGTGACGTGTGCCTGCAGTCCCAGCTACTCAGGAGGCTGAGACAGGAGAATTGCTTGAACCTGGGAGGCAGAGGTTGCAGTGAACCGAGATTGCGCCACTACATTCTAGCCTGGGCAACAGAGCCGGACTCTGTCTCAAAACAACAACAACAACAACAACAAGATTATTCTGACTGTTGTCTTCGGAGAATGGACTATAGAAGGATGATAAGATCAGCATGGGGGAAGAGAGAGAACTTGAGATTTGGACCCAGGAGACTAGAGTCACATTTCAGCTCCTTCCTTTAACAGTCTTATGACTCTTGTCATCAAATTCCTTCACCAGCCTCAGCCAATTTCTTTACCAATAACATAGCATAATGCTGACCATTTATAGTCTTCTTACTGTGCCAGACCCTGTTCCAAGTGCTTTACATGTATTATCTCATTTCATCATTACCAGAGTCTTAAGATGAGGAAACGGTATAGAGAAGTGAAGCACTTTGCCCGAGTCCCATATTCAGTGGCAGAGCTAGAATCGAAATACTAGCTGGCAGGCATGGTGGCTCATGCCTATAATCCTAGCACTTTGGGAGACTGAGGTGGGTGGATCACCTGAGGTTGGGAGTTTGAGACCAGCGTGACCAACATGGAGAAATCTTGTCTCTACTAAAAATACAAAAAATTAGCTAGGTGTGGTGGTGCATGCCTGTAATCCCAGCTACTCAGGAGGCGGAGGCAGAATTGCTTGAACCCAGGAGGCAGAGGCTGCGATGAGCTGAGATTGCACCATTGCACTCCAGCCTGGGCAACAAGAGTGAGACTCCATCTCAAAAAAAATAAATAAATAAAAAATAAAAAAAGAAAAGAAAAGAAAAAAGAAAAAGAAAATAAACACTAGCAATCAGATTCATCACTTCAAGACATGAAAAGTATCCTGGGGAGCTAGTGACTAGTGGATGCAAAAGTTCTTTGGAGATTGGATGTACTCCATATGTGTGTTGTGTACGTAAGTGGCAGCCAGGGAACAAGAGGAAGGTGATAACATGTGGATGTCCCACAGATCTGGGTTTGCTTACTGGCTGTGTGACACTAGGAGTAGGTCACTTCATATCTCTAAGACTCAGTCTGTCTGTCTTTTCTTACCTTCCTTCCTTCCTTCCCTCCTTTCCTCCCTCCCTCCCTCCCTCCTTCCATCCATCCATCCCTCCCTACCTCCTTCCTCCCTTTCTTCCTTTCTTTCTCTTTCCTCCTTCCTACCCTCCCTTGCTCCTTCCTTTCTTTTTCTTCACTGAAACATAACTCACATATAGAATTTACCCATTCAACTCATATACTCATTAAAACCTATATTTAATTGGGATTTAGTTTATTCACAGAGTTGTGCAACTATCATGACAATCTAATTTTAGAACATTTTCATCATACCCCCAAACTCTTTAGCAGCCACTCCCCATTCTCGTCACCCACAGGCAACCACTAATTTGCTTTCTGTCTCTATGCATTGAAGCCTCATTTCTTATTCTGTAAAGTGGGTGTGCTGTGGTGCAGGGGCAGGTTGGATTTCCCCAGTGACTTCTACAGAGGGCGCCTGCTCAGCGAAGAGATAGGTGGAAAGAGGAAAAGTTGAGGAAGCCAAAGAGTTAAATTGCTGTCTAAAAATTAAGGCATGAAATAGTTCAGGGGTGCGGTGAGTGGTTTGGGAAGATTCAAAGAAGGAGGAAAGGATGGCACCAGTGCAAGGGGCAGGGGGAAGGGTGAGATAAAATGCCTCTGGACCAAAGAAGAATTTTGGCAGAAAAACCACGCCATATAATAGAGACTGAGATTGAAGTTGCAATGTGGTGTGTGGTGTATGGTGCAAATGCCTCCACCGCTCCTCATAAAATCTTCAGAAAAGTATACAGGTGACATGCGGGGTGGGAGTTGGGTTTGCTTTTGAGGGTGGTACAGAGGACTGGGTCCTCCCTCCAGGTGAGCAGGGCTAGAACAAAGGTGGTCCTGCAGGCCTCTGCCTCATCTGGCCACAGGGGCATAGCACTGCCACTCATTTCCACCTCAGAGGGTTGGTAGTGAGGACTGAGTGATTTAACGTATGAGTGAAGGCTCATGGTAGGTGCCTGTCAGCCACACTGGTCATCAAGGGCCAACCAGGAGAGCCCCTGTGATGCCTTCGTGTCCTGCCTTCCCTTCCAGAACCCAACGTCTTCCTCATCTTCAGCCATGGACTGCAGGGCTGCCTGGAGGCCCAGGGCGGGCAGGTCAGAGTCACCCCAGCTTGCAATACCAGTCTCCCTGCCCAGCGCTGGAAGTGGGTCTCCCGAAACCGGCTCTTCAACCTGGGTACCATGCAATGCCTGGGCACAGGCTGGCCAGGCACCAACACCACGGCCTCCCTGGGCATGTATGAGTGTGACCGGGAGGCACTGAATCTTCGCTGGCATTGTCGTACACTGGGTGACCAGCTGTCCTTGCTCCTGGGGGCCCGCACCAGCAACATATCCAAGCCTGGCACCCTTGAGCGTGGTGACCAGACCCGCAGTGGCCAGTGGCGCATCTACGGCAGCGAGGAGGACCTATGTGCTCTGCCCTACCATGGTGAGGGGCTGCTTGCAGGCGAGAGGGTGGGGTCCCCAGTGCCCAGGGGACTGGAGCCATGAAGGACAGATTCCTGGTGACAAGGCCTTTGGCCTCTGTGGACCCTTGGCAGTCACATCTTTAATTATAATAGGAAGCATTTTTTAATAATTAAGAAAATTAACTTCAGGCCAGGTGTGGTGGTGCATGCCTGTAATCCTGGCACTTTGGGAGGCCAAGGTGGGTGGATCACTTGAGGTCAGGAGTTCGAGACCAGCCTGGCCAACATGGAAAAACCCCGTCTGTACTAAAAATACAAAAATTAGCCAGGTGTGGTGGAGCATGCCCGCAGTCCCAGCTACTTGGGAGGCTGAGAAAGGAGAATCACTTGAACTCAGGAAGTAGAGGTTGCAACGAGCTGAGATTGTGCCACTGCACTGCAGCCTGGGTGACAGAGCAAGACTTTGTCTCCAAAAAAAAAAAAAAAAAGAAAGAAAAGAAAAGAAAAAAAAAAAGAAAATAAAAGCTTCAAAGCATTTAATTTATTTTTGTAAAAATTGCAAAATACATGCTTGTAAAGTCTTCAAATAGTATACAAGTATATAACATAAAATTAAATGAACATTTCCTTCCCCCAGGCCCACTCTCCAGGGGAAACCCCATTGTAGCCCCCATGGTGTCTTAATGCCTGTCTTGCATGTGGTGAATGGGGCCAGAGTCACCCAGTGAGGGGCTGGCCTCTTGTGGTGGACAGCCCCATCCTGGGGGGCCTTTCCTGGGAGACTCCCTGAGTTCCAAGATAGAACTTTGTGGGGACACAGAGCCCATGGGCTGGGTAGCTGAGCAGAGAATCCATCGGGCTCAACCCTCTGTGGATGACTTGGAGGCTCCCTCGCCCAGCTGGAGTTTGAACGGGCATTAGGGGTACTGGGGAGCCCCTTCCCAGCCCTATGAGGTGTGCAGTAAGACTTCTCTCTGGTTCCTGGGCTGACTCAACAGCAGAAGGAGCCTTAAAGCCATTATGGGGTGCCATTGCCCCTCCCACGTTCTGCCGACCCCTGCGCACACCCAGCTCCCTGGGTTTTAGGGGATTTCTCCTGAGGCTGGAGGGGTGGGGCAGCCTCTGGTGTCCAGATGCCAAGGGCCTGGCCCTTCTCCACCCCCCGCAGAGGTCTACACCATCCAGGGGAACTCCCACGGAAAGCCGTGCACCATCCCCTTCAAATATGACAACCAGTGGTTCCACGGCTGCACCAGCACCGGCCGCGAGGACGGTCACCTGTGGTGTGCCACCACCCAGGACTACGGCAAAGACGAGCGCTGGGGCTTCTGTCCCATCAAGAGTGAGAGCGGGGGGATCCTAGAGGGAGGCTGGTGCTGAGGGCCCGGGCCCAGGATGAGACACTGCTCCCTCCCCTACTAGTGCAGCCTTTTGGTGGGGGAGGGATCCCGGAGGGGGCCTGAAGGAGAGGGCTGTCGTGGTGGCAGGTAACGACTGCGAGACCTTCTGGGACAAGGACCAGCTGACTGACAGCTGCTACCAGTTTAACTTCCAGTCCACGCTGTCGTGGAGGGAGGCCTGGGCCAGCTGCGAGCAGCAGGGCGCGGATCTGCTGAGCATCACGGAGATCCACGAGCAGACCTACATCAACGGTGAGCCGGGGCCTGATTGCCTGCTTGCGCCTCTGGAGGGCCCCGGTCCTTTCAGCTTGGGGGCTGAGGACAGGGCGATGGGAGGGCGGGAGGCTGGGGCTGGGGGTCCTCTGTTCAGTGTCCCCCCTTGCTGTCAGGCCTCCTCACTGGGTACAGCTCCACCCTGTGGATCGGCCTGAATGACTTGGACACGAGCGGAGGCTGGCAGTGGTCGGACAACTCGCCCCTCAAGTACCTCAACTGGGAGAGTGGTGAGGCACAAGGTTGGGGGCGCAGGGCAGCTTAGGAGCCCCGGGGGCTCTTGGCCTCCCATGGACTCCTCTCCTCGTGTCCTCCTGCAGAGGGGCAGTGTGGGTGGGGGAAGCATGGACCTCCACCCGCCTCCCCGGATTGCGCCCCCCTAGCTCATCCAGAGCGGCGCTGCCCCAGGCCTCAAGTCTTGGTGCCAGCCTCCACTCACCTCTTTAGCCACCACTGTGGGTAGCGGGCGCCAGCGCACCCAGCAGCCTGGCCGGGGAGGCGGGGGCGGGGCTGGTACTTGCTGCCCGGTAGAAGGTTCAAGGCGATTTGCACCCAGGTTAAAAAGCAAGGAGGACTCCGTGGTCTGGGGCGGAGCTGGAGCTGAGCCGCAGGCTTCCGGAGCTGAGCACCAAGCTTCCTAAACTGGCTCAGGCTTCCGAGGGAGCAGAGGGAGGTAGGAGGTTCTGAGCTGGGCCCCAGGAGCCACGGTGTGAGCTTCTCTCTCCTGGGGTGCTGGCGCCCTGCCCTCCCCACAGACCAGCCGGACAACCCCAGTGAGGAGAACTGTGGAGTGATCCGCACTGAGTCCTCGGGCGGCTGGCAGAACCGCGACTGCAGCATCGCCCTGCCCTATGTGTGCAAGAAGAAGCCCAATGCCACAGCAGAGCCCACCCCTCCAGGTGAGCCAGGGACTGCACCACAGGGTGGGGAGGGGCTCCCAGGGCCAGGGACACAGCCACAGAGCTGTGGCAGGCCCAGCCTCTCCTCCGGTTACCACCGCAGCACAAGGGGACTCTGATCCTCTGACTCTTATTTCATTGTTCAGTTAAAGTCTGAGCAAATTGGAATATGTCATTAATTCATTTGGGGAACATGTGCTGAGATCTGTGTTAAATGCTGGCAATACTGTTCCCTCGTAGAGACCACAGTCTGCTGGAGGTGACAGACATCTCAATGCACATTTAGACTATCCCAGGTCATGATTATAGAAATATGGATAAGTGTTGGAGGAGCATAGAGAAGAAACTGATTCAGTTTCTGAGAGTTAAGGAGGGGTTTATGGAAATAATATTTGATTTGGGCCTTTCAAATTGAGTGTAAGTTTAAAAGATATAAAGAGGTGTGGGGGAAGGGCATTCCTGGCAGAGGGAACAGCATATGCAAAGGTATGGAGGCTTAGAAATACACTGCAGCGTGAGCGGAGATGGCACCACTGCACTCCAGCCTGGGCGACAGAGCAATACTCCGTCTCAATTAAAAAAAAAAAATACACTGCAGCTTTAAGGGATGGTGAGTGATGGCCAGGCACAGTGGCTCACACCTATAATCCTAGCACTTTGGGAGGCCAAGGCAGGAGAATCGCTTGAGCTCAGTAGTTCGAGACCAGCCTGGACAACATAGTGAGACCTTGTCTCTGCAAAATATTTTTTTTTTTTTTTTTTTTGAGACGGAGTCTCGCTCTGTCGCCCAGGCTGGAGTGCAGTGGCCGGATCTCAGCTCACTGCAAGCTCCGCCTCCCGGGTCCACGCCATTCTCCTGCCTCAGCCTCCCAAGTAGCTGGGACTACAGGCGCCCGCCACCTCGCCCGGCTAGTTTTTGTATTTTTTAGTAGAGACGGGGTTTCACCGTGTTAGCCAGGATGGTCTCGATCTCCTGACCTCGTGATCCGCCCGTCTCGGCCTCCCAAAGTGCTGGGATTACAGGCTTGAGCCACCGCGCCCGGCCAAAATATTTTTTAAAAATTAGCTGAGTATGGTGATGCATGCCTGTCTACTAGGGAGGTTGAGGTGGGAGGATTGTTTGAGCCTGCAAGGTTGAGACTGCAGTGAGCTGTGCTTGCACCACTGCACTCCAGCCTGGGCAACAGAGCAAGATGATGAGACCCTGCATCAAAAAAAAAAAAAAAAAAAAAAAAAAAGAAGAAGAAGAAAAGAAAAGGAAAAGAAAGAAAGAAAAAAAGAAAAACAAATGGATGGTGCCTGTTGCAGTTTGGGTGGAGTATAGATTCTAACCACTTCAAGTATGGTCCTCCAACCAGCGGCGCAGCATTCCCCGAGGGCTTGTTAGAAATGCACAGTCAGGCCCGCCCCAGAGTAATTTAATCAGAACCTGCATTTAACAAGATCCCCAGATGATTCATGTACAGGTACAGTTTGGGAAGCCCTGGCTTAAAGGGCATGGTGAAGAAAAGGCAGGTTGCAGCCAGTCTCTGCAGGGTCTTGGCTGCTGGGCCAAGTTTGGGTGGGGCCGGGTAGGCTGTGGGGAGACTTTGCAGGTGTTTAAGCCAGGGAGCGTCTGGTTCTCGTTTGTGATCAGAGACAGCTTTAGGGGCCTTGTGGAGGAGTTGGGGCAATGGTCAGGGTCTGCTTTGGGGATTCTGCCCCTTACTGCTGTGTGGCCCTGGGCAAACAGCTTAGTCTCTGGGGTGCAGAGTCCTCATTGTAAATGGAGAATAAAGCCAACCCCCTCGCAAGGTTGTTGTGAGGAAGGCCGGAGATCTGGCCCGGCACAAAGGAGTTTTTCTGTAGTTGGCTGTGGATGTTTACTATGGTGTAGATTGGAGGGGCTGTGCAGTTGCCTGGGAAGCTGTGGGGTGGTGAGGAGACTTTTACAAAGAAAACATGGCAACACACACACACACACACAAAACAAACAAACGAACAAAACAAAACAAACAAAACACTAACCACAGACAGTAAAGAGCTTACAGATCAAAATTTCTGCTCCTGACCATGGAAGTCTTGCCAATGATCAACTCAGGACTGTTTTTGCTTGTTTGTTTGTTTTTTGTTTATTTGAGACAGGGTCTCACTCTGTCACCCAGGCTGGAGTGTAGTGGTGCCATCTCGGCTCACTGCAACCTCCGCCTTCTAGGCTCAAGGGATTCTCATGCCTCAGCCTCCTGAGTAGCTGGGATTACAGGCGGGCGTGACTACCTCCCGCCTAACTTTTGTATTTTTAGTAGAGACAGGGTTTCACCATGTTGGCCAGGCTGGTCTCAAACTCCTTACCTCAGGTGATCCGCCCACCTCGGCCTCCCAACGTCCTGGGATTACAGGCGTGAGCCACCGCATCCAGCTTTTTATTTATTTATTTTCTGAAACAGAGTCTCACTCTGTTGCCCAGGCTGGAGTGCAGTGGCACAATCTCTGCTCACTGCAACCTCCACCTCCCGGGTTCAAGCGATTCTCATCCCCAGGTTCAAGCGATTCTCATGCCTCAGCCTCCCGAGTAGCTGGGATTATAGGCATGCGTGCACCACCACGCTCGGCTAGGTTTTTTTGTTTTGTTTTGTTTTGTTTGTATTTTTAGAGATGGGGTTTCACCATGTTGCCCAGGCTGATCTTGAACTCCTGTCTTCAAGTGATTCACCCGCCTTGGCCTCCCAAAGTGCTGGGATTACAGGCGTGAGCCACGGCTCCGGCCTGATTCAGGACTGTTGACCACTGCTTTATCTCTCATTCCCTAAGAGGCCAGGAGCAGAAGCTTGAAACGTCAGCAGCCCGATCTAAGGCACCCCCATCTCTAGCTGGAGGGAGCCTTGGGCCCTAGCCCAGTCCTCCCAGAAGCAGCTTTCTGAAGGAAGGGACCCGCTGGGAGGCCCGGTGTGAGCATGCCTAGCCTATCTGTGGCCCCTCACCAAGTCCTCTGTCCTCTGGGTGTTCCCGGAACTGCAGACAGATCCAAGATCTCGGATTTCCGCCCCTCTCCCCAGCCCATCTCTCTCTGCACGAGGCATATTCTACGCAGGTTCTGCTTTCCCGGTCTCATCACTTAAAGTCCTGTCATTTCGAAGGCAGGCGCCGTCGTGTCCCCAAAGCATCCACATTTCCCAAGCTCCCTTCCGGTCCCTGAGGCCCCTGGGGTCTCAGCAGCCACTAAAATCCGCTTGTCTGGGGCGCCAGCCTCAGGTCTTAGCTCATTGGCTAACAAGAGATGATTGACAGGTCCCGAGCCAGAGAGCGAGCCCAATCGGGCTCTCAGCCCGCCCAGCTTTGCCGGGTCTCCAGGAGCAGGTGTGGCTGGACCACTGGAATCCCAGTCTGAGGCCGTGTTCTAGTGGGTGCGTGCTTTCCTGCCCGGCTAGGCAGAATCCTGCCCGAGACTGACACTGTGGGTGGTTTGGTGAAGTCTTGTTTTCTCTTGCCAAGACCAAGTAAGAGCTTGTTTGCCTCAGCTGCCCTCGGACCCCAACCCCTAGAAGGTGAACCTGAAAGGCACGGAAGTCGCGGCAAGGGAGGGCCTGGGACGGGTGGATTTCTCAGCCCTGGGGTTCAGGGTTAGGAGTTTGGAGGGGGAAAAGAGCAAGAGAAGGAGCCCCAGCTGGGGGATGGGGCCGATCTGCAGTGACTTTGAGCACCTCCTAATGTTCTCGGCTGCCCACCCACCAAGATCTCAGATTCCTCCTGGGCCTGCCTGGGCCGCATTAGTGGCTCAAGGCCCCGTTTCCCGATTTTCTCCCTCCTGGGCTGCCCAGACCTGCACAGAGTGGGTGCTCAATAAATGTTATTTGAGAGAATAACAGTGGTTCCATTTACTAGGCAGGGTGGCCGCAAGCCAAGCTTGAATCTCATAGCAGGAAACCCCATTTACAGAGGAAGAAACTGAGGCTCATGGGGCTGGTTTGTCCTGACTTTCTACCCATCGTTTATTGACTGATTGATGCATTGATTGAGATAAGGTCTTGCTGTGTTGCCCAGGCTGGAGTGCAGTGGTGCAATCATGGCTCACTGCAGCCTTGACCTCCCCGGTCAAGTGATCCTCCCACCTCAGCCTCCTGAGTAGCAGGATCACAGGCGCACATCACCATGCCTGGCTAATTTTTTATTTTTTATAGAGATAGGGTCTCCCCTTTGTTGCCCAGTCTGTTCTTGAACTCCTGGGCTCAAGCAATCCTCCAGCCTCAGCCTTCCAAAGTGCTGAGATTACAGGCCTGAGCCACCATGCCTGGCCCACCCATTGTATTCTGAGAGCCACAGCCAGAGGAACTGTTCTGTCCTGGGTGGAATCTGCCACCACTACTTGGGTCTCTGCCCTTGGGGCTCCCGCAGCCCTGTAAGATTTTATTCTTTTAGCATTTCCAATACCTGTGGTTGGGACCAGGATTGACCTGGGAGAGTTTGGAGAGGAGGTGACTTGAGGCCTCGCCTGTGTTGACATCAACCCAGTGGGTTGGTGCCCAGACTGGGTGGCTCGGTCTCTGAGCAGCGGCCTCATGGGTCTCTGCAGACAGGTGGGCCAATGTGAAGGTGGAGTGTGAGCCGAGCTGGCAGCCCTTCCAGGGCCACTGCTACCGCCTGCAGGCCGAGAAGCGGAGCTGGCAGGAGTCCAAGAAGGCGTGTCTACGGGGCGGTGGTGACCTGGTCAGCATCCACAGCATGGCAGAGCTGGAATTCATCACCAAGCAGATCAAGCAAGGTGAGGAGCTGCCCGCCCACGTGTCTGGGTGGAGGGCAGGGCCTCCCACTGCCCCACCCATCCTGCCCAGGAGCCTCAGAAAATGTTCCTTCCTCCCTACTGGTGGCTGAGGCTGACCTCTCAATGTCTTCTCTCCCCTCCTCTCCTGCTGCACCCCCAGAGGTGGAGGAGCTGTGGATCGGCCTCAACGATTTGAAACTGCAGATGAATTTTGAGTGGTCTGACGGGAGCCTTGTGAGCTTCACCCACTGGCACCCCTTTGAGCCCAACAACTTCCGGGACAGTCTGGAGGACTGTGTCACCATCTGGGGCCCGGTGAGACCTCCCTCTCCCTATCACAGGGCCACAAAATACACCCCCAACCTCCAGGTGCTACCCCAGCTGAAGGACATCCTAGTTACTATCAGTACCTGCCTGGAACCTCTTACCTCTCAGCAGTCCCCCTCCTCCCCACCAATGCCTTCCCTTCCACATGAGAGATTGCTGGGACTTGAATCCACCTCCAGCTAGCCAAGTACCTTGGGCACGTTACTAGAAGGTCATTGGTGAGATTAGAGGAGTTAATTCTCGTGAAACCTTAGGCGCAGTGCCTGGCGCATTCTTGGTCTCCTCCCAGCTGCCCTTCCCTGCCAGAAGGTGGCATCAGAACCCACATTATGTGCAGATACTTTGCAAGCAGGGCTGCTCTCTGCCAGCCCTCATCCCCCAGTGCTCTACCCAGTCCAGGGTCCTGTCATCTCAAGAAATTGTTGGGTTATGACAATTTGCCATGGTTTGGGCTTAGATGTGGTGGAAGTGAAGGAATTGATGCAGGGCTTCAAGCAGAGAAGAAAGACCCTTTAAAAAGGGACAAAGCCAGTTGAGTGCGGTGGCTCACGCCTATGATCCCAGCACTTTGGGAGGCTGAGGCAGGTGGATCACTTGAGGTCAGGAGTTCAAGACCAGCCTGGCCAACATGGTGAAACCCTGTCTCTACTAAAAATACAAAAATTAGCCAGGCATGGTGGCAGATGCCTGTAATCCCAGCTACTCGAGAGGCTGAGGCAAGAGAATCACTTGAACCTGGGAGGTGGACGCTGCAGTGAGCTGAGATTACACCACTGCACTTCAGCCTGGGTGACAGAGCAAGACCCTGTCTCAAAAAAAAAAAAAAAAAAAAAAAATGGAGAAAGCCGTAGTGACACAGATCACCCTTCCTAGGGACAGACAGGATGTTCTGCTGTCACATACTGCAAACAATATTGGGGACTGTAGTGGCAGTCATTTGCCTTAGGGGATGGTATTTAAGAATTTTAAAACAATTACGTATTGAGTATCTACTATGTGCCAGGCATTTTTCTGGGTGCTGGGATACACAAACACGCCTGCCCTCAGGATGGAGCTTAGAGGCAGACATACTGCTGACTGGGGGCCTGTGGATACTGGGGAGGGCGAAGACAGAAGCAGGGGCCAAGGACTAAATTCCTCCTCAGCTTCATCAGCTGAGATTCTGGTCTGCGCACACTGGCCTCTGCTCACCCTGGCCCTGCAGGCACTAGCTAGACGCCTTGGGAATCCCAGCTGTCTCTCCTGCCATCAGATACTCTAACAATCTTAGCCAGTTTGTTTGTGATATTTATAAAACGAGCTATCAATAATTTAAAAGGACGCTTTTCCTTTTCTTTTTTTATTTTTATTTTTTATTTTTTGAGATGGAGTTTCACTCTGTTGCCCAGGCTGGAGTGCAATGGCACGATCTTGGCTCACTGGAACCTCTGCCTCCCAGGTTCAAACGATTCTCCTGCCTGAGCCTCTCAAATAGCTAGGATTACAGGCATGTTCCACCATGACCGGCTAATTTTTTGTATTTTCAGTAGAGGTGGGGTTTCACCATGTTGGCCAGGCTGGTCTTGAACTCCTGACCTCTCGTGATCCGCCCACCTCGGCCACCCAAAATGCTGGAATTACAGGCGTGAGCCACCGCAATGGGCCAGGATGCCTTTCCCATTTAGACAATGCTTGTTAAGTTTCAAGGCGTTTGCACATGAACTGCTTGTGCTCTCATCCACCCTGTGAGGCTTGTGGGTTCATCCTGCCTTCCCCATTGCACAGCTGGGACACAGAGATGTCAGAATCACAGCAAGTCAGAGACAGGTCTAGCTGTAGGAACCAGATTCCAAGAAGGATTTGGGAGATTTATGGGGAGGTGGGGGTTGAGATTCTTCCTCACCCTCTGTCCCTAGGAAGGCCGCTGGAATGACAGTCCCTGTAACCAGTCCTTGCCGTCCATCTGCAAGAAGGCAGGCCAGCTGAGCCAGGGGGCTGCCGAGGAGGACCATGGCTGCCGGAAGGTGAGGGTGTTTCTGGAGCTGCCCTGAGTGGGGCCACCAGTCAGAGGGGCTACCGGGCAGGGAGGGGTGGATGAACTCCTGCTGCCTCGCATGGCATCGCCCCCTCGTTGGCACCCCCTTCCCTGAGCTCTCTGAACTGCTCCTTTCTTGAAGGAGTGATACTGGATGGGATGGGGTGGGTGGGGGCTGTTGGGAGGAAGCAGAACTCCCCACCCCCAGCCCAGTCCTGAGTCCCTCCCCGTGGGGGAAGCCACTTCCTTGAGATAGCAGAGAACAGGGAGGTGGGGGCTGGTCTACCTCCAAGTGCCCCCTCAGAGTCCAGCCGAGTCATGTCGAGCAGTGGCTGCCGAAGTGAGGTGTGGCCCCTGTGCACCCCCAGTCCTGCCTTTCCCCTCCTCTGCAGTCTGACACAGGCGTGTGCTGGTCTGTCTCCCCTGGAGGAGTGAGGCTACTCGGGGTGGGGCTACAGCTTCCCCATCCTTGTGTTTCCAACTCCATTGGGCTTCTAGAGGATGTTCAGGGAGGTGGGGGGGGGGGGGGGCGGTGCTGGGTCAAGGAATGAAAGCTGTATAAGTGAGTGGGGGGTGGGTGACTGAGGGTGTGAGGGGGTGACAGACCCTCAGGGGTGCGAATGCTGTGATGGGTGTGGGGAGCTTGCTTCTAAAAGACACTGCTTGGCCCATTGGTCCCTCCCAGCAACCCCTCGCAGCCAGGCTGGCTCCTCACTCTGTTTTCCTTTGGATTAAGCCCCTACCACACCCACCTGGACCCCAAAGCCTCCCCCAGAGAATGAACAGGAAGCACTAACAGACATGGCCCCATGGGGAGGAAGCAGAGGGGAGAGCAGTGCCCAGATGCAGAGTCTGGGGACTGGCAAGGACAGTGCCTGGCCCAGGGGCTGTGTCATGGCCGGGAAGAGGTGAAGGGACGGGTAGAGAGGAATTACCAACTTCTCTGGCACCAAAGGCCAGCCTGGAATTTGTGTGGGGAGTGTTGAGGGTCCACGGTTAACCCCCCAGGATCACCAGTCTTAGCACAGCCCCTGCTGGCAGATGGGACCCCCACCACACATACCACATCTGCTTCCCTTCTGCCCTGCCTTCTGCCGGCCTTGCCTGCCATGGTCTTGTCTCTGAGCCCCTCCTGCCACCCCCAGGCCAGGAGCATCCTGCGCCAACTCCAGCTTTGCCGGGCTCCCAAGGACTGCCCATCCCCTCCCATCCTGGTAGCTCTCCCCAGCTTTTAGCTGTGGTTTCCCAGCCAACAGTCATTTCCCCACTGTGTCTCTTGGTTTAAATGCCCAAGAGAGGAGCCTGAAGGGCCATTGATCTTCCCGAGCCAGGTCACTGGCCGGTCGCTGGCGGCCTGCCGATCAGTGACGCTGGGGCTGGGCCTCCACCCCAGCTTCCACAGCTGTGGGTGATGGTAGGAGGGGGAGTGTGGAGAAATGAGGTGCAGAACACAGCACAGGACTCAAACCAGTCCCCTCTGTCCTGAGCACGTTCAGTGATGTCCCTGATGGCATCTCCCACCGCAGGATTTATGGGTGAGGGTGGAGAGCCATCCTCCCTACAGACACCCCTCTTCTGTCTACTCTCGAGCCAGGGTTGGACGTGGCACAGCCCATCCTGCTACTGGCTGGGAGAGGACCAAGTGACCTACAGTGAGGCCCGCCGCCTGTGCACCGACCACGGCTCTCAGCTGGTCACCATCACCAACAGGTATAGGAGGGGCAGGTGCCCTGACTAGCCCTTGCCCATGTCTGGGCCTAATGTGGCCCATCCAGCAAACGGGGTAGCATCTCGCCATCATGCCCAGAGGCACCTGGAGTCCTTTGAACCTCAGTGGGTACCAGGGTGTTTTTAAATCTTGTCAGAAGAATAACTCTCACTTGTTAAGTGACCCCAGTGTAGGGCGGGGCCTGAGCAGGGCCCGGGCAGGCACCGGTGTGGGCCGGATACCTGAGAAAGATAGGCCTTGGCTGTGTCTGATTTTCTCGACTTTCTTTTCAGCAAGGCAAGGGGTGCAGAGAGTAGAAGGGGCAGCTGGGGGGTTCCATCAGTCAGCTGCAGAGCTCCCAAGGGTCCCTGCTTTCTTGAGCAAGTTACTGGTCAGGTACAGCACCCGAGCTTCCAGGGCAGGGTGTCTGGCCTGTGGGTGGGGGGTTGGGATAGGGGGAGATCTCTGCCCTGACCAGCCCATCTCCCGAAGGTTCGAGCAGGCCTTCGTCAGCAGCCTCATCTACAACTGGGAGGGCGAGTACTTCTGGACGGCCTTGCAGGACCTCAACAGCACCGGCTCCTTCCGCTGGCTCAGTGGGGATGAAGTCATGTATACCCACTGGAACCGGGACCAGCCTGGTGAGCCCCTTCTTTAACGTGCCTTGGTGAAGTGAGGAGGGAGGTGGGGGTGGACTGGCCCTGCCGGCACCGAGCCCCAGGGCAGCCCCATAAATGGATCATTGGTGCAGTGTGGTGTAGTGGCTGTGAGCACGAGCTCTGAAACCAAACTGCCTGGCTCCGATCCTAACTCTGCCATCTATTAGCTGTGCATCTTCTGAGCCTCAGTTTTCTCATCTGTCCAATGGGGATAATGATCCTTTTCTCATAGGGATGACATCAGTCTTAAATATGTGTAAAGTGCTAATAGGTGTAAAGAGATAATGTGTGTAAAGTGTCTAGATTACTTCTCTGGGCTCACAAAAAAGAAAAAGAAAAAAATTCTCTATCTGGGCTCATTAAAAAAAGTGTTTAGAATACTGAGTGCAATACAAGTGCTTGTTATTACTGTTATTACCATTTCACATTCATTATCTTTCTAACCCTTTCAATAACCTGATGAGGTAGATGATGAAGCAGGCTCGGCGAGGTTAAGCAGCTTGCCTGAGCCCTCACAGTGAGTGAACCCAGAGCCAGGGCTCTGCCTCCATTCCCTTCTTCCCTCCTGGCCCCAACCCCAGAGAGCATGTCTCTGAAGAGGTGGCCAAACTGGTTCCTAGTGTGAGGGTTGTGCTGGTGCCCTGCTGGGATGTGAGGGAGGACCGGACTATGAATCCTTCTCAGAGCCTAGGTCTCCCTTCCCTCTCCTTCAGGGTACAGCCGTGGGGGCTGCGTGGCCCTGGCCACTGGCAGCGCCATGGGGCTGTGGGAGGTGAAGAACTGTACCTCGTTCCGGGCCCGCTACATCTGCCGGCAGAGCCTGGGCACTCCAGTGACGCCGGAGCTGCCTGGGCCAGATCCCACACCCAGCCTCACTGGTTCCTGTCCCCAGGGCTGGGCCTCGGACCCCAAACTCCGGTATTGCTATAAGGTAGGGCAGCCTGTTAGCAGGGTGGGGGGGGCAGGGGGAGGACAGGAACAAAGAGACCGTTTGGGTGGAGGCCCCAGTGGGTCCAGCCACAATCCAGAGACACACCAGCCTGCGAACAGGTGATTTCTGCTGAGACTTGTCAATGGAATCTGGAGGCCTGGTGCTCAATAACCATTTGAGGAATTGAGGGAACCACAGATCATTGATTTCAGAGGTTCCCAAATGTTGGGGCCAGTCTAGCTGCTCTTCAGAATTGCTTGGGGAACCTGATAAAAATAAAATCTAGGCTGTCACGATGGAGATTTAGATTCATTAGGTCTGGATTGGGCCTGGTAATCTGTATTTCTAATCCTGCTAGGTTTGGGAGCCACTGGCAGAGTCCAAGGTCTTTTATTATGCACAGAAACTGAAGTCTAGGGAGAAGAAGGGACTTACCCACATTAAGCTGTGGCTCTACTGGGATTAGAGCCCGGATCTCCCTGCTGGTCAGGGGATGGGGCTCAGGGGCACTCACGAGGAGGTGACTGTCCCCGGACCTCATCTGCAGATGAACAGGATTGTCCTTAGCTAGCCTGAGCCCCCTGTCCAGTGAGGCTCCAGCCCCTTTCTCTGCCATGGTGGGAAAGGCAGTAGGTGCCCCCTGAAGGGTGGGCCAGTGGGGACAGCTTTGACAGCTGGACTCTGCCCCTGCAGGTGTTCAGCTCCGAGCGGCTGCAGGACAAGAAGAGCTGGGTCCAGGCCCAGGGGGCCTGCCAGGAGCTGGGGGCTCAGCTGCTGAGCCTGGCCAGCTATGAGGAGGAGCACTTTGTGGCCAACATGCTCAACAAGATCTTCGGGTACTGAGCTGGGCCAAGGCGTGGTAGGAGGGCACCTGTGCACGTGTAGGAGCAGGCGTGGCTGACAGACCCGTGGTTTCGTTGGGTGAGGGGTGGGGATGGCAGAGTGTGGGTGACCCCAGGGAGGCCTGTATCTGCTGCTGGTGCCAGGACCATCTTGTCCCCACTCAAGTAGCCATGGTGCCCTGGCGTCTTGGGAAAACATGCTTGTGTGAGGCACACACTCATAGGAGACTGTATTACTCATCATCACCCCCCCAGCAACGTCCCAACAGACTCACAAGCTTACATATGTACCCCCCACCCCATTGCAAAACCTCCTACCAGCTGGTCCTGGCAACTGTTTCCCCTCACCTTACACCATCCCACAATGACCCACACTCCTCAATCAATAGTTTTTCCTGAGAGATAGGAGGAGAAAGGCTGCAGTTGTGAGGATGTGCCCATGGGCATCCCTCTGAGACACCATCTCTGTCCTGGGCTCTGAGCATCAGCACCTGGAATCCCCTAGCACTGGGAAAATCCAGACGGATCCGGGCTTCCTGATAGCTTCATTGAAGGGATCTCTCCTCTCAGCAAACATCAAGATGACATTATTTGACTCATAATTACAATAGCTCATGGTCATCACTTCTCACCACGTACCAGGCACTGTGCTAAACATAATCCTCACTCAAGCCTCCCGACAACCCATAGATGTCAATCCCCGACCTTGTGAGTTGACAGGTTATTTGCCCTAGTTCGTGGGTGAACCGATACTTGAATCTAGGTTTATTTAACTCCAGAGCGGTAGATCCCTGCTACCTCCTCATCTGAACTTCCTGAACTCTGTAAAGTAAAAGCCTGCAGAATCTTGCTGGGCAGGGCACCCTCACCCAAAAGGAACCCAAACGAAGGGGAGGGGCCACTACCCTCTGAGTGGACAGCTTAGTCCAACTCTCTCCAGCTCTGTCTGTGGGGAGAACTTTATTGAAGTGGCCTCAACGGTGTATCGATGGGGGTCAATGTGAAGCCCAGATGGAGAGGCCCCAGGCCCTGGGGGCTGCCCCGGTCACAGCTGCAAGGGACAGGAGGCACATTCGGGTCCCTGCCCCTCTCACTTCCCATCTCTTCCGTCCCCACTCCTGGGTTGTGCTGAAGTGAATCAGAACCCGAGATCCATGAGCAGCACTGGTTCTGGATCGGCCTGAACCGTCGGGATCCCAGAGGGGGTCAGAGTTGGCGCTGGAGCGATGGCCTAGGGGTGAGGGGGCCTGGGGTAATTGGGACAGTGAGGTGGGAGGGGATTGGTGGGCGGGGCCTGTTTGGGGCAGGGCCTGGAGGTGGGTGGGTTTTCCTGGGGGCCGGGCCCCTGGTCGGAGCCAGCTTTAAGAAAGCAGGTCCGAGAGTGGGCACCCGGCCCCGGGTGAGAAATCCCAGCTCAGGCCAGGCCTCTTGTTCACCTGTTCTGGGCATGGGGGGGTGGCCTGCACCTTGCGCCTCACATTTCTCTTCCCTCCACCTGCCTCCTCCAGTTCTCTTACCACAATTTTGACCGGAGCCGGCACGACGACGACGACATCCGGGGCTGTGCAGTGCTGGATCTGGCCTCCCTACAGTGGGTGGCCATGCAGTGCGACACACAGCTGGACTGGATCTGCAAGACCCCCAGAGGTTGGCTGGAGTGGCACTGGGGGACGCGAGATGGAGCGAAGGGTGGCGGGGCCAGGAATTAGAAGGAGGGTCTCCTTTCCACAGTGTCTTTGTCCTTGTCCCCCTAGGTACGGACGTGCGGGAGCCCGACGACAGCCCTCAAGGTGAGGCCCCCCCCAGCCCATGTCGCTACCCATCGCGTGGGCGGGGGGTGGGGGGGGTGTGTCAACTCTGGGGTGAGGCCCGGCAGGCCTGAATGAAACAGAGGGGATGAGGAGTTCCGGTCGAGAGAAGGGGAACTGGGTCGGCTCGGATGGAGGCAGCCGCAGCCCTGTTTGCTTCCGTCTGGGAGGTGAGGCAAGCTTGGGGCCTGGCGCGGTGCCTGCCTGGGTCCGGTGTGCCCGCAGGCTTGCCTGCTGCCACCTGGCTCTGCCCCGGGCCCTGCCGCGCCAGCCTCCCGGGCCTGGCATGCAGCCTCAGCCTGGCCGCCGCTCCCACGCCCGCGCTGCTCTTGCAGGCCGACGGGAATGGCTGCGCTTCCAGGAGGCAGAGTACAAGTTCTTTGAGCACCACTCCACGTGGGCGCAGGCGCAGCGTATCTGCACATGGTTCCAGGCTGAGCTGACCTCCGTGCACAGCCAGGCGGAGCTAGACTTCCTGGGCCACAACCTGCAGAAGGTGGGCATTGGATGGAGCAGGGGGCTGCAGGCTGGGGGAGGGCAGGCCCGGGATGAGGACAGGGGGCTGCCTACCCACACTTGCCCGCCTGGCTTCTCCAGTTCTCCCGGGCCCAGGAGCAGCACTGGTGGATCGGCCTGCACACCTCTGAGAGCGATGGGCGCTTCAGGTAGGAACTCAGGCAGGCAGCAGATGTGGAAGGG
Organism: Rhinopithecus roxellana; assembly: GCF_007565055.1. NCBI lineage: Eukaryota > Metazoa > Chordata > Mammalia > Primates > Cercopithecidae > Rhinopithecus > Rhinopithecus roxellana. The sequence continues at coordinate 75,990,977 of NC_044567.1, forward strand.
GGCTGGCTGTTCACACACACAGCACAGAGACAGACTTGCATTTGAATCCAGCGCTGCCCCTTGCTGGCTGTGTGACCTTGAGCAAGCGACTTAACCTTTCCTGGCTTGGTTTTCTTATCTGAAAATGGGAATATGAGGCCTGCCTGGTAAGATTTTTGTGAAGATTAGAAATAACATATGTGAAGTTCTTATGCAGCATCCAGCATGTTAGTTACTAAATAATGGCAGCTCCGATTACATCTGGGGTCATTCATCATGACTAAGGCCCTCTCGGGAAGTGGGCAGAACGTATGATCCAGGGGCCTCTTTGTATTTGGTGCCTACTTATCATGCATTGCAGGGCTTGAGGCAGGAAGGACCAGAAGCACCTGGGAATCAGAATTTGAGCTTCTCTTTGCCCTTGGGCTTGCTGCCCTGGAGTCCTCAGGCTTCTTTTCTGGAGCAGCAAGTTTCCAGGGACAGCTGGGGCCTTATCTGGAGGCACCAGGTCCTTGGGTCTCTGACTGCCCTGAGCGCAGTAGCCCCACTCCTCAGCCTACAGCCACTAAACCCCAGAACCTGGGCCCTTCCCTGCCCCCATTCCTGCGGCCTTCATTGCTGCGTCCAGTGGAGGCCCAGCCCAGGCCGGTGCTGGAGTTACCTCTGCTCCATGCCATTGCAGATGGACAGATGGTTCCATTATAAACTTCATCTCCTGGGCACCAGGCAAACCTCGGCCTGTCGGCAAGGACAAGAAGTGCGTGTACATGACAGCCAGCCGAGGTGAGGGCAAGGTGGGGGCAGAGTGCGCAGTCAGCTGTGCAGAGGGTTGATGTTGGGCGAGCCTGGGCAGAAGTCATTAGTCTCATTCGCTTTGTTCCCACAACCCAATAAAGGCTGGACCCAGGAGGGGTGGGCCTGTCTCCATGGTCCAGAAGACTTGAGTTCGGAACTGGACACAGGCCCTGAGCCTCTGCCCAGCCTCCTCTCAGGGCATGAGGCTAAGTATGCTGCCAGCCATGCCCTGCCCTGCTCTGCCCTGGGAGTGACTGCCCTCCCCTCCCCTTTCTGCAGAGGACTGGGGGGACCAGAGGTGCCTGACAGCCTTGCCCTACATCTGCAAGCGCAGCAACGTCACCAAAGAAACGCAGCCCCCAGACCTGCCAACTACAGCCCTGGGGGGCTGCCCCTCTGGCTGGATCCAGTTCCTCAACAAGGTAGGAGGTGGCAAGGGGGCACCCAAGGGAGTCAGGGGAGAGGATGTGAACAGGGAAAGGCTGAGCCTCAGGAGTCCTGGCCTTTTGGCAGCACCAAACTCATGGCTTCTTGCCTGTACCCACCAACTTCTCTTTCATCTGGCCCCAGTACCAGGGCCAGACTCCTTGGAAAATGACTCAGTGTAGTAGCACCTTCCAATCCTCTGGGAAGCAAGGTTGTCCAAATACTTTGGTGAGTTTTCTAGATCAGTGATTGCCAAATATTTTTTCTTTTTGGGAAGCAGTTTCACTCTTGTCACCCAGGCTGGAGTGCGGTGGTGCGATCTCGGCTCACTGCAACCTCCGCTTCCCGGGTTCAAGCAGTTCTCCTGCTTCAGCCTCCCGAGTAGCTGGGATTACAGGTACCTGCCACCATGCCTGGCTAATTTTTATATTTTTAGTAGAGACGGGGTTTCACCATATTGGCCAGGCTAGTCTCGAACCCCTGAACTCAGGTGATCACCTGCCTCAGCCTCCCAAAGTGCTGGGATTACAGATGTAAGCCACCGTGCCCTGCCTGATTGCCAAAGATTTTGATAACGAACTCGTACTAGTACAACAAAATATTGAGCTTAAATAACCAAACTATATCTGTGTGTGCATTTAACATATATGTATAATATGTGTGTGTAAATAAAACCTACTTCCGTACTAATATGACTAAGATTATATATAGTAAAATATGTATAAGAACAAAAGAGTATAAAACATTAGCTAAAGATTTAAAAATACTTTTAAGTTTAAAACATTTTTTTGGCTGGGTATGGTGGGTCACACCTGTAATCCCAGCACTTTGGAAGGCCAAGGCGGGTGAATCGCCTGAGGTCAGGAGTTCAACGCCAGCCTGACCAACATGGAGAAACCCCATCTCTACTAAAAATACAAAATTAGCTGGGTGTGGTGGTGCATGTCTGTAATCCCAGCTACTTGGAGGCTGAGGCAGGAGAATCGCTTGAACCTGGGAGGCGGAAGTTGCGGTGAGTCAAGATCGTGCCATTGCACTCCAGCCTGGGCAACAAAAGTGACTCTGTCTCAAAAAAAACGCCAAAAAAACAACAAAAAAACAACTTTTTTTTTTTTTTTTACTAGTGGTATGAAAACTTTTTTTTTATGCTTACTCAAAAGTGATTAATTGGCTGGGAGAGGTCGCTTACACCTGTAATCCCAGCAATTTGAGAGGCTGAGGCAGGAGGATGACTTGAGCCCAAGAGTTCAAGACCAGTCTGGGCAACATAGAGAGACCCCGTCTCTACAAAAAATAGAAAAATTAACCAGGTGTGATGGTGTGCACCTGTAGTCCCAGCTACCCAGGAAGTGGGAGGTAGGAGGATCCCCTGAACCCGGGATGTAGAAGCTGCAATGAGCCGTGGTCATGCCACTGTATACCAGCCTAGGCAATGGAGTGAGACCCTTTCAAAAAAAAAAAAAAGATCAATTATAATAATTATTATTTAATATGCTCATTTTGGCAGCACATGTATGAAAAATGGAACAGTACAGAAAAGATTAGCATGGCCCTGCACAAGAATGCTATGCAAATTCCTGAAGGGTTCCATATTTTGTGTAGTTCGTGAAAGTCGAAGGTTGTTCAACAAAAAAATTATTGTTTAAATAATTTTAATAAGAGCAATGTGATTGCATATACTTCATGCTTTTAGAAAATCTTAGTCTGACACTTTATGACTCATGACTCACAGGTCTAATGTGTTGGAAATCCAAGTTATTTCAAAACATGCATTTCATGGTTGCTATAGGTTAAAGATGCCTCGCAAAGACAAATAGATTGAAGTGAAAAAAGTTCATCCATCATTGGCTGGACTTGCTAAATAATTCTCCCCATTTTTAGTCCTTCTACAATTAAACAAACATTTTCTTTTAAAAATTCACTAGTAGGCTGGGAGGCTGAGCACTGGGAGGATCACTTGAAGCCAGGAGTTCGAGACCAGCCTGGGCAATGTAACAAGACCCCCATCTAGAAAATTATTTTTCCAAGTGTTTTGAGTGTGCAGGTAGGAAAGCTTGGGGCACTAAAATTAATCACTATGGATGCATTTCTAAGCATGTTTTCAAAACACTCCCTCCATAGTGTGAGTTTCTTCCCCACAGTGGTTATTTCTCCATGCACAGACTGATTTATTAGGACTGATAAGTCCTTCCTAGCGTTTGACAAAGAGTTTATACCAGGAAGAGAAGGTTGTCATTTTCCTTGTTATGTGCCAGGGTCATAGGTATTAATCTCAAGCCATGGCTTCTTTGCAGGACATTTTAAGAACACTTAAATTGTGAAGATTAGATGAGTTAACACTGAATAATATAATCCAAAAATCCTTGTCATACTGAGGAAGGCAGCTAGCCTCTTAGTGTCATGGATCTCCTGCCCTCCTCAGAATATTCAAAAGAACATTACACAGCCAGGCACGGTGGCTCATGCCTGTAATCTCAGCACTTTGGGAGGCTGAGGCGGGTGGATCACCTGAGGTCAGGAGTTCGAGACCAACCAGGGCAACATGGCGAAATCCTGTCTCTACTAAAAATACAAAAAAATTATCTGGGCATGGTGGTAGATGCCTGTAATCTCAGCTACTTGGGAGGCTGAGGCAGGAGAATCACTTGAACCCTGGAGGAGGAGGTTGCAGTCAGCTGAGATCATGCCATTGCACTCCAGCCTGGGCGAGAGAGTGAGATCTGTCTCAAAAACAAAAAAACAAATTACACCTCTTCTACCTTAAAAAATTAAGGCATGTATATTATTAAAACTTTGGAAAATACAGAAGAGAAACCAAAACTCACCCAACACTATCCAGAGATCACAACTGTCAAAATTTTTATTCTCCTTCCTGCCTTTTTCCATGGAATTGAGCTCATACTAAATAATATAATTTCCTACCCAACCCTTCTTCCTCTGTATCATATTTTGAGCATCTCTCATGTTATAAAGTTTTTCCAAAAACTTGTTCTTTTTCCACTCACTTTTTAAACAATGTATTTTATATATGTAATAGGTCGCTTTCGTAATGCATCATTGTCAAGATACCAGTTACTCCCCTGCCCTGTGGAAAGTTTATTTGTTTTTGTTTTTGAGACAGGGTCTTGCTTGGTCTCAGAAACTGCTGGAGTACGGTGGTACGATCATGGCTTACTTACTGTAGCCTCGACTTCCTGGGCTCAAGTGATCCTCCTGCGTCAGCCTCCTGAATAGCTGGGACTACAGGCTCATGTCACCATGCCCAGCTAATTTTTCTATTTTTTTGTAGAGATAGGATTTTGCCATGTTGTCCGGGCTGGTTTTGAACTTCTGGGCTCAAGCAATCCTCCTGCCTTGGCCTTCCAAAGGGCAGGGGTTACAGTTGTGCGCTGCTGTGCCCGGCCTATGGAAAGCTCTGGAAGTATGCTAGGGTGTTCACTCCTTCACTGCCTGCCCTCACACATCTGGCTTTCTAGTTCTGTGCCCTTCTTTGTGTACCTATAGCATTTGGATGGAGGTAAAGCATTTATGGCAGCTGTCCCCAACCTTTTTGGCACTGGGGACTGGTTTCTTGGAAGACAATTTTTCCATGTCCTAGGGGAGGGAAGGGATAGTTTTGGGATGAAACTGTTCCACCTCAGATCATCAGGCATTAGATTCTCATCAGGAGCACGCAACCTAGATCCCTCGCATGTGCAGTTCATGGTAGGGTTCGCACTCCTATGAGAATCTTGACTGGGCGCTGGGGCTCACATCTATAATCCCAGCACTTTGGGAGGCCTAGGAGGGCAGATTTCCTGAGGTCAGGAGTTTGAAACCAGCCTGGCCAACATGGTGAAACCCTGTCTCTACTAAAAATACAAAAATTAGCCGGGCGTGGTGGCAGGCGCCTGTAATCCCAGCTACTCAGGAGGCTGAGGCAGGAGAATCGCTTGAACCCAGGAGGTGGAGGTTGCAGTGAGCCAAGATCGCACCACTGCACTCCAGCCTGGGTAACAAAGCGAGACTCTGTCTAAAAAAAAAAAAAAAATAGAATCTAATGACCCTGCTCCGACAGGAGGCGGAGCTCAGGCCATAATGTTCCCTTGGCCCGCCACTCACCTCCTAACAAGCCAGGGACCCCTGGTTTGTGGGACAGCCTTTTCCACTAGCTTTAAGCTCCTGGAGGGCAGGGCCACTAGCACCTGCCATACCCTTTAATACACTTGCACGTGGGTGGCAGGGACATCCTGAGTGTTGGCTGGACTGAACTGAATACCCTCTCCCTTTAGCTGTCACTTCTTGCTAGTACTGGTGTGACCTTGCTGCTTCCAAGTGCATGATGAACTCTACTTGCTATTTAAGTTGGGCCTCAGCATAGCTCTGAAACTACTTCTGTGAAACCAAATCCTTGAAAGACTTCTTGTGACAGACCCTCTCAAAATCTGCATTATTTCTGGGCTTACAATTTTTTACCCCAAATCTGCCATCTGCATCAATAAGGGTGGTGCTGGAGCTAATTATTAATAGTCAGAGCTCTCAGTGGTTAAGTGCCTACTGTGTCATGTACTGTTATCTTTAATCCTTAAAATGACCCCCAAAGACAGGCTTTGTATTACCACTTTACAGTAGAGTAAGTTGAGGCCAGAAGGTTATCAGAGCTGGAATCTGACATCTCCCCCTCATCTGAATCCCACCCTTGTCTTTATGACTCCAGAGCTTCCCTACACCCTTTCTTTTCTTTTTTCTTTTCTTTTTTTCTTTTTTTGAGATGGAGTTTCACTCTTGTTGCCCAGGTTGGAGTGCAGTGGCGTGATCTCAGCTCACTGCAACCTCTGCCTCCTGGGTTCAAGTGATTCTCCTGCCTCAGCCTCCCGAGTAGCTGGGATTACAGGCATGCGCCACCACGCCCAGCTAATTTTATATTTTTAGTAGAGACAGGATTTCTCTATGTTGGTTAGGCTGGTCTCAAACTCCCGACCTCAGGTGATTCGCCCGCCTCGGCCTCCCAAAGTGCTGGGATTACAGGCATGAGCCACCGTGCCCGGCCAACACTCTTTATTTTCCATCACACTGCCTCTGAGCAGAAAATCATTAGATATCATTCATTTTCTAAGAAAGAGCCTTCACTTGATGAGAGATTTCCTACCTAGGGTTTTTTTGTTTGTTTGTTTTGAAACCTTATGGAGCTAACGAAAGTGGGAAAAAAGAAATGTAAAATTACAGAGTTAGAAGCTGCCGCTAAGTGGCCGGGCGCGGTGGCTCAAGCCTGTAATCCCAGCACTTTGGGAGGCCGAGACGGGCGGATCACGAGGTCAGGAGATCGAGACCATCCTGGCTAACACGGTGAAACCCCGTCTCTACTAAAAAATACAAAAAACTAGCCAGGCGAGGTGGCGGGCGCCTGTAGTCCCAGCTGCTCGGGAGGCTGAGGCAGGAGAATGGCGTGAACCCGGGAGGCAGAGCTTGCAGTGAGCTGAGATCCGGCCACTGCACTCCAGCCTGGGCGACAGAGTGAGACTCCGTCTCAAAAAAAAAAAAAAAAAAAAGAAAATAGAAGCTGCCGCTAATAGATCATTGACGAATAAAGATAAAAGTGTCCTAGGGCCAGGCGTGGTGGCTCACGCCCATAATCCCAGCACTTTGGGAGGCCGAGGTGGGCGGGTCACGAGGTCAGGAGATCGAGACCAACCCTGGCTAACACCGTGAAAGCCTGTCTCTACTAAAAATACAAAAAACTAGCCGAGTGTGGTGGCGGGCGCCTATAGTCCCAGTTACTCGGGAGACTGAGGCAGGAGAATGGCATGAACCCAGGAGGTGGAGCTTGCAGTGAGCAGAGATGGCGCCACTGCACTCCAGCCTGGGCGACAGAGCAAGACTCCGTCTCAAAAAAAAAAAAAGTATCCTAGAGATGATCATGTAAGTTCAAAGGGCAAGACAATGGATGTCAGACAACACTCGGAAGGGTGTTTAGCAGAAAGCAAGACAAATCCTTGTCCCCGTCTTCCCAGCGCTTGGCCCAGGCACTGTTGTCATAGCCTTTGATGGCCCAAATAAATCTTCCCATTTAAAGATCCCCTGGAGTGTAGGCAGATGTGTGTGAATCTGCAGTGCCAAGCTGGGAGGGTGCTGGAGGCTGCTCCAAGGAGAGCCAGCTGTCCTGGTTCTCAGATACTGTTCTCTCCCAGCCCTCGAAGACCCCCCAGGACCTGCTGCTGAGGGGCACACAGTGGCCTTTCTGGGTTTGTGGATGTAAGGGTGGGGCTGGCCATTACATCCCCACCTCTGCCCCACAGTGTTTCCAGGTCCAGGGCCAGGACCCCCAGAGCCGGGTGAAGTGGTCAGAGGCACAGTTCTCCTGTGAACAGCAAGAGGCCCAGCTGGTCACCATCACAAACCCCTTAGAGCAAGGTAGGGCCAGCCTATGGAGAGCCTCCAGTATCCTCTGACGCTGTCCCCACAAATAGCTATAGCAGAGTCACTCACAACTGTCTTCTGGGGACTGTAGCGTTCATCACAGCCAGCCTGCCCAATGTGACCTTTGACCTTTGGATTGGCCTCCACGCCTCGCAGAGGGACTTCCAGTGGGTGGAGCAGGAGCCTCTGATGTATGCCAACTGGGCACCTGGGGAGCCCTCTGGCCCTAGCCCTGCTCCCAGCGGCAACAAACCGGTGAGGATGCCCTCCGTGTTCCCCTCTGCACCCTGCTGCCCTAAGCCTGTGGGGCTGCCTTTGCCCCAGTGTCTCCCCTTGCCCCGGGGTCTCCCTTCTTCCAGCCTCTTTGCTCACACTGCAGCCTTTTGGGGCCAGTAGCACAGGGGGGCAGCTGCTGGGGCTCCCCTGAGCAGCTCCCTCCCCTCAGACCAGCTGTGCAGTGGTCCTGCACAGTCCCTCAGCCCACTTCACTGGCCGCTGGGACGATCGGAGCTGCACGGAGGAGACCCATGGGTTCATCTGCCAGAAGGGCACGGGTATGTGTCACCAGTTACCTGGGAAACCCCAGCGGGGCCCTGGCACTGGGCTGGATGCTGGGGCCATGCCAGGAGGAAGGAATCATGGTCCCTGGCAGAGCGGGGCTCTGCTTTGGAAGCAGATGGGCAGAAAGGCAAGGTGCCAATACGATGGAAAGGCAGTAGCACCCACGGGTCTCAGGAGGAAGATTTGGGGGTATGGAGGGCTCGTTGGGTCGGGGGGAAGCTAGATGCTGGGCTGCATGAAGTGCTGGCATGTGTGGCATCAAGGACCTTGACGGTGCAGGTCCAAGACACCTCTAGCTCCATGCGTAGGTGGCCTCTGCCCTGGGTTCCTTGGGTAGGAGGAGGTCAAGGCCCTCGCCTCCCTGTCCATTTGTTAGCAAACAAGTATTATTAATAATAATGGGGCTGACACCTACCGAGCCTTGGTCTGGGCCAAGCGCCGAGCCTGGTGGAGACCTGGTCTTTGCCTGGTGTCTGGCCCTCTCCTGGCCTTGTGCCTGGGAATGGGGTGAGGGAAGCAGAGCTCAGCCTGAACCCTGACCCCTTCCCTGTAGACCCCTCCCTGAGCCCGTCCCCAGCAGCGCTGCCCCCCGCCCCGGGCACTGAGCTCTCCTACCTCAACGGCACCTTCCGGCTGCTTCAGAAGCCCCTGCGCTGGCACGATGCCCTCCTGCTGTGCGAGAGCCGCAATGCCAGCCTGGCCTACGTGCCTGACCCCTACACCCAGGCCTTCCTCACGCAAGCTGCCCGAGGGCTGCGCACACCACTCTGGATCGGGCTGGCTGGCGAGGAGGTGGGCTCCTGACGCTCTTGCCCTGGGCCCCAGCCTTGCCCGGGTTCCCCTCCCTGCCCCTTCCTGCCCCCCGCCTTATCCGCATCCCATTCTGACTATTCCCTTCCTCCCACCCCATGGCCCTCCATGCCCAGGGCTCTCGGCGGTACTCCTGGGTCTCAGAGGAGCCGCTGAACTATGTGGGCTGGCAGGACGGGGAGCCCCAGCAGCCGGGGGGCTGTACCTACGTGGATGTGGACGGGGCCTGGCACACCACCAGCTGTGACACCAAGCTGCAAGGGGCTGTGTGCGGGGTTAGCAGTGGTGAGTGCTGCTAACACCTGCCAGGGCGGGGTGTGGGCAAGGTGTTGGTGGCCCCAGGGAGGGTGCTGGGCCACTTCCTAATCCTGTACCCCCACAGGGCCCCCTCCTCCCCGAAGAATAAGCTACCATGGCAGCTGTCCCCAGGGGCTGGCAGACTCCGCGTGGATCCCCTTCCGGGAGCACTGCTACTCCTTCCACATGGAGCTGCTGCTGGGCCACAAGGAGGCGCGACAGCGCTGCCAGAGAGGTGGGTGACCAGGCCAGAGCCCACACATGGCAGGCAGTGGCACCTCCTCTCGTGGGCACTCAGATCCATGAGTACATCCCCACGCTGCTTTCTCCCCATCAGCACTTGCAGAAGACGCCCTCGTGTTCTCACATGCAGGGACCATACATGACACTATGTGCATATGCTGCCCCCCACGCACTCGCACACGTGCACACACACGCATGAATCCACAGACTCCACACCATCCTCCACTCAGGCTGCAGAGAAGAGGGCTGGGGCAGCCCTGGGGGTGCTCTGTGCCCCGGAGACCCATCCGCCCTGATGTGGGCCTTCCTTGCCTCCAGCGGGCGGGGCAGTCCTGTCTATTCTGGATGAGATGGAGAACGTGTTTGTCTGGGAGCACCTGCAGAGCTATGAGGGCCAGAGTCGGGGCGCCTGGCTGGGCATGAACTTCAGCCCTAAAGGTGGGTGCCCTGTGTGTGTGGTGGGGAGATCAGGCCTCGGGCTATAGGGGGCTGCCCTCCACTCTGCCCTGAGCCTTGCCCTGGGGCTTGTCGGGAGGGGGAGTTTGTTCTAGAACAGGCCTGCTCTCTGCCACCTACTCCTGCCCCACCTTGTCCCTGCTCCCTCAGTGCCTTCTTTCCCGCAGGAGGCACCCTGGTCTGGCAGGACAACACAGCTGTGAACTACTCCAACTGGGGGCCCCCCGGCTTAGGCCCCAGCATGCTGAGCCACAACAGCTGCTACTGGATCCAGAGCAACAGCGGGCTATGGCGCCCCGGCGCTTGCACCAACGTCACCATGGGCGTCGTCTGCAAGCTTCCTCGTGGTGAGCGCCGGGCAGGCCCACGCTCAGCCTCCTTCCACCCCATGCCATGCGTCCTGGGCTGGGGCTGGGGGCTGCTACACAATTTGCAGGGGACACAGCCGATGGGAAGGCCTGAACAGACCAGATTGGGGCAGCTGGGACCCCCCAGGATAAATTAGTCTGTGGGACGGACTGGACCTGAAGCTTATCATCCAAACTAGACCACAAGGCTCAGGGGGTCAGCAACCCTCTGTCACTTTGTAATGGTTAAGGGTATGGACAGAGTTCAAGTCCTGGCCATGTCACTTATCAATGGCGTGACCGTGGGCAGAATCTGTGGCCTCAGTTTCCTCGTATGTAAAATGGGAAGAATAGTAGTCCCAGACTGGTGCGGTGGCTCAACGCCTGTAACCCCAGCACTTTGGGAGGCTGAGGTGGGCGGGTCACTTGAGGTCAAGGAGTTCAAGACCAGCCTGGTCAACATGGTGAAACCCCATCTCTACCAAAAAGCATAAAAATTAGCCAGGCGTGGTAGCACATGCCTGTAGTCCCAGCTACTTGGGAGGCTGAGGCCTGTGAATTGCTTGAACCCTGGAGGCGGAGGCTGCAGTGAGCCGAGATCGCACCACTGCACTCCAGCCTGGGCAACAGAACGAGACTTGTCTCAAAAAAAAAAAAAAGAAAAAAGTCCTGACCTCCTAGAGTGCTAGTGAAGATGAGGTGAGTTAGGGAAGGGGCTGACATCCAGGCCTCCCACGAGGGCTGGGCTGAGACCCAGCTGAGTACAGCGTGGCGTTTTCCCTTTCTGGGGGAACCTGAAGTCCTGTCACTTGGGCCTGTGCCCCCACAGTAACCAGAGGTAGGATGGGAGGGGGAACTAGAGCCTCTTTCTCCCCAGACCTCCCGGCCCAGGCCTATGTGCTTTCTACGTTTACTTAAGTGATTATTACGGTGATCACTGCTGTTCTTAACTGGCCTCCTCCTCTTGCCCACAGCTGAGCAGAGCAGCTTCTCCCCATCAGGTGAGTGAAAGGCAATACCTCTGGGTGGGCAGGCAGGAAGCGCTGCTGGGCCTAATGCCCACCTGACCTTTCATGCCCACTCACCTTGGCAGCGCTTCCAGAGAATCCAGCGGCCCTGGTGGTAGTGCTGATGGCGGTGCTGCTGCTCCTGGCCTTGCTGACTGCGGCCCTCATCCTTTACCGGAGGCGCCAGAGCATCGAGCGTGGGGCCTTTGAAGGTGCCCGCTACAGCCGCAGCAGCTCCAGCCCCACCGAGGCCACTGAGAAGAACATCCTGGTGTCAGACATGGAAATGAATGAGCAGCAAGAATAGAGCCAGGCGCGTGGGCAGGGCCAGGGCGGGAGGAGCTGGGGAGCTGGGGCCCTAGGTCAGTCTGGCCCCCCACCAGCTGCCTGTCCAGTTGGCCTATGGAAGGGTGCCCTTGGGAGTCGCTGTTGGGAACCGGAGCTGGGCAGGGCCTGGACTGGTGGGGTGCCACCCTCCCACGAGGGCTGGGCTGAGACCCAGCTGAGTGCAGCGTGGCGTTTCCCTTTCTGGGGGGGCCTGAGGTCTTGTCACCTGGGCCTGTGCCCCCACAGTAACCAGAGGTAGGATGGGAGGGGGAACGAGAGCCTCTTTCTCCCCAGAGCCCCCGGCCCAGGCCTGTTGATATGCGCCCCAGGACCCCCTTCTTTGCAGAGCCTGAGGAGCCTCCCCTGTCCCCTTGGGCAGATCTGTTGCATCTCTCTTCCCACCTAGCAGCCTCAGCTCTGTGCCCCTCACCCTGCTCCCTCTCACTCCTTCTCCCCCACCCCTTCCTTCTGAGCCGGGCCCTGGGGATTGGGGAGCCCTCTTGTTCCTGGTGAGGGTCAGCTGAAGGGCTGAGCATCCGTCACTCCTGTTCCTGCTGGGGGCGCTGTGGGGCCTGGCAGGAGGGGCCTAGGTGGGTCGGGCCTGAGAACCAGGGCACGGGTGTGGTGTCTTTTGGGCTGGAGACAAGACTGGGGAGAGACACCCCAACCTCCCAGGGTGGGAGCTGGGCTGGGCTGGGGTGTCATCTCCTGCTGGGCGGGGGAGGGCTTTGCCCCGGAAGAGTCCCCTGTGGGGACCAAAATAAGTTCCCTAACATCTCCAGCTCCTGGCTCTGGTTTGGAGCAAGGGAAGGGGTTGCCAGAGTCCTGGGGGCCCCAGAGGAGCAGGAGTCTGGGAGGGCCCAGAGTTCCCACCCTCTAGTGGATCCAGGAGGAGCAGCACCCGAGCCCTGGAGTGGCCCAGTACCCTTCCAAGAGGCCACAGTCGCAGCCAGGACGAAGTATGCGGCCCATCCTGGTGCGACAGCGTGGGACAATGTGAACATGGACTCGAAGACATGGCCCTTTCTCTGTAGTTGAATTTTTCAATGTGCCATTATTGTTTTTAAAAGGGAAAAAGAAAAGCAAACAAATAAAACACCTTTAAGAGGCTTGAAAGAGAAGGTTCTGCCTTGTCCTGTGGTGAGCCTGCTTCTTCACATCCGTCCCTTCGGAGATAAGTGTCGATTTGGAGCTTGTACCACACGTGTTTTCTGCAGCTGGCCATTTGGCTTCTGTCTTTGGGCCTCTAGGGGACACTCTCACCAACCCCCCCGCCCCGATCTTCAGGAGCTCACCCCTCTGGGCCTGCGCCTCCCTCTCTCTGTTCCTGGGGGCTCGAATGTGGGTGAGAACTCAGGAGCCAGGCCATCTGCTGCTGAGCAGCCAGCCATGCAAGCTTGGGCAACTTAGCACACCTCTCAACATGTGCACAGTGGGGAGAACCGGACCCACCTCCTAGGGTTGTTTTAAGGATATGTGAGGATCAAGGGAGATCATCTGTACAGAGCACTTAGAACAGTGTCTCTGGGCTCTGTAAGCGCTAGGCGTTACTGACGTTTCTAGGCTGCGGACACTTGATGTCTCCAGGCCGGCCCTGGGTGGGGGCTCCACATCACCGTCCTTACAAGGCAGCCATCACATCTGCCCTCTAACGGCCTGAAAGTTCACATGTGTCCTTAGGAAGCCTGGGCTCTGAAACCACAGGAGGCAGAATCAACAGCAGGACCTTTACTCCTCTGCTGGTTCATTCAGCTGGTATTTGAGCTACAAATGCCAACAAAGGAAGGTTAACCAATGCCAGTCGGGCGAACCAGGGGGAAGCTGCTGGTGTGGCCTGTGTGGCTGGGGAGAGTCTCACTAGAGGGACTGTGATTGACCGCAGCCTGAAGGAGGTGGGGGAGTGAGCAATAAAAATATATGGGCCAGACTGGGCGCGGTGGCTCACGCCTGTAATCCCGCACTTTGGGAGGCTGAGGCGGGCGGATCACAAGGTCAGGAGATCGAGACCATCCTGGCTAACACGGTGAAACCCCGTCTCTACTAAAAATACAAAAAAATTTGTCGGGCATGGTGGCGGGCGTCTGTAGTCCCAGCTACTCAGGAGGTTGAGGCAGGAGAATGGTGTGAACCCGGGAGGCGGAGCTTGCAGTGAGCCGAGATCATGCCACTCCACTCCAGCCTGGGCGACAGAGCAAGAGTCCGTCTCAAAAAAAAAAAAAAAAAAAAAAAAAAAAAAAAAAAAAAAATCTGGGCCAGGGCTTAGGGGACCAGCAAGGAGGCGAGATGGGCTGGGGCTGAGAGGAGTCAGAGGCAGGGCCAGATTGTCCAAGGCCTTGAAGGCAGTGGTAGAATAAAGCATTATTTTCAGGATAGTGGGAAGTCAGTGGGAATGGCTAATCGGGCTGACCTTTTAACAAGATCATTCTGGCTAGGAGATGAGAAACAGACAATGGATGGGAAACGGGGGAGTGAAAGCAGGAAGGCTGGTGCGGAAGCTCTTGTAATAAATCAGGCACAACAAGACGGTGGTTTGTTGGGATCAGGACTGCAGCAGTGGTCAGATTCTGTGTGTGTGTGTGTGCGCGCGCGCGCACGCACGTGTGTTTTGCCCTGTTCATATTTAAAATAAGTTTCCACTTTTATGAATGGACAATGAATGCAGTCATGCAATTCAAACCTAAATGATATCCCAAGATAGATGTTGAGCAAGTCCTGCCCCTGCCTGTCCCCCTCCAGCCTGTACCCTCCTTCCCTGTCAGTCTCCTGTCTTTCCAGTGTTTCTTTGTGAAAGCAAACGAATGCCAGATTTTACTGAAGGGATGGCGGATGCCCTTGCTGGGGATGGGATCTGCCTGGAGAAAGGCAATGGGAGTCAAGAAGCACTCCAAGCTTCCTGCCTGGACTGCAGGGTTAATGGGGTGCCCTTTCCTGAGACAGGAGCCCTAGGGAGAACCCATGAGCTGCTGGTCTGAGTCCAGGACTACGGTGGAGCCCAGGAGACCCCCTCCAGCAATCCTCTCTGCCAGTAGCATCAGGACCCATGGAGGGGGCCTAGTCACTCAGGGGAGGGAGCCCCAGTCCCGTGGGAGGTTCACCCGGGAGTGAGTCGCTGTTTAACCCTACAGCCCGAACAGCTCCCTTTGTGAGTTAAGGGCCCTGCCACTGGCCACAGTAAGAGGTGAAGCCAGCTGAACTTCCTGGGTGAAGCAGGGACTTGGAGAACTTTTCTTTCAAGAGGTTTGTAAAATACTCTAATCAGCACTCTGTAAAAACGTACCCATTGGTGCTCCGTAGCTAGCTAGAGGTTTGTAAAATGCACCAATCAGTGCTCTGTAAAAACACGCCAATCAGTGCTCTGTAGCTGGTTAGAGGTTTCTAAAATGGACCAATCAGCACTCTGTAAAGTGGACCAATCAGCAGGACATGGGCAGGGACAAATAAGGGAATAAAAGCTATGTCTCCCCTGCCCACACACACACCCCACCTCCAGGAGCAACCCAGTCAGGTCTTCTTCCACTCTGTGGAAGCTTTATTCTTTCACTCTTCACAATAAATCTTGCTGCTGCTCCTCACTCTTTGGGTCTGTGCCACCTTTAAGAGCTGTAACACTAGGCTGGGCGTGGTGGCTCACGCCTGTAATCCAGCACTTTGGGAGGCCGAGACAGGTGGATCACCAGGTCAGGAGATCAAGACCATCCTGGCAAACATGGAGCTTGCGGTGAGCCGAGATCACGCCACTGCACTCCAGCCTGGGTGACAAAGTCAGACTCCGTCTCAAAAAAGAAAAAAAAAAAGAGTTGTAACACTCACCAGGAAGGTCTGTGGCTTCATTCTTGAGGTCAGTGACACCACGAACCCACTGGAAGGAACCAACACCAGACACAACACCACAAGAAACACTGGGGGAGAGGCCCCCCCAGACCCTAGTGACTCTAACCTTGGGAGAGAAGAAAGGTCGAGGGGTTAGGTCAGGGTCACTAGCCTGATGGGTGGGAGGGAGCAGCAGAGGGACTGAGGACCCAAGTGGCCAGAGCTGCCCTCGTCAGTGGCTGGTGCCTGCTGTCCTCACGTCTCTCTGCCTTCCTCAGGTGACGAGTCTCCCGAGGGCCCTGCACCCACCTGCAAGCATTTCAGACAGCGTCACGGGTGCCTGGAGGCTACCCCTAAACCTCGTTCTAAGCCTGTCCAGAGATGACTAAGGGATGCTCCTATACCTCTCTGAAGAGGCAGGAGGCAGGCTCTGGGCGCTGGCCACTGGCCCTCTGCCTCAGGACAGCCCTGGTGGCAGTCTCCTTCCTTTCTGCTCATTTCATTTCAATACATCAAGCACCTCCTCTGCATACCAGGCTCTTTGCTGGGTGGCAGATGCCCCCAAGCCTATCCTGGCGGGCCTGGGCAATGAGCACTGTATGCGAGGCACTAGGCCCAGCCTTCACTTCCAGGGTTAACCCGCCCCGCTCTGGCCACCTGGATCCTTGAATGAATGGGAGAATACGGCCAATCTCCAAAGAACAGCATTTTCTCAACCTCTTCTTGTTGCACCAGAGATGGCCTCCTCGAAGGCGTACTGGCAGAGCTGGCCTGACCCAGCGGGCAGCCCTGTGAGGCCGCAGGGGCGAGGAGCCGCCAGCCATACCACATGGCTCTCCTGGAACGGAGTTGCCTGAGCCTGGCCAAGCTGCCTTGAGCACCAGGGCTGGAGTCCGTTGCAGGCACAAGGCAAACAATTGCTTCTTGAGGGAGGGCCCAGAGGAAGGCAGGCGGGAGGGAGGGTGGGGAAAGGACAGCAGGGAAATGAAGCGAGCTGTGAAAGACCAGCACCAGATGAAAGTACTGAGATGTTCAGGACAGGCCTGATTTTCTTTATCTTAGGGGCTGGAACTGCCAAGAGGCCCCGGGAAAAGACTGCAGGCTTCACTTCCACCAGAACCAGCACCATTTGAGGGGCAGATCTCAATACTTCCTTGTCCAGGCAAGCAGGCGGGATGCCAGCGCTGGAGAAAGGGGAGGAGGAGGAGCGGTGGGCAGGCCTTTCCTGATGGAGGTGGACACACTGGGGGCACTGAGGTTCAAGGCCACACAGTGAGGAGTGCAAAATCTTAACCGTCTCCTTGCATCGGCTGATGGTAGAGCTTTAGTTATAGCCATTTCAGGGAAATCCTGGTCAGTTAAGCTTTTCTAGTGCAGTTGGGATTTTCGCCTATATTTCCAGGTGCCTCTGAGGTCCTATGGCGTGTCCAGGTTTCGCAGCTGGGGGAGGGGCATCTGGTCCCCGATCATCTATGTCCATGCTGGCTTATGCAGGGGTGTCCTGCCCTTCTGCATCTCCCTCAGGGACTTGGGGAAGCTTGGATGGTGTCTTTCCTCATACTGGGGCTGCAGGGGGCTCAGGACACTGCCTCTGTCCTGCTATTCCCTCATGACAATGATAACAACAAAATATGTATTATTTACTAAGTACACGCCCTATTCTAACTGCTTAACACGTATTAACTCAAGTCTTCCCAATACAACATCAGGTAGGTGCCACTGTCCCCCCTTTACAGATGAGAAGTCTAAGGCACAAAGGTGAAGAACTTGCCATGCCAACTCTCCTCCCTGCACTAGAAAAAGTGTTGTGGGGTGGGCAACAGGGTTGCAGAGAGCCCCTCGAGATCTTGCAGTCAGGCTTGGGGATTGAAGAACTTTGTCTCAACCTCTCATCTCTGTAGAGAGTTTTAGGGCTATTTTGAGACTTGAGGGCTAAGCATGACCTCTTTCCTTCTGAGCCTCCATGGCCTCCCTTCCCAAAGCAGTAGAGGAGGGACACCTGGGTCTCCTGGGTTGTGGGGTACAATGCATAGAAATAAAGTGGGGCTTGGCTGATGTATTAGACATTTATACCATTGGGGAATGCTTTATTTTATATTTTATTAATATTTATTTTTATTTATTTATTTTTTGAGATGGAGTCTTCCTCCGTCACCCAGGCTGGAGTGCAGTGGCGCGATCTCAGCTCACTGCCTCCCAGGCTTAAGTGATTCTCCTGTGTCAGCTCCCCGAGTAGCTGAGATTACAGGCACCCTCCACCAGGCTTGGCTAATTTTTTTTTATTTTTAGTAGAGACCAGGTTTGACCATGTTGGTCAGGCTGGTCATGAACTCCTGTCCTCAAGTGATCCCCCTGCCTCGGCCTCCCAAAGTGCTAGGATTATAGGCGTGAGCCACCGCACCTGGCCTCATCACTGCCTTTTAATAAATGAGACTGTCCTCTTGGAATCTCAAGCCATGAAAAGCTCCATATGGCAGGCAGACTCCTGCCAGGAAATCAAATTGATAGTGTGGGTAGTCACCAGCCCCGCAATGTCTACCCCACCCTGGACCTCATGGAAAGCATTCCTGGTTGGGTTAAACCCCTGAAACAGTTTTTTGTAGAGAGAGTACAGTTTTGGCCAGGCGCCGTGGCTCACGCCTGTAATCCCAGCACTTTGGGAGGCCAAGGTGGGCGGATCATGAGGTCAGGAAATCGAGACCATCCTGGCCAACATGGTAAAACCCCATCTCTACTAAAAACACAAAAATTAGCTGGGTATGGTGGCGAGTGCCTGTAATCCCAGCTACTCGGGAGGCTGAGGCATGAGAATCGCTTGAACCCAGGAGACAGAGGTTGCAGTGAGCCGAGACCATGCCACTGCACTCCAGCCTGGCGACAGAGTGAGACTCCATCTCAAAAAAAAAAAAAAAAAAAAAAAAAGAGTACAGTTTTCAAAAACCTAATGATTTTCTGATGTAAACCTGTGATGGTCTTCTCAGCTGCCTCAAACACTGTCACATCCTACTGTGGATTCGAGCTGTCAGGATGTTTACACGGCCACCCCAAATTCCATTTTTTGTAAAATAATTACAAAACTTATTTTTAGATGTGCACCATCCCTTCTTATACATTCCTCAGTACTGGATCCTGGACAAATCTTTAGTCAACCTTAAAGTTCAATTCAAATGGCTCATTTTCTCATAGAGCTTGAGGCTATGTTTGTTGAGTGGAGGAACTTGAGGTTTTAGGAATTTTATTTAGATCATGGAGATATTTTCAACTCGAATGGCTCTTAACTTTGATCTTGGGTCTAGGCTGCCTGGTTGAACCTACTACTGGTTTTCTTTTTCTTTTTCTTTTTGAGACAGAGTTTTGCTGTGTTGCCCAGGTTGGACTGCAATGGCGCAACCTTGGCACACTGCAACCTCTGCCTCCTGCGTTCAAGCAATTCTCCTGCCTCAGCCTCCCAAGTAGCTGGGTTTACAGGCATGTGCCACCATGCCTCGCTAATTTTTTTTGCATTTAGTAGAGTTGGGTTTTCGCCATGTTGGTCAGGCTGGTCTCGAACTCCTGACCTCAGGTGATCCACCTGCCTCTGCCTCCCAGTGCTGGGATTACAGGCGTGAGCTGCTGTGCCCGGCGAACCTACTGGTTTTCAAGAGTTGCATCACTTTAACTGGAACATATCGGAAGAGTAGGACCAGATTTTAAGGTGATTCAAGCCTAGCCTTCCTAAAACCCTACTGATTCCTTAATTCAGCTCAGACCCCTTTGCAGCAAAATCTCACCCTTTGAGACTCCCAGGAGAGGGTGGGTCAGGGAAGCAGGGGCCTTTCCTGGTCTGAGAAGTCTTAAAGGCAGGGGGGAGAAGTGCCACCTCCTCTTCATTTCATCTTTCTCTCTCGTCCTCCTCTCTCAGCCCTTTTTCTGTCCCTCCCTCCATTTTTAATCTATAGAGGCAACGAGCTTTAGCAAATTTATCCAGTTGTGTAAACGTTGCCGCAAAGCAGCTTTATAACATCTCCCTCACCCCCAAAAGTCTCCTGGACCCTATTTGCAGTCAATCCCTGCCCCTTCCCCAGCCCCTGGCAACTACCGATCTGCTTGCTGTCTCTCCAGTTTTGCCTTTTCTAGAAATTGTATAAATCATATACTATGTAGTCTTTGCTGTCTGGCTTCTCTCACTGAGCATAACATTTTTGCATGTACCATAGTTTGTCCCCTCCATCTTTTATGATTATGATTATGATTATTATTATTTCAGACCGGGTCTTGTAGCCCTGTCTACAAGGCTGCAGTGCAGTGGTGTGATCATGGCTCCCTGCAACCTTGACCTCCTAGGCTCATGTGATCTTCCTATCTCAGCCTCCTGAGTAGCTGGGCCCACGAGGGCGTGCCACTACACATGGCTAATTTTTTTATTTTTTCTGTGGAGACGGTCTTGCTATGACCCAGACTTATCTCAAATTTCTGGGCTCAAGTGGTCTGCCTACCTTGGTCTCCCAAAGTGCTGAGATTACAGACAAGAGCCACCATACCTGGCCCTTTTATTTATTTATTTATTTATTTATTTATTTATTTATTTATTATTTATTTATTTTTCATATGGAGTCTTGCTTTGTTGCCCAGGCTGGAGTGCAGTGGCGTGATCTCAGCTCACTGCAACCTCTACCTCCCAAGTAGCTGGGACTACAGGTGTCCACCACCACGCCCAGCTAATTTTTTTTTTGGTATTTTTAGTAGACACGGGGTTTTGCCATGTTGGCCAGGCTGGTCTCCAAGTCCTGACCTCAAATGATCCATCCTTCTCAGCTTCGCAAAATGCTGGGATTACAAGTGTGAGCCACCACGTCCAGTCCTTTTATTATTTTTTGGCTTAACTTTGTTTCTCCCTCTCTCTCTCATACACACACACGTACTCAAATACACTCATGCACACAATTTTCTCACTAACCCTCTGACCTTTCACCCCAAGTCCTGACTTTGTCTTTGGGTCCGAAGATGCAATTAGGAAAAAAAGTGTGGAGTCCACACCCCAACTGCGTCCTAAGTGGGTACTACAGGGGCAGCCACCATCCAGCCTGCCCCAGCCCATGGGGGCCCAGGATGTAGCATCCCCAGTGATGGCGGGAGCGAGGGAGAAGTGGAGGTGAGGTGGGGACTGTGAGAAATGCTTCCCTCTTCCTCCAACTTGAGACCCTCGGCCTCTGACCAAGGCAAGTGAAATAAGCATGAACAAAATTGGGACAATAAAGTCAGTTTACTGAATGAATACATGGCTCGAGTCCACTCAGGGTGGAGTGAGGCCTGGCAGGCGCCCTCAGCAGTGGGACCCCAGGCCACTGGACCTGGCAGGGCTTCCGGGTCCTCTTGGGCTTCTGGGCTAAGGGGGCAGCAGCAGGCCAGCCTGCCAGGGGCTCCACAGTCCCAGGCTGCTTGACCTGCGCTGTCTGGGACTAGACTAGTCGCTGTGGCTGCCCATAGATGCTCAAGGCAGACCCCAAAAGAGAGTGGCACAAGGTGAAAATGCTAACTGTGAACACTTGGTTTCAGTTTCAGTAAAGAAGAGGAGGAAGGGAGGCACTTGGGGATGCAGAAAGAAGGGCTGGCGGGAGAGGGCTCCGCCGAGCTCCATGGTTGGCTTCCTTGCTAGACGACCCGGCTTTGAGAAACGCCGCCTTCATTTCCATCTCCCAACTCCGAATCTGGAAGGCAAGAAGATGTTTCAGGCCGGAGGGCCGCAGCAGACTGTGGGGTCTGTCACAGGGGGCATGGCACTGCCGCTCTGTCTTCTCCCACCCCAGCCCTGAGGGCCAGCCACCCACATGGCCACAGTGCCTGGAACAGTGTGGGGAACAGAGACCTGCAGTCTGGGGCCGGGGAATCTGCAGACTGCCCCATTGGGGTTTCAGCCACACCAGCTTCCCCCAAAGACAGCATCTTGGTCATCTCCACATGCCGACATAGCCTGGTGCAGCACTTGTTTTCAGGCTGAATAGCTGCGGGGCCATTGCTTCCTCTCAGGGTAAGACCCCACTTGAATCCCTGCTTCCTAATTTGGCAGGGAAAGGGGAACTGACTCAGGTGTTTCAGGAGTCTTCCAGAAATCAGTGGCTGGAGGCAGAGGGACACGTGATAGGAGGGAGAAGGGAGGGACAGCAAGAGGCACTGGGTGGCAGTACAATCCAAGTGGAGGAGGTGGAGTTGGTGTGGGGGGGGTCTCCTTTATTCTTGGGGGAAACTCTTGTTCTCAATATGTTTCTTTCCCCCTTGGCTTGAGTGAATGATCCCTGACAATTTAGAAACAGTTTAGGCTGGGCGCGGTGGCTCACGCCTGTAATCCCAGTGCTTTGGAAGGCCGAGGCGAGTTAATCACCTGAGGTCAGAAGTTCGAGACCAGCCTGGCCAACATAGCAAAACGCCGTCAACGTAAAATACAAAAAATTAGCCAGGGGTGGTGGCGGGTGTCTGTAATCTCAGCTGCTTAGGAGGCTGAGGTAGGAGAATCGCTTGAACTTGGGAGGCAGAGGTTGCAGAGAGCCGAGATCGTGCCACTGCACTCTAGCCTGGGTGACAGAGCGAGACTCCATCTCAAAAAGAAAAATAAAAAAAGAAGAAAAAAGAAAAGAAAGAAAGTTTCTGCCTGTTGTGGAAGAAACTGTTGC
The DNA here is from genome assembly GCF_007565055.1 of Rhinopithecus roxellana. Classification (NCBI taxonomy): domain Eukaryota; kingdom Metazoa; phylum Chordata; class Mammalia; order Primates; family Cercopithecidae; genus Rhinopithecus; species Rhinopithecus roxellana. The sequence goes on from NC_044567.1 coordinate 76,013,078, forward strand.
AAGGAGCAGGAGCAACTGACATGCCCCCAATCCTACCTGGACCCTCTCACCCTTTCAGTTCAAACCAAGGAAGCCCCAGCCTCTGAGCTGCCCCCATCCCCTCATCCGTCCTGTGTTTTCTCTAAAAGCCAACAGCCTTGACTGGGTGTTTGGTGAGGCGCTCTGGCCCAGCCTTTGGCCAAGGGCACTCCATGCCCGCCCCTGTTCCTGCCCCAATCCTCATCTGTTTGCATATCTGCATATTGGCCCCTCCCTCCACCCCTTGTTTTGGTGACACTGGGAAGTTATTTGTGCTACTGGGAAGCAGCTGTCCTGGTGCTGGCTCCTGCGCACACCCAGGGACTCTCCCCAGCTGCCCTAACTTCGGTTTCAGTTGTGGCATTTGTGTGAGGCTTTGGTTTTCACGTGCAGGGGAGGGGACCTGGTCAGCAGGCTGGCATGGGCACCACAGAGCCACAAAGAGGCTGGCACCTCTCTGTGCTACCTGGTGTGCCCTGATGTTTTGCCTTTTCCTCCTGTGTACCTGAACCGAGCTAGGGCAGCAGGTCACAGCTGTGACTCAGCTCTGGCAACCCATATTAACAAAGTGCTGCCAACCAGGCGAGTCATGCTAGGATGCCAGGGAACCAAGGGAGTGTGGCCTATGGGGGAGGCTGGATGCCTGTGGCTCTGCCACTGGCTACCCTGGCTCTTGTCTTGAGAATGGCTCTGGCGGGAAGCCAGGCCAGGGCTGCGACTGGTCAGCACCCCAGGATCATCCCTCTGTGCTGGGTTCTCCTTGGCCTTGGTTGTGCCCACCCATGTCTGGGGCGTGAGAAGAGCTGCGGGCAGGTGGAGCGGGCCTGGGCTTCCAGGGGAGAACTGCCTGTCTCCCCTGGGGCCGAGAGCGGCAGGGGAGGGGTGGTGATGGGGTGGATCCTCGAGCGGGTCCCAGCTCCCTGAGGAAGGATGGCAAATGAGTGGGGGTCGCTCCCTCTGTGGGACCATTTGCCTCGGAGCAGCACGGAAGCGCGGCAGGTTCCCTGTCTCCCGTGGAGACTCTTGTTGGAGCACCACCCTAGGGATGCTCTTCTGCTCTCCGGAGACGTCGGTCTTCCCTGCGGCCCGGGCTCGGAGGCCCGGGTGCCCCAAGCCCAGGCTCCACGGTGTGAGGGGAAAGGCTCGGTCCTGCTCGGTGCGGCCCGCCCTGGGCACTAGGGGTCGCCCCTGCCCAGCGGAAGCCACGTGGGCGCGCCCGGCCGGCGCAGGTTTCCCCGGACCGGGAAGAGCGAGGCGTCTCCGGGGCGGGGCTGGGGAGGGGGCGCCTGGGCGCGGCGCCGGGACTCTGCCCTGTCCTCCCGGCCGCGGCTGGACGGAGCGCGGGGCCGCAGCGACCAGGCCGGGCTCCCCGTCGCACCGCTTCCGGAGCGGGAGGCCCTCGCCGAGGCAGACTCTGGGACGCGCGAGGCGGGCGGCGGCGGGGAGCCGCGGGGCCGAGGCGCAGGGCGTTTTCCCCGGAGGTGCTGCGTGCGCCCGCGACACAAAGGTCTTTTAAAGACCTCGCAGCGCCTTTCCCGGCTGCGGAGGCGGGAGCAGCAGCTGCGTCCGCCGGTGGGACAAGGCCGGGGTCGGGGGCGGCAGCGCGAGGGGGCGCTGGGATCGGCCGGACCCCGCGGTGGCGCTCGGGCTGGGACTCTCGGGCTCCTTTTGTGAGCGGAAGGCAGGGCCTTCCCCGGGTCTCTGAAAATGGTCAGTTCGGCCTCGCAGGGCTGCGTGCCCGGAATAATAAATTGGCTTCTCTAGGGTCGTAATCCGGGCCCCACCCCGAGCCGCTCTGAGCTGGTTCGCGCCTTCCAGGCAGGACTATTGGGGGTTCTCAAAAGCACCCCGTGGTCGGCTGTGTGCGGACCACCGGGGTCCGGTTTGAACACGATTCCAGGGCCCCACCCCATCGCCAGAAGCGGAATCTCGGGGCGGGGCCCAGGAATCCGAGTTTTTGGTGAGTTCCCGGGTGATTCTGATGGCACAACCCATGTGGGAGCCACTGTTCTAACGGCTTTGGGGACAGGCAGCTGTGAAGTTTTCCCCCAGAGGAATCTCTGGGGACCCAATTGTCATACACCCCTCGATTCACTGCGGTGTTGATTCTGCCTCCTGATGTTCTTCCCGAGTCTGACTTCGAGCCCGCCTGCTTTATTAACCACGTTTTTCTCCAGTCGGTTTTTTTTTTTTTTTTTTTTTTTTTTAATGGAAAAAGGAACAGGGAGAAGACTTTTCTCGAACCTGTTTGCAGAGAGCCGTCTTGCCTGCTTTGAGGGCCCTTTCTCGGGAGACCTGTTTGCTTTGTTCAGCCTCTGAATTCAGCAGACCCAAAATCCACCAAGGCCACTAGCTTGTGAGTGAATGTGGTCCCTTCAGGTAAGGGCCAGACAGCCCCTGCCAGGGCTTGGGGAGGGTTTTCCTAGAGGAATCCTGGCAGTAAAAAAACCAACCCCCAAACTCTCCAAGTGCTGGACGCTGGAGAATCCCAGCAAGGAAAAGGAACAAATCTTATCTCATGCCGGAAGATAACCTCTTCCCTCTGTGGGCGCTTTTCCTTGCGTTCAGGATGAATTAAAATTCTTATCTGCTCTGCATCCAGTGAACTTGGCCTCGCCTTCCTGATTGTTTGCTGCGGCTGACTTTCCCAAGCTTTGGGGGGTTATTTTTGCCTCTGGGTGGTGGTCATTCCTTCCTTCCATGGCATTAGGTTCAACACAGTCACAGAAAAAGAGAAATTTAGCAAACACCCTCAAAATGGCAGGACTGGGCCCCAAAACCTACTTTCATTTTCCTCTGTTCTGGGTTGTGGGTAATTTCTTGACAACTACAAGAAAGAAGACAACGAGAAATGAATTGTTATTCCAATGCAATTGTGAACAGATGTATAACCTCCTAGTTGCAGGAACGTTCTAGGAATCCCTTGCACCACCTTAAAGGGGCAGGAAAACGGGCAGAGGTGCTGAGGGCTGGGTGAGTGCTAAGCATTGGCAGGGCTCAGCCTCATCCTAAGGAGAGCTGCAGCCATAACCTGGGTCACCTTTGTTGTCTCGGGCTTCTAAATTTGGCAGCGAGAACAGACTCGCTTCCTTTGAGCAATTGATCTGAATAGCAGAATCCCATTCTGATGGTCCGAATCACATTTACAGGCTGTGGGGGTGAAGGCCGTGCTAATTGGCCACTTGCCTCACCACTGGCTTTGAAACAATCACTTGTATTCTCTTCCCGGCAGGAAGCAGCAGACCCATCAAGGCCCTGGGCTGGCTCTTTGTTCTGACTTTATGGCATTTTATGCCACAATAAGAAACACTGTGTACTCCGTGGGAGCCCATTGTACCAGGCTGCAAGGATGTGGGCCCTGGTGCAGAGGGCCTGGTGCTCTTCCCCAGGAAGAAGAGGGGCTTTGTGACAGGCTGGGGGACAAAACAAGGGGTGCTGGACACTGTTACTGGGGCAACTGCCTGGCCAGTGTGGAGGCAGCTTTAGTCCCTGGGACAGTTTCTGTGCCCAAGGAGAGGGAGGGCAGGGGAAGGATGGAATTTCGTTTAGAGTAGCAGGTCCTGGTTACCTGGTAAATTATGCATCAGGACTGGGCTAGCCATTGCCTCCGTTTTCTCTGGGCTCCCGAGACAACCTCCACCTGCCTCTAGATTCTGTGCCAGCTGAGCGTATCTATCTCACCAACTCTTGTTCCACCAGGAAACTGCATCTTGGTGAGTGGGAAGTTTTTGTAACTGTGGACCAAACCTGGGCTTCCCATGTTTTGGGTTGATCTGGTCCTTAGAGAGAAGAGCTTTTGGTTTTGTAGAAATGATATGCATGGGGGCGGGGGTAGTCACAGTCTATCCAGTCTCACACGTGAATGAACCAACGGGGATTTGAGAATGGCTTCTAGATCCTACCTGCCTCCCCAGCCAGCCCCTGGGCTCCCTTCCCCTGCACCTAGCCTGAAGTTTTTCACTATTAACGGCACACCTGGGACAGAAGACAGAGGAGGGTCCTCGCTGCAGGAGATCGCTGTAATAATCAGATAGAGACAAGACCTGGGCTGGGAGGAAGCCAGGACATGGGGGTTGGGGGACTAAGCCCTGACAAATGGAGTGCTCCGTGTTGGGGCTGAAAGGGAAGGAGGAGAGGGAAGGCAAGGCCCTTTAGCTTCACCTCGAAGGTGGGGTCAGGTGAGGCTGGTGGGTCCTGTCTTCTCTGGAGATGCTCGCTGACAAGCACCTGAAGGGAGGAAAGGCCAGCTTCCTGCTGACCACTTGCAGAGGCGAGCATTCAGTGCTTCTGCCAGCCTGTCCCTCACCCCACACCCACCCGTCCTTCCCATGTCCGATGCTCCCCACGCGGGGCCCCTTATTACCCCGTGCCATTGCAGCAGCCTCCCAGCGGTTTTCTTTCCCCTCCAGTGTGGCTGCCCAAGTTCTCCCCGCAAAACCCACATCTCCTGGCCTGCCAATCCCAGGCTGGAAACTGTTCCATGGCCTCCAGAGCCACTCACAAACCCTTCCCGCTCCCTGCCTGCACCTTAGGCTCTTTCTCTGCCCTTCCTGGCCACACACCTCCCTGACTTTCCCCAAACATGCAGGTCTTTCCATGTCTCTGTGCGTTTCCATTTCCCTCTGCATGGAATACTCCCATCACACCTATCCTTGCCCATCTGCCAAACCCTTCAGGATTCTGGGTCAACATCATCTCCACAGTGGATCCGCTGATGACAGCAGTAATGGAAGCAGGTTTGCCACCAGTCTCCCAAAGAAGTGGGAACACTGATTGCAAAGGGCACAATCTGATTGGATGAAAAGCGAGGCCTCAGAAGCATTGGCACATGTCCCCGAAGAGCTGGGCTGGAGGTCTGTCCTACAGGAGGGGTGGTGGGGGGTGAGAATGGCAGTGCCCCATTTCATCCGACTGCTCTGTGTTCCCCACATCTGACCCAACCTTCCGTTACAACACAGGCACATTTGTGGATACTCGGTTACATGTGTGTTCTGTCCTTAGACTCTGAGTCTCTTCTAGGAAAGGAGTGTCTTAATCATCTTTGTATTCCCAGAATCTAGTTTAGAGGCTAGTACATAGTAGGTTTGCAGAAAATCTTTGAATAGCGGCCGAGGTGGGAGGATTTCTTGAGACCAGGAATTCAAGACCAGCCTGGGTAAGCAAGACCCCATCTCTACAAAAAATAAAAAATTAGCCAGGCGTAGTGGTGGACGCATCGCAGCTACTCAGGAGTCTGAGGTGGGAGGATCACTTGAGCCCAGGCATTCAAGCTGCAATGAGCTGTCATCCCGCCAGTGCACTCCAGCCTGGGCAACAGAGTGAGACCCTGTCTCAAAAAGAGAAAGAAAATCTTTGAGTAAATAATATATGTTGAACTTGGAAGTATTCCTTTACCTAGAATATTGTTCTCTCTCCAAATTTTGTACCATCAGTTTCTCCAAAACATAACTCAGGACTCGCCTCCTGGAAAAAGTAAGTTCTGATTCAGTAGTTGACTGTGCATCAGAACGTTACTGAGCACCTATTAGGTACTAGGCATTTTCTAGGCACTGGAGGCCTGTGAGATACAAAAGAGATAAAGGTTCCCATGCCCAAGTTGTTAATGAGTGCTCCCAGCCCATGCGGGCCACTTCCTTATCTGGCAGAATCACTTGGGACGTCTGTAAACACTCAGTGCTCCCGGCATCCGTAGTGCCAGGGACATGGTCAGCAGTCAGATGTGACTCACTGTGTGCCCAGCATTATGAGAGACAGGCATAGAAAGCCTGGCTTTGCATTCAAATAGCTCACAACTTCACTGAGACCAGTTGTTCATAGGATTGCAGGAAATCCCAGGGAGCCCCAGCCAGGGAAGAGCTTATGTTGTCAATTTCACAGCCTCTAAGAATTCACTGGGTCCACTAGTTCTCTTGCACAGGTGCTACTTTCCAGTTATTTCCTGGTTTTATAAATATGTGTCTCCTTTTTCAACTCCTTCACACGCTCTTTACGGAAAGGGATATCATGGCATCATGTCTAATGTCTAGCAGCTTGTTTCCCTGTTCCTCATCTCAGCACCTGGTACAGGGCAGTGCATGAATGGATGAGAAATGATCACCACCATTAAGAGGCATTTGTCAGCTAGGCACGGTGGCTCACACCTGTAATCCCAGCATTTTGGAAGGCCAAGGTGGGTGGATCACCTGAGGTCAGGAGTTCCAGACCAGCCTGACCAACATGGCGAAACCCTGCCTCTACTGAAAATACACAAATTAGCCGGGCATGGTGGCGCACACCGATAATCCCAGCTACTCAGGAGGCTGAGGCAGGAGAATCACTGGAACCCCGGAGGTGGACGTTGCAGTGAGCTGAGATTGTGCCACTGCATTATAGCCTGGGCGACAGAGCAAGACTGTGTCTCAAAAAAAATAAAAAACAAAACAAAAAGACAGGAATCCGTCACTAGGTCTCTTAATGAGACACAACCAAGAAACACGGTGTGAGTGAGTTCAACAGTTCTGGTAGATAAAGGAGAGGGAAGGACTTTTCTCCTTAGTGCCTCTCTTTTGCTAAATGTTACTATCAGATTCTGAATGTTTTCTACAAGAAATGACTGAGATGCAAATCAAGAAGTGTGAATTTAACAAGAGCCAGTTTGTTTCCTACTTTCAATTGGGTGCCCTTTTTTTTTTTTTTTTTTTTTTTCTCAAAAAACAGGGTCTCTCTCTGTCACCCAGGCTGGAGTACGGTGGCACAATCATGGCTCACTGCAGTGTCAACCTCCCTGCAGCATCAACGGCACCTCGCCTGGGTGCCTCTTAACTGGTTATCTGTACCTGTTACTGCTTGGTAGTCTAAGTGTGTGAGATCAATTTCAGGGTTTCTCCAATTCAATGTGAGCTTGTGGTGAGAGAAGAGTGTCCCTGGTCCCTCCTGCTGCTTTTTGCTCTGGTTCCCAGCTTGCTCCTGGTACAACTTCTTCCTAGTCCAGGACAGATTTACTGGAAGTTTCTTTAGAGGCAGTGCTTTAGGGCTTTGGTCTTCATCCGTTGGGTTGTACTGTTTGTGGTTTGTCATGTTTGCTTTGCAGGCCTGGTAGCTAATGCTGCTTGCATTGGCTCACTGCTCTTAGGGCCATCTGTAACCTGTATCAACCCCGGATGCTTTGAAGTTCAATGTGCAATAAAAAGTTCATTAAAAAGATGTGGAATCATGAAAATAAGGTTACAGAAATGTTAACAAAGGATCATTTCCTGCTTCTAGTACTTTTCTTTTTTAAAAAATATATTTCTCTGAGAAATTTATGTCACAATTAAAACCATGGAATAGTTTAGGAAGGACAGGCCTGGGTCAAAATGAGGGTGAGATTCTTGAGGAGATGTCTTGGCAGAGCCCCAGCCTGTTTTCTTAATTGAGAGCTCAGGGTCTAAGGAGAGAATGTAAGCCAGAAAAAAAAAAAAAAAAAAATCTAGGTTTCTCATGACTAACGGTTTTTTGTTTTTTTTTTTTGTTTTTTTTTGAGACAGTCTCATTCTGTCACCCAGGCTGGAGTGCAGTGGCACAATCTCAGCTCACTGCAACCTCTGTCTTCTGGGTTCAAGCGATTCTCCTGCCTCAACCTCCCGAATAGCTGGGATTACAGGCGTGTGCCACCACACACAGCTACTTTTTTTGTAATTTTAGTAGAGACAGGGTTTCACCATGTTGGCCAGGTTGGTCTCAAATTCCTGACCTCAAGTGATGCGCCCAGCTCGACCTCCCAAATTGCTGGGATTACAGGCGTGAGCCACCATGCCCAGCCCTAGCATTTTAAATAGGGATGGCTCTAAATGGATGGAAACAGTCCATGGTCATACAGAGTCTGCAGCCATGTAAGGAATTACATGTAGAATGACATATGGCAGGTGTCTCTCGTCCACGTGAAGTGACTGGGGAGAAAGAGAGAGAGGAAGAGAGGAGAGAAGAAAATAAAAAGAAGGAAAGGTGTACAGGATGGGGTGGCAGTGTCATTAAAACTATCTTGTGGCACTATCAGTGGCTTGTCTATTGCCACACTGGCTCACTTTCCAGTCATGACCTTCTGACACGAGCAGAGGTCCAGAGCCAAGCCTCAAGGTCCAGAGCTAAGCCAGAGGCCAAGAGCCAAGGCTCAAGGGGTATCCTGGGATCCAAAACACTGCCAGCAGACCAGCCCCTGGCATGACCTTAAGGGTAAGGGTGGTAACCTGTCCTCACAGTGCCCCTGCCTGGCCAGGCACAGAGAGGCATTTGACAAAGCAGGAAGTCCCTTGTGGCTCAAGGTGCTGATTTGACAATGACCAAGTGTACTAAGACACTGCAGAGGTGGACCCGTCCAACTGCCTCATTTGGGTTGACTTTGTTAAGGCCAGGCTCCAGTTAGGAGGAGGACTAGGCTTCTCCCTGCATACCATGGGGTCTCCTAGAGAGCCCCAGTTCTGCTGAAGAAAAGGCAACCACAGATGATCACTCCTGGTAAATATATCATCTTCTCTAATCACAAATGGTGCCACTATCATCATCTTTATTTCTTGGCAGCCTGTCTCTTTCAACAGGTACATACGCTGGCATAATATGTCCTGGGGGCACAGACAGCTCTTGTGGGGGAAGATTCCTCTTTTTCTTTTCTTTCTTTTTTTTTTTTAATATATATATTTTCATTTTTGTAGAGGTGGGGTCTCGCTGTGTTGCCCAGGCTGGTCTCAAATTCCTGGCCTCAAGTGATCCTCCTAGTTCGGCCTTGCAAAGCACTGGGATTATAGGCATGAGCCATCACACCCAGCCAGGTCCCTCTTTTTCACAGGTCCTCCATGTTCAGGCATTGGGGGTGCCCACACATAATACACAACCAGCCCCTGCATCCTTGCTGTCCTCTATTTTTGGGGGGCAAATATCCCTAGAGGCTCACTCACTTATATGACCATTGATGACAATTTAATTACTACTTGTGTTCAATAATAAGCAATTATGTGATCATCGCTTACTTTTCAGCCAGAGGGTCACCGTGTATACATTTAGCAGCTGCTAAATCTTAGTCCTAACAATGACAGTCCCATATCCTCCCAAGTGACTGTGAGGACCTCAACAGCTTGCACATCTAATAAACAGCACTGCAGGGTTTTCAGGGCTGCCACCGGGCAGCTCTGGGTCACAGCCAGACTTACCCTCTCTCTTTCCACCTGGTTGTGATTGAGCCTCATGAGTTCTGCAAACCTCTGCTCATAGAGGTGAAGCAGCAGCACCAGGTACAAGCCTGAATTCATCAGGTCGTTTTGTGCCTACAAATGGAAAAGAAAGCTCTTCAGTTCATCTGTAAAATAGTCATCGTCTAAATTGTGGGGTGCAGGGTAACAAGGCTAAGAGGTGACAAGAACTGGGACCAAAGCCCAAGCTCCAAGGCAAGTCCTGCTCTTGGGGACCAGAAGACAGAGCAGGAGGAGATCCAGGGTAGAGGCCAGGGCAGTCACTCCCCTGGGATTTTTTACTATCTAGTGGAGGATGCTTTGAGAAAGTTCCATTTTCCAGGCTTGATCCCATTCCACATTTATTGAGCAGTTACGTATGCAAAGCCTTGAGCTGGATCAACATCCTGGGGAACACAGGGCAACAAGCCTCAGAACTCCCTGCTGGGACGCCATCACCTGGTGTGGGGGAGAGAACTTCATCCGTAAACAGCTCCAGCACAAGCTGGATGTGCTACAACAGAGATGCACCAGGCTGTGTCTGTAACGTTCTCAGCAGTCACAGATGTCCCCTTGTGGAAGGCTTCCCGAGGAGCCTTGTTTGCCCCTGTCATTCCTTTGCTCCCCAGTCCCTAAGCATTCGTCTTGATCTTGCATACCATCTTTTGCACTTAACGTTTCCGCTTTTTCTTGAGGAGTGGGCTGTGTTTCGTTTCTCTTGCTCATGCTCAGAACAGGCGCTACACAGGGAGGATGTGATGGTCTGGCTGGCTTCTCTGTCCTCAGCACTTCGGCTTTGCTGCAAAGTAGGCTGTGCTCACTCTAGACCTTTCACAGACCTTCCACAAATCAGCAGTGTGAGTAACAACTACTCCTATCCCTCTATAGGGAAGGAGGGGAAGGCCCTTTCAGTCCCCATCTTTCCCCTGAGTGGGGGTCTTGGGATGGGCCAGGCGGTGCTCACAAAGCCACCCAGCCCCCGGGGACTGGAGTCCCCAGCAGAGGGCATGGCCCCTTCTGTCACCCTTGGGAAAGGTTGCAACTGTGACTCTATCGGTCCAGGATAACGAAGCGTGGGCATGAACGACACAGTGAGCACTCAGTGTCTTGGCTGCCTTCTTCCTGCAGCAGCGCGGGTGCCACATCTCCCCGTTCTCATTAGATCCAGCGCAGCTCAGGAGGTCGGCACAGAACCCACCTCTCCCAGGACCAAGCAGCTGCCAGAAAAGGCACAGAAGTTGAGGAAGGATTGATGCACTCTTCCTTCTGAATCGGGGCCAACTCTGGATCTTGGTGACAGCTGGCCCTGAGGTCACCGCTGCAGGCCTCTCCACCATTCTACAGCTCCATCTTCGAAGGCCCCAATCCTCTGTCCTTAGTGGTTAGCCTCCTATTTTTAGCCTTTGGTCGTGCTTTTTTGTGCTCTGCTGACCTTGGCCTAGGGCGAGCAGAGAACAAGTTGCTTGTTTTCACTTTTTCTGTTTTATTTATTTTATTTTTGAGACGGAGTCTTGCTCTGTTGCCCAGGCTGGAGTGCAATGGCACGATTTCCGCTCACTGTAACCTCCACCTCCCAGGTTCAAGCAATTCTCCTGCCTAAGCCTCCCGAGTAGCTGGGATTACAGGTGTGCACCACCACGCCCAGCTAATTTTTGTATTTTTAGTAGAGATGGGGTTTCATCATGTTGGCCAGGCTGGTCTCTAACTCCTGACCGCAGGTGATCCACCTGCCTTGGCCTCCCAAAGTGCTGGGATTACAGGCATGAGCCACCCTGCCCAGCCACTTTTTCTGTTTTAATTGCCTCCTCCTGCCCTCCCCATGAGTCTGTGCCTGCCTCCAACTGTCTCGTCAACCACCTCTTCTGAGAATCCTTTCTCACCTGGCTTTTAGCTCCTCCTCACCAACCAAGCCTTGGCCCTTGTTTGTTTTCCTCAGCCCCGGCTTCCTCCTGCAAAACTGCCAGTGGTTCTCTCACCAGTGCTCTTTGCCAGCCAGCTTTTATGCTCAAGACACTCGGATGCATAATGGCAAATCAATCAGCTAGAAAATGGCTTGGAACTATCAGGTTTGTCAAAGCATTCAGGGAAATCATTTACTTTTTATGACTCAATAAGGCCCAGAGGCATGCAGATGGGAAAATATCCACTAATGTTTTCTGCAGATAATTTGAAAAGTCACTTCTAGCAGATTGTGTCTCTTCTCTGGTCTGTGGGAGGGAACCTGTCACACGGCGCCATCAATCTCGCCGGCTCGGTTCCTTTATGTGCGCCCTTTGCAGAGCTGGTGATGCTCGACAAAGGGGCTCAGCCCACCAGTCAGAGCAGGCGTGTGATAGTCAACTCCGAATCAGCCTTTATACTCCTGAGCTACAAGTGGGAGGCATTTGTTAACTCAAAGAGTTCCACCGCACTTGGCCGGCCAGGGCCAAATGAACGAGGTTTTGGAGCAGTGCTTACTGGAGTTACAGCCGATCCACTCCTTCCTTGTCTCAATCACATCACACTTTGACTCCCACATGGAGTTCCCTTTGTGTGCCAGACTGAAGGGAATGGGGGTGGCATTAATAGGAGGGGACGGGGACATTAAAAAGGAGAAGGCATGTGAAACAGCGCACAAGTGCTCCGGAGATCTCAGCCCACCTGCCAGTTGTTTTCTCCATTTTGCTGATATTCATTTAGGCCAAGAGACTTGCTACTGGTGGAAATTCTCAATATATTCCACTTAAAGAAGTTGACGGCCTGGCTGAACGTTCTGTCAAGTCTTCAGATATGTTCAACAGTGCTCCCAGGTATAAAGGTGATTAGGTGACTGCGTGTGTCTGAGGACATCTGTCCTTGGCTGAGATGGAGCCAGGCCAGGCCTGTGCTTCAGAGCAGTGACAGCCTGAGGCCCACTGAGGCTCTCCTGTGTGGCAGAGCAAGGATGGCAGGGGTGCGTTCCAATGCACAGTGAGCAAGGGCCCCTGGAGTGTGCCTTACTTGGAAAGTGCTTCCGGCTGAGGTGGGCAGTGTAGGGCCACTGGACACTGACTTTAGGCAGAGTTTTAACTGTGCAGGGCCAAAGTGACTCAACTTCTAATGGAGGAGAAGTAACCTCTGTTCTGCCTGTTTCCCCAAAGCATGGTAGTAAAGTGAGCTAATATATGCGATCTCACAAAAAAATACATCCTACAAGAGGCAAGATTTAAAGACAGGATTCCAGGTAAATTGTCTGGGCGTAAGATCTGTGAGAGCAAGGCCTGCATCTGTCTTGTTTGCTCCTGACTCCTAGTGCCTGGCCCAGTGCCTGGTATACTGTGCATGCTCTATAAATATATGCACAGATGAAGTAATGAGAAAAAAATGCAAAATTGTGATGGATCAGACAGTGACCCATTCAGTCACAACGTTTGAATCTAGTGGCTCCAGCTTTAACATGCATCAGAAATACTGAGCAGCCCTTTTCAAACACAGTTGCTAGACAGTCTCCTCCCCTCCCCTCCCTTCCCCTCCTCTCCCCTCCCCCTTCTCCTCTTTTTTTGAGACAGAGTCTCACTCTGTCACCCAGGCTGGAGTGCAATGGTGTTATCTGGGCTCACTGCAACCTCCGCCTCCCAGGTTTAAGGATTCTCCTGCCTCAGCCTCCCGAGTAGCTGGGATTACAGGTGTGTGCCACCACGCCCAGCTAATTTTTGTATTTTTAGTAGAGATGGGGTTTCACCATGTTGGCCAGGCTGGTCTCGAACTCCTGACCCCAAGTGATGTACCAGCCTCGGCCTTTCAAAGTGTTGGGATTACAGGCATGAGCCACTGTGCCTGGCTTCACTGCTCCTCCTTTCTTCCCTGCAGTTCTGATTCAGTTGGGCTGGAGTGGAGCCCAAGAATGTGTCCTTCTAACAAGTTCCCAGGTGATGCTAATGCTACTGGTTTGGGGACCACCCATTTTTGAGAACCACTGTTCTAAACTAAGGGTGAGCACTTGGTGGCTGCTGAGCTGAATCTGGCCTGTGGGTGTGCTGTGGTTGGATGGAAGGAAGCAAGAAGGAAGGTAGAAAAGAAGAGCATGACCGTCTTTAGTTGGGGGAGCGCTTTTCATTTTGCCACAAATGCCAGCATGCCCAATGGCAGGATACCTAGAAGATTACCATCGTTTGTTGTCTGCCTGGGCTCTATGGTATTTGAGTGTGTAACCTGTGACCTAAACTTTCCTTAAACCTGTTTTCTCCTCATCCATTTTGGAGGCTGGAATGTTATTTGGATCGCTGCATGCTGCTATCCAGGAGTTCTGCCCTCCACCCCAAATCCGAGCGCCCAACTAGAATCCAATATGAGTCCTGCTTCCAGGCAACAGCCAACGCTCACAGGAGCAAATATAGGCTGGCCTCACACATGGCACTACCGAAAGAGGCAGGGGAAAGGAGGGCTGTACTGCCTCAGGCCCTGACAGACCTGAGATGAAACCGCCAGGTCCCTGGGGCCCCACAGCTGCTCTTGTCTAATGATCCCCTCTGCAGATGCTTGTAGGAGTTCCTAATCTAGCCGCTTGAGGCCTGGTAGCAGGCCTTGACCTTGGGGCCCATACTGGAGCCCTGTTAGCGCCTGTGAGCGGCATCTGCCCTGCTCCCACCAGAAGTACAGAACTAAGGTAGGAAAAAGTGCTCCGATGGGGCCCCCTTCACACCCTCAGAGGCCACCGACAGTGCTGACCGGGCAACTAAAGGACACGCTCTGATCTGTGCTCAGGTCCCAGGTGAGGCGTCCATCCCAGATGTCACAGACTTCACTCCAAGGCCTGGTGGACAGAAGGCCCGGTGGATAGAAGGCCCACTCCTCTCTTTCCTTCTGCTTTTAAACATCTCTTCTTCAGAAGGGTCTTCTCTGGTTCAGAGAGCAAGTCGGAGCCCCACAGCTGTTCCCCCGGCGGGCTGCACCGTCCTCGTTTTGACCTCCACCCGCAGGGATTGCTCACTCCAGTCTTTGCTGCTGGTTGTACCCGCTCCAGGTCTTGGGCACCGGCAGCATTTCCAGCACAGTAGCTCACAGGCAGCAGGTGTTAATAAGTATTTGAAAAGTTAGTTAAACTGGCTGGGTGTGGTGGCTCACACCTATAATCCCAGCACTTTGGGAGGGAGGCCAAGGTGGGAAGATCACTTGAGCCTAAGATTTTGAGACCAGCCTGGGCAACAAAGTGAGACAGACCCCATCTCTCAAAGAAAAAAAAAAAAGCAGGGTGTGGTGGCACACACCTGTGGACCCAGCTACTTAGGAGGCTGAGGCAGGAGGATCCCTTGAACCCAGGAGGGACCCTGGCCCCATCCCAGAGCTGGGGTTAGACCTGGGTTGGGCCTGGGTATCACCATTTTAATAGAAAAAACAACCTGCAGCTAAATGTTAGAAGTTGTCATTTTGGGTGGTAAATTATAAGAAATTTTTGTATGGTTTTTGTAATTAAACAAAAGCAAAAACAAAAAAATTTTCTAAGTGGGAAAATATATAAGAAAAACAGTCCGCTCACTAGTCAGTCAGTTTGAGGTCAAGTGAGAACCAGGCTGAGCTGAAGCCAGTTCTCGGTTTCTTTTGGTTTGGCCCTTTTCTTGGTACATGTCTAGACTTATACACGTAGAAAGTGGTGCCCCTTCTCCGGAAGGGAACCCATTTGCCAAGAACAAGCTGTGGGGGGTGGCCAGGAGGCCCTGGTGAGCCAGGTTTGGGAGCGAGGGGGAGGGACCAGGCACACAAGGCACAGGTGTCCACGTCACCTCCAAGGCCAGACTGACGGCCCCCCGCAGCTGGGCTTGTCCCCTCAGTGGGCTCGCTGCGCCTCGGGGATGAGCTGAGGTTCAGTGATATTGTAGATATCTTTGTGTTCAACAACAGTTGCTTCAGTCTTTATCCATGGTGAGCTTCAGAATTCGCCCAAGTCAGTCCCCCTGGGGTCTGGGGTTTCGCCCAGGCTGTGAGCAGACAAGCACTATGAATTCCCAGCAGGTCTTGGGGACAGTCGGGACTGCAGTGAGGTGTGAGCCCTCAGCTGCCGTCAGAGAGCAGCTGCCCGTGCTATGGCCCTGCTCTCCCCACAGGGCGGGCCTGGCAGCCTAGTTGCCACCTGGGATGATAATGCGGGCATTTCCAAAAGGCTCTGATGGCCTGTGAAGTTCTCACTGAAACAAATTTAAAATCATTTCTGCTTCCACGTGGAGCAATGACTGTGCTGGATGCTTTCTGTTTCCCCTGTGGATCCATGCCCCTCCTGCTCTGTGGCCCAGGGGTCAGCCCCAGGGCTTTCCCCAGCCGGGCTCCCTTGCCCTCTGGCATCCCACTGGGTTTGGCACATGGGAGGCCCCGGTAGGAGACCCAAGGGCAGAGGAGGGAGAAGCTGGGTGTCTCTTCCCCAGTCCCTCTCTGCTGGGTGTGGTGTGACAGTGGTTGCTGTCTTCTGCTGAAGGCCACAGGCTGCTGGTGGCTGTCCCTTAGCTACAGCGCTCATGATCCTGGCCACACTGCTAGTCCCAGGACACCTCCTCGTTCCTTGCTGCTTTCTTTTGCTGCCCACATTTCCCTCTTCTCTGCTGCCTTCCTCACTTGCCCCTTTTGAATGTGCCACCGTCTCTTCCAACCAGATCCTGGCTGATACAATTACTGTTATAGTTCGTTCTAGAAGGTGCTTGTAGCCAGTTATCTCAACTCGGAGGGTGCGGTGGGGCCGAGGATATGGATGTGACCCAGATGGGTCACCAATGACTGATGGACTCGAGGCCAGTCATTGGTGCACTTAGCTTTCTCCCCTGAGTGCCAAGTTAGTTGAGCGTCTCTACAGCTGTAATCTGACGATTCTCGTGCGTGGAGCCTTCTCTGCACACACTCTGTCTATGAGGTGATGTACTCAAGTCGTCCTACATCCAAACCTGTGAGGTGTGAGTTAACATCTCTCACCTTCTACAGATGAGAGAGCTGAGGTCCAGAGAGTTGCCATAGTTTCCTCAAGGTCATGAGGCCACTCTGGGGAAGAGAGTAGGGTTTAGATTGAGATCTTAATCAAAGCTGGTAGGCTTTTCAGGGGGACACGTGGCCTCAGACTACATGAGTGCACATATCTTAGTACAGATGGAAAAATGCGCTGCTGCTGGGTCAGTTCTATAAATACCATTGATAAAGGACATTAGATGGTGGCAGCAGCTTGGCAGAGGGAGAACCATGTGGAAAGGCTTGGGGCCAAAAGGGGTCTTTTCTAGACAAGGCATTGCCCCGGGCTGCATGGTGTTTATGATGTCTGTAGATTGCTCTGATAGATAGTATTCTGGGCGACCCATCCTCATGTGAACAGGTCCTCCTCAGGAGATTCGGCAGGCTCCATTGCCCAAAATGATCTATTTCTTGAGATGAACCTGTCGGCGCCCTGGCTGGCACCTGACCTCAGGCACTGAGAGGTTCTGGTTTCTTTCAGTATTTCGCCTCCCACATGCTCAGCGTCCAGGAATGTGAGTCGCTCTGTTTATCGTCTCAGATCTTAGTGCCTGGTGGTTATGATGCAGTGATGTGAGACCTTCAGGCCTCAAAACACTATTTATTTCTCAAAAAGCCCTTCTCCTCTCCCCTTCCCTGCCCTCCCTTCTCTTCCTGTCTTCTTTTCTCTTTTTTCTTGTTCTTTCTCTAACCTCCTGATGCCTAACCTCTATAATGCTGCTGTGGCATTATGCCCTAACTTACTCATTGAACTCTTCAAGTATCCTTCATTCTTGTCAGTATTTTGTTCTTTGGTCTACACCCTTAAACATTTAAACAAGGAAACTGCAGAATTGCCCAGACTCACACAAATCATTTTGACTTAACTGTCAAAACGTCGGCCAAAAAAAAGGTCTGGTCAATATTTATTGACTGCTTATAATGTGGAAATCACCTTCCAGATCAGCCCCATCCAACAGAATACACTCAGAGGTACAAACACACATCGCAGATGTAATTTTAAAATTTCTAGTAGCCACATTAAAGAAGTAAAAAGAAACTGGTGAAATTAATTTTAACAATATAATTTGTTAACCTAATATTTTCAAATGATCATTTCCGTATGTAATTTTTACATTCTTTGTGTTTTTTTTTTTTTTTGATATTTTACTTTTTTTGGCATTAAGTATTTGCCTGAGAAAATCTTTATTTCTCCTGTGTTCTTGAAGGATAATTTTGCAGGGTACAGAAATCTAGGTTGTTCAGTTTTTTCTTTTAACACTTTAAATATTTTGTTTCTCTCTCTTCTTGCTTTCTGGGAAGTCAGATGTCATTCTTATCTTTATTCCTCTTTAGGGAAGGTGTTTTTCCCCTCTGGCCTCTTACAGGATTTTTTTCTTTATCTTTGATTTTTTTTTTCCATTTTAAATATGATATGTCATGGTGATGGGGTTTTGCATTTATCTTGTTTGGTGTTCTCTGAGCTTCCTGGATTTGTGATTTGGTGTCTGACATTAATTTGGGGGAAATTCTCAATCACTATTGCTTCAAATATTTCTCTGTTCCTTTCTCTTTTTATTCTCCTTCTGGGTATTCCCATGGTGTGTCTATTGCACCTTTTGGATAGTTGTCTCATAAGTTCTTGCATATCCTGCTGTATTTTTTCTTTTTTTCCCAATCTTTGTTCTGTTTTTCCATTTTGGGCAGTTTCTATTGGGATAGCCTTAAGCTCAAAGATTCTTTTTTTTTTTTTTTTTTTTTTTTTTTTTTTGAGACAGAGTCTTGCTCTGTTGCCCAGGCTGGAGTGCAGTGGCGCGATCTCGGCTCACTGCAAGCTCTGCCTCCCAGGTTCAAGCCATTCTCCTGCCTCAGTCTCCTGAGTAGCTGGGACTACAGGTGCCCACCACCACACCTGGCTAATTTTTTCTATGTTTTAGTAGAGACGGGGTTTCACCATGTTAGCCAGGATGGTCTCAATCTCCTGACCTCGTGATCCACCCATCTTGGCCTCCCAAAGTGCTGGGATTACAGGCATGAGCCACCACGCCCAGCCAAAGATTCTTTCCTCAGTTGTATCCAGTCTACTAATAAGCCCATCAAAGGCATTCTTCATTTGTTAGTGTTTTTCATGTCTATGATTTCTTTTTCTTTCTAAGAATTTCCATCCTTCTGTGTACACTGCCCATCTGTTCTTGAGTGCTGTCTACTTTACCTGTTACAGTTCTTAGCATATTAATCATAGTGTTTTACATTCCTGGGCTGGTAATTCCAACATCCCTGCCATATCTGAGTCTGGTTCTGGTGTTTGCTCTGTTTCTTCAAACTGTGCTTTTCACCTTTGAGTACGCCTTGTAATTTGTTCTTGGTAACCAGACGTGATGTACTGGGTAAAAGGAACTGCTATAAATGGGTTGTTCGCCGTGTGGTGGTGAGGTGTGAGGATAGGGGAAGTGTTCTAGAGTCCTTTGAGATTCTAGGTCCCAGTCTGAGTGAGCCTGTGCCTCTGGACTGTGAACTTCACAAGTGTCTCTCAGTTTCTCTATCCTCCCCCTCCCACCTTAGGTGGGACAAGATGGCTGGAGAGGGCTGCAGTTGAGTATTTCCCTTCTTCCAGTTAGGTATGGGGCTCTGATAAAACCTCCAAAGGTTAGGCTCTGGTTAAATAGTTTTTCCTGAGGGCAAACTTTGTTAGGAAGAACAGAAAGCTCTGGCTTATACCAAAATGGTTACTTTCCCCCTCCCCCTGCTAGAAGCATGAAGGAATTTTTCTCTGCTATTCACTGTAAGCACCCGGTTGCACTCCTGGATAGAAACCTCACCGAAGGGTGGGGATACCCCTATGACGGGGTTCCCCTGGAGTTTTTGATTCTCGGAGTTGTCTGCACTGAGCCTCCAGCAGTTCATTAATTACAGCTTAAGGTTCCTTGTCCAGCGCTGGTTTCCACAGAGCTTTCTGCTCAGGAGTCTCTGCTCCGGTAAGTTGTGATTCGTTTTTTTGTTTTGTTTTGCTTTTGTTTTTGTTTTTTTTGAGATGGAGTCTCACTCTGTCGCCCAGGCTGGAGTGCAATGGTGCGATCTCGGCTCACTGCAACCTCCGCCTCACAGGTTCAAGTGATTCTCAAGCCTCAGCCTCCTGAGTAGCTGGGATTACAGGCATGCGCCACCACGCCCAGCTAATTTTTGTGTTTTTAGTAGAGATGGGGTTTCGCTGTGTTGGCCAAGCTGGCCTCAAACTTCTGACCTCAAGTGATCCGCCCACCTTGACCTCCCAAAGTGCTGGGATTAGTGATTCTATCTCCCTGTCTCTCCAATTTTAGCGGCAGTGATTTGCTCTGTGACCTCACTTCTCTTATGGATCTAAGAAGGGTTGTTGATTTTGCACTTTATTCAGCTTTTTACTTGTTGTTAAAATGAAGTGACAACTTCAACTTCTGTACATACTGAACTGGAAAGTGTACTAAGTCTTTGAAACTTGGTGTGTGTTTAAAATTAGGTGATATATTACCCTTTGTATTTTTTTGGTACTGTGTCTTTGAAATTTGGTGTGTGTGTGACACTTACAGGATAGGTTGATTAGAACAAGCCACCTGTTCATTAGCCACAAGTGGCTTGTGACTTCTATACTGAACCAAATAGTATTAGGTTGGTGCAGAAGTAATTGTGGATGTTGCCAATGAAAGTGGCAAAACTGCAGTTACTTTTGTACCAGCCTAACAGCTCTAAATGGAAGACTGTTTGCCTGAGAACTGGGTGATTAACTGTTATCTCAGGCATAAATCAACTTCCCACCTGAGGATAACTAACTTTTTTACAATATTAGAAATGCAGTCCAAATACCCTAGGTGAGTTAATTCACTAGGTGGTAAAGATCAGCCAGTAGGCATTTACCTCATGTTTATCAGTCCTAGGTAAAGCAGTTCCTTCTTATCACAGGGCTACTTGATATTTAAATTAGGGGCCTTTTCCTCCAAGACCCTGATTTTTTTTTTCTCTCGTTATTAAATTACTTCTGCAAATGTGGGTGTGGAGCTTGCCAGAATTTTTGGGTATTTCTCTGTGTCCAGTTGCCCACTGATGCTTCTTGCTTTTGTCCCCAACAGCAGGGCAAACTCAACCCGGGACAAAAAAGACTTCCAACTCTCGGCCAGGTGCAGTGGCGCACGCCTGTAATTGTAGCACTCTGGGAGGTGGAGGCAGGCAGATCACTTGAGGTCAGGAGTTCGAGACCAGGCTGGGCAACATGGAGAAACCCCATCTCTACTAAAAATACAAAAATTAGCTGGGCGTGGTGGCGCATGCCTGTAATCCCAGCTACTCGGGAAGCTGAGGTAGGAGAATCGCTTGAACCCGGGAGGTGGAGGTTGCAGTGAGCTGAGATCGCACCACTGTACTCCAGCCTGGGCGACAGAGTGAGACTCCATCTCAAAAAAACAAGAAGGCTTTTCAGCTCTCTAGTACTCCAATTTAGTGGCAGGTCTTCTTAGAGAAGTAAGCTAAATGGCTCTTGTCAGACTCCTGCCAGCAGAGACCTTCTACATTTCTTAGATCAGGGAGAAAAGGGAATGTCTTCTCACCCTGCCCCTCCAACATACTTTAGCCCGTGGAGGCAGAGTGGCCACATTTCTTACCTGAGATTGCTGGTGCTTCTGGTAGAACTCAATCATGTTAAAGTCACCCAGGTCAACCAGGAGGCCTTGCTTACACATCTCACAGGTCTTCACGGCACCAAGATCTGCTCCTTAAATTAGATAAAGAATTGTATGTACATATAACCATGGGTCTGTTTGTGTTAGCACTTTGGACAGGTGATACTTGGAGAGTGACCTTGTGTGTGTTATGAATTCTGAGCTTGAGTGACCTTCCTTTAAAGCCAGCCATCTTCTGTAGAAAATGACCTTGAATCTGAGAGCTGAAAAAATTTCCTCTGTAGTAATCTATTATGCAAGCTTCATAGAAGTGAAATTCCCATGACTTTTAAATAGCAGATCTTGCTTTCTATTTAAATATAAACATGATGGTTCATAAACTTGGAATTGCTGCAGAGAGGCTAAGAGTCTAACACAGGTGTTTGTAAAAACAGTGAATATTCGGCTTTTTTTTTCTTGCAGACCCAACACAGGTCCAAGTAAATAAATTAGTGAGGACCAAAATAGATGGTAGAAGCTATTCTCGATCAATGGCTTAAAAATCTGCCTTTGCTTCTGCCCAGGTAACATTCCCACCTGAGAACAGTGAGAGAGCGAGGGGCCAGGTGTGGGTGCTAGTTACAGGAGTACCTGCGGCCAGCTCATCAACCTGAGCTCAGACTCATCTGGGAAAAGAAATATGAGAAGGCTTCCTTTGTTGCTGTTTTTATAAAAACAGGCATTCTACATCAGCGTTTTTATCCTACTCCCCAAAGTGAAAGTGGAAGATGCAGAACTGGGCTGTTATGTCTAAGCAAACATTCTGTCAGACAGGTTTTTTTGTCCCCCCTTAGTTGCGGCTTTTGACTAATGATGTACTGGTGTTTATTTTATGCATTAGAAAATAGAAGACCTATTAGTTACCTGCATGTGTTTGGTAAAAACAGGGCTTGTGCAGTTTCATACCCCTATTCTATTTCCTCACTGGGGATATAAAGAAACAGTAAATAATAGAGACTTTCAAAGGGCAGGGATGAACAGTAAGTAATCCCTTATCTGCATTTTGTTTGCTTGACTTTATTTTTATTTTTATTTTATTTTTTTTTTAGCATCATTCAGTAATGCTTTAGGCTACCGAATGTCCCATGTGTCTTCCGATCGAATCCTGCTGAACACACCCATACAAGCATTGACATTTATGAGCATAGCAGCATTTTCATGACATGTTTCATGGGTAACTTCTTCTGTGTTAGATGTTAATTGGCCCAAATTTCTAGGAAGATAAAGGATTGCATGGCAGAGATGTTAACCAAAATCCACTTGTTTCTTCCCTCTCCGAAGGACTGAATACTTTGCTCATTATATGGATATGCATTTAAGCTTCTTGATCAGTGGACTTACATTTCTTATGCTAGGGAAGTTGCATAAAATGGGCTGCATGGATGAGACAGTAATATGATTACCCCACATGTTCATTCTGATTCCATGGTGTGCTGTCCTTGGTGAGGGGGCGTGGCAACATCTCAAGGATAGAATAAAGCTCTAAGTCTCCCTGCAGCCTGGAATAGTGACGGCTAAGGAGAAGGATATGGAAGAGGGGGAGAAATAGGATCTGGCTGTGGGGTGATATGTTTTCAGAGAGGTGTGTCTCAAAGAAGCCACAGCTATTTTCTGATCAACTTGCTCTTTGCACTGACGTTCCATGCTTTTTTTTTTTTTGGTTAAAGTTGATCTCATTCCTAAAGCCATGCTTTAAAGAAATCTTCTGTTCTCTGCCCAGAAAACTACAGCTGACCTACCGATGTGGTTGTATTTAGGTTACAACCTGCTCAGGGAGTTGAGAAGGGGCTGCACACCCAGTTATAAGACGCTAGGGAGCTGACAAAATCCGCACATGGGAATTGATCTCATATGGTTCTAGACAATCAGATCAACGCTCTTATCCCTATTGCTAAAAGGCAGCTTTGTTTAGTTTCTTAGGTGACCCCCCAAATAAAAGGAAGTAGCATGCGTATGCTGGGGGTCTCTCATGAGGGACCTTCTGAAGTATTTTGCTGGGTGTCTGCTAGCTGGGCGTGGCCACTGTGTGTCTGCTGAGCTTCCACCAGTGACCCACTTCTTCTGCTTCCTTCCTCCTGAGAGGCGATCTTAGCATCTCTGCTCAAGCCTCAAGCAGAGGTAGAATTCAGTAGTATTTGTTTCCAGAAGTATTTTCTCAGATTAAAAAAATAGCAAAAAACAAAAAACAAACAAACAAAAAAACACAACTCCCTCCCATAAAGACAGTTTTTATGAGCAAGAATCTGGAGCTCAGCCACGTGTCCCTGAGTCGCTGTTCTGCAGAGGAGAGTGAGCTGATGACAAGGCTCCGAGGCCCACACCATGGTGCCTCGTGTTAATTACATGTCGTGGCACGTTCGCTGCACTTCCTTCCCCACCTACCTGACGTTATTTTCACTTTCAGCCACTTTTTCAGGCACTCTTGATGAACAAACCGCAGGCTTCCCACACAGCCACAAGGCTCCAGGAGGGGGTTGCTTGGGGAACCCCCGGCTATCTGACAGATGCGACACAAGTCTCCCTCCTCCTCGGAGTCCTCCTCCAGGAGACTAAATGGAAAACAAGCCCTCGTGACCAGGAGGCTACATGTTTGCAGTTTCTACAAATACCAGTTCCCAGGGCATTGGCAGTAAGGGAAGAGGGCTCCTGGCACTCACCCACTGCCCCCTCTGACCCTACTGAGATGGTTTTTAATAATAAAGGCACAAATTCTCTTTTTCTTTTTTTTTGAAACAGTCTCACTCTGTTGCCCAGGCCGGAGTGCAGTGGCACAATCTTGGCCCACTGCAGCCTCAACCTCCTCAGGCTCAGGTGATCCTCCCACTTCAGCCTCCCAAGAAGCTGGGATTACAGGTGCATGCCACCACACCTGGCTATTTTAAAAATTATTATTATTATTATTTTTTGAGACGGAGTCTTGCTCTGTCGCCCGGGCTGGAGTGCAGTGGCCAGATCTCAGCTCACTGCAAGCTCCGCCTCCCGGGTTCACGCCATTCTCCTGCCTCAGCCTCCCGAGTAGCTGGGACTACAGGCGCCCGCCACCTCGCCCGGCTAGTTTTTTGTATTTTTAGTAGAGACGGGGTTTCACTGTGTTAGCCAGGATGGTCTCGATCTCCTGACCTTGTGATCCGCCCGTCTCGGCCTCCCAAAGTGCTGGGATTACAGGCTTGAGCCACCGCGCCCGGCCTTAAAAATTATTTTGTAGAGATGTAGTCTCACTATGTTGCCCAGACTGGTCTTGAACTCCTGGGCTGAAGTGATCCACAAGCCTTGGCCTCCCAAAGTGCTGCGATTATAGGTGTGAGCCACTGGGCCTGGCCGAGGCACAGATTCTTGTAACAGGCTTCTTTGCAATTGTTGGTACATGTGAGCTGACCTGGAAGACCAGCACGGCCACCATAAATCAAGAGGTAAAGGGATATGGCTACAGAATCATTTCCAAACTGCAGTCAAGGCCAGGAGCCCCTCTCCCTGCCATAGGAAGTTGGTGGGGGTGGCATACTGGTGAGTGCATAGGATTCGTGGTCAGGGGGCCTGGGTTTGAGGCCAGCCTCTGAAACTTGTCAGTTGTGTGACATTGGATAAGTTCCTTAATCTTCCCAAGACCCTGTCTCCTGTACAATGTACACTGGGGGTATGTACAGTGAGGGTCATGGTGATAACGCCACTGCCACCTGCTTCCCAGGGTTGTGGCCAGGCTGGCTGTGCGTGATGATGAGGAACCTGTTCTGCAAATTGTAAAGTACATCTGGTGTCTGGCAAGGTGTTGCACACAGAGTTCACTTAATAGATGTTGGTTTAGGTGAATGATGAACCAATAAACCTGGACACAAGCTCCCGAATAACACCACACATGCCAACAAATGATGTCAGCATTCCAGAATGTAAGCGGCTGGAATCTGATGCAGATAAGAACTCATGAAAATGTAAGTAAAATTATTTGTGTCTAATAAATGGTGAGTGAAGAATAGCTGGTCGATGTTTATGTTGGGAGGTTTTAAGAAGCCTAAGGCTATTCTCTTTAGAGTCCTCGCAGGACTGGGGGCGTCTGGTCAAGGAAAAGAAACTGGCTAGGGACTAAAATCAAAAGAGGAAGAAATGGACATTGCTCTGGATGTAGAAATCTATACTCAGTTTCTTGAAAGACCTTTTTTCCCTATGAAAGAGCAGCTCAGTGTAAAGGGGCAGAATTATAGTTTTCCATTATGGACATTCTCAATAACTTAGACATTTTCAACATTTAGACTTTAATACATTTCAACATAGTTTCCATATTTTCCTAAGTAATTAGGAAGAACATGTGTACATGGGAGTGAGTGCTCCAACTGGTGAAGATAAACTAGAGGGAGACCTTGAAAGTTTGAGAAGGTAGGCAGAAAAGTGGTAGAAGATTATTTTGTTGTTTGTTTTGAGATGGAGTCTCACTCTGTCACCCAGGCTGGAGTGCAGTGGCTCAATCTCAGCTCATTGCAACCTCCGCCGTCTTCAAGCGATTCTCCTGCCTCAGCCTCCTGAGTAGCTGGGATTACAGGCATGCACCACTACACCAGGCTAATTTTTGTATTTTTGGTAGAGATAGGGTTTCACCATTTTGGCCAGGCTGGTCTCGAACCCTTGACCTCAGGTGATCCGCCTGCCTTGGTCTCTCAAAGTGCTGAGATTACAGGTGTGAGCCACAGCACCTGGCCTAGAAGATTTTTAATTTAGGTAAGTACGAGGGATTTGCATTTGGAAACAAGTGCTCTAAATCAGTGGTTTCCAATAGAAAATAAATGACCATCGGATTCACCGGTAGAGATTTTACAGATTCCTGGGCTCTACCCTTAGAGGTTCTGGTTCAGTATCTGGGGTCCAGAAACCTGAATGTTAAGATGGTCATGCAGGTCTGAAGATCACTGATCTCAACGGGAGGAGGAAGGGCTCTATGGTGCACTTGTTATGGTTGATAAATATCTGACTTTTAACTTAAGGTCCTCCATCTTCTCAAAGGTATAAGTGGGGATCCACTGGCTACCTTACTTTGCAAAAAAAATTTTTTTTTTTAACAAATAAAAGTGAGGAAGAGACAGAAAAGCACAGAAAAGAAAAGGAGAATCAAGCATAAAATCAATACCCCAAAGTAACTGCTTGTTAATAGTTGAGTCTGGCTGGGAACAGTGGCTCACACCTGTAATCCTAGCACTTTGGGAAGCTGAGGCAGGAGGATGACTTGAGCTCAGGAGTTCAAGCCCAGCCTGGGCAACACAGCGAGACCTTGTCTCGAAAAAAGAAAAGAAAAAAATATCGTTTGGTGTACTAGCCTCTGGTATTACTTCTGTGCACATATTGTTTTACAGAATTGAGACTGCTTTTAGGATTAGCTCAAGATAGCAGGCTAAGCACCCCCATCAGTCTCCTTTCCCACACAAATCTCTTAAATAGACAAAAAAAAAAAAAGAAAATTAAATAGAATGAATCCACAATAGTGCTGGAAAACAAGCAGGCCAGAAATAATGAGGAATTCTTGGAAAGTTGATGAAGATATGATGATATTGACTAGAGGAAAGGAAATGGCAAACCAAGGCATTCTCACAGAAGCATTGAGAAGGGAAGGGCAGACCCAGGGAAATTCCAGGCTTGGCCGCACCAATGCAGGGGATGGGAGGGTACGAACTCAAGAACTGCTTCAGCACGAGGGGACCAGCTGCTGCCCACTTTCAGATACCCTGTGATGCAGGCAGCACAGTGCCTCTCCCAGGGGAACATCCTGTCATTGTATTCCAAAGAAAGGGAACTCTCCATAAAGGTCAAAGTTTTTTGTTTTGTTAGAGACAGGTCTCACTCTGATGCCCAGTGGCAATCATAGCTCACTGCAACCTCGAGCTCCTGTGTTCAATTGATCCTCCCACCTCGGCCTTCCAAGTAGCTGTGACCACAGGTGCACGCCACCACACCTGGCTAATTTTTTCTTAGAAACAGGGTCTCCTATGTTGCCAGGACTTGTTTCAAAGCTCTGGCCTCAAGCAATCCTGTCTCAGCCTCCCAAAGTACTGGGACTGTGGGGAGTGAGCCACTGCACCTGGCCACAGGTCAAAGTTTTTCAGAAAGTTCATGAATGACATTCAATTACACAAAAACCTCCCATTCAGGAAAGTGGATCTCAGAGGAGAAAAAGCACACAATTGCTGGGGACAGCATGCTGGCCACCTCTCTCTACTAAACCACCCATTCCTTCCTTCATAAAACAACTGGGGGCCACCTGTCACATGTGGAAACCACCAGCATGAATGAGAGGGGACAAGGAAAATAAGTCAGCTGACTCTAGAGGAAATGAATTGTTTAATGAAGGGAGGAGGAAATTCTCAGGAGGATTCAGAGGCTATTGGCAGCTGCTATGTAAAAGGAACAACGAGAGATAAGGAGGATTTCTGGGGATTTAAAAAAATGTGATTAACAAAATAAAAAATTCCAGGTGAAACAATATTAATAGACAAAATATAATTCAGGCTAAAAGTCTAAAGCTAGATATTGATCGATCCACCAAGAAGAGATCAGCCATGGGCTTTAATGCACGAAATAAAAGCAAAATTCTTTTTTTTTTTTTGAGACGGAGTCTCGCTCTGTCACCTGGCTGGACTGCAGTGGCCGGATCTCAGCTCACTGCAAGCTCCGCCTCCCGGGTTTACGCCATTCTCCTGCCTCAGCCTCCCGAGTAGCTGGGACTACAGGCGCCAGCCACCTCGCCCGGCTAGCTTTTTGTATTTTTTTAGTAGAGACGGGGTTTCACCGTGTTAGCCAGGATAGTCTCGAACTCCTGACCTCGTGATCCGCCCGTCTCGGCCTCCCAAAGTGCTGGGATTACAGGCTTGAGCCACCGCGCCCGGCCAAAAGCAAAATTCTTATACATGCAAAGGAGAATGGGCAAATCCAAATCATACTGGGAGATTTTAATCAATCTCTTTTAGAAATTGACAAACTCAATGGAAAAGAATAAAGTATAAAGGGTTTTTTGTTTGTTTGTTTGTTTGTTTTTGAGACGGTCTCACTCTATTGTCCAGGCTGGAGTGCAGCGGCAAGATCTTGGCTCACTGAAGCCTCTACCGCCTCCTGGGCTCACGTGATCCTCCCACCTCAGCCTCTCAAGTAGCTGGGACCACAGGCACATGCCACCACCCCCAGCTATTTTTTTATTTTTATTTTTTGTAGAGACGGGCTTTTGCCATGTTGCCCAGGCTAATATAGAATTACTGAGCTCAAGGAATCTGCCCACCTTGGCCTCTCAAAGGGTTGGGATTGTAGGTGTGAGCCACAGTACCTGGCCTGAAGGATTTTAACATATGTATTTTATATATATATGCCAACAAAGAGAGAAGAGGGAATGTACAACCTTTTCTAATGCCATAGCATATTTATAAGTATTGAATATGTATTAGGGCACAAAAAATACTGTTTATATTTTCTGAGATCATAATATAATTGAATTAGGATGGGCAATAAAAAATTTTTAAAAGAGGGTAACAAAGAGATTTTATATTTATATATAGATGATATATATTTATTATATATAATTATACTAAAATATTTAATCTATATGTGTATATATAGAAATATATATGTATACACATATAAATATATATGTATAAATATATACATATATATATTTTTAGAGACAGGTTCTCACTTTGTCACCCAGTCTGGAGTGCAGTGATCATAGCTCACTATAGACTCGACCTCCTGGGCTCAAGGGATCCTCCTGCCTCAGCCTCTAGAGTAGCTGGGACTACAGACATGTGTCATTACACCCAGAAAATATGTATTTTTTTGTAGAGATAGGGTATTGCCATGTTGTCCAGGCTGGTCTTGAACTCCTGGCCCCAGGTGATCCTCCCACCTTGGCCTCTCAAAGCACTGGGGTTAATGGCATGAGCCATCACGCCCAGCCGTCAAATATTTTTTAAAAACCATAAATCAGCCAGGTGCGGTGGCTCACGCCTGTAATCCCAGCACTTTGGGAGGCCGAGGCGGGTGGATCATGAAGTCATGGGTTTGAGACCAGCCTGACCAACATGGTGAAACTCCGTCTCTACTAAAAATACAAAAATTATCCGGGTGAGGTGGCGCCTGCCTGTAATCCCAGCTACTCAGGAGGCTGAGGCAGGAGAATCGCTTGAACCTGAGTGGTGGAGGTTGCAGTGAGCCAAGATCGCATCACTGCACTCCAGCCTGGGTGACAGAGTGATACTTCATCTCAAAAAAAAAAAAAAAAAAAAAAAAAACCAAACCATAAATGAACAATAAATGTGTATAATTGATGGAACATTTCAGGCAGATTAATAGAACAGAAGTGAAAGTCCAAAAACAGACTGATAAGGATAGTGTATGCCAAAGAAAGCATTTCAAATTAGTAAGGAAAGGATGGAATGATTGTGGATTAATGGGATAAACGTTTTAAAAAGACCTTAGAATCCCATCTAATACCATACACTAAAATATATTCCATATGAATTTAAGTATAGCTACCATGTATTAAGTGCCTACTGTATGCTGGATAGTCTATGACACACATAAATGTTTTTTTTTTTTTTTTTTTTTTTTTTTTTTTTTTTTTTTTGAGACGGAGTCTCGCTCTGTTGCCCGGGCTGGAGTGCAGTGGCCAGATCTCAGCTCACTGCAAGCTCCGCCTCCCGGGTTCCCGCCATTCTCCTGCCTCAGCCTCCCGAGTAGCTGGGACTACAGGCGCCCGCCAGCACGCCCGGCTAGTTTTTTTTTTGTGTATTTTTAGTAGAGACGGGGTTTCACCATGTTAGCCAGGATGGTCTCGATCTCCTGACCTCGTGATCCGCCCGTCTCGGCCTCCCAAAGTGCTGGGATTACAGGCTTGAGCCACCGCGCCCGGCCGACACACATAAATGTTTAAAACCTCATTTAGTTTTCACTGTTCTTTGAGGAGTATACATTGCTATTTCTATTTTCTGGATGGAAAAACAGATTTTTAGAAGTGAAGGAAACTGGTTGGGCGCGGTGGCTCACGCCTATAATCCCAGCACTTTGGGAGGCTGAGGCAGATGGATCACAAGGTCAGGAGTTCGAGACCAGCCTGTCCAATATGGTGAAACTCTGTCTCTACTAAAAATACAAAAATTAGCCATGCATAGTGGTGGGCACCTGTAATCTCAGCTACTCGGGAGGCTGAGGCAGGAGAATCGCTTGAACCTAGGAGGTGGAGCTTGCAGTGAGCCAACATCGTGCCACTGACTCCAGCCTGGGCAATAGAGCAAGACTCCATCTCAAACAAACAAAAAGCAGTGAAGGAACCTGCCAGAATCATACAGCTAATAGTTGGTAGAATCAGGAATGAAATCTAGAACCATAAGACAGCAAAACCCATGTTTCTAACTACTATGATATATGAAAGGAGAATATAATGATACTAGACAAAAATAATTATGGATGTCTGAGTGAGCATTGGAGTTTGTAAGCATGGCACCAAATGCGAAAGCAGTATAGGAAAATACTGACAGATGTGATTGTAAGTAATGTTAAAATTCCACTACATCAAAAATATATACATAAAATGTAAAGTAAATAAAATGGGAAAAGTAAAAAAGTATCTGTAAAATATTTGACAAAGAATTACATTTTTTTTGAGATGGAGTCTCGCTCTGTTGCCCAGGCTGGAGTGCAGTAGGGCCATCTCAGCTCACTGCAACCTCTGCCTCCTGGGTTCAAGAGATTCTCCCACTTCAACCTCCCAAGTAGCTGTGACCACTGGTGTGCGCCACCACGCCCAGCTAATTTTTGTATTTTTAGTAGAGACGGGGTTTCATCATGGTGACCAGGCTGGTCTCAAACTCCTGACCTCAAGTGATTCACCCACTTCAGCCTTCCAAAGTGCTGAGATTACAGGAGTGAGCCACTGTGCCCAGCCAAGAATTCCTAATGACAAACATTAAAAAGCATAGACATTCCTGGAACTGGAAAGGGCATGGAGAAAGAGGACCCTCATAAGGTGGTGGTGAAATTGCTAACGTGTAGAACTTTCCTGAAGCACAGTTTGACAGTATACATTAAGAACTGAAGACTCTGCGTTCCTTTCATCAGCAGTTACACATTTAGGAAGTTTTTCTAAGTAATTAATTATGGATGTACTCAAAAAAGGAGACTGATCAAATCATAATAGACACATTTAATACAAACAGCCCTCAAAAAAATTGACGTAACACTGTAAGATGAGAAAAGGATTAAAAAGCATAGGGTTTGGAAAGAAAGAAATCAAACTACTAATATTTTTCACAGTTGAAATTATTTTATATTTTGGCAAAAATACAGAGAAAACATATAGTCAGTTGGATTTCTACATCTTAGCAACAAAGAGTTAAAATTAGAATTTAAAATACTGTTTCAATAGCAAACAACAACAAATAAAAGAACCAAGGGATAAATAAATGACTTTTATGAGGAAAACCACAAAACTATACTGAAAGACATTAAAGAAGACACAAACAAAAGTAGAGCTGTTCCATGTTTATCAAAGAAAAAGTCAATATCGCAAAGATGTCAATTCTCCCAGAATATTCTATAGATTAAATGCAATTCCAATAAAAATCCCAAGTAGATTCTTTTTTTTTTTTTTTTTTTGAGATGGAGTCTTGCTCTGTCGCCCAGGCTGGAGTGCAGTGGCCAGATCTCAGCTCACTGCAAGCTCCGCCTCCTGGGTTTATGCCATTCTCCTGCCTCAGCCTCCTGAGTAGCTGGGACTACAGGCGCCTGCCACCTCACCCGGCTAGTTTTTTGTATTTTTTAGTAGAGAAGGGGTTTCACCGTGTTAGCCAGGATGGTCTCGATCTCCTGACCTCGTGATCCACCCATCTCGGCCTCCCAAAGTGCTGGGATTACAGGCTTGAGCCACCGCGCCTGGCCCCAAGTAGATTCTTAAGTGTACAGTCAAGGACTCTTTAAAAAAGTAGGGAAGGAGGCTTACATCATCACATATAAAAAGTTATAAAAGCTGCAGGCATTAAGACGGAATGGTATTAGATTAGGGAAAGAAAACGAAAGACCAATGGAACAGAATAGAGAGCCCTGAAACCGGGGCCTGTTGAGGCATGTTCCAAAGGAGAGGTGGCTGTGCAGATCAACAGGGAAATATCCCGAACACTGGCATATTTCATATTCATAAGGGGGGAAAAAAATAAAGCTTACTTCACATCACATATTAAGAACCACTTCACATTTAAGTCCAAATCCATTTCACATTAAGTCCTAAATACAAAGCTAGAAATTTTACAAGAAAATAGGAAGAATAGCATAATGATACCAGGTTAAGAGGAGGATTTCTTAAACAAGACAACAAGATACAAATTGCCATCCAAAAAGAAGATGGGGCCAGGCACAGTGGTTCATGCCTGTAATTCCAGCACTTTGAGGGGACAAGGCAGGCTGATCGCTTGAGGTCAGGAGTTCGAGACCAGCCTGGCCAACATGGTGAAACCCCGCCTCTAACAAAAATGCAAAAATTAGCTGGGCGTGGTGGCGCACGCCTGTAATCCCAGCTACTGGGGAGGCTGAGGCAGGAGAATCACTTGAACCTGGGAGGCAGAGGTTGCAGTGAACTAAGATCACGTTACTGCACTTCAGCCTGGGCAATAGAGCGAGACTCAGGCTTCAAAAAAAAAAAAAAAAAAGACATCATAAAGAAAAAGACAAACTACAAATTGGGAAAAGATATTTCTAACACACAGCTATTGAAAGATTAAATTAATATGCCAAAGATATAAAGGTATTTTAAAATAAAATACAAATACTCTAAAAGAAAAATGAGCAAAAGACATAGATATTTGGCTAGGCAAAGTGGCTCACGCTTGTAATCCCAGCACTTTGGGATGCTGAGGTGGGAAGATTGCTTGAGGCCAAAAGTTTGAGACCAGCCTGGACAACATAGTGAGACCCCATCTCTACAAAAAAATAAAAACATTAATATTTCACAGAATGGAAAACACAAATGGTCATTTAATATTTAAAAGAGCATATAAAATGCCTACCTTCATTAAGTCGTGAAAATGAAAATGCAAACTAAAGCTACAATATCGTTTTATTCCCATCAGACTGGCAAATTTGAAAAGCCAATCGATACGAATGTTGTCAAGGATGTATAACATTAGACATGACTGGTTTGACACTAGATTGGCATTATTTAGTAGAGTGGAAAATGTGTTCACCATGAGCCCACCAGCCCACCAGCCCAGCTCTTCCACTCCCTAGGCAAGATCCCAGAGAACTCTTCCACATGAGCCAGGAGACATTTACAAGAATGTTCATGCAGGCCGGGCGCGGTGGGTCACACCTGTAATCCCAGCACTTTGGGAGTCCGAGGCAGGCGGATCATGAGGTCAGGAGATCGAGACCATCCTGGCTAACACGATGAAACCCCATCTCGGCCGGGCGCGGTGGCTCAAACCTGTAATCCCAGCACTTTGGGAGGCCGAGATGGGTGGATCACGAGGTCAGGAGATCGAGACCATCCTGGCTGACACGGTGAAACCCCGTCTCTACTAAAAAATACAAAAAAACTAGCCGGGCGAGGTGGCGGGTGCGTGTAGTCCCAGCTACTCCAGAGGCTGAGGCAGGAGAATAGCGTGAACCCGGGAGGCAGAGCTTGCAGTGAGCTGAGATCTGGCCACTGCACTCCAGCCTGGGCGACAGAGCAAGACTCCGTCTCAAAAAAAAAAAAAAAAAAAAAAAAAAAGAAACCCCATCTCTACTAAAAATACAAAAAAAAAATTATCCGGGTATGGCAGGAGACACCTGTAGTCCCAGCTACTCGGGAGGCTGAGGCAGGAGAATGGCGTGAACCTGGGAGGCGGAGCTTGCAGTGAGCAGAGATCATGCCATTGCACTCCAGCCTGGGCAACAGAGCGAGACTCTTGTCTCAAAAAAAAAAAAAGAGGAAGAAGAAAGAAGAAAGTTCATGCAGCATCATTTGCAGAAAACAATAAAGGACCCGAATGTCCACTGACAGAATGGCTAAATTGTGGTATATCCATATGACAGAATACTTTGTAGTGTGAAAAGAATAAACTAAAGCCAAATATATCAATAAGGATGCATCTCACTAAGGATGTAAGAGGAAAAAGCAAATCACAGAAGAATAGAGATTCTATTTCTACAGAGTCAAACACTTCCTCAAGTTCATAAATATATACAACATATTGTGTAGAAAAACTGGCTGGGCACAGTGGCTCATGCCTGTAATCCAGGACTTTGGGAGGCCAAGGAGGGTGGACTGCTTGAGATCAAGAGTTTGAGACCAGCCTGGCCAACATGGTGAAACCCTGCCTCTACTTAAAAATACAAAAATTAGCTGAGCGTGGTGGTGCGCACCTGGAATCCCAGCTACATGGGAGGCTGAGGCATGAGAATTGCTTGAACCAGAGAGGTGGAGGTTGCAGTGAGTCTAGATCGCGCCGCTGCGCTCCAGCCTGGGGGACAGAGTCAGACTCTGTCTCAAGAAAAAAAACAAAAAACATCTAAACATATGGTAAAAGCTCAAAGCAAAAAACCCCAAAACACAACACAACAAAACGCAAAAGGATGATAAACGCAATACAGGAATGGTCAGGGTGGGTGTGGGGAGCTGAAGGTGGCATGATGAGAAGATAGGGTGGGTGAGGGGCTCAGGAGGGCTCCAGTGTGTGAGGAATGTTTTGTTTGTTAGCTGGACGGTGGGCACAGGGATGTCTGGGTTTGTGTGTGATGTGTGTGTTTCAAAAATTCTCTGAAGTGTACCTATGTTATGCATTAATTTATATGTATTAAGATAGCTAACTGAGGGAAAATTTTTTAAAAGTGTGATTGAGAAATAGGATTAAATATTAAAATAAGGCATATTAGGCCGGGCGCGGTGGCTCAAGCCTGTAATCCCAGCACTTTGGGAGGCCGAGACGGGCGGATCACGAGGTCAGGAGATCGAGACCATCCTGGCTAACACGGTGAAACCCCGTCTCTACTAAAAATACAAAAACTAGCCGGGCGAGGTGGCGGGCGCCTGTAGTCCCAGCTACTCGGGAGGCTGAGGCAGGAGAATGGCGTAAACCCGAGAGGCGGAGCTTGCAGTGAGCTGAGATCTGGCCACTGCACTCCAGTCCGGGCGACAGAGCGAGACTCCGCCTCAAAAAAAAAAAAAAAAAAAAAAAAAAAAAAAAAAAAAAAAAAAATAAGGCATATTATAAAACAATATGAACAGATACTAAAAATTACATTTATATGCAGATAAAAGACTAGAAACAATATTTTTAATTGTTTATCTTTGGATAATAGGGTTACAGGTGATTTTTCTTTTCAGTCTGCATTTTTAATATTTCCCAAAAGGAACAAATTTGAAATAATAGGAAAAGCATAAAGTTTATTATATACAGAAAAAAGAGAGTGTCTGGATAAACTATTAATAGGTACACGAATAATAGCTGTTTAATGCAAGACTGTGCCTGGAAGTGAATGCATTTTCAAAGAAATTATTTTTAGCTCAAGGGCATCACTTTGGGATGGTAGAAATTTAGACTTCTGACAAGTAGGTCTGAAGCTATATTTCTGGGGAGGTGACGATTGGTGGGTGTGAGATCTCTGGCCCCTTAACCATGGGTTGGTCTTCTGGTAGCTTAATGTGGAAAAGAAAAGGTTCTGCTAACTAGAAAGTTACTTCATTACTGGAGTTGGATAAATGACATTTATTAATAGGAATATGTATGCATTCTATGTTCCATTTTCCTCCGGTTTTTACATTTCTAATTCACGGCCCACATGAGTCATGCTAATATATACAAAGAGGGCTCAGATTCCAAGAATCAATTTCCAGATCAGTAAGCCAAGATCAGAGCATGGTAAACACCTATCATAAATGAAATGGTAGAATCCTGACATGGTGTTTAATGATGGCTTTACAAAGTATCACATCTCATAGCTGTGAAATATCCCCACGTCATCTCACAAAAAAGGAAAGATCAAAGAAAAGGGCAATTCAAAAAGACCTTATTTCTCTCTCATGCATGAGAAAGAGCACATAAAACACAAGCAGCGGTTACCCCAGCGTGGCCCTTCAGAGAACCGAGGTAACTGTGGTAACTGTGAATGGTCTTTTAGTTGGCAAGGTTCGAATTCTAGAACTGTTGGTTGGATTTGGGGTAAGTCCCGTAAGGGAGAGCTGCGAACTTCAAGTGCTGAATGGTTCATTCTCTAGGGAGATAGCAACCTTTTCCTAAAAAATCTTGGTTCTTCATTGCTGGAGAGAAGAACAAGCCCTGTGAAGCAGTCGGAGATCCTTATACCCAGCAAACTTACCTTGAAGGTGTGGTATTCAAGGAAAAAAACACTTCGGGAATATGGAAGAAACTGATCAGGAACACCAGATTTTCTTTATAAATATGTTTTTAAGAGCAACCAAACAGAGACAATTTTCTCAAAATAAGCAACCACTAAAATGCCAACAAAGGACCCATTTATGACTTAAAATTCCCATGGCTCTCTAATGAAAGCAATGCTAATTTCGGCCTTGGGAAAGTGGAAAAAATATATAATTATGAAAAGTCCTCACCTTTCTTGCAATTTCTTGAGTTTCTCAGGGTCTGCCTTTATCTTACTGGTTTCCTTTTCATCTGTGAAACCAGAGGCTGCCATCCTGTTCCCATTCTCATTTTGATTTGGGAAATCAGACACTGCAAAGAAAGTAAATGGTATATTTTCTTGCAGGGACTCAGACACACGAAAATAGCCTTCTGAGTTTATTCTTGATGGAGAGGAATTGGAAGAATCCACTAAGGACAAACTGCCCCGTGGATTTAGTAAGAGATCTGTATATAATGGAGCCCCCTGAGGTTGACTTGTTAAAGTAATATCTTCTGCTTCCCTGACAGCAAATTCGTGTGCACTGTTTACTGGGAAATAATTGTGGTTTTCGGCACTGGCAGATGGATTCCTATTTCTAATGGGAGACAGTGGTCGGCGAACATGAAACCTTGAGTTTCCCTCTGAGTCTGAGCTGTGAATTGAAGTCGATGACATTGACAAGTCTACTGGAATATCATCTCTCAGAGCAGAATGCATGAATGATGCAGCAGAGTTATAGGATGAATTCACTGATGATCCTGGAGATATTGGTCTGCCAGAAAGAAAGTAGTCAAGAGAATTTTGAGAACTGCTTAAATAGTCTTGCCAGTATCCTTCAGAATCATGGGTGCCAGGCCTATGCTCCATAGAAATACAATCACTCCATGCATTTTCAGCATTGACACTATCCTCTTGTCTGGGCTCGTATTTGGTATCCCATGAAAGGGGGCCCTTTTTCGCATTTTCACTGCCACCTCTGTCCTTCTCTTTAGCAGATTCCCTATCAGGCAGCCTGGAGTCCTGGGACAACTTTTGCCCAGCAGAAGGCCACTCTGTTGCTGGCTCCATTGCATTGCTTATTCTCAATGAGCCATGTCTGGGCTCACTTCTTCTTGAAGAATGACCTCTGCAATTTTCAGCATTTTCTTCAAAATTTTTATTTTTGGCCTGAGGGGTTGACGTCCCTCCAAATCTACTTCTTTTGTGATGGGAAGGAGAACGGGGTGAGTGCATACCAACCCACAGACATTCTTTAACCTGGGTTTCCTCTTCAGTGTCATCGCTTTCTCTTCCGCTGTTCAATGACAAAATGGAATAAAAGTCTTCATCTCGGAACCTAAATGATGCTCTTCTTGGCCCTCGTACGGTGGTGGGTGTGAGTGGTGGCCCCAAGAACTCACTCAATACTTGAGGACTATTTGTTCCTTGGAAGGCCTGGGGCAGGGCTGGATGCAGCTCACTCTGGGAAGGAGCACTCGGCTCTCCTTTTTTGGGTCTATCTGGGGGGTTCTCAATCACTGGCTGTGACGATGGGACCAAGTTTCTTCTCTCTCGCGTTGGCTTCTTCAGCTTAGTGTTACACATCAGGTCTCCTTGTTGAGCTACTTGATCTGCATTGAGAAAAGACACATTTATTATTCCAGTAAAAGGGCCCATGGATGAAAGGCCTCTAGAACCAAGCGCAAAATTGCCCTTTAAATGCAACAAACAAGACCAAGAGAAGAAAACAGGCGTGGTCAAAATGGCTGGAGGTACAAGAGGAGCAGAGCCCAGCAGGCTTCATTTTACTGCTCCACATTCTCTTTTGTACACCTGTGGTCCTAGGGAAATGGGGTGACCCTGAGGATACAGATTCTTTCAGCAGAAGGTCCCAGAAGACTGGCCCAACCCCAGCCAGTCAGGACTGACGATGGGCAAACCTCACGCTAAATACTGGCTTTTGTTCCATACGTAGTGAAAGGGAAAACCAGCACTCTGGGAATGACTTCTACAACCACCACCAGTCCTTTCCCATCCAAATTCATTCAGTGTACATTTATGACACCCGGCTTCCCACGCAGCTTTACAAGAACTTAAGAGAAGTACAATATGTCTTGGCAGATCAGGAGGAAGGCTATAGGAGCTGGCACTCGGGCACACTGGGGATTTTGGTCATGTTTACTATTTAGTGAAAATAAAAATTATAAATCTCTCATGAAATCATATCTTCTCTTTGTCACTAGCCCCAGGTCAATTATGTAACTTCTAGCTACCCTAGAATCCCTACTATAAATTCCTACACGGAATCACTAAACTGGCCAGAACCATGCTGTCTCTCTCTCTCTCTGTCACACACACACACACTTAAG
This sequence comes from Rhinopithecus roxellana, assembly GCF_007565055.1. Classification (NCBI taxonomy): domain Eukaryota; kingdom Metazoa; phylum Chordata; class Mammalia; order Primates; family Cercopithecidae; genus Rhinopithecus; species Rhinopithecus roxellana. Next base: position 76,051,586 of record NC_044567.1, read on the forward strand.
CCTCACAACCCTGTGAAATAGGTAACACAATCATACAACATTAAAACTGAGGGTACTAAGGCTTAGAGCAGTCACATAACTAGCCCAAGATCCTATTTCTAGTAAGTGATGGAATGAACATTTGAACCCATGCCTGCTCGATACTGGGGTTTGTGTTCTTAACCACTACCCTGTTAGCCCTTAAAAAACTGCCTGGCCTTCCAATTTCCTTGTGAAAACGAAAATCCATTGAATTCGTCATGGTGTGTGTGTGCTGTTGAGGGTCTTTTACCCTCTCGATGTGAGAAGGAAACTGACAGTACTTCTCTGATGCCACTTACCTTTATTCCCTCCTGACATCGGCCTCCCCCCGGCTTTGTTTTCCTCTCTGCTATTGTGTGGGATCTGATGAGATGCTGCTCTTTTTATCATTCCATTTCTAAAGCGGTTCACCCTATAGTGTGGACGGGACTCCATGGGCCCTGGAAGGTCTGTGTTGATAACAGCTCGGGCTGGTGAAATGCAAATCCTCAGAGCATCGGGCACCGCCAAGGACCAAGTCAATGCTGGCTCACTTTAATTGAGGCTGCTCACAGGGGCACCAGTGTGAGTCTCTAATGTCCTAGCACTCGGGCAGCTTCTTTTATTGTTAACTGCTTGGGACACTCAGCAACGCAGTATGAATCTTGACTCATCAGCTCTTCTAGAAATCAGCTAAGCTCTCCTCTTAGGCCCCTCCTGGGTTTTATAAACCCTAGTTAGAGATGCAGCAGCAATTCAAGGATGCTTTGAGCATCTGGCTGTGGAACTACAGCACTGGAGCTGGTGGCGAGGCCATCCCAGACTGGGCCGACCCCCATTTTGGGGAACAAATGCTTCTACGTAAGCAACTGAATTCTCCTGATCATTTTTTAAAATAGAAAAGGGGGCTAGGGGTGGTGGCTCACGCCTGTAATCCCAGCACTTTGAAAGGCCGAGGTGGGCAGATTTCTTAAGGTCAGGAGTTCAAGACCAGCTTGGACAACATGGTGAAACCCCTTCTCTACTAAAACTACAAAAATTAGCCAGGCATGGTGGTGGGCACCTGTAATCCCAGCTATTTGGGAGGCTGAGACAGGAGAATTGCTTGAACCCAGGAGGCAGAGGTTGCAGTGAGCCCGGATCGTACCATTGCACTCCAGCCTGGGCAACAGAGTGAGACTCCATCTCAAAAATAAATAAATACATAAGTACATAAATCAATACAATAGAAAAGGGATCTAGAGGAGTTGGCAGTGCAGGCTCTGGCTGGTGAGTTTTTGTTTTGAATTTGGTGGAGGGCTTCAGAGATGAGCTCACAGTGCTGGAACTGGAACCTTCCGGTCATTCCCTGAACACACATGACCCACCTCCGTGAGGGAAAACACCTAATGGGCAAAGGAATCAGCAAGGGCCGCTTTTGAAAAACAGAAACTGGAAGCTCAACAGGAGCCATTAAGCTCATCTCATAGAGGCTATCGAGTTGTCATGGGATGATGCTGGCCTGAGGGGCAGGAGAAGTCCTAGGGTATGTGCGGTGCTGCGGCTCCTGCAGATTCCTGAAACAGGCAGCAGGAGCATCTTCACCCTTGCCTTGTCACCACAATAGTCTTCCTCTTTAAAAATTCAATCAGAGCTTCTCTGCAGTGTGTGTGTGTGTGCGTGTGTGTGTGTGTGTGTTTCCCCTAAAGGTGGCAGACTGTGCCATTCTCAATTTATGCTATTTTAACCCTATTTTTTTATGTCTATCAAATAGAGAGCAGATTTCAGGAGCTCTAGGGCTGGGAATAGACAGGCACATTGGTATGCCAGGGATGTGCTATTCATAGACCAGGCCCTGCAGATGCTGCAAACGCTTCTCTGAGGCCCTGGGCTCCAGCTGTGAGTGAAGTGCTTGCCATCTCCAGGAGTTCTAAGGCAACAGAATGAAACCAGAACAAGCATCTGTCTGCCCTGAGACTATGCTTTTGGTCTCGACTTCTTAGTGTGCTTGACCAATAGTTTCCTACATTCCAAGAGCCATACACTTTTAACTTTGTTCGCTCTGGTTATAAAAGTGGTTTATGATCATTGGAGAAAATTTGGAAACTACTGAAGAGGATAAAGAAGAAAAGAAAAATCCCCATAATCCAAAACTCAGATGATCATTGCTATTGTTCTGGAATTCAGGGGTAGGTTGCATACTCAAGACCCCAGGGCTGTTTTCATCCTGCAGTTGTGCTTTGGCTCAGCTTCTTTTCTTCTTTCTTTTTTATTTATTTTAGAAAGAGGGTCTTGCTCTGTCACCCAGGCTGGAGTACAGTTGTAGGTTCAAACGATCCTCCTGCCTCAGCCTCCTGAGTAGCTGGGACTACAGGTACATGCCACCACACCTGGCTAATTTTAAATCTTTTTTCTAGAGATGGAGTCTTGCTTTGTTGCCCAGGCTGGTCTCGAACATCTGGCTTCAAGCAATCCTCCCACCTTGGCCTCCCAAAGTGCTGGGATTATAGGCATGACCCATCACGCCTGGCCATGGCTCAGTATTTGAACAATGAGTTTATTACCTTTAGGTGGAACATGTATATTGTAGCTTACCACAGGCTCCATAACCCGTTACGCATCTGTCCTGCTATATCCACCTGCTCCCTGAAGGAATTTGAATTTATAACCCAAGATTCTCTTATCAAGAGATAGTTCTTGCTGGGTGCAGTGACTCATGCCTGTAATCCCCGCACTTTGGGAGGCCGAGGCGGGCGGATCACATGAGGTCGGGAGTTCGAGACCAGCCTGACCAACATAGAGAAACCTCGTCTCCACTAAAAATACAAAATATATATATATATATATATATATATATATATTAGCCGGGCGTGGTGGCACATGTCTGTAATTCCAGCTACTCGGGAGGCTGAGGCAGAAGAATCGCTTGAACCCGGGAGGTGGAGGTTGCAGTGAGTCGAGATGGTGCCACTACACTCCAGCCTGGGCAACAGAGGGAGACTCTGCCTCAAAATAAACAAATACAATAAAAAATAATACAATAAAAAAAAACAAAGGCAACTGTGTTCATTGGTCATGACATAATGTGATGCTCAGTGGTTTTCTAGGAGAAAGAATGGGTCCATGGCCAGGTTGACTGTGAGGTGTTGCTTTCCATGAGTTCCAAGGGGGTGATACACCAAACCAGTGTTTGGGAATAAAGCATAGATTCGTTCCAATGTTGTGTATTTCTCACACATTGTGATCTTGCTGAGTTCAGTGATCTGGGTCAGAGGGGAGAAGATCTCTGTGGGAGGTGAGCAGCCTGTCACCCACAGACACACATACTCCCCATCCCAGGAACTAAGTGGGAACAATCGCGAGGTGGGACATGCCCTAGAGCTGCAGATCCGCTTCTCTGCCTTCCTCAACCCCTGCCCTCCACCACCCAAACGCCCTCCACCACCCAGACGCCCTCCACCACCCAGACGCCCTCCACCACCCAGACGCCGTCCACCACCCAGACGCCCTCCACCACCCAGACGCCGTCCACCACCCAGACGCCCTCCACCACCCAGACGCCGTCCACCACCCAGACGCCCTCCACCACCCAGACGCCGTCCACCACCCAGACGCCGTCCACCACCCAGACGCCCTCCACCACCCAGACGCCGTCCACCACCCAGACGCCCTCCACCACCCAGACGCCCTCCACCACCCAGACGCCCTCCACCACCCAGACGCCCTCCACCACCCAGACGCCGTCCACCACCCAGACGCCCTCCACCACCCAGACGCCGTCCACCACCCAGACGCCCTCCACCACCCAGACGCCGTCCACCACCCAGACGCCCTCCACCACCCAGACGCCGTCCACCACCCACATGCCATTCACTACCCAAATGCCCTCTGGAGAGCTGTACAGCTGGTGTCCACTCAAAACCGGTCACACTCCTGGAGTTATGGGAGAGAAAAAGATACCCTCCCCACCCCACCTTCCCCTTTTCCCACCAGCCTCTCCTGGAGGAAAAAAACCCCCAAACCCTAGGATCATACAATTTGCTTTTAAAGCTGTTTCATTTTAAGGCACATGCCCCTCATTTACTTAAAAGTACAAGTATCTGAAAACCATAAAGAATTCACTGGGTAACAGCAAAAGTCAGTCCTCCTCTCCAAGGACAAAGGTGTGGGAGCCCCGGGTCCTTACCTGTTCCCCTGGGAGCTGGCACCTTTGCAGGCCACTGCAGTTTCTGTCTGCTTCTGTCCTCAGACGCTCTCGGGCTGTGCGATTCTGGGCTGACTGTAAATCTCCTCAGGTTTGGCTTCCTCTTCCTTAATAAAACCATTGGTGCTTCATCTGCTGAAAGATGCAAAATCTTTCAATAATTATTTGAAATTCAATAATTTTTTGTTTATAGGAAAATGTCTTCCACATAAAGAATGTTCAAAGGGCCCAGCAATGGTGGGGGGTAGGGTTAGGTGGAAGGGCAGTCAAGAGAAAGGACCCAGGAGGTCACAGGAGAGCTGGATTTGAAATCTGGTTTCATGTAACCATGTGAGCTTAGGAAAATCACTTTACCTCTTCAAGCCTCAGTTTCCCTACTTGCTACAGGGAAATAATAATGCCTCCTTCATAGGATCACCTGAGGTCAGGAGTTTGAGATCAGCCTAGCCAACGTGGTGAAATCCCATCTCTACAAAAATACAACAATTAGCTGGGCTTGGTGGCGCATGCCTGTAGTTCCAGAGGCTGAGGCAGGAGAATCGCTTGAACCCGGGAGGTAGAGGTTGCAGTGAACCGAGATGGTGCCACTGCACTCCAGCCTGGGCAACAGAGCGAGACTCCATCTCAAAAAAGAAAAAAAAAAGCCTCCTGTATAAGCACCCATGACACCTATGATGCAGAGGCCGAAGGAAGAGATCTTTCCTTTTGCTAAGAAGTTTCGTCTTTTTTTTTTTTTAAGATGGAGTCTTGCTCTTGTTGCCTAGCGTGGAGTGCAGTGGCATGATTTTGGCTCACTGCAATTTCTGCCTCCCAGGTTCAAGCGATTCTCCTGCCTCAGCCTCCTGAGTAGCTGGGATTACAGGTGCCTACCACCATGCCCAGCTAATTTTCGTATTTTTAGTAGAGAGAGGGTTTCACCATATTGGCCATGCTGGTCTCAAAGTCCTGACCTCAAGTGATCCGCCCACATCGGCCTCCCAAAGTACTGGGATTACAGGCATGAGCCACTGCGCCCGGCCTTGCTAAGAAGTTTCTAGGTTTCAATCCACAGGTCTTGGGATGTGCCCGCTGGTAACACTGTTGGGACACACGATGGCTCTGTCTCCCAAGTGCTCAGCCAGGTTCGAATCACAGCATATTTTGTATAATACCTGCATATTTGTATCCTCAGGTTTATTAGCAAACATGCCTGTACAGAAACGTTGCAAGCATCTGGGAACCGTATGCCTTTCTGTTTCCTGTCCCCTACCCTCCACTGTGTTGGTATGATATTCATAGGAAGACAGTAGCTGGGGTGCTATTGTGGACCTAGTTTCCAATGAATATTTTCTTTTTAATCCATATTTTGAATCGGGTTGCTAATTGATACAGTTTTGAATTTCCTCTTCACATGTACTTAGTGTCAGTACATGTGAATGTTGAGGAAAAGTTCTAGTATATTCCATGCATCTCTACAAGTTCTTGGGTTTACAAGGCAGTTACATCGTGAATATCTGGACGAAATTCCCCAAGATCATTATTTGCCTGGATCATCTTCTTTTAGACAGTTCAGAAATTTCACAAATAGATGTAGCCAGCTGGTAACATAGGGATAAAGCCAGGGAAGGCCCCCGACTTGTGTGTGACAGCACAGCCTTTTTTGGCACGAGTCAACTGGACTCATGTTCCAGAGTGTAAGTTGTAGTCATGTGAATAGTTTTTCTACAGATTCAGGGAGGGAATTAAAGTTCTTTCTGGCAGCCCATGAAACCTAATTTAATACAATGACTAGGTCTACTTACTTCTGACAGGCCTCAGGAGGGCATGGCAGTGGTCCTGTACGCCAAGACAGAGAGGATCATGCCCCACAGGGACTTACTAGGAGAAGGAAGTTGCTGGTGGTGTCAGAGCAACTTGGGGCAAGTTGGTGGAGCCCAGAGAAAGTTGTGGATGTGAAAGGAGAGGCTGAAAGTTCTCTGGGAATGAGGTAGTCTTGGGATGGTGTAGGATGGTGATTAGATATGATTTTGCTGATCAAAAAGGGGGTGAGAGGAGGAAGGTGAGAGAGTGAGAGAGCAAGCGAGCTCTCTCTTAGTGTAAAACACACTGAGGGATCTGTCACTGAGGGAAGAAGGGAAGCATTTTCCCACTACCGAAAGTTGCACTCCTTGAACACAGAGGCTTCTCCCTCATCACCTGAGACCTCAGCCCCCCTCAGTTCTCAGAAGTCCTGCCTCCTGCTTTCCACCTCATGGAGAGAAGAGGAAGAAACAGAAGAAGGGCCAGGGAATGGGCAGGCCCGAGGCTCAGGCCAAGTCTAGAAGGTCAGGACCTGGCCCCAAGGTCCTGAGGATAAGAATTTCACTTTGATTTCCAGCAGGAATATTCAAATTTCCTGCACACCCCAGGCAGCAGAACTTCACACTGCCCAGGGGCCACCGAGCCCCACCACTGTATTCGCCTTCACAGGGAGGGATGCTTCTGCCCGTGGGACCTTTCTTGCCCAGCCTGCACCAGCCAGAAGGTCCTCCAAGGTCTGTTTCCAGTTTATTCCACCAAGTCGACTCTGACTCTGCTTTGGCAAAAACCCTTACTTTCAGGGTTTTTTTTTTTTTTTTTTTTTTATACTTTAAGTTCTAGGGTACATGTGCATAACGTGCAGGTTTGTTACATATGTATACTTGTGCCATGTTGGTGTGCTGCACCCATCAACTCGTCAGCACCCGTCAATTCGTCATTTACATCAGGTATAACTCCCAGTGCAATCCCTCCCCCCTCCCCCCTTCCCATGATAGGCCCTGATGTGTGATGTTCCCCTTCCTGAGTCCAAGTGATGTCATTGTTCAGTTCCCACCTATGAGTGAGAACATGCGGTGTTTGGTTTTCTGTTCTTGTGATAGTTTGCTAAGAATGATGGTTTCCAGCTGCATCCATGTCCCTACAAAGGACGCAAACTCATCCTTTTTTACGGCTGCATAAATTTTTAAAAATGGCCTTCAGCGTTTAAATATTCTAAAATTGCTTAATGAGTATGTCTTTTCTCTCCAACTAGCCTGCACGCTCCTTAAGAATGAGGATCTCTCTTAGCCAGTCTACATGTTGCCTCATACGGTTGTGCAGGACAAGTATTAATTGCCTTGTCGTGCAGGACAAATATTAGTATGATGTGTAGGGCTTGAGAAGATGCATTCAGCCCAAACTACAGGGGAACTTGAAAACTAGAACACGTTTTTTTTGTTGTGCAGAACGCCCAACATGGCTTAAGATAAAAGGTTATTTAATTTGTTTTCTTGTTCAAAAAAACTGCTTTCTTCAAAGCATCAGATCTCTTAAATGATTGCCAAAACCATTACCATGTGTCCTCTAATCAAGTTCTCAGCAAACTAAAGTAATAAAGCTGAACAACTGGAGATTGTTTTACTAGGCCTGACAGTGAAGAAACCACCCCTATTAGTGTAGGCAGGATCCTCTGACCTTTGGCAACTTTAACCTCAGTTTCTGCAACTGTAAAATGGTCCATCTTGTTACTGTGAAGTTTAGCAAAAACGTACATAAATGGCCTAACTGGTGCATGTTAGGTGCTAAGAATGGTAGCTGCTGCTTCTACTGTAAAGAATACTACCACTACTACTGAGAATAATAATAGGAAATCTGAAGTCATTCCCATGAGACAACTGAATTTGACCAGAAACTCATTGTTATGCAGACTTCACAGGTTGGGAATAACTTATTCAATAGCCTTCGTTCCGGTGTAGTTCTTGTTGATTCTCTCCCTCAATCCTTCTTTTATAAAATCCAAAAGGCAAATAGCAACTCTTTATATTATGACTTGTTCAACAAATACCTGTGTGCCTTTGCTATGCTGTAATTTGAGGGTTCACAAAGATGAGCAAGATGTTGCCTCATGACCTTAAAGATTATTATAATCTAATTTGGCTGCACTGCTGACTTCTTCCCTGTGATACCCTTTTGGTTCTATGGAAAACAAAACTCTCGCAAAATATTTTCTCTTCTCTCTCTGTAAGTGCAGTCACAAATGAGGTGACCTAAATTGCAGTTTGCGTGCACTTGGGTTTAAGAGTTTCTAGGTCCGGGCGCAGTGGCTCACACCTGTAATCTCAGCACTTTGGGAGGTCGAGGTGGGTGAATCACGAGGTCAGGAGTTCGAGACCAGCCTGGACAACATAGTGAAACCCCATCTCTACTAAAAATACAAAAAATTAGCCGGGCATGGTGGTGGGCGCCTGTAATCCCAGCTACCAGGGAAGCAGAGGCAGGAGAATCACTTGAACCCAGGAGGCAGAGGTTGCAGTGAGCTGAGATTGCGCCACTGTGCTCCAGCCTCCAGGCTGGGCAACAGTGTGAGGCTCCATCTCCAAAAAAAAAAAAAAAACCCAGCACTTTGGGAGGCCAAGGCGGGTGGATCATGAGATCAGGAGATCGAGACCATCCTGGCTAACACGGTGAAACCTCGTCTCTACCAAAAATATAAAAAATTAGCCGGGCATGGTGGCAGGCGCCTGTAGTCCCAGCTACTCGGGAGGCTGAGGCAGGAGAATGGCATGAACCCGGGAGGCGGAGCTTGCAGTGAGCAGAGATCGAGCCACTGCACTCCAGCCTGGGTGACAGAGCAAGACTCCATCTCAAACAAAAAAAAAAAGGAGATTCTAACATTCAGCCAGGCATGGTGGCTCATGTCTGTAATCCCAACACTTTGGGAGGCCGAGGCAGGAAGATTACTTGAGCCCAGGAGTTTGAGACCAGCCTGGGCAACAAAGTGAGACTCCTGTCTCTACAAAAAAAGAAATAAAAAAAAATTAGCTGGGTGTGCTGGCATGTACCTGTGGTCCCGGCTACATGGGCGGCTGAGGCAAGAGGATCACTTGAGCCCAGGAGGTCGAGGCTGCAGTGAGCTGTTTGCACCACTGCCCTCCAGCCTGGGCAACAGAGCACGATGTTGTCTAGAAAAAGTTTCAAACCCTCAATTTGTATACCAAATTCCCATCACTTCGCTTGCATGAAAAGTGAATCAAATTTCAGACCTTTGGGGGCTAGGATGGGTCTTCACCATGTCATGGATTCATAGATTAATCTGCAGGAAGACCAAGTCCTAGTTACACTGGACGATGAAATTAGCTTCCTTTTCAGGTAGCAAGACAAGCCCTTTGCCTTACAGAAAAGGAAGCGGTTTGTGTTCAGGAGTTTCACTGCCAGGTAACTCAATATCCTGTTTACCAGTGAATTTTGGGAAGACTGGTTTGCTTTGGACAACATACAGATCCCTACTTCCAGGATCTGAGCAAGGTGATGCCTCCAGTTTTAAATAAACCGAACAGCTGTTTAAAGGCATCTGCCTTTGTTCTCTTGACAATGCTGGGAAACTGTGATTGTCGACTGAATACTTCTTAATTTGACCAGGAAAGGGGGAAAAAAAGGTAGAAATCTCATATTTGTACAAGACCTTGACAACTGAGAAGCAAGTCCATTCAACTGTTCACGTTCAGCTCTTACCATCACTTGTCATCCACAGATAGTTCTTGATAGACAAAGTTGAAAAGGACCATAAAAGGGAAATACAGTTCCTGAACCCTTATCCCGCCCCACATTACCTTGACTGGGATCCCTGGTGCCTAGGAGGTGCCAAGATCCCACTGGAGAGACAACTCTTTGAAAAAAATGTGCTTTCTTTGGATCCTGGGAAGAATTACAGCTTAATCGCGGGAGCCAATGTTGCCTTGGGGTAATAGGCAGCTTTCTGTGCAGTCACAAATAACAGGTCGCGTCTATTTGCCTATTTGCGTGTGCGAAAAATGTGTGTTGTCTCACGTACCCAGAGGACATCTTAATTAAAGCTTAATTATGTACCATAAATATGTTTTATTTTGGAACTCAGGGGTGGGATTTTTGATTTTAGGAAATATGATGCCTAATAAGTAGGCACGAAAGGGAATGTAAACATCGGCTGAGCCCTTTCATTTGTCCCTCCTCCGAGTGGTTCTGAATGGGTTTCGGTTCCAGTGTGTGCCTTCAGAATGGCCTGCCCCCGGTGCCACCGCTCAGGGCAGCCTCGGCGTGTGCACATTCACATAGCCAAGGGTGTGATCAGACGCATTAGGAGAGCCTGTTTGGTTTCTGGGGGTGACATTGCACAGTGTGCCAGCTACAGGAGGTAAGAAATCAAATGAGTCTCTGGAGAGGATGGGATTTTATTGGTCGCTTGCTCCTTTGGCGCTAGAAGGTGGAGCCCGAGTGCAGTGGCCACGCTGTCCCATCTTCCTGCTCCCCCGAACACCACACCGCCTGGTATTGTTCTTGGCGTTGCCTCTGGCCCCTCTCCTGTCCACCTGCCTTCTGGAAGCTCAAAGTCCCCTCTCCCTGACTCCACTGTGCTGTGTCTTGCAAGGGTGACTTACCACACGAGGTAAATCCTACTGGGCCTTCGGGGGCCCTGCAGGCACAGCACAGGGGTCTCAGCCGGAGTCGGGCAGGAGATGGGGAAGTAGCACAGTGCGGCCGGGGACTCAGGCATGGGGTCCGGGGAGGTGGAAGCGGTGCTTGTGAAGGAGGGAACGGTAACCAGAGGGAGAGAGTGGGGAGGTTCCTGGGCCACTGGGGAGGCAGGTGGCACTAGTGGCAGGAGAAGGCAGCAGTAATTGGTATTGGGCTGCAGGACAGGGGAGAAAGCGAAGACGGAGCAGTAAGGGGTGTATTCAACACAGAACAGGGGGTGCTTGCTGCTGCCACCTGCACAAAAGAAAAAGAGCAGTCAGGAAGCAGCACTGGGGGTGGGGTGGGGGGAAGGACATAAAGACTTCTGCGAATGAATCCAGACTCAAAAACTGTGCTCCAATGTCATAGAAGCAGCAGGCCTGGCTCCTGCCCAGGAGGCACCTGGACTAGATCTCAGTGTCACTGAGGAGTTAACCAAGGAAAGTGGCACCAGCATCACACCCTGTTCCAGCCAACAGTCTCCAGTGTCCCTGACAGATGTCGGGAAGTTCTTTCCCCTGTAAGATCTCGGAGAATGTCCTGGGGCTGCCGTGTGGAAGCTCTGGGGCCTTTCTCGTCTCCCACTGCCAGCCTAATGAGCTGTGCTGGTAGCAACAGATGGCGACCCGCAGGGTCTCACTTGGGTAAAGCTCTCTCCCCCAATCCTCCAGCTGCCCCCGCTAGCAGGCTGTAGTCATGCCCTGATCTGGCCTTTCTGCTGCGGAGGGGAAGCTTGGGAAAAGAGAAAGAAAGGAGAGAGATCCCGGCGGGATCATGGGACGGGAGAAAAATCACGCTGGCGGAAAAGCAGGTAAACAAGAGAGATGTCCTGTTGAAACTGATGATCTGTTCACTAACCTCTCACTCAAACTGCTAACCTTGCTGGAGGCAGAATATGGGTGCCTGATGGAGACATGAGTCAGAGCTACCCCTTCATGCCTGACAAATCTCAGCTTTGCCACTAACCAGCTGGGTCACCTTGAATCAACGGCTTACCTGCCTGGAACCTGTTTCCTCACCTGCAAAATGAGACGGGTGTTTTTTCTAGCCTTGCTCCTTCAAAGGTGGTTCATAGACCAGCAACATCGACGTCACCTGGGACTTGTTAGCAATGCAGGCTCTCAGCCCACCCAGACCTTCTGAATCAGAACCTGTAGTTGCTCAAGAGCCCCAGGTGTTTCTCATGAATGTTAATGTTTGGAAAAGCAAGGCTCTGAGACAGCTGCCCAAACCCTGGGGATGAGAATCACCTGTTGTTCTTGTTCAAAATAGTTTTGCAGGCCCCTTTATTGGAGATTCTGATGCTGTGGGTCAGGGACGGGAAGCAGGCATTTTTATTTTTATGAAGAACTTCCCTGGTGATTTTTATTGTCAGAAAAGTTTGGGAGATGCTGCAGCTAAAATCAGTTCCAAGTCTAAAGTCCATGGTTGTAGCTATCCAGTTGAAAACTATCACCTAAGGCTGGGCACGGTGGCTCACGTCTGTAATGCCAGCACTTTGGGAGACTGAAGCGGACGGATTACTTGAGGTCAGGAGTTCGATACCAGCCTGGCCAACAGGGAGAAACCCCATCTGTACTAAAAATACAAAATTAGCCGGGCGTGGTAGCGCATGCCTGTAGTCTCAGCTGTTCGGGAGGCTGAGGCAGAAGAATCGCTTGAACCTGGGAGGCGGAGTTTGCAGTGAGCCGAGATAGGGCTATTGCACTCCAGGCTGGGTGACAGAGCAAGACTCCATCTCAAAAAAAAAAAACAAAACAAAACAAAAAAAAAAAAAACAAAAAACAAAAAACAAAAAAAAGGAAAGAAAAAGAAAAAAAGAAAACCATTACCTATCATGCAGGGGTCTCAGTCCTTAGTGTCATGCTACAGAGGATTCGAGTAAATATTATCCACTTGTTTCTTCCCAAGTGGCCTCTGGAGTGGCTCCTATTTCTCGGGATCATTTCTCTCTCTAGCTGTCTTCACTCATTCTTCTCTTTACCATTATCTCCCAAAGGTCCCCCAATATTCCTCTTCTTACTCCATCCCCTCTTTCAGGGAGACATTCTTGCCATTTCAGCCACCTCTTACTGCAGGCCCTTGCGTCCTACCAGCAAGTGCTCTGGGAGGAGGGGGAGTGCTCTGTTGGGCAGGAGACCTGGGTCCCCAGGTGCTTCCTGTCAATGCCACCTGGCTGCCTTGCCTGCACCTCAAAGACACCACCACAAAAGGGGACCCACATTGTCCTTGCTTCCTCAGCCTTGGCAGAGGCAACCTCCACTGGCCTAGTTTACTGAGCCAGATTCCTGAGTTCTCTTTGATTCCTCTTTCTTCCTTATCCCTACATCCAAGACACCAAGTTCTGCCAGCTTTACTTTCTTAAATGGCCCTCAAGCCCACTCCCTCTTCCTATTCCCTCTGCTTTTTTTTTTTGGAGAAGGGTCTCACTCTGTCGCCCAGGCTGGAGTGCAGTGGCGTGATCTCGGCTCACTGCAAGCTCCGCCTCCCGGGTTCACGCCATTCTCCTGCCTCAGCCTCCTGAGTAGCTGGGACTACAGGCACCCGCCACCACACCTGGCTAATTTTTTGTATTTTTTAGTAGAGAAGGGGTTTCACTGTATTAGCCAGGATGGTCTCGATCTCCTGACCTTGTGATCCGCCCGTTTCAGCCTCCCACAGTGCTGGGATTACAGGCGTGAGCCACCGCGCCCGGCCTTTCTTTCTTTCCTTTTTTTAAAATAGAGATGGGGCTTGCTGTGTTGACCAGGCTGGTCTTGAACTCCTGGCCTTAAGCAATCCTCCCATCTCAGACTCCCAAAGTGCTAGGATTCCTTACAGGTGTGAACCACTGCACCTGACCCTCTTCTCTCTGCTTTCGCTCCCGCTCAAGTGCTTCTCATTTCTCCCCCAGTCCTCTGCAACTGCTACTTGTCTGGTCTCTTGGCTGTGTCTGACCACTCTTGGCTGTGTCTGGCCACCCTCACACTCTCAGCTGGCCCTTCTCCATGCTGCAGCCAGAGTCAGCTTTTACAAATGCCAATCTGATTGCATCACTTTCCTGTGTACAGCCCTTCCAGGACTGATGCCCCATCACCTCCAGCATGACATCTAAGGCCCTTGGAGGCCTGATCCTTGCCTACTTGTGGGGCCTCAACTTTATATTTCCTAATTTGTAGCCTGACCCTAAACCAGAAACCAGAGCTTCTCTCTCTTTTTTTTTTTTTTTTTGAGATGGAGTCTCGCTCTGTCGCCCAGGCTGGAGTGTGGAGTGCAGTCGCATGATTTCAGCTCACTGCAACCTCTGCCTTCTGGGTTCAAGTGATTCTCCTGCCTCAGCCTCCTGAGTAGATGGGATTACAGGTGCGCACCACTACATCTGGCAAATTTTTGTATTTTTAGTAGAGATGGGGTTTCGCCATGTTGACCAGGCTGGTCTCGAACTCCTGACCTCATGTGATCCACCCACCTTGGCCTCCCAAAGCGCTGGGATTACAGGTGTGAGCCAACACGCGTGGCCCTAAACCAGAACTTCGGAAACTCAGATGTACATAGGAATATCCCTGAGATCTTCTTCAATGCAGGTTCTGAGCCAGTCAGTCTGGATTGGGGCCTGAGGTTCTGCATTTCTAAGAAGCTCTCAGATGATGGTTTCTGCTACTTGCCTGGGGACACTTGGAGCACAAGGCCCTAGATTATTTGTAGCTCCTTGATGTCTGTCTCTCCCTGTCTTCCTGGCTCCCTCTCCGTGCCTTTGCACACTCAGTACCTGCTGCCAGGCACATCTTTCTTGCCCTCTTCACCTGGTTAAACCCCTGTCCTTCAGGATTTTCACTCCACCTGGCCCTGCCCACAAGCTCTTAGAACTTACCTTGGTTAGGGCATGTACTGCACTATCTGCCCTTACTGGAATCCTGCTCGCCCACCAGGCTGGGAGCCCTGGAGGGCATGCCCTGTGTGTTTTGTATTCTGGTTCCCCATTACCCGGCAGGTAACCATGTATAAATGAAGTGCTGAATGAATGAGTGATGGATGAGTACACCAGTTTGCCCTGGTATCATGCATCCTGGGATGGTGGGGACAGTTGAATGTATTTGCTAACATCCCCATAGGTACTGGATAAACGGATGACTTCACTGATGATCAGATCGTTAAAATTTTTAACAATCAAATGATAACCACTTTTTTTGTTGTTGTTGTTGTCGAGACACAGTCTCACTCTGTTGCCCAGGCTGGAGCGCAGTGGCACAATCTCGGCTCACTGCAACCTCTTGCTCCCGGGTTCAAGCGATTCTCGTACCTCAGCTTCCTGAGTAGCTGGGATTACAGGCGCACGTCACCACACCCAGCTAATTGTTGTATTTTTAGTAGAGACGAGGCTTTCCCATGTTGGCCAGGCTGGTTTCAAACTCCCAACCTCAGGTGATCTGCTTGCCTTGGCCTCCCAAAGTGCTGGGATTACAGGCATGAGCCACTGAGCCTGACCAAATTCTAACCACTCTTACATCTCAAATGCAAGTGTCTTTGGTCAAGCAGCATTCGTATGGAGACACTAGCCCTGGAGCAGTTGGCGGTGTTGGGAGCAGGGTTCATAAGCAGAGGAAGGCTTGGGGATTAACCTTTGCCTAAAGCCTGGTCTACATCTAGGGTTTCCACCCACCTACCTGCCTGGTGAGACTGGCAAGGATTTCCATTTTACTGATGAGGAAACTGAGTTCAGAGAAGTTGCCTGCTCACATTTATGGGGTTATAAAATGATAGCACCAGGATTTGGAGCTGGGACTTCATTCTGGGCTCTGCGACAACCCTGAGCCCCCGTCTTGACAGCGTGTATCATAACTGGACTGATAATTACGATTCTCTATTAAAAACTGGGAGCATCAGGCCGGGCGTGGTGGCTCAAGCCTGTAATCCCAGCACTTTGGGAGGCCGAGATGGGCGGATCACAAGGTCAGAAGATAGAGACCATCCTGGCGAACACAGTGAAACCCCGTCTCTACTAAAAATACAAAAAACTAGCCGGGCGAGGTGGCAGGCGCCTGTAGTCCCAGCTACTTGGGAGGCTGAGGCAGGAGAATGGTGGGAACACGGGAGGCGGAGCTTGCAGTGAGCTGAGATCCGGCCACTGCACTCCAGCCTGGGCGACAGAGCAAGACTCCGCCTCAAAAAAAAAAAAACAAAAACAACAAAAAACCAAAAAAACTGGGAGCATCCACTTAAATCGTTTTGTTTTGTTTCTAACTTGGCAGATAGCTTGGAAAGTTGCTGGACACCAGTTGGACTTGCCACAAAAACCATTCATCTTGGCCTTTCAGAGAAAACCTTCAGAAGAATTGATTTGCAAGGTGAATTATGAGGATTTAGGGTCTGCCCTCAAATTTCTCTTTCAGGCTGCTCTTCAAATAAATATTTCCCAATCCAAAAGAGACCACAGTTATTTTAGATGTTTGTCTTTTAACATCTGAATGTACTGCTTTTTCTTAGTTTTGCAAGAACCTGTCCTCACAATAATCCATCTGCGGCTGAAAAGTCTTGTTACTCCTGCAAATCTGAATGCAGTCATGACTAACATTGCATTAAATAATAAGTGAGGATAATTTCAGAACACTTGGCTTTGCTTTAAAGGGCAAGATTTTGGAAGCAGGTTCACAGGACTCCATCCAGATCTGTCTTCCTGGCACATAACTCGGGGGACCATGCCCAAGCTCCAGGTGAGAGCAGAGGGCAGGAGAGGGGACGCTCACTTCCCACACGTCTGGCCCCAGGGTAGGGAGCTCGTTAGGATTCCAGGTGCCAGAACCCCACAGCACAGTGGCCTTTGGATGCCCCTCCATGTCCTGGAAAGGACAGGCGGCTCCTCTCCAACTCCGGGTGGGGCTGGGAGAGGTCTTGAGAGCATGCAGGCCTTGGAGGCCAACACAATTCCCCAAATGTCCCTGTGTCCCTGCACTCGCTGGGCCTGCTAGCTGTTCTGGGTCTCAAGGATATATATACAATTCTGAACATGTAACTAAGAACGTGTAACTCCGCTAGGCTCATACCTTACCCTATACCAGTGTCCAGGATGTGGGATTTCTGAGCTGATTGCGCGTGAGACCCAGCCAGGTCTTGACTCACTGCCTGAATTTTCCATGTCTTTCTGGAGATAGAGCCTATCTCTGGCTTGGTGAATGGTGTCTGATTCTTCATCTTTTTCCATTTGGCATTTTGCTTTGAAACTCAAGAGTGTTTTTGAAACTCAGAGTGTTGTAAAAGTATTTGTACCTGCATTTATGTTAAAGAGTCTAAAAAATACAACTCTGGGCTGGGTGCTGTGGCTCATGTCTGTAATCCTAGCATTTTGGGAGGCCAAGATTGGAGGATCACTTGAGCCCAGGCGTTCAAGACCAGCCTGGGCAACAAAGCAAGACCTTGTCTCCATAAAAAGTAAAAAAATGGCCAGGCGCGGTGGCTCACGCCTGTAACCCCAGTACTTTGGGAGGCCAAGGCGGTTAGATCACCTGAGGTCGGGAGTTCAAGATCAGCCTGACCCACATGGAGAAACCCCGTCTCTACTAAAAATACAAAATTAGCGGGGCATGGTGGTACATGTCTCTAGTCCCAGCTACTCGGGAGGCTGAGACAGGAGAATCGCTTGAACCCGGGAGGCGGAGGTTGCCATGAGCTGAGATCGTGACACTGCACTCCCGCCGGGCAAGAAGAGCGAAACTCTGTCTCAAAACAACAACGACGACAAAACAAAACAAAAACAAAAAGAGTAAAAAATTCGCCAGGCATAGTGGCGTGTGCCTATAGTGACAGCTACTTGGAAGGCTGGGGTCAGAGGATCACTGGAGCCCAGGAGTTTGAGGTTGCAGTGACCTATGATTGCACCAGTACACTTCGGCCTGGGCAACACAGTGAGACCCCACCTCAATAATCAATCAATCAAATACAATCAATAAAATACAACTCTGATTTTTGTAAAGAAAAAAAGATGTTTTAGGAGGACACTCTTAAGACAAAGAAAACAAACTTTTCTAGTCCGTTCTCCCCATTACCTGCTGCTCTCATGTACTAGGAATAATAATGTGATAATTAATTGGCTGCAGCGGCAGGGACTGTGTTAAAGGCTGGACGTATGTTTTATCACTGAGTTCTCACAGCAATCTCAGCAGGCAGGATCTGTTTCTCCCCATTGTACAGATGAGGAAACTGAGGCACAGACATACTTTATTTGGCCAAAGATAGACAGCAAATAAATGGGGCCCAGATGCAAATGCAAACATTTTGACTCCAAAACACTTGCCCATAAACTGCATGTGCCACTGCATGGAGAGAGATAACAAGGAACACCACAAGTCACTTGTCCAGAAGCAGTTTCATGGACAACACAAACTTAATTTAAATGCGTGAATTCCTTTTAACAGGATGAAGAGCAATCTGATGGCTTCTCCGTTACAAATGTATTGGTAGAGAGCATTGATAGTTCCTATATTTTACTTAGTCGTTTTGGAGGTTCTAGATGGCAGATTACACACAAAGAAAAACCCCTTTTTGATCATATGGATTATCATTACATAGATTTGCAGTCAAGCCATGTTCCCCAGCTGTACTATTTTATTCAGTAAAAGTCTGGTATAACACAGGAAGTTATACCAGATTCCACTTCTGTAGCCTATTAGGCAGATGTTGCAAAGGAATTTCACTGTGTTTGATGCCTCAGTTTCATACAGAGTCTCAGGTCTGACATGGGAGAAGTTTTGATGACTTACTGCCAACTTTGTATCACCCCCAAAACGCTTTAGAGAAATATCTCTCTAGAGAGAAAAGCAAGGAACTGTGAATTTCACTAGTGAATTGGATCAATGTGTCCAGCTAATTCAGGTACCAAATCCTATTTTTCTGTTAACAGCAGAAAACTGTCTACATCACGACGGCTACCGAGCTCAACTTTTCCTGAACGGACTCAGGTGAAATCCTTGCCAAGTCTCGGTTCTCATTTCGCTATGCTAATTAGGGAGCCCAGAGGGTGAGTCTACACATGTTAAATGGATGGATCTTAACACATCGATGCTTTGTTTTTAGCCAGATTGCTGCACAACTTATTCCACTTCTGCAGCACCTGCCATCCATCACTAGGATGGCTCTGCTTGGGGACAGCCAGGCCACAGCCCTCCTCACGGCTGCATGGGTCTTGGATGTGGTCTAGGGCCATAACGCAGTGATGAAGCTGGCGATTTGTAGAGGCTTTTACTACAAGTAACATCCCTCATTTGATGAAATAGATATCTTTCTGCCAACCTGGCTCTGTCACTGAAACCTGGTGTTTTTCAGTCTGGTAATTCTTCACATGTGATGTTTTAAAGAATGTTAAGTGAATTAATTCTCCCTTTTTGTCAGTGCTGTAAGTTCCATATAGGGTTTGCTCAGTCTGAAGAACATCTGTGTTAATTAGACAAACTAAAGCATTGGGTGGATCTAAATGGTTCCTTTTAATGATTTTTCTCCACGATGACAAAGCACACTATGCAAACAACCACCTGATTTTAGCAAGAGGGCTAAATATTATATTGCATAAATGGAGTTGCATTATTTAAACTTAAATTCAGGCCAGGCGCGGTGCCTCACGCTTGTAATCCTAGCAATTTGGGAGGCAGAGGCGGGCGGATCCTTGAGATCAGGAGTTTGAGACCAGCCTGGCCAACATGGTAAAACCCTGTCTCTACTAAAAATACAAAAATTACCCGGAAATCGCTTGAACCTGGGAGGTGGTGGTTGCAGTGAGCCGAGATCATGCCACTGCACTCCAGCCTGGGCAACAGAGCAAGACTCCATCTCAACAAAAACAAACAAAAAACCCTGAAATTCAAACTTTTGCCATTAAAAACATCCTCAATTCAATAAATTACAACTTGTATTTTGAAATATTGGTGGAATGACCTTACCTGCTCTGTTTCAACCTTAGACAGCTGAATTAAAGCCTAATTCCTACCAGAAGTCTTTAAAATGAGAAATTAACCGTGATGATACTTTCCCCTGATTAAATAAGAAGCAAGAGTTGGGGCTTTGCCTGAGAGAACATCATTTCAGAAGTCAATCTGGTTTTGACTTCATTAAAGCAATAAAATGTGGGCGGTTAATCTGAGTGAAAGCTGCCATGTTCTAAAAATGCATGAAGACTTAACTGGACGGGTGGTTGCACGGCAGAAGCTATTTAGGATTGGAAAGTAGCTGTGATTTGGATTTTAATGAATTGCACGCTATTGACGAATTCTTCAGCAGTTAGCCTGAATCCTTTCCACTCAACTTAGACCCTTCTGCCTAGTTACTCCAACTTAAACCTCAGTTCCTGGAGGAATCAAGTTTGTCTTAGAGCGGTTGTCTTTGATGGAGATGAGCCCGAGAGACATCAAATTTTCAGTGAATTTTAGCCCCTTTCTGGAAACTATTAAATCACCCCCGCCCCAAGTAGAAGACTGATCTTTGCTCTAAGGCACCTAAAGAGTGACTATTTTTCCAAATTGCACCGAAAGGAGGATTTATCAAGCACCTTTTCTCTCAGAGAGGACAAACCCAGAACAGGAAAACTTTATTACTTTCTCTCTTGGCTATAAATTATGCTATTCAGATGTATTTGAAAGCTTCTCTTTATGCTCTTGCTTGAGCCATAAAACTTGATACCTGGGGCCAAATGCCTTTATCCCCAAGAAGGGCGAAGAAGATGAAAAGGCAGCAGCTGTAGGCGGAAGCCACACAAATGACTGGGCAGAAAATGTGGGCAGTGGAGAAAGTTACATTGCATGATTCACGCCTCCTTGACCAATTTATATTCTACTCTGAAATTAATGTTACCGTTTGCATAGGATCACTGGCCTTTCACAACCTGAAATAGCCATTCAGAAAACATTAGGTTTAACCAATACCATCTATTTGATTGTTGTTGTTATATTTATTTATTTTTGAGGCAGAGTCTTGCTCTGTTGCCCAGGCTGGAGTGCAGTGGTGCCATCTTGGCTCACTGCAACCTCCGCCTCCCAGGTTCAAGTGATTCTCCTGCCTCAGTCTCCCGAGTAGCTGGGATTACAGGCGTGCATCACCACACCTGGTTAATTTTTGTATTTTTAGTAGAGACAGAGTTTCGCCATGTAGGCCAGGCTGGTCTCAAATTCCTGACCTCAAGTGATCTGCTGGCCTCAGCCTCACACAAGTGCTGGGATTTCAGGTGTGAGCCACCACGCTCGGCCTGTTGTTATTTTTAATACTGGGATTTTAGATCTGATGAATTTCAATAAGCCAGCCACTCACCTGGAGACGGTTCGCTGGGGTCCGCTTTCTCTGCTTTCCTTGCAGTCATGGTACTTTTATGTTTCTGCTTGACTGATGTTTGGTCAATCGCTGGAAGTTTGGAGTCACACTTAAACGCAGATATTTTGGTAGATGACCTTGGTTCAGTTAGAGGATCCTCTTCACTAGAACTCTACCAAAAATGAAATACGTCTGAGTATCAGTGGCCAAGTAGGTCACCTTTGTTAGGCAGAGGAAACAGAAATGAGGGAAATGCAGTGACCCTCTCCAGCAATAATCCTAGACTCTTCTGCCAGGGTCAACACGCCCGTTCACCAGAGAGATTCAGATGGACTGGGCAGAGCAACTTAGAAATAACGGCAGAATTAATGAGTCTGTTTTGTAGAACATTATGAAAGAATGCATTTTTCTATGAGTGTGTTTTGTGGAACATAATGAAAAGAATGCATTTCTGACCCTTAAGTAATCTGATGACCGATAAATAGCACATGTTAAAAGCTACATATGAAAGCAGGAGAAAAAAATCAGTGCTTTTAAACTTCGCATTGGTATTTGAACTACTTTGGAGATAGGCTAGAAAAAAAAAGTTCCTTATGTTAATCATACACTTGACAATGAAAAGGAAATGTAGAGAGTGTGGCAGAGGCCGATTAAATCAGACCTCAGTTTCAATACTCTGTGTTATTGGGTGCAACATGAGACAGACTAATCTTTAAAAAGTCCCCTCCTTGTCACTCTTCTATAAAGAAGTCAGTATACATCTATGCGTGGACAAATCATGATTCCTGTTGTGTCAGAATATCTCAACACAGCCATGCCAACACAATAAAAATTATCCAGGCATGGAACAGCTTTATACTTGGCTGTTGCACAAAGAAAGGATGAAAACAATATAAATATCAGAAACCCGGTCTTAAAGGTGATTTAAGTACAGCCTGATGGCTTTAGGTCCTGGTGTTGGTATGACTTGCTAGGCTATCCATTCCGCAAGAAACAAATCACTAGGTTCCCCCTTCCCCGACCCTGGGGGGTCGCCGGGGGTGGGGTCACTAAGCTCTCTCCTACATTGTACATTAGTCCAGTGTCGGAAAGTCCTCTGAAAAATGTGGTCTTTTGCAGACATAGAATGCTAAATTAACGTCCCTGGTACCTCCCCAACTCTTGCAATTTGTATTGATCTTGCTCACCGTTCTCCCTGTCAGTTGTGGCACTGTCATTTCACAGGCTCCTGACTCAGGAAAATACTCTGAGTGGCTTTGAATTATTGGATGTGATGTAAGACAAACTAAATTCTAAAAAAGTCCTCTACTTGTCAGTCTTCTGTAAAGATGTCTACATAAATCTACAGGTGGACAGATCATGATCCTCCAAGATGATGAATCATGCTTTTAAATTGAGAGTTTGGATACAGCCTTCAAACAAACAATTCTTGTTTCTCTCCACAATTTCAGAAAATAGATTACCCTCAGATAAAGTGACCAGAGAAGCACAAGACACAACAAACTGATTGTTCTCCCCTTTCCTTTTCGATTTTGCTATTTAATCGAAATCCTTGCAAATTATTCTGAAATGTCAAAGATGAAACATTAGGTCATTTCTTTTTTCTTTTCTTTTTTCTTTTTTTTTTTTTTTTTTGAGACAAAGTTTCACTCTTATCGCCCAGGCTGGAGTGCAGTGGTACCATTTAGGCTCACTGCAACCTCCGCCTTCCGGGTTCAAGCAATTCTCCTGCCTCAGTCTCCCGAGTAGCTGGGATTACAGGCACCCACCATCATGCCCGGCTAATTTTCATATTTTTAGTAGGGACAGGGTTTTGTCATGTTGGCCAGGCTGGTCTCAAACTCCTGACCTTAGGTGATCAACCTGTCTCGGTCTCTCAAAGTTCTGGGATTACAGGCGTGAGCCACCATGCCTGGCCAAAACATTAGGTCATTTCTGAACATGACAGGTTCTTTATTCTCAGAAAAGAAAATGTGGGCACATTTTAAGTATGACACCTAAGACTGTCATTGTATTTGGGTCCTGGAAGTCACAGTCCTGGAATTGTGTCCCAAGAAGAGCATCAATGAATAGGGGACAGAATTTCCTCCACAAACTGCCCAACACAATCAGCTCGGGCCCTGCGAGTCAGCCCTTTCTTTCCAGCCAGTAGAAAGGCAGGAAAAATGCCCCAGGCGAGGATGACCAACACCTGTGTCAGCAGCATCAGCAGCAGGTGTCCGCTCAGCTCCTCTTAGCGGATCCATCTCCATTACCCCCAGCTGGGCCGGAATTCTTGGCTTGCCCCAGGCTGTGGTGAATAGGGAGGAGACCTTTATTGGTTGGGCTGTTAAGCCAAGTTTATCCTTCCTCCACCCATTCATTAAACCTCAAGCCTTTAGTGCACTGAAGAGGTGAAAGCTTGGCCAATTAAACCATCCTGTTACCTGCGGGATTGTGAGCCTACATTGTGAGTACATCCTTCTCTGGTTCAATCAACCTTATTTCTAGATGGTAACCATTAAGAGTCTAGAAATTGCAGCTAGAAGTCGGTGTTCTATCGGTTGTAAACTGAAGGCACAATGGCAAGAAGTGTAATACTTACGAATGTGTTAAAGGACTTTTTTCCTGCTTGCCTCATTGAGAAATCTTAAATATATCATGTCCACCTTTTGGTCTTTCTTCCTTTCTTTTTCTTTTCTTTTTTTTTTTTTTTTTTGGAGACAGAGTCTTGCTCTGTCGCCTAGGCTGGAGTGCAGTAGCGTGATCTTGGCTCACTGCAACCTCTGCCTCCCCGGTTCAAGCAATTCTCCGGCCTCAGCCTCCTGAGTAGCTGGGACTACAGGCACACACCGCCATGCCTGGCTAATTTTTTTATATTTTAGTAGAGACAGGGTTTCACCATGTTGCCCAGGCTGGTCTCAAACTCCTGAGCTCAGGGAAGCCGCCTGCCTTGGCCTCCTAAAATGCTGGGATTACAGGTGTGAGCCACCGCGCCCGGCCTATCCTCTTTGATGAAAACCCAAGGATCATCCTTGAGTGGGAGAAGTTGTAGTAAATCATTCTGCACTAAAGCATGGTATTTAAGGCCCTGGAGCCCGGCTCCATGGGAGTGAATCCTAGCTCTTGCACATAGTAATTGTGTGATTATCGGGTTTGTTCATTTCTCTGGATCTCAGATTTCACTGGTGAACAATAGTATCTACCTTTTGGTGGTTTTGTGAGGATTACATATATATGTATGTACACACAGCACTTAGAACAGCGCCATATACATGTAACCCAGTAAGCGCCATGTAAATATTGGCTTTTATGATTAGCCATTAATTCATGTTCAGCCATTTAAAAAATTAACTAGCTAACTACTAAACATTTACTACCTATGGTTGAAACCAAAGCTAAAGTCCCCAATGAAAAATCCTATTGGATTTCACCTATTCCAGAAGAGTATGAATGGAGACGTGGGTTAGTTCCACACCGGACTCTTGGTTTCTTCTCCAGGGAATATAATCTAGGATAGTATAACAATCTTATAAATGGCCAGTTGAAATTTATCTAGTTTTAAGAAAATATGGTGCAATGGTTTTTCAGACCGAATGGCAAATATTTGACAACATTAGAGATAAACAATAATAATTAAAATATTAATTTTAAAGTTGATTTTTTAATTGCATCTTTTCCTCTTGTAATTTTGAAAAATAATTACAATTTTCATTGCTTCCTTATGTGTCCCCAAGTTGAAATGTCACTTGGAGGTGGAGACAATAGCACACTGCTATTCCTCTGGGGGACAAAAACCAGCTCTATCTTTAAAAATCAAAGCCCATGACATTAAAAACAAAAAGCCAAAATAAAACAAAACCCAACCTACGTGATACTTGAGTATACTTTACATTCTCTACTGAGAATTTGATGAAAGTTCTAGCAAAGCCATGTTAACTAAAATAAGTTGACAAAATTAATCAGTATTGTTCTGAGAATAGTCATTTTTGTACTTAAGGTTTTCTAAAGATCTTGGACTTGCTCTACTGGCCTCATGCCTAATAAAGTAGAGCTATCACTTTGCCCAGCGCTACGCTCTTTCAAAAGTTCACAGAAAGGCCCACACCGAGAAGAGAAGGAACTTAACTGGGTAAGCAGCATTGGGCAGTGAGGTAATGACATCATGGTTCAAGTTAGACGTCCTGGAAGGTGAAGACGCATGGGTTGGGAAGGGGGATGTATCTCCTCGGGAACGTGAGAATGATTCGATTCTTAACAACTAGGACCTAACAATATGGTGTCTGAAATGATAAGGCGACAATGAACAGAGATGACCCGAAGAGCAAGTAGACTAAGGCAGTTGGGGACAGAAAAGACTTCAAGTTATTTTCCAACTGTTGCCTGATGGCTCCTTTCCAAGAACCGGGAAACTGGTTCTTAACTGATATGCCATTTCTGTCCTTCCCTGAGAGGTGCTACTGAATTCTGATTGATGTGTACCAAACCCATCTTTGCCGTGAGTCGTGTGATGGAGGCTGAGCTGAGTGGATCTATGATATAGTGCAGGGCACAGCTTACTGTGGACGGGAGGGAAAAGGCAGAGTACTGTCAAGCTGGCGCCAGACTGTGTTGAGTATATTTGAAATGAAGTTGGTCTCGTGAGATTATAAAAGAGTGTGGTCAAGGCAGTGAACCTCAACCTTTAAACAGTGACAACATGGGAAGGTCGATCAAGGGACTGTGTGGGCCAACGAGAACCTTCAGAGCACTGTTCCCAAAGCCCACACTCAAATTGTGCCTCAAACACAAAAACTGCCTTAGGGAATTGAGGGCAGCTTGTATAAATAGCATTCTGGATAGGATGGTTACCTTTACATAGTCATGAAATATAAAATATGTTCTGCACAAAGTGCTGTTGTAGCACAAAGCAGGCAAAACTTTCTCTTGTCCAGAAAAAAACTCTTACAGCAGCAAAATCCCTCCTGCGGGTTCAGGACAATTTTGAGTGTGCCAGAATTGTAAGCTTGGACAATAAAGAACGAGGATCAGTAGGCTTTTTGGTCTTTCTGGACTCAGGTACCACCCACCTGAATCAAACTGCTGCTGACTCTCATCTGTCTGCCCCATCTGAAGACGTGGCTGCCAGGCGGAGCTGGGTAAGACTAGGCACTACATGCCCTTGGTCTCCATTTTGTCTGAAGACGCTTTTTGGAGGCCGGGTGCAGTGGCTCACGCTTGTAATCCAAGCACTTTGGGAGGCCAAGGCAGGCGGATCACTTGAGGTCAGGAGTTTGAGACCAGCCTGGCCAACATGGTGAAGCCCCGTCTCTACTGAAAATACAAAAAGAATTAGCCGTGTGTAGTGGCACGTGCCTGTAATTCCAGCTACTTGGGAAGCTGAGGCACGAGAATTGCTTGAACCTGGGAGGCAGAGGTTGTAGTGAGCCGAGATTGTGCCACTGCCCTCCAGCAGCCTGGACAACAGAACAGGACTCTGTCTCAAAAAAAAAAAAAAAAAAAAAAAAAAAAAAAAAAAAAAAGATGCTTTTTGGAGTCAGCTGGGCTGCTAGATTGCCTAAATATCATAGGCACCTGTCTACCATCGAGTTCCACAGAGAACACCCTCCTGCCTGTAGACTTCTCCCGGATTTTCAGGCCAGCAAGTTGAAACGACCCAGCCTGTGGCCCTGGCTGGAGAGTGGCCTCGGTGATTTAAGTCTTCATAACATTCCATCACTGGGGGGTGCCCTCTGAAGGAGAGCCATGTGGGTCTACTTGCTTTGCGATTACTATTCAGCCCACTATGGAATGGCCACTGAGTGAAACTTCGCACTGCAAGTTACTGACATGGCAAGCAGGACGTGCTAGGTACTTCTTATGATGCCAGGCAATCCCTTGTGTGCTGCAGAAATCACTGTTCAGTTTACATGGTTGGTGACCACACATTTTCCCCGCTTCCAAATACTAGGGATACCTGTGTGTAGCATTATCTGGCTGTAGCAGGAGCAGGATTCTGTGTGGTGCAAAGACAAAAAGGAAGCAGTATATGGAAAGGAAATTGATAGATTTAAAAAACTGGAATGCAGCCAGGCATGGCGGCTCACGCCTGTAATCCCAGCACGGTGGGAGGCTGAGGCACTTGAGCCCAGGAGTTTAAGACCAGCCTGGGCAACATAGTGCAACCTTGTCTCTACAAAAAATTTAAAAAATTAGCCAGGAGTGGTGGTATGCACTCGTAGTCCCAGCTACTCAGGAGGCTGAGGCGGGAGGATTGCCCGAGCCTGGGAGGTTGAGGCTGCAGTGAGCTGTGATTGTGCCACTGCACTCCAGCCTGGGGGACACAAGACCCTGTCTCAAAATAAATAAATAAATAATTGGGGCCGGGCACGGTGGCTCATGCCTGTAATCCCAGCACTTTGGGGGGCTGAGGCATGCAGATCACTTGAGGTGGGAGTTCAAGACCAGCCTGACCAACATGGAGAAACCCTGTTTCTACTAAAAAGCCAGGCGGGTGGCTTGAGCATGGGGTGAGGAGGAGGGTGTGGGCCAGATTGTGGGGAGCCCTGAGATTCAAGCAAATGTGATAGAGAGTGGGGTCCCACTGAAGGTTTCTGAGTAGGAGAATGCTTAAAGTAGTATTTACGATTAAGGTATATGTTTCTTTTAGAGAGAGAAAACAAAACATTCTGCAAATTTGCCAGTGAAATAATCTCTTTGTGGTTTCAATGGTTTATTTTTGTAAAGCATAATTCTTTATTACAAAAGAAATGCATGCTCAGAATGGAAAAACAAAGACAAGCATAAAGATATTAAAACATTCAAAAACCAAATAACCTTGAAATAAAAGCTTTGAATTGGTTGGTCTGTATTCCTTTTTTTTGAGACAGAATCTTGCTATACTGTCCAGGCTGGAGTGCAGTGGTGTGATCTCGGCTCATTGCAACCTCCACCTCCCAGGTTCAAGTGATTCTCCTGCCTCAGCCTCCCAAGTAGCTGGAATTACAGGCATGTGCCGCCACGCCTGGCTAATTTTTATATTTTTAGTAGAGATGGAGTTTTGCCATGTTGGCCAGACTGGTCTTCAACTCCTGACCTCAAGTGATCTGCCTGCTTCGGCCTCCCAAAGTGCTGGGATTACAGGTGGGAACCACCTGTAATGCCCGGCCCTGTATTCTTTTAGACACTTTTTTTTTTTTGAGACGGAGTCTCGCTGTCTCTCCCAGGCTGGAGTGCAGTGGCGCGATCTGGGCTCACTGCAAGCTCCGCCTCCCGGGTTCCCGCCATTCTCCTGCCTCAGCCTCCCAGTAGCTGGGACTACAGGCGCCCGCCACCGCGCCCGGCTAGTTTTATTTTGTATTTTTAGTAGAGACGGGGTTTCACCGTGTTAGCCAGGAGGGTCTCGATCTCCTGACCTCGTGATCCACCCGCCTCGGCCTCCCAAAGTGCTGGGATTACAGGCTTGAGCCACCGCGCCCGGCCTAGACACTTTTTAATGACTGATGGACGCTACTCCCTTTCTACCGAAATCTCTTCTAAATTGCTAAGAGTTGAAGTTGGGATGTGTGGTTGCCCATCTTGAACTGAATTGTTCAGCCCCTGCACCTACTGCCCCACCGCAACTCAGGAAGAAGGTCTCACCCAGGGGAGTGTGAGCAGAAGCAATGTGTGCAGCCTCCACAGAGAAAATCTCTGGCGCTGCACCTATGCCTGTCACTTCCTGTCAGCTGGAGAGCAACAACTTTGAAAGTCATATGTTGAAGACGGCAGAACCAGCATCAGCCTGAGTCCCTGAAGGTCTGAGAAGTGCTGCCTGCTGATCTGTACATCTCACCAGGACTGTCACGTGTGCAAGAGATACACTTTTATCTTATTGTTTGACCACTGCATTCTTGGTCCCTTTGTTACAGCAGCTAACATTATCCTAAGATAGAATTGTACCATTCATATGGGCCAGGCGTGGTGGCTCATGCCTGTAATCCCAGTACTTTGGGAAGTGGAGGTGGGTGGATCACTTGGTCAGGAGTTTGAGACCAGCCTGGCCAACATGGTGAAAGCCTGTCTCTACTAAAGATACAAAAAATTAGCCAGGCATGGTGGCATGGGCACCTGTAGTCCAGCTACTTGGAAGGCTGAGGTAGGAAATCGCTTGAACCTGGGAGGCAGAGGTTGTAGTGAGCCAGATCGTGCCATTGCACTCCAGCCTGGGCAACAGGGCAAAACTCCGTCTCAAAAAAAAAAAAAAAAAAAAAAAAGGAATTGTACCATTTATACTGTTTTACTTAACAATACATTGCAGCAATAGATACCTTTCTAGAACTGTTTTCAACTTTATTTTGAAAAGTTCAAAATCTACGGAGAAGTTGAAAGAATAATACGAATCACACCCTTTATTCTTTACCTTGGCAATTTGCTTTCTCTTTTTATACACAGTCTTTTTCTGAACATTTTCAAAGTGACCACACTTCAAGATACTTTACCCCTAAATACTTCAGCGGGCATCTCCTATCAAAATAGACGTTCTCCTGCAACGCCACAATACCATTATTTTACCTAAGAAAATTTAATCATTCCATCCTATTTTCTAATACGCAGAGCAGATTCCAACCCAATGGTTCCCAAGATGTCTTTTTGGCTATACATTTGGATGAATGATTCAGTCAAGGCCCAATGTCTCTTTAGTCTTTTAATCTGGAACAATTCTCTGCTCTTTTTGGCTTTTTAATTATTTTTTGCCATTTTGAAGAGATCCAGGCAGCTGTCTCATAGAATGTCTTATGCTCTAAATTTGATTGCTCCTCATAATACCATCCAGTTTAATTGTTTGGGGCGTGATTATTTTATAGGTGGTGCGGTGTCCTTCTTTATAATATCCTGTTAGCAGGTGCCTGGTGAGGTTGTCCCAATATTGGTAAATGCTGTGCTTGATCTATAGGATAAGGTGGTGACCACCAGATTTCTCCAACGTGAAGGTACATTTTTTCCCTTTGTAATTAGCAGGTAATCTGTGGGATGATTCTTTTGGCACTGACTGAATAGCCTGTCCCTAAGCAGTATTTTACCCAATGATTTTAGCACCTTTTAATGTGCTTTGCCTATATTGATAATTACACTGGGGTAGCAAAATTGATGATTTTCTAATCCTACATTTCTTTGTTTGAGACACAGTCCTGCTCTGTCACCTAGGCTGAAGTGCAGTGGTGTAATCTCGGCTCACTGTGACCTCTACCCCACAGGTTCAGTTTTTGTGCCTCAATCTTCTGAGTAGCTGGGACTACAGGTGCCCACCACCACGCCCGGCTAAGTTTTGTATTTTTAGTAGAGACAGGGTTTCACCATGTTGGGCAGGCTGGTCTCGAACTCCTGGGCTTAAGTGACCTCCCCACCTTGGCCTCCCAAAGTGCTGGGATTATAGGCGTCAGTTACCACGCCCAGCCTAATTCCACACTTCTTTTACAATTATTAGCTAGCATTCTTCTCTAAAGAAGTACTTTCTTCTCCTCCCCCTTTCTCTTTTTTTCTTATTTATTTATTATCATTGGATTCTCAAGGATATGTTTTATTCAATTTTTTTGTTTGTTTGTTTCTCAAATTGTGCCAAAAATGATGAGTGGGAGTTCATTCAAGTTGGCTTTAAAAAAATTTTTTTCAATGTTTGTTTTAGATACAGGGGTTACATAGTCAGGTTTGTTACATGGGTATACTGCACCAGGTCGTGAGCATAGTCCCCAACAGGTAGTTTTTTAATCCACATACCCCTTAGTGCACTTAGTAGTCCACAGTACCTGCTGTTCCCTTGTTATATCCAGGTGTGCTCAATATTTAGCTCCCACTTATAAGTGAGAATGTGTGGTATTTCGGTTTTTGTTCCTGCGTTAATTCCCTTAGGATTATGGCCTCCAGCTCCATCCATACTGCTGCAAAGAACATGGTTTCTTTCTTTTTTTGACTGTGTAGTACTCCATAGTGTATATGTACTACATCTTCTTTATCCATCCACCACTGATAGGTACCTACGTTGATTCCATGTCTTTGCTATTGTGAACAGCATGGCAATAAACATACATATGCATGTGTCTTTTTGGTATAATGATCTATTTTCCTCTGGGTATATATCCAGTAATGGGATTGTTGGGTTGAATGGAAGCTTTGTTTTAAGTAATTAGAGAAATCTCTGAACTGCTTTCCACAGTGGCTGAACTTACATTCCCAACAACAGTATGCAAGTGTTCCCTATTCTCCACAGCCTTGCCAGCATCTATTGTATTTTGACCTTTTTTTTTTTTTTGAGACAGAGTCTTGCTCTGTCAGGATGGAGTCCAGTGGCATGATCTTGGCTCACTGAAACCTCCGCCTGCTGGATTCAAACGATTCTCGCGCCTCAGCCTCCCGAGTAGCTGGGATTACAGGCGTGCACCACCACACCCAGCTAATTTTTGTATTTTTAGTACAGATGGGGTTTCACTATGTTGGCCACGCTGGTCTCAAACTCCTCACCTCAGGTGATCCACCCTCTTTGGCCTCCCAAAGTGCTGGGAATACAGGCGTGAGCCATTGCACCTGGCCTGTATTTTGACTTTTTTTTTTTTCTTTTCTTTTTGAGATGGAGTCTTGCTCTGTCTCCCAGGCTAGAGTGCAGTGGCATGACCTTGGCTCACTGCAATCTCCGCCTTCCAGGTTTAAGCGATTCTCCTGCCTCAGCCCCCCTAGTAGTTGGGACTACAGGCGCGTGCTGCCATGCCCGGCTAATTTTTTGTATTTTTAGTAGAGATGGGGTTTCATCGTGTTAGCCAGGATGGTCTCCATCTCCTGACCTTGTGATCCACCCGCCTCAGTCTCCCAAGGTGCTGGGATTACAGGCGTGAGTAAGCCACCACACCCGGCATATTTTGGCTTTTTAATAATAGCCATTCTGATGGGTGTGAGATGGTATCTCATTGTAGTTTTGATTTGCCTTTCTCTGATGATTGGTGATGATGAACATTTTTTCATGTTTGTTAGCCACGTATAGAAATGCTACTGATTTTCATACATTGTATTTCTTCTTTTAAAAATTGTCAGCCCCAGGCTGGGTGCGGTGGCTCACACCTGTAATCCCAGCACTTTGGGAGGCCAAGGCGGGTGGATCATTTGAGGTCAGAAGTTCGAGACCAGCCTGGCCAACATGTTGAGACCCCCCCCCGTCTCTACTAAAAATACAAAAATTAGCTGGGTGTGGTTGTGGGTGCCTGTAATCCCAGCTACTCAGGCAGCTGAGGCAGGAGAATCATTTGAACTAAAGAGGCAGAGGCTGCCATGAGCTGAGATTGCTCCACTGTACTCCAGCCTGAGCAACAGAGTGAGACTCCGTCTCAAAACAAACAAACAAATAAACAAACAAAACAAAAAGAATTGTCTGTTCATATCCTTA
Source organism: Rhinopithecus roxellana (assembly GCF_007565055.1). Taxonomy (NCBI): domain Eukaryota; kingdom Metazoa; phylum Chordata; class Mammalia; order Primates; family Cercopithecidae; genus Rhinopithecus; species Rhinopithecus roxellana. The sequence goes on from NC_044567.1 coordinate 76,083,871, forward strand.
GTCCATTTTTTAATGAGGTTATTTATTTTTTGCTTGTTGATTTGTTTAAGTTCCTTACAGACTCTAGACATTAGACCATATGATCATCCCAATAGATGCAGAAAAAGGTTTCAATAGAATCCAACATCCCTTCATGATAAAAACTCTCGACAAGCTAGGCATTAAAGGAAGATGCCTCAAAATAATAAGAGCCATTTATGACAAACTCACAACCAACATCCTACTGAATGGGCAAAAGCTGGTAGCATTTTCTTTGAAAGCTGGAACAAGACAAGGATGCCTACTCTCACTACTCCTATTCAACATAATACTGGAAGTCCTAGCCAGGGCATTCAGGCAAAATAAAGAAATATAAAAGGCATCCAAATAGGAAAAGAAGAAGCCAAACTATCTCTTCAATGACAATATGATTCTACATTTAAAAAACACTAAAGACTCCATGGCAAGGCTACTAGAACTGATAAACAATTTTAGCAAAGCTTCAGGATACAAAATCAATGTACGAAAATCAGTAGCATTTCTATACATCAATAGTGCCCAGGCTGAGAGTCAAATCAAGAACACAATCCTATTTACAATAGCCACAAAGAAAATGAAATGCCTAGGAACACAGCTAACCAATGAAGTGAAAGATATCTACAAGGAGAACTACAAACACTGCTGAAAGAAATCAGAGACAAACAAACAAACAGAAATGCATTCCACGTTCATAGATTGGAAGAATCAATATCACTAAAATGGCCATACTGCCCAAAACAGTTTACAGATTCAATGTTATCCCTATCAAACTACCAAGGTCATTCTTCACAGAATAAAAAAAGCTATTCTAAAATCCATATGGAACCAAAAAGGAGCTCAAATAGTCAAAGCAATACTAAGCAAAAAGAACAAAGCTGGAGACATCAAATTACCTGACTTCAAACTATACTATAAGGCTACTGTAACCAAAACAGCATGGTACTGGTACAAAAAAAGACACACAGACCAATGAACCAGAATCGAAAACTTAGAAATAAAGCCACACATCTATGATGATCTGATCTTAGACAAGTCTAACAAAAACAAGCAGTGGGGAAAGGATTCCGTAATTCAATAAATGGTGCTAGGGTAACTGGCTAACTATAAGCAGAAGAATGAAACTAGACCCTTACCTTTCACCCTATGGGAAAAAAAAAAAAAAAAAAAAAAAAAAAAAAAACTCAAGATAGATTAAAAATTTAAATGTAAGACCTCAAACTATAAAAATCCTAGAAGAGGCCAGGCGTGGTGGCTTATGCCTGTAATGCTAGCACTTTGGGAGGCCAAGGTGGGTGGATCACAAGGTCAAGAGATCAAGACCATCCTGGCTAACACGGTGAAACCCCGTCTCTACTAAAAATACAAAAAAAAAAAAAAAAAAAAAAATTAGCTGGGCGTGGTGGTGGGTGCCAGCTACTCAGCGGGCTGCGGCAGGAGAATGGCGTGAACCCAGGAGGCGGAGCTTGCAGTGAGCAGAGATCGCACCACTGTACTCCAGCCTGGGCAACAGAGCGAGACTCCGTCTCAAAAACAAAACAAAACAAGACAAGATATCCCAGAAGAAAATCTAGGAAGTACCCTTCTTGACATTGGCCTCAGCAAATCATTTTTGGCTGGGTCCCCAAAAGCGACAAAACAAAACAAAAATTGACAAGTGGGACCTAATTAAATTAAAGAGCACAGCAAAATAAACTATCAACAGAATAAACAGACCACCTACACAATATGAGAGAAAATATTTGCAAGTTGGCTTTTGATTATTTGCATACTTCTTTGCTTTCTGGTACAATAAAAAACATTATGGCCTTGCCTTGTACTTTACCTGCCTTGCACCTGGAATCAGCTGTCTTTCCAACAAGTGCTGCTTCTTTCTTATTTATTATTATTATTTTTTGAGATGATATCTCACTCTGTCACCCAGGCTGGAGTGCAATGGCGCCATCTTGGCTCACTGCAACCTCTGCCTCCTAAGTTCAAGCTATTCTCTTGCCTCAGCCTCCCAAGTAGCTGGGACTACAAGCATGTGCCACCACTCCTGGCTAATTTTTGCATTTTTAGTAGAGATGGGGTTTCACCACGTTGGTCAGGCTGGTCTTGAACTCCTGAGGTCAGGTGATCCACCTGCCTCGGCCTCCCAAAGTGCTGGGATTACAGGCATGAGCCACTGCACCCGCCGAAGTGCTGCTTCTTTTTAGTTGAGAATGGTGTTTAGAACCCAGTATCTGTGTGTGAGGTGTGTTCATGGTTACTATAGTGACACTGTTTCTAAGTTCTTTCAATGAAATAAATTAGAAATATGTATTTAAAAATTATGGATTCACTACAATATTTTTAATATTTAACACTATATATATTTTTTTTTCTTTCTTTCTTTTTTTTTTTTTTGAGACAGTCTTGCTCTGTCACCCAGGCTGGAGTGCAATGGTGCGATCTTGGCTCACTGCAACCTCCGTCTCCCGGGTTCAAGTGATTCTCCTGCCTCAGCCTCCTGCCTGGCTGGGATTACAGGTGCGTGCCACCATACCTGGCTAATTTTTGTATTTTTAGTAGAGACAGGGTTTCACCATTTTGGTCAGGGTGGTCTCAAACTCCTGACCTTGCGATCTGCCCGCTTCGACCTCCCAAAGTGCTGGGATTATAGGTGTGAGCCACTGGGCCCGGCCTACACTACTTTTAAAATTTAACACTATGGGGTTTTTTCCTTTCTTTTATTTATATTTGTATCACTTTTCTCTCATATTTATCTTTGTTCCTTAATTATATTAATACATTTATTATATATTAATATATTTATTTGTTTTGCCTTGCAGTAAACATGAAATAATTTCAGAATTATCATACAAATATTACTCTAAGAATAAACCTACTAAATAAAGTTTATTATTTCTTTGAAGTTCTCTTCGTCTTTAGAATTTACTCTTCATTGTATAGAGACCATCATTTTTTTTGTTGGTCATGTTGGATGATTCCAACTTTTTGCTATAACAAATAGCGCTATGAGGAATATTCCTGTATGTTTATGCATATCTTTAATTATTTCTTTAGGTTCCTGAAAGTGGGAATTTACATTATTAGATTAAAAGCATCACAAAGATTTAACTTTTTTGTTCCTAAATTGTCCTCCAGAAATACTGTACCAATTTGTTTCCAGATGTATATGAGAATGTCAGTTTCCATATAACTTTTCCAACTATTATATGTTTTAAAGTCTATCATTTTGCAAGAAGATTGTAATTAATGTATAACTTGTATGTAATTTAAATGTAATTATTATACATGCTTATATATTGCATTTATTTAAAGTGTGTTTTCTACCTATTCCTAAAAACGGTCTGAGATAACTTAGTTGAACTCAGAGAAAACAGTTAAAACTGGAATAAGGAAAGGCAGACCTAATCCAGGGTGAAAACTCCCAGAGAAGTGGATACCTGTGAGAGGGACAGGGGCAGGAATTGACTAGGAAGGGGCTTGAGGAAACTTCAAAGAGAACTTGATGGGGGTTTGGGTTACACAGATACATGCATTTGTTTAAACTCATCAAATAGTTTAGATCAAACAGTTTAAAATTTGTACAATTCACTGCAAGTAATTTTTATCATTAAAGCAAAAACTGGAAAGACAAAATGAACAATCAGAAACACAAAAGCCATAAACAAATAGTCAACTCTAGTTAATGATGTACATGCCCAAGTATTTAGGGATGCAGAGCACTGATGTCTACAAACTACTCTGAAATGCACCAAAACACATGATGGATCAATGGATAGGATGTAATAACGCAAATAGAGCAAAATGTCAACACTTGTGGAAACTGGCTGCTAGGTATATGGATAATCACTGTATAATTCTTTCAACTTTTCTATATGTATGCAAGTTTTCGTAGTAAAATGGTGGGGGAAAATGGAGCAGAAATATAGATACATTGATATATAGATATTACAGGGCTATGAGATGAACTAGGCACTTTGTGGGAACACTGCCAGCTCTTTTTTTTTTGTTTTTTAAGGCAGGGTCTCACTCTGTTGCCCAAGCTGGAGTGCAGCTCTCACTGCGGCCTCAACCTCCTGGACTCAAGCAATCCTCCTATCTCACCCTCTTGAGTAGGTGGGACTACAGGCGCCTGCCACCACACCTAGATAATTTTCGTATTTTTAGTAAGAGATGGAGTTTCTCCATGTTGGCCAGGCTGGTCTCAAACTCCTGAGTTCAAGTCATCCTTTCACCTTAGCCTTCCAAAGTGCTGAGATTACAAGCATGAACCATCATGCCTGGCCACTAGCTTTCTCTTGTATGGTTCATAATACACATTTATTTATTTCACTAGATTAAACATTGCTTCCTTTATGATATCATCTAGTAACAATGAGAAATCAATAATCAAAACAAGAAAGGTCAATGTAAGACAGATTTGGAAAGATAATCTTGTCTTGCCTTATCTTTGATGTTTTAGGACAAGCATACACCTCCATGGAAAAGGCAACGTAACCATACACTGGGGATAAGGGAATGATGAGTAAAACAAAGCTCTTGCCCTTATAGATCTTATAGTCTAGGTGTGGCTGTAGATCATGTAATCAAATAATTATTAAATAAATGTAAAATTACTAGAGCCACAATTTTTTTTTAAAGGAAATATGAATACCCGTAAGAACATGGAATGGGGGATGGAGGTGTCCTAATCTAGTTGAGGGGTGTAACTAGTGAGGTGAGAGAAACCTCCCTATGGAAGTGACCTCAGCTGCAATCTGAGGCATGGCGAGAGGGGGTGAGTGCTGCAAGGGGAGGGAACAGCATGTGCAAAGGTGCTTTATCAGGAGTTGGCCGGGCACTTCAGAGGACACAAAGCCAGTGGGGGTGAAATGCAGAGCTGAAATCTTGCAGGGCCTCATTGGTTATATCCTCAAGCTAAAAGCCACAGAATGGCATGGAGGGGTTTTTAAGCGGGCAAATAAAGTGGACTGAGCTCTACTTGTCAATATCTCTCTATTTGTGTGTGTGTGTTTTTTTTTTTTTTTTTTGAGACAGAGTCTCACTCTGTTGCCCAGGCTGGAGTGCAGTGGCACGATCTCAGCTCACTGCAACCTCTGCCTCCAGGGTTCCAGCAATTTCCATGCCTCAGCCTCCTGAGTAGATGGGGTTACAGGCGCACGCCACCATGCCCAGCTAATTTCTGTATTTTTAGTAGAGATGGGGTTTCACTATGTTGGCCAGGCTGGTCTCAAACTCCCGAACTCAAGTGATCTGCCAGCCTCGGCCTCCCAAAGTGCTGGGATTATAGGCACAAGCCACCACCCCCAGCCTGCTTGTCAATAGCTCTCTACCTGTATTATAGAAAACGGGATCTGGGGGCAGGAGTGTGAGTGTGAAGACTGGTTAGGAGGCCACTGCAGTAACTCAACAAGATGGTGGCAGAGAAGATGATACAGATGGATTCAAAGGTATTGAGGAAGTAAAATGGAAAGGACTTGGTGATGAATTCAGTCCAGGAGGAGATGGAGAGAAAATGTCCAATTCTGATGCATAATGTGGTTCGGCTGTGTCCCCACCCAAATCTCATCTTGCATTGTGGCTCCCACAATTCCCATGTGTCATGGGAGGGACCCGGTGGGAGGCACTTGAATCATGGGGGCGGATCTTTCCTGTGTTGTTCTTGTGATAGTGAGTAAGTCTCATGAGATCTGATGGTTTTATAAAGGGGAGTTTCCCTGCACAAGTTCTTTGTCTGTTGCCATGTAAGAAGTGCCTTTCGCCTTCCGCCATGATTGTGAGGCCTCCTCAACCATGTGGAACTGTGAGTCCATTAAATCTCTTTTTCTTTATACGTTACCCAATCTTGGGTATGTCTTTATCAGCAATGTGAAAATGGACTAATTACAACGCACAAAAGGAAGCAGGAAGGGCCACACTGGGACCTCTAGCATGGGCCTCTTGGGCTTGAGGTGTCTTTTGAAATGCCTGAGGGAGGGAGTGAGCAAACAGCTGGATATTCTGATTTGGGGATCAAAGTGAAGTTTGGGTGGGAAATGTAGGCCTGGGAGTCATTGGCAGTTGACATCTTGACTTTGGCTGCTAAAATGTTCAAGAAGGAGAGTTTCTTGGGGGCAGGGCATTCACTTGCATGGGAAAAAAATTACATCTTCATTTTCTCTAACCTCTAATGAAATCTAAGCATATTTTTCATCTATGAATGCAGGCAACAAGCCACAGCAGGATTAGCAGGACCTGTGATTTTTGTCACCATTAGAAATCACAGATATTTTCACATCTCATTAAATTTGTTGCAGATGTCTCAAAATACCCTTTATGCCCATCGCTTATCATTTAATGTGCTAATAAAGAAGCATGTATATTACTGAATCACAACTTTCTAAAAATATTTTGATGACTATTTCAATAAAAGTGGGTTCCTTTGAAAGCTCATGTATCTCATTTTATGTTTTTGAAAATATTATTCTGAGAAGGGGATCTAGGGAGTTTACCATGCAGCCAAAGAGGTTTGCAGTACAAAAATGGGATAAAACACCAAAGAAGAGATGAGAAGAGAGCCCATCCTCCAGGAATCTCAGGGTTCAGCGCCTGGGTGGAGGAGAATGAGAAGTGGAGAATGAGAAACCGCCCCTGGAGACAAGGGGAAACCAGGAGGAGCAGGTGGCTTTGCGGAAACTCAGAAGGACAATGCGTCCAGGAGGGGCCAGTGGCCAAGCGAATGCACATGAGGTCGAGGACAGAAGGAGACCCGCTGCATGCAGAGACGGGGAAGTCATTTGCTGAAGAGCCATTTCTGTGGAATGATGAGCATGGAGGCCAGATTGGAGTGGGCTGAGGAGTGAGTAGGAGGTGGGGAAATGGAGTCAGTCAGTGTAAATAATTCTTTCAAGAACTTTGGCTGTGAAGGGGAAGAAATAAGTGGAGGGGAATGTGGGATAAGGAAGGGCTGTTCTGTTCTCTTTTTTTGCCGAGAGATCTCAGATCATGATGAAATGCGGATGGGAAGGCTCTGGCACAGAGCAAGGCATCCAGGTGGGAAAGGGATAAGCTCCAGGCTCACGCGCAAGGCAAGGTGTGGGATCCCAGGCACAGGTGGAGAGGGCGGTGATGGTGGGAGACAGGGGCTGGAGTAACAATAAGCTGAGGAAGTTTCCAGCTGAGGGACACTATGGCGTGAGGTGGAAGAGAGGAGGGCGTGAAGATCAGGGAGAAGGAAGACGGTTTGAGGAGGAAGACAGCATTGACCAGAGAAGCGGGCAGCACGGAGGAATTCCAGAGGCTGTGGCCTTTCAGCGGCACCATTTTTGAAAGTTGAGTGACTTTTCTCCAGCAGTGGCTGGTGGCTTGGATGTGAGGCAGGAGACGATGGATGGGTGGGATTTCACCAGACAGGTGTAAAAGAAGACAAAAGGAATTATTAAGAGGGTCAAGCACAAGACCTAGGCTGTGTAGGGAAGACACGTCAGTGTGGAGGGGACAATCACAGGAAAAAGAAAGAGGAATCTACGGGCGAGAGGTTCCCCAGAGGTGGAGGAAGTGTCACTGTGGAAATGGTTAAACAGCAGAGCCGGAAGGTCTGGAGACCTGTGATGATCCAGCGATTTTGGAGATGAAATTCTTTTGGGTGATGACGCCGCCTGTGATGTGCTATTGGGGAGGGGGATGGCAGAGTGGGACGGAGGAGGCACTTGAGGAACTCGGGATCTGAGATGCCAGGATGTGCCTGGCTTAGCCTGGAGGATGCTGGAGTCAAGGATCGTGGCAGGAGATCAGGAGATGTGGTGGGGACAGAGACTGAACTGTCTGCCAAAGTCTGCACTTCCAGGGGACTCACAGTGGCAGGAATGACGAGGGGGAGAGGATGGCAGAATGAAACAGCACAAGCCTCAGTGGATGGTGTTTCCACCAGAGCCTGGTGGGCAGTGGTCTGGAGCAGCACTGTGAGTAGGACAGCCTCAGGGAAAAGCCAGCTTCACTGTGGCAGGGAGGGGACGGGGCTCTGAGAAAGGGTCTGAGGTACATTTCCTGTGCTGCAGGGAGGCTGCACTGCTCACCACTTCCCAGACCTGCCGCCCCTCCGTGACTCAGGGTCTTCCTTCCTCCTGTAACGTCCTCCCTACCACAGCTCCCAGCCCCACCTCCAGATTCCCAAATCTTGTCCACGACTTCAGGTCCAGGTTAAAAATCTGCATCCTCAAAGGTCACGTGCAGTGGCTCACACCTGTAATCCCAGCACTTTGGAAAGCCAAGGTGGGTGGATCACGAGGTCAGGAGTTTGAGACCAGCTTGGCCAAGATGGTGAAATCCTGTCTCTACTAAAAATACAAAAATTAGCCGGGCGTGGTAGTATGTGCCTGTAATCCCAGCTACTGGGGAGCCTGAGGCAAGTGAATCACTTGAACCTGGGAGGTGGAGGTTGCAGTGAGCAGAGATCACACCACTGTACTCTAGCCTGGGCAACAGAGCAGGACTCCATCTCTAAAACAAACAAACAAACAAGCAAACAAAAACTGCATCCTCTATGGAGCTTTCCCAGGTGTCCCCCTGGCCTTTTGTTTTTTGTTTTTTGTTTTTGAGATGAAGTCTCACTCTTTCGCCCAGGCGAGAGTGCAATGGTGCGATGTTTGCTCACTGCAACCTCCGCCTCTCAGGTTCAGGTGATTCTCCTGCTTCAGCCTCCCGAGTAGCTGGGATTACAGGCACCCGCCACCATGCCCAGCTGATTGTTGTATTTTTAGTAGAGATGGGGTTTCACCACGTTGCCCAGGCTGATCTTGAACTCCCGACCTCAGATGATCAGCCCACCTGGGCCTCCCAAAGTGCTGGCATTACAGGCATGAGCCCGGTCCCCATAGCCTTTTTATTATGCTCAGCAGGCACTGTTTTGAACTACAGACATGTGTATAACGCCTTAGTTTACCAACACTGTCAGCCACCTGAGGGAGGGGGCGTGGCCTACTCATTACCATCCCCATGGTACCCAACACGGTGTCTTGTACACAAGTGAGACTTTATTTATTTATTTAGAGACAGGATCTCATTGTGTCTCCCAGGCTGAAGTGCAATGGTGTGATCATAGCTCACTGCAGCCTTGAACTCCCATCTCAGCCTTCCAAGTACCTGGAATTACAGGCTGATTTTTAAATTTTTTGTAGATATGAGATCTTGCTATGTTGCCCAGGCTGGTCTTCAACTCCTGGGCTCAGGTGATCCTCCCAACTTAGCCTCCCAAAGTGCTGGGATTACAGGCATGAGTCACTGCGCTGGCCCTTAAATGATTTTTAATAAGTACTTTGGTTTTAAAAACTGGAAACATTTTTCAAAATAGAGAATTTAAAGAAAATGTAGTAAACAGACACATAGCGCTACTTACAAAGGAAAAAAGACATTTTACTATAATCTCCTCTCACGCAACATCTGAGCTGCTAAGATCAATCAACACAGGGAACCCTTTGGGTCAGAGGTCACCAATTCTCTGCACCAACAATTCACTGAGCTGGGATAACACTGGGTGCTTGTATCAACTCGGCCACATGGCAGGATCACTCTGGTGCAAGCATGAGGCTGTCGTGCTTATCTGTTGAAAAAGGCAGGACAACTTTCTGGAAGCATTCGCAATTCAAACAGACAATTCTCCCATTTTAATGTCATGCCCTATTTTAAAATTACCTAGAGGAACTCAGACAAAGCACAGAAATAAAGGAGAAATGAAGCGCTGCTGGCTTTGCCCAAGTTAGTCAGTACTTGCTTGCTCCATTAATGCTGAAGATCTCCAGCACCCCGGTCTGCCTACAGAGGGGTTTGCACACCAGTATTCCAATTACTCTATACCCTAATCATAAAAGAAATAGTTCAGTCTGGTGAGTTATCTGGCAGAATCTTCAACCACAACAAGATGATCTCCCTTATAATGTACAAGTGAGTCCTGGGCCAACTTCGAGCCGTTCTGAGTTTCCTCGGTTTACTCAGAGCTGCAACCCTGCCATTCTTATGCCTTTGCATCCTTGCCTACCTGTGACCAAAGGAACTTGGTGTTTTAAATAAGCCATCTGTCCCTCTGTAGAGTGGTATGCCAGGAAAAGAATGTTCTATTTAGCTGGCTACTTTGGTCACCACTTGTTCCAGGGTTTCAAAAGGGTCTGATCATAACTGACTAATCTTCTAGCCCAAATGGCCACTGCAGATTGGCAGCCTTACCAAATCATTCTCCCGTCAATCATTTCAAGCCAGGTCATGAAGCATTCTCCACTCCAAGTCACATTATCCCCTTTCTTCTCTTGCCCAGGGTAAGGATCCCTATTCTGGCTGGTTATGGTGATATGGTTATGACTTTTGATAGGTGCACATTCCTAAAACATTCTTGCAACCAAGGTAAGAGGTGGGGCTCAGACACTGGACCAAATTGAGGACTAGTTAGAATGGGGACGGGCCGGAAGCAGCTTTCCATAAGACATGCCCACCAATGTGCCATGTCAGTTTACCATTGCCATGGCAACACCTGGGCGTTACCATGCCTTTCCATGGCAATGACCTAACGACCCAGAAGTTACTACCCTTTTCCTTGAAATTTCTGCACAATCAGTTCCTTAATTTGCATGCTATTAAAAGTAGGTATAGCCTGAGCGAGGCGGCTCATGCCTGTAATCCTAGCACTTTGGGAGGCTGAGGTGGGCGGATCACCTGAGTTCAGGAGTTTCAGACCAGCCTGGGCAACATGGTGAAACCCCATCTCTACTAAAAATACAAAAAATTAGCCAGGCGTGGTAGTGGGTGCCTGTAATCCCAGATATTTGGGAGGCTGAGGCACGAGAATCACTTGAACCCGAATCGCTTGCAGTGGGCCGAGATCCTGCCACTGCACTCCAGCTTGGGCGACAAAGTCAGACTCCATCTCAAAAAAAAAAAAAAAAAAAAAAAAAGTAGGTGTAAATATGACTTCAGATCGGCCCTGAGCTGCACTCTGGGCACACTGCTGATGGGGTAGTCCTGCTCCGCAAGGAGCAGCCCCTCTGCTGCTGCTGTACACCACCACTTCAATCCAAATTGCTGTCTAACACCACCGGCTCACCCTTGAACACTTTCCTGGGCAAAGCCAATAACCCTCCTGGGCTAAGTCCGAAGGTTGGGGCTCACCGGCCCCGCATCAGAACTGTTTGTTATCAAACATGCGTTGGGCTCCTACTATGTGCTAGGCATTGGAAATATAACCACAAACAGCGCCTCCTCTTTTGACTAGCTCCCAGCCTAAGGGAGGAGGCAGATCGAAAGATGTACCCCATGGTGGGCATGAGCCCAGAGGATATTCTAAGAATACAAAGAAAGGACGAGCAAAACCACTCGACCCCCAGGAGAAGCTCCAGAAACTTTTCTCAGAGGAGGTGTCCTCAGAGTTGAGGGTGCAAAGAGGCTGGTCAGATGAGCTCAGGAGGTATGCAGGGGTCAGGCATACGAGGGCCTTGGGTACCTTGCAAAGGTGTTTGAATTTGATCCCAAAGGCAATGGGAAACCACTGAAGAATGTTTAATAAAGGTGTGTTGTGATCCAATTTGATCCTAGAGGGATCTCTCTCTCTCTCTTCCAGCAGCCTGGAAGACTGCCTGTAAGGGGAAAGGTAAAGACAAAATCATTAGGGAAATGACAATAATCCAGACAAATAAATCCCAGCACTTTGGGAGGATGAGACGGGTGGATCACTGGATGTCAGGAGTTCAAGACCAGCCTGGCTAATATGGTGAAACCCTGTCTTTACTAAAAATACAAAATTAGCCGGGCATCATGGCACATGCCTGTAGTCCCAGCTACTCGGGAGGGTGAGGCACGCAAATCGCTTGAACCCAGGATCATGCCACTGCACTCCAGCCTGGGTGAGAGAACAGGACTCTGTCTCACCAAAAAAAAAAAAAAAAAAAAAAATCCAGACAAGAAAAGAGAGGGCCCTACAAAGGCAAGTAAAAGTGGACAGATTTGAGGGAGAGGAGAGGAGACAGTCAGGCTTCAGTGTTTGATTGCTGGAAGTAGGAGGAGGAGCAGAAGGAAGAGGAGGCGGAGTCTAAGATAATTTCCAGGATTCCGACTTGGGCAGAAATAAGAACTTCAGGAAGAGGAAACAATTTGAGGGGAGATGATGATGTATTCAGCACCTTGAGCCTGAGGGACTTGTGGGACCTGCCACATTGAACAGAGCAACAGCTAAAATGGAAAACAAGCTCAAAGGAAAATTCCCACAGATCCGCACTTGTCAAACCGTGGGCTGCACATTCTCTCTCCATGACGTGCATTTCAGGCTCCAGAGGCTGCGTGCAGAGCTGCGTTCTTACCCAGTGCACCTCGAGGGCGCAGAATCTGAGCTAGAGTCAGGAGGGCGGCTGTGAAGAACACCACGCCAGGTGTTAAGGGTGACTCACAGCCTCCCAGGGTGGGGCCCCTTGGCAGCTAGAACCAGCGTGTGCATGCGTGACCTGCCTCATCAGCACACAGGCCTGGGGCCAGAAAGAAGAGAGGCCCAACCCACAAGGAATCTGACAATGGGCAAGCAGAAGTTAGAGAAAATTAAAAGCATGACTCATGGAACACATATGCCACATCCTAAGCCGTGGCTGCTTTCATGATACTGTTAAGGGTGTCAGTGGGTTGACACTGACAGATTAATGGGAGGACGTCTCCCCAAGAGCTGTTTGAAAGAGGAGAAACTGAAGGTTTCACGGACAGGATAGGATGAATAAATAAGGAACGAAAGAAGTCATGCAGATATACCCAGGTCATAGAAACACACAAAATGCAAATCGAGCCAGCCTCCATGGACAGCTGAGTCACCAGAGAGCTAATATTTGCTAGGAGCTGCAGTATGCAAAGCATTGTGCTATGGATTATGCAGGGTTGGTTTCTGGGAAACAAAACCCCTTCCTGGCTCATGGGGTCCTGTTTTGTTTTTGAGCTTGACCATAATCTGGAGCTGTGCTGTGCCATAGAACTTTCTGCAGTGATGGAAGTGTCCTAGATCTGCATGGTCCAATATGGCAGCCAGGTGGCTGAGTGCGGTGGCTCACACCTGTAATCCCAGCACTTTGGGAGGCCAAGGCAGGCAGATCACCTGAGGTCAGTAGTTCAAAACCAGCCTGGCCAACATGGCAAGACCCCATCTCTACTAAAAATACAAAAACTAGCCGGGCGTGGTGGCGGGCACCTGTAATCCTAGCTATGCGGGAGGCTGAGGCAGGAGAATTGCTTGAACCTGGGAGGTGGAGGTGGCAGTGAGCCGAGATCTCACCATTGCACTCCAGCCTGGGCAACAGAGCGAGACTCTGTCTAAAAAAAAAAACCAAAAAACAAAAAATAATATGGCAGCCACTGACCACACATGGCTCTTGTGTGTGTAACATGTGGCTAGAGCCACTAGGGATATACATGGTTCATTTAATTTTAATTAATTTAAACTTAAAGTTTAATTGCCACATGTGCCTAGTGGCCACTGTATTGAAAGGCACAGTTTTAGACCTTTGCTGCTCTCATGCATGGCTGGACATTCTAACTTTTTAAGCCACTGCAGACTACTTGAAAAGACTTTATTTTTTATGTTAATCTCCAAAATTCGTGTGGATTCTCATGAACAAAACAATTACAGTGTTTATGTTGGGTAACAGCCTTCCTCCAGAGGCGCACCTTGCTTGCTGGTAGAGTCAAGTGACTTCATTGATGTGAAGAGCACACTGGGCCAGGCCTGGGGCACTGCCAGCTGCTTCTCCGTATCAGGTTCACTGCCTGTACCTCCTTCCGATGTAACCTTGAGTCCTGGTGACCTGGAATCTAGATATTTAGCTGCTCGGTTGCCAACAGTGAAAGGACTACAATCTTATTTTTATTAGCAGAGCAAATGGTGCACTTAAAACCGACAGCGATCTCCACCTTCCTTCCCAGTGAAGTAAATGCACGTGAGAACGTGTCCTCAGTCCTTGAGGCTTGTGCATTTGGAACGACGTCCTTTCCAGCAAGGATACAGGATCTTGGAAAGATGAGACAGGCCCGCGATGTGTTGCTTTCTAGAAGCTCACCACGTCCTGGGCCAAATAATCATTTTCATCATCTTCTATGGGGAAATTGGGGCTCCTGTCCCCTCTCTGTGAAGGTTCGTGGGGACAAAATTCCTTCCATGCCTCTGTCCATCACAGCAAGCTCCTCTGGGCCAGCAGCTGTCTCGTGGGTGCCCGGGAAGGAGGGGCATTGCTTTCTCCTCAGATCCAGAAGCCTCTTTGCTTTTCAGTCTACTAAATTACCCACTTTCTAGTGGGTTATGCAGAGCCACTATTTATTTCCCTGTTAAATTCCAATCTGATTCAACAGTTCACAGGGTTGTATGTAACTGAAAAGGGTCTAACATTAAGTTGCTGTATTAGGTTGGCTTTTAAAAATGTGGCCTGGGACTGGGCTGAGGAATCCTAGAAGCCTCAGAACCTTCTCTTCCACCAATACCTGTTGGAGCATCACTTGCAGTTATATTTGGACACCAAGACAGTTTATAATGTACCGTAATGTCAGTGTGTCACTCAGGAGTCTCCCTCGTTTTCACAATGATCCCACGAGATATGAATAATAAGAATCTCCTTGATGGGAAACTGAAGTGCTTGCAAGTGGTTTGCCTGAATTCACACGATAACAAGAGGCAGAGCTGGCCCTTCATAAATGCTTTCTACTATGCCAAGCCACGAACAGAAATGTATTTAGGAAGTACCACTCTAAAGAACCTCTCAGCCCAGGTTTGATAGGTATTGCTTCACCTTGGACTTAGATGAAATCCAACTGCCGCACAACCAGCGGTTAGAGCCGCTGATTGTGGTGAGGAGGTTATGCCAGGATGAAGCAGCCACCAGGTTAACTGTGTGTTTGGGGATCTGCCCACCTCAAGGCAGTTGTCTGGAAGGATACCTTGACACTGAAGCCATTATTTGATGGTAAATGCCTTGTTCGTTCCAGGCTCATCAGAATTCTGACAATTGGAGTCTGGGTTAAGGAATGAACAAGTGATGAAAATTGCAATACAAGTGTCAAAATTTGGTAGTGGTGAGATGCACATAGTGACTGAACAGTGGAAAAATTTCCATCCATTAAGCAATTCACTTTCATAATAGCCACTCAATCAGAGACGGAACCTGCCTTTACAAATCAGAGGCAAACGCTATTTCGAGTTTTCAGGTGCTGCAGTCTCTAGGAGGAAATGACTTGGGATATTTCCACCTAGGGAGGAAGGCTTTGTTTGGGTTTACACCATCTCACTGAGCTGTATCATTCTCCTGCCCCTTTCTGATTGACCAAGGATCTTTTGCAACGCTAGTGCCTGATGCAACATTCAATCCACTGAGCTCTGGATATTGGATCTGCCTGGCCTTGGTTCTCTTTTGAGACACGCCAGCCTTCTTATTCCCAGCTTCTCCTGAGAGACTAGCTCCGGGACCGTCCTGGAGTTGTGGACCCTATGGGAAGAGGTTGAATAAGTTCTGCATTCCCTCAGGATGGGCAGCCCGTACTCTGAAGATTTGCAAACAACTACTTTTTTTTTTTTTTGAGATGGAGTCTCACTCTGTTGCCCAGGTTGGAGTACAGTGGCGCCATCTCAGCTCACTGCAACCTTCGCCTCCCGGTTTCAAACAATTCTTCTGCCTTAGCCTCCCAAGTAGCTGGGACTACAGGCGCACGCCACCACGCCCAGTTAATTTTTGTATTTTTAGTAGAGACGGGGTTTCACCATATTGGCCAGGCTGGTCTTGAACTCCTGACCTTGTGATCGCCAGCCTTGACCTATCAAAGTGCTGGGATTACAGGCGTGAGTCACCGCGCCCAGCCAAACAACTGTATTTTAATAAAAACCGGGGTAAGGGTTCAAACCTGGGAGGGGAATCTCCAAACCAACCCATGACTTTGGAGGTTGAAGATTTCCTGGATCTGGTTTGAGTCTCATAAAAGATCTCTGGCTTCATTCATAACAAGCAAAACCCAAAGGATTGAGCCAGACAGGATGGATATTATGAGAGCACAAGTTGAATGGCTGTTAAGAATGATGCATTCAGTGACACTTCCTCTCACCCTGCCCTTCCTCTGCTTTTGTGGCCAGAGGCAAATCCTCCAGTATCCCCCAAAGAATATCTGCAATGCAGACGGCAAAGCAGAGGTGAGTTTCACTGTGGAAAATTTTGATTGTGTCACTTTTCTCAGTAGAGAAGATGGGGCCTTAATGACACTTGTACAATCAGGGCCCAAACCCTTGGGATATCATTCTCTGGAGAAAACTGAGATTATGTAAGCACTGTTTCTTGTTCTCTGACACACTGAGGGACAGTGTCATAATGCAAACATAAAATATCCTGTCCTCTTTTACAGGAAAAATTGCCTTTTTTTTTTTTTTTTTTTTTTTTTTTTGCATTTTACTACTTTTTTTTTTTTTTTTTTTTTAATGTTGTATTGGCTGCTCCTGAATGACTACTGGGTAAATAATGAAATGAAGGCAGAAATAAAGATGCTCTTTGAAGCCAATGAGAACAAAGACACAACGTACCAGAATCTCTGGGACACATTTAAAGCAGTGTGTAGAGGGAAATTTATAGCACTAAATGCTCACAAGAGAAACCAGGAAAGATCTAAAATGGACACTCTAACATCACAATTAAAAGAACTAGAGAAGCAAGAGCAAACACATTCAAAAGCTAGCAGAAGGCAAGAAATAACTAAGATCAGAGCAGAACTGAAGGAGATAGAGACACAAAAAACCCTTCAAAAAATCAATGAATCCAGGAGTTGGTTTTTTGAAAAGATCAACAAAATTGGTAGACCGCTGCCAAGACTAATAAAGAGGAAAAGAGAGAAGAATCAAATAGACACAACAAAAAATGATAAAGGGGATATCACCACCGACTCCACAGAAATACAAACTACCATCAGAGAATACTATAAACACCTCTACGCAAATCAACTAGAAAACCTAGAAGAATGGATAAATGGATAAATTCCTGGACACATAGACACCCTCCCAAGGCTAAACCAGGAAGTTGAATCCCTGAATAGACCAATAACAGGTTCTGAAACTGAGGCAATAATTAATAGCCTACCAACCAAAAAAAGTCCAGTACCAGACAGATTCACAGCCGAATTCTAGCAGAGGTACAAAGAGGAGCTGGTACCATTCCTTCTGAAACTATTCCAATCAATAGAAAAAGAGGGAATCCTCCCTAACTCATTTTATGATGCCAACATCATCCTGATACCAAAGCCTGGTAGAGACACAGCAAAAAAAGAGAATTTTAGACCAATATCCCTGATGAACATCGATGCGAAAACCCTCAATAAAATACTAGCAAACCGAATCCAGCAGCACATCAAAAAGCTTATCCAACACGATCAAGTTGGCTTCATTCCTAGGATGCAAGGCTGGTTCAACATATGCAAATCAATAAACAGAACCAATGACAAAAACCACATGATTATCTCAATAGATGCAGAAAAGGCCTTTGACAAAATTCAACAGCCCTTCATGCTAAAAACTCTCAATAAACTAGGTATTGATGGAACATATCTCAAAATAATAAGAGCTATTTATGACAAACCCACAGCCAATATCATACTGAATGGGCAAAAACTGGAAAAATTCCCCTTGAAAACTGGCACAAGACAGGGATACCCTCTCTCACCACTCCTATTCAACATAGTGTTGGAAGTTCTGGCCAGGGCAATCAGGCAAGAGAAAGAAAGAAAGGGTATTCAATTAGGAAAAGAGGAAGTCAAATTGTTCCTGTTTGAAGATGACATGATTGTACATTTAGAAAACCCTATCATCTCAGTCCAAAATCCCCTTGAGCTGATAAGCAACTTCAGCAAAGTCTCAGGATACAAAATCAACGTGCAAAAATCACAAGCATTCCTATACATCAATAATAGACAAACAGAGAGCCAAATCATGAATGAACTCCCATTCACAATTGCTACAAAGAGAATAAAATACCTAGGAATCCAACTTACAAGGGATGTGAAGGACCTCTTCAAGAAGAACTACAAACCACTGCTAAACAAAATAAAAGAGGACAAAACCAAATGGAAGAACATTCCATGCTCATGGATAGGAAGTATCAATATCGTGAAAATTGGCCATACTGCCCAAGGTAATTTATAGATTCAATGCCATCCCCATCAAGCTACCAATGATTTTCTTCACAGAATTGGAAAAAACTACTTTAAAGTTCATACAGAACCAAAAAACAGCCCGCATTGCCAAGACACTCCTAAGCCAAAAGAACAAAGCTGGAGGCATCATGCTACCTGACTTTAAACAATACTACAAGGCTACAGTAACCCAAATAGCATGGTACTGATACCAGAACAGATATATAGACCAATGGAACAGAAAAGAGGCCTCAGAAATAACACCACACATCTACAATCATCTGATCTTTGACAAACCTGACAAAAACAAAAAATGGGGAAAGGATTCCCTATTTATGAATGATGCTGGGGAAACTGGCTATCCATACGTAGAAAGCTGAAACTGAATCCCTTCCTTACACCTTATGTAAAAATTAATTCAAGATGGATTAAAGACTTAAATGTTAGACCTAAAACCATAAAAATCCTAGAAGAAAATCTAGGCAATACCATTTAGGACATAGGCATGGGCGAGGACTTCATGACTAAAACACCAAAAGCAGTGGCAACAAAAGCCAAAATAGACAAATGGGATCTAATTAAACTAAAGAGCTTCCGCACAGCAAAATAAACTACCATCAGAGTGAACAGGCAACCTACAGAATGGGAGAACATTTTTGCGATCTACCCATCTGACAAAGGGCTAATATCCAGAATCTACAAAGAACTTAAACAAATCTACCAGAAAAAAAAGAAACAATCCCATCAAAAAGTGGGCAAAGGATATGAACAGACACTTTTCTTTTTTTTTTTTTTTGAGACGGAGTCTCGCTCTGTCACCCAGGCTGGAGTGCAGTGGCCGGACCTCAGCTCACTGCAAGCTCCGCCTCCCGGGTTTACGCCATTCTCCTGCCTCAGCCTCCCGAGTGGCTGGGACTACAGGCGCCTGCCACCTCACCCGGCTAGTTTTTTGTATTTTTTTAGTAGAGACGGGGTTTCACCGTGTTAGCCAGGATGGTCTCGATCTCCTGACCTCGTGATCCGCCCGTCTCGGCCTCCCAAAGTGCTGGGATTACAGGCTTGAGCCACCGCGCCCGGCGACACTTTTCAAAAGAAGACATCTATGCAGCCAACAGATACATGAAAAAATGCTCATTACCACTGGTCATCAGAGAAATGCAAATCAAAAACACAATGAGATACCATCTCACACCAGTTAGAATGGCGATCATTAAAACGTCAGGAAACAACAGATGCTAGAGAGGAAGTGGAGAAATAGGAAGACTTTTACACGGTTAGTGGGAGTGTAAATTAGTTCAACCATAGTTGAACTGAAGACACTGTGGCGATTTCTCAAGGATCTAGAACTAGAAATACCATTTGACCCAGCAATCCCATTACTGGGTATATATCCAAAGGATCATAAATCATACTACTATAAAGACACATGCACATGTATGTTTATTGTGGCACTTTCACATAGCAAAGACTTGGCAACCAAACCACATACCGAAGATACCATCAATGACAGACTGAATTAAGAAAATTGGCAGGCGGGCGCGGTGGCTCAAGCTGTAATCCCAGCACTTGGGAGGGAGACGGCGATCACGGTCAGGAGATACCATCCTGCTAGCCGTAACCCGTCTTACAAAAAAAATACAAAAATGAGGTGGCGGGCGGAGTTCTGGGAGGCTGAGGAGGAGATGGCGTCGGGAGGCGTTGCGAGAGGCCTGCACCCATCGGGCAACAGCGAGGATCGCTCAAAAAAAAACAAAAAAAAAAAAAAAAAAAAAAAAAAAAAACTTGGAAACCATGGCATACTCTGCAGCATAAAAAATATGATCATTCCACATGATGAGGAAACCATCATTTCAGCAAACTAACACGAACGAAACCGCTGCATGTTCTGACTCATAGGTGGGAATTGAACAATGAGAACACATGGACACAGGGTGAGGAACATCACACACCGGGGCATGTCACTGGGTGGGGAGCTGGGGGAGGGATAGCATTAGGAGAAATACCTAATGTAGATGACGAGTTAATGGGTGCAGCAAACCAACACGGCACATGTATACCTATGTAACAAACCTGCACGTTGTGCACATGTACCCTAGAACTTAAAGTATAATTTAAAAAAAATGTTGTGGTGGGTAGGGGTGAATAATAAAATTATTGGGAAATAAGATCCATATAAACTGTACTATAGAAGCTATTTCACAGAATTACTTTTATGTATACAACCATGGCCTTTTTCAGAAGTGGTCTGAGTGTTTTGCAATGATGGTTTAAAGAATGCACAATTTGTATAGCAGGAAGAAGAAAACTATAGGAATCTGACACCAGCTTGTCCCATAAGCTTAAGTGTGAAAAGGAACATAAAATTTCAAATCCTGAATATCCCAAATGCATGAGTATTGCACATAAAATGGCCGTGACTATGCACACGAGCCTCTGCATGAAAGTTCCCTGCAGAGGAACCCAGCTGCCCACTTGTTTAGCAATTCCAATCTGGGAAGACTGCTACGTGCTACTGTTTGACTTAAATTATATTTTCTTATCTATCCTTGATCTTATTTCTGAGTGTAAAAATGTGAGAATTTATCTTAATGCTAAAAATGTGTTGTTCTAGCCAAACTAGATTTAATTTTTGGATTAATCTCACTCCATAAGTTTAATCAGCAGCAGGCATTATATTTAGTCTTTGACTAACAGGAAAAGATCCAGGCAACGTGTTCTTGGTGCCGCCAGTATTGTGAGATAGTCTGTTTCACCTTCAGACTCTAGGTGAAATATTTTATTGTGTGATTTTATATTCCTTAATAGAAAGCATCTCTCTCTCCCAGGGATACATCTACATCTATAAACATCAATCACTGATGTTTTTAAGGTGTCCTTTGAACATTAAATAACCACAGTGTGAACATCTTAGATTAAAAAAGAATTCTCAACAAGAACTTGATTGCTATCACGTATTCAGGATCTATCTTAGAATCCACACCACTGATAGGACAGAGGGAGTTCCTCCTGTAGAGTATATTTCAGGCATTAAATATTAAATAGGAATTCATAAAAGGCCTATTACTCATCTTAAATCAATTCACCATGCTAACAATCAGTGTTGAATACAGCTTGTGGTATTGAGCTCTTACATAGGATAAGTAAAATTCTTAGATAAGATCTTAAACATGAAAATAGGATCCTAGAGCTTAGTGATTTGGAGCACCTTCTCTGGGGTCAGACTGCCTAGAATGGAATCTCTACCACCCTGGCTGTGAAATCTTAGGTAAAGTTTTGCAATTTCTGTAAGGCCCAGTTATCTCATCTGTAAAGTGGGGCAAAGATGGATAGATGGATGGATGGATGGATGGATGGATGGATAGACAGACAGACAGACAGACAGACAGACAGACAGATAGATAGATAAGGAGAGGTGATAGATATATACATTTATGAGAATTAAATAAGCTAATATGTATAAAGTGCTTCACATAGTGCCTGGAATGTTGCAAGCACTGAAATAATGGTAACTGCTTAATTATTATTATAATGATACTATTATTAATCATCATATTATCATCATACTGTTACATCTTTTTTTTTTTTTTTTGAGATGGAGTCTCGCTCTGTCGCCCAGGCTGGAGTGCAGTGGCCGGATCTCAGCTCACTGCAAGCTCCGCCTCCCGGGTTCATGCCATTCTCCTGCCCCAGCCTCCTGAGTAGCTGGGACTACAGGTGCCCGCCACCTCGCCCAGCTAGTTTTTTGTATTTTTTAGTAGAGACGGGGTTTCACCATGTTAGCCAGGATGGTCTCGATCTTCTGACCTCGTGATCTGCCCGTCTCGGCCTCCCAAAGTGCTGGGATTACAGGCTTGAGCCACCGCGCCCGGCTGTTATATCATTCTAGGCAAAAATATTTTGTCATCATATTGCTATATAATTCTAGGCAAAAATATTTAAACAATTGCCAATTATTACATGATATAGTTATTACCACATTTTACTCCTTCATCAGAAATAAAAACTAGGCCCAACCTTGCATCAAGTTAGACCATATGCCACAGAGATGATGCTGTGCTTCAGAAGGCCCAGTGCCTCCAAGTCTTAAACAGTTGCAGTGCTTCTCATCTGGATGGTGTCTTATAGACCATCTGTTTCAGGACCTTTATCTACAGGAGAGAAGAGTGAGGCCCAACCACAGTGAAGCGTGAAGACTGCAGAGCTGGGAACCACAGGGGTGGTGTCCCAAGGAAGGGAGTTCCCAGCCCTGGGCTCCTTCCTGCCCCTGGCTCTCCCTGCCCTGACCTTTGGGATTCTGCAGCATCTCCTTTTTGAGTCGGCTTTTTCCTAAATCACACACACACACGCACGCAGCACGCGCACACACACCAGCAGCAGCAGCAGCAGCAGCCCCAGGAGACTGTCTCCCAGAATGCTTCATACCTGTTTGGAAGATGACCTGCTAGAAAACCAGGATCTCTCAAAACTTGTCTCTTGCCCCCAAAACTGATCACGTTTCTTCTCATTTGGGTCTCTTTTATATTCCTGTCGTCTCAGACAAGCCTGAAGAACAACAACAAAATGTCTGTCTTAGGACCATGGCAAGCTTGGGTAACTTTATGCTTAATTCCAATGGTGAGGAGCATGAAATGAATGATACGCATCTCCAGGTGTTCATCAAATACCTCTCACCAAGTATAAAGACCAGGTATCACTCTTCCCTTTGCTTAAAGTGCTAGGTCAGAGGTATTAGCTATTCCTTTAATAAATTCAAACAATAAACATACTGAGAGGCATTTTGTCAAGAATGTACCCAACTGTTGCCTTCTCAAGGAGGGCAGCACCTGTTACACCTTATGAATTTCTCTTTCTGGTCTCATTCTCTTCATGGCCCCTCCCTCTTCCTACCTCCTCTATACTGTGACCCTGGAGATGACACTCTAGTTGCGGGATGAGAATTGTCAATGTCAGAGCATGTGCTATTCCCTGCACTTGGAACCTCCTCTGTTAGAAGCTCTCTTGGCAAAACCGCCTGATCTACTAATAGCCTGCTGCTGTGGCCTTGCTTCTCTTTAGTTTCCTCTGCCTTCTCTTCTCCAGGCCGAATTAACTGTCAGAGTTGCAATGTATATTAATTTAAGCTTGAATTACACATACTTTTTTATTATTGTAGGTACTTGTTTGTGGTTTTCAGCCTGTTTCTCCTGCTGATCATTGAGAACCCTGAGAGTAAGGACAACTTCTTATATTTGAATCCCCCACCATCCAGCATTTAATTTTAGCTGAACTGCAGCTGGCCCGGTGCCCAGTGGCTCACGCCTATAGTCCCAGCACTTTGGGAGGCCGAGGCGGGTAGATCACTTGAGGCCAGGAGTTCAAGACCAGCCTGGCCAACATGGTGAAACCCCGTTTCTACTAAAAATATAAAAATTAGTTGTGGTGGCATATGCCTGTAATCCCAGCTACTCAGGAGGCTGAGGCACGAGAATTGCTTGAACCTGGGAGGCAGAGGTTGCAGTGAGCCAAGACAGTGCCACTGCATTCCAGTCTGGGTGACAGAGCAAGATTCTGTCTCAAAAAATCGATAATAATTTTAGTTGAATTGCATTTTTGCTTTGGAGGAAAATATCAATCCCTAAGTGCAAAATAAGAAAAATAAAATTACCAATGAAAATAATTCCCCATTTTTCTTAACAAAATTAAAATAAAATCTGGTACCAAAATATTTCTCCTATAGTACTAGGACTGAGCAAACCCAAGGATATCATGTACTATGGACATTTCAACTGATTTTAAATACTTCAAAATAGTAAAAGAGATTTTTTTTTCCCCCAGGATGGAGTCTTGCTCTGTCACGCAGGCTGCAGTGCAGTGGCACGATCTTGGCTCACTGCAACCTCTGTCCCCGGGTTCAAGCGATTATCCTGCCTCAGCCTCCTGAGTAGCTGGGATTACAGGAGCACGCCACCATGCCCGGCCAATTTTTGTATTTTTAGTAGAGACAGGGTTTTGCCATGTTGGCCAGGCTGGTCTTGAACTCCTGACCTCAGGTGATCCACCTGCCTCAGCCTCCCAAAGTGCACCTGGCCCAGTAAAACTTTTTTGGAGTATTTCTATACTTGCAGATCCAGTAGCCCAATTCAACTTTGCCTTGCCAGGGCCAAATTATCCACTGTCATAGAAAACGAATTTGAAGACCAAAAATATTGTTTCTATACTAGGCCTGACAACTGCCCTTCCTGGCTGGATTGAGAAAGGAAAGATCTCTTCAGCAGGTTTCACGCCCTCTATTAGAAAAAGTATCCCCTTCCGTGATGTAGTAGGACTTACCAGAATTTCACGCCATGCGTAAGCCTGACATTATGCTGTAAGGTTAAGAATAGAAATGACCGATACTAACAAAACATTTACTCCTCGGAATTGGGATGATTATTCACACCGAGTTTTACATCTGAATTGCAGGTGACGCCCTAGCCTCCGGGCTCATCACAGCAGCCAAGTGGTCACCTGCAGGAAGTGGAATCCTAGATTCTGGGGAGAAAGATGCAGTTTCACTCCAGCTTGCTTGGGAAGGGACAACATCCTGTCCCACAGTTAATCTTATTTTCAAAAACTATGCCACGTAGATAGTACGTCGTCATAATAAACACTGGATGCTGTTTGTTTTATAATTTCAGCAAGAAATACCAAAGAACACTAGACAGTAGTCATAATAAATAAGTTAAACAAAACAAACGAAAAACAGCCAATCATAGAGAAACCCAGGTAAACCTAAAGGGAATTGGCTGGAGAACGTAACGAAGTTCAGTTAAATATGTGCTTTTTTGTTCTAATCCTTTTACAAGGACTTCAAATGGGAGTTTGTGTTTGGAAAGAGCACCGGTGTGGAGTGCTGTTTCCAAAAGGGGCAGATGTCTGTGCGGTCCTAACCTACTGGTATTGAAGGCAAAAGAAGAAAACGCTGATGGGCTGAAAGTGGAGGAGGCAGTGTTAGCAAATGCACGCAGGACCAAGGCAGATTTTGTGGGATGAACAGAATTCTTGTGGGCTGAGTGTTTTTTGAAAATTCTCTCCAAGAATGCATACGACTTAAATATTTCTTTACCAAAAAGGAAGGAGGAATAGATTGGTTTGCAAAGTTGAAAAAAAATTTTTTTCCCTCTAGTTCCTTGTTCCTCTTCTTACAGAGGAGCAGAACAAACCAGTGGCAAGGCATGTACTTAAACTTTTATCTTGACAGAGCCAAGCAATCTTTCTGTGTAAATTAAACATCAATCCTCTCAAAGTTATAGCTTTGCTGAGAAGGAACACAGGGGCAGAGCAAATATCCAGACTTACAGTCGTAGAAGCAGCAAGAACCTTGCCTTATTCCCTGCAAGGGCTGGTTTCTTTGTATTTGTAATTGTAAATGATTTTTTGTCAGCTGTTGATGTTGTTTTTGTGTGAGGTGGGCTGGGGGAGCCTAAGGTGACTGGGCAGGGGAGGACAGAATCCATGGGTCAGGAGAGGAATGGATTTGTAATTCAAAACCACCAGCGGCTTCCCTTATCCTGGACTTTAAAAACATTCTCCCCTTTCAATTGCACGTGTCAGGATTCGGATGGCTATAAATAAGTCTCTGATCATGTGGCAAAACTGGCCGAGGGCAGTCTTGAAATTGAAGGCTTCAGGTAACTTTTTACTTTTTCCTTCTGGGGAGAATCAGGGCCTCTTCCTTCCCTCTTCCATTGGTGTTGACCCCCACCCCGCAGTGCGTCCCCCTGACTGCAGCATACATACTTGGGCTGCCTTCTGTGCAGAAGGTACCACTGTGGGGGCAAAATGCGGAATGTGCATCAATGTCTGTGGGGATGACGTGGGTTTTGTGACTCACTGTAACTCAATCCTGGTAAACACGACAATCCCCAGCTCTGCCACTTTCTAACGTCGTGACCTGGGGCGAGCTGACTAATGCCATTGATTCTTGCTTTCCTCATCTGTAAGAGGAAGCTGCAGATTGTTGACAAGTTAACATCAACAAGGTATACAGTTGGTGATATGTTAATAGTGGCTGGCCCTTGGGGACAGTTCAATCAAAGGTGCCTAACACCACCATCACCACCACCATCACCATCACCATCACCACCACCACCACCATCACTACCATTTCCATAACCATCTCCATCACCACCACCACCATCATCACTACCATTTCCATAACGATCTCCATCACCACCACCACCACCACCAAGTCCATCACCACCACAACCATCACCACCACCACCAAGTCCATCACCACCACCACCATCACCATCACCACCACCACCATCACTACCATTTCCATAACCATCTCCATCACCACCACCACCACCACCAAGTCCATCACCACCACAACCATCACCACCACCAAGTCCATCACCACCACCACCAAGTCCATCACCACCACCACCATCACCATCACCACCACCACCATCACTACCATTTCCATAACCATCTCCATCACCACCACCACCACGTCCATCATCACCACAACCATCACCACCACCACCTCCATCAACCACCACCGCCTCCATCACCACCACCACCTCTATCACCTCCATCACCACCACCACCACCATCACCACCACCACCAGCACCACGACCACCATCACCTCCATGACCACCACAACAATCACCACCACCACCACCTCCACTTCCATCATCACCACCACTACGACCACCATCACCTCCATCACCACCACTGCCACCACCTCCATCACCACCACCTCCATGACCACCACCACCACCACCACTTCCATCACCACCACCACCTCCATCACCACCACCTCCATGACCACCACCACCACCATCACCACCACCACCACCACCACCTCCATCACCACCACTACCATGACCACCACCACCACCACCACAACCACCATCACCTCCATGACCACCACAACCATTACCACCACCACCACCTCCACCTCCATCACCACCACCACCATCACCACCACCACCTCCATCACCACCACCACAACCTCCATCACCACCACCACCATCACATCACTACCATTTCCATTACATCTCCATCACCACCACCACCATCACCATCACCACCACCACCATCATCACTACCATTTCCATAACCATCTCCATCACCACCACCACCACCACCAAGTCCATCACCACCACAACCATCACCACCACCAAGTCCATCACCACCACCACTATCACCATCACCACCACCACCATCACTACCATTTCCATAACCATCTCCATCACCACCACCACCACGTCCATCATCACCACAACCATCACCACCACCACCTCCATCAACCACCACCACCTCCATCACCACCACCACCTCTATCACCTCCATCACCACCACCACCACCATCACCACCACCACCAGCACCACGACCACCATCACCTCCATGACCACCACAACCATCACCACCACCACCACCTCCACTTCCATCACCACCACCACTACGACCACCATCACCTCCATCACCACCACTGCCACCACCTCCATCACCACCACCTCCATGACCACCACCACCACCACCACTTCCATCACCACCACCACCTCCATCACCACCACCTCCATGACCACCACCACCACCATCACCACCACCACCACCACCTCCATCACCACCACCTCCATGACCACCACCACCACCACCACAACCACCATCACCTCCATGACCACCACAACCATTACCACCACCACCACCACCACCACCACCACCACCACCACCTCCATCACCACCACTACCATGACCACCACCACCACCACCACCACCACCTCCACCTCCATCACCACCACCACCATCACCACCACCACCTCCATCACCACCACCACAACCTCCATCCATCACCACCACCACCATCACATCACTACCATTTCCATTACATCTCCATCACCACCACCACCACCTCCATCACCACCACCACCACAAACATCACCACCACCACCATCACATCACTACCATTTCCATTACATCTCCATCACCACCACCACCACCTCCATCACCACCACCACCACCTCCATCACCACCACCACCTTCATCAACCACCACCACCATCACCACCACCACTATCCCCACATCACTCCCCAACCCCCACCACCCATCTCACCTCCCCACCATTATCACCGCCACCTCTACCACCGCCGCCACTCCCATCACCACCAGTAGCTGCCACAACCTTTTAATTGCTGTTCTCAATCCCATTTCCTGGTTTACTTCTATTACTGTTTCTAAAGTCAGCCTTTGCCAAAGCATAAGACTCTGATGTTGGTCACAGAAGAAGAGAGAATCTTTCTGTCTAGTCCTGAGGTTCATCCTTGTTTTTCTGCCTTGTAAGTAGAGATCTGTTTCCTAAACTCCAGCCAGCCAAATGAGCAGCTCCTGCTCTCAGTCATTCAGGGTTACAATGAAACTGCCTCTCTTCGGCACTACAGCTCTCTGAGTACAGTTGTGCTCAAAGTTCCTTTTGTTTCTTTCATTATCAATCTGATCACTCTAGTCATTATGTGACTTCAGAAGCCATGTGCCCCAGGAACACTTCCCAGCCTCATAATTCTGGTATAAAGCCATCAGAACCACGACCCGACTTTACATCTCCGGCCAGAATGGCATCTGTTCCTCTATCTCAGGACGCACTTTGAGAAGTGGGAGTTGCCACTTCCTTCAGTTGGTTCCTTTTTGTTGTTGTTCTTGTGATCTGACTTGCCTATTCCAGAGTCTGGCGTTTTAATTGTCCCCAGTGACATTATTAAAGTTCATTAATTTTAAGAGGTCAAGATGGCCGGGCGCGGTGGCTCAAGCCTGTAATCCCAGCACTTTGGGAGGCCGAGGCGGGAGGATCACGAGGTCAGGAGATCGAGACCATCCTGGCTAATACGGTGAAACCCCGTCTCTACTAAAAAATACAAAAAACTAGCCGGGCGACGAGGCGGGCGCCTGTAGTCCCAGCTACTCGGGAGGCTGAGACAGGAGAATGGCGTGAACCCGGGAGGCGGAGCTTGCAGTGAGCTGAGAGCCAGCCACTGCACTCCAGCCTGGGAGGCAGAGCAAGACTCCGTCTCAAAAAAAAAAAAAAAAAAAAAAAAAAAAAAAAAAAAAAAAAAGAGGTCAAGAAATCAAAGGCATAAAAACAGTTTGAGATGGTATTCCCCTCCAGCTAGTTTTTTTTTTTTTTTTTTTTTTTTCCTGTTTTGGCTGTGAAGACTAAAGCAACACACACCTCAAAGGTGAGCCAGGAGGAGAATCCCCCACCTCCGTCCCTATGGGAAGAAAAGTTGACTTATCCCTATTCCAGTTCCCTGAGTGGACAACTCCAAACCCTCGCCACCCGCTATGAAGTCACCTATCACGTTCTTGAACACATGTATATTGAGACATTTAGTTGTTTGATTTGTACTTGAAAGAATCAAGGTGAATAAGTGACATGAAATGAAACCAATTTGAACATATTTAATAGATTATCAAAAATCATTCTGAAATGCTAAGTGTAATCTTTGCCTTCAGTTTTCCAGTGGACATTAATGGCTAAATTCTGCCTCCAGTTACATAAACACATTTGATTAAAAAAAAAAAAAAAAAAAAAAAAAAAAAGCTAGGCAGCATGAAAATCCTTGAAGCAATAGAGCCAAATTCTGAGATGACATATAATTATATACTAGTTACCAGATTCTGAAATAGCATGCAATACGCCAAATAGATGTTTATTTCCTCTTGTTTTCTCAAAAGGTTCCCACCCAACCACTGAAAGGAGTAGTTTCAAAATAACTCAGGGTGAGTTCAGCCCTCGTCTCTTGCTGCTAGCACACAGACCTGCAAAGGCACTGAGAATTTGGTGCATACCAACATTTAGCATATTGTAGGCTGTAGCAGGAACGGTTTACACAAGAGGTTTCTTTTTTTTTTCTTTTCTTTTTTTTTTTTTTTGAGACGGAGTCTCGCTCTGTCACCCAGGCTGGAGTGCAATGGCCGGATCTCAGCTCACTGCAAGCTCCGCCTCCCGGGTTCCCGCCATTCTCCTGACTCAGCCTCCCGAGTAGCTGGAACTACAGGCGCCCGCCACCTCGCCCGGCTAGTTTTTTTGTATTTTTTAGTAGAGACGGGGTTTCACCGTGTTAGCCAGGATGGTCTCGATCTCCTGACCTCGTGATCCGCCCGTCTCGGCCTCCCAAAGTGCTGGGATTACAGGCTTGAGCCACCGCGCCCGGCCGGACACAAGAGGTTTCTAAAGCCTTCAGTTGGAGCCAGTTCATTAAAGGTGAGTCGAGTACAGGAAGGGACACATGCCAAATGCATATGATTTGGGATTCATGTCTAGTTATTAGGTCTTACACTATTTGTACGCCCTGAAATGGGGAATCCCTGGTCACACTGGAACTGGAGTGAAAGCTGGGATTTCCAAAGGAAGTACCTGGCCAAACTCATTGATGATCCAGAGTACCAATATCCACCCACGACAAAATTACCATAGCGAATTATCTAAATACACATGGGCAGTCTATGGGCTGAGTTATTGAGGGGTCATTAACATCATGCAACTGATCCGTTTTTGTTTTTTTTTTAGACAGAGTCTTACTATGTCGCTGAGGCTGGAGTGCAGTGGCATCATCTCAGCTCACCGCAACCTCCGCCTCTTGCGTTCAGCTATTCTCCTGCCTCAGTCTCCCGAGTAGCTGAATTACAGGTGTGTACCACCACATCCAGCTAATTCTTGTATTTTTAGTAGAGACAGGGTTTCGCCATTTGGCCAGGCTGGTCTCAAACTCCTGGCCTCAAATGATCCACCCGCCTCTGCCTCCCAAAGTGCTGGGATTACAGGCATGAGCCACTGTGCCTGGCCTACATCATGCAATTGATTCTTAAACCACTACTTTAAATTCTTTCTGGAATAAGGCAAGGGATAGATTAATAATATAACTAAAAAAAAAAAAAAAAACGCTGCTCCCTGCAAAGTAGTTACTGTGGGTTGCCATTTACTTACTTTAATGATATTTAGAACATCTTATAGACAACCATATTTATTTTTTGCAGACCTTGTGGTAAGTGGTTTTGAAAATGCTCAATGAGAGTGGATTTGACTTTTAGGAATAGTCACAAGTCAGCTGGCTCTAAGTCTGACAAGCTTAGTTGGTAACCAAGTTAGGCAACACAGGCTTTCATGAATGTCAAGGCAATTGGTTCAACATTGAAGAGGGAGACTCAGCCTCTGCCCTTAAGAAGTCGTGGTCCAGGTTGAGAGGATGTCACACAAAAGACAATGTGCAGCCGGGTGCGGTGGCTCACGCCTGTAATCCCAGCACTTTGAGAGGCCAAGGTGGGTGGATCACTTGAGCCCAGGAGTTTGATACCAGCCTGGCCAACACAGTGAGACCCCTGTGTCTCTATAAAAATACAAAACATTTAACTGGGTGTGGTGGCACATGCTTGTGGTCCCAGCCACTCAGGAGGCTGAGGTGGGAGGAAAACTTGAGGCTGGGAGGTTGAGGCTGCAGTCAATCGTGATTGCTCCACTGCACCCCCACCTGGGCAACAGAGCGAGACCATGTCTCAAAAAAGAGAGAGAGGAAAAAAAAGACAATTTGCAATGCAGTTTCATAAGGTCTGTGCAGGAAGCATGAAAAGAGGGCTGCAGTACTAGAGTGGTGGAAATATTCTAAAGCCAGGTGATAGTCATGGCTGCAAACTTGGTAAATTTACTAAAAGTCATTAAACTGCACACTTAAAACAGGTTGAATTTTATGATATATACTTTTTTTTTTTAAAGATGGAATTTCCCTCTTGTTGCTCAGGCTGGAGTGCAGTGGGGCTATCACAGCTCACTGCAACCTCTGCCTCCCGGGCTCAAGCGATTCTCCTGCCTCAGCCTCCTGAGTAGCTAGAATTACAGGCATCTGCCACCATGCCCAGTTAATTTTTTGTATTTTTAGTAGACACGGGGTTTCACCATGTTAGCGAGGCTGGTCTCGAACTCCTGACCTTGTGATCCACCCACCTTGGCCTCCCAAAGTTCTAGGATTACAGGCATGAGCCACTGTGTCCGGTTGATATATAAATTATAACACAATCAAGTGGTTTTTTTGTTTGTTTGTTTGTTTGTTTGTTTTTAGATGGAGTCTCGTTTTGTCGCCAGGCTGGAGTGCAGTGGCGTGATCTCGGCTCACTGCAACCTCTGCCTCCTGGGTTCAAGTGATTCTCCTGCCTCAGCCCCCTGAGTAGCTAGGAATACAGGCGCCTGCCACCACGCTCAGGTAATTTTTTGTATTTTTAGTAGAGACAGGGTTTCACCACGTTGGCCAGGCTGGTCTCGAACTCCTGACCTCATGATCTGCCTGCCTCGGCCTCCCAAAGTGCTGGGATTACAGGCATGAGCCATCGCACCCGGCCAGTAAAGTTGCTTTTAAAAAAGGCTACTATGTGTATGAGCACAGAGATTCCCTTTAGTTCTAAATTAAAACTATGATCCTCACCACCTTTGCCCAGGGGAGCAAAGTGAAGAAGGGGGAAGAAGTTGGCAAAGTGGTGAAGTGTAGGTTGGTCTTGCTTAGGTTCTGGGTCTTGAGCCTGCCTTTAAGTGAGGGAAAGCACAGAGGGGTATCCTATATTCCAATGGCATCGCCACATTTAGATTTTAGATAGGTGTCAAGGAAACAGTCTGACAGATGGCAGGACCGGAGGCTAGAAGGCCAGTTATAAGGATATTATAATGGTCTTGGACAGAAATCAGGGAGGTTGGAACCATGGGGTGGCAACAGGGTGAAAAGGAAGGCACAAGTGCGTGAGTTCTTGGGTACACTTGGCAGGACTTGGTAACTGGTGGGATGGGGATGAGGAGGGAAAGGAAGAGCCAGGGAAGGCTTAGATCATAGGAGGGGCCACAGGGGGATGGACATGGAGGTACAACCATGGACATATTTGATTTCAGATGCCCGTGTGACATCTAGGTAGACATAGCCAACTGGCAAATACACACATGACTCTGATGCTCTGGGGAGACCCAGAATTACAAGTCTTAGTATAAAGTGGTGGTTGAACCATAGCAGAGGATGAGATGAGTCACAGTGACCTTGTGAACCAGAAAAAAACTGGGCTGAGAATGGAACCCTGGGGAAATTAACATTTGAGAGCCAGGGAGATGAAGAGTACATAGAAAAGAAAATGGAGAAGAAAGTGAGAGAAACAGGAAGAAAGTCAGGAGAGTGTGACATCAGAGAGCCAAACGAGACTGGGCACGGAGGCTCATGCCTATAAGCCCAGCACTTTGGGAGGCTGAGGCAGGAGCATCACCTGAGGCCAGGAGTTTGAGACCAGCCTGAGAAATATTAAAAAAAGAAAGAAAGAAAGAGAGAGAGAGAGAGAGAGAGAGAGAAAGAAAGAAAGAAAGAAAGAGAGAAAGAGAGAGAGAGAAAGAAAAGAAAAGAAAAGAAAGCCAAAGAGTCATGTTCGAGAAGAAAGGAGTAATAACGTCAAAGGTAGGTGAGACCGCAGAAAATAAAGACTGAGAAGGAGCGCGGTGAATTTGGTTACTGACATTAGCATAAGAGTTTCAGGAGAGGGGAGGGGAGGTGATGGTCAGGCTGCAGCAGGCCAGGGAATCCACGGGAGGGCAGGAAGCAGAGACTGAAATGGAGCTGGCTATTTGGGACATCTGGGATGAGGCAGGAAGGAGTCAGCGCTGCAGCTAGAGAAGGACACGATGTCTACAGAAAGCTTTGCTCTTTTGTTCTTAAGATGGGAGACACTTAAGCATGTTCGTGGACTGAGCCAACAAGAAAGGAAATGTCAAAGCTACCAAGGAGAGGCCTGTGGATGGCAGGGGCTGGAGAGCACAGGGCCTCAAATCAGGATCTCAGGCTGGGTACCAGCAGGTAGAGGGTCACTTCCTCCTCCAAGATGTGGGGACTAGATGGTGTGTAGCCTGGAGTGAAGGGGAGGAGGCTGAGTGGGTTCTCACCTGCCGGCCTTGGGGTCTTCATTGTGTTTCATTTGAGTGTGTGAAACCGGGCAGGGAGTTCTTTGTTGAAACTATGGGGGTTGGAGGTTTGAAAAGAGTGAAAAGGTTTAAAATCGTGATGATAACAGAGGGAGCTGACGGACAAGTAAATGTGTTGACATGAGTCATCCTTCATTCTTTTCTTTCCCTCACTCCGCCTCTCCATCCATCAGCAAGATGTCTGTTCTGTTTCCATTTCCTGGGCCAGGCCACTTCTCACCACCTCCACTCCTACCACCCCGGGCCAAGTCGCCAGAATCTCTCTCCTGAATTTCTATCATAGCTTCCTTACAAGTTTTCCTGCTTTTTCTCTTGCCCCTTCTAGTCCTTTCCCCATACCACAGCCAGAGTTACCCTTAATACAACATAAATCAGATCATACTATTCCACAGCTTAACCATCCAATAATTTTCACAGTGATAAGAATAAAATTGGGTAGGGCGCACTGGCTCATGCCTGTAATCCTAGCACTTTGGGAGGCCAAGGTGGGTCGATCACCTGAAGTCGGGAGTTTGAGACCAGCCTGACCAACATGGAGAAACCCTGTCTCTACTAAAAATACAAAATTAGCTGGGTGAGGTGGCGCATGCCTGTAATCCCAGCTACTTGGGAGGTGGAGGCAGGAGAATCGCTTGAACCTGGGAGGCAGAGGTTGCAGTGAGCCAAGATCCTGCCACTGCACTCCAGCCTGGGCAACAAGAGCAAAACTCCATTCAAAAAAAAAAAAAAAAAAAACACAAAAGGAATAAAATCTAAATGCCAAGCTATGCTCAGTGAGATGCAGTGTGACGCTTCTGCACTTTCCCTGGGTTCATGTGTTCTAGCCCCTCTGGCTGCCTTTGGTTTCATCCAGGCTGGTTCCTGCCTCAGGGCCTTTGAACTGACTTTCCTTCCACTTGGGAAGCTCTGGTGGGATCTTTCCCATAATTCACCTCAACAGTCAAGTGTCATTTCCTCAAAGAGACCTCCCCAGCTTCTAACGGAGCACCGCCTCCAACCCCTTAACCTGCTCTATTTTCCTCATTGTATTTATCGATAACTGAAACTACCTTACACATGTCTACTTGTGTAAGCCCTTTCCCCTCTTAATCCTAGAATAAGAACTCCGGGAGAACAGACGCTTTGTTCAGCACATAGTAGGCACCAAATAGATATTGGCTGAATGAATGAATGAAATAGATATTGGCTGAATGAATGAATGAAAAGGCAGTGTTGAAAGTCCAATGGAGATTAGAAAATAAAACAGCAATGGCTCAAAGCCACACCGTTGTGTGATTGTCTTCAACGACGACCATAAAACTATAAGATTGATTTTTTCCTATGTGCCTGTTCTGGAGACAATTTCAAACAGGAGCCGGGTGGCAGAGGCATCTTTGCGAGAAGTAGTTAGACTCCCAGGGCGACCAGTGTGGATGTTTATGTTCTTATTTATTTTGCAGAAATGCCCTTGATTTTCTAGTCTTCTTATACGTGGGTTGGCACGTTGTGGGAGGAAATTGCTGACTCCATTTCCAGCCCCAAAGCTAAGCTGTATTATACAGGTGAAATCAGGTTACTGAGATAGGTCTGGTTTCCTTGGTGACCTGGGAGCTTTAGTTATATTTGAAATTGCTAAGAAGGGGAAAAAACTGATAACAGCAGTTCTGTGTTTTCCTCAGGGAAGAAGCGCTTTTCAATCCTCAGCCCAGGCTGAGAACATGCCTTCTTGATTGGCAAGGGCTGAGGTCCCACCTCCAGCAGGATGACTGACACTTTCTACCTGCTCCCAGGATCCCACAACCCAGTCTGGCAAGTTTATCCTATGCCAGCTCTGGCTGACTGCAACCTCAGGATTCCTCAGGCTCCCTGTGTGTTTTGGTGTTGCATGTAAACACTGTAACTAGGGGGACCGGCAGTTAGCTCATTGTAAAATGTGCAAACCACCCTTCTTCCGGTGGGGATGACAACAGAAGGGCGTGTTATTTTACAAACGGTAGGGCGACCCAGTTAACTCTTTCGTGTTTTCTTTCCTTCTCAGTTGGTTTGTCAAATTTAAGCCCTAATGCCACTGGTCGACAAGGGCTCCATGCCGAACACTGAGGGAAGTACTTTCACAGTGTTGATTTCATTTCATTTTCATGATAATACTAGAAGTGGATACGACCATTATCCTTGTTGGTGTTTGTTTGTTTCTGAGACGGAGTCTCGCTCCGTCACCCAGGCTAAAGTGCAGTGGCGCGATCAATCTCGGTTCACTGCAACCTCTGCCTCTCGGGTTCAAGTGATTCTCCTGCCTCAGCCTCCCGAGTGGTTGGGACTACAGTGCCACCACGCCTGGCTAATTTTTTGTATTTTCGGTAGAGACAGGGTTTCACTGTGTTAGCCAGGATGGTCTTGATCTCCTGACCTCATGATCCACCCGCCTCGGCCTCCCAAAGTGCTGGGATTACAGGCGTGAGCCACCGCGCCTGGCTATCCCCGTTTTTTTTTTTTTTTTCTCACAGACGAGGAAATAGAGAGGTGAAGTGGCTTTTGCTAGTCACATACCTAATCGGTGGGTTTGGGATTTTAGAAAACTTTTACAGCTTATCATATGTTGACGCTGTATTCTGAATTGTCTCTAAATACTGGAAGAGAAGGCAGAAGACCATTCTTGCTTTCTGCAATTACCTGATACTCAGAGTCCACCTTATGCTGCATGTCCCGCAGATACTGAGCATCGCTGAAGAACTTCTGCCTGTCCCTTGCGTCATGCAACATGATTCCTAATCCCCGACCTGCACAGAAAAGATAAACAAATGTGCTGTGATAGAGTCCTTTGTCGTGATGCCGTATTTGGATTTATTTTCATCTAATTACTTTTATTTGTGTATTCATCTAATGTCCCTTGTTTGAAAGGCACAGATGCTCCTTTCAAGCTGAAGGGACTTCTTGTGTTGGTGCTGATGCCCTGACAGTCCTCTTGTTCCAGGCATAAATAATGCAGCCACCTTCATCAGGCACTTCAGAGATCCTGTCCTGGTTACTCAGAGGGAGTTAGATTGACAGATACCTGAATCGTTTCTAGAGCATGACAAAAAGGAAAACCTGAGAACCTAGCTAAATGAGCAGTGACCAAAGTTACAGGCCCCTAGTTGCTTAAATCCATTTAAACAACAGTGATTGCACCCTTATTCTCATCCAGGCACTGTGCTGGGCACTGGAGTAGAGCAACCAACAAAGCAGACACGACCTTCACCTTTGCTTTCTTTTTTTTTTTTTTTTTTTTTTGAGACAGAGTTTTGCGTTTGTTGCTCAGGCCAACGGCCAATCTCAGCTCACTGCAACCTCCGCCTCCCGGGTTCAAGCGATTCTCCTGCCTCAGCCTCCCTAGGAGCTGGGATTACAGGCACCCGCCACGATGCCTGGCTAATTTTTGTATTTTTTTTTTTTTTTTTTTTTTGGGACGGAGTCTCGCTCTGTCACCCAGACTGGAGTGCAGTGGCCAGATCTCAGCTCACTGCAAGCTCCGCCTCCCGGGTTCACGCCATTCTCCTGCCTCAGCCTCCCGAGTAGCTGGGACTACAGGCGCCGCCACCTCGCCCGGCTAGTTTTTTGTCTTTTTAGTAGAGACGGGGTTTCACCGTGTTAGCCAGGATGGTCTCGATCTCCTGACCTCGTGATCCGCCCGTCTCGGCCTCCCAAAGTGCTGGGATTACAGGCTTGAGCCACCGCGCCCAGCCAATTTTTGTATTTTTAGTAGAGACGGGTTTCTTCATGTTGGCAGGGCTGGTCTCGAGTTCCTGACCTCAGACGATTCACTCGCCTCAGCCTCCTGAAGTACTGGGATTACAGGTGTGAGCCACCATGCCCGGCCTGTGTTGCTTATAATCCGGGGTATGAGACTGACTTTGAGCAAGTGAATCCTAACTGTGATAGGGGCTCTGGAGCAGAACTATGGGGCTCTTTGAGAGTGTTATTATGGGAAGGCATAACCTGGTCTGGAGGGGTCAGGTAAGGTTTTCCTTAGGCAATGACACTGGGTTTGACAAAGTGAGCTGGCTGAGAAGTGGAACAGAGAGGACAGCAGGTGCAGAGGCTTCAGGCATGAAGAGGCAGGTGCAGATGAGGAAGACGGGAGGGGAGCAGTGCAGCTGGAGCAGAGATGAGGCGGGAACAGCCCCGGAAGGGCTGCAGGAGAGGCAGGGACCAGCTCCTGTCGGGCCTTGAAGGTCATGATTCAAAGAGTCATAGGAAACTACTGAAAAGTTCCAATCTGGGGAGTAAATGATTAGATTTGTATTTTTATTTTTTATTTATTTAATTTATTTATTTATTTTGAGATGGAGTCTTGCTCTGTCGCCCAGGCTGAAGTGCAGTGGCGCAATCTTGGCTCACTGCAAGCTCCGCCTCCCAGGTTCATGCTATTCTTCTGCCTCAGCCTCCCGAGTAGCTGGGACTACAGGCGCCCGCCACCACGCCTGGCTAATTTTTTGTATTTTTAGTAGAGACGGGGTTTCACCGTGTTAGCCAGGATGGTCTCGATCTCCCGACCACGTGATCTGCCCACCTCGGCCTCCCAAAGTGCTGGGATTACAGGTGTGAGCCACCGCGCCTGGCCTTGTGTTTTTATTTGTTAATTCTTTTTCTTAGAGACAGGATCTTGCTCTACCATTCAGGCTGGAGTGTAGTGATGTGATCATAATTCACTGGGTATAGTGGCTCACGCCTCCCGAGGTGATCACCACTTGAGCCCAGGAGTTTGAAACCAGCCTTGGCAATATAGCAAGCCCGTTTCTATTAAAAACAAAACTGAAAATTAGCCAGGTATTGTGATGCATGCCTGTAGTCCTACCCACTCAGGAGGCTGAGGTGTGAGGCTTGCTTCAGCCCAGGAGTTAGAGCTGCAATGAGCCATGGTCATGCCACTGCACTCTAACCTGGGCAACAGAGCAAGACCCTCTCTGTATTTAAAAAAAAAAAGAATGATTTGTATTTTAAAAAGATCCTTCCAGTTGCAGTATGAGAATGGATGGGGTGTGGGGGATGGTGGTAGAGTAAAAAACGTAAGTGGGAAGACCATCAGGAATATTTCATAGTAATCTAGATGTGATAAGATGAAAACCAGCATTGGGTAGCAACAGTGGAGAGAAAAAGGAGGAGGAGGAGGAGAATGGGGAGGGAGAGGGGATCATAGCTACTCTTTTTTTCTGAGACGGAGTCTTGCTCTGTCACCCAGGCTGGAGTGCAGTGAGGCTGTCTTGGCTCATTGCAACCTTCACCTCCCAGGTTCCTGCAATTCTCCTGCTTCAGCCTCCCAAGTAGCTGGGATTACAGGCACGTGCCACCACGCCCGGCTAATTTTTTATTATTAGTAGAGATGGGGTTTCACCATATTGGCCAGGCTGATCTTGAACTCCTGACCTCAGTTGATCCACCTGCCTCAGCCTCCCAAAGCGCTGGGACTACAGGCGTGAGCCACTGGGCCGGGCCCATAGTTACTCTTTACTAAGCCTCTGGAAGGGATAGGCCTTGTTCTAAGCAGTTACATCAATTAACTCATTCATTCTTCTCAACAACGCTGTAAGGCCAGAGCTAGATCTCTATTTTGCAGGTGAGGAAACTGAGGGCCAAAGGGATTAAGTAACTTGCCTAAAGTTACAGAGCTAGTGAGTGGGAGAGTTGGGATGTGAACCCAGAGAGTCTTGCTCCAGTGCGCACACTCTTAACCAACGGGTTCAAGGGACGCTCAGGAGAGAAAGTCATCAGGGCTTGCGATTATATGAATGGACCAGGGGTGGAAGTCTCAGGGATGCCCAGGTTACTGGCTTGAGCAGCCAGTGGGTTGGTACCAGCATTCCCTTCAGAAAACACAGGAGGAGCTGCTTTGTGAGGAAACAGTATGGCGTGACAAGTGTCTGGGGTGCAGCAGATGGAGATGTCAAGTGCGCTGTCAGACGCAGGGCTCTAGAGCTGACCAGAGAGGTACAGATTTGGGCATTGCTGGGATTCTGTGATGACTGAAGTTGAAGGAAGAATGGGAACCAAAAGAGAAAGAGGACACAGGACAAAACCGTGAAGAACACTAATATTTAGAGAACAAGCCGCTGAAGAGAAACTCTGCCAAAAAAAAAAAAAAAAAAAAAAAAAAAAAAAGCCAGAGAGGCAGGAAGAAACCAGGTGGGTGCCATTTCAGAGATGCTGAGGAGGTTTCAAAAAGGAGGCTATTAATAACCTTGGTGAGAGCATTCAGTGACGGGGCTGGGAGGGCTGCAGAAGGTTGTGTAAATGGGAGGTAAAAGCGTGGAGATCATGCTTTCAAGAAGTTTAGCTTTGACTGGCATGGCCCAAATTTATGGCCAAGATATGGAAGCTCACAAAGGGATAAAATGGCACTGTTAATAACGACCCCTCATCTATGGGGTCATCAAAGTCCCCACACTATTCCTGCTTGTTGTCTACTGAAGCTCTTTCATTTATTTCTACACACACACATATACGTATTTTTTACAACTGCTGTGTGACAAGGGCTGCTAGGCTCTGGGGAAACATCAGGATGGGACAGGCGACATCTCTACCTTCAGGTGTATATGTTCTGTGGCTTTCCCTCCCTCCTCCTGTTTATTCAGTTGTGTAGATATTGGCAGAGTCAGGCTGCCCCTGACTCATGGTGACCCAGCGTCTGGTCTGGTAGTTATGAAATCTCACACGGTTTATCGTCTGGCCCTGAACAATGGGGAAAACTTGTGCTGGTCTCTTGGGGGCTGTTTTCTCTGGAGTATGGAAAGTTGGTCTTTGACAGTCAGAATCTGAAACTACAATGTGTATTTCCAGGCTACACACAGAACCTACATTTCGTCTCTGAGCATTTTAATAATCACATGGGACTATGTTTTAAAAGATCACTTTTAGCTTTTCATCTGAATGTGTACCTGCATAGAATGAAATTACCTTTCCACTCTTTTCAGAAAACAATGGTGTTAAGACAGGCAGAAGGATAAGCTCCTGCTGCTACTGTGGGAAAGAGAAGACTGTCACAATCTTAATCAGGCAGAGACCATAAGGACTCATAATAAAAATATGTTAATGGTCACTAAAGGGGAGCATCCCAGAGTCCACTTGGATGATACATTTTCGTTGCCAAAGTTAATATAGAAAGCCAGTTAATCTATCACGGCTTTAGAGTAGGATTAATTTAAGGAGGCTTCTAAGTCAAGAGGCATGAAATAACTTTGTCTAAATAGGTAGGAAGTAGCACCCTTTGAATTATTTGCTAAGTTACCTCTGACTTCACAATCACCTACCAAATAAAGGACTTAAAAATGCTTGCAATCCCAGCACTTACGGAGGCCGAGGTGGGTGGGTCACTTGAGGTCAGGAGTTCGAGATCGGCCTGGCCAACATGGCAAAACCCCATCTCTACTAAAAATACAAAAATTAGCTGGGCATGGTGGTACACTCCTGCAGTCCCAGCTACTTGGGAGGTTGAGACAGGAGAATCACTTGAACCTGGAAGGCAGAGGTTGCAGTGAGCCAAGATGGCACCACTGCACTCCAGCCTGGGCGACAGAGAGACAATCCATCCCCCCAAAAATAAATAATAATAATAATAAAATAATAAAAATAAAGTTGCCTACAAAAGTCTCTTTTCCTTCCCCAAAACTCTCTATTACATTGTATTTTACAATATTTAGAAACATCGTGGTGCCACATGTAATTTTTTATTTAAATACATCAAGTCTTTATGAGATTAAACGAGTATTACAGGAACCAAGAAAACAGGGTATTAGTGTTAAGACCGAGAAGATGGTGGGTTACGTTGGTTTAAGCAAACATTTTCCGTGTTCGCTTGAACTTCATACCACACTCAGTCAGTCTGAAAAACTGACCAGGATGAACAAGAAACAGAAATAACAGTATGGAAATAAAACTACATGAGATAATGCTTAATTCACGGATCTCAGCTTTCTAGGCCTACTCAACCAGATGGCCACTTGAAGCCAAGAATTTTTTCCCAGCAAACACAGAGGGTTGGGGTGGGGGTGATAATAAAATGTGAGCAAGGCGCATGTTTCTAAAATAGCCCTCTGTATTCTCTTCTATCGCTCACCTTTGAACTGCTTCTTAATTTAAAATCCACTCATGGTTATGCACGCTTCTGTTTTAAGTCTTTCTGGTGATAATGTCTTGTGCCAAATCTGTGCTTTAGAAATCAATATAAAAAGCCATATTAAGTAGGGAGAGAGAAAGGAGGAGGGAGTTGGAGGCAGGTGGAGAAGGAAGGAGGAGGGGGTCCTGCCTTGCTGAAAGCAAGAGCGAGTAATTCTTCTTGGCCTCAAAATTCTACATATCTGTGAAATTTTAATGGGGAATATTCTAAGAACTTTGTGACATACACATTCCTCTCTGGTGTAACTTTCCAGTGAATTCTAACCAAGTTTTCCTGACTGAAGGGAACAGAATCTGAATGCAGAATGTTTTTCAGTGCTCTAAAAAGTTATGCATACATACCATCCTTCTGTTTCATGACCACATTTGTCAAAAGAACCGATTTGAAGGAGCCTCTTCTTAATAACAATCAAAATCTTATTGGTTTCTTACTATGTTCTCATAAGAGAAAGACATCACTAAAGTTAATATTCTGTTAAGCAATAAAGGAAAATGTAAATAATTTAATCTCCTCCTTAGACGGAAGGTTGCTTTGAAACAAAATCTAAATGGCTATTGTTAATACTTGACAACCAGGCTCAAAAATTACTCCCTTTCCACAATTAGGTGATTGGAGAAGGATTTCAGGAGACCTTATTCAACCTTTCCCCCAACTGATGAATCTGTAATGTCCAACATTATAGGATTTGTTTAAATCTTAGCTTTTAAAAAAACTTAGCATTTTGAAGTCTTAGCTTATAAACATGTCTTGAGTATAAGCAACAAAGTTTACGATTTGGGCCCAATTTATGAAGACCGTGACTGCAGAGAAAAAGGGGGAATTGGTTGGGAAAGGTAAGGAGATCTTTCAACTCTTCCAGCCAGTTTGGCTTAAGAGTTGGGGCGGGGCGGAGGCGGGGGAACAGACTTGTTTTTGGCGGTGATTCCTCATTTTACTGTGAAACTAGGAGAGACAGGTGGTCACATTTCGACCATCAAGCCTAGAAGAGGAGAAACTCAACGAGTAATCGGGAAACTTTGGGGGAGGAAACGTCACAGGTTTGACAAGCAATTCAGTGCCATCATTAATAACAATATCCAGCCAGGGAAACATAACGAGAC
Source organism: Rhinopithecus roxellana (assembly GCF_007565055.1). Classification (NCBI taxonomy): domain Eukaryota; kingdom Metazoa; phylum Chordata; class Mammalia; order Primates; family Cercopithecidae; genus Rhinopithecus; species Rhinopithecus roxellana. Next base: position 76,127,203 of record NC_044567.1, read on the forward strand.
CCCTTCTTTACAAATAATTTAAAACATTAGCCAGACATGGTGGTGACCTGTGGTCCCCGGTACCACCGGGAGGCTGAGGCGGGAGGATCGCTTGAGCCTGGGAGGTCGAGGCTGCAGTGAGCCGTGACTGCCCCGCTGCACTCTAGCCTGGGAGACAGAGTGAGACTCCTCAAAAACAAACAAAAACAGTATCAACCATTTCGCACTCAGAAGCCTAAGGGACCATGGTCTGTGTATACCTTTTCTGACCAGTGGCGTCTGCAGGAAGAAAGGTGGGTACGGGCGGCTGCCAGTGAGCAAAGGGTCACGGTCTCCCCCAAACCTGCCCCTTTGAGACAGAAAAAAGCTGGGGCTGGGGTCAGCCAGGGGCAGGGGACGGCCAGGCCACCGGATGTTAGGCCCGGTTTCCCTCCAGAATCTTGGAAGACGAAAGGGAAGGTTGTCCTCCATCCTGGCAGGACGGAAGAGGAGCGGCGGGGCCGAGTGGGCCGTTACCTGGGGGTCTGCCCTTCCTCCCCTGCGGGGCTAAAAGGGTCGAGGGGCAGGGCGGGCGGGCCGGTCCAGGGCGCAGGAGCCGCCCATTAATTGCGCGGGGACTGGCCTAAGCGCCTCTTCCTCCTCCTCCTCTGGCTTCTTCGCTCCCTAAACCTGCCCCTCTTCCTCCTCCTTCCCCGAGGCTGCTTTCCGCGGCGCCGACCGGCCTTGCCTGGGGCGGGGGCGGTGGGGGCGGCTACGGGGCGTCCTCTGGTTTCCCTAGCAACCGCGCCTCCCCGCCCCCACCCCTCGCCCCCGCGCGACCAGGTGCAGCCGCCGAGAGCGCCGGGCGGGGCGGGGCGGGGCGGGGCGGGGCGGGGCTGTGGCCTCTGGGTCCCAAGGCGGGCGTGGGCGCCCGCTGGTTGCCGTGGGAACGAGGCTGGCTGCAGTCAGGGAGGCAGAGCCGCGCTGGTGGGCAGAAAAGAGATGCCCAAGGAGGAGGCGGTTGGGTTTGTCTGGATGCCCAAGCCCAGACCCAGATATCCAGGCCTCCGCTCCCTTCCCTGAAAGGGTGCTATGCTTCATAAAAAATGAGATTAGAAAACGAGAGAGGAAAATATTTTTAATGGAATCAGGGAATATGAAAAGCGGTACATGCAAAGAGGGAAAGATACTGCAGTCCTGGAGTTCGACCTCTGCAGAGGACATCTGGAATGCTATGGTCCAACATGAAAAAGAAGAAATAAGCGATGAAGGGAGGCACCCAGTCAGTGGCAGAACCGAGACCAGAGCCCAGGCCTCTTCGTAATCCGTCGTCTTCACCCCCTTTCCAAGGAGAGAGGTGTTTAGAGGCCTAGACCAGGCCTCACAGGTTTGGAGGAAGGGCACCAGAACCGCTACTACCCTCACCTTTTCTCTGCCAGGCTGATTTCTTTCTTTCTTTCTTTTTCTTTTCTTTTTTCTTTTTCTTTTTTTCTTTTTTTGAGACAGAGTCTCGCTCTGTCGCCCAGGCTGGACAGTGCAGTGGCGCGATCTCCGCTCACTGCAGCCTCAGCTTCCCAGACTGAAGCGATTTTCGTGCTTCAACCTTCCGAGTAGCTGGGATTACAGGCATGCGCCACCACACCCGGCTAGTTTTCGTATTTTTTTTTTTTTAGTAGAGGCGGGGTTTCTCCATGTTGGCCAGGCTGGTCTCAAACTCCTGACCTCAAGTGATCCGCCCGCCTGGGCCTCCGAATGTGCTGGGATTACAGGCGTGAGCCACCATGCCCGGCCTTGCCAGGTTGATTTCTGTCTGTGGTTCTCATGGGCAAAGATGACTCTCCTATTTACTTTGCATATTTAGGCTCTCAACTTGTCAACTGTTGCCAAGTTAGGTATTTTTGATTGGGTGGAGAGTAAGGTAAAGGAAGAATAGAAATTCTTGGAACTTTCATAAGTGCCCGGAATCTCTAGGTGTCTGTGGTTTGACCGTCTTCTCAACACCTCCCCTTCCCCCCATTCAGTTGGTGCCAAGTCCTTGGCAGCATTACATTCTTCTTTCTATTCTTATCACTACCACTCTAGTTTTGGGTTCCATGACCTAGTTTTGGGCTCCATGGATTATTTTGAGGGCCTCCTGGCCACACCCTGGGCCCTTGTCCTCCACACCCTGTCTCCACCATTTACCCCATCCTGTAAGCAGCCTACATCTAATGTTGCTGGCCCCCTGCCTAAAAAGCCCTGGAAGGTTCCTCACCGCCTATGGAATGAAGTCCAAACTCGTCACTATGACTCCCTGTGCCCTCCCCCATGGTTTCCTTTCTTGGTTTTTCTCCTTCATCACTTCTTCACTCATGTTTCAGCCAGATGGGACTATGTGTTACACACTGAACATTTTTCCTTGCCTTCACACCAGCTTCAAAGACATATCCTGAGCCAGGCAGAGTCTAGACAAATGTACTTAACAGAAGTCTTTCCATAGAGCACGTTCCCATCTGAACTTCACTGGTCCTCCAGCAGCCCCTAGGATCTTTTCATCCCTAGTAGCCCAATCCATATTCTGTTCGTGTTCTCAGCTGATTATCAAGTATGCCTTAGGAAAGCATTAACTGATAATTGAAGTATTAACTGATAAGGATGTAACCTAAGAACTTGCCTCATGGTTTTTGCCTTTCAAAAATATATACTTTGGGCCAGGCATGGTGGCTTATGCTTGTAATCCCAGCACTTTGGGAGGCCAAGGCAAGGAGATCACCTGAGGTCAGGAGTTCAAGACCAGCCTGGCCAACGTGGTGAAACCCCATCTCTACTAAAAATACAAAAATTAGCCCGGCGTGGTGGCGGGCGCCTGTAATCCCAGCTACTCGGGAAGCCGAGGCAGGAGAATTGCTTGAACCCAGGAGGCAGAGGTTGCAGTGACCTGAGATTGCACCACTGCACTCCAGCCTGGGCAACAAGAAACTCTGTCTCCCAAAACAAAACAAAACAAAACAAAAAAACAAAATAAAAGGTTGGATGTGCACACTGGGTTGAAACTATAATAGTGAAATGATAGGTAGGGAACTTGTTCTGTTGGAGCGAGGACCCACCTCAAATAAAAATAACAGAGAAGGAAGTTGAAGCCCAGGTTCTCACCTTGTTGAAGGTAAGGGACATGACCAGAACATATGGTAAGTACCAGAACCAGGGCTCAAAAACAGGGCTTTCCATCGCCAATAACTTGATGTTGCCCACTACTAAGAAAAGCACCTTAGTACTTCCTGTACCTAGATTTGTCTCCTTCCACTTCAAGATCTATGTAAAATAATACTGTCTATCTCAAAAGATTGCTGTGTGAAATAAATGAGAGAGGACAAGCAAAGCATTTCACATCATGCTTGGCACATAGCCCTCAGTAATTGGTGACTTTGCTTTATAAGGCATATCTTAAGATTTTATTGCATGTGGGTGTTAACCATAAATATTTAAAGATTTTTATTTTTTATTTTTTTTGAGACAGAGTCTAGTCACCCAGGCTGGAGTGTAATGGCGCGATCCTGGCTCACTGCAACTGCCGCATCCCAGGTTCAAGTGATTCTCCTGCCTCGGCCTCCTGAGTAGCTGGGACTACAAGTGTGTGCCACCACACCAAGCTAAGTTTTGTATTTTTAGTAGAGACAGGGTTTTGCCAGGTTGACCAGGCTGGTCTCAAACTCCTGACATCAGGTGATCCACCTGCCTCGGCCTCCTGAAGTGCTGGGATTATAGGTGTGAGCCACTGCACCCAGCCTAAACATTTTTAAATAACAAGGTCTAGAGAAGTCACTTCATAACTCAGCTTTAAACTCTTCCACATGTCAAGTATTCTTGAAAATTAAGTTCTATGAAAAAATCATGGTGCCTTTGAAAGAGGGCAATTGTGCCCAAGGTCAGCTCATAAAAAGCTATAGAACAACTCCAACTTTAGTGTTTAATGGGTAAATTTAAGCTAGACACATAAACTACAAATAAGATTAGTTCTGTCATTAAAAAGCAAAGTCCTTAGGAAGAGAAATATTAAAATGAAGAAGAAAAACTTCTCCTGGTTGAGGAAAGGATCCTACTCTTCATTATTTCCTGCACAATGTTCCTAGTAGAGATGAATAAGTAAAAACAAAACTTAAGACTTAAGTAGATGGTAGATTCTAATGCTGCCTCCTGCAGCTCTAAGAAAATACCTTAGACTAGCTAATCTGTAAACAACAGAAGTGTATTGCTCTCAGTTCTGGAGGCTGGGAAGTCCAAGATCAAGGCATCTGCAGATTTGGTGTCTGGTGAGGGCTTGCTGCGTTTTGTATATAACATCTTCTTGTTTCATCCTCATATGGTGGAAGGGACAAACTCCCTCAAGCCTCTTTTATAAGGGCCCTCATCCCATTCATCATGGTGAAGCCTTCATGACCTAGTCACCTCCCAGATGCCCCGCCTCTTAATACCGCTACAATGGGAATTAGGAGTCAACATGACTTTTGGAGGAACTTAAGCATTCAGACCATAGCAAGCATCAAAAAGTTCCTTAATTATATCCAAGAGTTCTGCAAAGAACAACTACAAGTATAAAATTTCAAAAGTAGACTGTGTATTAAGTTTCAGAAATAACACTTTTGAGGGAAATATTTAATGCAAGGAGTAAGCTGTGCAAAGAGTAGGCATACATTCTGAGTCTCCCAAGGTTTTTGAGGCAGGAATATCCAGTAGCTTCATGGGCACCTGGCCCAGCTACTCAGTTGAGCTGGAGCAACCCACCCACTATCTGCCTAATATTTTCTCTTCCTAAGAGAGAGAGAGAGTCTAACTAAGAGAGTCTCTTTGTAACTAACTATTCAGAAGCTCTCCTATTGAGCATAGAGTTTTATGCCAAGTGACTTCAGAAGCAGATGGCCTCCCTCCGATACAACTTAAACTTGGTCATTTTTGCCTTGGTCATGGGACCTTGCCGTGACTAATGGGTTCCTGTTCTCATCATTGAGGCCAGTGTGGTGGTGCCTTCATCCACGCATACAGCATGAACAATGGCAGTTTGTTTGCAAAAAAAATCTCTACGAATAGCTTTCCTGAGAAGGGGACTGTGGACATGTGAGTCCTTTAGGGCTCCATGGGTTCTCCTCCAGCATGCCGTTGTGCAGGGGCTCCACCTGATTCATTTTCGAAACTGGCTAATGACTTACTGAGTATACCAGGGGCCGCTGTGACATTCTGCATTCATCCTGTAGCTATATTTGGCCAGACTGTGGGTATACAATGTGACAATCTCTCAGTGTCACTCATTAAAAGTCATCCTTTATTGATGTCATTAGATGGTTAGAGAGCTTGGTAGGCTTTAAAAATGAGCCTTCTGGATTATGTATATACAGTTGGCCCTTAAACAGCATGAATTTGAACTGCCCAGGTCTACTTATACATGGGTTTTCTTCCACCTCTGCACCTCCTGAGACAGCAAGACCCACTCCTCATTCTCCTCCTCCTCCTCCTCAGCCTACTCAGCATAAAGACAATGAGGGTGAACGCTTTTATGATGATCCACTTCCACTTCATGAATAGTAAATATATTTTCTCTTCCTTATAATTTTTTTTTTTGACAGGGTCTTGCTCTGTCACCCAGGCTGGAGTGCAGTGGTGCGATCTCAGCTCACTGCAACCTCCACCTCCCAGGCTCAAGTCATCCTCCCACCTCAGCCTCCCAAGTAGCTGGGAACACATGCACATCACCATACCTGCCTAATTTTTTTTTTTTTTTTAGAGATGGTGTCTCCCTATATTGCCCAGGCTTGTCTGAAAATCCTCAGCTCAAGCGATCCTCTCGCCTAGGCCTCCCATAATGCTGGGATTACAGGTATGAGCCTCCCGCACCCAGCCCAGTAATAGCCATTCTAAATAGGGAGAGATAATATTTCATTGCGGTTTTGATTTGCATTTCTTTGATAATAGTGATGTTGAGGATTTTTTATATACCTATTGGCCATTTTTATGTCTTTTCTTCAGAGATGGCTATTCAGCTCATTTGCCCATTTTTAAGTTGGAGATATATCTCCAACCTAAATGTGTGTGTATATATATCCAACTTAAATGTCTCTCTCTCTATATATATATGGCTGTTGTTTGAATTCCTAGTATAGTCTGAATATTAATTCCTCATCAGATGAATAGTTTGCAGGTATTGTCTCTCATTCTTCAGGTTGTATCTTCAACCTGCTGATTGCTTCCTTTGCCTGCACAGAACTTTTTTAGTTTGATATAATCCCATTTGTCTATTCGTATTTTTGTTGCCTGTGCTTTTGAGGCATATTCATAAAATCTTTGTCAAGACCAATGGCCTCAAGTGTTTCCTCTATGTTTTCTTCTAGTAGTTTCACAATTTCAGGTCTGAGACTTAAGTCTTTAATCCATCTTGAGTTTATTTTTGTATATGGTGAGAGATAGGGCTCTAGTTTAATTCTTCTGCATATAAGTAACCAGCTTTTCTAGCACCATTTATTGAAGAGACTGTCTTTTCCACAATGTATATTCTTGGTACATTTGGTGAAAATCAGTTGGCTGTAAATATGTAGATTTAGTTCTGGGTTTTCTGTTCCATTCCGTTGGTTTCTGTGTCTCTTATGCCGGTACCATGCTGCTTTGGTTACTGTAGCCTTGAAGTATATTTTGAAGTCTGGTGGTATGATGCCTCCAGCTTTGTTCTTTTTGCACAGGATTGCTTTGGCTGTTGGGGTCTTTTGTAGTTCTGTATGAATTTTAGTATTGTTTTTTCTATTTCTGTGAAGAATGTCATTGGTGTTTTGATAGCAATTACATTGATTCTATAGATCACTTTTGGTAATATAGTCATTTTCACAATATTAACTCTTCTAGTCTATAAACATGGGATGTCCTGTGAGATGTCCAAAGACATCCCATGTTCACAGACTGGAAGAATTAGTACCCACAAACACACACAAAGTATGTACATATTCCGATGGAGGTTATTGAAGACCCGGGATTTGGTTCTTGGTTTTGTAGGATCAGAAAATTCACTTTATTTAATTCAGAACTGACCTCTTTAGAAATTGATTCTATTTTTTTTTTTTTTTTTTGAGACGGAGTCTGGCTCTGTCGCCCAGGTTGGAGTGCGGTGGCCGGATCTCAGCTCACTGCAAGCTCCGCCTCCCAGGTTCACGCCATTCTCCTGCCTCCGCCTCCCAAGTAGCTGGGACTACAGGCGCCCGCCTCGTCACCCGGCTAGTTTTTTGTATTCTTTAGTAGAGACGGGGTTTCACCGTATTAGCCAGGATGGTCTCGATCTCCTGACCTTGTGATCCGCCCGTCTCGGCCTCCCAAAGTGCTGGGATTACAGGCTTGAGCCACCGCGCCCGGCCTAGAAATTGATTCTTAATAACCCCACTCAGAAGAGACCATTTGTTATCCACCTGACCAAGTTATTATTTTATCTCAGAGAATAAAATTGGCAGGCTGAAACTGGTCATGTGCTTGAGGTACTTCCTCCTGGTGGAAAGGCATTCCTAGGGGATCAAATTAAAGATCTGACGGTTTGATGAATATTAAATTACATTAAAGGGAATTGAATGTCCTTTTTTTTTTTTTTTTCTTTGAAACAGACTCTTGCTCTTTAGCCCAGGCTGGAGTGCAATGGCGCGATCTCGGCTCACTGCAACCTCCACCCCCAGGTTCAAGCAATTCTCCTGCCTCAGCTTCCCCAGTAGCTGGGATTACAGTGCCTGCCACCACGCCCAGCTAATTTTTGTATTTTTAGTAGAGATGGGGTTTCACCATGTTGGCCAGGCTGGTCTCGAGCCCCTGACCTCAGGTGATCTCCCCACCTCAGCCGCCCAAAGTGCTAGGATTACAGGCGTCAGGCACTGCGCTCGGCCTGTTCTTAAGGGATATATCTAGCAGGTTGAAGAGGCCTTAAGGAATGATCTTCCTCCCTTCCAAGGACATGTCAGTCTGAATGACTGATTTGGATTATTTACCTCAAAGTTTTTGGAGACTTTTACCATATCTTTCTTTCAGGTAACTGCCATTTTGCTGAACTTCAAGGGACCATTTCTCTTATGCCATTGACAGCATAGTTTGGAGTTGAGAAGACCTGGGTGAAAATCCTAGCAGTGGGATTTGCTGTATCATAGCGAACAATTCTCAGCATCCTTTGAATTTCGAGATCCCCGTAGTTAAAAATGGAAATAATCAGAGCCTTCTCAATGGATTGTTGTGAGGATCAATGAAATAGTGTATATAAAGTTTCTGGCATTGTGCCTGACACAGTAGCTGCTCAACAATGGTAGCTATCGTTATTGCTTACATCATGTACATAGATTTCATTCTTCTTGCTGAGATGAGACACCCTGAAGTACATCACCCATGCATTTATAAAGCATCTCTAAACGCTGTTACTTTGGCCGAGCACAGTGGCTCACACCTGTAATTCCAGCACTTTGGGAGGCCGAGGCGGGCAGATCATTTGAGTTCAGGAGTTCAAGACCAGCCTGGCCAACGTGGTGAAACCCTGTTTCTACTAAAAATACAAAAATTAGCTGGGCATGGTGGTGGGTGCCTATAATCTCAGCTGCTAGGGAGGCTGAGGCAGGGAGAATTGCTTGAATTTGGGAGGTGGGGGTTGCAGTGAGATTGTACCATTGCACTCCAGCCTGGGCGACAGAGTGAGACTCTGTCTCAAAAAATAATAATAATAAAAAATAAATAAAAGCTGTTACTTCTTTAAAATGCTAGTGGTTAATTTTATATTGATTATTTTTTATGCTGAATTTCAGAAAGCGACATTTTATGATCTCATCTCTGATTTTTGCTAGAGATCATCTAATTTTATGACACTGAGAGTGTATCCAGTTTAGGGCTTGCAGTCACCCATGAACTGTGTGAAATTCAGTAATGTCTGTTGGGCTTTCACAGGGCAGATATTTGAGATCCAATTCTTTTGTAGAATAAAGTAGACGCCATTAGAGACTGGCAAACTCCCTACAATTAATTATAATTTTTTAAAAAAGCATGTCCTCTGGGAGATCCCTTAAAATTTTCCTCACTTGTAATTGTAGCTGATCTATTGTGCTGTTTTACAAAGAGGGGGCACACTCATTAAAGTTTTTGGATCTTATAGTACTGAAATATTTCTCAGAAGTTCACATGGGCTTTGATTTATTTATCCGTTTTGGAAGCTTCAGACTTTTCAAACCCTTCATTTTGGCCATTGATGCATCTGATACAAGATTGGATGTGATCATAGGAACTTTGAGAACATAAAACATACTGCTTTTTTGAATTTCTGAAAAATTCTTACCAAAAGGAAGAATTTGACTTCTGTCCAGAAGGAGTATCTGATTTGTTTGGACTTTGGATAAACTCGAGCTATACATATTTGGCCAAGAGTTTGATTTGTGGACTGATCATCAAGCCGTGAGCAAGACTCAGGCTTCAGAAAGCGATGTCAGTGTCAAGAATCCCCACATGAGCCTTAAATATGCTTCTGGACAGATAAACGCTCAAGCCAAAAAAAAAAAAAAAAAAAAAAAATCCATCTCGTCAAGAGGGCAGAGGAACGTAAGCACTGAGCAACTTCTGAACCTTCAGAAAGTGGACGCTACTCCACGACATTTTGTTTTTGTTTTTGTTTGGTTTTTTTTTAGACAGTCTTGCTCTGTTGCCCAGACTGGAGTGCAATGGTGAGATCTCAGCTCACTGCAACCTCTGCCTCCCGGGTTCAAGCAATGTTTCTGCCTCAGCCTCCCAAGTAGCTGGGATTACAGGCATGCGCCACTATGCCCAGCTAATTTTGTACTTTTTTTTTTTTTTTGAGACGGAGTCTCCCTCTGTCGCCCAGGCTGGAGTGCAGTGGCACAATCTCCAGCTCACTGCAACCTCCGCCTCCTGGGTTCAAGCAATTCTTCTGCCCCTCCAGGTTTTTTAAGCAATTCTCTGCCTCAGCCTCCAGAGTAGCTGGGATTACAGGTGCATGCCACCAAGCCCGGCTACTTTTTTTGTATTTTTAGTATAGATGGGGTTTCACCATCTTGGCCAGGCTGGTCTTGAACTCCTGACCTCGTGATCCACCCGCCTCGGCCTCCCAAAGTGCTGGGATTACAGGCATGAGCCACCACGCGTGGCCTAATTTTGTACTTTTGGTAGAGAAAAGGGGACCCCCATACACTGTTGGTGGGAATGTAAATAGTGTAACTACTATGGAGAACAGTTTGGAGGTTCCTCAAAAACCTAAAAATAGGACATATGGTCCAGCAATCCCAGTGCTGGGTATATATCCAAAAGAAAGGAAATCAGTATATTGAAGAGATCTGTGCACTCCCATGTTTATTGCACCGCTGTTCGCAATAGCTAGGATGTTTTTTTTTTGTTTTATTTTGAGACAGAGCCTCTGTCACCCAGGCTGGAGTGCAGTGGCACAATCTCTGCTCACTGCAACCTCCGCCTCCTGGGTTCAAGCAATTCTCATGCCCTAGCCTCCTGAGTAGCTGGGACTACAGGCACGCACCACCACAGTTGACTAATTTTCGTATTTTTAGTAGACACGGGGTTTCACCATGTTGGCTAGGCTGGTCTCGAACTCCTGGCCTCTAGGGATCCACCTGCCTCGGTCTCCCAAAGTGTTGGGATTACAGGTGTGAGCCGCTGTGCTGGGTCTCTGACAATAGCTAAGATTTGGAAGCAACCTAAGTGTCTATCAGTAGATGAATAAATAAAGAAAACGTGGTACATAAACACAATGGAGTGCTATTCGGCCATAAAAAAGAATAAGATTCTGTCATTTTCAGGACCTTGGATGGAACTGGAGATCATGTTAAGTGAAATAAGCCAGGCACAGAAACATTGCATGTTCTCACGTATTTGTGGGATCTAAAAATCAAAACAATTAAACTCATGGACATTAAGTGCAGAAGGGTGATTACCAGAGGCTGGGAAGGATAGTGGGGAGGGGGAGGAAGGAAGGAGGATCACGTCAATGGGTACAAAAAATAGAGTAAGACTTACCGTCTGATAGCACAACAAGGTAACTATAGTCAATAATAACTTAACTGTACATTTAAAAATAACTAAAAGAGGGCCGGGCGCGGTGGCTCACGCCTGTAATCCCAACACTTTGGGAGGCCAAGGCAGGCGGATCAAGAGGTCAGGAGATCAAGATCATGCTGGCTAACACGGTGAAAACCCGTCTCTACTAAAAATACAAAAAATTAGCTGGGCATGGTGCTGGGAGGCTGTAGTCCCAGCTCTTCAGGAGGCTGAGGCAGGAGAATGGCATGAACCTAGGAGGCGGAGCTTGCAGTGAGCAGAGATGGCACCGCCGCACTCCAGCCTGGGCGACAGAGCGAGACTCCGTCTCAAAAATACATACATACATACATACATACATACATACATACATACATACATAAAAATAACTAAAAGAATATAACTAGATTGTAGCACAAGGGATAAATGCTCAAGGGGCTGGATACGCCGTTCTCCATGATGTGATTGTTATGCATTGCATGCCTGTGTCAAAACATTTCATGTATCCCATAAATATATACACCTACTATGTACCCACAAAAATTAAAAATTAAAAAAATTAAAAAATAAATGTACACTGACTGACAAGTACTAATGAGTGCCAGGACACTAATAGGGTGCCGCAGCAGAGAATGCTGGGAGCGGCAGGGAGACCCTGTTTACACAGGTGGTCAAAGATGACCTCTCTGTGTGAAAGCTGAAGGATAAAGAGGAGCCAGGCTCCGAGGGTGGAGAAAACAGGACTGAGATGATTGTAAGGTGAGAGAAAGCTCAGGGATTCAAGAAAGCTTGAGGTGTGGCTGGAAGACTGTTGTGAAGGAGGAAGACTGGTGAGGTTGTAAGAGTTGGAGTTGGGTTTTATTCTAAGTACAACTGGGAAGCCATGGAATGGCTTTCAAGTGTATGTGCGTTCCTCTGTGTGTATGTGTGTGTATGTCTGGAGCATATTGTAGAGACCCATGAGGAGGTTCCCCACTAGAATTGGTAGTTATGACCTCGTGATCCCTACTCCAGCCTTTGATGAAACGGCAAAATGTCACTCAAGCATGAGCTTGTCCATTAGCATAAGACATGATCAAAGATGAATTATCAAAGAAATTTTCCCAGTTCCGGGACACACACATGACCAGATGTTCCATGGTGAGCAGCATATCCTGATTTTTTTTTTTTTTTCTGACACTGATTTTCGTTCTTGTTGTCCAGGCTGGAGTGCAATGGGCCCAATCTGGCTCACTGCCACCTCTGCCTCCCAGGTTCAAGTCTCCCTGCCTCAGTCTTCCAAGTAGCTGAGATTACAGGTGCATGCCAACATGCCCAGATAATTTTTGTATTTTTAGTAGAGACAGGGTTTCATCATATTAGTCAGGCTGCTGGCCTCATGTGATCTGCCTGCCTCGGCCTCCCAAAGTGCTGGGATTACAGGCGTGAGCCACTGTGCCCGGCCGCATATCCTAATTTTTAATTTCCAGCCTCTTGTTCCAATATAGTCCTCATAATGGCCCTTACTGATGTACCTTTGTTGCATCCTGGGTCTGACTCCTTTTACTCCCCTCTCTTTTCTTTCTCTTTTGATCTCTACCTCTCCTTCCTCTTCTCTCCTTTCCCCTCCCCTCTCCATACTTCTTCTCCTTTTCTTCTCTCTGCCTTTCTCATTAGGAGTCAAAGTTCCTTGCCAAACCACAGCGCTTAGGTTTCTATTTTCCCGAACAGATTTCTTGGCTGGTTTTACAGACTTGCATTGGTTCTCTCTTATGCTTCTATGTAGTCTCTTCTCTGTTTCCAGTCACTGCTCTTAGACACCCTCCTCCCCTCCCTCAACAAGCCTAACCCCTGGGTTACAAAGTTTGAAAAATGTCAGCAGGAAAAAGGGCTCTTCCTCTAGCCCTGTAAAAAAGAAGACGTGAAGGAGTTAACCTCCAGTGACATCAGTCTCCGGCCATCAGTACAGTGAGGCAGTTCTTGAAAACCAGACAGAACAGAAGGTATCACTGTGCAACATCCCTTCTGTGGCTCACGGCGCCCTCTGAGTCAGAATAATGAGAGAACATTCTTAAAACATGACCTAACCACGCTCTGTCCTCAAACAAATTCCTGGATGTGTGTGGAGTAAGCTCTCCCAGCAAGCCTGAGCACAGACGTGTGGGGCGGGCTTGTTAGCACTCTTCTGAGTTGCTGCCTTTGCAAAGCCACCTTCCCAGCCAGTTCATTTGTATTAAAGTAAACTTTTAAAAATAGCCAGTTGGTCTGTCCGGCAATGTGCTCTGGGCCTCCCGTGGCTGTACTTCCATAGTTTTATATTGTGGCAACTGGGTCTCTGTCTTGAGGGTATTTGGGGGCCTTTGACTTCATACTGTAGCAGGAAGAAGTTATGCAAAAATTCTTGTCAGACATAGAAAAAAGGAAACAGGATATCGTTCATTTCCAGAAAGGAGCGGAGTCACAATTGTGATTGTAGAGTGTCCTTTATTTCACCCACACCTGAAGTTGTTTGTGTGTGTTTGTGTGTGTGTGTGTTTAATACAGGCGGCTTATCTGAGTGATTTTAAGAAATTAATTTAATTGAAAAAATGATTAAATTACAAAGAGAGGAAAAAGCATTTGGTTGGCATCACATGGGGTCAGAGGCCACTGCTAATGCAATATTTCATCAATTGCCTCATTGCTATTCTTTCAGTGATGTGATTTAGTTTCTCAAATAGCTCTTACCATGGCAGGCTTGCCTTGGATACATTGTACAGAGGCCTTATAATCATTACAATGTATTTACTTAGAAATTTTAAAAGCAATTAAGCCCTTTTAGATATATTTGTGTATGTGTGTGCGTGCGTGTGTGTGTGTGTGTGTGTACATGTCCACAGAGGAATTTTATAAATGTCCGGACAAGGGTTCTAAGTGAACACTAGGACAAGTGTTGAATTTATCCACTGTAGTGCCCTTCATGCATTTCAAAGAGCTCCATGCAGACTCATGTTAAGCTTTTTTCATGCCCTTTGAATATACCACTATCTCCCTTTAATACACTGAAGAAACAAGAGGACAAAGAGTCTCCCTGTGTTCCTTATCCAAGGCCACACAACTGTTGCTGGAGCCTTGAGCTTTCTGAGTGCCAGGCACTTACTTGCAGTGTATCCCGAACGCTGGGGTGTGGTGGAGGTTTAGTTTGTTAAAAAGCGTGATAGCCCTATGATTGTGGGAAAAAATTTTGACACACTTTGCTTTTTGTTTTAATGTAGATCAAGTCATTAGAATGGTCTTTCTCTTAGAAAGCTACTGAGGTTGGGTTAAACAGTAACGGGTGCTCAGGAAAGGGTAGAGCAACATTTTGGCAGCGTATGAACGGGTATGTGTGCATATGGGTGGTAATAACGCATGCCCTGACCTGTCCTATGCCTCTTCCCCTTCACCTTTGTTTCAAAATGTTGTGTCCAGCATTTAAAAATGCAGGCACAGTTTGATGCAGGTGTTCGCAACCTCCTTCACCCCAAATGTCATGGTGGCGGGTGATGATAGGCTCTCTTAGCATCCCCCCTCCCCGTGCTGCATGAGATGGGAAGGCAAAATCATGTATTGATTCATCAAATGCTTATCAAGCACCAAAATGCTAAGTACTCTTCGAGGTTCTGTGGATTCACAGAGGAGTAATATTCAGTCTTTGTGCTTGCGGGGAGGAAGGAAAGTAAAGGCCATAGAGTAGGCTCTGCAATAGAGGTAGGTGTGGGCCTGGGTTGGGGCGATGCGCAGGGGAGATAAAGGAGAGGAATAGGAAGGTTCTCACAGTGAGGGATGGTGAAGGGCCTCCAAGAATTACTGGAGGCCCCGTTCAGTGGTGCATGCTGGGTGTCAGTTCCCTCCCAGAGGGAGCATTTCTCAGCAGCACCAAACACTGGCTAGACCTTAAGCTAGATGACGTTTGTTGTCAACTCTCCCAGTCTTCCTGTCTGTGCCCTTTCCCTCTCTGTCTGGAAGGAGGCTGCCAACAGCCTTTTCAAAATCTGCTTAGGGCAGCTACGCATAATCGATATTTATTGAATCAAATTGATCTGAAAAGTATTCACACTATAGTATAAATGGCTCATACAGGGTACACCTGGGCACATGTGCCTGGAAGCCTCAAGCTAAAAGAGCTTTCGCCAGCTCACCAGGAGAGCTTCGTAGCATGTTGCACACTCCTGCACCCCCAGTGCACATTTTCTGGATGGTTGCCCACTTTTTCTGTTCTTTAAGCTGGCTCTACTTCCAAGCACCCAGCCTTACATATTTTCCCTTCCTTGCCCACTATTGTGGCTATATGATAAGGCAGGATGAGGGCTGATAACTGCTAGTCTCAGACCTTTTGGCTGGAAATGCCACAAGACTACAACAACTGCTTTGAAGCCTGGGAGAGACCAGTGATGAAAAACAAAGTTGTGGCCGGGCGCAGTGGCTCACGCCTGTCATCCCAGCACTTAGGGAGGCCAAGGCAGATGGATCACTTGAGGTCAGGAGTTCAAGACCAGCCTGGCCAACATGGTGAAATCTTGTCTCTACTAAAAATACATTAGCTAGGAATGGTGGCACATGCCTGTAATCCCAGCTACTTGGGAGGCTGAGGCGGGACAATCACTTGAGCCCAGGAGTTTACAGCAAGCTGAGATTGTGACACGCATTCCAGCCTGGGTGACAGAGCAAGACGCCATCTCAAAAAAAGAAAAAAAAAAAAAAAAGCAAAAGTAAAACAAAATGGCAGTGAACGGGACTGGACATTTAAA
Source organism: Rhinopithecus roxellana (assembly GCF_007565055.1). Classification (NCBI taxonomy): domain Eukaryota; kingdom Metazoa; phylum Chordata; class Mammalia; order Primates; family Cercopithecidae; genus Rhinopithecus; species Rhinopithecus roxellana. The sequence goes on from NC_044567.1 coordinate 76,142,937, forward strand.
TGTCTCTTTTAAATGCTGTCACTATTTTGGTTCATGGTGTACCACTTGTATGTTTCCTGCATGAGGGCAGAACTGGTTTGGCACATACATTGAAATTCTACCTCTAATGTGAGATAGAAAGAAGGGGGAAATGACCAGGAACTTCCACCTTCTTCCCAGTTGTAGCATTCCACTAGGATTCTCCCATGGGCCATATTTCAGTGTAGAAAAATGTCATATTTACAGAAAGTCCCGCGTTTGTATCCCCAACCATCAAGGTTGTTTAGTTACAGTCAGTGCCCTGTGCAGTAAAGACTGGCAATTGGATGTTTTTCAAACCCTCAACTTAGTTCATTATGAGAAGCTGTCTAAAAAAAACCCAAAAACAAAATGGCAACAACAACAAAAGCTACAGTCTTCAATTAAAGGTTCAGAGGCCAGGCACAGTGGCTCACGCCTGTAACCCCAGCACTTTGGGAGGCTGAGGCGGGCAGATCACTTGAGGTCAGGAGTTCGAGGCCAGCCTGGCCAACATGACGAAACCCTGTATCTACCAAAAACACAAAAATTAGCTGGGCATGGGGTGGTGCTTGCCTGTAATTCCAGCTACTTGGAAGGCATGAGAATCACTTGAATCACCCAGGAAAGAGGGGTTGAAGTGAGCCGAGATTGTGCCACTGTACTCCAGTCTGGGTGACAGAGCGAGATTCTGTCTCAAAAAAAAAAAAAAAGAGGTTCAGAAAGTGGACACCTTTTAGCACTATGTAACGGAAATATGAGTCACATAAGTAATTTCTAATTTCCTAGGAATTATAGTTAGAAAAGTAAAAAGAAATGGGTGAAATTCATTTTGATAACATTTTACTAAACCCACTAAATTAAAACATTGTCGTTTCAACATGTAATGAATATTTTTTAGTTTTAGAGTCAGAGCCTCACTCTGTTGCCCAGGCTAGAGTACAGTGATGCAATCACGGCTCACTCAACCTTGAACTCCTGGGCTCAAGCCATCCTCCCACCTTAGCCTTCTGAATAGTTGGGACTACAGGCTTGTGCACCACCACACCTAGTGATTTATTTTTATTTTTATTTCTTGTAGAGGTGGGGTCTCGCTAGATTACCCAGGCTGGTCTCGGACTCCTAGGATCAAGCAGTTCTCCTGCCTCAGCCTCTGGACTACAGGTGTGTGCCACCTCGTCCAGCTAATTAAAACATTTTTTTAATAATGGAGACAGAGTCTCGCTCTGTTCCCCAGGTTGGAGTGCAGTGGCACGATCTTGGCTCACTGCAACCTCTGCCTCCTGGGTTCAAGCAATTCTCCTACCTCAGCCTCCTGAATAGCTGGGATGACAGGCCCCCGCCACCACGCCTGGCTGATTTTTTGTATTTTAGTAGAGACAGGGTTTCACCATGTTGCCCAGGCCGGTCTCAACCTCCTGAGCTCAGGCAATCTGCCTGTCCTGGCCTCCCAAAGTGCCAGGATTACAGGCATCACCGCGCCTGGCTAAATTTTTTTTTTTTTTTTTTTGAAGACAGACTCTTGCCACCCAGGCTGGAGTGCAGTGGCCTGATCTCAGCTCACTGCAACCTCTGCCTCCCAGGCTCAAGCAATTCTCCTGCCTCAGCCTCCCAGGTAGTTGGGATTACAGGTGTGTGCCACCATGCCCAGCTAATTTTTGTATTTTTAGTAGAGATGGTTCCAGCTGCTTGGGAGGCTGAGACAGGAGGATGACTTGAGCCTGAGAGGGCGAGGCTACGGTGAGCTCTGATTGCACCACTACACTCCAGCCTGGATGGCAGAGTGAGATGCTGACTCAAAAATTAAAAAGAAAAAGAAAATGAAAAACAATGACCACACCTCCATTTGTGTGTGTGTGTGTGTGTGTGTGTGTGTGTGTGTATGTGTGTGTGAAATGAATGTTCTTTGCTGGCAATCTGACATACAGGAGAAATTAACAGAGTTAATGGCTATTCTGGCATCTGCTCCCAAGCCACTGAGACCACAGAATTGGAGGATGGGAAGAGACCTTGGAGATCTTGTTAACTTGTGTCCTGGACCCTCATTGCAAGGAATCAGATTCAATTGGCCTGGGGAGGGGTCTCGGCATCAACAGTTTTAGAAGTCTCCTAGTGATTCTAATGTACGGGCTGGGCTCTAAATGCAGAGACACCCGCTTCATTTTATAGGTGAAGAGACAGGGGCTAACTGAGGTCAGTGACTCATCTTACAGCTTGTTAGAGGCAGAGTGAGGCCCCGAATCCAGATATTCTTCTCTACTCACAGCTCACACAGAGGACATTTCTATAATACCTTCATCATGGGTCATTCTCTTGCTTAACCCCAGAGTTACTCTCATTTTGAATTGAGACACATTCCTCCACTTAACCTAGATTAGACACAAACTTCAGCAAACTTCTCTGAACCCTTACTTGCCAAGAAAATCTTCAGATCAGTGAAAACATTGAAGTGATTCTGGTCTGGGACCATGGCTGTAAACGCCTCCCATTTTAGACCTAATTGGGACCTGACACCCTATACTGAATATAGAGTTTAACTGGAGGGTAGAGGGAGGGGCCCCAAAGAATCTAACACTTGAGTCTGATGAGTCTCATCGATGCACAGCCTAAGCCAGAGTGACCCATTAACAGGGTCTCACACTCAGATATATCTGAGTGCCGAGCAGGTAATGCATGTGGGTAAGGTGGGTTGGGTGGGGACTCTGGCCCTAGCTCCTCCTAGCCGTGGGAGGATGATGCAATGCAAGTCCAGTCCTTCCAGTTTCTCAAAGAAGTCGCAAATTCGGGTTTTTGTTTGTTTTGGTTTTTGTGAAAAACCCTGTTGTGTGAATGTTGGCAACTAATTTGATTTTTAGCAAAACACTGTAAGAGTCAAATAAAACCCACTTGTGAGCTATATTCTGCTTGTGAGCCTTCAGAGTACGTCTTTTAGATAAGTCCAAGACTTTTTTTTTTTTCAGACGATCTCGCTCTGTTGCCCAGGCTGAAGGGCCGTGGCACACAGATCACTGTAGCCTTGACCTACTGGGCTCAAGCCATCCTCCCATTTCAGCCTCCTGAGTAGCTGGGATTACAGACATATACCACCATGCCTGGGTAATATGACTTCATCATATTCAATATTGAGTTTTACTGGTTTCTAAAATGTTGGCCTAATACCATCATGGAGGTTGAGCATCCCTAATCCAAAAATTCAAAATCCGAAACCTTTTTTTTTTCTTTCGAGATGCAGTCTGGCTCTGTCGCCCAGGCTGGAGTGCAGTGGTGCAATCTCGGCTCACTACAAGCTCCGCCTACCGGGTTCACACCATTCTCCTGCCTCAGCCTCCCGAGTAACTGGGACCACAGGCACCTGCCACCACGCCTGGCTAATTTTTTGTATTTTTAGTAGAGATGGGTTTCACCGTGTTAGCCAGGATAGTCTCGATAACCTGACCTCATGATCCGCCAGCCTCGGCCTCCCAAAGTGCTGGGATTACAGGCGTGAGCCACCATGCCCAGCCCGAAATCTGAAACTTCTTGAGTGCCAACATGACACACACTTGACCTCATATGATGGGTTCAGTCAAAACGTTGTTCCATGAACAGAATCATTAAAAATATTGAATAAAATTACCTTCAGGGTATGTGAATAAGGTGTATATGAAACAGAAATGAATTTCCTGTTGAGACTTAATTCCATCCTCAAGATAGCTCATTATGTATACGGAAATATTCCCAAATCTGAAAAAAATCTGAAATTCGAAACACTTCTGATCCCAAGCATTTCAGATAAGGGATACTCAACCTGTCCTTACCTTGCCTTAGACCTTGTGAAACTGATGACAGTGAACATCGGTGCCAGAAGGAAAAGTAATACAGAAGTCCCACCTTGTTCCCCTTTCAAATGTTACTCATTTGCTCGCTTTCTGCTTTATTATTTTTTTGGGGTGTGGCACTTGTGATGGATTTTTTTTTTTTTTTTTTTGAGACAGGGTCTCACTCTGTCACCCAGGCTGGAGTACAATGGCACGATCATGGCTCTCTGCAGCCTTGACTTCCCCAGTCGAGCTCAGGTGATCCTCCCACCTCAGCTCCGGAGTAGCTGAGACTGCAGGCATGCACCACCACACCCGGCTAATTTTTGTATTTTTTTTTTTTTAAGACAGGGTCTCACCAGGCTGCCAAGGCTGGTTTCGAACTCCTGGGCTCCAGTGATTCACCCCTCGGCTTCCCAAAGTATAGGCACGATTCCATGATGTCCAACCATAAATTTTCATAATGAAGTTGAAATTAAAGATTATTACAGTTCGTAAGATCCATGTAATTTATGTCAAAGTTCTTCTTGAAGATGCAAGTCAGGCTTACTAGCATGACCATGGGATAGATACTAGTTCTGCTATACACAACTATGTAAGGAAAAATGTTTTCATTCACTGCAAAATGAGACAGGTGTTTACGTTGTAGCACTGGGGCAACCTCTTAGCCAATGAAATGATATTGCAAATAAAAAGCAAAATTACTCTTACCCACATTCTTCATTTTAAGAAAACACCCTTGGATAAGCACATAGAGTGAGAGTCCTTGATTTGAACTAATCTAAGGTATTAATAATAACAGATGAATGCCTTAGTGATTTAAGATAATGATTTAAAAGTTGATGCTAATTTACCCTTTAATGGGAAGTAGTTATAAAGCAAACATAAATGTAAGTTATTTGTGAAGCATATAAGAGATTAACAGAAAATATGCATGACATTTGTATTTTAGTTATTCTCCCTACACATAACCTTGATTTTTGCCACAGTTCCTTTTTTCACACGTAAAAAACTTAATTAGAATGTGTGCTTGTGAGAATCAGTTTCAGGTATATTTCTGTGAGAAGCTCCACTGTCCCTAAATAACCAGAGGTAGGTAACAGTTTCTGACAAAAGCTTGAGGGAACAGGATTAAATAAGAATTACAGCGATTAAATTTTATCTAAAACCTTCAAGTCTCTGGAAAGCTGCTTGGTTTCTATTTTGAGCCATGCTGCCCACATATCTTAACGACAGAATTTATGCATAATTTTGCTCTTCCTGTTTTTATCTCTGTTTGGGTGTATTTATTACTTCATATGTGATGATGCAAGGCTCATTGAAAGGTCCATTTATATCCTGGTATCTGCATGGGGATCTAGCTGCTTTTCTCTTGCTGTTTCTAGAACTCTCACTGTAACATTCAGATTTGCTGGCACCAAGCCTTTTCCAGCACATATACATTCCGCTCCTTCGGTGACTTTATTTATGGGAGTCTACGTGATTTACTCAAGACTAATAAAGACCGTGTAGAAGGATGGGTCGTGGATTTATCCATCCATGGAATTTTAGCGCATTCAGAGGGAGGTTTATCTTACGTTCTTCCCCCACCACCCTCCAGTGTAATTAAAACAACAAAAAAGGCGTTAGTCCAAATGAGTGACAGTTGGCAGATCTGCGTTATTCAACTGGAGAGACTCCCTAGTTTCTGATGCTTGGAGATGGACGAGTAATTACCTCCTGTCTGTGACTATTTTCTACCAGGCTAAGCCCAATGTTTGTTGTAAACTATCTGCCATTAAAAGCTGTAATAGCAAGCCTTATGTTCCCGCACCATAAATTTGACTTGCACTGTTTTTTTATTTACCTTCATGTTTTATTATATTCTTTGGAATGCTTCATTTTAAAGGAAGATAATGGGAGAATGAAAATTGAAAACAAATTCCAAATTCACGCTTGAATAAAGATATGTTAGCATACATATTTTTTGCATATACCCAGACCACTGATGGCCACTTTCTGAATATTGGCAGCTTTTGTGTAACTATTAGAGGTAGTTGCTATAAGTGTATCACTTGTTGAATGGTCCAGAAAATAGCCTAAAAATTAAAGTTTATGCAGATCACATGGGCTGAGGGCAGTGATTCTCAAACTTTTGCATCTCATGAACACCCTTATTCGAAGACCCCAAAGAGCTTTTGTTCATATGATTATATTTATCATTACTTACTGCATAAGAAATTAGAACTGAGACATTTAAAAATGCTTATTTGTTCAGTTAAAAATAACAGTAGGGCCACACACGGTGGTGGCTCGTGCCTGTAATCCCAGCAGTTTAGGAGGCCGAGGTGGGAGGATCACTTGAGCCTAGGAATTTGAGATCAGCCTGGGCAACATGGCAAAATCCCATGTCATGTCTACAAAAAATTTTTAAAAATTAGCCGGGTGTCGGCCGGGCACAGTGGCTGACACCTATAATCCCAGCACTTTGGGAGGCCAAGGCTGGCAGATCATGAGGTCAGGAGATCAAAACCATCCTAGCTAACACGGTGAAAACCCGTTTCTACAAAAAAATACAAAAAATTAGCTGGGGGAGGTAGCCGGTGCCTGTAGTCCCAGCTACTCGGGAGGCTGAGGCAGGAGAATAGTGTGAACCCAGGAGGCAGAGCTTGCAGTGAGCAAAGATTGCACCACTGCACTCCAGCCTGGGCGACAGAGCTAGACTCCGTCTCAAAAAAAAAAAAAAAATTAGCCGGGTGTCTTGGCATGCCCCTGTGGTCTCAGCTACTCAGGAGGCTGAGGTGGGAGGAACACCTGAGCTTGGGGGGTCGAGGCTGCAGTGAGCTGTGGTCACACCACTGCACTCCGGCCTGAGCGACAGAGTGAGACCTGTCTCAACAACAAACACCCCAAACCAATAAATAATTGCATGTTAACATAAATACCTTTTTTAATGAAAAATAATTATTTTCTGTAGCAAAAAAAAAAGTTTAATAAGAAGAGAGTGATTGTTTTGAATTCTGTTTGACTTTAGGAGACATCTGGAGTCTCATATCTGTTTCTTCAGTCTGCTGTAATATGTTGCTTTGGTTGAAGTATATGAAAAAAAACTGCCCCTACACAGATATGTAGTTGTAAAAGGGAATATTTTAATAGCCTTTTCAAATAATTATGGATATTCTGCTTTGATCCCAGACTAAAACTTGACAAGTGGTAGTTTTCATTTATTTTTAAAACGAAGTCTTGCTCTGTTGCCTAAGCTGGAGTACAGTGGTGGGATCTCAGGTCACTGCAACTTCTGCCTCCCAGGTTCAAGTGATTCTCCTACCTCAGCGTCCCAAGTAGCTGGGACTGCAGGTGTGCGCCACCACGCCTGGATAAATTTTATATTTTTAGTAGAGATGGGGTTTTGCCATGTTGGCCAGGCTGGTCTTGAACTCCTGACCTTGAGTGATCCACCTGCCTCGGCCTCCCAAAGTGCTGGGATTACTGGTGTGAGCCACTGCGCCCAGCCAAAATAAACATTTCTGGTTTTCTTTTTGTTTTTTGTTTTTTGACAGAGTCTCCCTCTGTCACCCTGGCTGGAGTGCAATGGTTCAAGTGGTTCTCGTGCCTCAGCCTCCCAAGTAGCTGGGATTACAGGCATGCACCACCACTCCTGGCTAATTTGCTAATTTTTCTTTTTTTCTTTTTCTTTCTTTTTTTTTTTTTTTTAGCAGAAGCAAGGTTTCACCATGTTGGCCAGACTAGTCTCGAATTCCAGACCTCAGATGATCCACCCGCCTCAATCAAAAGTGCTGGGATTTCGGGTGTGAGCCACCACGTCCAGCAATAAATGGTAGGTTCTTAAAGGTTAGTTGCAATGTGGAAATTAAAACCCTTTCAGTGGACTTTTTTTTTTTTTTTTAACAGGTTTTTTTTTTTTTTTTTTTTTTTTTTTTTTTTAGAGCAGTTTTAGGTTTAAAGAAAATGAGACAGTTTGGAGAGTTCTTGCGTGCCCCCTTTCGCCACATTTTCCCATATTAACATCTTGCATTAGTGTGGCACATTTGTTAACAATTGATGAGCCAGTAATACTGAACATGATTATTAAACTAAAGCTCATAGTTTACATTAGGATTATTTGTGATATACAGTTCCATGGGTTTGAACAAATGTATAATGACATGTGTCGACTATTATAGGAACATATAGAATAATTTAACTGCCCTAAACCCACCCTGTGCTCCACCTATTCAGCCCTTCTCTTCTTCACCCGAATCCCTGGCAACCACTGATCTTTTGACTATCTTTATAGGTTGCCTTTTCTAGAACATAATATACACTTGACCTTTAAACAGCATGGGTTTTAACTGCACGGGTCTTCTTTCACAAGATTTTTTTTGTTTTGTTTTGAGACAGTCTTTCTCTGTCGCCCAGGCTGGGGTATAGTGGTGCGATCTCGGCTCACTGCAACCTCCACCTCCAGGGTTCAAGCGATTCTCCTGCCTCAGCCTCCCAAGTAGCTGGGACTACAGGTGCCCACCACCACGCCCGGCTAATTTTTGTATATTTTTAGTGGAGATGGGGTTTCACCATGTTGGCCAGGCTGATCTTGAACTCCTGACCTCAGGTAATCTGCCTGTCTCGGCCTCCCAAAGTGCTGCGATTATAGGCGTGAACCACTGCACCTGGCCAAGATTGTTTTCAGTGAAAGTTACACGGAATGTGCTTGCCTCTCCTACCACCCCTCCCACCTCCTCTACCTCTTCTGCCCCCAAAACCCTTGAGACAGCAAGACTAACCCTCTTCTTCCTCTTCCTTCTCAGCCTACGCAACGTGAAGACAAAGATAAAGACCTTTATTTTATTTATTCGTTGTATTTTTTTTTAAGGTGAAAGTCATGCTGTGTTGCCCACGCTGGAGTGCATTGGTGTGATCGTAGCACACTGCAGCCTCAAACCCCTGGGCGCAAGGAATTCTCCCACCTCATCCTACTGAGTAGCTGGGACTGCAGGTATGCACTACCCTCTAGGCCAAGGATAAAAACCTTGTGATAATCCAGTTCCACTTAATAAATAGTAAATATATTTTCTGTTCCTTGTGATTTTCTTTTTTCTTATTTTTTAAAAGACAGGGTCTCACTCTGTTGCCGAGACTGGAGTGCAGTTGTACAATCTTGTCTCACTACAGCCTCAACCTTCTGGGCTCAAGCAATCCTCCTGCCTTAGCCTCCCACGTAGCTAGGACTACAGGTACATGCCAGCCCACCTGCACAATTTTTTTTTTTTTTTTTTTTAGAGATGGGGTCTCACCATATTGCCCAGATGGGTTTTGAACTCCTGGCTTCAAGCAATCTTCCTGCCTTGGCTTCCCAAAATGTTGGGATTCCAGGTGTGAGCCACTGCCCCTGGCCTTTCCTTATGATTTTCTTAATTTTTTTTATTTCTTAAAATATTAAGAATACAGTATATAATATATATAAACATACATATATATATATCATACAAAATGCATGTTAATTGACTGGTTATGTTACCAGTAAGGCTTCTGGTCAGCACTAGACGATTAGTAGTTATGTTATTAGGGACTTAAAAGTTATACACAGATTTTCGACTGCACCCCTACCCCTCCGTGTTGTTCCAGGGTCAACCGTAATTGGAATCATACATCACATAGAATTTTCAGATGGACTTCTTTCACTAAGCAATATGCATTCAATGTTTCTTTTTGTGGATTGAATGCTCTTTAATTTTGATCACTGACTATTCCACTATATGGATGTAATACAGTTTATTCATTCACCTTTTGAAAAATATCTTAGTTGCTTCCATTTTTTGGCAATTATGAATAAAGTTACTATAAACATTTGTGTGCAGATTTTTGTGTGGGCTAAGTTTTCAACTCTTTTTGGTAAATCCCTAGGAGTATGATTGCTGGGTCAGATGGTAAGAATACATTTAGCTTTATAAGAAATGTAAACTGCCAAACTGTCTTCAAAAGTGGCTGTGCTATTTTGCATCCCCAATGGCAATGAATGAGAGTTTCTATTGCTCCACATCGTTGCCAGCATTAGATATGAATAGTTTTTTGGATTTTAGCCATTCTAATATGAGTATAGTAGTGTCTCATTGTTGTTTGAATTTGCAATTCTCCAGTGACATATGATGCTGAGCATCTTTTCGTGTTTATTTGCCATCTGTATATTTTCTTTTCTTTCTTTCTTTTTTTTTTTTTTTTTTTTTTTGGAGACAGGGTCTCGCTCTGTTGCCCAGGCTGGAGTGCAATAACACAATCTTAGCTCCCTGTAACCTCTGCTTCCCAGGTTCAAGTGATTCTTCTGCCTCAGCCTCCCAAGTAGCTGGGACTATAGGTGTGCACCACCACACATGGCTAATTTTCTAATTTTAGTACAGACAGGGTTTCACCTTGTTGGCCAGGCTGTTCTCGAACTCCTGACCTCAAGTGATCCGCCTGACTTGGCCTCCCAAAGTGCTGGGATTACAGGCATGAGCCACCGTGCCCGGCCCACCATCTGTATATTTTCTTGGGTGAGGTACTTTTTCAACTCTTTTGCCCATTTTTAAAACTCGGTTGTCTGGCACTACTGAGTTTTAACGTTTTAAGAGTTCTTTGTGTATATTGGATACTAGTCCTTTATCAGATAAGTGTGCTTTTTAATTTTTTTTCTTTTCTTTTCTTTTCTTTTTTTGAGACAGTCTCACTCTGTTGCCCAGGCTGGAGTGCAATGGTACAATTATAGCTCACTGCAGCTGTGAACTCCTAGGCTCAAGCCATCCTCGTGCCTTAGCCTCCTGAGTATCTAGGACTATAGGTGTGCACTACCATGCCTGGCTAATTTTTATTTTATTTTATTTTTATTTTTAAATTTTTCTGTAGAGATAAGTTTTACTATGTTGCCTGGACTGGTCTCAAACTTCTGGCCCCAAGCAATCCTCCCCACTTGTTATATATTTTTTCTTTATCAGATGTGTGTTTTGCAAATATTTTCTCCCAATCGGCAGAGAAAATATGTGGCTTGTCTTTCCATTCTCTTAAATCACTGGATCTTTCACACTATGACTGACCGTTTAGTGCCACTGCCCTGATGCATGCTAAAACATCAGTGTTTGTGTAACATCACATCGCTGTTTGTGTAACATCAGTGCACATTGTGTAACATCACAACAAACACATCGCTGTTTGTGTAACGTCAGTGCAAATTTTAATACAAAGGAAAGGCAAAAGACATCTTAGTATTATTGTGAAAATAGTTTTAATTTTGTAGACACACGATCAAGGCCCCCATGGACCATACTTTGAGAACCACTGGCCTAAAGCAAACAAGGATAGCCTGTACTACTCTTTAGTTCAGGCCCAGTAAGACCAACTAGAATTAGCAATTTGAATTTTACAAATGTATAATGTTAATTTACTTTTCTGCAAAAAGGGGTTTGGAAGACACGTAAGATATATAATGCATTGAACTTGGTGTTCTCATTCATTAGGAAGAGTCCATTTTGTTTACTTTTTTTTCCTGGTGATTTTTGAGAGAATATAATTTTAATTAATTAATTTATTTTTATTTTTATTTATTTATTTATTTATTTTTTGAGATGGAGTCTCACTCTGTCACCAGGCTGGAGTGCAGTGGCACAATCTCAGCTCACTGCAACCTCTGACTCTCCGGTTCAAGTGATTCTCCTACCTCAGTCTCCTGAGTAGCTGGGATTACAGGCACGCACCACCACACCCAGCTAATTTTTGTATTTTTAGTAGTGAAGGGGTTTCACCAGGTTGGCCAGGATGATCTCGATCTCCTGACCTCGTGATCCGCCTGCCTTGGCTTCCCAAAGTGCTGGGCTTACAGGTGTGAGCCACCACAACCAGCCTATAATTTTTATTTTTAAAGAAATACTTCGTGTGTGTGTGTGTGTGTGTGTGTGTGTGTAAATATATCAAGTAGAGTGTATGGGCCAATGAATGTCTCTCTCTCTTTTTGTCTGGAGTGCAGTGGTGTAATCATGGCTCACTAAAGCCTCAAACTCCTGGGTTCAATTGATATTCCACTTCAGCCTCCTGAGTAGCTGGGACCACAGGCGTGCACCACCACATCCAGCTAACTTAAACATTTTTGTAGAGATAGAGTCTCTCTATGTTGCCCAGATTGGTCTTGAACTCCTGGGCTCAAGCAATCCTCCTGCCTCAACCTCCTAAAGTGCTGGGATTACAGGTGTCAGCCACCGTGCCTGGCCCTAAATGTCTCTTAATGGCAACTAATAGGTAGATGATGCCCAGTAACGGATTTATGATATATTTGTCTATATAGACAAACATATAGTACCCCCAACTTTTTCCTTTTTCTCCTAGAAAGAAAAAGCATATTTTCTTTCCTTCTGGTAGATGTACTTTCCCCTATTCCTTCCAAAACCCCTGAATATTTTATATTAAACAAACATAAGAAGACTCTGAAAGGTGGGAAAAAAGGAGGGCAGAACATCTATGGACTGCAGGATCTGAAGAACAACATTGCAGTGACTTACTTTGTTTTTATTTTTGACTCATATACACTAGACTTTGAGTTGAAAAAGGTAGCAACCTGGAAATGCCAACAGTAGTCAAAAAAACCCAACCAAAGCCTGCTCTCTTTAGCCAAAGAACCATGGAAGGGGCAGCCTAGCAAGATGGAAAAGTTTTAAACATTGCTATGGATTGCATTGTATCTCCCCCACATTCATGTCGAAGCCTTAACTCCCAGTGTAATTGTATTTGGAGATGGGGCTTTTGGGAGATAATTAGGATTAGATGAAGTAATGAGAATAAGGCACTCATGATGGAATCAGCAGCTTTATAAGAAGAATGGTGGGGTTGGGTGCGGTGTTTCACATCTGTAATCCCAGCACTTTGGGAGGCCGAGGTGGGAAGATCACTTGAGGTCAGGAGTTCAAGACCAGTCTGGCCAACATGGTGAGACCCCATCTCTACCAGAAAACACAAAAATTAGCCGGGCGTGGTGGTGCACATCTGTAATCCCAGCTACTCACGAGGCTGAGGCATGAGAATCGCTTGAGCACAGGAGGTGAAGGGTACAGTGAGCCAAGATTGTGGCCCACTGCACTCCAGCTTGGGAGACAGAATGAGACCCTGTCAAAAAAAAAAAAAAAAAAAAGGAGTGGAGAGAGATCATTCTCTCTGCCATGTGAAGACACAGGGAGAAGCCGATCATCTGCAACCCAGAAGAGAGCCCTTGCCAGAACTAAATTGGTTAGCACCTTGATCTTGGACGCCCTAACTTCCAGAACTGGGAAACATAAACGTCTGTTGTTGAAGCCACCAGTCTATATTTTGTTGTAGCAGCCTGAGAAGACTAATACAATAACTGCTCTACTCCAACCAAACAGCACAGCAAACCCTTTGGCCCCCACCCATGCCAACAAAGGCTGAGTAGGGAGCCCACGATTCCACCCTTATGAGGCTATAATGAGGCACCTCACCCACCAGGGTTGTGTCAGAGAAGGCCAAGTAGAGAGTCAATAATAAGTCCACTCTCCACCTGGCCCCCATGGTATCAGTGGAGACCATGTGGGAAGCCTACACTTACACCCCCAAAAGGCAGTAATGAAGTGCTCCTCTTCATTCCTGCTCAGTGGTATCAGAGAAGGACTAGCGGAGAGTCTAGACTTTTACCATCGTCCAGTGGTAATAAGGCAACCCCCATCTCAGTGTCAGTGGAGACCACCTGGGTAGCCAGAACGCCAACATCTGCCCAGCAATAATGAGAAGTGTAACTAAGATGTCAGCAGAGGCTGAGTGAACCTAGTCTTCTATTTCCGTCTGGCAGTAATGGGATGGTGTCTTTTCTCCTCTGCTGGAGTAATGTCAAAAAAAAGCCAGCTAAAATACACGGTTAAAATAAAATTGACAGCCTTATAAAATTGTCCAAGTTTCAGCTGAAAATCACTAATCATAACAAGAGCCAGGAAGTTCTCAAATGAAATGAAGAAGAGTCAATCAATAAATGCCAATACCAAGATGACAGAGATGTTAGAATTATATGACAAAGATGTCAAAGTAGCCATTACAAAAATGCTTCAAAAGGAATTCTGAACACAGTTGAAACAAATTAGAAAGTAGAAAGCCTCAGGAAACAAATATAATATATAAAGATGAACCAAATGAAAATTTTAAAACTTTAACACAATAACTGAAATTAAAAAGTCAGTGGTTGGACATAATACCAGGATAGGGAGGAAACAGAGAAGAAAAAAATCAGTGAAAGGAAGATAGAATAATAAAAATTACTCAAACTTAACAACAAATTACCAAAGGAATAATGGCTGAAAACATCTCAAATTTGGTAAGAGACAAGAAGATGAGCAAACCTCAAAGAAGACAAAGCCCAAATAAATCTATACCAAGACACCTTATAATGAAACTTCTGAAACCCAAAGACCAAGAGAAAAATATTAAAAGCAGCCAGAAAACAAACAACCCCAGGGAAAAAACCTATTTGAATGACAGTGGATTTCTTATCAGAAACCATGGGGGCCATAAGTCAGTGGTACGGTGTTTTTCAAGTGCTGAAAGAAAAGAACTGTCAATCCGGAATCCTATAGTCAATAAAAATATTCTTCAGAAATGAAGACGAAACCAAGATATTCTCAGATGAAGAAAAACTCAATTTTTCACCAGCAGAATTACTCTAAAAGAGTGGCTAAAGGAAGTTCTCTAAAAAAACAGAAGAGGAAAATTTGGATCATCAGAAAAGGAAGTGATAAAAGAAGAAAACTTGGAGCATCAGAAAGAACACAATAAGTAAAAAAGGGGGAGAGTAAACACAATAGTTTTTCTTTCTATTCTTCAGTTTTTGTTTTGTTTTGTTTTGAGACGGAGTCTTGCTCTTGTCACCCAGGCTGGAGTGCAATGGCGCCATCTCAGCTCACTGCAACCTTCGCCTCCTGAATTCAAGCGATTCTCCCTGCCTCAGCCTCCCAAGTAGCTGGGATTACAGATGCCCGCCACCATGCTGGGCTAATTTTTGTATTTTTAGTAGAGGTGGGGTTTCACCTTGTTGGTAAGGTTGGTCTTGAACTCCTAACCTCAAGTGATCTGCCTGCCTCAGCCTCCCAAAATGCTGGGATTACAGGCATGAGCCACCATGCCCGGCCTATTCTTCAGTTTTTTAAAAAATATATTTAATAGTTGAAGTAAAAATGACATGTTTTATATGGTTCTAAAAGTATGTAGAGGAAATATTAAGACAATTGTATTATAAATAGTGGAGGGCAACAGGATTTAAAGGGAAGCACGATTTCTACATTTCATTTAAACTGGCAAAATAATGACACCAGTAGACTATAATGGGTTATGTATATACAACGTAATACCTACAGCACTACCTAAAAAGCTATACAAAGCTTTTCAAAAGTTATCCAAAATGCTGTAGATTAATCAAAATGAAATTTTAACAGAAGTATGAGTAACCCACAGGAGGGCAGAAGAAAGAAAACAGAGAAATGAAAAATAGAACGAACAGAAAGGAAAAAATAAAATCAGAGATTTAAGGCTTAACATATTAATAATTACATTAAATGTAAGTGGTAGAAGCACATCAACTTTAAAAGAGAGAGATTGGCAGAGTGGATTTTAAAACACAACCCAACTGTATACTGTCTACAAGAAACTCATTTCAAATATAACAATATAGGCAGGTTAAAAGCAAAAGAATAGAAAAATATATCATGCAAACATTAATCAAAAGAAAGCAAGGGTGGCTGTATTAATATCAGATAAAGCAGACTTCAGAGC
The DNA here is from genome assembly GCF_007565055.1 of Rhinopithecus roxellana. Lineage (NCBI taxonomy): Eukaryota > Metazoa > Chordata > Mammalia > Primates > Cercopithecidae > Rhinopithecus > Rhinopithecus roxellana. The sequence goes on from NC_044567.1 coordinate 76,158,497, forward strand.
ACAGAAAATTTCCAGAGACAGAGCAATTATATAATGATAAAAGGGTCAATCCACCAAAAAGACATAGCAATCTTAAATGTGTATGCACCAAACAACACAGCTGCAAAATACATGAAGTAAAACTGATAGAACTGAAAGGAGACATACACATATCCAGTTAAAATTGGAGAAAGATAACAGGCAAATCTTCAAACTAAAAAACACATCTAAATAACATAGAAGTCAAAAAAAAAGAGGTCTCAAGGGAAATTAAAAAATACATTGAAATGGGTGAAAATAAAAATACAATGTGTCAAAATTTGTGGGACACAGCCAAAGTAATACTGAGAAGGAAATATATAGCATTAAATGCATATGTTAGAAAAGAGGAAAAGTCCAAAATCAATCTATGATCCCACTGTAAGAACTTAGTAAAAGATGAGCAAAATAAATCCAAAGTAAGAAGAAAATAATAAAGAAAATCAATGACATTGAACACACACACAAATGGAAAAATCAATTAACCAAAGATCTGGTTTTTTGAAAAGATCAATAAAACTGACAAACCTCTAGCAAGACTGACAAAGTAAGAAATAAAGACACGAATTGTCAATATCAGGAAGGAAATAGATAAAATTATAGACACTGCAGACATCAAAAGGATAATAAAGGAATACTACAAACAACTCTAAATATTATAAATATGACAATCTAGATGAAATGGACCAGTTCCTGGAAAAACACAAAGTACCACAACTCATCAAATAGGAAATAGATAATTTGAGTAACCCTATAACTAAAAAGAAATTGAACTTACAATTTTAAAACTCCCTAAAGGCCGGCGCGGTGGCTCAAGCCTGTAATCCCAGCACTTTGGGAGGCCGAGACGGGCGGATCACGAGGTCAGGAGATCGAGACCATCCTGGCTAACACGGTGAAACCCCGTCTCTACTAAAAATACAAAAAATTAGCCAGGCGAGGTGGCGGGAGCCTGTAGTCCCAGCTACTCAGGAGGCTGAAGCAGAAGAATCACCTGAACCAGGGAGGCAGAGGTTGCAGTGAGCTGAGGTTGCACCACTGCACTCCACCTTGGTAACAGAGCAAGACCCTATCTCAAAATTAAACCAGTTCTATGTTATCTCTTTCAGAAAATACAAAAGGAGCAAGCACTTCCCAATTCATTTTATAATGCCAATATTACCTTAATACCAAAACCAGACAAGGACAACACAGAAAAGAAAACTACAGACCAAAATCATTAGTGAAAATAGATAGAAAATTCCTTAATAAAATATTAGCAAGTAGAATTCAGCTATATTTTAGAAAATGTATACACTAAGACTAAGCGGAGTTTTTTCAGGGATGCAAGGCTAGTTCATCATTCAAAAATCAGTCAATGACATCCACTATATTAACAGGCCAAAGAAGAAAGGTCACATAATAATATCAATAGATTCAGAAAAACCATTTAACAAAATTCAATAGTTATTCATGATAAAAACTCCCAGAAAAACAGGATTAGAGAGAGACCACCTTACTTGATAAAGAGCATCTATATGAAAAAATAGAACAACAGAAAACAAAAAATAAAATCACAGATTTAAGGCCTACAGATTTAAGGCCTATAGCTAACATTTTAATCATGAAAGACTGAAGCTTTCCCCCTAAAGTTGGGAACACGGAAAGGATGTCTGCTTTTATCACTTTTATTGAACATAGTGCTGGAAGTCCTAGCCAGTGCAATAAGGTAAGAAAAGAAAGTAAATGGCATACAGTTTGGAAAGAAAGTAAATGGCATACAGTTTGGGAAGAAAGAAATAAAACTATCCCCATCTGCAGATGATATAATTGACCACATCAAAAATCCAGAAGAATCTGCCAAAAAAAAAAAAAAATCTCATGGAACCAATAAGTGAGATCAACAAGGTTGCATGACATGAGATCAACATATGAAAAAAAATTATATTTCTACAAACTAGCAATGAACACATGGACATCTAAATTAAAAATGTAATATTATTAATAATCACTCAAAAATATGAAATAGGTGTAAATCTAACAAGGCAAGTACAGGACATTTATGCTGTAAACTGTGCAATGTGATGAAAATAACAAGATCTTAAATAAATGGAATAATAGTCTGTATTTATAGATTCAACTCAGTAAAGTAGCTCAACATAGTAAAGATGTCAATTCTCCCCAAATAGATATAATGGTTTAATGCAATTCTCATTAAAAACTAAGCAAGATCTTTTGGTAGCTGTAGACAAGATTTTTCTAGAATTTATATGGAAAGTCCAAACAAAAAGCTACGGGGCAAAACCTGGGCTGGGATAGGGCATGAGGCAGTGCGTTGGGACATCCCTTGCATCAGGCTCAACAGTGCCTGTCACTGTGTGGCTAGCTGGGATGTTTGGGGTGGGTCAGGAGCAGGCATAGCCTGTTTGCCTCATTGTCCCCTAGCACCACAGGCTGCCAGCACCATGAAGCTATGGACTTTGGAGCACATCTTTGACCACCTGTGGGAAATTGTTACAATAGTTGAAATGCAGAAATATCCAAACCCTATGAGCCTCAGTGTGGTTGGAGATGATGTGTTGGACAGACATATAGATCCCTCTGGATCCCTTCTCAGCACAGAGAGGGGGCTGCTTTCATTGTGAAGTCTCTTATTGGTGCAGCAAGAACCAAAACATATGTGCAAGAACATTCTGTAGTTGATCACGTAGAGAAAACAATGGAACTTAAATCTACTAACATTTCATTTACAAATAAGGTTTCAGTAGATGAGAGACTTATAGAAAAGCCACATCCTCGGGACTCAGAAAAAAACTATTTTGACTCAAGAAACCATAATCACTGTGAAAGGAGTCAGCCTCAGCAGTTACCTTGAAGGACTGATGGCAAGACTGAGAAGCAATGGAACGGGTAATACACAAATTAAATGCTGAGACTGAAGAACTGTTGGCCTCTGCAAGAGGAAACATAGAGACTCTGATGGCAGCAGCAGAGTATCTGCAGAGAAATAATCATGAAAGTTGTTGGACAATGTCGGTTATCCCGGGTCTCTCCAAGCTGACTATATATTTGTTTGTTATTTTAAAAATAGAACTATCTTTTAGGTAGAAATTTTTTAAAAATATGCTGATGTAAGGCTATGTGACTTTTGATCAAAAGAGATGCAGGGCTTCTAAATAAAAGTGATCATTAGAAATTTTTAAAAAGAAAAGCTAAAACAATTTTGAATAAGAAGAGTAATGGGTGAGTAATCAGTCTACCCAATTTCAAGGCTTACTCTGAAGCTACAGGAATCAAGACTGTATAGTGCTGGCAAAGAGAGAGACACATTAGACACATATATTAATGTAATAGATTAAAGAATCTAGAAATAGACCCCTACAGATATGTCCAGTGGAGTTTTGACTAAGACGTAAGAACAGTTCAATACGGAACTAAGACGTAAGAACAGTTCAATACGGAAAAGATAGACTTTTCAACAAATGGTGTTGGAGCAATTGGATATTCATAGGTGAAAAAAAAAAAAGGAACTTGACCCAACTCTCACATATTATACAAAAATTAACTCAAAAGATTGTGAACTTAAATGGGAAATGTAAAACTGTAAGATTGTTTAGAGAAAATAGGGGAAAATATTTGGAATCTAAGCTTATGCAAAGAGCTTTTAGATTTGACCCACAAACGTGATCCAGAAGAGGAAAAATGGACATATTTGACGTCATTAGAATAAAAAAATTTGCTCTGAAAAGACCTCATTAAGAGGATAAAAGCTCCCTATTCGATAAATGGTGCTGGGATAACTAGCGAGCCATAGGCAGGAGATAGAAGCTGAACCCCTTCTTTACACCATGTACAAAAATCAACTCTATTAAGTCTTTAATCCAACTTTAAGATGAATTAAAGACTTAAATGTAAAATTCAAAATTATAAAAACCCTGGAAGACTACCTAGGCAATACCATCCTGGACACAGGAACTGGCAAAGATTTCATGACAAAGACATCAAACGCAATCACAACAAAAGCAGAACTTGACAAATGGAATCTAATTAAACTTAACAGCTTCTGCACAGCAAGAGCAACTATCAACAGAGTTAACAGACAACCTACAGAATGGGAGAAAATATTTGCAATCTATGCATCTGACAAAGGTCCAATATCCAGCATCTATAAGGAATTTAAACAAATTCACAAGAACAAAACAACCCCATTAAAAAGTGGGCAAAGGATATGAACAGACTGTTTAAAAGAAGACATACCTGCAGCCAACAAGCATGTGAAAAAAGCTCAATATCGCTGATCATTAGAGAAATGTAAATCAAAACCAAAATGAGATACCATCTTACACTAGTCAGAATGGCTATTATTAAAAAGTCAAAAAGTAACAGATGTTAGTGAGGTTGGAGAGAAAAGGGAACACTTATACACTGTTGGTGAGAGTGTTAGCCCAACCATTGTGTAAAGCAGTATGGCAATTCCTTAAAGAGCTAAAAGCAGAACTACCATTCAATCCAACAATCCCGTTACCAGGTATATATCCAGAGAAATATAAATTATTCTACCATAAAGACACATGTGAGGCCGGGCACGGTGGCTTACGCCTGTAATTCTAGCACTTTGGGAGGCCGAGGCGGGCAGATCACCAGGTCAGGAGATTGAGACCATCCTGGCTAACACAGTGAAACCCCATCTCTACTAAAAATACAAAAACTCAGCCGGGCATGGTGGTGGGCGCCTGTAGTCCCAGCTACTCGGGAGGCTGAGGCAGGAGAATGGCGTGAACCCGGGAGGCGGAGGTTGCAGTGAGCCGAGATAGCGCCACTGCACTCCAGCTTGGACGACAGATGGAGACTCTGTCTCAAAAAAAAAAAAAAAAAAAAAAAAAAGACACATGCATATGAATGTTCATTGCAGCACTATATAAAATAGCAAATACATGGAATCAACCTAAATGCCCATCAATGACAGATTGGATAAAGAAAATGTGATACATATACACCATGGAATACGATACCACCATAAAAAAGAATGAAATTATGTCTTTTGCAGGAACATGGATGGAGCTGGGCGCTGTTATCCTTAGCAAACTAATGCAGGAATGGAAAATCAATTATTGCATGTGCTCACTTTTAAGTTGGGGAGCTAAATGATAAGAACTTATGAACACAAAGAAGAGAACAACAGACAGTGGGGTCTACTTGAGGGTGAAGGGTGGAGAGTGGGAGGAGGAGGAAGAGCAGAAAAATAACTATGGGTACTAGGCTTAGTACCTGGGTGACAAAAATAATTAGTACTACAAACTCCTGTGACGTGAGTTTATGTATATAACAAAACTTCACATGTACTCCTGAACCTAACAACTTTTTTTTTTTAATTTTTAAAGAGGATAAAAAGACAAGTTATATGCATATTTCTGCAGAGAAAATATTTGTAAGCTACATATCTGACAAAGGACTAGTACTGGAATATATAAAGAACTCTCAAAACTCAACAGTAAAAGAAGCAAAAATCCAATTAGAAGGTAGAGAAAAGACACGAAGAAGATAATACAGATGGCAGATAAACACATGAAAAGATGTTTAATATCATTAGCCATTAGGGAAATGCAAATTAAGACCACAACGAGATACCACTACATGCCCATCAGAATAGCTAAAATGCAAAACAGTGAAAACACCAGATGCTAGAAAGGACACCAGATCACTCATACGTTGCTGGTGGAAATGTAAAATGGTACAGTCACTCTGGAAAACAGTTTGCCAATTTCTTTAAAAATTAAACATGCAGGCCGGGCACGGTGGCCCACGCTTGTAATCCCAGCACTTTGGGAGGCTGAGGTGGGAGGATCACCTGAGAGGTCAGGAGTTCAAGACTAGCCTGGCCAACATGGTAAAACCCCATCTCTACTAAAAATACAAAACAAAAGTAGCTGGGCATGGTGGCAGACACCTGTAATCCGAGCTACTTGGGAGGCTGAGGCAGGAGAATCCCTTGAACCCGGGAGGCAGAGGTTGCAGTGAGCTGAGATTGCGCCACTGCATTCCAGCCTGGGCAACAAGGTGAGTCTCCGTCTTAAATTAAAATAAATAAATAAATAAACAAACAAACAAACATGCAGCCAGGCGCAGTGGCTCATGCCTGTAATCCCAGCACCTTGGGAGGCTGAGGTTGGGGTATCACCTGAGGTCAGGAGTTCAAGACCAGCCTGGCCAACATGGTGAAACCCCATCACTACTAAAAATACAAAAATTAGCCAGGTATGGTGGTACATGCTTGTAATCTCAGCTACCCTGGAGGCTGAGGCAGGAGAATCGCTTGAACCAGGAAGGTGGAGGTTGCAGTGAGCTAAGATTGTGCCACTGCACTCCAGCCTGGGCAACAGAGGGAGACTCAATCTCAAAAAAAAAAAAAAAAAAAACATTAAACATGCAACTACCGTACAATCCAGCAATCGCACTCTTGGACATTTATTTCCCCAAAATGAAGACTATATTCACACAAAAACCTGTACATGAATGCTAACCCTGCTTGTATTCATTATAGCAAAACACTGGACACTGAGATGTCCTTCAGTAGGTGAACAGTGAAACAAATGATGGTCCATCTTGAATACTTCTGAGCAATAAAAAGGAACAAACGATTGATAAACGCAACCACCCCTGGATGACTCTTAAGAGAATTATGTTGAGTGAATAATAAAGTCAATCCCAGAAGTTTATATACTGTATAATTTTATTTACATGACATTCCTGAAATGACAAAATTATAGAAACAGACCCATGGTTGCCAGGGGTTAAGCAGCAGGGAATGGGAGGGAAGTAGACACGGTCATAAGAGGGTAACATGGGGGATCCTTATGGTAATGGAAATGTTCTGCATCCTTTGAGTCCAGATTTCAGCTGGTCTGCAGCAAGGACTCTCCCAGCAGTAAGGAGGCTCACTCAAAAAGGCATGGCCCAGAGCCGGGCATGGTGGCTCACACCTGTAATCCCAGCACTTAAGGAGGCCAAGGCAGGCAGATCGCAAGTTCAGAAGTTTGAGAGCAGCCTGGCCAAATGGTGAAACCTCATCTCTACTAAAAATACAAAAATTAGCCGGACATGGTGGCGCACGCCTGTACTCCCAGCTACGCAGGAGGCTGAGGCAGAAGAATTGCTTGAACCCAGGAGGCAGAGGCTGCAGTGAGCCGAGATCGTGCCACTGCACTCCAGCCTGGGCGACAGAGCGAGACTCCAAAAAAAAAAAAAAAAAAAACCAAAAGGCATGGGCCTAACACGGTGGATGGTGGGGGCTGTTATACAGGCTTCATCTGAGTCTCCTGTGGCTCCCACAGGATCCCACAAGTTACAAGATCAGATTTGTAATTTTGAAAGGTCATTGGGATTTGTCCCAATGGTGCCCTTAATAGCAAAAGAAAGTCCTGAATTGCGGGTCGTGCTCTGTTGTCACCTCTCTTTAATCTGAAATGCTTCCTCAGTGTTTTCCCCATTCTTCATGAACTTGACATTTTTAAGGGTCTGGCTGGTTATTTTGAAGAATGTTCCTCGATTTGGGTTGGTCTGAGGTTTCTTCACAGTGAGATTCCACTTATGCCTTCTGACAGAAATACCCAGAAATAACACAGTGTCTTTCCCCACGCATCATGTTGGATGACAGCTTCCATTCATAGTGGCATTTAGATCACTCGGTTAAGGTGGTGGCTGTCAAGTACCTTTATTCCAAAGTAATTATTTTTCTCTTTGCAATTTATAAATTCATTATCTGTCTTGTGGAGAGATATTTTGAGACAATTGTAAATATCCTATTACTCCTCAAATTTTTACCCTCTAGTTTTAGGAAGACTTTATGATTCTTGCCTGAATCATTTAATACTATCCTGGTTGCCAAGTTGGCAATTTTCTACATCTGTCATTCCTTCTATATTTATCAGCTGGCTTTCTTCCGTAAAGCAGAACTTTCCCTTCTCCCCCACTTATTTACTTAAATATGCAGAGAGAGAGAGAGAGAGAGAGAGAGAGAGAGAGAGAAAGAGAGGGGGATATGTATTCTCATTTTATTCAATGAATCCCTTGACTTTTAATCATTCTGCATCGTGTTATTATGTTTTAGGTGTTTCTCTTACAAACAGCATATAGCTAAATTTTCTCCAGATTGACCTTTTTTTTTTTTTTTTTTTTTTTTTTTTTTTTTTTTTTTTTTGAGACAGGGTCTCACTCTGTCACCCAGGCTGCAGTTCAGTGGCATGATTTCGGCTCACTGCAACCTCCGCCTCCTGACCTCAAGTGATCCTCCTGCCTCGGCTTCCCAAAGAGCTGGGATTACAGGCTTGAGCCACTGCGCCCAGCCTCAGATTGACTTTCTAATCTTAAAACAGTAAGTTTTTCATTTATATGTGTTGTGAAAATAATATATATGGATTTGTTATGCAAAAAAGGAGATTTACATATGTTCACGTAGAAAAATATCTAAAATGTGATCTTAAGGGGAAAAATTGCAGGAAAGTATGTATAAAATAAGCCCATCCATGAGGGGAAAAGGATATGTGTACCTCTATTTTCATAGTCATAAATTTCTGGAAGGTCACACAAGAAGTGGGTTAACATTGGTTACTCTAAGAAGGTGGCCTGGAGGTAGAGGTCTATTTCTACCTTTATATATTACTGGAACTTTAACATCTATGAACAGGTTTTGCTTAGACAATTAAAAGGCCTGATGTTTGCCTGCCAGAAGCTCACAGCCTGTGACAGATACAGACACTTGCACGGCCATGTGGTACCCGAGGCTGTTAGAGTTAATTCCAGGCTGGATGCCACATAAGCAGGTGAGACGCGGGGCTGGTGAAGCCCCTGAGAGAGGACGACATCTGAGTGAAGTTCCAAAGTGAGGCGCCTCAGCTTCGTGGAAGGCATGTAAGCACTGATGTTAGGCAAGCCCAAATGTGAGTCTAGCTACTCACTCCCTGTGTGAACTTGGGCAAACTTAGGAGCTTCTGCAAGTCCTATGGGATTGCTGGGAGGATTAGAACTCATCATATCTGTGGCCAGGCGTGATGGTTCACACCTGTAATCCCAATACTTCGGGAGGCAGAGACTGGTGGATCACCTGAGGTTGGGAGTTTCAGACCAGCCTGGCCAACATGGTGAAACCCCATCTCTACTAAAAATACAAAAATTAGCCAGGCATGGTGGCGGGCACCTGTAATCCCAGTTACCGGGAAGGCTGAGTCAGGAGAATTGCTGGAACCCAGGAGATGGAGGTTGCAGTGAGCCGAGAATGCACCACTGCACTCTAGCCTGGGCAACAGAGCAAGACTCCATCTCAAAAAAAAAAAAAAAAAAAAAAGATAATATCTGTGAAGGGCACTGAAGAAGTGCTGGTGTAAACATTCAATATATTTTTGAAAGATGAGGAGGTGGCAACAAAAAGAAGAAGCAGGTCCAAGAGGGGAACAGCACGTGATGTGCTGGGCCCGAGCTGCGGGTGTTGGTCTGGGGCAAGTGGAGAGAGACACAAGGACAGCTTACGATGCGCATGAAATCCCATGCTAAGAAGTTTGGTTGTATTTTGAAGGCAAAGGGCATCTACTGAAGGATTTTAAGTAGAAGTCGTTACAAGGTCAAATTTGTAATTTTGAAGTTATGGGCAGCAAATTGAGGGTCAGGGTGGAGGGTTAAAAGTGGATTAGGAAAGCCAATTAGAAAATTGTTGTAGTAATCTGGAAGGCAGATGAAGACGACCTGAACTAAAGCACTTAGCTATTAAGGACATGGAAATCATTAAGACCTAACACCTGTTGGATGCAACCGTCAAGGAGAAAGAAGGAAAAAACCCAGAGAACTTTGTCTGAAGCAACTGTGTGTATGGTGGTGGGTGCAGACAGACAGAGGAATGGATCAGGAGAAAAGAAGAGTCCAGTTTCAGGTATATTGAGTTTAACGTGTCTTCGGGGTTTTTGAATTTTTTTTTTTTTTTTTTTTTTTTTTTTGAGACAGAGTTGCACTCCTGTTGCCCAGGCTGGAGTGCAGTGGTGCGATCTCGGCTCACTGCAACCTCTGCCTTCCGGTTTCAAGCGATTCTCCTCCCTCAGCCCCCAGACTAGCTGGGATTATAGGTGCGTACCACCGTGCCCCGCTAATTGTTTTTTCCTTGAGATGGAGTCTCACTCTGTCCCCCAGGCTGAAGTGCAGTGGCGCCATCTCGGCTCACTGCAACCTCCGCCTCCCAGGTTCAAGCGATTCTCTTGCCTCAGCCTCCCGAGTAGCTGGGACCACAGGCGTTTGCCAAAACGCATGGCTAATTTTTTGTATTTTTAGTAGAGATGGGGTTTCACCATGTTAGCCAGGATTGTCTCGATCTCCTGACCTCAGGTGATCCACCTGCCTCAGCCTCCCGAAGTCCTGGGATTACAGGCATGAGCCATCGTGCCCAGTCCCAGCTAATTTTTGTATTTTTAGTACAGACAGCGTTTCACCATGTTGGTCAGGCTGGTCTCGAACTCCTGACCTCGTGATCTGCCCACCTCAGCCTCCCAAAGTGCTGGGATTACAGGCATGAGCCACTGCATCCGGCCAAATTTTTTGTTTGTTTTTAGACACAGTCTTGCTCTGTTGCTCAGGCTGGAGTGCAGTGGCAAGATCATAGCTCACTGCAGTCTTGAACTCTTGGGCTCAAGCAATCCTTTTGCCTCAGCCTCCCAAGTAGCTGGCACTACAGGTGTGCTCTACCGAGTGCAGCTAACTTTTTTATTTTTGTAGACACTGGGTTTCACTATGCTGCCCAGGCTGGTCTCGAACTCCAGGCCTCAAGCAATCTTCCTGCCTCGGCCTTTTCAGAATGCTAGGATTACAGGCATGAGCTACCATGCCTGGCCTTAAGTCTTTGGATCCTATAACTGGTGATTTGGTAAGCCACTAGATCTGTGAGGTTGGTACTTAAAGGGAAAAGCCTGTGCTGGCATTAAACCCCACTTTGTTAGTGCTTGAGAGGGTGGATGACCAGAAAGGCAGTGGTTATTTTGCATAATGGTCAAGCATGCCAGGGTTATGACACCTGGTAGATGACTAAGTCTTAAGATTCTAAATAGAAGGCTGATCACAAGTGTCAGTGTCAGCAACAATCAAGACGTAAGGGGGTGTCAGAAGCTTCAGGATGACACCAGGAGGGCTTTGCTGAGTTAGGAACACAAAAATAACCAGATTGTTTTTTTTTTTGAGACGGAGTCTTGCTCTGTTGCCCAGGCTGGAGTGCAGTGGCACAATCTCAGCTCACTGCAGTCTCCGCCTCCCAGGTTCAAGAGATGGGGTTTCAACATGTTGGCCAGGCTGGTCTCGAATTCCTGGCCTCAAGTGATCCCAGCACTCGGCCTCCCAAAGTGCTGGGATTACAGGCATGAGCCACCACGCCTGGCCAATAACTAGATGATTTTGAATGCCTCCAGCAAAAGCCTGAATTGTTTGTGCTTTCAAGGGGAACTAGTAACATGACAGTGGGAAGATCACGAGGTCAAGAGATTGAGACCATCCTGGCCAACATAGTGAAACCCGTCTCTACTAAAAATACAAAAATTAGCTGGGCATGGTGGCGTGTGCCTGTAGTCCCAGCTACTTGGGAGGCTGAGGCAGGAGAACTGCTTGAACCTGGGAGGTGGAGGTTGCAGTGAGCTGAGATCGCGCCACTGCACTCCAGTCTGGTGACAGAGCAAGACTCTGTCTCAAAAAAAAAAAAAAAAAAAAAAAAAAAAAAAAAATCCAAGAAGCCAGACTTCCTTTTCAACAGGCACAGTACTCTATGTCACTAATGGGGCACATGGAGCTATTTTCATGGACAAATGGATGTCTTCCCATGGTTTTCAACCTGGGCCTCTAGAGGAGAGGATTCCTCATCACCCGTGGATTCCCTCAGGTCGTTCAGTTGCATGGTAGTAGATGTATGTGTGCATTTTCTGGGGGCAAAAGGCTCCTAAATCATGACCGCAGCCATTGATCCTTTTCTTTCTCTGACTTTCTTTTTCCACCTTCCTATTTCCCATTTTTTCTTCTTTCTTGTCGATATGCCTTGTGTTTATAAGCCATGGGAGGAATTTGCTTACTCCACTGTTCATCCTGTATATGGCTAAAGTGACTGCTGACTCCTGGTCTAGAACAATGCTTTCCAATCTTTAAAAATGCATGTATGTGGCACATATACACCATGGAATACTATGCAGCCATAAAAAAGGATGAGTTTGCGTCCTTTGTAGGGACATGGATGCAGCTGGAAACCATCATTCTTAGCAAACTATCACAAGAACAGAAAACCAAACACCGCATGTTCTCACTCATAGGTGGGAACTGAACAATGAGATCACTTGGACTCGGGAAGGGGAACATCACGCACTGGGGCCTATCATGGGGAGGGGGGAGGGGGGAGGAGGGAGGGATTGCATTGGGGAGTTATACATGATATAAATGATGAATTGATGGGTGCTGACGAGTTGATGGGTGCAGCACACCAACATGGCATAAGTATACATATGTAACAAACCTGCACGTTATGCACATGTACCCTAGAACTTAAAGTATAATAAAAAAAAAAAATGCATGTATAATAGGACTTCCTCTGACCTGTTTGTTTTATGAAAGCAAAGTTTGAATGAGCTTTTATAGAAAACCAACTTAACAAAAATAAAAGATGGAGCAGTTATGTATGCACGCAGAGAGGAAGTCTGGGTTCCACCCACCAGGCCATTCCATGGACCCTGAAGGATCCCCAGTGTTCAGTGGAACCCCAGGTTTGAAAAACACTGGTCTAAAGACGGGTGTTGGGGCAGAAATCCAGAGAGTAATTCCAGAGAGTTCCCCAAGGGAGGAGCACCTAAGGCCTCGAGGAGCTACATGGTTAGTGTATTTCTGACCTACTAGGTTTAAAAGACTATCTTGACAGGGCAGCTTGGGGAGCTCTGGCTAGCCTTTCTGTTATAGAATGTGGGTGAACCCGACGTTGCAAGCCCAATGTTTTCATCAGTTTGATCACCTCTATTCATGCCTATGCACTCCAGGTTGTAATGAAACTTCTGTCGAGGGTGGCCATTTGTGAATGCTTTAGAGTAGAAGAGTTTATAGGGCTACCTGCAAATCATCTCTAGGACTGAAAAAAACAAAAACAAAAACAAAAAAAACAATTTAAACTGCAGAAGAGTGTATATGAAAAGATCCCTTTTCATATTCATGCATCTTCAAATGGATACTGGATATTTGAGAAATGATTATGAAATAATGTCAAATAAAGTCATTAGTCCCTGTTCTATCTTAATTCCTTTTTAACTGTCCATAATGAGTACACCAGTATCCATTGCCTTCTTCATCCTCTTCTTGGGACAAAGAAGGGGCCATATAGACAGTATGTCATCTGTAGTCTTGAAGATTTTAAAGTAGTGGTGGCCGTTGGGTGCAATGGCTCATACCTGTAATCCCAGCACTTTGGGAGGGGCCAAGGTGGGGGGGATCACTTGAGGTCAGGAGTTCGAGACCAGCCTGGCCAACATGGTGAAAACCTGTCTCTACTAAAAATACAAAAATTAGCCAGGTATGATGGTGGGTGCCTGTAATCCCAGCTACTGAGGAGGCTGAGGCAGAAGAATCGCTTTAACCTGGGAGGTGGAGGCTGCAGTGAGCTGAGATCGTGCCACTGCACTCCAGCCTGGAGGACAGAGTTGGACTCTGTCTAAAAAAAATAAAAATAAAAATAAAGTAGTTATGGCTACTCTGACTAAGAGCAGAAGTGCCCAGTGTTCAAGGCACCATGAAGACATGAGGCCTGGCCCTTTCCTTCCCTGGCCCTTGAAGAGGCTAGCTAACCTAGCCAGTTGCTAACAGACAGGTTATTTTGGGTAACTTGGATATTTCCATTCTCTTGAGGTTTGGTGCCCAGCTTGCAGGCCTAGTTCTCGCTCTTCTCCATCTAGTTTTTGGACAGATTCTCTTACATAGCTTGGCTAAGATTATCCAACCTTTTGGGCTCAACTCTTCTGAAGCTACACTCATTTTATGTCTCACTCCCCCATAAGAGTGCCACTCCCTCCTCTACTGAGGGCTTTTATCACCTGCCTGGACTTGGATTGGGCTTGTTCCATCTAGTTCCTTGCCACTGCTCTCACCCCTGCTTCCTCCGTGCCACCTGGCTGCAATTCCTGGGTAGGATATCCTTATTTCCAGGTAGGAGCATAAACTCCAGAAACAGTCACTCCGACAGGCCATGCCTTTATTTAAGTGAGGATAACATTGCCCAATAATTTATTCACAACTCTTCTCTTAGATCCTGTATCACATCATATTTTGATTATCTTCAGTAGCTATATTTCAGGGATTGACTTTTTTAAATGACCAGACATTGTTCAGGGATGGGCTCAGTGATTAAGGCTGTGATCAAACACAACACCACTATTTGTGTCACTAAAGTAATAAAATGGATTTTCTTTTGTAATTTGCAAACTGGGCTCCAAAAGAAATTCCACTAGACTGTAAACATGAGGGCAGGGGCTGTGTTTGTTCTGCTCATCACTTTATACTCAGCACCCAAAAGAGAACTTGAAAAGTTGTAAGTGCTTGACCAATGTTTGTTGAGTGAATGAATAGAAGGATTTCCAAGAATGTCTGGAGCAGAAGCAGTGTCATTCAGACAAGCAGATGACCTTGTAATAGCCACCATCTAAAAGTTATTGGTGAAATCCTATCTCTACTAAAAACACAAAAATTCGCCAGGCATGGTGGCGTGCGCCTGTAGTCCCAGCTACTCAGGAGGCCGAGGCAGGAGAATTGCTTGAACCTGGGAGGCAGAGGTTGCAGTGAGCCAAGGTTGCGCCACTGAACTCCAGCCTGGGCAACAGAGCGAGACTCTGTCTCAAAATAATAAATTAATTAATTAATTAATTAAAGTTCTTGTATTAGTCCATTTTCACACTGCTGTAAGAACTGCCTGAGAGTGGGTAATTTATTTTTTTAAAAAGTGGTTTAATTGACTCACAATTCCAAATGGCTACGGAGGCCTCAGGAAACTTACAGTCATAGCAGAAGGCAAAGGGGAGGCGAAGCACTTTCTTCACAAGGTGGCAGGAAGTAGAAGCACTGAATGAAGGGAGAAGAGCCCTTATAAAACCATTAGGTCTCATGAGAACCCACTCACTACCCTGAGAAGAGCATGGGGGAACCCACCGCCATGATTCAGTTACTTCCACCTGGTCTCCCCTCAGCACAGGATGATGGGGATTATAAGGATTACAATTCAAGATACGATTTTAAGTGGAAACATAGCCGAACCTTATCAGTTCTCTAACCCACTGGCTTAGCACAGAAGTCATGATACCAGTTCTTCTTTGATATGCTTTGGATTTGTGTCCCCACCCAAATCTCACGTGGAATTGGAGGAGGGACAGAATTCCCCCTTGTTGTTCTCATGATGGTGAGTTCTCATGAAATCTGATGGTTTAAAAGTGTGTGGTTTAAAAGCCTTCCCCCTTTGCTCGCTCTCTTTCCTGCCACCCTGTAAAGAAGGTGCTTGCTTCTCCTTCGCCTTCCACCACGATTGTAAGTTTCCTGAGGCCTTCCAGTCAAGCTTCCTGTTAAGCCTGCAGAACTGTGAGTCAATTCAGCCTCTTCATAAATTATCTGGTCTCAGGTCGCTCTTTATAGCAGTATGAGAATGGACTAATAAATTCCTGCTTTATTCCTTATGCTCATGTGAAAATATACTGCAACTTGCAAGCCCTGAGAGTTAGTAACAATTAAATCAGAAATGCAAACCTCAGGATCATCTACATATTGGAGCCATGTGTGCCGATATTGCTCCGGAGGGACCCTCTGCAGAGGCTCTTGGTCAGTTCCAAACGTCTCAGTCTTTCCATTATATGTCATTATTACCAGAAAATTTAAAAAATGTTTTCAAGTACAGTTCCGCACTTTAGATAGATTTGTTTTTCTCTTCATGTGGTAGAATCACATCTGGACATCAATTAGATATATTTCATCTAAAAATAGCATTTATCCAATTTACTGTCACTGGAGGACTTTTTTTTTTTAAGGCAGACTGCTTAAAATTCTCTGTAGTCTTTCATGGCTCACTGCCATTTAATATAAAAAAAAGAAGGCATCAGATTGTATGTACGTGTGAGTGTGTGTATGGAAGCACAATGAAACAATTAGCTTTATAGACTGAAAAAAAAAGGCAACTGCCTTATCATTCCCCTTTTATTCATTTATTTTTTTGAGCTGTCACTGGTTATGTTGTTAAACCCTAAACTCAGAATCAGCGTGAACTCCACCAGATTCTTTTTAGTAATTACTTCAGGGCCACAAAACACAGATTTGGGGATTGTTTTTTCTTTGGTCTGTCTTATTTGAGACTGGATTCTTTTTACTTATTCAGTGTGCCTTCTCAGTGACCCGCTATTTGGGTTTAGAAAGAAAGAAGGAGAGCTGTGTGTGGTGGTTCATGCCTGTAATCCCAGCACTTTGGGAGGCCGAAGCAGGAGGACCACATGATGGAGTTTGGGCCAGTTACTTGGGAAGCTGAGGCTGGAAGATCACTTGAACCCAGAGGCAGAGGTTACAGTGAGCTGAGATGGAGCCACTGCACTCCAGCCTGGGTGACAGAGCGAGACTACATCTCAAAAAAAAAAAAAAAAAAAAAAAAAAGGAGAGACAAATTAAAAGGAGTCAGGAAGAAGAGATAAAGGAAAAAAGAGTAGAGGGTTAAAGCACAGGCTCATGGGAGCCCTTGGAGCAGGTGGCACACATTTAGAAGCCGAAATTGGAATTAAATCTGACTAAAGAAAAATCGGCAAGCTGCTGCTTCTACCTAAGGCACTGACATGAATCTGAGTTGGCTCTGAAAGGGACAGATTATAAATAAGGAAGCACTTAAGAGTCTATTCCAACTGCACATTTATTAAGGTCCTCATTCGTTCTGGAGACATTTATCTTCAGGTACAGGACTCTGACCTTCCTTGCCTTGTGGCACTGGGTCTGTCTCCCAGAAGAGAATTTTGTCTTTTGAGCTGTGGTGTTTGCCCTTTTTCTCTGGAGGCACATCCTCCCCCAGCTTCCCCCATGTGATGGGGATGATTTCTGTTTTCAAAGTACCTTTCAAGCAGAGTTAATGGGTCTGACCTGTCATGATTATAATGTATTGCCCCTGGCTTGTCAAAGTGGCGTTCCTGGTCCTCAGTACAGCCTAGGCTTGGAGACCCTTTCCATGCTTTGGGAAAGGATTTACCTGACTCCCTCCACATCCTCTCCCCTTCTCTTTTGTGGCTGGGCGCAGTGATTCACGTCTGTAATCCCAACACTTTGGGAGGCCAAGGCAGGCAGATCATTTGAGGTCAGGAGTTCAAGACCAGCGTGGTCAACATGGTGAAACACAGTCTCTACTAAAAACACAAAAATTACCTACCTGGGTATGGTGGCAGACGCCTATAAACCAGCTACTCAGGAGGCTGAGGTGCAAGAATCACTTGAACCCGGGAGGCAGAGGTTGCAGTGAGCTGCGATTGCTTCACTGCACTCCAGCCTGGGGGATAGAGTGAGACTCTGTCTCAAAAAAAAAAGAAAGGTAAAATGGCAGAGAGGTGTTAGGGCTAGAGCCTGAGCCATGATGTGGAACAACAATGGCTGAGTTGTGTAGCAGTTCAATTCAGGACCTTCGTATCATCACTACCAGGCTTTAAACAAGTGTGCTAATATCTGATCTGCCCATGGGGATAAGCTTAAACACACCCACTCAGAAAACTCTCTTCAAATCCATTAACAGAGGGGCCTTTCAATTCCTAAGCATATCCAGCCTGTAAAAGTTTTGCAATATTCAGCCCTGAGATTGGACCTGTTGAACCCTTTTCATTTTGTGAACTATTTTTGTAGCTTTTTTTGACACATCTCAGCACAAATGAAACAACAATGTTTGAAGAGGAGTCTCTCATTCGACTTCGGTTATTTGCAGCCTTCAGTTTTCAACTTTAAACATTTAACAGATATGTGAGTGGAGTAAAATTAATTTTCACCACCCGCAATAGTTGATTAGTGAAATAAGGCAAGCGTTTCATGGATTTGTGCTTTCGGTGTGCCTAAAGTTATTTCACCGTGACAAAAGGTCTTGAAGGACTAAGAAGAAGTCTCGTGACAATTGAATTGCCTATCTGAACAGGAACACTGTATAGCAGGAAAACAGAATCTTGAAATAGCTCATTGTAGGTCTGGAAAAGAGAGGGAGGAATACATAAAGGATGCACAAAGGTGTTGCATATGAAATGAAAATCTTTTTTTTTTTTAAATACCAACACAGTACTTGTTCTTCGCTTGTGCAGAGTCCCAGATTTTCACAATCTTTCATGCTTCCATTTCATTTCTGTGGGGGTGTGACTTGCTTCAGTTAGAATCCTAAGCAAACTCCATTTCTCTGCTTTAAAAGGTAAAACTTCATTCTTCCCAGATGTACAGTAAAGCTTTGTAGGCTTCACATTTTGAAACCTACTGATTAAGAATTTGACATTTTCTGCGGAAAAAAAAAAAGCCCAGTAGGGCAGAAAGACAGCAGGAGGGAAGGTTCAGCAAACAAAATTTCCCCCCACCCTTTTCATAGAGCACCTTCTATATAACATCAGAGGCAGAAGAGACTGGCAGTGATCTCATCCACAGCCTCTTACAGATGAAGAAAATGAAGCACAGAGAGGGTAAATGATTTGTCCAAGGGCACACAGCCAGTTAGTGACAAAAGAAGACAATCCTATCCGGGTCTTTCCTGAACTACAGCACCCAAATACCAATTATTTTCTTTTTTTTTTTCTTATTTATTTATTTATTTATTTATTTTGAGATAGGGTCTCACTCTGTCGCCCAGGCTGGAGTGCAGTGGCACGATCTCAGCTTACTGCAACCTCCACCTCCTGGGTTTAAGCAATTCTCCCAAGTAGCTGGGATTACAGGTGCATGCCATCACACCCAGCTAATTTTTGTATTTTTAGTAGAGACAGGTTTGTTGCTATGTTGGCCAGGCTGGTCTCAAACTCCTGACCTCAAGTGATTTGCCTGCCTTGTCTTCCCAAAGTGCTGGGATTACAGGCATGAGATGCCGTGCCTGGCCCTGAACACCAATTCTTGCTTTTTTGTTTGATAAATGCTTGCCAGGGAGGGCTTCAGCACAAATCCATTTCATAGCTACGTCTTTATTAATGCACTCGTTGAAAGCAATGCATTTTTCTGTGATGTCCTCTAATGCAGCCTTATCAGGAAGAATGTTTCAGTTCCATGCCCTCTGCTCCTCCCGAGCCCAGCTTAGTACAATTTGAAGATGACCTGCAGGTCCCACTGCAAGGCAGCAGGTTGCCCACAGCCTTTGGTTTGTTAGGTCAAAGAATGGGTGAGTCTGGCATGTGGCCCTCCTCAGGGTAGGGAGGCTCTGGAATCTTCTGGGTCCCAGGAGGCTCATTTGTCTAAGTCTTAACTCCTCCTGCTCTTTTTGACTCTGAGAGAAAATGCAAGAAATGAAACCCAAATTTATTTTTTATTATCTGGTAACATTTTGCCAAAATAACTGTACTTTGTTTTCCAGTTTTCAAGCTGGTTATGTTTTTATTTTCTTAACTTTAAAAACTAATGTTTTGGGCTGGGCACAGTGGCTCACACCTATAATCCCAGCACTTTGGGAGGTCAAGGCGGGTGGATCACGGAGTTGGAGACCAGCCTGGCCAACATGGTGAAACCTCGTCTCTACTAATAATACAAAAACTAGCTGAGTGTGGTGGTGCGTGCCTGTAGTCCCAGCTACTCGGGAGGCTAAGGCAGGAGAATTGCTTGAACCCAGGAGGCGGAGGTTGCAGTGAGCCAAGATCGCGCCACTGCACTCCAGCCTGGGCGACAGAGTGAGACTCTGTCTCAGAACAACAACTACAACAGCAACAACAACAACAAAAACAATGTTTTGGCCAGGCACAGTGGCTCATGCCTGTAATCACAGCACTTTGGGAGGCCGAGGTGGGTGGATCACTTGAAGTCAGGAGTTAGAGACCAGCCTGGCCAACATGGTGAAACCCTGTCTCTACTTAAAAAAAAGATACAAAAATGAGCTGGATGTGGTGGTGCGTGCCTGTAGTCCCAGCTACTCAGGGGACCGAGACAGGAGAATTGCTTGAACCTGGGAGGCGAAGGTTGCAGTGAGCTGAGATCGCCCCATTGCACTCCAGCCTGGGTGACAGGGTGGGACTCCGCCTCAAAAAAACAAACAAAAGCAATGTTTTAAGGCTGGGCACAGTGGCTCATGCTTGTAATCCTAGCACCTTAGGAGGCTGAGGTGGGTGAGTCACTTGGGCCCAGGAGTTTGGGACCAGCCTGGGGAATATAATGAGACCTTGTCTCTAGAAAAACTTTTTTAAATTGTCCAGATGTGGTGGTGCATGCCTGTAGTTCCAGCTACTCAGGAGGCTGAGATGGGAGGATCGCTTGAGCCCAGGAGGTGGAGGCTGCAGTGAACAGTGATGCACCACTGCTCCCCAGCCTGGGTGACACAGTGAGAGTCTGTCTCCAAAAAAAATTAAAATTAAAAATAATTAATTAATTAATTAATTAATTAAAAATATAAAGAAATAAAAACCAATGTTCTAAATGATAAATAGTTGTCTCCTGAAAGGTCAAGAGAAGGGTTGGTGTGAACTCCGGAATTCAGCATGCACTCCGCCATTTCATTCTAGTAATTTAGTGCACAGCTCTGTGCTGGGCACTTGGTATGTGGAGAGTGGAATTAGAATAAAGAAACAAAACCAGATGTGAGGATCCCTATACCCATACCCAAAGAGTTTTTAGCCCCGGGGAAATAAAACAAACATGACAGAAGCAACTAGAAATTATAGGTAGGTTGCTGTTAATAACCATTACGGGCCAGGCGCGGTGGCTCACACCTGTAATCCTAGCACTTTGGGAGGCTGAGGTGGGTGGATCACAAGGTCAGGAAATCAAGACCATCCTGACCAACATGGTGAAACCTTGTCTCTACTAAAATACAAAAAATTAGCTGGGCATGGTGGCGTACATCTGTAAGCCCAGCTACTCGGGAGGCTGAGGCAGGGGAATTGCTTGAACCAGGGAGGCGGAGGTTGCAGTGAGCCAAGATCATGCCACTGCACTCCAGCCTCGCGACAGAGCCAGACTCCATCTCAAAAGAAAATAAATAAATAAATAAATAAATAAATAAATAAATAAATAAATAAAATGAAACAAACATTATGGCTGGCCCCAGGGAATCTTATAAAGTGGGTAGTATTTAGTCTCTTCTTTCTGTGTTTTCCCTCCTTCTGTCATCAAGCAGCTCACCCAGACGCAGAGAAGCGTTAACAGGGCTGGAACTAGGGTGAGGCCAGTGAGCTGCACAACTTAAGGGGACTCCAAAAGTTCAGTACTGCAGACCAAAAATATTCAGGAAAAAACCAACAAGAACAAATAATACAAAGAAGGCCAAGCACAGTGGCTCACGCCTGTAATCCCAACATTTTGGGGGGTTGAGGCAGGCAGATCACCTGAGGTTGAGAGTTCGAGACCAGCCTAGCCAACATGGTGAAACACCGTCTCTACTAAAAATGCAAAAATTAGCCAGGCGTAGTGGCGGGCACCTGTAATATCAGCTACTCGGGAAACTGAGGCAGGAGAATCACTTGAACCTAGGAGGCAGAGGTTGCAGTGAGCTGAGATTGAACCATTGTGCTCTAACCTGGGTGACAAGAGCGAGACTCCATCTGAAAAAAAAAAATACAAATAAGAAAGCAGTACAGTATAGCAACTATTTACATAGCATTTACATCGTATTAGGTACTTTAGTGACTAAGGATGATTTAAAGTACATGGGAGGGCGTGCATAGGTTATATGTGAGTACTACACCATTTTACAGAATGGACTACAGCATATGTAGATTTTGGTATCCGTCAGGGGTCGTGAAACTAATTCCTGCTGGATACTGAGGGGCAACTGTATAGTCACGTGGAGGGTGTTGCATTTTAGGCCAAGGAAACAGTATGAATGAACTGATGGGGGCTTTATCATATATTTCCTCTTTGAGTATCATCAAGTAGTTCGGTGCTGCCAGAGTTCAGGGGAGTGTAATACTTAGAATTTTTATGGTTGCAAGTAACAGGAAATTTGACTCAGAATTGCTTGGTATAAGAGGTTAGCAAACTTTTTCTGTAAAGTACCAGATAGTACATATTTTATGCTTTGCAGGCCGCAGAGTGGCCAGAGATAGGGGAGTTTTCTTCAGTAATTCAATGTCAACAAGGACCTTGTGTTCCAGCTCGCCACGCTGTATTTCATAATGTTGGCAGCCAGCATCTCCAGGAACTTCAGGGTCTTTTTCTGTGTCTGGAGATTAAGATGAACATTTTAATGGAATATTTTAAAAATCTGAGTTAATGCAAAAAAAAAAAAAAAAAAAAAACCATGATGAACAAAATGTCAACATTTTAAATAAAGAGAGAACTCACGTTACTAATTTTTCCTTTTAGCCTCGGGTTCCAATGTGGCTTGGAATGGCACTGAGAGTCAATGGCCAGAAATACAGTGGAATAAGAGGGTGTGTGTGTGTGTGTGTGTGTGTGTGTGTGTAGAGGGAAAGAGGTGAACCACAAAGCCGGAAGAATTCCTAATCACAAAAGCTTAGTTCAATCGATTTTACAGGTGAAGAGCTGAGAAATTAAGTGTTTTTCCATGAGTCAATCACAGAGATCTTTTAAAAGATTAAAGCTCAGATCTCTTGACCACAAATCCTGTGGATACTTATAGAGCAGTAGCTTCTAAGACAGAGGAAATTTACATCTCCCCAGAGGAGGCAAGCGCAATGATCTGATCCAAATCAGGGCATATTCTGGGGCCACTCTACATAGAGATAGAGGTTTTGTTTTGTTTTGTGACAGAATTTCACTCTTGTTGCCCAGGCTGGAGTGCAATGGCGTGGTCTCAGCTCACTGTAACCTCCACCTCCCGGGTTCAAGTGATTCTCCTGCTTCACCTTCCCAAGTAGCTGGGATTACAGGCATGCACAACCATACCCGGCTAATTTTGTATTTTTAGTAGAGACGGGGTTTCACCATGTTGGCCAGGCTGGTCTTGAACTCCTGACCTCAGGTGATCCACCCACCTCGGCCTCCCAAAGTGCTGGGATTACAGGCGTGAGTCACTGTGTCCAGCCAAGATAGAGGTTTTAAAACAGTTAAGAGTCCCAGAGCACATGCATGATCTCTTTTTAGATACTGTGCCATTAAGGATTCCAGAAAAATAAAACACGGCCCAGAGATGCGGCCACGGCCTCTTTTCGGATGCCAGCGGTTCCTGTTCCTCCTTGCTCCTTTCCCATCCAAGTTTAGGGGAGCAAAGACTATCCTATGGGCACACGATGGTTCTGAACACAGCAAAAGTTCTGAATAAGGCAAAGGACAACTGCAGCCTGCTGTTCCAGATGTCACTTTTTCTTTGTCCTCTTACAGGCTTTTGCTAAGCTGTAGGTCCCATGGAGGGTGGGTAACTGGTTTACAAGGTCCAGGGATCTTGGTCATAGGATCAACTCATCTCAGTTTGCTTGGGGCTTTCCTACTTTTAGCACTGAAAATCTCAAGTGCCAGGAAACCCTTCAGTCCCAGGCACACTGTCACAGCTGGTCAGAATCACTGTAGGTGCTTGAATCCAGGAGGAAGAGGTTGCAGTGAGCCGAGATTGCACCACTGCACTCCAGCCTGGGTGACAGAGTGAGACTCAGTCTCAAAAAAAAAAAAAAAAAAAAAAATCACTGTAGAGACCAGCATCCACACTGGGACCTCACTGTGATTTCCAGAGTCATTATGGAGGTGGGGTGCTTGACCTTTTCTCAAGAATAGGATAGAACCCCAGCATGTGGAGTAAAGGAGTGGATGAACTTGTTTTTCAAGCTGGGGGATAGGAACTTCTGGTAAAACCTGTCCTTCAGCCTCTGATAAGAATCAGAAGCTTTTGACCAGGGTCTGTAGGCTGAAGGCAATAAGAGTTTATCACTACCCCTATGGCACTGGGGCTGCAGGCCAGAGGTGTCTGGTGAGGACCTTTGGGTGACAGGAAAGCGATGACACTGATAACAGGCAGATTAGAAAATGCTGAGATTCGATCCCTGCCACCCCTGGAATCAGGGCAGAGGGAATGGGGGCAGAAGCTTTTGTACCCAAACCTACCTCCAGGGACAGGGTTTCTAGGACAACACACCCTCCCATGCGTCCAGCCACGGAGCATCTCCCTGCCTCCTGGCTCAGCCTCTCTCCCAAGACAGGGCTGCTGGAGGAAGTGCTAAAGACATGAGATCCTGTCAACACCTGGGTGGTGTGGGGCAGTCCCCTACCTGGATTTTGAGAGGCAGCTATGGACAGGAA
This sequence comes from Rhinopithecus roxellana, assembly GCF_007565055.1. Lineage (NCBI taxonomy): Eukaryota > Metazoa > Chordata > Mammalia > Primates > Cercopithecidae > Rhinopithecus > Rhinopithecus roxellana. Next base: position 76,182,890 of record NC_044567.1, read on the forward strand.
GGCAAGAGAGGGAATGAAAGGTTGGAAAGCCCATCAAAGTTACCTTTCCCTCTCGGGTGTGTGCACATGCGCGTGCACACACACACACGTACATGAACATTTATGTACATTCCACCCTGATTAAAGCATTACGAACTCTTATGGGAGGAAACAGAAATATGAAGTCCTGACTGAGTCCATAAGGGAGAGCTTAGTGAGTAAATGTCTGAGCAGGAAAAGGGGTCAAGGTGCCCATTAGTTCAGGCAAATTCCCACAGTTCAGGATCTCCCTGAGCAATTTCCACTGGGCCAGGAGATTCAGGGTGTTGTGAAGGTACTATTTAGCCTCTAGTAATAACTTCCAACATACTGGAGAGAACAAAGACTGGAGAGGTTCCAAGGAGCTCACCTGCTACAGAAGGATCTGACAAGGCTGTAAGGTTTTGGAACGGGTAGGAGGAAAGGATAGGATTTAGACAGAAGGAGACTGGGGGGCTGTGGAAGAGGAGAGAGTCAAGGGTTCCAAATCAGAGAGCTGGGAAAGTTTCAAGAACAGCCTGCTTTGACATAGATAATAGTCTTTATTGCCTTATGGTTACTGATGTATATATCTATTATGTCTATTTCGTCTTCCACTCATCCCCTCCACTTTCAATTTACAAGCCCCATGAAGACAGGGCTGTGTCTTATTCAACTGTGTATCTATGTTAAGTGCTTAGCAGAGTGCCTTTAACATCATATAGGCTGGGTGTGGTGGCTCACACCTATAATCCCTGTGCTCACACGTATGATCCCAGTGCTCACACCTATAACTCCCTGTGCTCACACCTATAATCCCAGTGCTCACACCTATAATCCCAGTGCTCTGGGAGGTCAAGTGGGGAGGATCATTTGAGTTCAGGAGTTCAAGACCAGCCTAGTTAACACAGCGAGACCACATCTCTACAAAAAAAAATCTTTTTAATTACCTGGGCATAATGGCATGTACCTAGATCCCAAGTAGTCCCAGCTACTTGGGAACTGAAGGAGGAGAATTGCTGGAGCCCAGGAGGTTGAGGCTGCAGTGAGTCATGATCACACCTCTGCACTCCAACCTGGCAACAAAGTGAGACTTTGTCTTTGAAAAACAGAACAAAAATCATACATATATATGTATGAATATGTATAAATCATACACATATGTATACATATATAAATATATATTAAAATATATATACACACATATGTATACATATGTGCAACCTCTGCCTCCTGGGTTCAAGCACCTACAGTGATTCTGACCAGCTGTGACAGTGTGCCTGGGACTGAAGGGTTTCCTGCGACTTGAGATGTATACATATGTGTGTGTGTGTGTGTATATATATACATATATATATATATGTGTATATATATATATTTTTTTGAGATGGAGACTCACTCTGTTGCCCAGGCTGGAGTGCAGTGGCGTGATCTCAGCTCACTATAACCTCCGCCTCCTGGGTTCAAGTGATTCTCATGTCTTAGCCTCCCAAGTAGCTGGGATTGCAGGCACGTGCCACCACGCCTGGCTAATTTTTGTGCTTTTAGTAGAGATAGGGTTTCACCATATTGGCCAGGCTGGTCTCGAACTCCTGGTCTCAAGTGATCTACCTGCCTTGGCCTCCCAAAGTGCTGGGATCACAGGTGTGAGCCACCACACCTGGCCAAAAGTCATATATATTGAAGAAACATTTCTGATAAAAATTGAGGTGGAATTTCAGAATGAGTGTATTAAAGTTTAAGACATATATCTTGGGACAAAGAATGTCTACCACAAATGTAAAAATAAACCTGGTGAAACAAACTGATATCCACATCCAAGCCCCTAAAATACAATTATGAATTATTTCTGTCAAAGCTTAAGTATAAAAAGTCACCCAGCCTTTTTCATCAAGATCTTCCTTGAGACCATGGACATCCTGTCAACCAATACAACTTTGTCTTTTTGAAAATAGTCCATAATTCCATGTAAACCAGAATGACCAATTCAGGTAAATCAGAAGGGCTTGGTATTTGCAACCTCTGTGTATTAGGCAGACTGGTTCTATGTCAGGGACAGTCAATGCCTAGCACCGGTGAGCTGCTGACTGCTGGCTGAAGCCATTGTGATGGTATGTCATGACTCCTCAGGTTATACATTTCTCTTTGATTCCTATTATCTTACTTCTTTCCCCTCCTTCTATTCCTCTTCTATATTTTCCTGTTTGTCTTCCTATATCAAAGAGTCTCATCATTGCCCATGCATGCACACCCTTCTAGGTGTTTCTGTCTCTTTTCTCTACCACATCCCTCTGCAAGAGTGACAGCTGCTGGTTCCCACTCTTCCTGAGGCCTGATTGCTCGGCTTTTCCTTGGAGTCCACGAAGTTCCTTGGAGTCCACCATCTTCCTTGTACTTGAACTTGTCTAAGTAGATTTCTGTTCTTGCAACCAAAGGTACCCCAAGCCCCTTCCTCCTGGCTTCTGTTGTAGGGTAGGCCTGCCAGTGGCACCCGGAGAAACTGCTCAGCCAAGACATCAAAGGGCTGACTAATGCCCAACCTGCATGCTATGAAGCATCAGAATATCTGGAAATGGGTGGACTGCTGGTTGAATTTTCTATTTTTTAGTGGAATGTTTCAGCATCTTTTGGACAAGCCTCTCTGGCTAGCTTAAGCACCTTGTTAAGACTATTAAATGAATTTTGTGGTGCAAGACAAGGAAGATTCATGTTAATATTGCCACTAAGCCCTACCTATATGGGAGGCTTAGCTGGATATAGGTGATCAGGGATTTCTTTCTCTCTCTCTTTCTTTCTGTTTAAAGAATGACAAACGTTAAAATTGGGAAATAAAGTGGACTTGAGACTTTATCTCCCTAAAAGGAATGGCTGTAGAACAGCAAAACCTTTTTCTACCTCCAGAAGGGAATTGTGGCGAGAGAATAGAAGCTTTACGGGGAATTACTGGTATTATCAAAGGCTTTTCAAAATAGACTTGAAATGAATAGTTGTGTGCTGGTTTTATTACTGCTTTGCGAGTTTACATTTTGTTTTTGTATGGTATTTTTCTGTCCTCTATGAGATGGTTGCTAAGGCATGAGAGCAAATAACCTTTATTGTGTTGAATTTGGGACCGAATGCAATTATCTTATAATTTGGGTTCATAATGTCATTTTTGACAGTTATATTATGAGCTTTTTGGGGGAAAATTGAGCCCACATGCTGTAAGCTGCTGCTTCTTCAGTTGCCCTTCAAGTTATAACATCTCTGCTCCTCTATCCCCCATTCCTCTGTACTTGGGGAGTCTTGAGGCCAGATGCTGCTGGAGGCAAATCAGACGATCCACTGTGGGCACTACCAAGCCACGGCATCGTCTGCTCTGAAGAGGCCCTGTCCCCCGTCGTATGTTATTTCCAGGTGACTACATGGACATGGGTCTCAAGGGATGCTGCAAATGGTTATTACTAAAGGTATGTGGCATTGCTCACAACAAAGGGAAGTCATAAGTCAACAGAATTTTTGTACATCGAGCCAATGTTCTTAGTAACCTTCGTGACCATTTCAGAGATGTTTTCTTTTCTTTTCTTTTCTTTCTTTTTTTTTTTTAGATGGAGTCTCGCTCTGTTGCCCAGGCTGGAGTGTAGCAGACGATCTTGGCTCACTGCAAGCTCCGCCTCCTGGGTTCATGCCATTCTCCTGCCTCAGCCTCCCGAGTAGCTGGGACTACAGGTGCCCGCCACCACGCCCAGCTAATTTTTTTGTGTTTTTAGTAGAAACGGGGTTTCACCATGTTAGCCAGGATGGTCTCGATCTCCTGACCTCGTGGTCCGCCCGCCTCGGCCTCCCAAAGTGCTAGGATTACATGCGTGAGCCACCGAGCTCAGCCGTTTTATCTTCATTTCTGACTGGCCTTTCATTGGCAGCACTTCTTACCTAATCTATCCCATAGCATTCTTATAAAGGAAGATAATGAGCTATAAATAAATTTTGAAATGCACCATAGGAATACATTGCTTAAAGAAATTCTTCTTTAAATAACAATTATTTTATCTGTTCCTTCCCATTGCCCTAGTAGAAGTCTGAGTTCCCCCACAGCACACCCTGAGATAAGAGTTTAAGTGCAAATGGTTTACCAGGGAGGTAATGTCAGGAAACACCAAGGGCGTGTGAGGAAGTGGTACAGGGAAGGGAAGGACATCAGTAAAAGATACATCATCAAGTAGGTTACTACTGTGGGTAAGGGGCTAAATCCTGCCAAGGATCCCTGGGAAGCAGCATAGAAGACACACCTCAGAATTATACCACCCAAGGGTGAGGGCGCTGGGATATTTATACACCAACTCCCTCAGTCATTGGTCGAGGGCTGCTCAGGAGTGGGAGTGGGTGGCCTTTCCCAGCACTTCTGCCTTCTACATGGGCAGCGACTACCAAAACCCAAGAAAGCTCTCAGGCAGAGATGTTAAGTGCTGGTAGTTGGAAGTCAAGCCAGTGTGTGCTAAAATGTAGAGGCTGGGAGGCTGTGGCCAGGACACCAGCAATATCTGCTACCCTTAGCTCCCTGGAGCATGTGAGAGGAAGTCGACTCTCCATTCTTCCTGAGAATCACCACCAGCATTTTATTGTGCATAAGACACACATTGTCTTCTACGTGCATTTTCTGCAAACCTAAAAAGGGTTGTAAAGACTTATTAGAAAAGTGAAGTGTTTTCCCTCAAAATATTTCTTTATGTAGAAATATGAGGAAATGGAGCCAGTGGCCACAATAAATAGATTAATAAAAAGCCTTTCCAAAATGTCCCCACCCATCATTTTCAGAGGATAGAGGATATAGATGCTAACATGTACAGCCTTTATTTTCAATATGATCTTTAAACCATCAGCAGTGGATTCTCATGTCTGGCATAGGCTCGCCCCTTAGATGCTTTTTGAAAGTGTCTACATATCCCTGGGTACCTCATGGACTGTGGTGTGGCAGGGAGACCATCTGTGAAGTGCTCAAGTGGGCAGGGACCAAATGGGGGTATGTGATGCCTGTTTTTGAGGGAAAATGCTTCACTTCTCTAATGACAAGTCTCTAAAAACCTTTTTTCTTTCTTTCTTTCTTTTTTTTTTTTTGTTTGTTTGTTTTTTTTTGGTTTGTAGAAAATGCACATAGAAGACATTTACCAATAAAAGCTGGTGGTGATTCTCAGGAGCAACAGAGAGTTGACTTCCTCTCACATGCTCCAGGGAGCTAAGTGCAGCAGATGTTGCTGGTGTCCTGCCCACAGCCTCTCAGCCTCTACATTTCAGCACATACTGGCTTGGCTTCTAACTGCTAGCACTTATATATCTTCCCCTGATAGCTTCCTGGGGTTTTGATAGTCCCTGCCCATGTAGAAGGCAGAAGTGCTGAGAAATGACCACCTATCCTCACCCCTGAGCAGCCCTCTACCAATGACTGAGGGAGTTGGTATATAAATACCCCAGCTCCCTCGCCCTCAGCTGGTATAACTCTGAGCTGTGTCTTTTATTCCTAGGCACCACCTCCAAACACACTCACAACTGAAAGTATGATTCAATCCAGGCATCTTAATTCCATCAACATCTCTTGGAAGTTCTGGATCTTGTCCCCAGTGAGTCCTGCTGCTCTCTTTGTCCCTAATAGCACTCTGGCAGCTGAACCAATCATGCCTTAGTTGAGTTCCTATTGCTTTGAGAGTTTTTAAGTCTCTCTAGGTTCTTAACATAGCATCGGAGAGGGATCTTGGTGATGAAGAAAATTAAGCTCATGGAGTCTCTATTGCACACAGATGCCACAAGAGAGTTGAGCTGAACTTCTCTTGAGATCCATATTAATGAATTGGCATCTGGGCAACATGGAACCCGGAATGGTTGTATATCAGGTCTGCCTAAATGGTAGCCTGCATCCGTATCCGATCCATTGACCATTTCCATGTTGACTCCTAATTCTTATCCTGGTTATATAATTTGTGACATTTCAGAGCTAGAAAAAAACTTTAAAGATCATTTAGCCAACTTGTTTTACTAGTAAGAATATTGCATTCTGGTGTGGTTAGGTAATTTACCGAGAGTTCAACAGCAGCTGAAGAACTGAGCCTGGGGGACAGCCAGCCTTTTCCACTTTGCTGCAGCAGCATTTCTCATTGAATTTGGTAGAAGCAAATGTTTGGTTTCACAAAGTTTTTTATGTTTTAAATACCTGCTTAAGGCAGTGCAAGGCACTGTAGGGGATTTGAAGAACAAGACACAGTGCCCTGATGGCTCTGAGCAATGCAAACATGGAGAAAGCATTACACGGTATAGCAGAGATATTTTATTTTAATATATGGGTCCATGTGATAAACTGAGGCACTCACCCTGACCCTCATGCTCTGATGAGCTTGCTGCCATCCATGAGGAATCTATCCTTCCTAATCTATGCTGGGACTCATGGGTTCAGGGTGTGGCAGAAGAAACAGGAGGGGACATCCATGTGTGGTTAGGATAAGGAAGTAAACCGCCTCACCCTACAGTCCCCTTTGCCTTGGCCAACATGACTGCAGGTTGAGCCTGGTTGCCTGGCAAGAAGATGCCTGGCCTTGCTTCCATACACCTGCAGCCACTTTCTGGTTGCACAGCCTCAGGCAGGTACTTAATCCTTTTAAAATTCAATGTCTTCATCTCTGAAATACTATAAATAACAGCATCTACAGTGTTGGCTGGTGATGAAGACTAAATGAGGGAACACATGAAATTCTTAGTACTCAAAAAATCCTCTTATTATTGTCATTTTTACCCAGTTGCCACCTTTGCCCCCAGCCCTAAAATAGCTCGCATATCTCCATCTCTCCTATAGAGTTTTCCGATCCTGACTTTCCCCGCAGCTTGCCCCTCACTAACAATTTTCTCCCCATTCTGTTGCACTGTCTGCTTACGCTCTTTGCCTCTTGCTTCTGGCTCTCTTTCTCCCCCTATTCCTACTCCTCCCACTGGTCTTTATATCTTCCTACACCTCCTATTCATTTCTCATTCCCTTTCCTATTTCCTCTGTTTTCTTACAATTTATGTCTTTCATCCCAACTCCCCAATTCCCACCCCCAGTCATTTTCCTGTTCCCACGCTACCAGGTTATCTTTCTTCTCTGCTACCATTTCCTTCTCACATTTATCTTTCCTCCCCTCTCTTCTCCCTTTTGCATCCCCTAGCTGCCCCTTCCTAGGCCCCCATACTCTGCCCTCTCCCACCTTCCGTGCCCAAGGAATTCAACCTCCGTCCCTGACCTCTTCCCTTTGTGGTTTTTATCCTGGAAACGCACTTGCTCGCTGCAGTAGGCAGCCTCTGGGATGGCCACTGATGTGGTCCCCTCTCCTGGCTTTCATGTTCTCATGCCCCCATGGAATCCACTCTCCCTCAGTGTGGGCCAGACCTAGTGACTCGACAAGTACAGCAAAAATGATGGGATGTCACTTTTGAGCTTAGATTTTAAAAGACTGCGGTTTCTGTCTTGGCTGCTTTTTGTCTCTGAGGAAAGCCAGCTGCCATGTTGTTGTAAACTCTCCGACTGAGAGAGCAACAGAGCAAGGAACTGAAGTCTCCAGCCAACAGCCAGAGAGGACCTGAGGCCCGCCAGCAGCCACATGCATGCGGCTGGAAGCAGACCCTCCCCTAGAGGAGCCTTGGGATGCCGTGGCTCTTCCGACACCCAAGTGAGAGGCGCCTAGCTAAGAGGCTCCTGGATTCCCGACCCACAGAAACTGTGAGATAATACATGTTTGCTGTTTTAAGCTGTTAAGTTTTGGGGTCATTTGTTGTGTAGTGATATTTAAAAGGCAGAATTGGGCCAGTCACGGTGGCTCACATTTGTAATCCCAGCACCTTGGGAGGCTGAGGTGGGCGGATCACCTGAGGTCAGGAGTTCGAGACCAGTCTGGCCAATATGGTGAAACCCCGTCTCTACTAAGAATACAAAAAATTAGCTGGGTATGGTAGCAGGTGCCTATAATCCCAGCTACTCAGGAGGCTGAGGCAGGAGAATTGCTTGAACCCAGGAGGCAGGAGGTTGCAGTCAGCTGAGATTGTGCCACCACACTCCAGCCTGGGTGACAGCATGAGACTCCGTTTCCAAAAATAAAAACTAAAATAAAACGCAGAATTGTCCTCTATGGACCACCATTCAGCACCGTTTTGTCTTGTATGGCCTTGAACAAATCACTGTCATTCTTTGGGCCCCCGTATCCTCATGACATCCAGGGTCGGAGTCTAGTGTCCCAAGTGTCCTACTCATAGGATAGGGTCAATGATGTTAAAACAAGGTGTATCTGTCCTGTTCTGTTTCCCATAGGAAGCCTGGTGAAACCTGTACTTCTTTGTATTTTAAGTTCCATATCTTTATATTTGCCTCACATTTTTCACTCCTATTATCTGAAGTCTGTTTCTAATTTCTGACAGAATTGCAATGGCTTATTGTGTGCCTTGCTCTGCATGACATGCCAATTTCATTTTGGAGTCACGGCTATTGTCTTTTTCTCTGCTAATCTCTCTTGTTTTGCAAAATTCCAATAGAACGCGCGAACATAGAGAATTGCCCTTGTGCCTGATCTTGGCTCTGTGTGGCCCCCAAACAGGGGTGGATGATAGACAGACAGCCTGTCTGCCACCCGAAGCATCTTTTCTTGCTTAAAAATTTGCTTTCCAGATTGCAGACTCCCTTCCAACTCCAGCAAAGCCTGGAACACATTAAGGAAAAGCAGAGCTGAAACTAGATGGAATGTCTCAGCCACTTAGATTCAGACCTGTCTTTGGGGGAATCCGTGGGGAAGGGATTGGGACATGCCCCCATGGATAACGTAGGGGAAGAGGGCTTCTATACCGTCCTCATACCATTCAAGCCTTAAACAGAGGCAACATATTTTTCTTAAGCAGGGCCTGTAACCCAGGATCCATCACTTATATATGGTGTCCATGGCAACCAGGCAATGGTATGGGATCCCGTCTCACTGGGGAATTCCTTTTATGGCTCATTTCCGAAACCAGCATGGCCAGTACAGGAGTCTGCCGTTTCCCAGTTGCTTAGCAACCAGCTCCTATGCTCTAGTCACTAGAAAAAGCAGACCGTTTTTTTTTTTTTTTAAAGAAAGTGTTTGTCATCAGAATCATATGTTACATTCTCTCTACTTTGTCTCTTTAGAATAAAATAATTAGTGTGTGATAAGGATGCGGAAAGGGCAACTGCTCCCCGTTGCTAAAGCCTCCGCTGCTCCTGGCGGGCTGTTTTAGGCAAGGAGAGAGAGAGGAAAATGTTAGCATGCTTTCGGTTGGTAATTAAGCAGCTCGAGCCATCTGCACATGGAAAGCTCTACATTTTTAACGTCTCGTGGGGGCATCAAGTAAGTACAGGGCCAGCAATCTGTGTGCTACATCCCTTCTCAAACCAGAAAATCCAGACTCCACCCACAGGTGTCATCTCTCCTCGGCTTCCATTCCTTAGGGGTTGGGGAGGCCGGGGCGGGGTGGATTGGTTTGTTGAGTTTTAGGTACAAGGGCACAAAGAGCATGCAGCCCCCCCTTACTGTTACAGCAGTGGTTTTCAACTAGAGGTGATTTTGCCCCCCAGGCAACCTTTGGCAAGGCCTGCAGACATTTTTAGTTGTCACAACTGATGGGGGAGGGGGATGTTACTGATACCTGTCTAGTGGGCAGAGACCCAGGGATGTTGCTAAATGTCCTACAATGCAAAGTGTGGCCTCAACACCAGAGAAGTATCTTGCCCCTGATGTTAATATCCCCAAGTGGAGAAATCCCAAGTTAGAGAAATCAGAATATCTGTCTTGTTAAAAAAACTAGCATGACAGCTGACGAGGAAAATTTTTCACAAGGTAAAGGGTGGGACAGATCAAAATCCATTCAACAGATATCATTCCAACAGAAATTTCTGTATAGCAAGGAACTCCTGGGCCCCTACCAGCGAAAGTGTTGAGCAGAGCACCCTTTGGAGTTGTGGCAATGGAAGTAACTGGTAAGCCCACCTTCCTAGAAGGAAGGAGAGCAGAGTCAGAATGCTCTGTCCTGGCTTCCAGGGGCTTAGGCATGAAACAGACCCGGCTTCACATTCTGGGTCTGCTGTCTGTGCACTGTGGGTTCTTAGGTATTTTACATAATCTCTCTGAGACTTAGTCTTCTCAACTCTAGAATGGGAATCTAAGTGGATATTATCAGAATCACATGGCCTGATCTCTACTGAGCCCTCGATATTAGCTCCTCCCATTTCCCTTCTTGTTTCAGCCTCAGGAACCCAGTTGCCCCCTCTCTATTGCTGGGTACTTTGGATTTGTGAAGAATATGAACAAATGCACTAGTCCTATAAATGACTAGGGTCAGTTTATTCAGCAACGAGCAAAGGACAAAAGCACCATTTTTGGAATTTTGGCTGGTAGCCTTAGACTAAATTTAGGCATGAGGGACAGAAAACCCAAGAAATAGGTGAGATGAGAGACGGTACTGCATTGATCAAGAGTATGCAGGCCAGGTGCGGTGGCTCACGCCTGTAATCCCAGCACTTTGGGAGCAGAGGTGGGTGGATCACCTGAGGTCAGGAGTTCGAGATCAGCCTGGCCAACATGGCGAAACCCCATCTCTACTAAAAAGACAAAAATTAGCTGGGCATGGTGGCAGGCGCCTATAATCCCAGCTACTCAGGAGGCTGAGGCAGGAGACTCGCTTGAACCTGGGAGGTGGAGGTTGCAGTGAGCTGAGATCGTGCCACTGCACTCCAGCCTGGGTGACAGGGCAAGACTCTGTCTCAATCATAATAATAATAATCATGCTATTGTGCTCCAGCCTGGGCACAGGTTTCAAGTCCAACTCCCCATTTGCTGGCTGTGTGTGACCTCGAGCGAGTGACTCGGCTGACCTTCACTTTCTCATCTATGAAATGGGGTCATTATTATATCTTTTAGTATTATGTAAAGATCAAAGATAATATATATAAAAGTGCCTAGCCTGGTGCCTAATATTATTAGGTAGGCATCTGATAACTGATAACATACATATTCGTATAAACAATCTTCCTTTTTTTTTTTTTTCTTCTGAGATAGAGTCGCACTCTGTTACCCATGCTAGAGTGCAGTGGTGCAATCTCAGCTCACTGCAACCTCCACCTCCCAGGTTCAAGCGATTCTCCTGCCTTAGCTTCCTGAGTAGCTGGGATGACAGGCACCCACCACCACGCCTGGCTGATTTTTTTTTTTTTTTTTTTTTTGAGATGGAGTCTCACTCTGTCACCCAGGCTGGAGTGCAGCATCGCAATCTCTGTCCACCTCCTGGGTTCAAGCGATTATCCTGCCTCAGCCTCCCAAGTAGCTGGGACTACAGGCGCCCACCACCACGCCCGCTAATTTTTTGTATTTTTAGTAGAGATGGAGTTTCACAGTGTTAGCCAGGATGGTCTCGATCTCCTGACCTGGTGATCCACCCTCCTCGGCCTCCCAAAGTGCTGGGATTACAGGCGTGAGCCACTGTGCCCAGTCTTTTTTTGTATTTTTAGTAGAGACGGGGTTTTACCATGTTAGCCAGGTTGGTCTCAAACTCCTGACCTCAAGTGATCTGCCCACCTCAACCTCCCGTAGTACTGTGATTACAGGCATGAGTCACTGCACCTGGCCTGATTTTTTTTTTTTTAAGTAAGACTGTCGTGTGTGGTCCAACCTCAAATCTTCACTGATGCTGAGAGTGAGGCTAAGGGGTGTGTATTAGGAAGAACTGTCCTCCCTTATCCCATCTAAAACAGATTTCCCTCAGTATGATACACTAGTGCCAGCTATCACAACATTATGTAAGTAATTTTTAAGCTATTTCTGTTTTTAGCCTATGCTACCTCTTGGAGGGTAATGAGTTCCATACATTTAGCAACCATTTTTTACTTGCTTGAAATCTTAAGAAAATCGCAAGAAACCTCTTCTTTAAAAAAATTATTTAAATTGACAATAATTGTTCATATTCATGGGGTAACTGGTGATGTTTTGATACACATGATGTATAATGATCAGATCAGGGTAATTAGCATATCCATAATCTCAAACATTTACCATTTCTCTGTGTTGGTAACATTCAGTATCCTCCCTCTCCCTATTTGAAACTGTATAATATATTATTGTTAACTATAGCCATCTTACAATGATGTAGAACAGTAGAACTTATTCCTCCGATCTAGCTGTAATTTTGTACCCTTTATCAAATCTCTCCCTACCCCTCCCTTCCTCCTCCCCTTCCTGTCTTCTAGTATTCTCTGTTCTACTTTTTACTTCTGTGAGATCAACTTTGTTTAGCTTCCACATACAAGTCAGACCAGGCAGCGTCTTCATTCTAATAAGCTGGGGTTTGGTCTATTTTCACATTAATTGTACTTTTCATAATTCTTGAAACTGCAGTATATCCCGTCAACCTCCAGCCTTCACCCTGACCTCATACAGAAGCCCCTCCAGCCCTTTAATCTCTTGAAATGCTTTGTGAACTCCCTTTCTTTCTTGAAACGTATCAACCAGAACTGCACATACCAGTCTGTGTTAGAAACAAAGGTAAGGTGATGTTTTCTTGCCCTACCCACCCCCGCCACCTTCTTCTTTCTCACAATTTCCCAAACTTGGCTCGCCTTTGGGCGCCAGAGCACTTTCCTGAGCACTCTGCAATGAGTCCCAAGTCCCTTTCCTGGGTCACAACGGCTGGTTCATAGTGGCAGGAGCTCGTCCTCTATAGTTTGTACCTTTTCTCCTTGTCACTCTAATTTCCCATTGAAGTTTACCTGCCAAAGTTGTGCCCACTCACCCAACCTCATTTCATCTCACCAGTTGGCTTCTGTCTGTATTTTTTTGTTTGTTTTTTGCTTTTTGTTTTTTTTAGACAGAGTCTCACTCTGTAGTCCAGGCAGGAGCGCAGTGGCATGATCTCGGCTCACTGCAACCTCTGCTTCCTGGGTTCAAGTGATTCTCCTGCCTCAGCCTTCCAAGTAGCTGTCATTACAGGTGTGCACCACCATGCCCAGCTAATTTCTGTATTTTTAATAGAGACAGGGTTTCACCATGTTGGCCAGACTGGTCTCGAACTCCTGACCTCAGGTGATCCACCCACCTCTGCCTCCCAAAGTGCTGGGATTACAGGTGTGAGCCACCACAGCTGGCCTCACAGTTGGCTTCTTGTTGAACAGCCCTCTAAAAGCTTAGAGATTACACTCCTAAATAGTTATGTGATCCCACCCAATTTTACCCAATTGGCTGAAGCTCTTTGGAAGTGCGGCTCTAAACATGCCATTGCTAAAATTTTTTTTCTTCCACAGGGGATAATTAAATCATGTTAAATATAGAAGCAACTTGCTCATCCCTCCCAAGCAGATTTATGGAAACTCACCTGGAAACCACCACAACCTGGAAAGGTGGCAGGAGGATGTTTATCAGGCAGGTATGAGCCCAGCTTTTCAGAAGATAGACACAGGTGCCTTTGTCTGTGAACAAGTGGCAGGAGCTGGAGCCACAGTCACATTGGGGTTCTGAGTGGCTTGAGACGGGACATTGTGAGGTTTACCAGGAGGACCAAAAGCACTCAAAGTATGTGGAGGTCAGAGCAGTGGCGAAGAAGGAGTCCAGGCGGGCTGGGGAGGGGTCAAGGGGCATCAGGCAGCACGTCTGGGAGCAGGATGACAGATGGGAGATTCAAAACAGGGCACCACTAGAAGCCTGAAAGGAAGGCAAGGTTTTATCAGGATGAGAACTGAGCACTGGAGAAAGAGCAGGACAACTGGCCATGGCTGAAAAGGGGGCACAGGGTCAGCAGCTGAAGACAGATGCTTATGATAATGAACCAGGGTGGAAACAGGGAAAGAGGGTTTGATGCTTTCTTTGGGGCAAACGATTCTCTCCCTATTCCTGCAACAATAGCACAGGTTCCTAGATCAGTCCTTTGGTCCATTAGCAGCTAAGGCTGGTTGTGGGTGTCACACCAGTAGACGGCCATCACCTTCATAAAGTTCCTGCACAACGCGCAGCTCACGAGTGCTCCAAGGAAAGCATTTCTGTGATGACTGTGTTTGGGATTTTTGTAAACTATAGGTCCCTTCTTGGGGATTCACAGTGTACATTAACTCTCAATGTGTACAGCGTGCATTTTAAACACTCTGCCAACTCCTGAGGTATAGAAATCTGTTTCGTTGTTTTTAATTTAATGTTTCTCAAATGTAGTTGACACCAGGGTCCAACAGGATCCTTTTGTTATATAACAACCCTGAACATCCTGTGGACACATCTTGAGAAACATTGTTCTAGAACATTCCTAATCTGGTGTTCCCAGGCCCTTCACAGCCTGGGCCTGCCCTTGTTTCCGAACTTTTCCTTCCTTTATTTTCTGACATTCCAGCCACATTAAGCTCTCCCCTTGCACACGCTCCTGTTTCACATTTCCTTCTTTCTTGCTACAGCAGGTGATTCATCATCTGCCCAAAAATGGGAAAAAAGCTGAGCCCTGCTCACTTCACCTCACTGCCACCCCCATGTCTGTCTATCTTTTGAGACCCACCTCAAAAAGAGCCCTGGATTCATTCTCTGCCCCATCTCTGCCCCTGCCTTCCTGTTCCTATAAATAATCCTTTGCCGCCTCTGATCCCTTCTGTCCTGGTATCTGTTACTCTCAGGGCACTTCATATGTTTTACTTTGTATAAGGCCATTTATGCCTTTTTTATTCAAACAGAATCCATGTCTGACTTTTGTACCCCCCCACCCCGACCCACCAACAGAACACAGCATATTTGTAGGATCATTAGAGGGAGCAGAAAATATGATGCTATAACTTCTGAGGTTGGGGTAAGTTCTCTTCTCAACATTCAGGCCAGAGTTGGCAAATACCTGGCTCACCTGCTGCCAACCTGTACTCTCTCACTAATGGCACAGACTCATCAGAGAAGGCCCCAGGAGCTTCTCAACACAGTGCTCCCAGCAGTCATGATCAATGGGTTAGAAAAGGCGTGAGAGAGGAAATCTGTTATCCCTGATTTAGACCTTTTGCCAAAGTGAAAGTTAGGAGAATTTAGTAAGCTGAATGTGGGAGCTGTTAATGCTACGGACCAATGACTGTCCCTAACAGAACAGAGAAATTAACAAAACTATTCATTATACTTTCATGTTCATGTCTAGTCTCAAGGCTAATTATTTGTATAATTAAGATGTTACCAAATGCAAACAATTGATGAGCCTGATTTCTTGGAATGAAACATGAGACTTATAAAATGTAAATAGCTGTGAATTACTAACAGCTTTCCTTTTCTTAGGCATTCTAACAAGGCATAGCCCTGTTACATTAAAGAAACAATGGAAGTATAATCCCATTCATATTTTTTATATGACAAAACAATATGACGTATGAATTTAAATCAGAAAAAGCACAGGTTTTAATTCTCACTCCACCACTTTCTAGCTGTGTGCCCTTGGCTGTGTTACATAAGCTCAATTTACTCATGTTACTTACAGATAGATGTCAGTTTCCACATTCAGAAAATGGGTGTAATAGCCCCTAGTTCAGAGGACTGCTGTGAGAATTAAATGAGTTAACATGTGGAAAGAGTACACAATCAATGTGAGTTTTCATTTTTCTACTTGTATCTACATATTATACTTTTATAATGATCGCTTGGATTTTTTACAGTATGTAAGAAACGTTAGAGAGAAATGGAATGTATATAGATGTCTCTGTAACACCATCTGTGTGTTACTGAAAAGCTTCCATGGTCTAAAAATGGCCACAAGCACCAAAATAACAGGGTTGGTGGGAAAAAAAAAAGTAGGGTTGGGACAGTCTACTCAAAACCTGGCTGGGTGCAGTGGCTCACACCTATAGTCCCAGCACCTTGGGAGGGTGAGGCCAGAAGATTGCTTGGGCCCAGGAGTTCAAGACCAGCCTGGACAACATAGCGAGACCCTGTCTACACACACACACACACACACACACACACACACACACACACACACACAGCCAGGCATGGTGGCACGTACTTGTAGTCCTAGCTACCCAGGATGCTAAGGCAGGAAGATTGTTTGAGCCAGGGGAGGTTGAGGCTGCAGTGAGCTGTGATTGCACCACTGAACTTCAGCCTGAATGAAGAGCAAAGCCCTGTCTCAAAAACAAAACAAAACAAAAAACAAAAACAACAACAAAAAAAACTATGCAATTGTAACCGGAGCACTCACAGAAACAATGTCAAAACTAATGAAACATTACCCCAGTAAGCCTCAGCTTTCACAAACATTTGCACACTGCATCCCTTGAACCGTAGGGCTCCTCCTGCTGCTTTGAGATATAGGCCCTGGAGGACATTTGCTTCTAATAGGGACCAGTTTTATCAATATTAAACATTTGATTTAAAGAGTAGTGTTCTTCGCTAACCCATCTTTCTAATACAAAGGGAAACATTTTCACTGCTTCTTCAACAACACCCTCAGTTTTTCCAGAAAGCTTGACAAGAGAACAACATAGTGGTTCCTAAGTCACTAAATCAGTCAGTCCCTGCAGCTAAAGAAGGCAGCTGTGTGTATTCTCACCTTTTTCTTAAGGCCTTCATAGAGTGCTAAGGTTTCCTCTTATTAAAGAGGTAGTTATTGTGAGAAAGCTGGCTCCTGGCTTCAAAACATTTACATGCTGGGGGAAAAAAGTACATGGGAACCAACATGACATCTGCATTATACCAATTCCCCTGTTTATTCATGGCTTGTGAGGTTGCTCATATAAAAGAAACATTTGTAGCAAAAACAGTTTATATTGAATATCTCCGATCTGCTAGTTGCTGTGGTAAGAACTAAATAGAAGCCATGTGATTTAATCTACACATTCGTGTGGTAGAGGTAAGGTAGGCTTCCCTTTGAGGCTCAGAGACATTAAATAACTTGCCTGAGATTACAAGTTTGTAAGTAGTAAAGCCAAAATTCCTACTTGGAATCTAACTCCAAAACTCATGCCTTTTGAGATCACACTATCCCTACTAAGGATGGCTGGAGGCAGGAAAGAAGACAGACATCCCTGGCCTTGGTAATGAGTGAAAGCCTGATTCCTAACCACAAGTCACTAACATTTAATTTCATTTAATCCTCACAACAACTCTGCTACACAGTTATTATTACCACCAATTTACAGATGAGGAAACTGAAGCTCATTAATCAAAAGACAAGCAACGCAATTTTTAAAAATAGACTAAAGATTTGAAGGAAGAGGCACCCATCAGAAAAATGCAAATCAAGATCACAGTAAGATGCCACTTGACACCCACTAGACAGGTGGTGATTATAATAAAAAAGATATAATAACAAGTGTTGGTAGTTGGTGATAATGTGGAGAAATCAGAACCCTCATACACTGCTGGTAGGAACGTAAAATGGTGTGCAGCCACTTTGGAAAACAATCTTTCAGTTCCCCAAACAACTAAACAGAGTTATCATATGATCCAGCAATTGCACTCTAGGTATATATACAGAGAAATGGTAACGTATCTACACACAAAAAAAGTACATGAACATTAATAGCAGCGTTATTCATAAAACCAAGTGGAAACCAAAATTCCCATCGACTGATGAATGAATAAATAAAATGTGGTATATCCATTTAATTAAACATTTGGCAAGAAAGAAATGAAATGCTGATACATACTACAATCTGGATGAACCTTGGAAACTCTATGCTAAATGAAAGAAAACAGCCACAGAGGACCACAGATTGTATGATTCTATTTTTTGAAATGTCCAGAATGGGCAAATCTATAGAAACAGAAACTACAATTGTGGTTGCTTAGGGGTGAGGATGATGAAGGTTTTGTGGGGTGATGGCTACAGAGTACAGGGTTTCTTTTGGAGTGATGAAAATGTTCCAGGGTTGATTGTAATAATGGATGCACAACTCTGTGAATATACCAAAGCCGTCGAAGTGTACACTTCAAATGGGTGAATTGTGTGGTCATTGAATTATATCTCAATAAAGCTGTTTTGTTTTTGTTTTGTTTTGTTTTGTTTAAATCTTTAAAAGATTTGGACAGAGACTTCCAATAGGAAGCCATCCAGATAGCCAATAAACATATTTTTTAAAGTGTTCAACATCATTAATTATCAGGAAAACACAAATTAGAACCACAGCAGGCTATCTCTACACAACTACTAGGATGGCTAAAATTACAAACACAAAATTTTGGCAAGGATATGGAGTGAAAGAGTTAAAAATATATCACCCTGGCATATTAACTATTTAAGCTAAAGGCACTTGAAAAATAGCCGATCCCAATAAAAAGATCGCTTTGACCTTCATGCTGTTTCTTGAAAGGAGAAGATCAAATTCCTGTGTGAAGATGCCTTCCCTATTCTAGAAGAAGAGACAACAGCCTTATCTTCAAGGACAAGAAGTAGAAACCAAGAGAATTCTGTACAGACCTTGTCAAAATAACTCTTTTTTTTTTTTTTTTTTTTTTTTTTTTTTTTTTTTTTTTGAGAACGGGAGTCTCGCGTGTCACCAGGCTGGGAGTGCTATGGCAGATCTCAGCTCACTGCAAGCTCCGCCTCACGGGGTTCACGCCTTACTCCTGTCTTCAGACTCCGGGTAGCTGGGACACAGGCGCCGCCAATCGCCCGGCCTAGTTTTTTGTATTTTTAGTAGAGACGGGTATTTCACCATGTTAGCCAGGATGGTCTCGATCTCCTGAGTAGTGATCCGCCCGTCTCGGCCTCCCAAAGTGCTGGGATTACAGGCTTGAGCCACCGCGCCCGGCCGTCAAAATAACTCTTTATCATTTAAGCCTCCCCACATAATTTAGTTGCTCTTCACAACTAACTATTGTCCAATTTGGTAGATAAGTGACTGACTCTAACTGCTTCCTCTGGTCTTCATTTCTTTCTGAGGACTCCTGTGCCAGGTAAAACTTTTATTATGCCTTTCTCCTCTTTATCCATCGTAAGTAAGTTTCATTCTTGGACCCAACGGGGACCCTAAGAGAATGGGGGTAGAGGTTTTCTGCTCCTGCAGAAGCAACTGGAACTCTCACACATTATTGATAGAAGTGTGAAATGGTACAACCACTTTGGAAAACAGTAGTAGTTTCTCATAAATTTGAACGTGCACCTGCTCTAGGGCCTTAGTTTCAAATTCCACACCTAGGTATTTGCCCAACAGAAATGGAGGTGTATGTCCACAAAAGTCTTGCACAAGGATATTTATAGCAGCTGTATTCCTAATAGCCAAGAGCTGGAACCAGACTCTTAGTCTGTTTTATGCTGCCATAATAGAATACCTGAGACTGGGTAATTGATTATGAACAGAAATTTATTTGGCTCATGATTCTGGAGGCTGAGAAGTCCCAGAGCATGATGCCAGCATCTGACAAGGGCATTTGTGCTCCATCATCCTATGGCAGAAAGCAGAAGGGAAAGAGAACAAGCAAGCAAGAGAGGGCTAAACTCACTTTTGTAGCAACCCACTCTTGTGATAACGAACTCACTCCTGAGATAATGGCATTAATCTATCATGTCCACCCTCTGCCCTCATGGCCTAATCAACTCTTAACAGTCCCACTTCTTAATACCATCACAATGGCAATTACATTTCAAAATGAATTTTGAAGGGGACATTCAAATTATAGCACAGTCCAATTATCCATTGATAGGAGAATGGATTTTTAATACTTTGGTATATCCGTGCAATGGAAGAACACTGAACAATAAAATGAAACAAATTACTGATACATGCAAAAGCATGGGTGCATCTTTCAGACATTCTGGGCACATAAGCCTGACACAAAAGACTATATATTATATGGCTCCATTTATGTGAAACTCTAAAATATGCACAAGTAATCTATGGCGAAAAAAATGAGAAGGTAGTCATCTGAAAGGCAATAGTATAGACTGGGAAGAGACATACTGGAACTTTCCAAGATGGGGGAGGTGTTCTAAATCTCATAGATGTGTACATTTGTCAAAACTCATTGAATTGTGTAGTTAAGATTTGTGTATTTCACTGCATATAAATTTTACCTTATAAAAGAAACAATTTTGAAGGTTTGCTTTTCACAGTGGTACTGATTAGCAATTCTGAAACTTTTTTCTGTGTATTGTAAATGAGTAAAGATATTCAGGATGATGGGATCCAGGTTTCTCACTATAGAGGGCAGAATTAATATGGAAAAGATGCACTCTGCAGTGTTGGTTAGGAATTTCACACTGGAAATATCAATATGAGCTCATGGTTTTGTGTATATGTGTGTAAGCATGTGTGTGCTTGCTGTGAGAGCCTATAAACAATACACGCCAGAGGCCATGAGCACATTTAGAGCTAAGATCTTCGTTTCTGAATACTATTTTCTACCAAAAGGAACCAACCACTGCAGAGAAGACTGACTCTAGGGCTTGAATAAGAAATATACAAATGAGTCTGGAACATCTTGTACACCAGAGAGTGCTTGAAGGAGCTCCCAGTGGCCAAATATGGGACAATTTGAGCATCATAATAAATAATAAAATAATAGGTTATAATCTATTCAATAAAATAAGGCTCTATGAGTTGATACTGATGTAAATAAAGGAATACATAAATAGGGAGAAGAGAAAGCTCTTCTTTATGGTAGCAAGCCAACCGATAGTATAGAAGGGCTGGTGGAGTTAGATCATCATCAAGGGATGTTAAAACTCGTGGGTGAATTTTTGATGGGGAACAGCATATTTACATAGTCTCAAAATATCTCCTAATAAGTGACATATTAATTACAAAGAGAAAAATGTAACTCTACAGTGGAGAAACTGGGCAGACACCATTATAACCATGTGATCGAATGTAACATCACCAATATTGGGACAAACCTCCATCATGTGTGTTACGATACAGTGCACTGACGAGGGCACAGCATCACTTCAGTGGCATTCTGTCAAAAATGCAGAACCTGAATCTAATGGTGAGGACATATTGCACAAATGCAGTCAGAGAGAGGGAGGAAGGGGAGAAAGGGAAAGAAGGAGAGAGAAGCAAACGGGACAAAATGTAATTGGCAAACATAAGGGTATAAGCCAGTTCCTTGCACTATTCTTGCAACTTTTCTGTAAGTTTAAATTTGTATCAAAATACAAAGTTACCAAAAAATGTTGGGAAAGGTGCTGTGAGATAATTCCCTGTGGGTCTCCCATGTTTCTGTCTTGTGAGCAGAGGCACGGATAGTTGTCCCAGATTGTCAAGAGCCTTGAAAGATAGAGTTTGAATCTCCTGCTGGAGACTTGTTTACTGTTGAGTATAATAATATACTGTCTCCCTCCAGGACAAAGGTTGGGTAGGTTTGCTTGCAGCCCATTACAGAAAATTTGTGTTCCCTAAGCTCAAGGCTCCTCAGCTTTGATGAAACTCCACTTTGTGCACAGCATCCACCAGAACCCCTCGGGGTTACTCTTGTGAGACTTCAGATGCAAAAGAAGCTGATGCAATCACTAAGCTCATGGAACTTAATGTGTCATGAGTAATAAAGTCCATTGTCTCCAACCCAGGAGTCTTGTGTCCTCTGCCAGCATCCCTGAAACTGTAACAGACTAACTTGCTTACAAGTATGAGGAAGTCTCAGCCCCTTCACAGTTTGATGATTGTTCATATAATTATATATATGTACGTATTTGGGGATAGTGTGGCTAGAGAGCTGTCTGGAGGGAGTAGAGAGAATTGATGTCAAACAACAGAAAAAAATGAGGAGGGTACAACAGGGGCTTAACGGCCAAGAGGGAGTGATGATTAACATAAGAATTCTGATATTTACAATAATGGGAGCAAGACTATGGTATCAATAACATCAGTGACAAATTCATTTTCTGCGGGATTTTGGGGGCTTGCTTGTTTGTGTAGTTCTCATCACATATGTATACATAAAATAGAGACCCAAGAGATGTTATTCATCTGGGTTATTAGCTAATTGGTGCCAGGGAATGTGGACTTATGTTTTTGTTTTTTTTTTTTAAATTTTGCTCTTAATAGCATGTAACACAGTGGTTGGCATAATAAATGCCTTTTAATCAATTGATTCCATAAGAAATAGCACTATTTTTGTGCTGGTATTCGTGGTAGAGAGAAAATGAGTTTTCATGAACCCCTCTTGCTATGATCTGAATTTTTATGTTTCTCCTAAATTTATATATTGAAACCCTCACCTCCAAGGTAATGGAATTAGGGGGTTGGGGCCTTTGGAAGGTGATAAGGTCATGAGGGAAGACCCTTCACGAGTGGGATGAGTGCCCTTAGAAAAGAGGTCTCAGAGAGATCCACCGTCCCTTCTGCCATGTGAGGTTAAAGCGAGAAGACAGTTGTCTAGAGAAAGTGGGGCTTCATCAGACAGGGAATCTTCCAGTACTTTGATCTTAGACTTTCCAGCCTCCAGAACTGTGAGAAATAAAGGTCTGTTGCTTACCAGCCACCTCATCTACAGTCTTTTGTTATAGCAGCTCAAACAGACTAACACCTTCATACTATTTCACTAAAAAAAGAAGAAAAAGCTTTTTAATCCTCATTATAAATGTAATTAATGTTTACTGGAATAAACAGGAAATTTTCAAGAAAAAAGTTAAGATCATCCTAATCCCACTATTCAGAGAAAATCACTGTTAATATTTTAGCTTATTTTTACTTTGTACAAAATTGAAATTCTTTTTTTTTGTTTCTTTTTTTGTTTGTTTGTTTTGTTTTGAGATGGAGTCTTGCTCTGTCACCCAGTCTGGAGTGCAGTGGCGTGATCCCGGCTCACTGCAACCTCTGCCTCCCAGGTTCAAGCGATTCTTCCGTCTCAGCCTCCTGAGTAACTGGGATTACAGGTGCCCACCACCATGTCCAGCTAATTTTTGTATCTTTAGTACAGGCAGGCTTTCACCATGTTGGCCAGGCTGATCTCGAACTCCTGACCTGGGGGGATCCACCCACCTCAGCCTCCCAAAGTGCTGGGATTACAGGCTTGAGCCACCACACCCAGCCCCTGAAATTCTATTGTATGTAATTTTGTATCTTGCCTTTTAAACCTTTTCTATTATATTGAAATAGTTTTATATCATTAAATTTTCTTTGGAAGCATAACTTTAATAACCATATAATATTATATTTAGGCTGGGCATGGTGGTTCATGCCTTGATATGGTTTGACTCTGTGTCCTCCCCTCAAATCTCATTTCAAATTGTAATCTCCATAATCCCTACGTGTCGAGTGAGAGAACAGGTGGGAGTGATTGGATCATGGGGGCAGTTTTCCCCAAGCTTTAATGAGTTCTCACGAGATCTGATGGTTTTATAAGGGACTCTTCCCTCTTTGCTTCTCACTCTTCTCTCTCCTGCTGCCATGTGAAGAAGGTCCTTGCTCCCCTTCTGCCATGATTGTAAGTTTCCCGAGGCTTCCATGGCCATGTGGAACTGTGAGTCAATTAAATCTCTTTTCCTTATAATAAATTACCCAGTCTTGGGTAGTATTTTTATAGCAGTATGAGAATACATGCCTGTAATCCCAGTACTTTGGGAGGCCAAGGCAGGAGGATCACTTGAGCCTAGGAATTCAAGACCAGCCTGGGCAGCATAGGGAGACCCCATCTCTACAAAAAAATTTTAAAAATTTAGTTGGGCAGGGTGGCATGGACCTGTAGTCCCAGGTACTCAGGAAGCTGAGGTGGGAGGATCACCTGAGCCCAGGAGGTTGAGGCTACAGTGAGCCATGATTGCGCCACTGCACTCCAGCCTGGATGACACAGCAAAAACCTGTCTCAAAAAAACTAATACATCTATATATATACTGAATCTGCCATCATGTATTTAGTTATTTTTCCAGTTATGATCATTATATTCTAATTTTTTGCTTGATTTTATGCAATAAACTCTGATTATTTGTTTAGGATTAATTTCCATGGGTGGAATTACTGGATGAAGTCATTACCAGCTAGCTTTCTAGAATAGTTCTTCCACTGTATTCTAGAAAATAGTTTTCCAGAATAGTTCTTCCATATACAGGCATACCAGTATGCATATATTGCCTGGTAAAATCTTAACCAAATTTAAACCATCAAATTTGAGTTAAAAGCATGTATTTTAATTATCAATTATCAATAAGTTTGTACTTTAAAATATGAATATTAACATTTGTATTCTTATTCCACAATTTGTCTGTGTCCTTTGCTCACTTTTAAAATGGAGACTTCAGTGATTTTGTCATTGATTTGTAAAAATGCTTTAAACATTAAGGTTGTTAACTTTTTCTCCATCATAATTGTCACTTTTTTGTATAATTTATTATTGCCTTTTAAATATTGTCATTTTTTCAAAGATAGAAGTTAAAATTTTAGGCTGGGAGCGGTGGCTCGTGCCTGTAATCCCAGCAATTTGGGAGGCCAAGGCAGATGGATCACTTGAGGTCAGGAGTTTGAGACCAGCCTGACCAATATGGTAAAACCTCATCTCTACTAAAAATACAAAAATTAGCTGGGTGTGGTGGCGGGCACCTGTAGTCCCAGCTACTCAGGAGGCTGAGACAGGGGAATTGTTTGAACCTGGGAGGTGGAGGTTGCGGTGAGCCGAGATTACGCCACTGCACTCCAGCCTGGGCAACAGAGCAAGACTCCATCTCAAAGAAAAAAAAAAAAACTAAAAATTGTATGTGGTTAAATCTGTATTTCCTGTTGTATGTTTTCATACTACTTTAAAATGTTCTAAAATATATGTGGTAAAAAAGGTTTTTTTTTTTTTTTTTTGAGACGGAGTCTTGCTCTGTCGCCCAGGCTGGAGTGCAGTGGCGTGATCTCCCCTCACTGCAAGCTCCGCTTCCCGGGTTCACGCCATTCTCCTGCCTCAGCCTCCTGTGTAGCTGGGACTATAGGCGCCCCCCACCGCACCCGGCTAATTTTTTTTGTATTTTTAGTAGAGATGGGGTTTCACCGTGTTAGCCAGGATGGTCTTGATCTCTTGACCTCGTGATCCACCCGTCTGGGCCTCCCAAAGTGCTGGGATTACAGGCTTGAGCCACCGCGCCTGGCCATGTGGTAAAAATTCTGATGGGAGACACTAACTTAATTTTTCCCAGAATAATCATTTCCTTCAGTATGAATTATTAAATATTCTATACTTATATTAATTTGAGATGCCCTTTTAATCATATGCTAAATTCTTATATACTGTGGGGAAGTGGTTCTTACTATTTTTGCTACCTCCACAAAACTCAAAATCACAATATGCAAGGATTTATAACTGAAGAGTTTGATCCTAAAGGGAGGCTTAACAAAATTTCCAGGGGATGGCGTTCATTGTTGGAAAAAGCCCTTCTTTTTGAAAATTACTATGTTAGAAGTCACATAATTGATCTAGTTAATCTAGTTACAGATTCTTGTGCTTTGTTTATTGTAGCTCTTTTAGCATACTTTTCTAGTAGAGTTAGCCTCCCCACTTTTCTTCTTTTTTAAAAAATTATTGGTTATTTTTGCTTATTTATTATTTTGTAGGAACTTTATAATTTCTTTATCAAACTCCTCACTTGGATAGGAATTCAACTTACATTAAGTGGGTATGTTAATTTGTAAAGCATTGCCATGTTAGATTTGTCATCTTTTATGTCTCTTAGTCAAGTTGTATGCTTTTCTTCACATAGGCTATTACTTGAAACTTTACCCTATTGGGTCTTGGTTTATTTTTGTCAAAATCCAATTTTCTCTCACTTTTGCCTTTCACTCACTTCCCCTTCTAGCCAGGTTCAGTTACTTTTTAATGTGAGGCTGCGTGGCGTAGGCCAGTGGTTCTCAGACTTTAATAGGCATCAGCATCACCTGAAGTGCTTGTTAAAACACAGATTTTTCTGATTCCATAGTTCTGGGATTAGGCCCAAGAATTTGCATTTCTAACATGTCCCAGCTGATGTTGAAGCTGATCCCAGGGATTACAGGGATTATACTGCGAACCACTGGTATAGACCAATGCTTCTCAAACTCTGATTATTTAATAAGCTCTTATTAAATAATCTTATCTGATTAATATCTGATTAATAACTTACCTGATTAATCAGTATCTGATTAATAACTTAGCCAATTAAACTTATTATCAAACGTTAATATGTGATATGGTGTGGCTGTGTCCCCACCCAAATCTCGTCTCGTAGGAATTGTAGCTTCCACAATTCCCACATGTTGTGAGAGGGACTTGGTGGGAGGTGATTGAATCATGGAAACAGGTCTTTCCTGTGCTGTTCTTGTGGTAGTAAGTCTCATGAGATCTGATGGTTTTATAAACAGGAGTTTCCCTGCACAAGCTCTTTTCTCTTGTCTGCTGCCATGTGAGACGTGCCTTTCACCTTCCAACATGATTGTGAAGCCTCCCCAGCCACATGGAACTGTGAGTCCATTAAACGTCTTTCTTTTGTAAATTGCCCAGTCTCAGGTATCTCTCTCTCTGCAGCATGAAAACAGACTAATACAACGTGCATGCCAATTACACACATGGTTAAATGCAGGTTCTGATTTAGTAGGTCTTCACCAGGATCTGAGATTCTGCATTCCTAACAAGTTCCCAGGCCAATTCTGCTGCTGCTCATCCACACACTACGCTTTCAGCAGCAAGGGAATAGAACAGAATGAAGAGTGTGGCCTTTGTAGTCTGACAACACTGAGTTTGAATCCCAGTCTATACTTACTAATTGAGTAACCTTGAGCACATAATTAATTTAACTTTTCTAAGCCCAGACTTTATATTAAATCAAAAATAACAAAACCTATTTTGTGAAATGATGTTATCTGGCACAAAGCAAATAATGTATGTTTTTTCTCTGACTCATAACTCAGCATTATATTTGCCCTACAGAATATTGACTCAGTACCAGAGTCAACCCAAAACTATAGATCTTTTGTTTATAGTCTAATTGCAGGTAGCGTCATTTGAATCTCGAGGGTGGAATTTCTCAAACTGTGTTCCATAGAGATGTTCTTTAGTGTTCTATGGTCAAACTCATTATAAGCATATTTTCCTTTACATTGTTGAGCATAGTTATAATAGCTACTTTAAAATCCTTGTCTGCTAATTCCAATATTGGGGTCATCTGGGTGTCAGTCTTTGTTGATTATCTTTTCTCTTGAGTAGGAGTCGCATTTTCTGATTTCTTTGTATGCTGAGTAATTTTGGATTGCATTCTGGACAATGTGAATGATATGGTATAGACATTCTGAATTTTATGATGTTCCTTTAAAGAGATTTCCATTTTTGTTTTAGCAGAAAGGTAACCTGGCTGAACTCAAACTGCAAACTGTCTTCCTAGAGAAGGACATCAGCTAAAATCTCAGTTAATTTATTTTTAGCTGGGCTTTTGGAATCTGCTCCATGCATGCATGGTTCAGATGTCAGCCAGAGATTGATACATAGAATTTGGGCAGCCTCCTTTCTGATTCTCTCCTTTCTGAGATGTCCCCCAACTTTCTAGCTGCTATAGTTATCCAGAACTGTGTTTCTAGTTCTCCAAGTACCACTGAGCTTCTATTTGAGTTTTAACCATTCCTCCTGGAACAGCTCTCTGTAGAGCCTGTTCTAGGACCAAAAGCTGTAAAAATGGGAAATTCATCCAATGCCATTCCCTTCTTCAGTATTATAGCCCATTTTTGATCATTTTTTAGTAACTTCAAATAGTTGTCTGTATTTTTTGAGAGTATATTTTCTCAGGAATTTAGTCTTTTTCTACAGAAGGGTTGGTCTAACGTGAGTTACTTGGCCTTTACCAGAAGTGAAACCTGTGTGATTTTCTTTAGTATTCCCTAAAGAGATTCTTTATTTGGCAGAACCTTATTAGCATATCACAGCCCTTAGTATTTCAAAGAATCCATTATTGGAAAGTGCTATTCTCAGATTTGTCTCCTGGGAGGTTTAGAAAATGCTGATAAAATTAGGAGATTAGAAAGTGATGAAGCAAAATGAGTTTTGAAGGAAAGCTGATGGAAATAAACTTGAGAAATGCATGAAAAATGCAGTGTTTCTTCTAATACCCTTCAAGTAACAGTCTATGGAGAAGAGTGGTGGTTTTCCACGGCATTGCTTTCTGAAATTAGAATACATTCCCAATTCCTTAATTTCTCTTCATCTATAAGGCAGTTGAGATCCATACATTTATTTCAACCCTTCTTGAACCTGCCCATGTGGAAGGCAGAAGTGCTGGGAAATGACCACCCACCTCAACTCTGAAGCAGCCCTCACACAACAATGCAGGGGGTTGGTATATAAATTTATCTCAACCCTTGTTGAGCCTGTTTATATTGTTAATATTATCTAATTTTACCGTTAAATAAAAACCAAAATGTTTGTTTAGGAGAATTAAGGCCTTTAATTTTATTTTGCTTAAAGTCCCAAGCGCAAAGGTTGGGAATACACTCTAATGGACCTACACAAACAAGTAAATAATACCAAATACTACACACAATCTATATAACCAAAAGACTCGAGTAACCACCATTTTTTTCCTGCCCTCTCATTTTATTTATTTATTTATTTTTTGAGACAAGCGTTCCACTCTGTTGCCCAGGCTGGAATACGGTGGTGTGATCTCTGCTCACTGCAACCTCTGCCTCCTGGGTTCAAGTGATTCTCCTGCCTCAGCCTCCTAAGTAGCTGGGATTACAGATGCATGCCACCATGCCTGGCTGATTTTTGTATTTTTAGTAGAGACAGAGTTTCACCATGTTGGGCAAGGCTGGTCTCGAAATTCTGACCTCAGGTGATCTGCCCACCTTGGCCTCCCAAAGTGCTGGGATTAGAGGCATGAGCCACCGTGTCTGGCCCTGCCCTCTCACTTTATTAGAAAAGGTATTAAATACATAATTTGATATTAGAAAATAACAGGATCAGTGAAGATTCAGCCTAACCTAACACCCATCTTACTTTTAACTATGATGGATGTACGAGTAATAAAACAAAACCATGATAGTTGCCATTTAGATAAATAAAACTTGAGGTAAAGTCTTTTTTATCACAATAGAATAAATTGTTTTCATTACTGCCAAGTAAATTTTATTGTACTCTGTTTCTCTGAAAATTGGCAAACAGTGTGTCATAATGGCATAGAGAGGGAGGGGCTCAAGCTCAGAGGCCAGACACCCTGGAGTTGAATCATTCCTCAGTATTATAAAAATTAAATTAGATAACATTTGTGAAATATATACTGTATATAAAATACCTAACATAATGTCTGACACTCAGTAAATATTGGTTTCCTTCTTCTATCTGTTTTTTTCTGGGACTGCAAAAATGAAATTCTTTGATAGCAAACCTGGAGAGGAACATTTTTTTTTTTTTAACAGACAAAGGCATGAAAGAAATGTTCCTTTCTGTTGACTGATTGACAGCTTAGATCCCAAACGGAACCAGAATTTTCAAAAGGTGGACCTGATCTCGTAACATTGTAAATCCAATATCTATATGCTTCATGAAAATTGTTTTCCCATTGCTTCTACCTTTATTGTCAAACTGTTAAAATAGGAACTTCCTACTTACGTTATATTTATGCAAGCATATAAAGTGCTTTTTATTAAATTTACTTTTGGTTGAATTAGATGGACTATTTTAGAGGAAATAAATCATCTGTATAACAGTGAAGAAATTGACCTTATGGGCACCTTCCTGAGAATGATGTTTCATTAGTGCTGGATCAGCTTTTGGTATCTGCAAGACAATCTGAGATCTGGAGACCAAGGGCGGTATGTTTCATTTACATAGTCCATCAGGCTCTCTGCCTCTGTCCTAACTCACCTCACCAATGGGCTTACTTTTGTCTTCATTCTTTGTTCCTGATATATAGGCCAGTGCATTTAAGACAAAACGAATGAGAAGGCAGGAGCCAGGAGCTGTTTCTAATCTAAGTATCTCACATAGGTCAAACGTTTAAAGATGGGGATGAAAATGAAGCTGTCCACTCTGGTCCATTGTCAAAGAGGTCATTTGGCACTCATCTCACAAATGGGGTAGAATAAAAGATGGGAGGAATGGAGTGTGATGGGGGTGGGGGGAGCTGATATGCAGAAATGACCAGGCAGAAGGTTAGGCCCGTGGTTTCTCAATCCACAAATCCTGGCTGTGATTAGATTTGGTGCTGCACACTTTTCAGAGATTCCTGGGGGAGAAATCACCTGCCGCCCGCATTCTGCTGGTTGGATTTGCTACTGATGGAGAAGGTATAGGCTTTACCCAGGACCACATTTTTTTTTTTTTTTTTAACTGCCTTACTCACATGTGCCAACGCCACAGGAAATTGATGGTTACCAATTGTCTATGTGCTTTTGTTAGCACCTCTTTTCTGCTGTGCTGGGCTACACAATTACCACAGCCCTTGAGAATGCTTATTGTCAATAGGAGTAATTTCGCATCCCATCCATTTAGTGAAAGGATGTGAAAATTGATCTTGCTTCTGCGATGAGACTGGAACCAGAGTGCAGGCTACAAATGCCTTGGAAATAAATATGTGTCCATCATTATTTTCATTAGGTATTGCTGTAGCCCAGCCTCCAGGGAAATGAACTCAAGTCCAGCTGTCTTGCTGTAGAAGTTCAGATGTACTCCCAATCTGGTGAAGTGGGCTGTCAGTTTCATTTATTGTGAAATTTTTGTAGTGGTTGTCAAGTAATGGGTTGGCAGTCTGAAGAGCACAATTCTGTTTTATCCACAGACAGGGGACAGTGTAATTCGACACTGGCTGCCAAAGAGGAACTTGTCCTTCCTATCTAGCTTATTGTCTGGGCTCTTTTTTTTAAATTTCAAAGCTCTCTTCAAAAGGGCAACAAAATTAGCCTTCAATAGTATTTCTTGGATTGCTTTTAACAATGGTGGTAAGGCCAAAGCTTCTAGTCTTGACAGAAGTTGTTTCATTACAACTTATTTTTATCTTGCCAGAATAAGCAAGGAACTTAAAAATGTGTTTTCATTATGGCTAAAGACCATGTTTCAGCTGATGTCTCTTGCAAGGAAAGAACAGTCTGCAAACTCCATTATTATGTCTCTTATTCACTTTCTGCTCCTAAGGCAAAAAGTAGATGTTTTGTTGTTGTTGTTTTAAAGAGGACTTCTATTTCAATTAGCACAATTAACATATCAACAAGAATTTGTGTTTCCATAAATTCTACATTTCACTTCCAGGAATCAGGCTTTAAAAATGACCTTCATTTACCAAGAGCTGTAATCAAGATGAAAATCTTCACCCTAAAAACTAACCTTGGAAACAGAAGGCCAAAAAAAGAAAAAGCATAATACAGACTGTATTTTCTAAGTCTTCTTCCCTTGCCTGGTGACATTAGCCTGGCTTTGATCTATAGACATGACCTCATCTATAGGGTGTGCCTTGTGCCAAGCACACTACATTTCTTTAACCAAGACAGTGGTTTTGTGTAGACTTAGACATCAAGGCTAAATAGCTTCAGAGCTGGCATGAGTCTTCACAGACAAACAGGTCAGAGGATATGTGAGTTACACAACTCCCGCAGACAGCCCAGCCTCTTCCTCTGTGGCCCGCTGGAGAGTTTACATTTGTCAATGACTTCCTTCAGGGCCTGGCTCAAGATTCATTTCCTCCAAGAGTCCCTCTCCTGCTAACTCACCTCACTCAGCCCTTCTACCTCATCTGCTGATTACTCATACCCTTTTTCCTGCTCTGCCAGGCACTCGATTCTATTTTACCTTGTGATGGTTCTCTACATTTTTACTTTATCCTTCGGGTAAATTAAAATTGCCTGGAAAGTAGGGCCTGTCTGCTACTTCTTTTGTGTGTTTTGGGAGCGTGTTAGTGCTACTTGTACCATAGTGTCTTTTTTTTTTCTTTCTTTTTTCTTTTTTGATGCAGTTTCATTCTTGTTGCCCAGGCTGGAGTGCAATGGCGCAAACTTGTCTCACTGCAACCTCTGCCTCCCAGGTTCAAGCGATTCTCCTGCCTCAGCCTCCCGAGTAGCTGGGATTACAGGCACCCACCACTGTGGCCAGCTAATTTTTTTTTTGTATTTGTAATAGAGACAGGTTTTTACCATGTTGCCCAGGCTGGTCTCGAACTCCTGACCTCAGGTGATCCACCCACCCTGGCCTGCCAAAATGCTAGAATTACAAGTGTGAGCCACTGCACCCGGCCCACAGTTTCTTAATAAAAGAGGAATGTTCTGTGGTTGTTGGGTTAGGGTTGGGACCCTATCTTTGCCTTCTGTTCCTGAAAACCAAACTCACTGCTTCAATAGCAGGGAATCTTCGCAGTCCGCTCTGGCAATGGCATGCCACCTTGGTATGGTCCTTTCTGTTTTGACCCCAGAAATCTGTTCCAAGCTTCCCTCCTCAGTGGCTAACATCTCATGGGTTTCACTTTTCAAGGTAGGGATGGGGAGGCAGGGAAGAAGGGTGCCTGAACACAGAGCTATGTCAAGGGGAGAGCAGGGGACCCAAGGAGGATGGGAGCAGACCTTTAGGCACCACGGGGAACAGCGGAGGAGCAGGTAGCTGGGGAGGATCAGGTTGGGGAGGGGCCAAGGAAATTTAGAGCAAAAGTGATCAGAGTCTGTGCTGATATGAAGAATAGTCAAAGGTGCAATTAAAGCATCTCTGAAATAAAGATGTGAGGTCATGATTCTAAATCCAGCCTCGTATTTTCCTAGGGTATACGTGCTGGGGAAATATGAAGCCACAGGATAAACAAGGCACTTTTTTTTCTAGAATATCTGTCTTACCAACCACTTTATAACGCTTCCAATTACAAATGAATTAACTGCTGCCCACCGCCCCCCTCACCCGTCTTTTTGGAGGGGTTCACTTGTCTGGGAAGCCCATGAAGCTTCAGGTATGGCTGGATATAGGTGTTCCAATGATGTTGTCAGAGCTGTAGCTCTTCCATCTTTCGGCTCTGCTTGGCCTCATTCTGTGTGCAGGCTTTCTCCAAGTTAGTTAAACTGACTGCTGGCAACTCCAGATCCTTATTCTCTTTGCTTAGCCCCCCACAGAAGAAAAATAACTTCTTTCTCTTCGTATTCATACACCAATTTTCAAAAAGAGACTTCAGGCCGAGCGTAGTGGCTCACACCTGCAATCCCAGCACTTTGGGAGGCCGAGGCGGGCAGATCACCTGAGGTCAGGAGTTCGAGACCAGCCTGGCCAACATGGTGAAACCTCATCTCTACTAAAAATACAAAAATTAGCCAGGCGTGGTGGCGGGTGCCTGTAATCCCAGCTACTCAGGAGGCAAGGCAGGCGAATGGCTTGAACCCTGGAGATGGAGGTTGCAGTGAGCTGAGATCCTATCGCACACCAGCCTGGGTCACAGAGCAAGACTCTGTCTCTAAATAAATAAATAAAAAACAAATAAAAAAGAGACTTCAGTTGGCCCTGCTGGAGGCAGCTGCCCATGGAGTACCATGATTGACCTTGCCTCCTATCTACAGCCCAGCCCTATGATCCAAAGCCATTATAAACGACAGCCCCATAGCAATGATGCAGTGAGGGGGACTGTTTTCCTTCTAGAAAAGGATCCTGGTAGACAAAAACTCCATGTCCATGACACTCAATGTTGAATAAAACCTTTTTATACTCAAATAATCCCACTTTGAGCTACGAGCAGGAATACATGATCTACCTTCTCCCACTGATAATGGAAGTTTGATGAAAAAGTTTGAGGAGCACTGATGAAAATACATAGCTTTTTAAACCCACAGCTACTGTGTGGAGTTAGGTCTGACTGTACTTCTCACATTGGATGCTGTGCCTTTCAGAGGGAAGCCTGACCCTGTGTGTGTGTGTAAGATTGCAGGCCCTGTGTCTCCAATTTCACAGAGAGTATTACTTGCTTCATGGACCAGATGGACCTAAATTGTCAGATTGTGGGCAGCTGCAACAAGAGCAAGTCATGGATGTTGTCACCCATTTTCACCCCAGTGGGGTGGACACCATAAACAGTATGAGGATATGAGAAAGGACTGGGGAAGCTACAGGAAAATGTGCAAATGTATGAAAGGAAGTTGGCATGGAAGAGCTCACAGCTCTTGTCAGGGCACATAGTATCCCACTGATCCAAAGATCTTACCTGTATGTGCGTGTCCTGCCTGGCATCCAAGCTGCCAGGATTTTATGCTCCCCAAGCCGAGGTTACACCAGAGCAGGGTTGTAGCAAGTGCTGCCAGCACCCTGCACATACCCCTTTGCCTTACCACTTCTGCTGCAGAATGTCAGACTTCCCATTGTAGGAAGCTGCATTTCCCTGCCTGAGGGTGCTCTCTGGCTGCTGCTAGTGTGGCATCCTGGAAGTGCCTGGAGATCATTCCCCCAGGGCAGCCCGTAGTCAATGACTGGCAGGAGTAAAGAAATACCCGAGCTCCCCATCCCTCAGAGCAGCCTATGCTGAGTATATTCCACACTGGTGCTCAGACTCCCACAGTGGGACTGATCACCAGGTGTCCATAACTGTGGTTAGCTTGGTAACACCTCCTGTACTGTCTGCTTTTCCTCCCTTGTATCATGCGCTTCCAAACTTACATCACTTAAACTGCTTGCACTTGATTCTTCATCTGAGTTAACTTTTTTTTTTTTTTTTTTGAGACAGAGCCTTGCTCTCTCACCCAGGCTGGAATGTGGTCTTGACTCACTGCAGCCTCCACCTCCCAGGTTCAAGTGATTCTCCTGCCTCAACTTCCTGAGTAGCTGGGACTACAGGCATGTGCCACCACAAATGGCTGATTTTTGTTTTTGTTTTTGTTTTTGTTTTGAGATGGAGTCTTGCTCTGTTGCCCAGGCTGGGGTGCAGTGGCACAATCTCAGCTCACTGCAACCTCCGCCTCCCGAGTTCAAGCGATTCTCCTGCCTCAGCTTCCTGAGTAGCTGGGACTATGTGTGCGCACCACCACGCCCAGCTAATTTTTCTATTTTTAGTAGAGATGGAGTTTCACCATATCAGTCAGGCTGGTCTTGAACTCCTGACCTTGTGATCCGCTTACCTTGGCCTCCCAAAGTGCTAGATTTACAGGCATGAGCCACCACGCCCAGCCTGATTTTTGTATTTTTAATAGAGACAGGGTTTCACATGTTGGCCAGGCTGGTCTTGAACTCCTGACCTCAAGTGATCCACCCGCCTCAGCCTCCCAAACTGCTGGGATTACAGGCGTGAGCCACTGTGCCCAGCCCTCATCTGAGTTAACTTCTGGAGTAACTCAAACCACAGTGAGAGTTTTCAGAAAAAAATCTCAGGCTCTTTCCTTAGAAAGGAGAAGGCTTTCTGTGGTTTTTGGATAGGAATGGTGGACCCATAATGCAGATATCCACTGATGTCTCTATAGATTCATGTGGCTATTAACCCTTATGATATTAGAGCTATTCTGAGGCTATGGAATGAGCTGGGGAGTCAACATGATCCCATAACACTTCTATTGGTTAATAACAATAGTCACCTACCATCATTATAGTCTCTCATTACTACAGTTCATGCATCTAGAAATTGGTTGGGGTTTGGCTGATCTAGGCTGGGCTTGCTCCATGCATCCATTGTCAGCTGGAGCTCTCTTCTAGACTAAGTCTGACCGGGCAACTCTGCTCTGTATGTCTCTCTTCCCCTCCTGTGACCAGCCAGCCAGCCTGGACACAGTCTTCTCTTTGCAGTGGCAGAGGTGGAAGGGTACATGTTCAATTGAGCAAATGTTTTTTAAGTCTCTATTTGCATTACATATGTGAATGTTCCTTTGGCTCAAGTAAATCACATGGCCAAACTCAGAGTCAAAGGGTAGGAAAATGTACTTTTTCCCTTTTGGGGATGAGCTGCAGTCACATGGCAATAGATATGGAAAGAAGGAGAGATGAAGAACTGAGGCCAAATCTACCCTACACCTATACATTTACTGTCCTAAGTCTCTACCTTTCTGCTCATCTACCCCTGGGAGATTCTGCAGGAAACATTTGGCTGTCATCAGCTTTTATGACTAGATTCTCAAGGAAATTAATTCTGGCTTGCTTCTTTTTCTTAGAAAGGACTCATTTTTTCTCTTAGGCAATAAACAAACTTTTTACGTAATTTTCCATGAATCCAATAAAGATGGCCATCTGAACTTGCCTTAGTACTGAACCAATGGATTTGCAGTGAAATGTGTATTTCAATAGCTGACTTATGAAGGGACTGAATTGGAAATGAGGAACACTGCTTCCAGACAACACACACATTTCCAGAAGTGTTTAATTTGAGGATTCCTTACTTCTTAAACGCCACACAGACCATGCTCAGGACTTCCTGAGACATGCTGAAATGGCAGTGTAGTGGAAACACTTAATCAATATTCATGCTAGTCCCTTTTTGTATTGTCTGTCCATCAGAGGAGAAAAAAAAGATTTATGACTCATTGTTTTCCAAAGATGCTGCTTCCTCTGCAGTTTTGCAGGTTGTTTTTGAATACAGTTTTCTCCTTGTTTATACAATGCCCGCTGAAGTGCTTTTTATATCCCAGGTTTGTATGTTTACAGGTCCATCAGCCAATTTCATACATTATTTTCTGCCCCATAGTTGTCTTTGGTGGTTTGAAACTGACTTGATACATAAAAAACAAAGAAAACATACCTAAATTCCACCAGTGCCATTAAAAATAATCATATTGCTTGACCTGTCCTCTGATGATAACCTTTCATGATAGTTCTGTTTCCTTAGATCTGTCTTTTGGGATTGCTTTTGGGCAATTTCTGAAGTGGTAGGTTTCTGGAGTTCTCTAGGGAATTGTCCTAGGTTCTTTGGATCCAGAGTTCCATTATCTGTGGGAGCACAGGAAGGAATTTTACAGTAATTCTGCTACAGTGAAACATTTGCCTTCAGGCTGGAATTGAAAATAGCAGCTGGAAGGACATTTGGAAAGAGGTTGGGCGGCGGGGGGGGG
The DNA here is from genome assembly GCF_007565055.1 of Rhinopithecus roxellana. NCBI lineage: Eukaryota > Metazoa > Chordata > Mammalia > Primates > Cercopithecidae > Rhinopithecus > Rhinopithecus roxellana. The sequence goes on from NC_044567.1 coordinate 76,219,729, forward strand.
GGGGGGGGGGGTTGTGGGAGTGCAGGAGAGGTGGAGAGAGAGAGAGAGAGATTTCACATTTGGATAAAAACACTAGCTACAAGGCAAAACGGAGACAGGGCTGGCATCGTCTACCCTTGAAACTATCCCAAATTAAATTCTCCTCGGTCTTGGCTCTTAAAGCCAGTTATTTCAGTGCCATGAGTGTCGGCCAGGGTCAGCACTTGCTCTTGGTAATGAACACTGGGCACCACGACTCCTGGATGATGACCAGACACACCGGCCTCTGTGTCACCACTGCTCCTCCCACAAAAAGTCACCATCCAAAATGTGGACCAGTTCCCTGGAGTCACTGGTAATCGAACAACTAAATTTCAGCCCTCTGAAGACTTGGGGAAGACTTGTTCCACCTTTACCCACAAGTGTCATTGCAATAAAGGACGCAAATTATAGAGGATTTGGGCACTGGCCTAAGAAATAAAGGAATTTCAACTAGGAATAGAACCATCTACAAAACCATGCTTTAAGAGATAGTTGATAGCTAGTATCCAAAGATTATGGGCCCAGTGAACCACGCCTTCCAGTGTTAGTATTGTGCCTTGCCAAACTGTCTAGGGTTAGTTCCTTCTGGTGGGTTGGTGGTCTCACTGACTTCACGAATGGAGCTGCGGACCTTCGCAGTGAGTGTTACAGCTCTTAAAGATGGGACTGACTCAAAGAGTGAGCAGCCGCAGCAAGATTTATTGTGAAGACTCCGTCTCAAAAAAAAAAAAAAAAAGATTTATTGTGAAGAACGAAAGAACAAAGCTTCCACAGTGCAGAGGAAGACCCCAGCCAGTTACCTTAGATGGCTGGGTGGGGTGTGGACAGCTTTTATTCCCTTATTTGTTCCCACCCATGTCCTGCTGATTGGTCCATTTTACACAGTGCTAATTGGTCCATTTTACAGAGCACTGATTGGTCCATTTTACAAACTGCTAGCTAGCTACAGAGCGCTGATTGGTGTGTTTTTACAGAGCACTGATTGGTGCATTTTACAAACCTCTTGTAAGACAGAAAAGTTCTCCAAGTCCCCGCTCGACCCAGGAAGTCCAGCTGGCTTCACCTCTCAAAACTTCCTCCCTTTGAGTCTGGGCTGCCTTGTGACTTACTTGTGACTAATAGAATAAGGCTTAAATGACACTGTGTGACTTCTGAGGCTAGATTATAGGAAGTCTTGCATCCTCTGTCTGGGTCTCCTAGACAAAACTTCTTGCTCTTGGGACACGCCCACTAGAACCTAGCCACCAGCCTGTGCACAGCCCAACATGGACAGTCCATGTGTAGGCGCTCTAGTTGACAGCCCAACTGTGCTCTCGGTTGACAGCCAGCATCGACTATCACTTCAGATGCTTCCAGCCCCAAACCCCAGCAGCCATTGTCCACAACCACATGAGATATCACAAGAAAACTACCCAACTTGGAAGACTGAACACACAGAACGATAAGAGATAATAATAAATTATTTTAAGCCACTAGATGACTAGAACAGAAATTATATATTTGCACACAGCTATATATATATGTGTGTATATATGTGTGTGTGTGTGTATATATATATGTTTTTGAATGGATCCATCAATGATGGATCAGTCGAATGATTTTCATTTGCTCATGTATTGACTCAACAAACATCTATTGAGCATGCATGTCAGGTACTATGCTAGTCTCTGGGAATATAGTAGTGAACAAATTATGGTCTTGCCTCGGAGGAACTTACAGTCTAGTAAGGGAAGATGACAATAAACAAACACATAAATAATTGTGAACTTATAAATCGTCATTTTTTTATTTGAAAAAAAAAAAAAAAGAAAATGGCGCTATGCCAGAATAAGAAAGGAAAATCCAACCTAGCCTGGTAATATGGTTTAGATTTGTGTCCTCCTCCATGATGAACTGTAATCCCCAGTGTTGGAGGAGAGGCCTGGTAGGAGGCGATGGGATCATGGGGGCGGATTTCTCCCTTGCTGTTCTCATAATAGTGAGTCCTCCTGAGATCTGGTTGTTTAAAAGTGTGTAGCACCTTTCATTTCGCTTTCTTCTTCCTGCTTTTGCCATGATTGTAAGTTTCCTGAGGCCTTCCCAGTCATGCTTCCTGTACAGCCTGTGGAACCATAGAACCAATTAAACCTTTTTTTCTTTATAAATCACCCAGTCTCAGGTAGTTCTTTATAGCAATGCGAGAATGAACTAATAACCCTAATCAGTTAAGGCCCCTCTGAGGAGCTGACTTTTAAGTGGAATCTGAAACGCAAGAAGGAGCCAGCTACATTAGGGGTGGAGAATGCAGAAAGCTTTCTAGAATAAAGGAACAATAAAGACCCTAAAGTGGGAAGAGGCTTGGGATATTGGGAGGACCCAGAGAAAGCCATGATGATCGAGCTAGAGGGATCTAGAGGAGAGAGGCCAGAGAGGAAGAACTGGACCAGAGCAGTAGGCTTGTAGGTCATGTTGTGGGGTTTGGATTTTCTCCTAAACGCAATGGGAAACTATTTAAGGCTTTTAGCAGGGGAGTGACACGATCTACTTTACATTTTAAAAAGGTCACTCAGACAGCCTGGTGGATAACAGATTGGAAGGGGCAAGAAGGGAATGAGGGAGGCCGCCATCCGGGTGAGGTGACGGAGGTGTCTGAAGCTGCAGGCGGAACCCTGGGAGGCACCACACAGCACCTGCTTCCTGCTGCACCTCAGACAGTTCCAGCAGCATTTGTGCTAAAGGCAGGTCTTCTACGAAGTGTACTGGTGACTGATAACAAATGCTGTAGGCCCATAGTCACATCCTGAGAATCTCTCTGTTGTTTCAGAAATGCACACACTATCCTGGTTCTGGCTTGATAGATCAACAATGCCTACAGCTCACTCAACCCTGTGAGGTGTGTGTCAAGGGGTGCTCAGAGCTTGCTCCCAACCCCACTCCGGTGCACCCTCATCTCACACAGGATGCCGCTCCATGGGTGGCTGTGGTTGAGGGACTGGAGGAACATCACCCGCCCACCCCCAACCCCGAGCCAGCAGCAAATCCTGTATACTGGGACATGTGATGTCTGAAGTGCCAACCCATCTGGCTGACCAGATTGCTGCCTTGATGGAGTTGTCTTTCCTGACCAAGTTGGCTGTTGTTACCAACAGATACTGGGTCCTTGTGAATAAAAGGAAACCAGAGTAACTAAAGCCTGCAGTCCCCAAAGGCTAGAGAAAATCTGTCGATAGCAATTATTCCCTAGGATTGTCATTACAAAGGTATTTAGCTCTGCATGTTCAGTTCCCCTCTGACTTTCACCAGATTTATAGATTGTCCTTTCATAGGAACTGTCAGGCACATTTCTGACAAAAATATCTGCACATGCGTAGCCAAGTGTGTGTGGCAGGCACTGAATAGAGCACGTTGGGGAATAGATCCCATCACCTACTCACAACCCTCACCTTACATCTGTTTCCCCCAGCACCATCTAGCTACTCCCTGCTGTGAATTTAAGAGTTAGGCTGGGCGTGGTGGTTTACTCCTGTAATCCCAGCATTTTGGGAGACTGAGATGGGTGGATCACTTGAAGTCACGAGTTCAAGACCAGTCTGATTAACATGGTGAAACCCCATCTCTACTAAAAAATACAAAAATTAGCCAGGCGTGGTGGCAGGTGTCTGTAATCCCAGTGACTTGGGAAGCTGAGGCAAAAGAATTGCTTGAACCCGGGAGGCAGAGGTTGCAGTGAGCCGAGATTGTGCCATTGTACTCCAGCATGGGCGACAGAACGAGACTGCATCTCCAAAAAAAAAGAGTTAACCTTTGGCCAGGGCGGTGGCTCACGTCTGTAATCCCAGCACTTTGTGAGGTTGAGGTGGATGGATCACTTGAGGTCAGGAATCTGAAACCAGCCTGGCCGACATGGTGAAACCCCGTCTCTACTAAAAATACAAAAGTTAGCCAGGTGTGGTGGTAGGCACCTGTAATCCCAGCTACTCTGGAGGCTGGGGCAGGAGAATGGCTTGAAGCTATGAGGCAGAGGTCGCAGTGAGCCGAGATCGTGCCACTGCACTCCAGCCTGGGCAACAGGGTGAGACTCCATCTCAATGAAAAAAAAAAAAAAAAGAGCCTTGATCTCTCTCTTCCTCCGCACTGGCACTTACTGAGTATCTCTAAACCACTCACTTTTCTCCCCTGCCCACTGCTATCCTAGTCAAAGATGCCTACAGCAGCGACCTCTCAGGCCTCAGTGTCCAGACTGTTCTTTTCCCTGTAGCCTTGTTCTGAGCTCCCCGGACTCAGCAGTCCCTGCTCCCACCTCATCCTCTGTGCATCAGCCATATTCATTGACCATCAGCCCCTCAAGTGTGTTCTCTCCCAACTCTGGGCCTTCCCATTTCTCAAAGAGTTGACAGATTGCCATCTTCAGCCCTGCTCTGTTTTGTGAATTAAGTTTTACTGGCACCCATCCAACCCCATTCATTAATAGGTTATCTGTGACTGCTTTTGTGCTACAACAACAAAGTTGAATAGAAAACTTAGCTGACCCTCCATATACTATTTCTTCTGCCTCTCCTCTTCTTAAGTCCTTTCTCCATGTTCACACCTTCCTTCCCTTCACTGGTTAATGCCTACTTACCCTTCAGCCTTTAGACTGGAAATAACTTCTTCCAGGAAGCCCTCCCTGACCACACCCTATCCCCTGTGTATGTTCTCATAGCACTCCATTGTTGAATCACAGCAGTAATTACAGTGGTCTGCTTAGTTAGACAAGTCTGTATCCCCACTAGATTGTAAGTTCCTTGAGGACAGAGGCTGGGTTGTAAACCCAAAATATCTGAGACAGGTCTCAGTCAATTTAGAAAGTTTGTTTTGCCAAGGTTAAGGACATGCCCATGACACAGCCTCAGGAGATCCTGACCATGTGTGCCCAAGGTGGTTGGGGTACAGCTTGCTTTTACACATTTTAGGAGACATGGGACATCAATCAATGTGTGTAAGATGTACATTGGTTGGGTTCAGTAATGTGGGACAAGCCAAAGTGGGGGCTACCCAGTTAGCAGCAGGTAAGAGACAAAAGGTTGCATTTTTTACATAAACAGTAGGGCAGAGGGAGCCATCAGATATGCATTGTCTCAGGTGAACCTCAGAGGGGTGACTTTAAATTCTGTCTGTCCTTTGTCTACAAGGAATTTCCATTTGTCTAAATATTTAAATGTTATAAAACAAACTAACAAACAGTTCAATTAAATACCTTTATACTCTCAGCCTAAGAAGTATTCCTTCATAGGTAGTGAAAAATACATGTAAAGCTATGATTTGTGTGTGACTAAAAGTTGGCAAAATATTAAAGATAATTTAATTGTTATTATGAATGTCCAGGTGTTCTAATATTTTATATTTATCTGTATGTTTATTTTGTAACATTTACTGTTTTCTTTATTTTGGCAAAAATCACTATGTTATTATAATATAGATTTTCACATAATGTATGTTCAATTGCTAGTAATCTAAAGGATTAGGAATAAAATTAATTGCATTAAAAGTACACAAAATTTGGATGTATTTTCAGAAAAGTAAATCAAAGTAAAAAAGCAAAATATGAATATTTACTTTATATATGTTTTCTCCTAATCAAAACTCTATATTAAAATTAAAAGGCAAAATAAACATATAATTAAGTGAAAAATTTAAATCAAAATGATTCAAGCTAAATTTTTAACTTTGAACATTTAATGAAACCTTATTAAATATATATGTAAATAAAAGGATTCCAATTCTATGCAATGTCTATTAGTTGACAATGTAAAGAATTGGTATCATTTCATATGCTCTATCTAGACCGACATAGGCACAAATATAATATGATTTGTTTAATATAGTTAACATCATGCTACTTGATAAGTACCCTTGGAACTACAAATTGAAAGCATACTAAGAGAAGCAAGAAAATGGATGCTTAGTCCCTATGGGAAATCATACCTTGTTTCGCGACAATCTATTGCATTCATGCCACAAGGAAAGGTTGGACAACTTACTTGCCTTTTCTCTTACCTAAGTCGTTCCTCTGCTGAAATCCTCCTTGCTTGCCAAAGAAGTGTCTTCTTCCAACCTCAGCAGCGGCACAATCCACAAGCCTTTGTGGTATTCTGACATGGCCATCTTTTGTTTGAGGACACACTGCAAGGGACGGAGGGAAGCATTTTCCTGACTCCTGAATGGTGTTAGCCACAAGAGTAGTTGTTTCAAGTTACAGGTTATGCTGTGCCAGTTCCGAGCATGATGCCCGAGTGACAGAGGCACCTTGTCTTTTTCTTTTTTTTGAGACAGACTCTCCCTCTGTTACCCAGGCTGGAGTGCAATGGCACGGATCTCAGCTCATTGAACCTCCCAGGTTCAAGCAATTCTCCTGCCTCAGCCTCCCAAGTAGCTGGGATTACAGGCACGCGCCGCCATGCCCAGCTAATTTTTGTATTTTTAGTAGAGACAGGGTTTCACCATGTTGGCCAGGCTGGTCTCAAACTCCTGACCTCAAGTGATCTGCCTGCCTTGGCCTCCCATACTGCTGGATTACAGGCGTGAGCCACCGTGCCTGGCTATCTTCTTTAATAAGTTTATTTTTGTGTGTATTTGTAAAATGCAGCATCCTCTGAAGTGAGGGGCCATGGTAGAGACCTCTTTTGGGTGAGTGTGAGGGCAGTACTCCTCCTCTCCTGTCCACTGTTGTATCCCTACTGCTTATCCTAGAGTCTGGCACACAGTAGGTGCTCAATATATGCTGACTTGGGCACAATGAAGAATTTTTATTATTTTGGACAAATGAGACACTAAGTTATAAATGACTGCTCTCTGGCCTAATCACCATTAAAATATAGCCATCTAGTAGAGCAGGGGTCAGTCAACTTTTTCTGTAAAGGGCCAGATAGTAATAAACAGTTTTGGTTTGGTGGGCCATACGGTTTCTGTTGTAAATACTCAACTTTGCTATAGTGGTGCAGAAGCAGCCATAGACAATACATTAACAAATAAGCATGTCTGTGTTCCAACAAAACTTTATTTAAAACACAAGTGGGGCCAGGCTCAATGGCTCATGTCTGTAATCCCAGCACTTTGGGAGGCCAAGGTGGGAGGATTGCCTGAGCGCAGGAATTTGAGACCAGCCTGGGCAACAGTGAGAGCTCATCTCTACAAAAATAAATAAATAAACAAACAAATAAATAATTAGCTGGATGTGGTGGCGTGCACCTGTAGTTCCAACTACTTGGGAAGCTGAGGAGGGTAGATTACTTGAGCCTAGGAGTTTGAGGCTGTCATGAGCTGTGATTGCACCACTGCACTCTAGCCTGAGTAACACAGAAAGAGACCTTTTCTCTAAAAAATAAAAATAAAAAAACAAGTGGCAAGCCAGATTTGGCACATGGGCCATAGTTTGGCAACCGTTGTACTAGAGCATAGGAGGAGAGGGCTCCTGCTAATGAGGAGGAGAAGGCAGAGTTGAAAATGTTTAGGAGGTGGGATTCTCAGGAGTGGATGCTGCTTAGTTATTCCAGCATACCAGCAGAAGCCTGAGCTGAAACTGCCCGGAGATGCCAAAGGCATCCTCAAGGTTTGCCCTGCATCTGGGTGGCTGTTCCTCCTTCCTGGCTTCCCTGGTTTGTCACCCCTGCTCACGTTTGTCTTACTATAGGAGTCTCCAGATTTCTGGCTTTCTCAGTACTTATACAGCCTGGCTGTACATTAGAATCAGCCGGGGTGTTTATTTAAAATGTTCCTGCCCAGACCCATGTATTAGTCGGCTAGGGCTTGCTGTAGCAAAATACTGCAGACTGGGTGGCTTAAACAACAGATTTCTTTCCTCACTGTTCTGGAGGTTACAAGCCCAAAATGAAGGTGCTGTCAAAGCTTGTTTCTGGTGTGGCCTCTCTCTTTGGTTTGCAAATGACTACTTTCTCTCTGTGTCTTTTTTTGTTTCGAGACGGAGTCTCACTCTGTCAGCCAGGCTGGAGTGCAGTGGCACGATCTTGGCTCACTGCAACATCTGCCTCCCAGGTTCAAGCGATTCTCCTGCCTCAGCCTCCCGAGTAGCTGGGATTTCAGGCACGTGCCACCATGCCCAGCTAATTTTTGTATTTTTAGTAGAGACAGGGTTTCACCATGTTGGCCAGGATTGTCTCAATCTCTTGACCTCGTGATTCGCCAGCCTCAGCCTCCCAAAGTGCTGGGATTACAGGCATGAGCCACCGCGCCCGGCCTCTCTCTGTGTCTTTAAGTGGTCTTTTCTCTGTGTATGTACAAAGAAAGCGAACAAAAGAGTGCTCTCGTGTTCTCCTCCTCTTCTGATAATGACATCAGTCTCATCAAATTAGGGTGCTACTCTTATGATCTCATTTAACCTTAATTATCTCTTTAACAGCCCTATTTCCAATTATAGTCACATTGGAAATTAGGCCTTCCACATGTGAATTTTGGGAAAACACAGTATAGCCCATAACACCAGGTTTTGGATTCATTGGTTTCAGGTGGAGTCGAGGTACTTTTTGTTGTTGTTGTTGTTGTTATTGTTTTTGTTTTGTTTTTTGTTTGTTTTAAATAAAAGCTGTCCAGAAAATTCTAATGCTCATCATGTTTGAGAAGGATTGGTAACCAGTTGATGCTCTGGCTCTGGTCTCATTAGCCCAGCTCTGACATTCTTCCAGGACAAGAATGCAGTTAATAGCTTGCCATTTCCTTGCTTGGTTGAACTCTTTTGGCCAGCCTCCACTTCAAGGGAAGGAGAACTGGATAATATGTAGAAGGAACAGCAGGAGGAAGGAGATTTCCAGGTTTCTGCTTGGTTGGTGGCAGGGCCGTTCCATAGGCAGGAGAGGTCTACAGGTGAAGGTGATGTGCTGACGGAGAGGCCTCTGAGACAGGTACACATTGTTATCAATAAGTAAGTCTGGAAATGAGAGGAGGAATCTTGCCTAGAAATAAAGATTTTAGTCTTTATCAGCAAAGAGTTGGAAGTTAAATGCATAGGAATGAATTCCTGGGAAAATCGGGGCAAAAATGGAAACCTGGAGAATTCTAGCACTGAAGAGAGGGGGAGAAAAAGAATTTCCAGTGAACTATGACTAAAAGCAGCCATTTGAATTAGTGAGAAACTAGAGGAACAGGTATAAAGGAGGAAGAGGTCAGTGGTAAAATGTAACCAAGGGCCAGGTGCAGTGGCTCATGCCTATAATCCCAGTACTTTGGAAGGTTGAGATGGGTGGATCACCTGAAGTCAGGAGTTGAGACTAGCCTGGCCAATATGGTGAAACCCCATCTCTACTAAACATACAAAAATTAGCTGGGTATGGTGGTGCATACCTGTAAACCCAGCTACTTGGGAGGCTGAGGCAGGAGAATTGCTTGAACCCGGGACACAGAGGTTGCAGTGAGCCGAGATTGTGCCAATGCACCACAGCCTGGGCGACAGAGTGAAACTCCGTCTCAAATAAATAAATTAAATAAATAAATAAATAAAGTAACCAAGAAGCTACATTTTTAAAAAATCTGAAGCATCTCCTGGATTTGACAATTACAGGGCATTGGCAAACATCGTGAGAGGTGGTGGCCTGAGCTGGGCAACCTCAGTCTGTTCCTGCTCTGAGCTCTAGGATGCTGACCTGGATGGGCAGTGTCAGCAGATTCCCTGGTTTTCTGGATTCTGTCTGGGCTTGGCCAGTGGAGAAGACTGGCAGGACGTGAGAGGGAAGGAGGAGGGAAAGGATGAGGTACTCAAGCCTTGCTTCCTTGAGGTGAGTGTTCCCCGGGCTGGCTGCATTCCATGATGAAAGCTACCATTCCTTTTGGGTGGCTGTCTTCACACGACGCCCCCTGTAAAGCCTCTTCCCCCTTTTCCTGCAGGCCTGGGGTAGTGACAGCTTCCTCCTGTTACCAGCCCCTGCAGTGCCACACTACTCTTTTGACTTTTCTCTATCATGTCAGCATCTTTGTAAATAGACCTTCTACTAAACTCTCCTCAAATTACTCAATGTAGTCTGGACACAGTGGCTCATGCCTGTAATCCCAGCACTTTGGGAGACCAAGGTGAGAGGCTCACTTGAGCCCAGGAGTTCGAGACCAGCCTAGACAAAATAGGGAGACACCATCTCTACAAAAATTTTTTTAAAAAATAATAATAATAGCCAGGTGTGATGGCACGCACCTGTAACAGTCTCAGCTATTCCGGAGGCTGAGGTGGGAGGATTGCTGGAGCCTGGGAGATCAAGGCTACAGTGAGCCGTGATGGTGCCACTGCACTTCAGTCTGGGTGACAGAGTGAGATCCTGTCTAAAAAAAAATTACCCAATTTAAGTGTGCCTTTTCTTTCCTGCTGGGTTCCAGACTGATACAGGGCTCAGTCCAAACCGAAGTGGGTTGGGGAAGGAGTGGGAGGGCAGGGAATATAAAACATTATTTTGAAGAGTGCCGTAGAAAAGTACAGACAGTAATAGAAATCCACACCAGAATTTTCAAAAGAGGACATTTTATCATTTTGCTTCAGATTTTTTTTTTTTTTTTTTTGGAAAGACAGAATACTAAAGATGAGGTTTCTTTCGGTTTCTGTCACAACCTGTCTCCTCTATCTCTTAGCAGAGAGTGAATTAGGTATGAACCTAATTAGGTATGAACCCTTCTAGTCCATTTTTGATACTTTACTGTTAGTGTGTGTTTTCGAATTTATCTAAATGCTGCTATACTATATATATCATTCAGCAGCTCCCCAAACCCTTTTTTTTTTTTTTTTTTTTTTTAAGACAGAATCTCGCTCTGTCTCCCAGGCTGGAGTGCAGTGGCATGATCTCAACTCACTGCAACCTCTACCTCCCAAGTTCAAGCGATTCTTTCACCTCAGTCTCCTGAGTAGCAGGGACTACAGGCATGCACCACCATGCCCAGCTAATTTTTTGTACTGTTAATAGGGACAGGGTTTTGCTATGTTGGCCAGACTGGTCTCAAATTCATAACCTCAAGTGATCTGCCTGCCTTGGCCTCCCAAAGTGCTGGGATTACAGGTGTGAGCCACAGCACCCGCACCACCCCCACCCTTTTTTTTTTAAACTACACTTTTTTTTTTTTTTTTTTTTTGAGATCACGTCTCTCTATGTCAACCCAGGCTGGAGTGCAGTGGCGCAGTCTCCACTCACTGCAACCTCCGCCTCCCAGGTTCAAGAAATTCTCATGCCTCAGCCACCTGAGTAGCTGGGATTACAGGTGTGCACCACCATGCCCAGCTAATTTTTGTATTTTTAGTAAAGACGGGATTTCACCATGTTGGTCAGGCTGGTCTCAAACTCCTGGCCTCAAGTAATCTACCTGCCTTGGCCTCCCAAAGTGCTGGGATTACAGGCGTGAGTCACTGCGCCCAGCCAAAACTACACTTTTGAGAACTATCCATGTTGATATTTATAGAGCTAGGCCATGTCTTAATTGTTTTATTATATCTTATTTCATTTATTCTCCTATTAATGAATATTTTTATATTTTTATAATTCCAATTTTCCTATTATAAACAATGCTGGAATAAACATCTTTGTACTTTTCTCCTGATGCATGAGTGTTTCTCCACCATCTATACACAGAAGAGAAATTGCTGACCATGGGGTTTGTGCATTTTCAGCTTTACTAGATATTACCAGATTGACATTCATCCATAGCCCCTAGTAAGTAGTTCTACAGACTCCCACAAACAGCAGGCGTAAACTCTCATTTCCTTGTTCCATGTTCAACATTTTATATTGTCAGAGTTTGTGGTTTTTGAAAATGTGATGATTATAAAATGGTATGCAACTCATTATTAAACATTAATGTGATTTTGGAGTAGATAATACATGCACACAGTATAAAATTCAGAAGCTACAGGACCATATACAGTGGAAAGCAAGTCCTCCCCCAGCCCCTCCCCTTTAGCCACTGTCTTAGTTCATTTGTGCAAAATACCATAGACCGGGTAATTCACAAACAATATAAATTTATTTCTCATGGTTCTGGAGGCTGGGAAGCAGGTTTGGTGTCTGGTAAGGGCCTGATGTCTGCTTCCAAGCTGGTACCTTGTTGCTGCATCCTCTGGAGAGGAGGAACAGTGTGTCCTCGTGTGGGACAGGGACAGAGGGCAAGAAAGGGCCAAGCTCTGTGTGAAGCCTCTTTTATAAAGACCTTAATCCCATTCATGAGGGAAGAACCCTCATGACCTGATTACCTCCTAAAAGGCCCCATGTCTTTAAAGTCACCATGATAAGGATCAAGTTTCAACATGACATTTGGAGGGAACACCATCATTCAAACCATAACCACCACTTAGTTCTCTGCTCTGTTGTCTCTTTCTTGTGTGCTCTTCAGATACATTTTATGCAGTTTCTCGTGTGTAGTAAAACATTAAACAAACTTTTCCTATCCCATTTCTTTTGTCTCGGTAGATCGTACAGCTTTATAGATTCAATGTTAATTGTTTTCATTTCATACATGAACTCTATTTTCTTAGATCCAACAAGCACAGGTTTGGGTGACTACTTGAAAAAGCTCCCAATCCCCAAAGTCAAGAACCATCAGTTCCAAAGGTACCATTGCAACTGCTCTAAGGGACATAGGGGACCTCTGCGTCAAGTTTCACTCTCCTAGAATTTCCAATGGAAGTTTGCAGACTAGGTCCTTTTATCTACTATGGTACCGTCAGAAAAATAGATACCCCTCTAGGTATCTCAGATAGAAGGAGGCTTATGCAGGGAATTAGAGGCTTAAACAACTCTAGGAAAGCTGCAAGAGTGGTAGTGATCGGGACACCTCTTTCAGGAAATCTGGTAGTGCAGGAATTGCAAGGAAGCCACTGCCATTGCTCTCAGCTGCCTGTAGAGCCAGTTGGAGTATTTTCAGGAGAACACCCAAAAGTTTTAGGCAAAATTCCATGTCAGCCATCTGCTGCTGCCCTGAGAAAACAATGGCTTCTCCTTCTCTTCCCTACCAAATCTCATGCAAGTGTCTCTCATTGGTGGAGTCTGGGCTGAATACTGTTGGCAAGATCAAGGAAATGTAGTTTCCAAGTTTGTCCTCCTGTAGAAAAAGACAAGAGCCCAGAAAGGCAGATATGGTACTGAGTACCCACAAATGGCAACTGGCAGGGTTCCCGATAACAACCTCCCTTTCCCTGCTTACAAACATGAATTTATTACCCAACTTTGTAATATTACATTCTGTCTCAATTAGGGGCATATACTACATAATTTATGTTACAGGCTTTATATAGAGCAACAACAATTAAGCACCTATTTTATCCTCCACATTGCCTACTTATATGGAAGACTTAGGGAAGAGTAACACAAAAGGGAAAAAAGACACAGTTGCTATTTTAAGAAACCAAGTGTCACTTACTAAAAAGCTTTCACAGAGACCCTACTGTGTGCTCACATCAGAAACCCCAGGGAAGCAGACTGATACGGACTCCTACAGTCAAGAGAAAAAATTCTGCATAGGAATGATAACAACCAAATTCAACATAGAGATTACCAACAGGGAGGGAAGGAACACAGACAGCTACGATTGCATAAGTCATATTTTAAACTGGATGGAGTGTACACATTTGTGTATTTTATTTTTATTTATGTTTTTTCCTCTGGCCAAAATATTTCATAATAAAACTTTTTTTTTAAAAGAACTAGGCAGGGTCTCTGTCCTTAGGGAGTTTACATTTTGAAGAGAGAGGTCTCTCTCTCTTTCTCTCTCTCCCTCTCTCTCTCTCACACACACACACACACAGAGATGAAATGGGCAAAGATATAGCATCAAGCTGCTGTCTTGGGTAGAAGAATATCCTGGGAACCCATCTTTATGGAGTTCATCAATGAGATCAAGAAGAGAAATTATAAAAAGGTAAATTTAATGTTGGTGTAGACTTTCATCTTTCATCAAGGTAATTGAATATGCCCCCCAAAGCTCATGTGTTGAAACGTAATCCCCAATGCAACAGTGTTCAGAGGCAAAGCCTAATGGGAGGTGCTTAGGTCATGAGGTTTCTGCTCTCATTAATATGTCATTATCTAAGAGTGGGCTCATTATAAAAGTGACTTTGACTCTCTCTGTCTCTCTCTGACTCTCTCTCTAACCTTCTCTGTCGTGCGCTCTCTCTCTCTCTCTCTCTCTCTCTCTCTCTCTCTCTCTCGTATGTGTTCCTGCCCTTGCACCTTCTGCCATGGGATGACTCAGCAAGAAGGCCCTCACCATTCAGTGCCTTGATCTTGGACTTCTCAACCTCTAGAACCATGAGCCAAATCAATTTCTTTTCATTATAAATTACTCAGTCTTTGGTATTCTGTTACAGCACCACAAAACAGATTAAGACATTGATCATACTTAATGTCTTTCTTGTTTTGCAAGGGAAGACAGAATAAAGTTAATGCTCCACCTCATGCTGACTTTCAATAATTCTATATCCAACAGAACACTCTATAGACTGAAGATGCAAGTGTGAAGGGAAATGAGATAAGGTAGTGAGCAGCATGAGGTAAAGGGCAGGTTGGTTTTGAGGGAGGCTTCTTTGGGCAGGAAGCTGGAAATGAGATGTAGGGTTTGGAACAGTAAAAAGAAAGGGAAAGAAAAGGGGGAAAAAGACAAGCATTCAAAATTCACTTAAAATTAAGACTATACATTAGGTGTTGTGGAAAGTTCAAAAACAATAAGACATGTCCCCTGACCTCAAGGAACTTAGAGAAGCATTTGCCTGAAGGCTCAGAATGCTCATAATAGGCTGGGCACGGTGGTTCATGCCTTTAATACCAGCACTTTGGGAGGCCGAGGAGGAGTCAGTCAGGCTGAGGTCAGGAGTTCAAGACCACCCTGGCCAACATGACCAAACCCCATCTCTACTAAAAGTGCAAAAAAGTTAGCCAAGTATGGTGGCACATGCCTGTAGTCTCAGCTACTTAGGAGGCTGAGGCAGGGGGATTGCTTGAACTGAGAGGCAGAGGTTGCAGTGGGCCAAGATTTTGTCACTGCACTCCATCCTGGGTGACAGAGTAAGACGGTCTCCAGAAAAAGAAAAAAAATGCTCACGATGATACTCAGTGAGCCACACACTTTACAAGGATGCTCTTATTTAATTCACACACTAACCCGGTGAGGTCAGCTGTCCTAAGCCCATGTTTCAGGGGAAGAAACTGAACACAGGGCAGTTCTGTGACTTGCTCCCCTGCAGCAAGGGGCAGAAGTAGCGCCATTCTTAACTGTTGCCCTTGCCAGGCCTGAGAGATTTCAGTGGACAATATAAGTGATGATGTCTCCTGGCGATATTTGTCTCTACGAGGGAGGCATAATTCATTCCTCAGCCCCGCCTTCCCAAGTGCCATAGGTATATTTTTTGACTCTATTTTTTAACCGTATTTCCTTCTCCTCTTGCCCTCTCTAATTCCTCTTTTCATGCCTGTCTTCTCTTTCTGTCCCACTCTTTCCCAATGCCTGCAATAGCATATATTCAGATGGTAAGCTATGCTTTTAGTTTTCCAAATTGTCTTCTTTCTTTGCATCAGTGTTTGGAGGGAATAGAATAGGTAACCCCTTAAGACTCTTCTCAGACTATCATTTTGCCCTCAGTACTGTATCATTCCCATCAGCTTAAAAATACAGCTCAGTAGTCTCATCTTATAGAAAAAAGGAACTATTTTTTAAAAAACCTGTCCTTGATCCCACATGTTCCTGCAACCCTATTTCTCTATTCTCCATTTATAGCAAGTCATCTTCTAAAAAGTCTGTAGCCACTGTCTTCATTTCTCACCTCTCATTCTCTCTTCATCCCACTTCAACTGGCTCCTGTCCCACTCTATGCTGATATCTTCCAAATTTATACTTCTAGTCCCAACCTTCCTTCTTAACCAGCTGCCTCCTTCACTTTGAATTTGGACATTTAATATGCATTTCCAAGTGAACATGCCCCAAGGCAAATCTTTGCTTCCCCAGCCCAACCTACTACTCTCCAGACTTTCCTTATCTGGCAAATAACTCTGCGACAGGCCTCAGCTGGTAGTCTGCAGACCACCCATTCCCTCAGCCCCCAACACTGAATACACCCGGTGGGATCCACCCCACATCCAGAATATCCCAAATCTGTCTGCTTCTCTCCATTTCTGTCTTCATCCAAGACACTATCACCTCTTACTGGAATTACAGTTATAGCCACCTTATATAATCCATTCTCCACGTGGTAGCCAGAGTAATATTTTAAAATGCAAATCAGATAATATCACTCCTCTGTGTAAAATCCTTCCACATCTTTCCTTTGCGTTTAGTGTAAAATCTGTCCTTCAAGGTTCTGCAAGATCAGGTTTCTGGTCCTCTTTCTGACCGGATGACCCCTCCCCTGCTCACCAAGTCCCAGCCATACTTTCAATCAATCCTCCCACCTCAGCTTCCTCAGTAACTGGTTCCACAGGCGTATGCCATTAAGCCTGGCTAATTTTTGTATTTTTTGTAGAGATGGGGTTTCACCATGTTGTTCAGGCTGATCTCAAACTCCTGGGCTCAAGTGAGCCTGCCCCCTTGGCCTCCCAACGTGCCAGGATTCCAGGCATGAGCCACCGCACCCAGCCTTGAGATCTTTCTGTTTCATGAGCATGGCAAGCTTTGAAGCTGCCATTCTAACTGTTCAATCCCCCTCCCTGGATGATGAATTCCCTGGATCTTCCACAGGCGGCTTCTTCCCAATATTTGGGCCTCAAAAGTCACCTTCTTAGTCTTCCCTCACCAGCCAGTTTAACTGAACTGCTCTCTATTACCCTGTCCTCTTTTATTTTCAAATTAACACTTATTACTACCCAATGTGCCTTTGTTTTGCGTGAGTCTGTTCATCATAGAGTGTAAGCTCTGTGAGAACCAGAGCCTCATCTTTTCTGTGTTTTGCCACATGCCCTGTACCTAGTAGGGTGCCTAGTACACAGTAGGCACTAAATAAACATGTGTTTTAAAAACTAGTGAAATAGGCCGGGCGTGGTGGCTCATACCTGTAATCACAGCACTTTGGGAGGCCGAGGCTGGCGGATCACGAGGTCAGGAGATGGAGACCATCCTGGCTAACACAGTGAAACCATGTCTCTACTAAAAATACTAGGAAAAAAAAAAAAAAAGCCAGGCGTGGTGGTGGGCCATTGTAGTCCCAGCTACTAGGGAGGCTGAGGCAGGAGAATGGCGTGAACCCAGGAGGCGGGGCTTGCAGTAAGCCGAGATCATGCCACTGCACTCCCACCTGGGTGACAGAGCGAGACTCCATCTCTAAAAATAAAAATAAAAATAAAAGATAAAAAATAAAAAATAAAAAATAAAAAAATTAGTGAAATTCATGAAAGATAAGCTCCTTGAAGTCTGGGACCATTATGACTCATAAATTTCTGTATAACTTTTCCCAACTACCTCATCACATCGCCACATTATCTTATGAGTTCTCAAAATATGATTCTTGATGGTGAAATCATAGACAAATTTACCTTAAAAATCTGGGAAGAGCTAGGCATGGTGGCTCACACCTGTAATCTCAGCAGTTTGGGAGGCTGAGGCAGGAGCATTGCTTGAGCTCAGGGGTTTGAGACCAGCCTGGGCAACATAGTGAGATCTTGTCTCTACAAGAAATAAAAAATTAGCCGGGCATGGTGGTACATGCCTGTGGTCACGGCTACTCGGGAGGCTGAGGTGGGAGGATTGCTTGTGCCCAGGAGTTCAAGGCTACAGTGAGCCGTGATGACACCACTGCACTTTCGCCTGGATGAGAGAGTGAGATCCTGTTTAGAAAAACAAAACAAAAAGATAAAAATCTGGGAAGACAAAGGGACTGTTCTAACTGTTCACTCCCTCTCCTCGGATGATGAATTCCCTGGATCTGCCACAGTGGGCTTCTTGCCAATATTTGGGCCTTAAATGCCACATTCTCGGCCTTCCCACACCACCAAATTTAACTAAACTACTCTTTATCACCCTGTCCTCTGAGACGGGGTGTCCTGAGATGACCTTAATGTATGCTTTCATTTTAATGAAAGTTTCTGATGAAAAATTTGTTGTGATAAATCTAACAGTCATACCAACTGCAGTCCCCCAAATCTTGGAATCTTTCCTGGGTCTGGGAAATCTTTGAACCAATAGTGGTTGACAAGACCCAAAGCCAAAGCATTTCCTCACCCCCTTAGTCAATCACCCTGGTCTCCCTTTCCCCTTTTACTCTCTGAACTCTCGGGGCAATGAGTATTTAATGGTTTTGAAAATTCTTCCCTTCCATCAAGGAACAGTGTTAATAATTCCATCCCCTGAAGAATTTTCCAGAGTTTTAGAGTCGATATTAAAAAACGCCTTTTAAAAGTGGGCTATAGGTACTTTTCTAACCACTCTGTGTAACTCTAATAGATTGTGTAATTCCTTACAAAGGTCCTGGATGCTCACCACCCACATCTCCAGCCTAAAACTAGGTTATGAGTAAAATGAAAACTCTGCAAAAAAAAAAAAAAAAAAAAAAAAAAAAAACACTCTTCAATCTTCAACTTCCCATAAAGTCCTCAGCTCATTGCATATCTCACAGGCATGGAAATCCAGATTGTGCAAAGAGGTCAAGAACCTAAATAATTATTCCACTCGGAACCAAACAGTAATAGACACTCCCTTTGAAACTGTGGAAATTCTCATTTCCACACTAAAGCCAAGGGAACACAGCCGGGATGTGATGTCAGCAGGCGAGAAGACTGAAAGTAGACTTTGATTAATTACGTGATGGGTTCCTGCCCCACCTGGACCTGAATGAAGCAAGTCTGCCACATTGAAAGGTTTGGGGAACTTTAGGTGGAGGAGGGGTAGGATGGAACGGAGAGGCTTTATCTAGTCTGAACCATTCAGAGTTTGGGAAAGTGCTCAAGTGAAAACAGTTGAACACCAAATCATTTTCCCATAAGGCTGGCAGAGTTCTTCATAGACTGCTAAGTTTCAGCTGCTTTGTAAACTCTATGAAGACATCTTTAAGGCCCTACTTATTTCCCCCCTGGAGAAATGTCTTCACTCCAAGAGGTTAGCCTAGGAAGATATCATTATCTTCAAACCACAACAACCAATCCCCTAGGCCCCCCATCCTGAAATTCTTGAACCCTGTGCTCCACCCTAACTCAGCTTAGGAAACTGATAAGCAGCTGTAAAAATAGACGTAAAACATGCTCTCCCATTCAAATCAGCGGGCACAGTTTGCACTTTAAAAAAAAGGGGGCCAGGAGATTGTTCTTTTCCATTTTTAAAAAAGTTATGGAGTGAAATACAACTAAGCAAACACATATATGACAAAGTGAATTTGTCTCCTCATTAGCTCTTATGTAGCTTGTATGTTTGTATGTATGTATTCATTTAAAACTGTGTTATCAACATTTTAAAACATCCACAAAGGTAGAGAGATTTGTACATTGAATATCATATAGACTCAACACCCAGCTTTAATGATTATCAATGTAAATCCATTCTATTTTAATGTTCTTCTGATACAATACAAAATTTCAGAGCATATATTCAGGACAAGTTAAATCTATGCTCCTGGGTTTAAAAAAAATACACACACACAAAAGCTTGCCATGAGAATGTGTCCATGTATAACGTTTAATTTTTTATAATACATATTAATTTCTTTGGTGTTTTTGGTCAAACGAATAAAACTTTACAAATTCTGACTAGCTACAACCCTGTCCAAACTGTTGAAAAAGTTGCCTTATATGACTTATTATTTACTTATTATTTATTTATTTTTGAAATAGTGTCTTGCTCTGTCGCCCAGCCAGGAGTGCAGTGGTGTAATCTCAGCTGACTGTAGCCTCTGCCTGCCAGGTTCCAGTGATTCTCCTGCCTCAGTGTCCCAAGTAGCTGGGATTACAGGCACATACCACCATGCCTGGCTAATTTTTGTATTTTTAGTAGAGACGGGGTTTCACCATGTGGCACAAGCTGGTCTTGAACTCCTGACCTCAGGTGATCTACCCGCCTTGGCCTCCCAAAGTGCTGAGATTACAGGTGTGAGCCATTGCACCCGACCTTATACAACTTTTTAAAAGGCAGTTTTATCACTTCCAAATGATAATATCATAAAAGTGTTGCTAAGGAGAGTTTCTGTCAGATTTGCCTTAATAAACACACAAATGGTAACTATAACACTATGAATTATCTTTGCATGCACATAGGTGCTTCTAAAGAATTAAAGATATATTAATCAGCTTGGGTTGCCATAACAAAATACCATAGACTGTGTGGCTTAAATAACAGAGATGTATTTTTTTCACAGTTCTGGAGACTGGAAGTCTGAGATCAGGGTGCCAGCAGGGTCAGATTCCAGTGGGAGCTCTCTTCTTGGGTTGCAGACAGCCACCTTGTCACTGTGTCCTCACAAGGCAGAGAGAGAGCAAGCTCTCTGATGTCTCATCTTATGAGGATACTAATGTCCAGACACAGTGGCTCACACCTGTAATCCCGGCACTTTGGGAGGCTGAGATGGGCAGATCACTTGAGCCTAGGAGTTCAAGAGCAGCCTGGGCAACATAGCCAAACTCTGTCTCTAATAAAAATTCAAAAATTAGCCAGTTGTGGTGGTGCACCTGTAGTCCCAGCTACTTAGGAGACTGAGATGGGAGGATCCATTGAGCCCAGGAGGTTGAGGCTGCAGCGAGCTGTGATCGTGCTACTGCACTCCATCCTGGGTGACAGAGTGAGTCCCTGTCTGAAAACAAAAAGGGGTGGAGCACTAATCCCAGCATGAGGGTCCTACCCTCAGGAGCTCATTTAAACCTACTTACCTCACAAAAGCCCCATCTTCAAATACTGTCACATTGGGGGTTAGAGCTTCAATGTGTGAATTGGGGGGTATACAATTTGGTCCCTGACAAGCTTTAGACTAAAGTTCATCACAAACATCACAAATTCCATATTAGGGTGAGGGTGGATAGCTGCTTTTGCTGCAAACAGTTTAGTTTGGAGTTTATAGTTAACTCTCAAAGCTTACCTAATAATGCTCAGCATAAATGCTAAGATCTTCTGAAAGTAGAACACAAACCTGGCTTGTGTTTTTTTTAAAGATCAGGGATTTTTTGTATTGGCAGAAATTAGGATGCTTACCAAGAGACCTGGAAAAAATCCAGGCTTTCAAACTTCCCTTGGAATTTGCAAATGGGTAATTCATTATTCTGCTCCTGTCCTGATAAGTTATGGTTTCTTTGGCTGCCCAGCTGTTGGTGGCTGAACTCTCCCACAAAGGTGACCCCACTGGAGAAGTGAAGTCATCGTTACTGAGCATGGCTGAGAACACCCCTTGGGAGGCGCAGGGGCATCGGTCCTTTTTATAAGGACTCTCTGACTGGAGATGAAAGTGCTTTGGGAACACAGGGCCAAACCTTTTCGACTAAGAGTAGGAAAATGGTACTTCGTGAAGGGTATTTGACTTGCCAACATCCTGAGATATAACTTAAGAATGATCTATAACTGGCTGGGCGCGGTGGCTCACACCTGTAATCCCAGCACATTTGGAGGCTGAGGCGGGTGGATCACCGGAGGTCGGGAGTTTGAGACCAGTCTGACCAAAATGGAGAAACCCCTAAAAATACAAAATTTAGCTGGGTGTGGTGGCGCATGCCTGTAATCCCAGCTTCTTGGGAGGCTGAGGCAGGAGAACTGCTTGCACCCGGGAGGCGGAGGTTACAGTGAGCCGAGATTGTGCCATTGCTCTCCAGCCTGGGCGACAAGAGCAAAACTCCATCTCAAAAAAAAAAAAAAAAAAAAAAAACTATAACTGATCATAGTGAAATATTTTTCTTTTTAAAATTTATTTTCCAGTTTTTATTTTAGAATCAAGAGGTACATGTGAAAGTTTGTTTACAAAAGTATGTTGCATGATGCTGAGGTTTAGAATAGAAATGAATCTGTCACCCAGGTAGTGAGCACAGTACCCAATAGGCAGCTTTTCAGCCCTTATCTACCTCCCTTGCTTCCCCCTCTAGTAGTCCCCAGTATCCATTGTTCCCATCTCTATGTCCACGTGTGCCCAATGTTTAGCTCCTACCTATAAGTGAGAACATACAGTATTTGGCTTTCTGTTTCTGCATTAGTTTGCTTAGGATAATGGCTTTCAGGTGTGTCCATGTTGCTGCAAAAGACACGATTTTGTGCTTTTTAATGGCTGCCTAGTATTCCATGCTGTATATGTACCACATTTTCTTTATCCAATCTACATAGTGAAATCTTGTCTTGGAATTCTCCTGGAAGCTGGAAGCAGATATCGAAAATGAGGATGCTTAGTTTGAGGAGTAGCAACAAATTAACTGGACTATAGGTTATTATATATCCTTATTATATGTTATTTATAGTATTACTGCTTGAGGGCTAAGATTCTGGGCTTGGGAATTCAGGAAGTTTTGAGTTCAAATCCTGACTCCAACATTAGCAGCTATGTGACCTCGGGCTAATTTCTAAATTTCCCCATTTAAAAAAAATCTCTAAAATGCAGATAGTACTACTACCTACCTTCTCTAAGTGGTTATAAGGAATAAATAAGATAATGTATATAAATAGCTTGGCATAGCGTCTGGTATAGAGTAAGAGCCAAATAAATGGTGAGTACTATTATTTGCCCAGCATAATTGAACTTCAACCATTATAATTAACTACACTTGTGAAATCCGAGTAAACGATTGCTTTAGTTATCAACAACCGGAAACACCTTCTTCAAGGGAGGGAGGTCGTTTTTAGAACTTTTCTCAGTGTTAGTTTGCATATCTTTGGGGTATTTTAAAAGGTGCTAAGCAGTTTTTGTTAGCACTTTACAGTATCCTTCTGGTTCATAGGATTTTTGTAGCTTAGTTGCCACTTACATAAGAAACGGTGCCTTCTTTAAGTCCCATTTTGCAGGAAATAGTGGGGTTATTGACCACGTACTTTTCAGAAATAAGTTAAGCGGTAAGAAATTCAGGCAAGGTTCTGGGGATACATACACAGCACAACAACATAAATAAGGGGTCTCCATATAATATACAATGTCACTAAAAATAATAGTTTTACTTCTCCAGTGGTATAGAAGGTGCCTGAATGGGCTTCTCTGATTATTGCAATCACAATGACAAGACCAGCTTGAGCTGTCAGGAGCCCTGGGGTGTGCCCAGTGAGATGGCCCAGCCTAGATTGGCCTCTATTTCCCATTTATTGTGAGGAAAGCAGTGTTTGCTTTAGTGAGTGTGAAATTCATCTGTCGATTTCAAGGAGAAAGCTGGAGGCCTAAGATTAAGTGAGAAGACACAAAAATCTTTCGGCACAACATTGTGAAGTGGTAATACAGAAATAATGCTCTCGAGTCTCATTTCCCACCGGTGAGGTGCTTGAGAATAGTGGGTCTGATTAAGACAGAGAAAAAATGTGCCAGAAAATAAAAAGTGGAAGTCTTGCTTTGTGGTCTCCTTGCTCGCTGCAAAAATTTTCTGAGTATTAAGAGCTACAAAGGGGTGGTGGAGCATTCTGTATTTATGAATAGTGTAAATCAAATCTTATTAATTGAATTCTAAAACAAGGGGGTGATTAGAAAATTATGGAGGAAAATGCTTCATCAGTGTGAAGCCTTGCCAGCTGCTGCCCTGGTATCATAGCACGTGCCTTGGTAGAATTATGGCATTCTGGTGCCAGGAGTGTCCCAGTTAATCAGATCTGTTAGGATAAAGGACAACGGGTGCAAGCTTGGTGGGCCTGTGACTCTGTGTTCAGACTCCCTTGTCCTGATGGTTATCACACAGTATTTCTCAATCTTTAATACTACCACAACCCCTTCTAAAGGTGAATAAAAATTTTCTATCGATGCTTACGTTTGCTGAAATTATTTTGAGTATAATTTTTTTTTTTTTTTTTTTTTTTTTTTGAGACAGAGTCTCAATCTGCCATCCAGGCTGGAGTGCAATGGTGCAATCTCGGCTCATTGCAGCCTCCATCTCCCGAGTTCAAGTGATTCTCCTGCCTCAGCCTCCTGAGTAGCTGGGATTACAGGCACCTGCCGCCACGCCCAGCTAATTTTTGTATTTTTAGTAGAGATGGGTTTCACCATGTTGCCAGGCTGGCCTCAAACTCCTGACCTCAGGTGACCCGCCTACCTCAGCCTCCCAATATTTTGAGTATAACATTATCTTAAAATGCACAGAAATAAAACCAGCTACAAACTCCTAGTATTTACAGTTCTTATAAACCAAAACCTTTTTTGTTTCAGATTAAATTTAAACAGAATTATGGAGCCAGTGATATTTAAATTGACAATACTAATTTAAGGAGATGGATGATGTTATTTTGCTGAACTAAATAACTGATTACAACGTAAACATGGTACTAGTGATTGCCACAGGGCAAGTTCTTTTGATTTTGGTGCATTTATAAAGCGACTTCTCTCAACTTTTTTTTATTTGAACTATTAGATTACCTTCATTAATATGGTAGCAATGCATCATTCACATACGGTGGTCAACTCTGTTCTTTTCTCATTTGCCAGGGGCAACTGGGGAATGCTACGCTATGCCAATTTGATCACAAACACAATGCAAAGGTGGGTAAAATCATGAGGCAGTGCTCAGTTATGAAATGGTCAGCCGGGCGTGGTGGCTCACGCCTGTAATCCCAGCACTTTGGGAGGCCGAGATGGGCGGATCACAAGGTCAGGAGATCTAGACCATCCTGGCTAACACGGTGAAACCCCGTCTCTACTAAAAAAAATACAAAAAACTAGCTGGGCGAGGTGGCAGGCCAGCTACTCGGGAGGCTGAGGCAGGAAAATGGCATAAACCCGGGAGGCGGAGCTTGCAGTGAACTGAGATCCAGCCTCTGCACTCCAGCCTGGGTGACAGAGCGAGACTCCGTCTCAAAAAAAAAAAAAAAAAAAAAAGAAATGGTCATCTTGTTTTTGTTTTGTTTTTTGAGACGGAGTCTCGCTCTGTCATCCAGGCTGGAGTGCAGTGGCACGATCTTGGTTCACTGCAAACTCCGCCTCCTGGTTTCATGCGATTCTCCTGCCTCAGCCTCTGGAGTAGCTGGGATCACAGGCGCCCACCACCATGCCTGGCTAATTTTTGCATTTTTAGTAGAGACGGGATTTTACCATGTTGGCCAGGCTGGTCTCGAACTCCTAACCTCAAATGATCCACCTGCCTCAGCCTCCCAGAGTGCTGGGATTACTGGCGTGAGCCACCGTGTGCGGCCTGTCATCTTGTTCTTAATGAAATGTTCTATGGTAGCACTTCACCAACATGGCTGTTTATCACTTAAAGGGGACAACTGCAACCAGGAACAGAATTTTTAGTTAATTTCCATTTAAGTAACCACTTTGTGACTAATGGCTACTGTGCTGGATAGTGCAGAATCCTAGTTCATACATTTATTATGGTTTTTTTTTTTTAGATGCTCCTTGAAATAAAATCACCAGCTGTGTGAGTAGGGCAATGTATTTAACCTTTCTAACCCTCCAAGCTTTTATCTGTAAATTGGGGATAATGAGATGTAGCACATTTAATCACTTAGCACAGTGCCTGGACAGGAACAGCACACAACCCCCAGTGTTGCAAATCGGTGATGGGCCTGGGGGAGGGTCTGCCCTCATCAAAGATTCCATTACTGCTTCCTCAAGCCACTCCTGGGTGTGCTTATTTTTTGAAATACACGATTGCCGTTTTCTCCAACTTATCTGAAGTGTTATTAAAGGCCTCTTTAGATAGTGTTGCAATTTTTATTAATCTGTAACAGGTAGACTAAATAAAAAGAGTGTGTTTACCATGCAAATGTAACTTCCATTGGTCACCTGCCACCTAGCCTTCTGCCTTCCTATTAGATTGCCCCCTACCCACCACCTCCAGTGAGCTGCTTCTGATCTCAGATAACTGTCGTAGATGCATTGAACAGCCAAGGCGTTTAGGACCTCATCTTGATTTGTCTGGAAAGCAGGAAGCCTAAACTCCCTTGAGGCTGTGGGGGAACATTATGAAACAGGCTGTTACACTGTCACCTCTGCTTCTGCTCCTGTAGGGATGCTCTTCCACTCCCCAGGCCCAATTTACAAGCCCATTTTCTTTTTTCTTTTTTCTTTTTTCTTTTTTTTTTGAGACAGAGTCTTGCTCAGTCGCCCAGGCTGGAGTGCAGTGGCGCGATCTCGGCTCACTGCAAGCTCCACCTCCGAGGTTCACGCCATTCTCCTGCCTCAGCCTCCCAAGTAGCTGGGACTACAGGCGCCCGCCACCACGTCCGGCTAATCTTTTTTGTATTTTTAGTAGAGACGGGGTTTCACTGTGTTAGCCAGGATGGTCTCGATCTCCTGACCTCGTCATGATCCGCCCGCCTCGGCCTCCCAAAGTGCTGGGATTACAGGCTTGAGCCACCGTGCCTGGCCCTACAACCCCATTTTCTGGCTGGCAAACACCCTGCATTATTTTTCAGAATCTGCTCAAGCTTCCCCTCATCTACAGAATCTTTCCTGACCCTCCAAGACAAAATGGATCTTCTCTATCCTTGCCTTCACCCTGTACCTTACATAGGCTTCCATTACAGCCGCCATAATTTTTCACATTTATTCTTACCTTATGTTATGGATAGCAATGTGTCCCCCAGAAAGACATGCTGAAGTCTTAACTCCAGAAACCTCAGAATGGGACCTTATTTGGAAATAGGGTCTTTGCTGGTATCATTATGTAGTGAATGACACCAGTAATACTGCAGTAGGGTTAATGATACCTGTAATACTGGAGTAGGGTTGACCCTTAATCCAATATGACTGGTGTCCTTATAAGAAGAAAAGAGACACACACACGGATGCACAAGGGGAGAATGCCACGTGACGATGGAGGCAGAAATGGAAGAGCTGCAGCTGTAAGCTAGAGAATGCCAAGAATTGCAGAGAAAGCACCAGAGGCTAGGAAGATGCAAGAAAGGATTCTCACTTCCAGGTTTCAGAGGGAGCATGGCCCTGGGGACACCTTGATGTCAGAATTCTTGCCTCTAGAACCTTGAGACAATGAATTTCTGTTTTTTTAAGCCACCCAGTTTGTAGTACATTGTTAAGGCAGTCCTAGGAAACCAATATACCTAACTAGACCACAAGTTCGTTAGGAACAAAGACCTTGTTTGATTTATTTATGTGGTCTTGTTAGTTGTTGCAGTGTCTGAACCAATAAGAGGGATCAGCAGAGCTGAATGGATAAATGAATGAACCACAGAACCTGTTCTTTTGCCTTAACCTGATCTTAAATTGGAACTGCTAAAAAATTACTTTAAATCTTTTTTTTCTTTTTTTGAGATGGAGTCTTGCTCTGTTGCCCAGGCTGGAGTGCAGTGGCACGATCTCGGCTCATTGCAACCTCTGCCTCCCAGGTTCCAGTGATTCTCCTGCCTCAGCCTCCAGAGTAGCTGGGATTACGGGCACCTGCCATCACACCCAGCTAATTTTTGTATTTTTAGTAGAGATGGGGTTTCACTATGTTGCCCAGGATGGTCTCAAACTCCTGACCTCAGGTGATCCGCCTGCCTCAGCCTCCCAAAGTGCTAGGATTACAGGTGTGAACCACCGCTCCTGGCCGAATTACTTTAAATCTATTCAGTGCTACTGCATATGGCCACACAGGCTAGGCACTGCATGATTCTAGAGTTGTGCAATGAGGTGACCTTCAATTACTTATCACTGTATAACTTGATCTACACAAAGTAAGACAACAGTACAGTGAACCACCATGCCATCTTTAGAAAAACCACTACCATTGGGAGATTCAGCTCTTACTCACCCAGCCAAATAGCAGAAGCCATAAGTAATTATCCTCTAGGGCAGGGTTTGGTAAACCACGGACCTCTGGCCAATCCCAGCCTACAGCCTGTTTTTGTAAATAAAGTTTTACTAAAACACAGCCATGCTCAGTAATTTACATACTGTCTATCGCTGCTTTAGTGCTGCAGTGAGAGAGCTGAATGGTTGTGATGAACAGTGGATGTACTGGAGCCTATAAAGCCTAAACTATGTACCATCAAGGCCCTTATGGATAAAGTTTGCTGAGCCCTGCTCTAGATAATTTAAATTAGTAGATATTGCCAGAATGTTTCACATTAAGTGATAAAGATCCCACTTTGAAACTGAAACCACTCATTTTATCACACATTAGAAGATTCTACGCTACTAGCATTGATGCCAAAAAGAAAATTATATGTAGAAAATAATTTATTTCTTCCTCAAAATGGGAGGCAGGGGTTAGAAAAAAAAAAAGAACGTGAGAGCTTATTTATGTGTATATGTGAATAGGAAGGTGTAGGTGGAGTAAATTCCAAGCAGAAACATAACATATGCAACTTACAAAGTTAGGTGCTCTATATAGGAAATGTTGTGAACTGTGTCCAACTACCCAGATTGGAAAGAAGCGAGAGCTGGAGAAATGAATAGAGACCTATTATGAAGTCCAGGAGGAGAAATGTTTATGAGAAAAGCGCTGCCGGCAGTTTTTTCCCTTCTGGAAGGTATTGTGGAAAGTCTTAGACTTTCCTGAGCAGTACCTCGTGTCAAGTACGTGCTGCCATGTAATCCCATCACCCAGGCCTCAGCTGATTGGGCCAAAGCTGGATGCTTGATCCAAAGTTCAAAGGCCTATGGAACAACCTGGTACAAGGGCTCTGCCTGGTAGGAGTGGATACTGCCCACACCAACCACATGCTTTCTCTTGGGAAGTTTGAACTAGAAACCTATGGAGACATCAGCAAATCTATATATCAAGATTGGCAAAAGCAGAAACAGAGAGTAGTTGTCCCACAATGACAGAGCAATTGTTACCTAAGAGATAAGTAGAAAATCTGGTCACAAAAGTGACACTGTGTCTTGCATGATGCTGCTATTTCCAGAGGTCTGACCTTGCCATGGGGGCTGTATCATTAACCATGACCCAGTTTGTTCCTTTCTTTGAGACAGGATCTCACTCTGTTGCCAAGCCTGGAGAGCAATGGCATGATCATGGCTTACTGCAGCCTCAACCCCCTGGGGCACAGCCTGCCTCAGCCTCCCAAGTAACTGGGACCACTGTCACGTGCCACCACACCCAGCTAATTTTAAATTTTTTGTAGAGACAAGGTCTCACTATGATACCCAGGCTGGTCTCAAACTCCTGGGCTCAGGTGATCCTCTAACCAGCCTTCCAAGGTACTGGGATTACAGGCATGAGCCACCATGCCTGGTCTATTCTATTTTTGCTGCTGTTCAGGGTTGGGTTTAGTTCATAGTCAGCTAAGTTTTCCTTTTTTATCACTTCAGCCATGCTCTTCCCATCCTCTGTTCCTATAGCTCTCTGTCTTTTATCTGCAGGTGCCTTGCAAACTCTAACCTTCAACCAACCCTGCCATGTACTTCTCTGCTTCTACATGTGGGTGGTTTAGGGCTGCAGGAAAACATATTACCCACCCCACTGTGTGGGTGGCATTATAAGTGCATGGCTTCTAACCTCAGCGGGACCTGCTTAGCTATTTGGAAGTTCCTTTATGTGTCTGTATTTGGCTCCCTCTACTATTCCTCACTGCTGGTACTGTAAAGTTTCAGCTCTCTCCAGGCTTCCGTCTTGGCTCACTGCAACCTCCGCCTCCCAGGTTCAAGCAATTCTCGTGCCTCAGTCTCCTGAGTGGCTGGGATTATAGGAATGCACCACCACGCCCAATTAATTTGTTGTATTTTTAGTAGAGATGGTGTTTTGCTACGTTGGCCAGGCCTCAAGTGATCTGCCCGCCCCTGCCTCCCAAAGTGCTGAGATTACAGGTGTGAGCCACCACCTCTGGCCAGGCTTCCATTTTCATGGCTTACCTCGAATCCAATCTCAGAGAACTCAGAGGTATTAGGCCTCAATTTCCTGACTCCCTCCAGCAACTTATAGAAATCTATACCCTTTTTTTCCTGCTTTCCTGTTGCTAAGGAAAAGGTACCTCTTCTTCTGTTCAAAGCTAATCCTTCCAGCTGCGCTCCAGATTCCAAGATCTATTCTTGATGCCAACCTTGTTCCCATGCAGTTATTCCCTCTCATTCTTACATCTGCCATTTCTTCCTTGTCCATGCTTTCTTCCCTTGAGAATATGTAAAGCTCATCCCCCTCTTTAAAATGCCCTATTTTGACCCTTCATAACCTAGTAGCTAACATCTTACTGAACTCTTTCATTTTAAAGCTGCTCATCTTAAAAGGTATAGAAAATTCCAGAAATGTAATATGGAGAGCTGAGGTGATTTAAGAGAACCCCATCCCCAAGTTCGAGTACATAGAAATGCTGCTTAAAATATAAAAACTCTTAAATTTTAAACAAATAATGGAGTTCAAGTTGAGTAACAGGTGTCTCCAGTTCCTAGAAATGAAAGAAGTTTTAAAAACCAGAATGAGGGAGAACAAAAAGTGAATGGCTGTTGGGATGTTGGAGTCTGAAATAGGTCTTACTGGATGGAAGCTGGGGTTCCAACAGCAGCATGAGGAGCAGAGTGCAGGTTTCAGAACCTGTGTTAAGGGAGAGTGAGCCTCAGCGACCAACATCCAGCTCCAGTCTCAAAGATCTGCAGCATATGCAAAATGGGAGCTACAAAAATTCCTCTAACCAGCCTCCAGAAGTGTTAGCCAAGCTGGATATCAACTCAAGGCAATGTATGGGAAAAGAGTTATCAATGAGAAAGCAAAACCCAAGGCCACTCTACTCATCAATGGAGTGTTGGACCTGAACTCACACCTCCCATGTGGTTCTGTGATCCTAGCTGAGGCATTAACATGAACATTTATCCAGAACCAGTGATGCCCAAAGGCCTTCTGCAGAGGCAAATGCAAAACTGCCCTGTAGGGACATTCCTATAACCCAGGGCATATAGGACCATCGTCATTGAAGATAAGCTTAGAATAAAAATTTATAAACTAGGCAAGAAAAAAAAATAATTTCAAGAGTTAGCATGAACAATTCAGAAGAGGACTTGCACTTTTTCTTTCTTTTTTTTTTTTTTTGAGACGGAGTCTCGCTCTGTTGCCCAGGCTGGAATGCAGTGGCATGATCTTGGCTCACTGCACCCTCCGCCTCCCAGGTTCAAGTGATTCTCCTGCCTCAGCCTCCCAAGTAGCTGAGATTATAGGTGCCCGCCACCACGCTCAGCTAATTTTTATATTTTTAGTAGAGACGGGGGTTTCACTGTGTTGACCAGGCTGGCCTAGAGATCCACACTGTTAGAACTAGAAATAATAGTCCAATCTGAAAGAAACTTTCAAATGTTTAAAAATATCTATCTATTAGGCAACAAAGGGACAGTATTAAAGAAGAGCAGGTGAATTTGAAAAAAAAAACCTCTAGAAATGAAAACTAGTTTTTGAAAATTAAAACTCACTGGTTGATTAACAGTAATCTAGACATAGCTGAAAAGAAAAGCCATAAATTATCTAAGAAATGCAGTCCAGAAAAAGATAAAGGAATAATGTGACGGAGGAGTTGGAAGTCATGGAGGATGGAATGAAAGGGTTCAAGGTGCATCTCATTGAGTTCCAGAAGGAGAGTGTGATATCCTTATTGCTGGCTTTCAAATATTTTCTGCTGTCCTTCTGGACACATGGGATATTTGTGTGCTTCTTCACCACCTGGAACTTAGTTATGGTCACGTGACTTACTTTAGCCAATGCAGTGTGAGTGGAAGTGATACATGTCTCTTCTGGGCAGATGATTTAAGACTCACTGCACACAGGAGGCTGAGGCAGGAGGATTGCCTGAGTCCAGGAGTTTGAGGCTGCAGTGAGCTATGATCTTGCACCACTGCCCTCCAGCCTGGGTGACAGAGAACAAGTCTGCCTCTAAAAAAATAAAAAATAAAAAGACTCGGCCGGGCGCGGTGGCTCAAGCCTGTAATCCCAGCATTTTGGGAGGCCGAGACGGGCGGATCACGAGGTCAGGAGATCGAGACCATCTTGGCTAACACGGTGAAACCCCGTCTCTACTAAAAAATACAAAAAAAACTAGCCGGGCGAGGTGGCGGGCGCCTGTAGTCCCAGCTCCTCGGGAGGCTGAGGCAGGAGAATGGCGTAAGCCCAGGAGACGGAGCTTGCAGTGAGCTGAGATCCGGCCACTGCACTCCAGCCTGGGCGACAGAGCCAGACTCCGTCTCAAAAAATAAAATAAAATAAAAAAATAAAAAGACTCAATGCACAATTCATAACACTTTTATTTTATTTTTTATTTATTTATTTTTTTGCTTCTGCCAAGGCAAACCGGCAGCATTCCAGGTTGTGGTTGTTCTATCAGCTGAATTTCACACTAAGGGCAACACAGGGCAGAGTCCACCCCTAACGGACATGTAGCAAGTGTGAGGAATAAATCTTATTGTTGTAAACTATAGAGATAGTGAGATTGTTTGTTCTGCAGTGTAAGATAGTCCATCTTGACTGATATAGGGAAAATGGCAAGCAGAGACAAGAGACTTCAAAGAGCTAGTACACTTTTCAGAATTAAAAAATGATATGAGTCTTTGGATTAAATGAAAATATTGAGTCCTGAGTAAGACAAAAACAAATCCACAATCAGACGCAACATAATGAAACTGCCAAACATAAAAGCATACTTCATCTAGTTAAATCCTCATCATAACTCTATTACATGATATTACCACTCACATTTTATATGTGAAGAAGCCAAGTAAGTCTCAGTTTTATGGCTGCAGAGATAGTAAGGTATAGAAGCAGAATTCAAACTTAAATCTGTCTCCCAAAGCCCATCCTTTTCCAAATCTCATTTGAAATTTCATTTCCACTTTACAACATTCCTGTAAAATGACTTATTTTCCCACTTGATAGATAAGAAAACTGAGGCCCATAAATATTAGATGACTTGTCCAAGCACATAAAACCATAAATGGTGGCGCTCAGGTTTGAACTCAAGTCTTGTTGGCTTAGAAGCCCAGACATTTTTTTTCTATGTCATACTGCCTTCCATAATTTCTCTAGAATTTAGCTTACATATTTTTATCATTAAATTTTCCACATTTACTCTCCAACCACAGTGGTCTTCCTGCTCCTCCTAGAATACACTAGGTATGCTTTAGTCTCAAGTCTGCCTTTGCTATTCTTCTGCCTAGAATGTTCATTCCTCAGACAGCACAAAGACTCTCAGTTCATTCAGGTTTCAGTTCAAATTCTTTTTGTTTTGTTTTGTTTTGTTTTTGACACAGGGTCTCACTCTGTCACCCAGGCTGGAGAGCAATGGCACAGTCATGGCTCACTGCAGTCTCAACCTCCTGGCCTCAAGTGATTCTCCCACCTCAGCCTCCTTGAGTAGATGGGACTATAGGTACACACTACCATGTCTGGCTAATTTTTTGGGGTATTATTTTGTAGAGATGGGCTTTTACCATGTTGCCTAGACTGGTCTTAAACTCCTGAGCTCAAGTGATCCTCCTGCCTCAGCCTCCCAAAGTGCTGGGATTACAAGCATGAACCACCGTACTTGGCTAAATTCTATCTTGATAGGCTGGCCTTCCCTGACCACCCTCATCCCTAATGTTCCATCATCTTACCCTGCTTTATTTTCTTCACAGGTAGTATATTTATCTGGCATTATCGATCAACATGTTTATGTGCTTATTGTCTGTCTCTCTCTCTCTAGTAAAAGCTGCATGAGAGCGGATTCTTTATTTTGTTCTATTTCCTCAGTGCCTATCTATTTCCTCAGTTGCTCAATAAACATTTGTTGAATGAATGAACAAATGAACCACAGAGTGTCTGCTCTTGGTACTACTGAACCTCATAAGAATAACAGGAAGTAAAGACCCTGGGGACACATAGGAGAGCAGACCTTATCACAAAGCAGGGCTAGACACGAGGCAGCCTAGCAGCAAAGTCAAGGCAATATCTACACCCCAGCCTTTTCATTCGAAGAACACCTAATGCTCTTTATTTTTTTTATTTTATTTTTATTTGTTTATTTTTTGAGATCTGTCACCCAGGCTGGAGTGCAGTGGCAGGATTTTGGCTCACTGCACCTCTGCCTCCTGGGTTCAAGCGATTCTCCTGCCTCAGCCTTCTGAGTAGCTGGGATTATAAGCACATACCACCATGCCCAGCTAATTTTTGTATTTTTAGTAGAGACGAGGTTTCCCCATGTTTGCCAGGCTGGTCTCAAACTCCTGACCTCAGGTGATCCACCTGCCTCAGCCTCCCAAAGTGCTGAGATTACAGGCGTCAGCCACCGTGCCCGGCCTTTTATTTTTTTGAGACTGAGTCTCGCTCGGTCACCCAGGCTGGAGTGCAGTGGCACGATGTCAGCTCACTGCAACCTCTGCCTCCCGGGTTTAGGCGATTTTCCTGCCTCAGACTCCTGAGTAGCTGGGATTACAGGTGCGTGTCACCATGCCCCGCTAATTTTTGTATTTTTAGTAGAGATGGGGTTTCACCCTGTTGGCCAAGCTGGTCTCGAACTTCTGAGTTCAAGTGATTTGCCTGCCTCAGCCTCCCAAAGTGCTGGGATTACAGGACGTGAGCCACTGTGCCCAGCCTGCCCTTTACTTTAAATGCCCCAAACAGGGTCATGTGAAGAGATTTGTTTACCCACCTTTGACCTTGCAGTCTGACCCTTTTCCCCAATACTTTAGTATTCACTCACTGGGTCAACAGTACTTCTTCCTATGAGCGGGCGAGTCCCCAAAGGGCTGCTCTGTCATCCTCCACCATGTGTACACCTGTATTTTCTCCTTTTCTTTCCTTTTCTACTCTTCCATGCAGCAACAACTCTGTGAGGTGGATATTATGACCTCCCCCCGGCTTCATTTCATAGATGAGAAAACCTCAGCTCAGAGAAGGTAAGGGATTTATCCCAGATCACACAGCTGTTAAGTGCCCAAGCTTGGATTTGAACTTAGGATGGATGGTGTTATGGGTTGAACTCTGTTTTCCCCCAAAAGATATAGTGAAATCCTAACCATCCAGTACCTGAGAATGTGATGAAATGTGATCCAGCCATGGAATAGAAATAGGGTAGTTGCTGATGTAATTAGTAAAGATGAGGTCATACTGGAGCAGGGTTGGTCCCTAATCCAATATGATGGTGTCCTTATGAAAAGAACACTATGGCTGGGTGTGGTGGCTCATGCCTGTAATCCCACCACTTTGGGAGGCCGAGGTGGGCAGATCACCTAAGGTCAGGATTTCAAGACCAGCCTGACCAATATGGTGAAACCCCATCTCTACTAAAAATACAAAAGTTAGCTAGGCATGATGGTGGGTGCCTGTAGTCCCAGCTACTCAGGAGGCTAAGACAGGAGAATTACTTGAACCTGGGAGGCAGAAGCTGCAGTGAGCTGAGATCGCACCACTGTACTCCAGCCTGGGTGACAGAGCACGACTCTTGTTTCAAAAAAAAAAAAAAAAGAAAGAAAGAAAAGAAAAAGAAAGAAAAGAACACTATGTGAAGAGACAGGGACACATGGCAAGTACCACGTGATAATAGAGGATGAGAGGCCCAGAAGCACCAAGGATGGCTGGCAAACCCCCAGAAGCCAGGAAAAGGCAAGGAAGGATTCACCAACAGGTGTCACAGGGGGTATGGCCAAACTTCCAGCCTCCAGGACAGACATACATTTGTGTCATTCGAAACCACCCAGTTTGTGGTGCCTTGTTACAGCAGCCCTGGGAAACCACTGCATGTGGCAAAGCCATCTTTCCTCTGTGCCACGCCATCTTCCATCTTTGGGACAGGGTTGACTTACATGACCAAAAGGGTCTGTAGACTTCACTTCATCTGAAATACCAAAAACAGAACCAGAAAGTGCCTAAACCATCTTATTCACATTGATATCAGTGAGTGTGAAGAAGTTAAGTCCCTCAATTGTCTAGGGACAAGCTGGCTCACCAGGGAGAGGACACCAGGGAAAATGAGCTGTTCCCCTGGATGCCTCCTCAACAGGTGTTTATTACTGCCTATCTCCCAATCCCCAAATTCAGGCTGATGCCTAGGCACCTCCCTAATTATACGCAAGATGTTTTCTTCTTCTGTTCTTTTTTTCTTCTCTTCCCCAACTCCAACTATTGCTACTGTGCTTCTTCAAGTTTTCCCTGGTTTTGCCTTAAATCTGGCAGTGTCATCAAAAAGCATTTCTTTAATCCCACTGGAAGAAAACCAAATACCAAAATATCTGATCCCTGCTCCACTACTTCAGTCCACATGGGTTCCTTTGAACAATGTTATCACTTTCCCTGGTGCTGCTGTCAGGGCAGGGAGTTGGGAGTGGAGAAGATAGAGAGAGACAGGATGGGTGCAGCAAGGAGGAGACTCGAAAGGGTAAAAAGGCACAGGACAGTAGATATGGACATGAGTGCCTGAGGGTCGCCAGCCCTTCCTCATTGACTAGATGTTCTGAAGCCTCATGACCCTTAGGAAATAAGCATTTTCCGGTATTCCACTGCTTTTTGCTCTGAATCTCTGGCATTCTGATTTTTAGAAGTGAAAAAAATATTTTGATTTAAGCCATATGGTCTTTTCCTCCTTCCACTGGAGCTGTAGGGAACTCACAGGGGCAGGTGTGGAAAGCAGTGGCAGCAGGGTGGGTGGGTACATAGGCTCCGTGTGTCTACAGCTTGTGCAGTTCTGTAGCTATGGCAACCGTGTGCAATGCCACTCGCGTAGCCTCATAACACGGCCCAAGAGTTACCCTGGCTCCTCAACTATTCCTCTTCGATGCACTATCTGTGCTGCTGTTTCCTAGCTACCATCGCTGTGAGATTTTTTTTGAAGTCATGCTCAAGTATTGTTTCTGTCTGCTATGCTTGTTGTCACTGCACCTTAGTTCATCTGATAGCACAAGTAGACAGCAAACCCAAAACCCATTTCTTACAGATACTGTTGGTTGTTAACAATCGTCTGCACATTTTTTTTTTTTTTTTTTTTTTGAGACGGAGTCTTGCTCTGTACAAGATCTCAGCTCACTACAATCTCCGCCTCTCAGGTTCAAGCGGCTTCAGCAGTTCAAGCGAGTCTCCTGCCTCAGCCTCCTGAGTAGCTGGGATTACAGGTGCCCACCACCACGCCCGGCTAATTTTCGTATTTTTAGTAGAGAGGGGTTTTCACCATGTTGTCCAGTCTAGTCTTGAACTCCTGACCTCAAGTAATCTGCCTGCCTTGGCCTGCCAAAGTGCTGGGATTACAGGCGTGAACCACCACACCTGCCCAATTGTCTGTACTTAAACACATTGTGTTAGAAAGATTCTTGAGGCCATGGTCTGAATGAAATGACCACTTGAGACTTTTTCTAGTTCTGCCAGTCCATGCTGGGTGGGCTCTGTCAGAGCTAATGATACTATCAGTTGACTGCCTGCCTACTGAAATTTTTTTTTTTTTTTTTTTTTTTTGCCAGTTGTTACAATTTCCCAACAACAAGAGTAGTAAAATTAAAGTAAAATTTATAGCAATATATGCAAATATATTGTATCCTCTGAAGATTGCACATGAGTAATGTATGCATATGTACCACATAAAAGAAAGCTGCATTGTGTTAATTCTGAGAATATACGCACAAATGGTTTCCTTTATTTATTGTTGAAAACAATCTCCAAATGCTCAGAAATATTTCTGTTGTAATTAAATTTAAATGTTTTTTAAGAAATTCATGGGAGTTGGTAATTTACTATGTTCATATTTTAGTTTCCTTATGTTTGGTCATTAAGTGCGGTATCATAAACAGCTAAGATTTAAGGCCTTTCACCTTCCTGGGCTTCAACAGAAGCAGGATGTCAACACACATAAGTTACAAGCAGTCTCCCCAAAGGACTGTAATACAAAATACACTTATAATTGAATTAACTTGGGAGAGGATTCTGGGAAGCTGACAGCATCAGCAGCATAGTTTTTCTAAATCTTTAAAAAAGAGAGAACAACTAGATAGAAAAAACAAAAATCCATGAGCAGCATTTATTGCAAAACTAGGTGACAAGTGATCCCCACAAAATACAAGTGGGCAGAGATAAACCATCGACAGTCACAAGACATGCATGGTATCGGTGTCTGTGTGGGAAAAAGAATAAAGGAGCTGCATCTGATGGGCCTGAGAACAGGAGGACCCCAAAATAGCCAACAGGCATTCACTGGACAGGCATTCACGTCAGGCCCATCTGAGAACAGCAGCTGAAACTGGTAGGGCTTTGGCCCAATCCCAATGTCAAGCCCATGGGGACTGAGTCCGAAGAGGCTATAGATGCCTAGCTCCTCTGAACTCTCAAAATCAACCTGCCAGGTCCCCTTTGCCAGACAGAGACTCACACTAAAGATAAGTTGCTTGGGGTGGAATAAAAATTGAACAGGACATGGATAAGAGATGAGGAAAAGCTCCACACCAAAATAGTGAAATATCATAAAGCAAGCTGCCTTATATTTTAACACTCCTCCAAATCAAGAGAGGGAGTTCTGTGAAGTAAGAGAAGTTTTTCAATGCAATTTTACAACAAAAGTTCAGAAAAACTAATTTTACATTAAAAGAAGCAACAGAATACAAAAAATTAGCCAGGCATGGTGGTGCATGCCTGTAGTCCCAGCTGCTCGGGAGACACAAGAATCGCTTGAACCCGGGAGGCAGAGGTTGCAGTGAGCCGAGATCGTTGCCACTACACTTCAGCCTGGGCAACACAGTGAGACTCTTCTCAAAATAAATAAGCCAGGTGTGGTGGCTCACGCCTGTAATCCTAGCACTTTGGGGGCTGAGGCGGGTGGATCACCCGAGGTTAGGAGTTCAAGACCAGCCTAGTCAACATGGTGAAACCCCGTCTCTACTAAAAATACAAAATATTAGCTGGGTATGGTAGCAGGCACCTGTAATCCCAGCTACTCGGGAGGCTGAAGCAGGAGAGCTGCTTGAACCCGGGGGGCGGAGGTTACAGTGAGCCAAGATTGCGCCATTGTACTCCAGCCTGGGCAACAGGAGCGAAACTCCATCTCAAATAATAATAATAATAATAATAATAATAATAATAATAATAATAAAATAATAATAACAACAGAAAAATATCAAGGCCATATTGTTTTTGCAAGGAAAAAAAAAGTAAGAAGGAGCTACAGGCAATAAGAGCACCCCAGAAAGAAATATCCCCAAAACAGATCAAAACTATAATCTATTACTTCCAAATGAGATAAAAGACATTAGGAAAAATATAATATATGAAATAACAAAAGTAAAGTTTAGAAATTCAGAAATGAAGAGGTAGAAATAAGGAAGTAATTAGAAACAAAGCAAAAATAATTGAAGAACTAAAGAGTAAGCTAGAAAGAAAATAAGAGCAAATCAATTCAACAGTAGTTCCAGAAGAGAAATATGTGAAAAGAATTTTTTACATTTTTTAATTCAGAAAGAGACAAGAATTTAAGAGAAAAATGACAAATATTGAAGAATGACAAAGATCCAAAATACAGATAAAAGAAGTCCCTAAAGAAGAAGACAAATTAGCCAGGCATGGTGGCATGTACCTGTAATCCCAGCTACTTGGGAGGCTGACGCAGGAGGATTGCTTGAGCCCAGGAGGTCAATCTGCAGTAAGCCATGATTATGCCACTGAACTCCAGCCTGGCAACAGAGTGAGAACTCATCTCAATAAACAAATCAAAAAGAAGAAAATAAAAGTAAAGGACTAGAACAAGTACTAAAATCTTTCAAAAAAAAAAAGATTTGAAATGACACAGTGATACAGCCCACCAAATACCCAGAATGGTCAATTCTAGTAACATTGCTGGATTTAAAAAAAAAGAAAAAATTTATTTGGGCTTCTGGGAAAAAGGATATATGACTTATAAGTGAAAGAAAATTGGATTATCTTCAGATTTACTTTTTTTTAGATTGTCAGAAAATGGAGCAATATCTTGAAGATAACGGGAAAGGAAGTATGAGTCAAGTATAATGCATACAAGCAAACTTATCAACATGTAAGAACTCAGGGAATATGGTTTCCACAAGCCCTGCTTGGGGAGTCTATTAGGAAATGAGCAGCAGATAACCAAAATGACTAGTGGGACATCAACGTAAGGACTACTGGTGGGCATTAAATATATTAGGTTGGTGCAAAAGTATTTGCCAAAGTTACTGATAGTTACTAGTACAAAGCTAACAGTTACTAGTACAACTAATTACAAGCTAATGTTACTAGTACAAAACTAATACTAGTACAAAACTAATAGTTACTAGTACAACTAAGACTAAATGAGGGCTAAAGTGAGAGAGTATGATATACAATGGCTATGTGCTCTGACAATGTAGAGGCAGTATAACTACCAAAAATGAAGGGGAAGCCGGGCGCGGTGGCTCATGCCTGTAATCAAAGAACTTTGGGAGGCCAAGGCAGGTGGATCGCCTGAGGTCAGGAGTTTGAGACCAGCCTGGCCAACATGGTGAAACCCCGTCTCTACTAAAAATACAAAAATTAGCCTGGTGTGTGGCAGGTGCCTGTAATTCCAGCTACTTGGGAGACTGAGGCAGGAGAATCACTTGAACCCGGGAGGCAGAGGTTGCAGTGAGCCTGGGCAACAGAGCGAGACTTGGTCTAAAAAAGAAAACAAAATGAAAGGGAGCATATACAAAAATTTAAAAGATGTTTTTATTAGTCATTTTGGTGATAGTATTGTTATTCTGAGATTGTTGTATATGTAATAGGAAATGAAACAATGAGTAATTGTGGTATATTCTCATTCTATAAACCTCTATCTTCTTGAGATAGGGCTTCTTGGTGTGGAAGAAAGGGGATACAGAGAGAATAGAGAAGAGATTAAGAGAAAGCTCCATGAGGCAGGGCATAGTGGCTCATACCTATAATCTCAACACTTTGAGAGGCCGAGGTAGGAGGGTTGTTTGAGCCCAGGAGTTCCAGACCAGCCTGGGTAACATAGCAAGACCCTGCCTCTAAAAAGAAAAAGAAGAGAGGAAAGCTCTGTAGTCTCGAATTTGAATTGGAATTATCGATATAAACTCATGAGGTATTTTATCATTAAATATATATTCGTGTGTGTGTGCCTTTCCTTTTTTTGTCCATTGAAAATACTGTCTATTCTGTCTATTGAAAACAATGGCCAATCATTGAAAACAATGCCCAGTCCAGCAGCAAGAAATATCCCTAACCCCCAGAATGTGTTCTTGAAATATCATTTCTCCTTAAAAGAAATCAGTGCATCTTGGAGAGATGGCTGATTGCAGGACTAGGGTGGATAATTTACAAAATGAATCTTTTGTCAAACTAGATAGCAAGGAAGTTATCAAAGGCAACCAGAATTGTGTCAAAAGTATGAAGGAGCCAAGATTAAGAAGTTCCTACTGGCCAAAGATGGAGCAATTTGCGTTTCATGAAATAATAATAATTTCAATAAATTAAAAGCTATCAAATATGTTTAAATCACTGAGTTCAGAATGAGCTTTCCAAAAAGAGAACATGCTTACCTTCAGAGGATAATGGGAAACTAATTCATTATTTTGAAATCTGGTAAACAAGGGGAAAGAATCACACATTTATCTTGCCTTTCGTATTATCACTGGGTAACCAAATAGTAGATAAGGAGAAGTGCCTCCTTATAATAGTTTCCCAAATAAAAAATAAAAAAGATAGGATTATAATATCACCACTTTGTAATCCCAGTGAATTAAAAGATGTAAGTATTAAACTTCAACAGCTGCTAATGTCAGTGAAGATAAATAACCAGACATGAGGTGCTTTCTATTGCCTTGCCAGACACCAATCCCTTGGCAACTTCCCCAAAAAAGAAATATCAAACACCATGTAACTACTATAGTTTTGACAGACACTTGGGAAAGAAATAGAACTTGAGTCTGATCCAGTCTCTGGATCTAGCAGCCAAATTTCAGGAAATGCAGAGAACAGAGGAACATGCTAAATCTCACCACAAGTGCACAATCAGCAAAATTCAGACTGTGGGAAACTCTCCAGACAAAAGAGCCTGGTAAGTTGTAAGGAAAAGAAAGGGATAGAGGAGAACCAATAGCTTAAAAGATAGTTTAAAAACATATAACTTTTTTAATGGACAAGACTAAACTACAGTGTCTAGAAATGCACATTTGAATAAAAACAATTATGACAGTGCAAGAAGGTGATTTCTATAAAAGTCAGGACAATGGTTCCTTAGGAGAGAGGGGCTTGTGACTCAAACTGAACACATGGAAGGAGATTCTGGAGTAGGGGGTAAAGTTCTATTTCTTGATCTTAGTGGAGTTTCAAGGATATTTGCCTTATAAAAACTCATTTTACTATACATTTCATGTGATTTTATGTATCTTTATTTTATATCGGAAAGATGTTTTTGAGAAGACAAGGATCAAGCCTTGTATTATTTTTTATTCATTTTCAAAATTGACAAACAAAACTCTTTTGATGTACAATTCTGAGTTTTCACAAACATATATAGTTATATAATCATAACCACAATCAAGATATAAAAGTTTAATCACTTCAAAACATTCCCTTGTGCTTCTTTTAGTCAACTCCTCCTTCCATTCCAAACCATGCAACCACTAAACATACCATTTTCTGTTCCTATACTTTTGGTTTTCCAGAACATCATATCAACAGAAACATAGGGTACATAGCCTTTTGAGTCTGGTTTGTTTCACTTAGTGTAATGCTTTGAGGTTCATCAAAGTTAGAAAACTTATCAAAGTTCCTTTTTATCGCTAAGTCGTATTCTGTTGTATGGATGCAGCTCAATGTGCTTATCCATTTAACAAAAGGACATTTGGGTGGTTTCCAGCTTTGGCCATTATGAACAAAGCTGCTATAAACATTTGTATACAATGTGAAAATAAGATTTCATTTCTCTTGAATAGATACCTAGAAGTGAAATTGCTGGTTTATAGGTTAAGTGCACGTTTAACTATATAAGAAATTGTCAAACTATATTCCAAAGTGACCATACTATTTTGCATTCTTACAGGCAATATATGAGTTCCAGTTGCTCTGTGTC
Organism: Rhinopithecus roxellana; assembly: GCF_007565055.1. Classification (NCBI taxonomy): domain Eukaryota; kingdom Metazoa; phylum Chordata; class Mammalia; order Primates; family Cercopithecidae; genus Rhinopithecus; species Rhinopithecus roxellana. The sequence continues at coordinate 76,262,677 of NC_044567.1, forward strand.
TTCACCAACACTTGGTATTGTCATTTTAAAGTCATTCTAATACATGTGTAGTGGTATATTATCATAGTTTTAATTTGCACTTCCTTAATGACTTTCATGTGTTAAATATATGAAAGGATGCTTATTTGACATCTGTATATCTTCTTTAGTAAAATGCCTACTCAAATGTTTGCCCACTTTTTAAAGCAAATTATTGGTTTTCTTATTGTTGAGTTGTGAGAGTTCATTATGATCCCTTTCTCTATTGAATTGCTTTTGTACCTTGGTCAAAAGTCAATTGGCCACATATGTGTGGGTCTATTCTGGACTTCTTATTGTGTTCCATTCATCTATGTTTCTGTCATTTCACCAGTACCATACTATGTTAAACACTGTAGCTTTATATTAAATTTTAAAATCAAGTAGTATGAATACTCGAATTTTGTTATTATTTTTTCTGAATTGTTTTGGCTATTCTAGTTCCATTGTCTTTCCATTCATTTCAGAAATAGGTTGTCAACATATACCAGAAAAGGAGAGAGAGATTTTTTAAATTAAGGGAGTTAAGATTTTCCCTATTTCTAAATTGATAGTTTTACTTCTGCTTCTTGTTCTGCGTAACTGTTTTTGTTAAGAACAGCAATAAAACTTGGTTAAAACACAAAACCATAGCTCTTTCAGGACATCAGAGAGCAAGCAAGGCAGTCAGAACTTCAGGGTCATAAAATCCTTAAGAAAAGGGAATAATAGCGGAGGAGTGAGCCTGACTTTCTGATTTGCAAATACATCTAAGCATTTGATGACTCCTGAGTTGCACATGTTTAGAAAGAGACACCAAGAAATTTAAAAAGCAGCCACTACAAGGCTAGAAAGCTAAGCAGAGATGTCTGCTGTCTCATGGTCCTAGGGAGACAGAAATTGGAGTTGAGCATCCATCAAGAAGAAAGCACTCTGGTGAACAAACAAGGTTTTAAATGGTGACTCCTCAAAGGACTATGCTGTAAAAGTAAGAGCAAGCTAGTCTTACATGGATGAAGATGATGTGCCCAAAGTCTACCTCACTGCCAGAAAAAAGCAACCTCTTCCATGGAGGATGATACCATCATCCAGAGTCTTATAATTTTTCATAGATAAGGTCTGGCATTTAGTTAAAAAAAACAAAAACAAAAAAAACCAGTAATGTCGAAAAACTGGATCAAACGACTGAAAATCAAGAGACAAAGGAAACTATGAAAATAAACTTGTAGGTAACAAACATCTTGAGTTTTTAGCCAGATTTTTAAAAAGTAACTATGGTTAGTATGTTTAAGGAATTAGGTGAAAAGATGAAAAATTTCACCAGATGGGCTGGGTGCGGTGGCTCATGCCTGTAATCCCAGTACTTTGGAAGGCTAAGATGGGAGGATTGCTTGAGGTTAGAAGTTTTAGATCAACCTGGACAACATAGTGAGATCCCATCTCTATAATGTTTTTTTGTTGTTGTTGTTGTTTTGAGATGGAGTTTCACTCTTGTTGCCTAGGCTGGCAATGGTGTGATATTGGCTTACTACAACCTCCGCCTCCTGGGTTCAACAGATTCTCCTGACTCAGCCCCCCGGGTAGCTGGGATTACAGGCATGTGCCACCACACCCAGCCAATTTTGTATTTTTAGTAGAGACGGGGTGTCTCCATGTTGGTCAGGCTGGTCTTGATCTCCTGACCTCAGATGATCCGCCCCCTTTGGCCTCCCAAAGTGCTGGGATTATAGGTATGAGCCACCATGCCCAGCCAAAAATATTTTTAAAGAAAGAATTCCACCAGATAATTTGAATGAATAAAAAATAATTAATTATAAAGCTCAGATGGAAGAACAATAACTGAAATGAAGAATTTAAAAGATTAGTTTAACAGTATTTGACTCAGCAGAAGCGATTAATGAACTGGAAGATAGGTCAAGGGAAAATATCCAGATTGAAGCACAGAAGAAAAAGTATGAAATATAGAGAAAAGAGTGTAAGAAACATATGAAGAAAGATCTTATATGATTGTCAATAAGGTACCAGAGGAGTGGAAATAAGGAATGTGTCAGGAATCATATTTGAAGAGACAGTGGCCAAGAATTTCCCCAAACTAACAAGGCATTAAGACACAAATTCAAGAAGCCCTAGGAATTCAAAGCAAGATGAATACAAAGAAAACTGCACCTAGTCAAACCATAAAACCTAAACACAAATATAAAAATGTTAAAATTAGTGAGATTTTAAAAAGGCATAATTTATCTTCAAATAGCAATGAAAGTTAGCAAAGACTGACAGCTAACTTGCCCAACAGAAATGATGGACACCAGGAGATGATGGAATGGCATATTCCTTCAAAGAGTAGGAAAAAAATTACTGCACACTGAGAATTCTATGCCCAGCAAAATAATGGTGAAATGGAGAAGAGGTGGGGGAATTCTATACCTTTAAAAATAAAGATGGAATACAGACATTTTCATAAAAATAGAAACCTAGAGTTTTCATTGTCAGCACACATGTACTAAAAGAAATCATAAAGGGAATTCTTCAGATAGAAGTAAAAGGAATCCAAGTTAGAAGCCCAGAAATACAAGAAGGAATAAAAAGCACCAAGAAATGGATGTCTAAAGTAATATTGATTTTTTAAAACAACAATAATGATGTTTTGTCATGTTTAAAATGCTCTTCATATACTCTTTTATACAGCTGAATTAAACACCCATCATTGCTCAAGCACAGCATGTATATTCTTCTCTCTGTACTTTCAGCCTTTCTCTTGCCCATCATTTGAGGCCAAGTTATAACATTACACCTTCAGGAAGTATTCACTGACCACTCCTTTGTTTACCTCTCCTCTCCCACCTCTCTAACTCAGCACCATGTTGTCTGGGTCACTTATTTAGAACTTTAAGTTTTTCTTCTCTTTTTGTTTTTATTTCACGTTGTGTGTCTTGGTTTCTCAAATAGATTGTATATTTAATGTCCTTTCTATGTCTGCTATAGTCCTATCTATGTAGTATATGCTTAATAAATGTGGGATAATTAAATTTGTTGAAGAATAAATTGGTAATGAGTGACTGACCTTGTTGTTTTCTAAGACAGAATCTCCCATCAATTTGTTAATTGTTATTCTGAGATTTGATAAAGGAAACTAATATAAATATAAACAAAAATAGCTTTAATAAGGTCTTGGATGAAAAATCCATGAAGGACAGATTGGATGTTCATATTTCATCTTTAACCTTTTGAAATGGATTTGATGCCTCTTTAATATAATCTTTCTTGGTATTCTTGTCAAATGTATAAGGCTGGTGAGAGTATTTCACAGGTATGTCATTTATTTCATTCTGATGTGAGTCATTGTACTATTCTGGATGTTAAAGAAATAAAAGACACGGCCCTTGAGCTTTCCAGAGAAAAATATCTAATTGGAGGCTAAAACACATATCCATAGACTAACTTGAGGTAAAATCCAAAGAAACATGTTAGTAATGTCAAGAAAATATGGTGTAGTGTAGACTAAAGCTGCAATACACAAAGAAAAGAAAAAGAAAAAATGATCACACTTGGGATGTGTTTATTAAGGAAGGCATCTGAAAAAAGGTAAATTTTGGCTTTAAAGATTAGATGGAAGTCTACAGAAAAGAAGGGGCATAGATTTTTCTAAGCAGGGAGAATTACATGCAATACACGGAGGCAAAATAGTAAGTTATTATGCATTCAGGCATCTATAAATAGACAGGCTTGAGGAATCAAGGGAATGTATGAAGCTAGAGAGAGGTGGAGGAGCAGTTGATAGAAGACATCAAATATGTTTATTTCTGAGCTAGTGTGGAATTCTCTTTCTCTTTTCAGTAGAAATAACCTTCACTGTCAACAGCCCAGTCAGACCCCTTAGCTGATAAAATGATGATCACAACTTCCTAGGCTATTATTTGCAATAATTTCTGCCATATGAGTGTAATGGGAAAAATACATTGCAAAGTGAATTACTTTTGAAATGTATTGCATGCTGACATTTGGGAAATTAGATCCTAAACACAATGCATCCTGATTATTGAGGTGCCTTGCCACCATGAAAAGATAAATACAGTCCAACCATTCAAAAAACACTGCATCTTAAATTAATTTAAAGTTCTGTCCTTCAGCAAGGTTCTTCTCAAAACTTTTGGTCACTATTCAGGCAAATAACCATAAGCAGGGACTATCCCTGGCCTAGATAGCCTACATGGGTCTGAGGAGTCCAGAATTGCCCTCATTCAAACATAGCCCCATCTTATGAAGAATCCTGCTGTGCTCATTCTTCTATGTACTTGACTGCTCCAGTGCTGGAAGTGCCTGTGCTCAGCTGGCGTCCTTTCCATTTCCTGGGAGAAGCACAGCCATGCTTTCTTATGAAGAACAAACAACTCTTCACATCTCCATTCCCACTCAGCAAATTCCTCCGGCACCACCAACCTATCTCATCATGAATGTACATTTGCTTTCCTCCATAAGGTTTCTGTATTCATGGGCTACTGGGCTGAGCAACAGTAATTTCAGCAGTCCTGGCTCCACGAGCACAGGTCAGGAATGGGTTTGAAGAAAGCTCTGAAGATACCACAAATTTTGCTGTTTTAAGCCAAGACTTTCCTTGTTTACTGAACATGTCCAATTTGTGTGCTGAATAGAGCAATATAATGAGAGGAAGGGAAGATGGATAGGGAAATAATGGGACCTCACGTGCAGATTACAAAGAGAACCTAGAAATTAACTGAGAATGCTAAAGAGGAAGAGGGATATGAAAGCAATAGTGAAAGGTCAATAGTTTCCACATAAGTCAGACCAGATGATTATTTTGATCATTAAATTGATTTAACCACAGCTTTATATACAATCAGAGTACATGGCTCTATATATAACAACAGCTCTTGGTTGTAGTCAGAGAGGACTGGGTTTGTTTGAGTCCTGGCTTATTACTTACCTGATTCATGGTTTTGGTTATGCTACTTAACCTCTCTTAGCCTCTGTTTCTTTACTGTGGTAGATACTATTAGCCTTCTTATTTTAGGCTAATAGTATCTACCACAATAAAATTGTTGTGATAATAAAAAAAATTAATTAGGATGCAGTATGCAAAAAATAAAAGCTAGCTATCATTATTTTTGAAATTTATTAAGTCTAATTTCTCCAAAGCAAATTGGTTTATATTCACCAGGAGGAATGTCTAACAAATAATCTTATACTGAGTCTTTTGTGGCAGCAGATTATCACTCTCTATCTGATCTTTCTTTTACTTCTATATTTTCATTGAGTTGGTTTACATCGAACTGCACTTATAAATTTAAATACACCTCCAATACCACTGGGCAAGTCTTCTTATAGAGAGCTAGATACATATTTAACAAATAGTTAATGTAGTTTGCAACTTCCCCAAAGTAGATTAGGTGAAAAATCCCGAATCCTGAATTTGGGGAAAAATTTACACATATAGATATGAATATGTATTTATTTTTAAATTTTTTTGAGATGGAGTCTTGCTCTGTTGCCCAGACTGGAGTACAGTGGCACGATCTTGGCTCACTGCAACCTCCGACTCCCGAGTTCAAGCAATCCTCCTGCCTCTGCCTCCCAAGTAGCTGGGACTACAGGTGCATGCCACCATGCCCGGATGATTTTTGTATTTTTAGTAGAGATGGGGTTTCATCATATTGGCCAGGCTAGTCTTGAACTCCTAACCTCATGATCCACCTGCCTTGGCCTCCCAAAGTGCTGGGATTACAGGCGTGAGCCACCATGCCTGGCCGAATATATTTATTATTGTTAGCCCTTGTTACAATGCTGCCATTTTATAAATCAGGAAACTGTGGCAGAGAGAAGTTAAGTAGCTTGATCAAAGTTACATTGATTGCTGGGCACAACCTCTCCATCCTTTTCCAGGTACCTTAAACCTAAGTATTATCCAAAACTACCTCTTTATTTCAGCTTGCAAACCTCTTCCCATATTCCTTTTCTCAGTTAATGGCACCACCATCCACCCAGTGATCCAAACTAGAAATCTGCAGCCATCCTAGACTTCTCCAGCTTCCTCATTGCTCATCACACTAAGTCCTACAGAATTTTATCTATCAAATATTTATTGAATCTGACCTCCTCTTCTCCATTCTTATCGCCACTACTTTTCATTCAAGCTTCCATCATTTATCACCCAAACTACTACAATTGTCTCCTCACTGATCTCTCTGATACTAGCCCTGCTGCCTTCACATCAGTCTTCTAAACAACTTCCAGGATGATATATCTAAAACACAAACTAATCGTGTCAATCTCCAGTTTAAAAACATTCCATGGTTCCCAATAGAGACTGCTGTTTTGTTTTGTTTTGTTTTGTTTTTGCTTTTGTTTTTATTTTTGAGACAGAGTCTCGCTCTGTCACACAGGCTAGAGTGTAGTGGCGCGATCTCGGCTCACAGCAACCTCCGCCTCCCAGGTTCAAGCAATTCTCCTGCCTCAGCCTCCCGAGTAGCTGAGATTATAGGCGTGTACCACCACATGCGGCTAATTTTTGTATTTTTAGTAGAGACAGGGTTTCACCATATTGGCCAGACTGGTCTCGAACTCTTGACCTCAAATGATTCACCCGCCTCGGCCTCCCAAAGTGCTGGCATTATAGGCATGAGCCACCATGCCTGGCCGACTGCTTTTAAAATAAAGCCCAGTCTACCTAGTATGACCCCTGTGGTCCCAAAGAACACCTCTCTTTAAGTCCTAACAAAGTTTAATTAAAACGAACTGTTCATGTGATTCTCCCCACTTTTAAACTTTGGGCTCTTGAAAGGCAGAGACAAAATCTTTTCATCTTTGTATCTCAGTATCTACAATGCCAACTAAAAATTGTTGAACTCAAATGAAATGATGACATTATATTTGAACTTAATAGATCAGCTTACACTTTTAAAAACAGTTTTCAGTCAGGTGCAGTGGCTCATGTTTGTAATCCCAGGACTTTGGGAGTCTGAGGCAGGAGGATCACTTGAAGCTAAGAGTTCAAGACAAGCCTGGGCAACATAGCAAGACTGACTCTAAAACAAAAATTAGCCGGGCATGATGGTGCATGCCTGTAGTCCCAGCTACTTGGAGGCTGAGGTGGGAGGATTGCTTAAGCCCAGGAGTTTGAGGCAGCAGTGAACTATGATTGCACCCTACTGCACCCCAGCCTGGGTGACAGAGTGAAACCCTGTCTCTAAAATAAATATATGCAAATGTTTTTTGTTTTCTGTTTTGTTTTTTTGAGACAGAGTCATGCTCTGTCACCCAGGCTGGAGAGCAGAGGTGCTACCGCGGCTCACTGCAACCTCTGCCTCCTCCTGCCTCAGCCTCCCAAGTAGCTGGGACTAAAGGCACGCACCACCATGCCCAACTAATTCATGTATTTTAGTAGAGATGGGTTTTCACCATGTTGGCCAGGCTGGTCTCGAACTCGTGACCTCAAGTGATCTGCCCACCTCAGCCTCCCAAAGTGCTGGAATTACAGGCGTGAGCTGCTGCGCCCTGCTGCAAATAGTTTTTAATACTTTTAAAAATTGAGATACAATTAACATACCATAAAATCCACTATTTTAGTATATTCAGTGGCTTTTGGTATATTTAGTTATACAACCATCACCACTATCTAATTCCAAAATGTTTTGTCACCCAAAAAAGAAATCCCTTACCCATTAACTGTCACTCTGCAGTCTCCCCTATTTCCTTGCCAGGATTTTCTGGATGGGTCCAGTCTAATCACATGAGTCCTTAAAAGTCCCAGCTGTGACAACGGAAGAAGAGTTAGAGAGATGGCGGTGTGAAAGGATCGGATGCCTGGTTGTTAGTTTTGAAATAGGGGAGACTGTATCCAAGGACCAGAGAGAGGCCTCTGGGAGCTAAGAGAGAAGCCCTCAAACCTTTCACCTCCACCAAGCTGAAAGCTCTCAAGAGAACTGAGGCCTCAATCCTACAACCGCATGGAACTGAATCGTGCCAACATCTGAATGAACAAGGAAGCCTCCAGAAAGGAACACAGTCCTACTGACACCTTGATTTTTGGCCCAGTGAGACTCGTACTAGATTCTGACCTACAGAATTATAAGGTAATAAATTTGTGTAGTTTTAAGCCACTAAGTTTGTGTTAATTTTCTATAGTAGCAGTAGAAAACTAATACAACATAGACTTCTATAATTTTCTTTTTTACAAAATAGTGTATCTTGAAAATTGTTTTATATAAAGTGTCTTCTCCTTCTCCTTCTCAAGTCTTGCTCTGTTGCCCAGGCTAGAGTGCACTGGCGCAACCTCGGCTCACCACAGTCTCTGCCTCCCAGGTTCAAGCTATTCTCGTGTCTCAGCCTACCATGTAGCTGGGATTACAGGAGTGCGCCATGACACCTGGCTTTTTTTTTTTTTTTTTTTTTTTTTGTATTTTTAGTAGAGATGGAGTTTCACCATGTTAGCCAGGCTGGTCTCGAACTTCTGACCTCAAGTGATCTGCCCACCTTGGCCTCCCAAAGTGCTGGGATTACAGGCATGAGCCACTGCATCCAGCCCCCTTATTCTTTTTGATGGCTGCATCATACTTTATTTAGATGGCAATTTAAAATATTATGTTTTATAGTAGCAATTACTACACAATTCATCTTTGGCTTAGTGGAGGGTAGCTTGAGGGCATATTTCCGGTTTACCCCTGGTTCACTTTCTTCTGCCAGTATGGAATATTTGCGTCTGTGGTTACTCCATGGTCTGAAGAGGTGGAATCCTCTTTGGGATCTCCCCTCTTTGTGGCTTGCTATGGTCTGAATATTTGTGTTCCCCCAAAATGCCTATGTTGAAATCCTAACCCCCAAGGTGAGAGTATCAGGAGGTGGGGACTTTGGAAGGTGGTTAGGTCATGAGGGCAGAGCCCTTGTGAATGGAATTCTTCTCCTTACAAAAGACTCTAGAGAGAACCCTCACCTCTTCTACCATGTGAAAACACAGCAAGAAGTTTCCATCCTTGAACCAGACAACAAGCCGTCACCAGACATAGAATCTGCTGGCACCTTAATTTTGGACTTCCCAGCCTCTAGAATAATAAGAAATAAATTTCTGCTATTATAATCTACCCAGTTTATAGTATTTTGTCATAGCAGTCTGAATGAACTAAGATAGCACTTGTTGACAATAATGATGAACATCATATTGGTGGTGCGGTGACACCAACACCAGACCACATAAACCCTAGGTTTTTATGGCAGTAAATGAACAGATGCATGAAATGATATTTATGAAGATGTGGCAGATGAGGAATTTATTGCAGTCTTTGTTCCCTAGCAAATGGTATTAGCAGTTTCTGTATTATGGTAAGTGGTGGCAAAAACTTTAGTTACATAGGATTAGTGGCCAAAGAAACACCTGACACACATTGGAGAAAGGCAGGTCAGGGGCAGGCAAAGTTTCAAAAGAAATGCACTAAGCCTTCCCTCCTAGAGATAACAGAAAGCGGGTAATGAGTAGGGAAAAGCAGATCTGGTAGGACACGGCAGCTGAGGGCTCATCCTGGCTGAGCAACATTTTTAATCAAGATAATTAGCCTCAAAAACAAAAACAACTATTGAGCTAACAAACAGGTTCAGCAAGGTTGGAAGATACAAAATTAGTGTACAAAAGCGATTGTATTTCTATGCACTAGTGATGAAAAATTTGAAAACAAAATTAAGAAAACAGTCACTTAGAATAAAAAATAGAAAACATACAAATGGTCAATAAGCACATGAAAATACGTTCTCTTATTTACCAGAGATTGAAAGAAAATATGTTCAACATCATTTGGGAAATGCGAATCAAAACCACAAAGAAATACTACTTTATACCCGATAGGAGAACTATAATCAAAAGGACAGAGAACATCAAGTGTTGGCGAGGATGTGGAGAAACTGGAAGTGTCATACATTGCTGATGGGAATGCAAACGTGTGCAGCTGCTTTGGAAAACAACTTGGCAGTCCCTCAAAAAGTTAAATACAGTTACCATATGTCCCAGCAATTCTAAGTATATACCCAAGAGAACTGAAAATGTATGTCCACACAAAAAGTTGGATGTAAATGTTCATAGCAGCATTATTCATAATAGCCCAAAAGTGGAAACAACTCAACTGTTGGTCAACTGATAAATGAATAAATAAAATGTGATATAGATATACAATGGAATATTATACAGCCACAAAAAGGAATGGAGTACTGCCACATGTTACATCACAGAGGAAACTCAAGAACATTATGCTCAGTGAAAGAAGCCACACACAAAAGACCACATATTGAATCATTTTACTGATATTAAATGTCCAGATAGGCAAAGCTATAGAGATAGAATATACATTAGCAGTTGCCTAGGGCTAGGAGGCAGAAATGGGAAGTGACCATTAATGGGTAAAACGCTTCTTTTTGGGGTGATGAAAATGCTCTAAAATCTATTGTGGCGGCAGTTACACAGCTCTGTGAATATTCTAAAAGTCACTGAATTATATACTTTAAATGATTATTCTTATGGTTTGTGAATTATCATTCAGTAAAATATTGTATGAAAAGACAAGACCAAACAAGACAAAGGAAATGCAAAACTGGTCAGTTACACCTAAAAAGCCGGGAGAGTAGGTGGTAGGGGGAGAAAAATAAAACTATACCAGCCTTCCTTTTCTGTCTTGAATAGGGCTAAAATGGGGCTCTGATCAGGTTGGCAAGAATTATCCCTTCAAATAAGAGATGGTAGAAGTCAAGGAGGTAGAGAAAGAATTTTACAGTTTCAGGTTCACCCCAAAACTCTAGTTTTGGTAAGAACTAGAGTTTGGGTAAGTTTTTCTAGTTTGGGCTGCTAAGCTGCTCTTGGAAAGAGCTGTCTAGTTCTGCCTATTCTGATCAAGGTCTTGAAAGCATAAGTGAAAAGTGCTGGCACAAGTTTATCCCAGTCCAGGGCCTGACTTGGATGCCAAATTTAGCCTTTGGCAACTTCTTTCCATTGAGAGTCCCTGAGGACTTGTTTGACCTCCTTTTGGAAAGCTGCAAGGGAATTCACTTCTGGACTGCCGCCCAGCAAGTAGGGAGTGGCTCAGCAGGCTGCCTAATCCTCTGTTAAGTGAATGATAAAGTGTACCCAGGCACAGTCCATTGGAAGGCCGATTCCCTATATGTGGGATCTGGACTAGGAATTTTACACATATATAAAGATAATTCCCAACACTAAATATTGTGATCAACTTGAGGGGAAATCTTTTGAGAATGTATTGTACATATTCCTGCCTTTTTGTACTTAGGCTGTTTTTCAACTGGTAATTAAAGGATTACATGACCACTATGGAAAAATTGGAAAGAATAGTACCATTCTCCTTCTCTAGAGTTAACCATTGCTAACAGTTTAATGTGTGTTCTTTTTTTTTTTTTTTTTTGGGTTTTTTTTTTTTTTTTGGTTTTGAACCTTTCATGAGAAAAATATGTATACACCATTGAGCTCAAGAACACTGTGTGTTTGGTGTGTCATTGGCTCAAGGGTTGGGGACATGCATGGCAGAATTCAGAAATGGCATACATCAACAAAAATACACATGGTCATAACAAGAAAAACTGGCGCCTGGCACAATCAACTCTCAATTTCCTCTTCACTCAGCAGCATGTTGGGGACCCTGTGGCTGATGGGGAACATACCTCCAGACTCCGGGCCCTGCAAGGTGCCGTCCATCACTTCCACCTCCAGCAGCAGATGGTGCGTGGTCCTCAGAAACTCTTCGTTCTCCTCATATCCCTCAACCGGCCCTTTAGGCACCTGGAACAGGCGCAAGTTATCAGCCACCTCCAGGAATACCGCCCACTCCACCTTGGGTATCATAGGCCCACGAAGTGGGGGTTGAACTCCACAGGGCAGATGCGGACTTGGGTGGCCTGGAGGCGCAGGGGCAAGCCACGGGGCCCCATCTCCCGCACATGCGAGCTCAGCAGATTCTTAATGTGTGTTCTTTCAGACCATTTTCTATGTGTGTAAGCACAGATACACATGTATGTGCACACACATGCTACCCCATAGCAATTTTTTTAAAACTTAAAAAAAAAACCATAAATGGGATCATATTCTATTGGTCCACTTGTTTTTGCATTTAACTATATTTTCAAGATCTTTCCACGTCAGTACATATAAATCTTACTTATTCTGTTTGTTTGTTTATTTATTTATTTATTTGAGACAGGATCTTGCTCTGTTGCCCAGGTTAGAGCTGGAATGCTGTGGCATAATCACAGCTCACTGCAGTCTTAACCTCCTGGGCTCAAGTGATCCTCCCACCTCAGCCTCCTGAGTAGTTAGGACTACAGGTGTGCACCACCAGGCCTGGCTAATTTTTAAAAATTTCTTGTAGAGATGGGTTCTCATTATGTTGTCCAGGGCGGTTTCAAACTCCTGAGTTCAAGCGATCCTCCTGCCTCAGCCTCCCAAAGTGTTAAAATTACAGGTGTGATTCACTGTGCCTGGTCTACTTTATTCTTTTTTTTTTTTTTTTGAGACAGAGTCTCACTCTATCACCCAGGCTGGAGAACAGTGGCATGATCTTGGCTCACTGCAACCTCCATCTCCCGGGTTCAAGTGATTCTCCTGCCTCAGTCTACTGAGTAGCTGCAATTACAGCCATGTGCCACCAAGCCCAGCTAATTTTTATATTTGTAGTAGAGACGGGTTTCACCATACTGGCCAGGCTGCTTTCAAACTCCTGACCTCGTGATCCACCTGCTTCAGCCTCCCAAAGTGCTGGGATTACAGATGTGGGCCACCGTGCCCTGCCACTCTTTTAAGGCCTACACAACATTCCATGGTATAAACATTTTACAATTTATCAAACCATTTCCTACTGAAGCATATTCCTATATATCTAACTTTTCTTTATGATCAAGAATGTTGAAATAAGGACTCTTATATATTTGTGTATATGCGAGAGTATTTGGGGGGATAGGTTCCAAGAAAGAGAATTATTTAGATTTGATACATCTGGAATTTATTTTTCAAACTTTATATTTTGAAATAAGTTCAAACTTACAGAAAAGTTGCAAGAATGGCACAATGAACTCCCATAACGTCTTCACCTTGATCCCCTAATTGTTATCATTTCATCACATTTGCTTCATCTCTTCTCTCTCCTCCACCCTACCTATACACTATATACATGCTAGATATTTTTTCTGATGCATTTGAGAGTAATTGAGGAAACGAAGCCCTTAACTCTAAATACTTCAGTGTGTATTTCCTAAAAACAAGGGCATTATCTTACCTAAACTCAGCACAAGCATCAAAACCAGGAAATAGACATACAAAACACACTGATTTCTCCAACCCAGCACCGTAAGGTTCAGTTTAGGCTTCTCCCTTCTCCAACACAGACAAACCCATTCTCACCATCCTCAATATATTTCCTAATTTTCTTGTAATACCCTTGTAAATAACAAATGTCCCTGCCATGCTGTCTGCCTCCTGTGTGCCTCCAGCTATGCATTCCTAGCCACATTGGCCTCACCCTGCTTGCTGCTTCAGAACTTGGTCCATACCAGTCAGAAGGAGTTAATTTATTTTTGAATGGTGTGATGTTGTTGTTTTGTTTTTTGTTCTTTTGTTTTTGTTTTGTTTGTTTGTTTGTTTTTGAGACAGGGTCTTGCTCTGTCGCCCAGGCTGGAGCGATCTCGGCTCACTGCAACCTCTGCCTCCTGGACTCAAGTGATCCTCCTGTCTCAGCCTCCTGGGTAGCTGGGACTAAAGATGTGCGCCCCCATGACCAGCTAAGTTTTGCACCATTTTTGTAGATATGGAGTTTTGTCCTGTTGCCAGATATATCTTATTTTTTTAAATGCATAACCAGTTGTCCTGACACCCATTCTCAATTATTTGAAATGTTTCCACACACGCTTGTGCCAGTAGCTGATGATCTATTCTCTTTCATTTATCCATTTTTCTGTTTGTGAGCCAATACCATATGCTAATTACTGTTGTTGTATAATATGGTTTGTTTGTTTATTATTTATTTTTAGCCAGGGGCAGTGGCCTATATAAAATGTTTTGATACCTGGTAGGATGAGGTTCCTCATTGTGCTTAAAAAAACGTCCCTGCTGGGCTCAGTGGCTCATGCCTGTAATCCCAGCATTTTGGGAGGCCAAGGCCGGCGGATTGCTTGAGCTCAGGAGTTCGAGACCAGCCTGACCAATATGGTGAACTCCATCTCTACTAAAAATACAAAAATTAGCTGGGCATAGTGGCATGCACCTGTAATCCTAGCTACTTGGGAGGCTGAGGCAGGAGAATCACTTGAACCCGGGAGGCAGAGGTTGCAGTGAGCCAAGATTGTACCACTGTACTCCAGCCTGGGTGACAGAGCAAGACTTTGTCTCAAAATAAAAACAAAACAAAACAAAACAAAAGTCCCAGCTCTTCTTAAGTATTTATTCTTCCAGATGCATTTTAAAATTAATATGTTAATTTCATTAAAAATCCTATTGTAATTTTGGTTGGAATTACATTGAATTTATCAAATATTTGGGTAAAAATGGCATCTTTCCAATATTGAGTCTTCCCATCAGGGACCATGGTACACCTTTTCATATACTCAGGTTTTAAAAATGTCTTCCAGTGAATATTTGGCTTTGTGTTGGCATCACACATACAGTTTGATCCCAGGTTTAAAACATTTTTTTAGTGGCTATTATTAATGGGATCTTTTTGTCCCATCTTCTTTCCATATATTTCTGTATATTTCTTTCTATATATTTTGTACATAGTTGAGATTATGCTGCACATATCTTGTCTTTTAAATTTATTCCACAAAAACTTTCTGACTAATATAGTTCTTATGGTTGCATAATCATCCATCAAATATTTACATAAGATAATTTATTGAACTATTTTTAAACATTGGTTAACTAGATTGTTTCCAATTTTAAAGATGCTAAATGCTACTGTTATAAACATATTTTTATATAAATCTTTGTTCTGTTTTGAATTCTTAAAATTTATAAGTGGTATTTCTTTCTTTTCTTTCTCTTTTTCTTTTTTTTTTTTTTGAGACAGAGTCTCTTTCTGTCACCTAGGCTGGAGTGCAGTGGTGCGATCTCAGCTCACTGCAACCTCCACCTCCCAGGTTCAAGTGATTCTCCTGCCTCATTCTCCTGAGTAGCTGGGACTATAGGCATGTACTACCACACCCAGCTAATTTTTGTATTTTTAGTAGAGATGGGGGTTTCATCGCGTTGGCGAGGCTGGTCCCAAAGTCCTGATCTCAAGTGATCCACACATCTCGACTTCACAAAGTGCTGGGATTAGAGGCATGAGTCACCGTGCCTGGACTGTAAGTGATATATATATATATATATATATATATATATATTTTTTTTTTTTTTTTTTTTTTTTAGACGAGTCTCCCTCTGTCACCCAGGCTGGAGTATAGGCTGGAGTACAATGGCATGATCTCAGCTCACTGCAACCTCTGCCTTTCGGGTTCAAGCGATTCTACTGCCTCAGTCTCCTGAGTAGCTGGGATTACAGGCACACGCCACCATGCCCGGCTAATTTTGGTATTTTAGTAGAGACAGGGTTTCACCATGTTGGTCAGGCTGATCTCGAACTCCTGACCTCGTGATCCACCTGCCTCGGCCTCCCAAAGTGTGTTTTATTTTTTTGAGATGTAGTTTCAGTCTTGTTGCCCAGGCTGGAGTGCCATGGTGTGATCTTGGCTCACCACAACCTCCGCCTCCCACGTTCAAGCGATTCTCTTGCCTTAGCCTCCCAAGTAGCTGGGATTACAGGCACACACCACCATACCTGGGTAATTTTGTATTTTTAGTAGAGATGGGGTTTCTCCATGTTGGTCAGGCTATTCTCAAACTCCTGACCTCAGGTGATCTGCCCTCCTAGGTCTCCCAAAGTGCTGGGATTACAGGCATGAGCCACCGTGCCCGGCCTATAAGTGTTATTTCTTATCCACAATACAGACATTCCCTGAAAGGTCTTGGATAACACAAAATTATGATAAGTTGAAAATATCTTCATACGTAATTGTTTAAATTTTTAACGTTTTGCTCCTATTCAATTTACTTATTCACAGACTCGTCGTATATACTTCCTATCACTTAGTTACTTTGGGGACATGATTAGTGTGATGGCTAATATTGAATGTCAACTTGACTGGATTGAAGGATGCAAAGTATTTTTCCTGGGTGTGTCTGTGAGGGTGTTGCCAATGAAGATCAACATTTCAGTCAGTGGACTGGGAGAGGCAGACCCACCCTCAATCTAGGTGGGTACCATCTAATCAGCTGTCAGAGTGGCTAGACTAAAGCAGGCAGAAGAAATTGTAAAGAGCAGACTTGCTGAGTCTTCTGGCCTTCATCTTTCTCCCGTGCTGGATGTTTCCTGCCCTTGAACATCAGATTCCAAGTTCTTCAACTTTTGGAGTCTTGGGCTTACACCAGTGATTTGCCAGGGGCTTTTGGACCTTCTGCCACAGACTGAAGGCTGCACTGTCGGCTTCCCTACTTTAGAGGTTTTGGGACTCAGACTGGCTTCCTTGCTCCTCTGCTTGCAGACGGCCTATTGTGGGACTTTACTTTGTGATCCTGTGAGTTAATGCCCCTAATAAACTCCCCTTCATATATACGTATATCCTATTAGTTCTGTCCCTTTAGAGAACCCTGACAAATACAATTAGAAAGTAATAAAATGGGAAATACACAAATAGCAGTGTCATAACACCAGCCGATGCAGTGAGAATCTGCATGGGAACAGAAGCTCTGCAAGATTGCCCATAGAGGGCCATTATCTCCTTATATCTGCAACTTCTGGCCTTATGTATCTACTTTGTGGTGTTCATTTGTACACTTGACTTATTTGCATTTCTTAATGTGATATGAAACCTCCCACATCTTAAAATTTTATTATGTGCCTTATGGAACTATTCACATAAAGTTGAGTGTTGCCTAACTCAGGGAGTGTCTTTATACTGAATGTAATTTAACCTTCTTGTTTACTCATGGTTAATATAGACATCAGTTTTAAAAGTTTCTTCCCCAAGGATTACAAGGGTATGTAGGGCTGTTTCCCCCTATGCTAAAGGAATTAAATTACTGTGTTTTTTGATCATTAAGTTAATACTTACACTTTTTTTTTCATCTACACCTTGCTTAAAGACATTTAGCTTTCAGCTGGGCGTCATGGCTCATGCCTGTAATTCCAGCACCTTGGGAGGCTGATGCTGGCGTATTACTTGAGGCAAGAAGTTCGAGACCAGCATGGCTGATATGGTGAAACACTATCTCTACTAAAAATACAAAAAAATTAGCTGGGTGTGGTGGTGGCTACTTGGGAGATTGAGGCACAAGAATTTCTTGAGTGCCAGGAGTGGTGGCTCATGCCTGTAATCCCAGCAATTTGGGAGGCTGAGTCGGGTGAATCACGAGGTCAGGAGTTTGAGACCAGCCTGGCCAACATGGTAAAACCCCATCTCTACTAAAACTACACAAAATTAGCTGGGCATGGAGGTGGGTGCCTGTAATCCCGGCTACTCGGGAGGCTGAGGCTGGAGACTCGCTTGAACCTGAGAGGCGGAGGTTGCAGTGAGTCAAGATCGCACCACTGCACTCCAGGCTGGGCGACAGAGGGAGACTCCATCTCAAAATAATAATAATAATAATAATAATAATAATAATAATAATTGCTTGAACCCAGGAGGCAGAGATTACAGTGAGCTGAGATAGTGACACTGCACTTCAGCCTGGGCGACAGAGGGAGACTCCATCTCAAAAAAAAAAAAAATTGCCTGAACCCGGAAGGCAGAGGTTGCAGTGAGCCGAGATAGCGCCACTGCACTCCAACCTGTGTGACAGAGAAAGATTCCACCTCAAAAAAAAAAAAAAAAAAAAAAAGACATCCAGCTTTCCAGCTTTCTCTTCTCACTGCTGTCTGCATGACTGCTGTGATAGTTTCTCCTCCTTCCAGTTTATTGCTTTTACTTTTCTATGGGTTTGAAAATCAGATTGCCAACTTTTCTAAAATCAAATCCAAGTAAAAATAGCCCCTGAGAAGGGGCTTTGATGAATGTCTAGGAGTAATGGGCATGATCTTCAGGGCATGAACATAGTGATCTCCGTTTCTCCAGAGGCCTTTTTCCATCTCCTTTATTCCCTTGGTTCTTTGCTGTGCTCCTGATAGATCAGATTTTCAGATAGACAAGTTCCAAGTCAGTAATGAAATGAAGTTTTATTACAATTACTAGATTGGTAACAATATGTTAAAATGCCCCTTTCCCTTTTCCTCTATTGTATTCTGATTCTTTTTTTTTTTTTAGACAGAGTCTCACTCTGTTGTCTCCAGGCTGGAGTGCAGTGGTGCGATCTCGGCTCACTGCAACCTCCGCCTCCCAGGTTCAAGACATTATCCTGCCCCAGCCTCCTGAGTAGCCGGGACTACAGGTACGCGCCACCACACCCAGCTAATTTTTGTATTTTTAGTAGAGATGGGGGTTTCACCATGTTGGCCAGGCTGCTCTCAAACTCCTGACCTTGTGATCCACCTGCCTTGGCCTCCCAAAGTGCTGGGGTCACAGGCATAAGCCACCACACCCAGCCTGAATTCTGATTCTTTACTCCCCTTTGTTTCTTTTAGGGTGCGTGTCAGGCTGGATTGACTCAACGTAGTCAATCTGAAGCTCACTGGGCTTCAGCTGAATGGGATAAGGTCCAATCTATACCTTCATTTCCTCTACCTCTTCTTTCCCCCACCTCTTCTATACATTTTTTATTTTTATTTTCCTTTTTTTTTTTTTTTTTTTTTTTTTGAGACACAGTCTCTCTCTGTTGCCCAGGCTGGAGCACAGTGGTACAATCTCGGCTCACTGCAACCTCTGTCTCCCAGGTTCAAGCAGTTCTTGTGCTTCAGTCTCCCCAGTAGCTGGGACTATAGGCACACGCGCTCACCATTATTTTAAATAATTAAAACCTCTCTACATTTCACATCAACCAACTATAATTGTCTTATTTAAAAAAAATTGACATCTGTCTAAAGCCTCATTTGATTAAAAAGAAATTTAAGTGTATTCCATTATATGAAATAAAACATTTACACAACTCTTTGTATGCTTACCTTTACTTTTACTCATGCCTAATTGATATGGGTTGTGGTACTAAGCCATGATTGTGGGCTCCTTCTCTGCAATGGCCAATCTTTCTCCTTTGTTGCTGACTGCCTCCCACCCCACCCCACCCTGTAGCTAAATCAAATGCAGAATGAGAAGAGAGAGACAGAATGACAGTCTGATAGAAAAAAAAAAAAAATAGAGGTCAGAAGTGAGAGACAGAACATGTCCTAACAGCAGTTGAGTCTACAGATCCACCATACTCTTATTCTTGGCTTCCAGGAGATATCCCAGTCTTTTATTGAATTTTGAATTCCCTATAGGTGGAATATAGTAATATTTATTAACGACCTTATAACTACTTATGTGCTCTGAGTGAGGGCATATATCAGGTTCATGAAAGCCCATACAACTATTGGAGAATCAACTCAAAGTTCAGGTCTTATATATGGTGGCTCGATGGCATAATCTTTGTATTTGGGCATTTTTTTAAACATGTTGCTCTTGAAAACTAAATGTGTGAACTACCAGCGCAAAGAGGTTTCAACTTTAGATCAACTAAAACTTTCTTGTATTATACAATGTCATCCCTCAGTCACTTTTTATACATTGAATTGTGACATTTATGCATCTGCTGATCTGCTGATGACTGGATATTTTAAGCTCTTATACAGTGGCGCAGCCTACCAGTCAAGAGTCTATTTTCTTTTCTTTTTCTTTATCTTTTTTTTTTTTTTTCTCATTCTGTTGCCCAGGCTGGAGTGCAGTGACATGATCATGGCTCACTGCAGCCTTGACTTCCTGGCTTAAGTTATCCTCCTGCCTCAGCCTCCTGAGTAGCTGAGACTACGGGCCTGTGTTACCACGCCTGGATATTATTTATTTTTTGTAGAGATAGGGTCTCACTATGTTGCCTGGGCTGGTCTCTAACTATTGGGCTCAAGCGATACTCTTACCTCTGCTTTCTAAAGTGCTAGGATTACAGGCATGAACCATCATGCCCAGCAGAGCCTATTTTCAGTAGCATCACTATTTTTGCTATATGTTTATGTAATCATTTGAAACTTTATTACATTTTCCTCACCATTACAACTATGAGTCGAAAATGGAAAAATAAAAATGCTGATGCTAGTAATAAGCAGCACAGGTTTTTGAAACAATACAATTGAGCAAAGGAGGAGTCATTGGCTATATACAAAGCTGTGAAACTTTAGCTTACCCTGTCAGGTAGATATTAATTAGGACAAAAGTAGAACATATAATACCTGCTGGAAATACGTTATCAAAGATTGTATCTTAAAGGTGAATTAGGCCAGGCGTGGTGGCTCACACCTGTAATCCCAGCACTTTGAGAGGCCGAGGAGGGTGAATCATTTGAGCTCAGGAGATTGAGACCAGCCTGACCCACATGGTGAAACCCCATCTCTACTAAAAAAATACAACATTAGCTGGGCATGGTGGTGCACACTGTAATCCCAGCTACTCAGGAGGCTGAGGCAGGAGAATCGCTTGAACCCAGGAGGCAGAGGTTGCAGTGAGCTGAGATTGCGCCACTGTACTCCAGCCTGGACAACAAGAGTTAAACTCTGTCTCAAAAAAAAAAAAAAAAAGGTGAATTGCAAGTAGGAATTGAATACTATTTTTCAGCTCCCTAGAAAAGAAGCTGTGCTCCTATAATATTCAATACATTTAATTTTTGCATAATCAACATTTGTATATATTACCAGGAATGTATTAAGAAACTGGGTAAGAATGTGTAAAAAATCAACTAGGTGTCCGCCTGTATGGAATTCCAGACTCATTAAAGGACTGGACTATCCCTCAGAACCTATAATGTATTTGAGAAACAAGAGGCTTAAAACATTTAAATATATAATATGTAATATAGTATACTATAGAATTAAGTGTCAACGTGAGTAAAACAGTAAGTTCTGTAATAAATCACAGAAGGAGGGATACAACTTTGACTGGGATGGTATGGAACTTCTTCTTGAGTTCTACTTCACTTTCTTGAGGAAAGCAAAGCAGTAAAAAGAAATGGATGGAGAAGAGAGGGAAGGGACCAACCTCTTACGTCAAAGAATGGACCTCTTTTGAGGATGAGTTGTTTTCTTAATAAAGACAAACATCGATGTGAACTACAAATAGACACATTTCACATTTAAAGAACAGATCATTGAGCAACAGGTGTGGCTGAATAGGACAGCATTTACTAGTAAGGCGATAAGACATCAGTTGGTAAAAGGTTAGAAAGATGGGCCTGGACCAGACTGCACAGGGTCTTTCTTACTGCCCAGGAAAGGTGACATCATGGAGTCTTTCAGCAGAAGAATGACAGAAAGGCAGTTTAAAACACTCACCTAATAAGGTGGATTTGAGCAGGAAGGGACAACTGGTAAGAATCTGGTTAAGAAGATGTTACTATTTAGTGAGCTAAAGAAGATGACAGCTGATGGTCAAGGATTGTGCCTGTGGAAACAGAAAAGAATAGTTCTAACAACCACTGCATGGGAAAAATTAACATAATCTACTGAATAACTAAATGCAGGGAGTAAAGAACAGTGAAGTATCAGAACACAACAAGGTAACAAGTCTAGCAGTCTAGAAGACTGGGGTATCAGTGACAGAGCAGAGGAGTCGAAGGGCTGCTTTGGGAGAGAAGAAATGAGAGATGGTTTTGGCATATTTGGTATTTGTAGTAGCTCTTTACTGCTTTTGAGTTACAAATCCCTTCCTTTGAGAATCTAATGGAACCAATGGATCCCCTCTTCAGAGAAAACAAATGTGTTCACACTTAAACACATGTTGCACAATTTATAATGTACACCCCTGGAATTCGCTGCAAGAGAGCTCTTGATCCAGGTTGGGCCAATCAGAGCCCTTCCTGGAATTTTTGTACTCTATATCCAGAGAATCAAGTCAGTGTCTCCTCAGCAGCTAAATCTGTGAATGCTGTTAGCTGATATATTTTACAACACATGAGCCTGAGAAACAGAGAGAATGCTCAGATGCAGAATGAGAAGAGAGAGAGCCTAATACAAAAAGGTCGGAAATGAGAGAGAGAACATGTCCTAATGGCAGCTGAGTTTATGTCTTTATTAAGAAAGCAACTCATCTTCAAAAGAGATCCATTCTTTGACCTAAGAGGTTGTCATATTCATTCCCTTCTCTGGACTTTTGTTGAGCTCTCAGGGCCCTTCCTTCCTTTTTTCCAACCATTTCTTTTTCCTATTCTGCTTTTCTCAAGAAGCAGTTCTATACCATCCCAGTCAAACTTGCATCCCTCCTTCTTGTAATTTGTTACAGAACTTGCTGTTTTATTCATGTTGAGACTTAATTCTATAATATACTATATTATATATTTAAATGTTTTAAGCATTCTGTTTCTCAAATAGATTATGACAGTTAAGTAGGCAAGACTTTCCTCAAATCAATTCTATATGCCCCATGGCACTTATCACCACTATATACGAACAGTAGGTGTAAATATTTGTCAAACATTTATAAATGTCAATGTAAAAATATATTAGCATTTGTTTATTCACATTTTACATGCATTTTTCATTTTACAAAAAAAGGGATTTACTAGAAACTTCTTTTAAGTAGTAGCTCCTCTATGTGGAAATGTTTTTAAGTGTTCATCTAGAAATATCAACTATTCATCAAAAGGCTGAGGTAGAGTTGGTGGGGAAAATGTTGAAGCTCTCGGGTAAGTAATTAATCACAGATCAACAAGAAATGAGATTATGAAAAACAATCAGTGAGGAAAATCTCATTTACATCAACCTTTTAGAAATCCTTCCATTGTGTGACATGGCTTCCTTTTTTTTTTTTTTTTTTTAAGTGGGGGGTCTTACTCTGTTGCCTTGGCTGGAGAGCAGTGGTGCAATCATAGCTCACTGTGGCCTCGAACTCTTGGCCTCAAGTGATCCTCCTGTCTCAGTCTTCTGAGACTCTGGGATTACAGGCATGAGCAACTGGCAACTCACATTTAAAAAATATGTATTCTTTGTTCTCCTTTACACTTTGTATGGTAATCTCCTCAGGGTAACTGATAGAGAATAAAGTTTATGTTTAGGTTCAGTCTGTGGCTCTACCTGTCATTGAGTGTAAAATTGGGCTGGTTATTCAACCTCTCAGAACCCCCCTCATCTAAAAAATTAACATAATACTTATCTGATAGGATGTCGTGGGGATTAAATGAGGTTGTGCATATAAAGCAGCTGGTGAAATATTTGCTGCCAGTAGGTGATCACTCAGTGGTGGATGGTATTACTTTTTATTTAGGGAGAGAGAGTTAAGGGAAAAGGGTAGAAAAAGGTGAACCTGATGGTTTACTTAAGAGACTTAGAGGGCTGGGCGCAGTGGCTCATGCCTGTAATCCCAGCACTTTGGGAGGCTGAGGCAGGTGGATTGCTTGAGCCCAGGAGTTTGAGACCAGCCTGGGCAACATGGCAAGACTCCAACTATATAACAATATAAAAAATTAGCTGGGCATGGTGATGTGCACCTTTGGTCTCAGCTACTCAGGAGGCTGAGGTGGAAAGGTCACTTGAGTCTGGGAAGTAGAGGCTGCAGTGAGCCATGATGGTGCCACTGCACTCCAGGCTGGGTGATGGGGGTGAGACCCTGTCTCAAAAAAAAAAAAAAAAGATAGATAGATAGCTAGAGAGACTTAGGGGTAGCCAGGGAAGACACCATATGCAGAGGTGGTTGATAGTGCAGAGGTGAAAGGGCAAGAAAGGGCATTTTGAATAATACAGATGATGCTAAAATGTTGGGAGGTACAGAGTAAGGATGGGCTATGTTATGAACAATTATTTGCAGGTTCTTATTACACGGCATACATTACGTTTCCAAATTTAAGTTATAGACTAAATTAACATCTTTACTAGAATGGATTTTTAGTAGGTAATAAAATTAGCATTCTAAGGATTTCAGGTAATAGTGACAGAAAAGGGAATCAGGGAGAGGAGTAGAGAACAGAGGTGACTTCTCATTGCAATGTTGCTCTCTGTCCCTACTATGCCCCACCCACAACTCTGTCAGGGACATATTGTTTCCTCCTCAAAGTTAGAGTGTGGCAGCAAATTATAAGGCTGGACAGTAGAACAACCTGGAAGAGAATTGGCAGAAAAGAAAGATGGTGGATGATCAAAAGAGTGAAGCAGTGAGTTCATTCCTGGTCACTGCCCACATGAAAATAGGGTTTGGGAAAGGTTGGCTAAAAGCAGTGGGGACTGATCTTTGGAAGTATGATGAGGACAGTGAGTCAGAGTTACTCACTTTATCAGTGCAGGAGACCATGTGGGTTACAGCTATCAGAGCTTACTGTGGGTAAATCCAATAAAGAGCTCTGTTGCTAAAATTGAACAATTACGGTGTTTTTCTAATTTCCAGGAAAAATGGGTTTAAAGGTTTTCATTTTGTGAATTATTATTAATTTTTTTGGTACTTCTTACCTTGTAAAAAAGTTGCAAATAAATTTAAAGAGAAAAACACAGACATATTATCTCTTAAAAACACATTATTTTTTGGCTGGACACAGTGGCTCACGCCTGTGATCCCGGCACTTTGGGAGGTCAAGTTGGGTGGCTCACATGAGGTCAGGAGTTCCAGACCAGCCTCGTCAACATAGTAAAACCCCATCTGTACCTAAAATACAAAAATTAGCCAGGGGTGGTGGTGTGTGCCTATAATCCCAGCTACTTGGGAAGGAGGCTGAGGCATGAAAATCGCTTGAACTCAGGAGGCAGAGGTTGTAGTAAGCCGAGATGGCGCCACTGCACTCCAGCCTGGGTGACAGGTCGAGACTCTGTCTCAGAAAAAAGAACAGCAACAACAAAAAAAGCCCCCATTTTTTTAATATGTGGAGATTTGCATAACCATAAAAGCCAGATTTAGTGCTTGTAAAATTGTGTCAATTCCATATGGCAGAGTTAAATCTATCAGCATTTTATGATGCTCCACATTGAGCACCATAATTTCTAGGGACTGCCACCTGAACTAGTTTGAAAACCAACATTACACCCCTGACTGCCTTTTGTTATTTCTCGGAGATAGAATGTTATTAGTCTCAGTGAAACTCGCAGGGAAAGGCTTAGATACCAAGTGATCTTAAAAATAAATTTAAAAAGACCGAAGGAGAATTAAATAGGGTAAATTCGAGGATAAGAAGGATAACATAATAGCTCCTGTTTCCTGAGTCATTGTGTAACAGGCTTTGTGTTAAGTATTTTCCAAAATTTCGTTTCATCTTTACATCCATCTGTGAAGTAAGTATTAATATTACCCACGTTAGACAGATGAAGAAGGGAAGGTCCAGAGACCTGTTCAAGGTCACATAGCAGGTAAGTGTTGTGTGATACTGAGATTCAAACCGAGGTTTTCCGACTCCAGTGATGATGACATTGTAATGCTTCTTTGTGTGTACGTGATTTTAAAAAACTGACATGAAGTGCACAGATCTTTTTGCATATGTATACACCCCGGTAACCATTAACTAGATCAAGATACTGAATATTTCCAGCAAACCAGAAGGCTCGCTCCTGTCTCCTCTCAATCAATTCCCCTGTAAGTAATCACTGCCTTGTCTCTAACATCATAGGTAGATGGGTTTTCGTTATATTAATCTAACTTTCTGGAGTTACCACCAAAAAATTCCATATGTCAGCCCTTCACCTTGCCATGTTAGCTGTACTATTCAAAGCTGCTCTAGCTCTGACTTTGCAAGCATTCACTGTAAAGAAAAGCTGTTGGATGGATATGTTCATGTCCAATTTCCTGTATTGTTCTGAAATTAATACTAATTTTTGAAAATTGAAGAAACTCCTGGATGAAGTGCTACGGGATGGGGTAGATTAAAGCGCTGTTATCAAACAAACCTCTCTACCTTGGAAGCTCCACAGAGCTTCCTCGATTGATGTAATTTGGCGCATCTATTTCCGATCACGGCATCTGATTAAGAAGTTGGATGACCACGAAAGGTCACTTCAGTTTATGGAAGGGAAGGCGGGCCAGGCAGAGTTGGTCACGGTGATTGCTTCGCATCGTCTTGTAGCACGCTAAGATGTTTATGTCCTAAACATCTTCCACAGTCGACTTGCTGTTTTATGATAGGAGGGAAAGAGTAGAGGCAAGAAGAGCTAGGTGGAGGGTGAAATATAACCTAACATAGTTCGACGAGGCATTAATGTGGTGGCTTTCCCGCCCTTGCCGACCAGCTCTTAAAACCACGTTACTTCTTAGCCAACCTGGCAGTGACAGAAGCAGCGCCACGACTTTACCTCAGGCTCGCAAGCTGTGGTTGGTGAATTTTCAGCCATTATTCTAAATAAGTCTCGGTCTCCCCACCAACCCCACTGTTGTTTTTTCTTTCTCATTCTGATTCTCCCCACAGCCAACCGTGGCCTTTTGAAGCCGTCTACAAACTACCATTGAGAATTCGGGAAAGAATAACTGACACTTGCAGGCTTCAAGGACTCTCCGAGTGATATGTGCCTGAGGTGACCGAAGTGGGGGAGATCTAGGGGAGCGTTCCGGTCATCAAAGCAGGAGGACAGGCCCTGAAATGGGCGCACGTGACAGCAGCAGCCACCTCGAGAGTGACATCACCCCTGGGGGCGGTGCCCAACTATGTAGGGCCTTGTCAGTTACCGAGCTTCCTCCCCGCTGCCCCTCCAAATGCCACCCACAAGTCCGAGGCCCCCGGGGACACCAGAAATGCCAGGACATCCCAGAGCGCCAGAGCCAGGGCCCCTTCTCTCCGCGCGGAGGAGGGTTGCGCCCCCACTCCCTCTTCCAGCCGTTCCCCACCCCCCAAGCTGTGGAAGGGGCGGGGGCGCGCGCGCTCCACCACGCACGCGCCCCCACGCACGCGCGCTCCCTCCGCGCTCGCGCCCCTCCCCACCCCGGCCCAGAGGGGGCGGGGCTGCGGGCGGCCTCCGAGGGTGCGACGCCCCCAGCGCGGCGGCGGCGCTAGCGAGCGGCCGGCCGGGCGCGGGTTGCTGGGCGCGCTGCTCCGGCGGGGCCCGCTGGCACAGCCGCCTCGCGCGAGCCGCCCGCCCGACGGAGGAAGCTGCGAGCGCTCCGAGCGCCCGGCCCCGGGCTGCTGGCGCTGCCCTCCCGCCGCCACCGCCCTCCGCGCCTCCTTCGGGCGGCCCCGCCCCCATTCCCATCCCCCTCGCGCTCACCTCCCGGCTGTGCCGCGCGCTAGGCGGAGCGAGGCGCCCGCCGCCGCCGAGCCGAGCCGAGGGGCTGGAGCTGGCCCCCGAGCCGCCGCTGACAGGAGCACCGCCGCGGGCTGCGCTCGCAGGCTGCGAGGCCCCGCCGCGCCGTTCCAGGGTGCAGACCCGCCGCGGGGCGTCGGAGTGCTGCGAGGTGCTCCGGGAATCGCGGGCGGCGCCGGCGGGCGGCGCGGTCTTCACAGGAGACCCCGAGGACTGGGGCTTGACCCGGAGGTGCAGAGAGCCCCTCAGAGCGGCAGGTAAGGGGTCCGGGGAGCAGGGCGAGGAAAGGTCGCTTCAGTGACAGGGTCGTTCGCCTCCACAGCCTCGGCTCCGGGGAGAGGGGCGGGGGCGAGCGGGGAGACGGCGAAATGGGCAGCGAAGTGCCTCGGTGTCCAAGGCGTGGGGAAGACTGGCTCCGAATATGACACCAAGGCGGGCTTCAGAGGCGTCTGGGGTCGCCACTTGGCTGTCACCGAAGGTGTCATGGAATTTGGTACCTAGAGCGTCTCTGGATGACGGAGACCAAGGATAAGATGCGAGGCGGATTGCTAAACGTGGCAGGGAATGTGGTGCAGAACGAGTTGCAGAATGTGCCCCCAGAATGCAGCATAAAAGTAGTTGTGAAATGTGCCAGGTAAAGCACAGGATGGGCTGGCCTGTGTGGCGTTGAGATTCATGGTCGAAGTGTTATTAGCGATATTAATAATTCCTTTGGGAAAGGAGGTGCAGCATAATAAAAGATTGATAAGGCTTATTGCTAGATATTTTGCCATAGGAAATCTGGAGGAGCTGTGATAAGCTATTTTTCTTTGAGATAGAGAAAGTAACCACGTGAAAGAAAAAAAGCAAATTGTGTCTGGCTATGAGATGGGAAAGAAAAAATAGGGCTAAAATAATTCCAGGTTTTGCCATCAGCGTGTAGAGCACTGGTACAATTGTATCCAGTCTTCAGTTCCAGGTGTGGAATGTTTAGAATGGTCTTCACAAAACATAAACAATGATAATTAACATTAGGAAGAAGGTTTGGTGTTTCGGGTGTCTTTCACTCTCTTCTCTGATCCTCTCCAGGTAAAGACACAAAACCCCAAACGTCTTGACCATAATTATGAGTTCAAAATCATTAGGCAAAGGGAAGTATTTTTCGTATGTGCTCTTTTCCTGATTTTTACACAGGTGAAAATATCTGTAATGAGGAAAACAAAACAGTATGGTGAACAAAAGGGATAGATTTTCAGGCATTTTAAGGGGTTTGAGCCAGTATCTATCACAATGGTTATTTACAGAGAACAGCAGTAGTAAAATATTCTTGTATGTTCTTGGTGTTGGGATGGTGAAATAAAAAGAATACAGTAAATTGGCATAAAAAGCAACAACATGGATACTGTCAGTGGAGTGCTTCTTGCAGCATTTCCCAGGTAGATAGATCCTCTTAGGGATGTGAGCACGAAATAAAACGTTAAACCTTGTCTTTCTTCCTTTCTCCTGATCCCCTCTGTATCTAGATATTTATGTCTCTATATAGATTTATGTACTTGTATATTATACATACATAAGAAATTACCCACATGCTGCAAAACATTTTGACTTCCATTTAAGAACATCTGTTTTGAGAGGATTGTCAGAACATAGCTGGAATTTCAGAAGTAACAAAAGACAACTCCGTGATCTATTTAATGTAACTTATATGTATTTACAGTGAGTGTAAATATACTATATAACAAAAGCAGAAATATGGAAATGTGTTCATTAGAATGTACTTAATTATGAGATTTTAATGTTTTATGTTATAATTCTTGTAAAGAAATGAAATTACATGTGTGAATGCTGTTCTCATTATAGTAATTTGCCAGATAATCTGAAAATTCATGCTGATTGGATTTCCCTTAGGTCCATATTCAGCCATTGGGGGATCATTTGCTTCAAAGACAAAAATGGATTTTCCTTGTTGATTGATTTTGGGTTTTAGTCTTTTCTGTAGGTATGTCCCTTACCTTGAGACGCTGTTGGGGCTGAAGAACAGAGGAAAGGGCCAGAGGAGAATAAAGAGAATTCTGCTGGGTCTTCCTGTTTTGTTCTGACTGTAAGCCATATGTACTGCCACCCCCTACTGTCTGTAGGAAGAGGTGTTACAGAGCCCGATTCTTTTCTTGTTATCACTGCCCCCTTGTGTAAGGGAAGAAATTGATAGTTGCACTCGGGGAAACAGTCCTCTCAGATTGTTCTTGATAGAGTAGTTTTGTAGATCTGTGAATCACCTATTTTCTTCAGAGTTGAAGGGCTTTAAACTTAGTTAATCAGGCCTCAGATTTGATGTCTATTTTAAATATAGGTAGCATTTCATGTTAGCCAGGAAATCACATTGCTTAAGAATGTTTTTGGTATGTTCAGGAAGAGGGTGCAATACAATTACTACTACATTCTTCCCTTATTGTATGCCGGGCATTGGTTCCAGGACCCCCACATATACCAAAATCCATGCATGCTCAAATCCCGCAGTTGGTGTGCGGAACCATGTATAGGAAAAAGTCGGCCCTCAGTATACTCGGTTTTTGCATCCCATGAATACCGTATTGCTTGAAAAAAATCTGCATAGGAGTAGACCAGCACAGTTTAAGCCCATGTTGTTCAAGGGCCAGCTGTACTAGTAGTAACAGCTCACATTTATGTAGCACCTATTCTTTGCCAGTCCTGTTGTACATTGTTTTAATCAGTTCCAACACCCTATGAGGTATGCAGTTATTTCCGTTTTACAGATGAGAATCTGAAACACAGAGAGGTTAAATAACTTGTCCAATATTATATAGCTGAGAAGTAGAAGACCTAAGTTTCCATTTAGGAATGCTAGCTCCAGAACCTGTGCTTCTCATCAATATGCTATATTGCCCTCTCACTCAAGGTAGTATTGACAAGGCATAATTAAAATGCATGTGCCCATCATAAAGCAAGTGCTATAGATGTGGATAAACCTGGACAACTCACATAGATGTTAAGTCTGCGTATATACAAAAGATACAGTTATTTGCAGTGTGAACATTTGTCTTTAGGAATTTGTTTTTTAATTTATTTCTGGGATTATGCGTAGAGGAGTATTAGTACTTTTTATGTGGTTAAGGAAATATTTGTGATGGTGGTTGATTTTAAGGGAACTTTAGAGGTAAAAAGTTAATTTCAAGTAAATTTAATATAGTGTGTGTGTGTATAGATAGTGTGTATATACACATTCACACACACACACACAGCCTTTTTAAGAGCACCAGTAAACCTTTACTGCTTACTTTCTGTAGGGAAATTAAGGATAAATTATGGTATTTTCTTCCTCATATTTTTGTGATCTCTTTTTCATTTATATTAAAAAGTACCATAATTAGCACAAATGGATTAGATGCCTATGTGCATTTTACCTCTAATGTCAACAAATGTTTGTTCAGATTTTTCTCACACTTAAACATTGTTTTATAAGATATTGACCACATATTACAAAGTATTTATAAAAATGTGTAAAATATAAAGACTCCACAATGCAGCCAACACTTGCATGCCTTTTACCCAGTTTAAGAAATAGAACATTATCTTTCACAATTATAATAGTTATTTTCTTCTCTTAGCCAAATCGCTTCTGCCATTCTTTTTCAACAGAAACCTTTCCTTATTGTGCTGTGAATTGCATATCTCATGTAACCAAACACTTCCCTTTTTATATACATGTGTTGATATGGGAATTCAATATAATCTACTACTTATGGCTAAAACTTACTCAGCATATATGCTTACGTAATTTAATATATTTAATAAATTGTCATACACTCAGTTTGCTTTGTATTTGTACTGGTTACTGGTTGGTAGTTCATTTTAGCATACTTCACTTGTACAACTTAATTTGGTTTGCAAATTAGGATTTTACTAACATTGTTAAACATTAATAGGTTATTTCCCTCTTCCATCATGGATTCTTGACTGTCCCATGCTAGCTCTGCTTTTTCTTTTCTCCCCCATAACTGCCTTTGCTCTTTGAGTATTTCCTAAATGACTCTGTGAATTATTTTGAATGGAGAGGGAAAGAGACCCTAGAAAGGAGTATACTAATCCAGTCGTTTCAAACGGGACTATTGGGGTAGCTGGTACTGATTGAATAGATGGTAGAACAAGTGTGCATGAAAGAAATGCGTGAAAATCCTCTCCTTGTCATATTTCTTCCTTTTACAATATAATTAAAATTAGATCTGAGACACTCTGAT
Source organism: Rhinopithecus roxellana (assembly GCF_007565055.1). Lineage (NCBI taxonomy): Eukaryota > Metazoa > Chordata > Mammalia > Primates > Cercopithecidae > Rhinopithecus > Rhinopithecus roxellana. The sequence goes on from NC_044567.1 coordinate 76,294,250, forward strand.
TGGGCACACTAGTTGAATATTATTGGATTGAACTTACCCAGAATCACCAATGTTAGCTGGGATGTTTTTGCTGACAGTACAATATGCAGATTTTAATTCAAGGAGCTAGAACAAGCTATTGCAGAGGGCTGTTTACTCTTCTAGTAGTAGTCTGATCAAGGCAACAAATATTATAAAATAGTTTGGAAACTAGTTTAATTATTTGGACTTCTTTTTTTTCTTTCTGAATGAATTGAGACTCAGCATTGTTATATTTGTTTAATGTACCTGTAGTCATGAAATGCTGTGATTATTCTGAGGGAAAGGCGCTCTGTAAATATACTATACAAATAAATGGTTTAGACTTCGTTGTAATACCGCGAGAACTACCACTTGGTTTCTTTGAATAGCATCTTCTGTAGTAACTTGCATTAGGTGAAGATTGTTTAAGATGAAAAAAAATGAGTTGAGGAGCTGTATAATGGTGATGCAAAGTGCATATCCCTGATGAGTTTCTTGAAAAGGTCACGGAGAGAAATAGGTTAAAGAAGAGCTTAAAGACTAGAGCTGTGTTTTCCCACTCAAGCAGTCTCCTTCTGCCCTTCCCCTTCCCTTTCTTTTCTTTTTTCAAGACAGGGTCTCACTATGTCTCCCAGGGTAGAGTGCAGTGGTGTGATCTTAGCTCATAGCAGCCTATGTCTCCTGGGCTCAGGCGATCCTCTTACCTCAGCCTCCTGAGCAGTGAGACTGTAGGCACGTGCCACCACATCCAGCTAATTTTTGTATTTTTTGTAGAGACAGTGTTTCACCCTGTTGTCCAGGCTCATCTCAAACTCCTGGACTCAAGTGATCCACCTACCTTGGCCTCCCAAAGTGCTGGGATTACAGGTGTGAGCCAACTGTGCCCAGCCATTTTTCTTTCTTTCAGAGCAGGTGTCTTTAACCCCTGGGCCATCATGGCCTGTTTGGAACCAGGGTGCACAGCAGGAGGTGAGTGGCTGACCGGCCAGCATTACCGCCTGAGCACTTCCTCCTGTCAGATCAGTAGCTGCATGAGATTCTCATAGGAGCTCGAACCCTATTGTGAACTACTCATGAGAGGGATCTAGGTTGTCCGCCCCTTATGAGAATCTAATTCCCGATGATCTGAGGTGGAACAGTTTCATCCCCAAACCATCTCTGCCCCACAACCCCCTGGAAAAATTGTCTGGAAAAACTGGTCTCTGTTGCCAAAAAGGTTGGGGACCGCTGTTTCAGAGGACCTTTTGCTTTGTGTATTTAAGATTCAAGGTAATATTAGAGAACAAGAATTTTGGTTCTGAGTTTTAGAAGGCTAAAGCAGGTTGTGGAATTAGTGAAAAAAAGTTTCTGGGACCTTTTTTTTTTTCTAGAAGGGTCAAAGTAACTATAATACCATAATTTTTTCTGGAAACAAATTTATTAGGTCAGTTTATTTTAAAAAATCTTTATAAATAATGTGAAAGCTGTGTTTGTGGATGTGTCGTGTAAGTTTTTTTTTTTTTTTTTGTGGGCCACACATGGAGTATCTTGTTATGTTCAGTCTCTGTTTTCCCTTGAATAGTTGAAGGTAAACATTACTAAGTTTAAGAGGCAAAATAATGATGTTGGTGTTTGATTATGCCTTTTCTTCCCCATAATGTCAATTTCTGCCTTTATTCACTCCTGGTTTATACTGCATATTAAACTCCTTTCTTTGTTTATCAGAACTTAAGAGAGTCTCATGTCACTCATTTAAACTGAGTAGTTGCATTATAGAAATGATCTTGTTGGTGTGTTTTTTTAAAAAATCCAATTGCTGAGGAAACACTTTTAGTGTTTTTGTCAACTTTGCCTACCTTTCTTCCATTGCGTTGCTTCCAGAGTGATCTTTCTAAATGGTCATTTGATCATGTCACTTTTTTCTTCAGAACCTTTCATTGGCTCCTCATCACTGAATGGATAAAATGGAAACTCATTAGCAAACCATTTAAGGTCCTTAATGATCTAGTCCCTGCCTCCTCTGTAGACTCATTGCCTGCCACTTCCTTCTTCCAAGTGCTTTAGCGATAGTAAACTGCGTGTGGTTCCTTAAGTATGTAGTCTTCTCTTACCTTTTCATGCCTTTCTTTATGAAGTTCTTTTTTTCATGGACTACTCCTGCTCTCTCCTTTGTTCTCTGGGCAAACTGCTTCACAGCCATCATGCCTTAGCCCAAACAGTGTCTTCTGAGTGAAGAAGGTTTTGCTTACTCCCCCAGGTGGGCTTGGGCACGATGTTCTCCATCTATTCTCCCCTTGCACTTGGTATATATACTAGTTGTCACCACTTTTTTTTTTTTTTTTTAAGATGGAGTGTCACTCTGTTGCCTAAGCTAGAGTGTAATGGTGCCAGCGTGACTCACTGCAACTCTGTCTCCCGGGTTCAAGTGATTCTCCTGCCTCAGCCTCCTGAGTAGCTGGGATTACAGGCATGTGCCACCATGCCCAGCTAATTTTGTTATATTTTTAGTACAGATGAGGTTTTGCCATGTTGGCCAGCCTGGTCTCGAACTTCTGACCTCAAATGATTGTCCCGCCTCGGCTTCCCAAAGTGCTGGGATTACAGGCGTGAACCACCGTGCCCGGCTGTAACATATTTTAAATATTTAATATGACTGGCTCGTCACTAATGTGTGAGTATTTTTTTTTTTTTTTTAGACGGAGTCTAGCTCTGTCACCCAGGCTGGAGTGCAGTGGCTGGATCTCAGCTCACTGCAAGCTCCGTCTCCCAGGTTTACGCCATTCTCCTGCCTCAGCCTCCCGAGTAGCTGGGACTACAGGCGCCTGCCACCTTGCCTGGCTAGTTTTTTTGTATTTTTTAGTAGAGATGGGGTTTCACCATGTTAGCCAGGATGGTTTCGATCTCCTGACCTTGTGATCCACCCGTCTCGGCCTCCCAAAGTGCTGGGATTACAGGCTTGAGCCCCTGCGCCCGGCCTAATGTGTGAGCTTTTAAGCAGGCGCTGTGACTTTTCATCTTTTCAGCCTCAGTATTGTTAGTACATAGTAGGTGCTCATTATCTACTTACTGAGTAAGGATTGTTGACAGTTATCTCGGTTATGCCTTTGACACGTCATCTGTTATTGTGGAATTAGAGGGAATTTTAGGCACGAGGAGGTAGGTTTAGAGAAATATACATATACACACCATCTAAAATATTCAGAGTAAGTCCTGGACTGTAACTAAAACTAACCCTAAAGATAAACCAGATTTTGTTCTTTTTTATGTTTCCTGGTGGCAAGAGGAAGATGAGAAGATTCTCTGTGTGAACTTTAGCCAAATGATTTTCTTTGTACAGTGCCAAACTATAGCCAAACTATAGCCCATAGACCAAATCCAGCCCATTGTCTGTTTTTGTATGACCTGCAAACTAGGAATGGTTTTTACAATTTTAGGCGGTTGAAAAGGTATCAAAAGAGAAATAATACTTTGTGACATATGAGAATTAAAGGAAATTCAAATTTCTTTTTTTTTTTTGAGATGGAGTCTCGCTCTGTCACCCAGGCTGGTGTGCAGTCGCCGGATCTCAGCTCACTGCAAGGTCCGCCTCCCGGATTTACGCCATTCTCCTGCCTCAGCCTCCCCGAGTAGCTGGGACTACAGGCGCCCGCCACCCCGCCCAGCTAGTTTTTTGTATTTTTTTTAGTAGAGACGGGGTTTCACCGTGTTAGCCAGGATGGTCTCGATCTCCTGACCTCGTGATCCGCCCGTCTCGGCCTCCCAAAGTGCTGGGATTACAGGCTTGAGCCACCGCGCCCGGCCAGGAAATTCAAATTTCATTGTCCATAAAGAAAGTTCTATTGGAACTTAGCCATATTCACTTATTTACATATTGGGTATTGCTGTTTTTGGGTGCAGCAGCAGGGTTGACTACTAGTTGCTATAGAGACCATATGGCTTGCAAAACCTAAATATTTACTAGCTAGCTCTTTAGAGAAAAAGTTTGTCAGTCCTTGGTCTAATACATAGCCTGTGCCCATTAAGTGTTCATTGAATGTCGTGAGTTGGAGATACACCAGCTACTTTATTGAAGGGCTTTGCAGGGCATAATTCCTTCTATTTACTGAGAAGATTGGCCACTTTGCTTTTGTAATGATTTATCTCACAGGTCCCTGTTGTACCTCCTGATGACACTCTTATTACGTCTAACGCTGAATAAGACTCTCACAAAGTTTTAAGATTCTATTCCTTTTTTTCTTTAAAAAAAAAAAAAAAAAGAAGAAGTATCCCAGGTGGAGAGGAGTTTGGAGAACAGCAGGTAGTAGAATGTTTTTCTTTACTCAGATCTCAGTTTCTCATATACATTTTTTGTAGTAAAAGATCATTGTTATATTTTTAAAAACCTTGATTTTGTATATTAGTTTGTTAGGCAGACACCGTGGGTGTAAGGTTTAAGAGTTGAGTTGGATTAGTTTTGTTGGAAAAACTGGGGGATTTTTGGGGAGTGTATTAACATATTAATTCATTTAAATATTTATTGACTACTGTGTATAAGTTGTTAATTTTACTACTATTGTCTTTCACTTGGGGATGGAAATTTCATATTCTTCCTTAAAAGCTAAAATTGTAATTCAGAATCCTGTGTCTTACATATTTTTTCTACCCCTAGGAAAAATATAGTTCAAAAAAATACGTAATAGCCTATTAATATTTGCCACTTCCCTAAAGTTCAGGAAGCCAATATTGATAGATTTTACTGTTTTCTTTATGTGGCAAAGTATTATGAAAAGCAAGGCAGTGATTGATACATTCCTTTTCATAAATATCAGCAAATGTTAGTCATAAAATTCATAAAGAAAAGTACGTAAGCAATAATAGTGGAAAACTTTTGTTATTCTGAATGATCTTTGAACCACGTAGCCATTCTTATTTCCTTGTCTGTAATACCATGCTAGCATTATCATATGATGACATAACTGATTATAAAGATTGACAACATTAAGCAATATGGCCCCTGTTTTTTACTGCCATGGAAATTCCCTGGCTAATCCAGCCTTGTAAGTAGATTGTAGTTATTGAACTTGGAAATGAGCGTGGGTATATAGAGATTGTGATTTAGTCTTTTTATGCTTGGAGAATCTGCTTCAAATCTCAGATCTCAGGAAATTCTCTCTGCCTAAATGAAGGTAGTCACTTCTTAGCCCTTTATTCCTAATATTTCACTGGGTGGAGGAATCCCACAATTTCTAGTTCTGGTTGCTGAAATTTGATAAGGCACAGCTAGTTAGGTTGTAGGTTATAGAAACTTGATAGATACTTGTTGTACTCTGTAATTCTATTTCTGTTTAAATTCCATGGAATCCTCTAGAGTACCCTGGGATTGTGACTTAGTGTGGATCAATGTAAATAGCTTTACTAGGCCTATGGAATGAAGACTTATTAAAGCACATAAATAACCATCCAACCACATACACCCAAATTCTGCTTCAGGATCAGAGAATCTTAGCTTTTCCTTTTTCGGGTTTTTTTTTTTTTTTTTTTAGAGAGATAGAGAGACTTTGTTTGAAAGCTGTTATTCAGACTTTCCTATATTATAGGTTGACAGTTCTGTTGCTCAGTTGTAAGAAACCTAGAAATTCCAATGATGAAACCAATGTATATTGGAAAGAATATGACTTTATGAGTTTTGAATCATGAAAATGGGTTTGAATTACTGCTCTGTCACTAATTGTGTGAGGGGCCAAAAACCTATCTCACAGGGTTTTTATGATGATGAAATGAAAAAATCTTGGTGAAAATCCTTAGGACAATGTCTAGTACTTAATAAATGGTAATTTTTATTAGCCTGTGGAAAGCATCCTAGATTTTTGTTTTTTGATATATTCCAGCCCCTCCCAATTTTTTACTGGCGTTGTCACTCCAGCTTTTCTTTATTATCTTGTCTTGATTTCGTTTTCAGCCTTGCAAGGCATTTTAGAAACCCATGGTAGTTTAGATACTGATTTATTTTATTTGTATCCTTAAATTTTCTTTTGTGAAGTATTTGATAAGAGCTGAGAGAGTTTTTGAATACCTGTAAACCGGAAAACTCAGATACTGCTGGGCCTACTCCTATTATGCGTTTTTTCTGGACTATTTCTTTTGAACACTATGAACTTGACAAGAATTAATTTTAATCCTTTCTATAAAATCTCAAACCTTAGTGTTTCTTGAGATGAGTCCCTTGACAACTTTTTTTTTCAGTTTGATTATGTAAACATTTTTAACTTTTACAAATATCTTTTTTTGTGAATAATAACTTGAGGTTTGCTCCTTATACCCTTACCCCCAGCCAGTGCTTCAGGTTGACAGCTTTTTGTAATCTTTCTTTTTTAAAACATTGTATGTGACAGTTAAGGTGGACTGCTTGGAGGGTTTTTTTTTTCCTTTTTGATATCTACCTACTTAATAAAAAAAAGGGCTTATCTATTTACAGTGTAAAATAATATATTGGACAATTTTACCCATTTTTCTGTAGTATAATCAGTTATTTAGAATCTTGTAAAAAGTAAAGTAGAGGTTCATCTTCAAAGAAACTTTCCTCCCCGTCGAATTAGGAATAAATAGTAAGTTCTCTTAGAAGCAAAATTTATTCAAAGACCTGTGCTAACATTCTTAAATATCTACTAGCTGTAATTAAAAAAAAATCAATGTAGTTTATATTCTTAACTCCCACAATTTAGCCTAAATATTTGCCCTGGCATGCTTATACTGGTCTAAGCAAGCATTAGGTCATAGCCTATTCCTCTTATTTGGAGGTATTTTTACCTTTCTTAGCATTCCACAAGTTACTTCCTCCTTCCTTTGTTCTCCTCTGCCTTTGTCTCTTTTAAAAAGTTCTAAGTTACTAGCCAATTGGGACGAATACAGAATGTGAGGTCCCCTTCCAGCCAATGAAACCTCTCGGACATGCAGTAAGATGGACGCGTCAGGTTATAAATGACCTTGTCTCCTTTGTTCCGTGTACTCTCTGTGGCAAAACTGCTGGCGAGTGTACCCTTTCTGCAGAAAGTAAAAATGGCCTTGCTGAGAGAATTAAATTTATGTTTGAGTGCTATTTCTTTGCAGCACCAAGGAACAAGCATTCTGTTTCTAAATAAACATTTTTTATATATAACAATCTTGTTGTTCCCTAAGCTTCAATTATTTCTGTAGCACTTTGTCAATTTCTGCTTATCTGTGTATCTTTATTATAATTATTGAATATTTTTATTTAGATGAACTTGACTCATTTTTTTCTGTTAGTTTCATCTTTAGTTTTCCTGATCTTTATAAACTGATAAGTTTGTGCTAGTTATAAAATAAAGAACAGTTCATCCTGAAGACATTTCACTTAATGCACTTGGGAAAGACTACTTTTATGCAACTCTAGTTCCAGATTGGATTGTTTTGAACTTTAAAATAACTTCGTATAATGAGTCTTCTCCTTGCTTTAGATAATTTAATTCTGTTTTTGTCTTTGGATATGTTAAAGGTAGGCGTTTATTGGTTGTCAACAAATGTTGACTGTCATTACTTATAATGGGCAGCTGGGGTATTTCTCCCCCAGCCCCTAACATTCTACCTATTTTTTTTTTTAATTACAAAAGTTATACATGTGCTTGCAACCACTGAAATAAACTCTAGGAGTCAATAAAGAAAAAGTTAATATTTTCCTCTCCCCTCGGGTTTCTCCCTTCTCTAGTTATACTCCTTGGAGCAGCCAACATTAACCAACACTTCGATGAGGAGTATTTTTCAATGTGTTTCTCTTTGCTCAAAAATATATAAGCATATACACATAAATATACAGGCTTCTTGTTTTTCTAATTAAATAGGGATCATATTTATTGCTTAGTAACGTGCATTATTCATTTAACAATATATCATGGCTATCACTTCAGTTCAGTAAATGGAACTCTAATTAATTTTAAAAAGCTGAATAATATTTTGTAGCACATTGTACCATAATTTATTGTTATTTCCCAACTGATGGACGTAAAGATTATTTCCTTTTTTTGCTATTATAAACATTAATTCACTCTTATAACTAGAGAAGCAAACATTTAAAATAAAGTATTAGCAAAATAAATCCAACCGCATATTTTAAAAGGTAATATATTATGATCAAGTAGAGTTTATTCCAGGAAGGCAAGGACATTATTAAAGGAAATTATTAAAATGTTTTATAATAACCCATTCTGATATAAAAACTATATGATTATTTCTCTTTTTGGGGGGACAGTTAGGGGTTTCGTATTATATTTATACAAAATGGCGTAGGGAGATGCCTACCCCTGTGGACAGCAGTCCAAGTTTTATACAGTTCTTTGGTCTTAAAAGTTGATAGACAAAAGTGTTTATTCTGGAGTCTTTGGAGGGGACTCTATGGATCCCGTGCCTTGGCCTTGACCTTGTTACTGGCCTTTGGTTGCTGAAGCTTAGTATGTTGACAGTATGGACAGCTGGGAAAGAGACTGGGATGGATAGTGTGGGTGATATCCAATTTAGGGCTGGCACCTTTTAAGAGTACCAGTTTGATTGCTTTGGGCTTGATGAGCACCTGTTGGCCTTTGTATGGTGCTCATTGCCTTGGAAATGTTGGCCTGAATCTTTTTGAGGACTTTTTTGTTGTGCTTGTTGGCAGAATTATGCATTCCTTAGAATCTGAATGTCTTGAAGCCATTTCTGTGCCATTTTCAGGACTGGTCTTCTGTGATACTGTTCTTGGATTTGGCTATATCTGTACTGCTGGCTGCAACTCTGGGAGTGGTGGAGACATGGAGCCCCATGTTGATTTCAGTAGATGCCAGCAAAGCATTTGATAAAATTTTGGAGTAATTTCTTCAGAATATATATGGCATAATTTCCTAATCCTTACTTGAATGAAGATGTCTTTTATCTTGATTAGTGAAAGGTGTCTTGACCAGACATAGTATTCATGGATCATAATCCTTTTTTTCATACAGCATATACAAGTTATAACACTGTCTTCAAGCCTTTTGTGCAGATGAAAAGTCTGATTCTCCTTTCTTTACAAGTGTCTTCTATACATGCAGTTTTACCATCCTTGTATGCCCTGAGCTTTTCAGGTTTAATCTCATTGTATACTTTATCCCTTTTATATCATGAGAAACCCAATGCTGCCAGTAACTCCTGTCTTTATAGTTCTGTGTTTCTGTCTTTCTGACCCCAGTTTTTTCTCTTTTTTTGGTCTTATTCTTTAAAGTAAAGATCTTTTATCTTATTTTGCAATAGCATGTTAACAGTTTTGGTATGTTATATGGGCTGTCTTTCTGGCATGCCTTCATTGTCTGTAGGGATGTTATTCTACTCCTATTCTCTCATGTCTTATACTAACAACTTTGTATGAGATTAACCATGATACTTTTCTGTGACTCATTTTTATTTGAAATAAATTTTAAAAATATTTTAGAATGTGGCTGGGTTTAGGAAAGCATTTTCTAAATTTACAGAGCTTTCTCTTCTCTTGCTTTTCTGTAGTGTTAGTCAGGAGAATGGCGTAAACCTGGGTGGCGGAGCTTGCAGTGAGCCGAGATCGCGCCACTGCACTCCAGACTGGGCGACTGAGGGAGACTCCGTCTCAAAAAAAAAAAAAAAAAAAATGTGGCGAGGTAGGGCATGGTGGCTCACACCTTTAGTAATCCTCACACCTTTCATAATCCTAGTATTGGGAGGCTGAGGCGGGAGGATTGCTTGGGGCCAGAAGTTTGGACTAGTCTGGGCAACAAAGTGAGACTTTGTCTCCACAAAAAATTTAAAAATTAGCTGGGCGTGGTGGCACATGTCTGTGGTCCCAGCTACATGGGAGGCTGAGGCAGGAGGATAGCTTGAGTCTGGGAGGGTCTAGGCTGCAGTGAGTCGTGTTGGTGCCACTGGAACTCCAGCATGGGCCATAGAGTGAGACCCTGTCTCAAAATGAATGAATGAATGAGTGAATGAATAGCAGCTTGCTTTCTGAGATTTCCTGGCCTTATTCTCCTTCACTAGTTTGGGTTGAACCTTCTCCTTCCTTTATCTCTCTTGTCTGACCCCAGTTTTCACCACTGTATGACTCAGAAACCTTTTCTTTATGCCTTCTGGAGTTTATTGTCAGTCATCTGTACAACTCTATTTCTTTTTAACCTCTTTTCTAAACAATACCTCGATTTCCTTGCTCTACCTGAAACTTAGCTCTCCTCCTGAGGGCACTCCTTCTCTTGAAGAGTTCTTTAGTGGTGGCTCCTCCTATTGGGGACAGAGACGTTCTGTTTGTTCCTTATTGCTGCATCTAAACTTCTTCTGGGCTCTCTCCTACTGCTCCAGCCATGTAATTATTGGTGATTTCAGGATCCATACAGATGCTTTTCCTATAGGTTGTCTGTAATCTGAAAATCTGAAATCTGAAATACTCTAAAATTAGAAACTTTTTGAGTGCTGATACGACAACTCAAAGGAAATCTTCTTTGGAGGGTTTCGGGTTTTCAGATTTGGGATGCTCAGTGATACATATATTCTAAAATATGAAAAAAAATTGAAATCGGAGACACTTGTGGCCCAAAGCATTTTGGCTAAAGAATACTTAACATGCGATATACCCTGGCTTCCTGACTTCCTCTCTTCCATTGATTTATCCTAGCCATTCAACTCTGTGGCATATCCTATGCAGATGCTTTTAAACCCTCAGGGCATCTGCATTAACTGGGGAGCTTTGAAAAACTGTAGATGCTTAGGACTCACTCCCAGAGAGTCTGATTTCTTTATCAGTTTCTGACATTTTACTCTCCACCTACCACCTCCTATTTTTCTGGCTTACTTCTGGTACCTAATAATCTTAAGTCTTTGACCTCACTGGGACTTTCTCATTTGCAACCTTTTCTGTTCCATTGTACCCTCATATCCTCATTTCCTTTTCCAACTAGCTGAGTTCCCAAAACCTGTCATTACACTTGCTCTCCTGAGTCTACTTTCAGCCCTCTTCATGATACAAAATTCATATCATGAATTTCTAATGATAATTCATTAGAACAACTGATAGAACAGGAAAGAACTGTAGGTTTGATTACAGCTTTATTCTTTCCGAGTTGTTCTTGCTTGGTCAAACCTTGATGAAAACCAACTCCATCTGTTTTATACCTGTGTACTTATAGGTGAATATGGCTCAAGCAAACAGCTATGTTGACTTTCAATTCTTGGCTAGTACTTAATGACTTTAAATTCATGGTTTAGTGCTGCCCAGCTGTCTTGTTAACTCTAGTTCTTTCATGTTTCCATTGCTTAGATGATTATATCGTTCCCTTGCATTCACATTTTCAGTATTTCCTTTCCATCTTCTGTGTCAGCTGATGACCTTGTTTTCTGTTTCATTAAGAAAATAGAAATAATCTTCCCATCACCTGCATCTTTACCAACCTTATTATGAAATAACTGTCTTTTTCTCTGTTGATGGTCATTTCCTCCAGTTGTCCATTAGAACCTACCCCTCCTCACTTTCTTAAGGATATATTCCTGTAATTCTTCCTCTTTTCTCCTTTTCAGCTTTTTTGTCAACATAACTTTCAGATCACTAGACCTAGAGACAGAGTAGGTGTCCTCATTACTCCCCATTTGCAGCTTTCAGATTATTCTCATTCTTTCTTACCTGAAAGTCTCTAGCTTTGTATCTCATGTCATCCAACTATATTACCTACAACCTCTTGTTGTTGACTGTTATCTCCTGGTTCATTGTAGGGCATTCCCTACAATGATTCTGGTACTGACTACCTTGAATTAGGCCAGACTTCACAAGTTAAGGGCACAGTCCTCCATAAGACTACTCTTCAAACACTAGCTGCAAACTTGGGGGATTTCAGAGGCACCCTCATTTTTGAGCAACTATCCAAAATTTAGGGGTTCTTGCTACTCCCTCACATTTGATAATTCATTAGAACAACTGATAAAACAGGAAAGCACTATAGGTTTGATTACAGCTTTATTGTATCATAAAGGATACAAATCAGCATCATCCAAAAAGAGACACAAAAGGCTGGGAGACTCCTAAATGTGAAGCTTCTGATGTCTTCTCCCTGTGGAGTTAGGATACATCACCCTCCTGGCACAAAGATATGTAGCAAATCATATGTCGTTTACACGGTGTCCACAGTCTTCTGTGGCATTTCATATGTAAGCATGACTGATTGAATCATTGACCACGGATGGAAGTAAGTCTTCAGTCCCTGCCCCACCTTGGTCAGTCTCATATGGGTCAGAATCTCAACTCTTTAATTATGTGGCTGGGTTCTCTGGCATATCCAGCACCTATGCTGCATCATTTTATTACCACAGACTATCTAGGGACCTACTGTGAGTCATCTTGTTAGCATAAATAATCAGAGCTCACCATGAATAACAAAGACGCTCCAATCACTCAGGAAGTTCCCAGGATTTAGAGACTACCTTTCAGGAACTGGGGACAAAGGTCAGCAAAATTCTTTATTACATAGGATTCCCCCTTCATACTTAAAAAATTAGTTCTCTCCACCTTACCAATACTATTTATAATGTTAATTCTTGGTAATTTTGATCATGTAGATAGTTTTTCAACATTTGATCCTTCTTTTTTTTTTTTTGAGACGGAGTCTCACTCTGTTGACCAGGCTGGAGTGCAGTGGCCGGATCTCAGCTCACTGTAAGCTCCACCTCCCGGGTTCACGCCATTCTCCTGCCTCAGCCTCCCGAGTAGCTGGGACTACAGGCGCCCGCCACCACGCCCGGCTAATTTTTTGTATTTTTAGTAGAGACAGGGTTTCACCGTGTTAGCCAGGATGGTCTTGATCTCCTGACCTCGTGATCCACCCGTCTCGGCCTCCCAAAGTGCTGGGATTACAGGCGTGAGCCACCGCGCCCGGCATGATCTTTCAATCCTTTGAATTTATTTCATTCAGTGATGTTGTCTTCCAGTTTACCTCAACCATTCACTCCCATAGTCATACCCTAGATCTTGACTAACAGCTGCAACCTCCCCATAATTTCAGTTTCATGCGTCCCAACCTCTGACCACCGCTTGGTATCTTTCAGTCTTTCTCCCTCTGGTACCTTGACTCCAATAATCCTTTAATCCCATCAGGACCTCTAATGCATTGTTGCTACCACCATTTCATGCTGTCTTACCCTCTTGATGTCCTCACTTCCTTCCTTATTCAGCTTAAATCAATCATGATTATCCCAGTACATATCCCTTGACACCATTTTCTCTTTCTCAATTCATTGTCTTTGCTGAACTAAAACCACATTTTTGTTTACATCCAGTCTTTCACTTTTTCTTTGCCTGTACCCGTAAAGTTGAATGTGTTTAGTGAAAAACACACAGCCCTACTAATTGGTTTCATTTAAAATTCATGATCACAGACCTCAAATGGGACCCTAATGCTGCCAGATAATCATGCCATATATCCTTAGTCTAGGAGGTGGGAGAATGGGTGGATGATTATTTCACACTTTGCCCTCTCGTCTCACACTTCTAGTACTTACTGACATTCTTTTTCTCAGCTAATGACATTTCTTTCTACTTTACTGAAACAGTTGAAGAGAACTTCTGTAGAGGCCCACAGTCGTATCTACCGTCTGCCAGCATTTACATGCACGTATTCTAATAGTTACCATAGAACTGTGCTCCTTCTATCTGTAGACAACTCTTTCGTTTGTTCACTGGCATATCCACTCTTGCCTACTCAAGAACATTGCTTCAGCAATTCTTCCCTCTTTCAGTTTTTTTTTTAAAAATCTGATTCAATCTCATCAGCATTCACATCTATCATTTCTTCCATGTTAAGAAGAAAAAGTTATCTTCACTTCACTTCCCTTTCCAATTATTACTCAATTTCTGTGTTCCATTTTGTAGCAGGAAGAGTGCTCCCCTTGCCCCAGCTGACATCCAGACTTTGTTAAAAAGGACATGGTCATGGCTCCCCCAGTGGCAGAGAGATCTTTACCATGCTATCCTGGCAGAATTTTCTGGAAATCTGCCCTCCAGAACTTGCTGGAAATCTACTCTGCCAAGGAAAGTGATTATAAGTAGAGATGTCTCACTGAAGGTATGCCATTACAAAACCACCAGAGGCAGGGTTCTGGGAGAAGGTGCTGACCTGTGGGTAAGCCTACCTCCTATGCAGTACAGGAGCAGGACATTGGAGAAGCTGCATGTGGTGTAGCAAGCAGCTTGATGCTGTAGAAGCCATTTGTGCTGCAGGAACCAAGTGCTGGAGAAGCCATGCACACTGCAGTAGCCTGCTGAGCAAGCACAGTGGAACCTAGAAACAAAATCCTTGCCTCCTGCAAAGTCTCTCTAGTGCCTTGTACTTACAAAGCTTAACGTTAAGCCGAGTGGTAAAGCAGAAATATTTAAAGGGCTCAGATCTGTTTTCTCAGAGCAGGCAGAAAAGGATGAATTTGGAGCTGAATTAGTGAAGGTCTCATTTTCTTTATTCTTTCCAGCCTCCCTAGGTTTGGGTCCTATGATAGCCATTTTGTAGAAAAGAATAATAGAGATGGAGGTAAATAGTATTTACCTCCAGCAAAGGGCGTGCTACTGCTTCTGTCCAGTAACTGGAGTGGGAGGCTGAATCAATCTGATTTGTTTGGGGACTTTGTTGTCACTTTAGTTTATTTCAGTCCACCATTGGCTTTGTGTGTTTTGAGGGTACAGTCAGAACTTTTTCATCAAAAGGAGTTGGTATCTGTACTGACAACTTTTCAGAAATCTTTGTGCTTTATAGCTGAATCCCCAGCTTTCTTTTTATTTTCTTATCATTTTTCTGTATTTTTGATCCTCGTTTGCTTAAAAGCTCTCAACTTTCTAAAAGGAGGAAGCTCACTCTCTGTTACAGCTTGGCTGCCACATGTTTTTGATTTTTCCTTTCTGTGTTTATTCTTCTAAAAAATTAGTATGTACATGTATATTTTCTTATTTCCTCTTAATTCATACAGAAAAGGTGGTGTACTATAATACTCTTGCATTTTGCTTTGTTACTTGACAACATATCATGGAAGTCATTTTATATTACTTTATAGAGATTTTATTCCTTTGTTTTTTTACAGCTATATAGTACTCCATTATGTGTATATCCTATAGTTTATTCAGTCAGTGTCCTATGTTTGGGTATAGGAATGTGCCCAAATGTAGGTTTCCAGTGTGTTGCAATAAAAAATAATACTGTAGTGAATAATCTTTTATGTACTTCATATTGTTGGAGTCCTTTCTCTCTTGAATCCCTTCCAATGAAGATTTTACCCTCACTGTAACAGAGAAGCTGCTCTTATGAAGGACTTTAGGGGCTTCCTGTGCTAAATATAATAGTCAATTCTTTTTTTTTGAGACGGAGTTTTTTGCTCCAGTGGCTCACGCCTGTAATCCCAGCACTTTGGGAGGCAGAGGTGGGTGAACCTCAGGTTGGGAGTTCGAGGCCAGCCTGACCCACACGGAGAAACCCCATCTCTACTAAAAATACAAAATTAGCTGGGCTTGGTGGCGCATGCCTGTAATCCCAGCTACTTGAGAAGGCTGAGGCAGAAGAATCGCTTGAATCTGGGAGGTGGAGATTGCGGTGAGCTGAGATGGCGCCATTGCATTCCAGCCTGGGCAACAAGAGTAAAAAACTCTGTCTCAATTCTTAGTCCTGTCTCATATGAACTCAGTCTGCACTCCTTGGATAATCTCATTCAGTCTTATGTCTTTGTTTACTGTCTATGTGCTGATAAGTCCCAGATGTATCTATCCAGTCCAGATTTCATTCCTAGATTTCAGATTCATATATCCAGCTGCTTACTTGACATTTCTGCTTAGACGTCTTATTGACATCTTAAACCCATTTGCCCAAATTGAACTTCTCACTCTCCCCTTCTCTCCCCCATCTGTTTTGCTTGCAATCTTTTCCATCTTTTTGATAGCAGCTCCATCCTTCTACTTGTTCAGAACATTGGAGTCATCCTTGATTTCTCATTTTCAGTATCCATATCCAGTCTGTCAGGAGATCTATTAGTTATGCCTTCAAAACATACCTAGTATCTGACCACTCCTGACTACCTCCACCCTGGTCTGAACTACTATCACTTCTCTCAGATTACTGTAACAGCCTCCTAACTGCCTGCTTCTACAGTTTCTTTTCAACACAGCAGCCAGATAATCTTTTAAAAATATGTCAGATCTTGTCTTTACTCTTCTTAATACCTGCCTTATGACTTTCTGTCTTGCTCAGAATAGAAACTGAAGTTCTCACAAGAACTAATAAGGCCTACACATTGTGGCTTCAGTCATTGCTCTGATCTCATTTACTTCTACTCTGACCCCTCCCTTCTGTCCCCTAATGCCCTGTGCTCTAGTTATACAGGCCTCTTGCTTTTCCTTGGGCATATGCTCTGGCTTCAGACCTTTGCATTGACTGTTTCTTCTGCCTGGAATTATCTTTCCCCAGTTATCTGCATAGTTTACTTCATTACCTTCTTCATGTTTTTGCTTATCCTGTTTAAAGTTGTAGCACTCCAACCTCCTTTCCCTCAACCTCCAATATTCCTGTTCCCCTTCTCTGCTTTATTTATTTCTTCCTGTAGGGCTTAATACCTTCTGACTTACTGCATTTTTACTTATTCCTATAGATTCTGAGCTCACTACAAGCAGGGACTGCTGACTCGTTTTTGGCTATATTATTAGTACCTAGAATAGTGCTTGGCAGATAGTAGGTAATTAATAATTACTTGTTGAATGAGTTCAAGGAATTAAATAGTCTTGTCTGGAACTGAGAGCTCTTTAAATCGTAAGACCTAACTCTGTTTTTTCCAGCTTAGAACAAATTTTAGCATGCCTCAGTGCTACCTGGAGGGCTTGCTAAAACACACTTTGTGAGACCCCATTCACCAATTTTTGGTTTAGTATATCTAGGTGGAGCTGGATAATTTGCATTTTTAACAAGTTCTGAGGTGCTGTTGATGCTGCTGCCCCAGAGACCACGTGATGAGATCCATTAACTTAGAAAAAGTTTTGTCTTGGATTTTCACCTCCATTTGTTTCTCTTCTCTTTGAAACTCACATTGGGATTCCTAAATCTGTCCTCTGAGTTTCTTAGCTTTGCTCTCATGATTTCTATTTTAAACATAATTTCCCAAATTTGTTTTTCTGAAATACGAATATACTTCTAAATAATGACCACTTGTGATTTTTTTTTAACTTGGAAATAAGATTTTTTAATTCCAGAAGCACTTCTATGTATATTAATTGGGCCTCCTTAAGAATTCTCATTTTTTATTTACAGTTTCTTCTACGTTTTTCATTGAGTTTTATTTTTATAACAGCCAGCTATGTTGGATTTGTTCCAGCTATGTTACAGGGTTTGCTTTCCTTTTAGGTTACTGTGTTCTCTTAAATGGCATTCAATTCTTTTTTTTTTTTCCTTTGAGACGGAGTCTCACTCTGTCGCCCAGGCTGGAGTGCAGTGGCAGGATCTCTGCTCACTGCAAGCCCCGCCTCCTGGGTTCACGCCGTTCTCCTGCCTCAGCCTCCCGAGTTAGCTGGGACCACAGGCGCCCGCCACCTCGCCCGGCTAATTTTTTGTATTTTTAGTAGAGACGGAGTTTCACCATGTTAACCAGGATGGTCTTGATCCCCTGACCTCATGATCCACCTGCCTCGGCCTCTCAAAGTGCTGGGATTACAGGTGTGAGCCATCACGCCCGGCCCGATTATTCCTTCTTTTAGTCCCTTTAAGGCAGACTGTTGTCTCTGGAAGTTGTAGACTAGCATTCATTGAAGATTGCATGGGAATTTTTTGTTTTGTTTTGGGCTGTATTGGGCCTTAATCATAAATCCTTTTAAGGAGCGACTGTGAGAATAATGGTACCCCAGGATTTTGTCACATTTAAAATTGGGGAATAGAGAGTGAATATACCTAAATACCATAGAACTTAATCAATGAACTATTTTATTACAATGTGGTGTATATACACAGTGGGATACTACTCAGCCTCTTAAAAATGAGGGAAATGATGTCATTTGTGACAACATAGGTGAACCTGGAGAACATGATAAGTAAGCTAGGCACAGAAATCCAAACAACACAGGTTCTCACTGATAGGTGAAATCTACAAAAAATTGAACACATAGAAACAGAGAGCAGAATGGTGGTTACCAGAGGCTGAGGAGTGGAGGGTATGGGGAAATGTTGGTCAAAGAGGGTACAGTGTTTC
This sequence comes from Rhinopithecus roxellana, assembly GCF_007565055.1. Lineage (NCBI taxonomy): Eukaryota > Metazoa > Chordata > Mammalia > Primates > Cercopithecidae > Rhinopithecus > Rhinopithecus roxellana. The sequence goes on from NC_044567.1 coordinate 76,312,439, forward strand.
AGTTAGGAAGAATAAATATTTGAGGTGATGGATATGTTAATACCTTGATGCAGGATTCAGTCATTCCACATTGTGTACATGTATCATAACATCACTTTGTACCCCATAAATAAGTATGATTATAATTTGTCAGTATCCAACAAAAAATAATTTTGAATTCAAAGCAAATACCTTTAGTTTGAATTTATAAATTAGTAATTCAATTTACCGTTTTTGAGTTAATTTTTTCTTATAAATTTAAATTCTGCATTCATAAGTCCCCTGCTTTTTGAGATTCTGCTTCTCTTTCTGATAACCATAGTTAATCTTCTGCTGTTATCCTTTCAGATTTTTTCTGTGCAGTTGCATTAACATTAATGTACATATAAATATGTATTTAATCTATTGTGCATAAATGGATCATACTGTTAATACATGTATTCTGTTTTGCCCTTTTCACTTTATATGTTTTAGAGTCTTTTCCTAAGTCCATATATATAGCATTATTTCATTAGTTTGAACCCAAACAATGCTTGTAGTGAATATCATTGTAACCTTTTTTTTTTTTTTTTCTTATGGAGAAGCGAGTCTTGCTTTTTCACCCAGGCTGGAGTGCAGTGGTGCAATCTTGGCTCACTCCAGCCTCCACCTCCCGAGTTCAGGTGATTCTCCTGCCTCAGCCTCCTGAGTAGCTGGGACTTCGGACTGGTGCCACCACGCCCAGCTAAGTTTTGTATTTTTAGTAGAGATGGGGTTTCACCACGTTGGCCAGGCTGGTCTGGAACTCCTGATCAGGTGATCTGCCCGTCTTGGCCTCCAAAAGTGCTGAGATACAGACATGAGCCACTGCACCTGGCCCATTGTATGCTTTTTTTAAAGGATAGATTTCTAGAAGTAAAACTCCTGGGTCGAAGAGTGTCTTTACTTAATTTTGGTAGATATTGCCAAATTGCACCTCTTCCAAGAAGGGCTGTTCTAGTGTACATGACTACCAATTGTATAAGAGGTCCTGTTAGTCTCTCATTCTTTTAGTAGATATTATGGGTTTTAATTTTATCAACCTGTTGAATAACAAATATATTTAGTTTGACTTTTCCCATTTTTTAGGAAAGTGGAGTACCTATCTATATGTATCAGGGGGATCATTTGTATTTTCTCTTTGAATTTCCTGTTTGGATGCTTTGCCTCTGTTTTTATTATGTTGTTGGTTTTTATTGTTTTGTAGGAGTTCTTTATGTAATTAGAGTAATCCTTTGTTGTTTTAGTTAGAGGCACTTTCTCTTGATCATTTATTTGCTTGTCTAGTTTTGGGTACATTGTCATTTGTCTTACGGAGTTTTAAGTTTCTATATGTGTAAGTTTGTAACCTTTTCCTTCAGAGATTCTGGAATTTGTATCTTTAGGAAGCCCTTCCCCTGTAGATTTTAAAATAGTTTCAAGGTTAATTTCCTGAACTGTCTGTCACAGGAGTTTGTAGTGATTCTTCATTTTAATCACCTCCATAGATTTCTGTAAACTGAAAGTTTTGCCAGAAGAACATCTGGAACAATTGCTTTCAATGTTGTGAATGCATGTGATGATTACCAGAAAAATTGGTAAAGAAAGTAAGATTTTAATGGATCTTGCAGGACTCATAAGGAGAAGGAAAGGGAGAATATTTAAAAGGAGGACTAGGATAATTTGTAGAGGAAAGATTTAAGAGGGTAATACCTTTTCTTAGGTGGTAGGAGGGAGCTGGCAAAAGTGTAGGTTAGGGGGGTTTGAAGTGTAAGTGGGTTAACTGAAACTTTGCCCATGAAGCTGTATCCCTCTCTTTTGTATCCCCAGTTTTATTTTCTGATTCTGTCTTGGTCTGTTCTCACCCTTTCTCTGCCTCTTTCCCTGATTATTTTATTACCTATCTATTCTAACTACTTTGCTTCATGTTATACTCTACTCATCTGTATTGTGATCTAGAAAATTATCTGCGTAATATTCTCTTTTACAGACTGTCATTTTGTAATTTAAAGTCAAGAGTGCTGTTATTTAAAAAAACACTTTTTCTTTATCTTCATCTGATCCTTCATAACTCTCCACTTAAAATTTTACTTTGTCTGAAACAGAATTCTTAGTTCTCCTTTTGTTTATTCCTCCCTCAATCCTCCCTAATTTTGACCTCTATATTCTATCTAATTTCTAACAGCTATCTCAGATTTATATAGTTCATTCCATAGCATTTAGGACAGTAGCTTGCTTATTGTAACATGTAATGTTATATACTGCATTGCATTAATTATGCTGTAAATACTAATGAATGAACATATAAGCTGTCATAATGTTCAGCTAATTGCATTTTTTACTTCTTTCTACCTCATCAAGGATACCTTTCTTGATTAAAGCTATTCGTTCTTTGATCCTCTACTGATAGAATTATAATATCAATGAATATAATACACATTTTTAAATAATGATGTTTTGTGTGTGTGTGTGTGTGTGTGTGTGTGTGTAACATCCTGCTGTTTCATTGCTTTACTGATGAATAATTTAACATGACTTTACTGATGAATAATTTAACATATTTTGTTAAATGAGAAGTCGTGCAATAATTGCTTTTACTGATCTGAGTGTTGGATCTTTTTTCTCTAGGTTCTTTTACATACATACTGTGTTAGGATTGCATTCAGCTGCATGTAACACAAACCAAAGTATAGTGTTTTAATCAAACAGGATTTGTTTTCTTCAGGCAACAGGAAGTTTGGATGTAGGCAGTCCAGTGTTTATGGAAGTTCCACAATGCCATCAGTGGCACAGACTCCTATATTTCTTCTCTGCTGTCCTTTTTCTTTTTTTCTTCTCTGCTATCCTTGAGGGTGGCTTTTGCCTTATGAGTGCAGAATGGCTATTTCCACTGCTTAAATCTTAGCTTTTTATCAGCAAGACAGTAGTTTTTCTTGAAGCCTTGCCCATAAGCCTTTTGCCTTTATCTCATTTGTTGTAACTGTATAACATGATGGCCATAGGATGCAAGGGAGTCTGGGAAGTTGATAGTTTAGGCACATCACTACCTTATCCAAAATTGGTATTCTGTTAGGAAGAGAGTGAGAATTTGGGTTAGGTAATTAGCATTTGGCAGGTGGTGGGCAATCATACATCTCTATTCCTTAAGACATCCCTGAAAGTTAGACAGTATCATGTTATCGCAGAAGAGAAACTGAGGGTCATTGAGGTTAGGTGACTTGTACAGAGTCATAGAATTAGTAATTGATAGAGCCAGCATATGAACATAGGTTAATCTATGTTCAAAGCCCATACCCTTTCCATTACATGATTTCTGTTTTTACCCACTTAGCAGTATGGTTTAAGAAAATATTTTAGATAAATATCTAAAATATTTTAATAAAATGTGATGCTTTTTTAGACTAGTTTGTTGGTGTTTAATAAATTATAGTTAATACCATAGGGTCCCTGACACTCGATCTTTTGGATTTGTAAAATAACGACTCTTATTGGCTCAGAGTCAAGATAAGTTGTGAATGCTGTGAATAACTTTGTTGAGATCTATTTGGGTGGATTATCACAAGCATTGTATAGTGTCTGTGGCCGACGCTACAAATTAAATTAGAAAATAATAGCATTTAACTTAACCTGGAGATTGTTATAAAGCAGATCGTTTCAGGTTTCTTTTACTGAGTTGACTTGTAGTCTATGATTTTCATATCACCACACGCCTAGACATTAGTATTTCTTAGCATGTTTCACAAAAAACCTGGTGTATCAAATTATAAAGTGTCACTTACCTGGTATTTTGATAAATGTTCTTTTTTCTTTCTTTCTTTCTTTTTTTTTGGAGACAGAGTCTCACTATGTCGCCTAGGCTGGAGTGCAGTCGTGCTGTCTCGGCTCACTGCAAGCTCCACCTCCTGGATTCATGCCATTCTTCTGCCTCAGCACCTGCCACCACGCCCAGCTAATTTTTTTTTTTTTTTTTTTGAATTTTTAGTTGAGATGGGGTTTCACCCTGTTAGCCAGGATGGTCTCGATCTCCTGACCTCCTAAACTGCCTGCGCCCGGCCATGACAATTGTCTTTTCAAGAATAAATTTGCCCTCAAATAGGCAAAATATTCCTTATTTTGCCTTATATCCTTTCCGTTTTTTCATTTGCAGATACTAGCACTTCATGTGCTTCTTTGGGCCACGTTTTTTTTCCTTGTAGTCTTACTTTTTCCGACATATTCATGTACTTTACTTTTAAATATGTCAAAGAGCTTATAATAAGCTGTGTAAGTGGAAATACTACAAATAAAAACTATTACTTACTTTGGGAGAAAAACCTAAGTTCTCCTCTCTTCGTGTTTTCTTCCTCTTCCATGAACCCCACTTCCGGGGTTCAAATCTGGTGGTTGGTTGGGGAGGAAGGTTTGCATTAAGGAATAATGGGAACTTCCTCATCTCTTCCAGTGAGGGACTTTTAATGTTAGGATAAACTAAACTTATCATGTTCTCATAAACATTTATGAATGTTACATGCCGTATGATGAGCTTACATGCTAAAGGTATCAAGATGAATTTAAAGAAAAACATAATCATAGTATATTGGGAAGAAATGACTAAAAGCACAGGTTCTGGAATTGGAGAGACCTGAATTCAAATTCTGACTTGTTTTATTTGCCACATGTGACTGACAAGTTATTTGACCCCCTTGACGCCTCAGTTTTCTCATCTGTAAAAGACCTTTTTATAGTATTTTTTGGTTAAATGAACAAATTTACCTAAAGTGCTTAGCATAATTTCTGGCATATAGTAAGCACTTCAATAATTATTAGTTTCCACTATGATGATGATGAAGATATAGTGGGAGAGTAAATACATAATCCAGTGGAGAGAAAATGAGTTTTTTTAAAACAACATAATATATATATATATTTATGGGGTACATAGTGATGGTCTGATATCAATGTATAATGTATAGTGGTCAGATCAGGGTAATTAGCATATCCATCATCTCAAACATTTATCATTTCTTTATGTTGGGAACATTTAATATTGTCCTTCTAGCTGTTTGAAACTATGTAATACATTATTGTTAACCATAGTCGTCCTTCAGTGGTGTAGAATACTAGAATTTATTCCTCCTATCTAGCTATAATTTTGTATCCTTTAACAGATTTTTTCCTATACCTCCCTATACCCTCATAACCCCTATAACCAACCTCTAGTATCCTCTATACTGCTTTCTACTTCTATGAGATCAACTTTTTTTAAAGCTTCCACATCTAAGTGAGAACATGTAGTGTTGAACTTTCTATCCCTGGCTTATTTCACTTAACATAATATCATCCAGTTCTAGCCATGTTGCCACGAATAACAGGCTTTTATTCATTTTTTTTGGCTGAATAGTATTCTGTTTTGTATATATAACACATTTTCTTTATTCATCTGTTATTGGACACCTGGTATGATTCTGTATCTTGGCTATTGTAACTATTGCTGCAGTAAACATGGAGGTACAGATGTCTCTGTGATATAGTGATTTACTTTCCTTTGGATAAAATTCCCAGTAGTGGGATTGCTGGGTCATATAGTGGTTCTGTTTGTAGTTTTTTTTTTTGTTTTTTTTTGTTTTTTTTTGAGACAGAGTCTTGCTCTGTCGCCCAGGCTGGAGTGCAATGGCACAGTCTTGGCTTACTGCAGCCTCCACCTCCTGGGTTCAGACAGTTCTCCTGCCTCAGCCTCCTGAGTAGCTGGGACTGACTACAGGCACGTGCCACCACACTCGGCTAATTTTTGTATTTTTAGTAGAGACAGGGTTTCACTATGTTGGCCAGGCTGGTCTCAAACTTCTGACCTCGTGATATGCCCACCTCGGCCTCCCAGAGTGCTGGGATTACAAGCGTGAGCCACTGCGCCCTGGCCTGTTTGTAGTGTTTTTGAAGAACCTCCAGACTGTTCTTCATAGCGTCTGTACTAGTTTATAGCCCTACCAATGTTGTGTAAGAGTTCCCTTTTCTTTACATCCTCACCAGCATTTGTTATTTTTTGTCTTTTTGATAATAGCCATCCTTACTGGAGTGAGAAGATATTTCATAGTGGTTTTGCATTTCCCTGATGATTAGTGATATTGAGCATTTTTTCATATACTTGTTGACCATTTTGGCCATTTGTATGTCTTCTTTTGAGAAATGTCTGGTCAGATTTTTGCCCATTTTAAAATCTGTTTCCTTTTTTTGCTGTTAAGATGTTTAAGTTCCTTGTGAATTCTGGATGTTTATCCCCCATTGAATAAGTAGTTTGTAAATATTGTCCACTATTGTGTAGATGGTCTTCTCATCCTGTTGATTGTTTTCTTTGCTGTGTAGAAGCTTTTTAGTTTGAAGTAATCCTATTTGTGTATCTTTGCTTTTGTTGTCTGTGCTTTTGAGGTCTTACTGGTAAAACCTTTTCCCAGACCAGTGCCCTGAAAGCACTCATCCTTTGTTTTCTTCTAGTAGTTTTATAATTTCAGGGCTTACATTTAGCTTTTGATTGATTTTGAATTTTTATATAGGGTGAGAGGCGGGGTCTAGTTTCATGCTTCTGCATATGGATATTCAGTTTTTTCAACACCATTTATTGAAGACACTATCTTTTCCCCAATGTGTGTTATTGGTTTTTTGTCAGAAATCAGTTGGCTGTAAATATAGGAATTAATTTCTGGGTTCTCCTGTCTCTTCCACTGGTCTCTGTGTCTGTTTTTATGTCAGTACCATGCTGTTTTGGTTATTACAGCTTTGTAGTATCTTTTGAAGTCTAGTAGTGTGGTTTCTCCAACTTTGTTTTTTTTGCTCATAATTATTTTGGCTATTTGAAGACTGTTGTGATTCCATGCAAATTTTAGGATTTCTTTTTCCTATTTCTGTGAAGGATGCCATTGGTATTTTGGTAGGGATTCTATTGAATTTATAGATTGGGGTAATCATTTTAACACTATTAATTCTTCCATTAGCATAAGACATTTTTCCATTTGTTTGGATCCTCTTCAATTTTGTTAATGAGTATTTCTTAGTTTTCCTTATAGAGGTCTTTTACCTCCTCAGTTATTCAAAGTGTTTTATTTTTTGTAGCTATTATAAATCAGATTGCCTTCTGGATTTTTTGTTAGCTAGTTTATTGTTCGTTTTATAGAGTACTACTGATTTTTGTATGTTGATTTTGTAGCCTGAAACTTTCTAGAATTCATTTATCAATTTTATCAGTGTTTTGGTAGTCTTTAGGTTTTATTTTATTTTTTAATTTACACTTGATCTTAGCCAAAAGGCCGAGAAGCAATATTTTTTTAATTTAAATTTTAAATGTTTTTGTATATAAGATCATGTCATCTGCAAACAGGGACAGTTTGACTTTCTTCTTTGCAACTTGGATGCCTTTTATTTCTTCTTCTTGCTTGATTGCTCTGGCTAGGAATTCTAGTACTATGTTGAGTAAGAGTGAACGTGGGCATCCTTGTGTTGTTCTTGTTCTCAGAGGAAAAGCTTTGAGCTTTTACCTATTCAGTATGATGTCAGCTGTGAGTTTGTCATATATGGCCTTTACTGTGTCAAGGTACTTTCCTTTTATACCTTATTTGTTGGCAGTTTTTATCATGAAGAGATGATGAATTTTTTAAAATTCTTTTTCTGCATCTGTTGAGATGATTGTATGGTTTTTCTCCTTTATTCTGTTGATGTGATTTATTATGTTTAATAATTTGTGTATGTTGAACCATCCTTGCATTCCTGAGATAAATCTCACTTAATTATGGCGTATTATCTTTTTGATGTGTTACTGGATTTGGTTTGCTAGTATTTTGTTGAGAAGTTTTGCTTCTGTGTTCATTAGGGATATTGGCTTGTAGTTTCCTTTTTTTGTTGTGTCCTTGTCTGGTTTTGGTATTAGGGTTATGTTGGCCTCATACAATGAGTTAGAAAGAATTCCGTCCACTTCAATTTTTGGAATAGTTTGAGAACTCAGTATTAATTATTCTTTAAAGGTTTGGTAAAATTCAGCAGTGATACCATCTGGTTCTGGACTTTGCTGGGAGACTTTTTACTGATTCAGTTTTTCTGATTACTGATTCAATCTCAGTGCTTGTTGGCCTGTTGAAGTTTTCTATTCATTTGGTCTTATTACCTTGTATGTGTCCAGGAATTTACCTATGTCCTCTAGGTTTCAAAATTTATTGGCATATATGCACAGTAGTCTAACGATCCTTTGTATTTCTGTGGTATCCATTGTAATACCCACTCTTTCATTTTTGATTTTATTTATTTGAGTCTTCTCTTTTTTTGTTAGTGTAGCTAATGGTTTCTCAATTTTGTTTCTGTTTTCAAAAAACCAAATTTTTGTCTGATTGATCTTTAGTATTTTTTTTTTTTTTTTTGTCTCAACTTCATTTATTTCTGCTCTGATCGTGTTCTTTCCTTCTATTAATTTTGGGTTTGGCTTGTTCTTGCTTTTCTAGTTCCTTTGAGATGCATCCTTGTTTATTTGAAATCTTTCTAGTTTTCTTTTGTAGGCATTTATCGCTATACACTTGAGTCTTAATACTACATTTGCTGTGTCCCATAAGTTTTTGTATGTTGTGTTTCTATTTTAAATTGTTTCAAGGAATTTTAAATTTTAATTCATATTTTTTTCCTTCTTACATTGGTTGTTCAGGAGCAGGTTTATTTCTATGTGTTTATAGTTTTGAATGTTGCTCTAACAATTTTTTAGACTTCTTTATGTCCTAATTTGGTTAGTCCTGGAGAATGTTCCGTGTGCTGATGAAAAGAATGTGTATTCTGCAGGTGTTGGGTGAAACACTCTTAAGTGTCTGTTAAATCCATTTGGTCTGTGGTATAGTTTAAATCTGATGTTTCTTTGTTGACTTTGTTGATTTTCTGTCTAGATGAACTGTCCAGCGCTGAGAGTGGGATGTTGAAATCAGTCTAATGTTGATAAATTCCCATAGTTTTGTCTTGTCTGAAGTATTTTATTTCTTTTATCTCTAAGGATAGCTTTGTTGGACATAATATGCTTGACTACCTTTTTTTTTTTCTTTCTTTCTTTCAGTAATTTGAATATATCATTTCATTCTCTCTTGGCCTGTGACAGGTTTCTTCTGAGGAATCTACTAAGACTAATGGGGATTCCCTTATATGTGACTTGATGTTTTTCTCTTGGTTTTATAGTTCTTTGTCTTTTACTTTTGACAATTTGACTATAACGTGCCTCAGACCTCTTTGGGTTGAATCTATTTGTGGTTCTTTGAGACTCCTGGATCTGGATGTTCATCTCTCTCCCAAGACTTGGGATGTTTTCAGCTACTATTTCATGAAATATATTTTCTGCGTTTTTCACATTTCCTTTCCTTCTAGAATGCCTATATGCTAATATTTGCTCACTTAAATGTGTACCATAAATCCTATAGGCTTTCTTCATTTTTAAAAATTATTTATTTATTGTCTTCTGTGTTATTTCAAATGACCTGTCATCAGAGTTCAGAAATTCTTTCTTCTGCTTGTTCTAATCTATTGTTGAAGCTCTCAATTGGATATTTTTATTTCATTCATTGAATTCTTCATCTGTAGAATTTCTGTTTGGTTCTTTCTTATGATACCTATCTCTTTGTTAAATTTTTCATTCAAGTTATCAATAGTTTTTCTTATTTTATTGAATTGTCTATCTGCATTCTCTTGTATCTTGCTGAGTTTGGTTAAGATTATTATTTTGGCATTTTGTGTATTTCCTTATGATTGAGACCTGTTACTGGAGAGTTATTGTATTTCTTTGGAGGGGTCATGTTTCCTTGCTTTTTCATATTTGATGTGTCCCTACATTGATTTTTTATGCAACTGGTGGTAAAGTCACCTCTTCCAGTTTTTTGGAGTAGGTTTCATAGGGAAAGACTTATTCATATGAGTGGGTCTTGGCGTGTTGGTTAGGTGAGGCATGTTGGCTCTATTTCTGGGCAGATGCAGTAATGTAGTCTCCATGTAGTTTCTTCAGCTATAACTCATGCTAGTTGTGTTTGCAAATGTCTCTTTAGCCTAGGCCGAGGGAATTTGTGGCAGTAGTGCTGTGGCTTTGTCGGGGTAGGCTCACTGGGCTGTTTCTCAGGTCGGAGGTCCCTGTGTGCACATAGTGAGTTGGCTAACTTGGGGCGGGGGTTGGAAGCCAGGTACATTACTCTGGTTGGGAGCACATGCATTTGGCTGCTCAGCTGGCCTGGGACATGCCTGCCAGGAGCAGCCTTCAGGGTTATTTTTCATGCCCAGGATGCAAACACACACCTGCCTGGCTGACCTGGGGATGTGTTTGCTGGAGGTGGCCCATGGGGCTACTTCTCAGGTGCTCGGTTTGGTTGTAAGCTGCTGGTCTGGTCCAGGGTATGTCTGCTTGGGTGGACCATAGGGCTGTTTCTCAGGCCCGCGACACAGGTGTCTAGAGGCTTGTGTTTGCTGGGGGTGACCTATGAGGCTGTTTCTTAGACCTGAAACATGGGCGCATGGCTGTATGGCTAGCCCAGAAGGGGAGGGTTGTCTGCTGGGGGTGGCCCACAGGCCTGCTTCCTGGGCCTAGGATGCGGGTGAACAGCTGCTTAGTGGACCTGGGGGTATGTCTGGCAAGGGAGCCTGTGGGTCTGCTTCTCAAGCCTGGGATGTAGATGCGTGGTTGCTTGGCTGGTCTGGGGTGTTACCAGACAGGATGGCCTGTAGAGCTATTTCTGAGGCCTGAGGCGTGGTTGCACGGCTGCTCAGCAAACCTGGGATCATATCTACCAGGAGTGTCCTGAGGAGCTATTTTTGAGGCCCTGACTGCAGGTGCATTTCCATTGAGTTGGCCATGGCCTTGTCTGCAGGAATGGTACACTGCTGGGCTGTTTCTCATGCCCTGCATATGAACATGTAGCTGCTCTACAACATACCAACTACTCAGAGACTTGAGGGCCTCTCCTGCTGGGGGAGGACATGCAACAGTTTGGGCACTGCTAGGGCAGGTTCATCCTGGGTAGGACTGCCAGACTGTTCCTCTGGCTAGAAGTGAGGGCAGTGGAAGTTGGTTTTCTGCTGTGAAGGACCAGAGTCACAGCTATTCCTGGACCCAGGCTTTGTGCTCCTAGGGTCGTGGTGCTCAGCCACTGGGGTGGAATTGGTGGTATAAAGGTGGAGCCCCCATGCTGGAGAGGTGCAGTGGCTGCTGGCCCCCAGATGAGGGCGCACTTCAGAGGTGGCCCTGTCTCAGGATAGCACCATGTTGCAGCAGCTGGCTTCACAGAGCGTGGATGGGAGGTTGGGGAGTGCACACCTTGTGCTCCTAATCTAGGAACTGCGTGAATTCCCTGCAGCTCTTCTAACTGGGGCCAGGGCTTGCGAGGACTATAGGAGTCTCTTGTTGTAAGGACTGTAGATATTTGTGGTGGCAGTAGGGGACTGGTGGGGTTCTTCTGCCTACCTTTTCCCTGCAACGGGAAGTCTTTCCTGACTCCAGGCAGATCTGATCCAGGTGGGAAGATAGGGCTACAGAGGCTGGGTGCCTCCATGCTGGTGTCCTGGACTTCCAGTCACAACAGGTGCATCTCCATACCCTACTGTACCCCAACACTCTCCCTTTGACATTCCAGTCAAATCATAGCTGGCTGTTTGTTGCTTTTGTCCTTTCTTGTGGGTGGGAAGTGCAGAAGGGCAAGGAGGACAGGGGAGGGGTGGGGGACGAGCATTAGGTGTCTCTAGTCAGCTATCTTGCTGAAGTCACTGACTTTTTTTTGTTTTGTTTTGTTTGCTGTAGACTTAATAGAAATTTGAGAAGTAACATGATTAAAAAGGCATGTTAGAAGATTAATATATTCCATAGTCAGTATAGTAAGTCTCTGCTAAACGTGATCTTTTTGATTTACCTATGGTATTTTTGCTTGGTGAGAGTAATAATTTTTCTTGCAAGATAAGGGACAGATATCTGGGAAATCAGGTTACTCTGTTTTCAAGGTGTCTTAGACTAGACTGACTTTATTTTATTTTGAGACAGAGTCTTGCTCTATCACCCAGGCTGGAGTGTAGTGGTGCAATCTCAGCTCACTGCAACCTCTGCCTCCTAGGTTCAAGAGATTCTTCTGCCTCAGCCTCCCGAGTTGCTGGGATTACAGGTGTGCACCACCACACCTGGCTAACTTTTTTTTTTTTTTTTTTTTTTTTTGTATTTTTAGTAGAGATGGGGTTTCACCATGTTGACCAGGCTGGTCTTGAACACCTGGCCTTAAGTGATCTGCCCACCTTGGCCTCCCAAATTGCCAGGATTATAGGTGTGAGCCACTGTGCCTGGCCAAGATGAACTTTCTTGCTCTAATTACTTTTTTTGTAGGTTTTCTTCACTTAAACTTTGCTCACACTATAATGAGGTTTTCTCTGATTGTATGTTGGGATTAGTAATGGTATTCATGTAAGAATGGTGTATGAAGTTTATGAAGTTTAAAAGCAGTTGATGTACAGTGAGATCATGTATTAAGGCATGGTAGCAGTTGCTTTGGGTTACAGCCAAAAGTAGGCAAATCAGGAATTTGGAAGAGAATAAAGAAGGGAAGGAATTTTTTTTAGTGGTATACAATTAGGGCTACAGAATTAGGGCAAAAATAATAAGATGATTCTCACCGAGTATGATTTTAGATGCCCCAGATTTTCAAAACCAGCACTCAGGTATGGCTTTGAAACTTTCAGAAGACAAACCAGTACTAGCTATAGTTTTTCAGCATGCCCAGGAACTGAGCATTAGAGACTAAAAGAAGCAAGATTAGTGTTCTACTTTCATTCAGGTTGGAGAAAAGGAGCCAAAGATTTTCTATAAAGTTCCCCTTGGACTTTATTTCTGGGATGTGAAAATTATTTTACTTATGCAAAAGCATATAGTATGTACTTAACGAATATGTTTACTTAAACCTCTAAAGAATCCCCTCTCTCTTATAAATTTCCTTTACGCTTTATCTTTCTCTTGTGATACCTCGCACCTTCTAGTTTGAATTTTACTTGGGCTCACTTCCCTTTAATTTTCATTAACAGACTGATGCTTCTTTTAGGCAGAACTGCTTGTTAACCTTTTAAAAAATTTTGTGCAGTACCTGCCAAGGGCCTTACACTTAATTTGTTCTCAGTAAACACTGAATAGATAGAAGATCAGAAGACATTTTGTTTTTAAAATTTATAGATTAATATTAGAAAAAGATTTTAGGCAGTGTTGCCATCTGAATTTCATGCAGTAGAGAAGTGTTGCTAAGTGCAAAAAATATAATTTGTGAAGAATTTTCACTAACATGTCCCTAAAATAAGATTTTTGCCATGTTAGTGTGTTTTGGTTGTTTCTTGATGTTATTTATAAGAATGCTTAGTGCCTGGACTTAATCCTTTAAAATAACAGTTTAATTTTAACTTCACAGGCATGTTAAACCTGTTCATTATGTGCTTGGAGAAACCAAGGGAAGGCGAATGATGTAGGAAGTAGTAGTGGTAGTTCCGTGTACACTTCTTCATTTGCCCTTTTACTGAACTGGTGACAGAAGAATTCTGTAATATAACTTTAAAATATTTTATTAGATAATGGCTGTGGTCATTGATGGAGCTAATCCAGCTGTCTAGAGAAAAGCCATTCCTGCAAAACTCGTAGAATCAAAAAGGCATGCTTTTTTTTTTGAGACAGGAATTTCGCTGTCACCCAGGCTGGAGTGCAGTGGTGCCATCTCGGCTCACTGCAACCTCCACCTCCTGGGTTCAAGTGATTCTTCTGCCTCAGCCTCCCGAGTAGCTGGGACTACAGGCGTGTGCCACCACGCCTAGCTAATTTTTTTTTGTATTTTTAGTAGAGACAGGGGTTTCATCTTGGTCAGTCCGGTCTGACCTTGTGATCCACCCGTCTTGGCCTCCCAAAGTACTGGGACTACAGGCGTTGAGCCCCCGTTCCTGGCCAAGGCATGCTTTTTGGTTAGAGAAGTTTGGTGAGTAAAAGCTAATAAAGGATGGGTGACCAACTAGCGATGATACTAATTTACTGGGCTAGAAAATACCAGAGGAGAATTGTTCGTAAGAGAGGCCTGGAGTGAAATTTGGTTATCCAGATGATAGATGACAGCAAAGGCAATGGATGAACTAGGAGGAGAGGACATTGAAAGAGGAATTAATTAATTAGTTATTGAGAGAGTCTCATTCTGTCACCCAGGCTAGAGTACAGTGACACGAACACAGCTCACTGCAGCCTTGACCTCAGGCATAAGCAGTCCTCCCAACTCAGCCTCCCAAGTAACTGGGACTACAGGCATGCACCATCATTGCTGGCTTTTTTTTTTTTTTTTTTTTTTAATTTTCTATAGAGATATCCCTGTATTGCCCAGGCTGGTCTTAAACTCCTAGCTCAAGTGATCTTCCCACCTTGGCCCCCCCCAAAGTGCTGGAATTACAGGTGTGAGTCACTGTGCCCAACCATGATTTTTATTTTTTAAAGACGGGAGCATCTTGAAATGCTGATAGAAATAGCTATTAAAGGTGAGTTTCAAAATACAGAAGTCAAAATACAAGAGGTTCCTGGGTGAATGAGTGGGAGTGGGATACAGAGCAAAGGTAGATACTTTGACCTCAGAGAGACAAAGGAATATTCTATTTTAATAGGAGGTGAGGGTGTGTGTTAATGGGCTTAGGTCTGTAGGTTTGTTGGTGGGTAGTTGACAGAGTTTTTTCTGATAATTTTTGTGGCATGTATTTTTCTTTGTGTTATGGAAGCTGAAAAGATGAGTTGAGAGTGATGCAAAGAAATGAGGTCAGAGAATGTTCACAGGGAACTGACTAAAAAAGCAATAGATTGCTAAGAAGTGAAAAGGGTCAGTTGAGATTTGCAAGCATAGATTTCTGACATATTTGGTATATCACTAACTAATATGACTTTCTTTAGCAGTGCTCAGCAGCCTTAGTATAGTTGAAATCAGCTTGAATTTTGATTTGTATTTTATGTGGAATCAGAGAGCAAAGGGGCAAGGGAGTTTGGGGGTTTGGTGGGAGAGTGATTGAAATGACAGATCATTTTCTTGTGGGAAAAACTAGTAAATACAAAATAATATTTTTAAAAAATGAAATGATGAATTGTACACGTTTTACACGTTTTCTTGTGCTGTTGCGTGCCAGGTTTGACCCTCTGCTTGTTTGGGTTCTGTGTCTGCCAGCCATGGATCAAAAGTGTTAAAACTAAGTAGATAATACAAATAAAAATGGTATAAGTATTTACATAACATACATTGTATTACGGTTATAAGAATCTAGAGCAAAAACAAATGAAATGATGGATCAAGGATTCCAGTTTAGAGAGAGAAGAATTAAAGACCAGAGGAGACTGACTAGGACCCTAAAGCCTTTATTTTCATCACATTTATTGAAACCACTTCTTAATATCTGGGTGGATGGACTGGTGGAGGGGAGTTTTATGCATGTTTTCTTGTGTTGTTTCATGCCAGGTTTGACCCTTTGCATGTGGGGTTCTGTGTCTGCCAGCCATGGATCAAAAATATTAAAAATAAGTAGATAAATAATACAAATAAATATAGATAAGTATTTACATAGCATTTACATTATATTAGGTGTTATAAGAATCTAGAGATGATTTAAGGTATACAGGATGAAATGCATAGGTTATATGCAGGTACTATATCATTTTACATAATGGACTTAAGCACCTGCAAATTTTGGTATCCATAGGATGGGTGTATGGGGCAGGTGTGGGGGTGTCTTAAAATGAATCCCCAGCAGATACGGAGGGATGACTGCATGTGCTTATCTTTCTCTATAGCAATCTAACTGGAAACCTTTAGGGTTGCATAGGCAAGACTGAGTGTAAGTTTTATGTGTCTGTATCCCTTGCATAGCCATGGCCCATCCCAGTGTAATAGTTCTTATGTGGTATGTTGTGAGATTCTGCTATCCTCTGAACTCTTTAGATATGGTATAAATTTTTTATCAATGTATAAAGTGTATTTTTGTCATAATGAGTATACTATTAGTCCAGTATTTTTTGTTTCACTGATTCGTTAAGTGATATGGAATAACTTACTGTAAGAAAAAGTGGAGAGTCATTTTAGTGCCAAATAAAAAATTCAGGTGTTTTTACTGAGAACTGAGAACTTTGCTCTTACATATAAAAAGATACATATAGTAGAGTAAATGATTCTTAAATAGCACCACACTATTTGGACCACCACATTAATAGTGTGACAGCTCTTCATACTTTTATAGACACTTGAGACATTGTTCTATGCTTCTATAACACATGATATATGTAACTGTGTAATACATATTGGCTACTATTATAATTTGTTTCCTATTGCTGCTATAACAAATTTCTGCAAATTTAGTGGCATATAACAACATAAATGTATTATTTTAATACTACTTACAGTTCCGGAAGTCAGAAGTTTGAAATGAGTTTTTTATGGGGCAAAAACCAATGTTTTGGCATACCTCTGTTCCTTCTGGAGACTCTGGGAAAGAATCTGTTTTTTACCTTTTCCAGCTTCTGGAGGCCATCTGCATTCCTTGGCTTGTGGCCGCATTGCTCTGATGTCTACTTTGGTCATCATATCTCCTTTTCTGATGCGTCTACTGCCTTTTTCCACTTTTTGATGACATTTGTGACTACATTGGGTCTGCCTGGATAAAATTCAGGAAAATCTCCCTATTTTAGGGTTCTCAACTTAATCACATCTTCAGAGTCCCTTTGCCAGGTAAGGTAACATTCACAAATTCCAGAAATTAGGATGTGGTCACCTTTGGGGAACATCTATCGACTTTGTTTGATATTGTTCTTGCTTTTTAAGTTTTGGCTATTCTGGGTCCCTTGCATTTCCACATTAGTTTTTAGATCAGTTTCTCAATTTCTGAAAAGAAAGTAACTGGGAGTTTGTTAAGTATTTTGTTGAATCTATACATCGATTTGGAGACTGTTGCCATCTTACCATTAAGTCTTCCAATCCATGAACATGGATGTCTTTCCATTTAATTAGGTCTTCCTTCATTTCTTTCAGTGATGTTTTATAATTTTCAGTGTACAAGTTTTATACTTTGGTTAATAACAATTTTTTTGTTCTTTTTGATGTTATTGTAAATGTATTTTTTTATTTCATTTTTGGATTGTTCATTGATAGTGTAAAGAAATACAACTAATTTTTCAGGCCAGACATGGTGGCTCATGCCTATAATCCCAGGAATTTGGGAGACTGAGGCAGGAGGATTGTTTCAGGCCAGGAGTTTGAAACCAGCCTGGTCAACATAGCAAGACCCTGTCTCTACAAAAGAAAAATTTTAAAAAATTAGGTGTGATGGCGTGTACCTGTAGTCCCAGCTGCTGTGGAAGCTGAGGCAAGAGGATTATTTGAGCCCAGGAGTTTAAGGCATCAGTGAGCCATGCTGATGCCACAGACTGCAGCCTGAATGAGTGAGAGCCTGTCTCAAAAGAAAAAAAAAATACAGCTGATTTTTTAATGTGTATCTTTTGTCCTGCCAATTTGCTGAATTCATTTATTAGCTGTAATAGATTTTTGGTATATTCTTTAGGATTTTCTACATATGAGGTCATGTCGTTTGTGAATAGAGACTGAGTTATTATTTCTTCCTTTCCAATTTGGATGCCTTTTATTTCTTTTTCTGCCTAATTGCCCTGGATAGAACTTCAAGTACAATGGTGGATAGAAGTGGTAAGTGGTTTTTTTTTTTTTTTTTTTGAGACAGAGTCTCACTCTGCCACCAAGGCTGGAGTGCAGTGGTGCGTTCTCAGCTCACTGCAATCTCCACTTCCTGGGTTCCTGGGTTCAAGCAATTCTCCTCCCTCAACCTCCTGAGTATCTGGGTTTACAGGTGTGCACCACCACACCTGGCTCTTTTTTTTTTTTTTTTTTTGTATTTTTAGTAGAGATGGGATTTTGCCATGTTTGCCAGGCTAGTTAAATGGATGTTCTTGTCTTGTCCAACTTAGGAGGAAAGTGTTCAGTCTTTCAGAATTAAGCATGATCTTAGCCACAGGCTTTTTGTAGATGCAATTTATCAGACTGAGGATGTTTCTTTCTATTTCTAGTATGTTGAGTATTTCTTTTTTAATCATGAAAGGCTGTTGCCTTTTGTCAGATACTTTTTCTGTGCCTATGGAGGTAATTATTAAGGTTTTTGTCTATTACTAATTTGGTATATTACATTGATTTTCATATGCTGAACCAACCTTGTATTCCTAGGATTCACTCACCAGTTCTTGAGTTTGAGAAAATTAATCTAGGGTATGGTCATCTGAAGACTCATATAGTCTGAGATTTCCCTTAGATGATCAATTTCACCTTTATCAATAGGGTCTGGAGTACTACCATCTGTCTTTTTGCATTCTTCTTCTGATATAATAATTGTGATACATCTTCTTCTGGAAATATTCTCTTTGACATTTTGGGTAGAAAATGAAAATTATTTTATTGTTAACTGTGTTAAAGAGCTTTAACAAAGGCTACAAAGCTGATGTGTATTATTTCTTTTATGTCTTCTCGAAAGATGATGCAATACTTCGGGCAAAGCAATAAGAAAACTGAAGAAGGATGAAACAGTGATCACTTATTTCATTATTACATCATTCTTTTAGATAAATCCATCATGTTTCCATTTTCTTCTGATTTTTTTTCTTTCTTTTACGATGAACATGCATTGTAGAATAATGAAACCATTTTTTTCAAGACCTTTTATAAATCCTGTTATCTTGTCTGGCTGGCTCACATTGTTTCCTGGGAAGGCCTGCCTGCAGTGGCTTAGATAATGTTGGCAGTTGTAGTTGGTTTGGAGTGGACAAACAAGGGACATATAATTCTTAGCTCATAATGTAAGGATCCAGAATCGAGGGTGGATTGAGAACTCAGCTGTAAGTTTATCTGGAAATATTTGATAAAATATTTTATAAATACTAGTTGAAATTCAAAAGTTAGGCAGTTTAGTCTAATGGGGAACACGGTTGGTGGAGCGTGTCGAGGTAAAGAAACATTGGGTCAGCCAGCTCCTAGTATTGGCCACCAGTTGGCCAGGGCAGTTTAGGTGCCATGTGAAAGAGCTTTGAAGTGGCAGAAAGAGGAAAGGAGTACAAGACCTGATAATAAGTATTGCAAAAATGAGGATTCATAATTTAAGCAGTGCTTGTGCTGCAAACAAGGCTGGTTGTAGAACCCATCATCAGTTACTTCCCTCTCTCAAAACTTCTTTATTAATTGTCCCATTTCCTTCCTTTGCCCTCCAGTCTTGAAGGAGATTACGTAATTTGAATCTCTTCAATGCAGTTCAAAATTTTGCTTTTAGGGAAATTATCAAAGATTATCAGTTGGGCATAGTGGTGTACGCCGGTAGTCCCAGCTACTCCGAGGATGGGAGGATCCTTTGAGCCAGGAGTTCAAGACCACAATGAACAGTGATAGCCCTGCTGTAATTATAAGAACTTCCAAAGTTATGTCCTGGAATATATCAGGCATCTAGCAATTTATCTCAGTCAACACTTAAAGAAGGCCTTTCTTGATAATTCTTAGTACTTCAACATACCTTTCACAGAGGAAAAAACATGCAATTTCCAGATAGTGGACAAATGATTTGTCTTTCTTGTATTGGCTTGATCCTGTTACTGTATATAACTTTTTTTTGAAACATAGAGTTTTTACCTTTTCCAAAAGCCTCAAATTCATGCTAGATTTATGTTTCTATCTAGTATTCTCATCATTCACACTGTTAAAGCAAACTAAATATGGCCTGAGAAGGACTCCGTACTTCTATGTTTGACTCCTTGTGGACAAACTGTAACCTAGCTTAATAGGCAGACAAGATGAAGACCTCACTTAGGATTAGGCACCTGTAGCAATAGCTGAGTCTTAGCAAATTCTAGCAGCCATACTTCAACCACTCATAGACTGCTACATGTTCAGAGTGTGTTCAAATAAGGCAAAATGCCAACCTGTAACCAGTGCAGCTGTTTTTGTAGCTCACTGTTGATTTCTGTCCATCACTTCCCTTTTTTTTTGTCTGTAAATTTGTTCTGACCACGAAGCATCCCTGGAGTCTCCCTGAATCTGGTGTAATTCTGGGGGCTGCCTGATTTGTGAATCGTTCATTGCTCAGTTAAACTCATTTAAATTTAATTCAGCTGAAGTTTTTCTTTTAACAACACTAGTGCATTTGTCAGTTATTTACTTCTCCCAGTATAGTTAAATAGTACTCTTTTGAGTTCTTCCATTCTTCTCTATTTCTTTCTTTATTTTTTTTGAGATTATTTGCGATTGTATTTTTTAGAGCCTCTCATGCTTTCAGCAGATATTCCCTAAATTTTCTTTTTCTTTTTTTTTTTTTTTTTTTTTTTGAGATGGAGTTCCGCTCTTGTTGCCGAGGCTGCAGTGCAGTGGCGTGATCTGGGTTCACTGCAACCTCCGCCTCCCAGGTTCAAGTGATTCTCCTGCCTCAGCCTCCCAAGTAGCTGGGATTATAGGCGTGCACCACCATGCCTGGCTAATTTTTTTGTATTTTTAGTATAGACGGGGTTTCACCAGGTTGGCCAGGCTGGTCTCGAACTCCTGACCTCAGGTGATCTTCCTGCCTCGGCCTCCCAAAGTGCTGGGATTGCAGGTGTGAACCACTGCACCCAGCCTCTTTTTTTTTTTTTTTTTTTTTTTAAAAAAAAAAAAGAGTCTCCTCTCTTTCTGTCACCCAGGCTGGCGTGCAGTGGTATGATCATAGTTCACTGTAAGTTTGAACTCGTGGACTCAAGCAGTTCTCCTGCCTCTCAGCTTCCTGAGTAGCTGGGACTACAGCTGTACACCACCATGCCTGCTGGTGGTGGCGTTGTTGTTGAGGTGATGACTTGCTGTGTTGCCCAGGCTGGTCTTGAACTCTTAGGCTCAAGTGATCCTCCTGCCTTGGCCTCCCAAAGCATTGAGATTACAGGCATGAAACACCAAGCCTAGCTTAAATTCCTTTTATGTTCCAGTTACCATGCTAGCTGCTATGTCTTCAGTGGTTATGTAGCTTTTACAGTTTAGTGAGATAAAAAGATGCTAAACATTAAATACCTATATAGTCATTAATTATATTCTGCCATATTTTCTTGGGCTTTCTGTATAAGGAGTTATTCTTTTAGATATTTTTCAAATATACATTAAAAAATTAAGGATGTATAACTGTTTAGCATCTCTTCCTTTGGTGCCATGTATTATAAAATTACTACTTTATTCCAATATTTTCATCATGTGTGCATTATTAACCCTGCATCTTATCTGTAATGTTTAAAAGTTATTGGAAGTGTTTATTAAATGCATTAGTGTGTGTGTGTTGTGTTCTCCTGCAGAAATTTCTCAGAGGAGAAGCTCTATGTTGACAAATGCTAGAAAATGGATAGCATTTACTTTAAATATATGTAACTTGCTTTTTATAATTATATGAACAGATTTGTATTCAAAAGGACTCTGAAGGTCGTGTCTAAATTGTTATTGTGGAGAAAATCGTAAAAGGAGATTGTATGGATTGACTGGAAAGATAATACTTAGTTCACCATTTGGATCAGTTTGTGGTCCTATTTTTGCAATTAGAGGCTTTCAGATAATATCTTAATATATTACCTTACCTTATTTTTAATTTTCTTACCATTTGAAACATTTTCTTCAATCTATAAACTATTAAAGCATTTTAATGGCATAATTTATTTATTTGGCATAGTTCTAATGTCAAGAAACTTATTTCTCAGACTGGAAACCAGGTCAAAAATAAGAATAAGCCAATCCACCACCAAACCAAAAGTGAGAATAAAAATAATATCAAACCATTTAAGCAGGAAGTGGATATAGAAAAAGTTATTTTTTAAAAAGCTGGCAAACAGGCTGAGATGACAGAGAATTCAGAACATGGTTAGAAATGAAGATCATTGAGATTCAGGAGAAAGTCAAAACCCAATACCAGGAATATAAGGAATACAGTAAAATGAAACAGGAGCTGAAAGATGAAATGGCCATTTTAAGATCCAGAATGATTACATAGAGCTGAAAAACTCACTTCAAGAATTTCATAATACAATTGCAAATATTAACAGCAGAATCGACCAAGCTGAGGAACGAATCTCAGAGCTCGAAGACCAGTTCTCTGAAATAACTCAGTCAGACAAAAATAAAGAAAAAACAATAAAGAAGAATGAACAGAATCTCTGAGAAATATGGGATTGTGTAAAGAGATCAAATTTACAACTCATTGGCATCCCTGAAAAAGCGGGAGAGAAGGCAAGCAACTTGGACAACATATTTGAGAACGTCATCCATGAAAATTCCCCCAACCTCACCAGAGAGGGCACCATCCAAATCAGGAAATGCAGAAAATCCATGTGAGATGAATATCCCCAAGACACATAATCATTAGATTCTCCAAGGTTGAACCGAAAGAAGAAAATGTTAAACGCGGCTAGAAAGAAGGGGCTGGTCACTTAAAAAGGGAACCCCTGGTTAACAGCAGACTTTTCAGCAGAAACTCTACAAACAAGAACAGATTGGGGGCCTGTATTCAGCATTCTTAAAGAAAAGAAATTCTAACCAAAAATTTCCTATCTAGCCAAACTAAACTTTGTAAATGAAGGAGAAATAAGATCCTTTGCAGACAAGCAATTGCCAATGGAATTCATTACCATCAGACCTGCCTTACAAGAGGTCCTCAAGAGAGTGCTGAATATGGAAAAGGAAGACCATTACTGGCCACCACAATAAACACACTTAAGTACATAGACGATTGACACTGTAAAGCAGCTACACAGTCAAGTCTGCATAATAACCAGCTAATAACGTGACAGGATCAAATCCACACATATCAATATCAACACACATAGGGTCGAAGTAAAGGGATGGAGAAAAATCCATCAAGCAAACGGGAAACAGAAAAAAGCAGGGGTTCCTATTCTAATTTCAGACAAAACAGACTGATATAGTTTGAATATTTGTCCCTGCCCAAATTTCATGTTGAATTGTAATCCCCAATGCTGGAGATGGGGCAGGGCCTTGAGGGAGGTATTTGGGTCATGGGAGCAGATCCCTCATGGCTTGGTGCTACCTTTACAGCAGTGAGTGAGCTCTTATGAGATCTGGTCATTTTGAAAGTGTGTGAAACCTCCCCCCAACACACGCGCTCTCTCTCTCACTCCTGCTCTGGCCATTTCCTGTGGCTGCTCCTGCTTCACCTGCCATGAGTAAAAGCTTCCTGAGGCCTCCCTAGAAGCAGATGGTGGAGCTATGCTTCCTGTGCAGCCTGCAGAACTGCAAGCCAATTAAACCTCTTTTCTTATAAATCACCTAGTCTCAGGTATTTATAGTAGTGCAAGAACAGCCTAATACACAGACTTTAAACCAACAATGGTCAAAAGAGACAAAAAGGCATTACATAATGGCAAAGGATTCAGTTCAACAGGAAGACCTAACTGTTGTAAACATAATGTGCACCCAACACAGGGGCACCCACATTCATAAAACAAATTATTAGAGACTTAGATAACCAACACAAATTTGTAAACTTTCTTAAAACATTATGAGATTTTTTTGCAACTTTTTTTTTTTTTTTTTTAAAGCTAATCGACTGTTACTAGCATGAGTGTGTTTTATGTGTGGCCTAAGATAATTCTTCTTCCACTGTAGCCCAGGAAAGCCCAAAGATTGGCCATCTCTGGTATATGCCCAAAGCAATGTAAATTGTTCTACCAAAAAGACATGTGCTTGGATGTTCATCATAGCTCTGTTCACAATAGCAACATCGTGAAATCAACCTAAATGCTCATCAGCGGTAGACTGGATAAAGAAAATGTATATATGCACCATGTAATACTATGCAGGCATAAAAGAATAAGATCATGTCCTTTGCAGCAACATGGACAGAGGAGCTGGAAGCCATTATCCTAAGCACACTAATGCAGGAACAGAAAACAATTACTTTATGTTCTCACAAGTGGGAGATAACACTGAGCACATGTGGACAAGAAAGGAAGAACACACACCAGGGCCTACTTGAGGATGGAGGAGTGTGGAAGGTGAGAATCAAAAAATTACCTATTGGATACTATGCTTATTACCTGAGTGACAAAATCTGTACACCAAACCCTGTCACATGCATTTTACCGAGAAAACAAATCTACACATATCCCCTTGAATCTACAATAATAAGTTAAAATAAAAAGCTGGCATTAGAATGGAAATATTAACATGATGTCATGATTATCAGAATAGTACAGAAGTACTTAATAGTTAATTTGATTACATTATTAATTGCATAAACATTTTTATACATGGAATGTTTTACTTTTTTTTAAACAACAGGATAAGAAAAGCTTTAAATACACAGGAGGGATGAACATTGAAAATGAAAATTGATTGCCTGTTGATAATATAGCAGAAGAAGACACTGAAATAGGTTATTGAGTCTCCGGCCTTGGTGGACCATTAAGAAGTCAGTACTCCTCCTGAATGGTTTAGAACGGGTGTCACAAACATAAAAACTTAGGGACCATGTAGATAACATAATGTTCAAATCAGCTAAGTATAAGAAAGTAAGAAATGATTGGGGGCCTGTGAATGGCTTGTTATTTTCCTGTCCAGATATTTCACTTGCCAGGAATTTATCTCATGATTCCTCCTGAGTGAACATTTTAATAAAAGTTTGGATATAAAATTTGGAAAAGTGGGGTAAAATTTAGATATATATTAGCAGCAATTCGACCAAACTGCCTTCTCCCACTTAGCTTCAATTTGTGGAGTTCCTATATTAATATTTTATTATGATCAGTTTTCTATTGGAATGTTAACTTAAGGAAAATAATTTAATCAAAATGTAACTATGAGATGAGTAGCTTTATGTTTTACTTTTCTATATATTGAAGTAATTTTAAAAAGTTTTAGAACTAGCAAAAAAAAAAAAAAACCCTCTACATCTTCAAAAAGTAGCCATCACTGTAATTTATGCCACCCATCAATATATTTTACCTAAATCAACAAGTATGTTCTCCTGGTCTTTTTTGACTCTTAGTAAATTTTAAGTAATAAATTGCTGTTTTTATGATAACGATAATCTGCGCTCATACTTTTTTTCCTTTCGAAACTTTGAACAACTGTGTGTAAATAATCAGAGTTTGAGTTAGAAGTTCTAAGTAAGCCTAAAATTTTCTTGGTTTTCTCTCAGATAAAATTTTGAACTATTCCTAGAATTTTCATGCCTTTTCTTGATTCCCTGGTACACATTCAGTCTAGGTAGTCCTCATGGTTCTGGTTGATTTAATATCGTTTCTCGCCAAATGAAACACTTTTATTATGCCCTTTCTTTACTAAGTCAGTAATCTGATGAATCGTGTCTTTGCTCAATTTATTTACTCATTCAAGAAATATTGAGAGCCTACCATGAACTAGGCATTGTGGCTAAAAAGATTAATAAAACCAGATTTCCTTTTTGTTTTTCTTTTTCTTTCTTTCTTTTTTTTTGGGGGGGGGGGCTATTTTATATTTTTTCTTAACATTTTGGTTAAATTAACATTTTGTTAATTTTGACAAGTTGTGTTTTTCAAAGAATTTTACATTTTATGTTAAATGTTAAATTTGGTATAAAGTTGTTCTTAATATCTTATTTTTTAAATAAAGGATCTGAAATGATGTCATCTGTTTCATTTCTGATATTGGTGATTTCTTTTTTTCTTTCCTCAATCAGCCTTGGTTTAGCAGATTTAATACTTTTCAGAAATCTGATGTGTGGCTTTGTTGATTTTATATTTTGCCTTTGTTTTCTATTTCATTTTTTTTCTTTTTACTCTTTCCCTTCCTTCTACTTTCTTTGAGTTCTATTTGCTGCTTGCTTTTGAACTTTTTGAAATAGAAGCTTAGATACTGATTTTCATCCTTCACTTCTAATACATACATTTAAGGTATAAATTCCTTTAAAATCATTGCTTTAGTTTTATCCTGTGAATTCCCATAAGTCATTTTTATTATCACTCATTACAAATATTTAAAATTACCTGTTGTGATTTATTTACTTTGTTCAACTTTATTTAGAAGTACATCACTTAATTTTTAAGCAATAGGAGATTTTCTAGGTTAAAAAATATTTACATCTAGCTTAATTGCTTTGTGGTTAGGGAATATACTCTGAAAGATTTCAAAATTTGCTGATACTTTTATGACCTAACATGTGGTCCATTTTGGTATGTGTTTTGTGTTATAGTTTGTTTTTATTTGGAAGAGAAATTTGCTTATATATATTCAAGTCTAGTTATTTAATCATGTAGTTCAAATATATCATAGTTTTTGTTTTTTTTTGTCTACTTGGTCTTGTAGCTATTGACAAAGGTGTGTTGGTCTCCCACGTAACTGTGGATTTGTCTGTCACCTTTTAGTTTTGTATACTTTTTGTTTTAAATGTTTTTAGGCTTTCTTATGGGGTCCATTGATTTAGAATTGTGCTGTCTTGGCTAGATGTGATGGCTCACGCCTGTATTCTCAGCACTTTGGGAGGCTGAGGTGGGAGGTTTGCTTGAGCCCAGTAGTTAGAGACTGGCCTGGGAAACATAGTAAGACCCCATATTTAGAAAAAATGAGAAAAATTAGTGGTGTGTGGGAGCTCACACCTGTAGTTCTAGCTACTTCGGTGGCTGGGGTGGGAGGATCACTTGAGCCCAGGAATTTGAGGTTGCAGTGAGCTATAATCACACCACTGTTCTCCAGCCTGGGTGACAGCATGAGACTCTGTCTCAATACAGACGAAAGAATTATGCCATCTTCTTGTTGATATGACTTTTTAATTATTAAGAAATGCTTTTATCTTTAGTAATACATATTGCCTTAAGTGTACTTTGCCTGATATTGGCATAGTGATGCCACTTTTCTTTTTGTTGGAGTTTGAATGGTATATCTTTTCCTATCATTTTGCATCCGGTTCTTCTATATTTATAGTCTTCTACTAGAGTGTTGAACATAGTAATGGATATAATTTGAGTTTAAGTTATAAACCTTACTATTTGTCTTACATTTATCCACAGATCTATGCTACTTTTTCTCTTATGTCTTACTTTCTTTGGTTTAGTCAAATGTTTTTACTTATTCTTTTTATCTCCTCAGTTTGCTTTTAGTGAATATCTTAGAGATTACTACATGACTTTTTGAGTTATTGAAGTCTAACATGAATTATTACTTCTCTTCTCGGGTAATACAGATATCTTAGAAACTTCAATTCCATTACCCTACTCCTTCCTTTTTTATTGTTGTCATGCATTTTAAATCTATATATTTTAAAGAACAGCCTATCAATGTTATTTTTATAGTCATTATTTATTAATACTTAAGAACATATTTACCCTTTCTGCGGCTCTTGTTTTTTGCATGTATGCCTTTGTCTAGTATCATTTTCCTTCTGTTGGAAGAACTCCATTTTAGTAATAAATTCTTTGTTTTTTCTTTTGATTTTCATTTGCAAAGATATTTTAAACTGAGAGTAAATTGCTTGATTGGCACCAGTTTTTTTTTTTTTCAGAATTTTAAAATCATTTTCTGCTATTCATCATTTCTGTTGAAAGTATCTTTCAGTCTGTTGATTCTTGCTACTGTAAATGTGTTTTTTGGGGGGTCTGGCTGTTTTAAAAGTTGTCTTTAGTTTTTAGCAGTTTGACTATGATTTACTTAGTGTTTTTCTTTGTAGTTATTCTGCTTGAGTTTGACAAGCTTCTTCAGATGTGGCTTCATGTCTTTAATTAATGTTAGACAATTCTTGGTTGCTAGCATTTCATATATTGCTTCTTCCCAGTTTTCACACTGCTATGAAATTTCAGTTATACGTATGATAAAACTTTTCAGTGGTTCCATATGCGTCTGGTACTCTTTTCTATAATTTTTTGTCTTCTCTCTATGCTTTGGTTTGGATATTTTCTGTTGACCTGTGTCCCATTTCACGTTTGCTCTATTTAATCTGCCGGACACACCAAGTACTTACAACACTTTTGGAAAATTTTGCTGTGAAGAAGAGTGAGGATATAAGAACAGTCATTGAATCGTGGTGGAGTAAAGAGTGGGGCTTTCTTTTTGAACAAGATAGACTAAAATATGTTTATGTTATGACTGGAATGATTCAGGAGAGAGAAAAAACATTAAAGCTGTTTCAGAGAAAAGGAAGATGATTTTTTAAAATAAAATTCTTGGGAAGGTGAGAGTGAATGTAATGCAAAGCAGTCAGAGAGTTTTCCTTTGGTAGGAGTGGGACATGGAATAGGCACGGATTCATGCGTAGCTGTAGTCTTGGGAGATAGAATTCTGGCTTGACCAGTGGAAATTCTGCAGGTGCGATCAGTTGCTAGAATGTGTGTGTGTAGGGCTGTGTGTTTGTGCGTCATGTGGGAAAATTGTCCAAGAATGGAGAGTCAAGTAAAAGGTAGACAGTATTTATAGCTCCCTAATTATGTTTTCTATTTCTGTGCATCCTCAGTGATAGCTGCCTTTATTTCTTAGGGTAGTCAAAAGTATTGTATTTTTTTAAGGAACTATTTAAATGTTTAATAGTCTTTTTTGTCATATAGTTATAGTTGTGTACTATATATTTAAACATAATTTTCTTTTTCTGGTTTACCACTTTTATTATTTTTTAAATTTTCTATTATGGATAAATAATAGTTGTATATATTTATGGGGTAAATATAGTTAATTCTTTATAATGAATTTAAAATTAATTCTTAGTATTTTGGATAGACAATCAAGTTTTCTTCTTTTTAAATTTTTATCATAGTAGGTGTATATATTTATGGGGTACATGAAATGTTTTGATACAGGCATGCAATGTTAAATAAGCACATTATGAAGAATGGGGTACCTGTCCTCAATCATTTGTTTATTGAGTTGCAAACAGTCCAGTTGCACCCTTTAAGTTATTAAAAAATGTACAGTTATTGACTATAGCCACCCTCTTATGCTATGAAAATCAAGTTTTCTTAAACACATTTTTCTATATTTTCTTTTACAGTTTCACAGTAGAATAGTATAACCATGTTTCGGAATAGTCTCAAGATGCTGCTTACTGGTGGGAAATCAAGTCGTAAAAATAGGTCAAGTGGTAAGTGACTCTGCTACATTTATTGTGTATGATATTTTACAAATGTAATTTCTTTTAGGGTCCTGAATTAATGCTGTAACACTTTATTAAATGCTTAACTTAAAACTTAAAAGAAAGTTTACATTTCTTTGGGCTTTCATACAAGAGGTAGGAACACTTGAATGCTTATCAGGAACAGTCGAGAGAAAAGAAAACCTTGTGAAGGAAAAATACTTATTTCTAATACATGAGAGAGTAATGTTTCTGTGCATTTGCTTATTAAAAACCTTCTAGACCTAAGTTTATTTTTTTGAATTAACACATGAAATTATTGCAATCCTAGGCACTCACTGGGGAAGGAAATTATAAAAATAACTGTCCTTAAAGATTTATACAGAAAGTGAAATATAAGTTGAATATTTTTATAGCCATTAAAATAAAGTTTATGGGTTTTTCTTTTTCTTTTTTTTTTTTAGAACAAGGGGTTAAGTCTTAGGCTTTTGAGGTAAAACTGTATATACTTTCTTGATGAAAAATATTGAAAAGGAATGTATTAGAATATTTGTTTTTTATTAATGAGTGGTAGACTTTTATTGTATTCTTCATAATCTTTTCAACTTATTTTTCTGCAATTTATAAATTTATGTTGGTACTGTATTTATTGTCATTCATTTCAGAATGTTTCTGTAATTCTGATTGTGGTTTCTTCTTGACCCATGAGTATTTAGAAGTGTATTTACTAAATTCCAAACTGTTGATGAGTTTTTGTTTATCTTATTGCAAGAACAAACTCCCCTACATCAACAAAAGGAAAACTGTTTTTTCGTCCATTGCTCACACCAACGTTTCTGGCCACCAAATATGTGGGGTTTTTTTTTTCCTACAGTGATTCAGTTCATTTCTCTGGTAGACACCAACTGAATGTCCTACAATTAAATTCAATTCTGACACTATCTACCCTGAGTTAGCACAGACCCCATGGGTTATGATCTCAGTCCTACCAGACTGCTTTCCACTTCAGATACCAATTGCGTGTGGTGGATCCCCAGGTTACCCACAACCTCTGTCCGACTTGGCTACAAATCAGAGTTCCCATGACCCGTTTCTCAGGTTCTATCATTTGCTAGAATGGTGCACACAACTCAAGAAAACAGTTTCTTTACAAGATTATTGGGCTATTAAAGAATACAGTTCAGGAAGAGTCAGATGGAAGATGTGGGTAGGGCAAGATATGGGGAAAAGGGCCATGGGCTTCCATGCCCTTTTTGGGTATGCCACCTTCTCAGCATCTTCCATGTGTTCATCAACCCAGAATCCCGTTGAACCCCATCCTTTTGGGTTTTTATGGAGGCTCCATATGCAGATATGATTAATTAATTGGCCACTGGTGATGAACTCAACCTTCAGCCCATCTCTCCTCTCCAGAAGTTAGAGAGTAAGGCTGACTCTCATGGTTGGCCCCCCTGGCAGCCAGCACCTGTCCTGAGGCTGTTCAGGAGCCCCCAGGTACCTACCATTCATCCCGTTAGCATATAGAA
The DNA here is from genome assembly GCF_007565055.1 of Rhinopithecus roxellana. Taxonomy (NCBI): domain Eukaryota; kingdom Metazoa; phylum Chordata; class Mammalia; order Primates; family Cercopithecidae; genus Rhinopithecus; species Rhinopithecus roxellana. Next base: position 76,343,029 of record NC_044567.1, read on the forward strand.
AGCCACTTATCACTCCGAAGACTCAAAGTTTTAGAGCCGTGTGCCAGGAAATGAGCAGAGACAAATACGTTTTTTTTTTGTTTGTTTTTGTGTGTGTGTGTGTGTGTTTTTTTTACTACGTCATGCTTCTTATTATTGAATTCTAGCTTAATTATACTATTAGAGAATCTATTCTGTATTATTTTATTCTTTTGATATTTATTGAGATTTGCTTTACAGTTCATTATGTGGTCAGTTTTGGTGAATGTTCTGAAAGTGATGTGAATGTTGTAGTTATTGGATTCAGTGTGGATCAGTTTTGTTAATGATGGCACTCAAACATTTCATATCCTTCCTTCCTTAAAAAATTATTTACTGAGAAAGGTGTGATAAAATACCACATTATGATTGTGAATTTGCTTATTTCTCCTGCTAGTTCCTGAGAATTTTTGCTTTATATGTTTGGAAGCTGTCTTATTAGGAACATTCAAGTTTAGGATTGTTACATCTTCGTGGTGAATTGACGTTTTTACCATTATGAAATGCTTCTTTCTCTTTCTAATAATGATTTTTGTTTAAAAGTTCATTTTTTCTCTCAGATTAGTATAAGGACTGCAGGGTTTTTTTTAAATTAGTATTTGCAAAATATGACTTCTTTCATACTTTTACTCTCAACATTTCTGTGTGCTTATGCTGTTAATAGCATATAGTTGGCTTTTCTTTTATTCTGACTTTTTTTTTTCTCTTAAGAAAGTCTTTAGTCTACATTAATTTGGTCAGTCATATATTTAGGTATCTGTGTGCTTTCTACTTGGCCTATCCATTCTATGCTTCTTTCTCTCCTTTCTTTCTCTTTCCTCTCTTCTTTTGCATTGATCAAAACTTTTTTTTTTTTTTTTTTGAGACAGGGTCTCACTCTGTTGCCCAGTCTGGAGTCTAGGGACACAAACACAGCTCACTGCAGCCTCAACCTCCTTTGCTCAAGCAATACTCCCACATCAGCCTCCTGAGTAGCTGGGACTACAGGTGTACACCACCACACCCAGCTAATTTAAAAAAAAACATATTTTGTAGGGATGAGATCTTAGTACTTTGTCCAGGCTCTTCTTGAACTCCTGGGGTCAAGTGATCCTCATGCCTTGGCCTCCCAAAGTGTTGGGATTACAGGTGTGAGCCACCATGCCTGGACTCAAAACGTTTTTTATAATTCCATGTTTTCCTCTATTAACTTTGAAATTATATACCCTTTTGAAATTTTTTCAGTGGTTACCTAAAGATTAAAACAATCCTAAGTTTATCGAAGTTTGATATTTAATTGATATGTTTACCCTCTTCTTGGACAATGCAAGAGCTTTAGATTCTCTTCACCTATCTTTAACCTCCACAAGACATTACTATTCTGTGTAGTCACTGTTACTTAGATATGCCCATATATTTGACCCTTTCTTTGATTTTCATTCCTTCCTGCACCCATCACTTTCTAGATAGAAGTAACTTTATCTGGATAACACCCTTTGTTTTGTTTCATTTTATTTTATTTTTAGAGACAGGGTCTTGCTCTGTCACCAAGGCTGGAATGCAGTGGCACTGTGATAGCTCACTGTAACCTCAAACCTCCAGGCTCAAGCATTCCTTCCACCTCAGATTCTGGAGTAGCTAGGACTACAGGTGCATACCACTGCATCTAGTTAATTAAATAAAATTTTTTTTGTAGAGATGAGATCTTGTTATGTTTCCCAAGGCTGGTCTTGAACTCCTAGCCTCAAGTGATCTTCCTGCCTTGGCCTCCCAAAGCTTTGGGATTTCAGACGTGAGCCACCATACCTGGCCAAGAAGACTCTTTTAGAATTTCCTTTAATGAGGAGTCGTCTATGACAAACTTTACTTTTGTTTGTCTGAAAATGTCTTTATTTTGCCTTCATTTTTGTAAGATTTTTTTCTTTTTTAAGAGATGGGGTCTCTCTGTTTCCTAGCTTGAAGTGCAGTAGCTATTTATAGGTGTAGTCTTAGTGCATTGCAGCCTTTAGACTCTTGGCCTCAGGTGATCCTCCTGCCTTAGCCACCCGAGGAGCTGGACCTACAAGTGGATGCCACTCTGCCTGGTTACTTCTAGGATACTTTTATGTGACTATAATTCTAGGGTACAGTTATTTTCTTTCAGTATTTTACAATGTTATTTATTGTCTTCTGGCTTCTTCCATTTTTTTCTGGTGATCAGCTGTCAGTCTAATTGCTACTCCTTTAAAGGCAACCTGCCATTTTTCTCTTTGATGTTTTCTAGATTTATATTGGTATGCCTAAGAGTATTTTCTTTTTTATCTTTATCATTGAAAAAAATCTTTATATTCTGGCCAAGTGTGGTAGCCCATGCCTGATAATCCCAGCACTTTGGGAGGCCGAGGCAGGCGGATCACTTGAGGCCAGAAGTTCAAGACCATCCTGGCCAACATGGCGAAATCCAGTCTCTATTAAAAATGCATAAATTAGCCAGATGTATTGGCACATGCCTGTAATCTCAGCTACTTGGGAAGCTGAGGCAGGAGAATCTCTTGAGCCTGGGAGGCGGAGGTTGCAGTGACCCAAGATTATACCACTGCACTCCAGCCTGGGTGACAGAGGGAGAGACCCTGTCCCCCCCCCAAAAAAAGAAATCTTTATTGTCTATTCATGTTTTTATTCATGTTTGTAGGATTTCTTGACTCTGTGGCATGTCTTTTGTCAGTTTTGGAAAACTGTTACCCATTATGTTTTCAGATTTTAATTTTTCTCTCATTTTTTTCCTTATCTTGTTTTTTTCTGGAACTCCAGTTATACATTTGATAGACCATACACATACCGTCTCTGACGCTTACATTTTCTCTTAACCCTTTCGTCTTTGTATGCTTTATGCTGGATATTTTCTTTTGACTTATATGCTTTTCATACTTTTCTTTCTGTTCCACCGATTGTGTAATCTCAGTTGATCTATCTCTAAATTCACTGATTTTTTTCTTTTGTCTGCTCAAGTCTGCTATCATGTCTACTGACATTTTTTTCAATTATTGAATTTTTCAACTCCAGAATTTCTATTTGATTCATTAAAAATTTTAAATCTCTGTTGGTATTCTTTATTTGGTGAGACATTGTTCTCGTATTTACATTAAGTTCTACTGACATAGTATCCTTTAGTCTTTTGAACATATTTAAAATAGGCAATTTAAAGTTGCTTAGTATCTCTAACATCAGGGCTTCCCTCAGAGACAATGTCCATTGTTTGCATTTTGCCCCTTGTGTATAGGCCATACTTTCTGGTATCTTTGTATGTCTCGTAATTTTTTGTTGAATCCTGGACATTTTAGATTATATAATGTGTTATCTCTGGAAATCAGATTTTCCTCCTCTCCAGGGATTTATTTATGTTGTTTTGATTATTTGTTTAGTGACTTCTCTGAACTAATTTTCCAGAGTCTGTGTTACTGTGCATGGCCACTGAAGTCTCAGTTTGGTTTGTTTAATGGTCAATTCATACTAGACAGAAATTTTCTAGAGTGCCTTCCAGGCTTTGTCAAGGGACTTTTTATACTGAGCAAGCTCTGAGTAGGATCAAATAGACAACTTTGTGGGTGGAATATTCTCAGGAACTACTAGACAGGTGAAATAATGACAATTTTTTGGAAATAAAGCTTTGAAGGAACTACAGCTCTCTTTTGCCCCTTCCAGTGGCTGCCAGGCTGCTGATTTTCATGACTGTAGATGTTGACTGTTGGGGCTACTGCATAGCTGGAGAGAAGGAGATGGGAATAGAGCAAGTCAAAATGCCACAAAACTTGCTGTTTTTTAAACCAACATTCAGCCATTATTCTTGAATATATATTGCCTGGATTGCTGCAAGCCTTTGACCAAGTTTATTCTGACAATTTTGCCAATTTTCTCATTGCGTTTTTGGAGGAGAGAATTTCTGGATGTCCTTACTTCTCTGTTTTCATTAACATCACCCCACTGTTCACTTTTTCATGTTTTCTTCTAAATTTATGTTGGGACTAATCATGTTATAGATTCAAGCTGCTTTCAAATTTGACGTTTAAAAAAAACAATTTATCCCAAATTTCTTTTCTGTCATAGAATCATCATTTTCATAGATGCCTTCAGTTGTTCACTTTTGACAGCAGCACTAGCATTTTCTGTGACTTCACAAGAGTACCTGACCTTAGACCAGACAAGTGACTCGTACTATAGAGGAAGACATCAAATCTGTGCTTTAGCAAAAGCACAAATTATTACTTACTAGACTTTTGAATAACTACTGTGTTAGTAGAAATTATATTATTAAATCAATACTGTTAAGGTTCTACTGTAGTATTATAGCTTATTTCTTTGATTTTCTGGGTATTTAATTATGTCAGTAATGATTTTTAGGAGTCTGATTCTAATATTTATTCCCTGTTTTTTCACACAAATTGTTTACAGTTTAGAATTGTTATAAAAACAGTGCTTTTGTATTGTGTATGCAGAGAATGCTATTTGTAGAGAATCAGAATTTTTTCCATACTAAGAGATTATTCCAAGGCAACAATAAATGTTATATTAAGAGAAAATGTATTTATGGAACGATATCATTAGTGTTTTTATTATTACAGTTTTTTTCCTTAATCCTTAATGAATAATTGAGTAGATACTTTATTCTTTATATTAATTTTGGCTCATGGCTTATTTTTAGGGTTAGTAAGGGAAGTTTTCTCATAGGTATATAATTTTAGGGTTTTTTTTTTTAAATCAACTTAGTATTTAGTTTAAAAAGCATTTGTAATGAAGGGAATTATCTGTCTTAATTTGTCTTTTAAATAGCTGATCTGAATTTTTGTGTGGACCACTAGATAAATATTTCACAGAAATAGTTTTTATATCAAGTTTATTAAAATAAGATAAATTTTATCTGTCAGAGTTTTCCCCCTAATGACATGAGAATATTAGCTTTGAATTTTATAACAGTTAATTAAGATTTATGATGTGAAAATTATTTTTTTCTGATGCTTGTAGCAAGTATTCTGAAGTTTTCTAAAAAAAAAAAAGTGTGGTTCTTTTAAATTAAATGAGCTATAAAGAAAATATGTGTTTGTGTTTTCTGAAAGTTCATATATGTATTAAATGTTCATATATATTTTCTTATTTTTCCTAACTTTATCACCTTAAATTATTTCATTAAAAAGCTTCAAATATGCTTCTTTGAATCAAGTAATGCCATTGTTTGGTATCATTGATTGTTTTGGTAAATCATTATTCAAGTATGCTGGTGGGGGTGGGGAGATACTGGCAATTTCAGATATTCAAGAATTCAGAAAGATTAGTATCATAAGCATAACATAGCCTTTGGAGAATGTGTGGAAGGCAGGAGATAGAGAAACAAAAGTGAGCAAAGTACGTAAAACTTAAACACAGATAATTGCTGGTAATGTACTACAAGAAGTAGAATTTATTCCAAGAATACAAAGATGTTTGTACATCAGAAAATTAACAGAACTTTTCCAATTAGAAAAAAAATTTTAAACCACATGATTATGTATTGAAAAAGTGTTTTATAAAATGGTACAGCAATTAAAAATATCATTAAGGCCGGGCGTGGTGGCTCATGCCTGTAATCCCAGCACTTTGGGAGGCCGAGGTGGGCGGATCACGAGGTCAGGAGTTCGAGACCAGCCTGGCCAATATAGTGAAACCCCGTCTCTACAAAATAAATTTTTTATGGCTGAATAATATTCCATTGTGCCACATTTTGTTGATCTTTTCTTCCTTTGATGGGCATTTGAGTTGTTTTCATTTTTTAATCTGTGAATAATGCTGCAGTGAACATTGGGATATGAGTATCTGTTTGAGTTTTTTCAGTTCTTTTGGGTATATAGGGGTGGGATCTCTGGGTCATATGGCAATTCTATGTTTAACTTTTTGATGAATTAACAAACTGTTTTCCACAGTGGCTGCACACTTAGTATTCTTTCTGTCATGGCATGAGGGTTCCAGTTTCTCCACATCCCTGCCAACACTTGTGATTTTCTTTCTTTTTTTAAAATTATAGTAGGTGTGAAGTGGTATCTCATTGTGGTTTTGATTTACTTTTCCCTAATGATTAGTGATATTGAGGATCTTTTCAATAATGATCATTTTATACCTTTGGAGAAATGCCTATTCTAGTCCCTTACCTGTTTTTGAATTGGATTGCTTGTGTTTTTGTCGTTCACTTGGAGGAGTTCTTTATATGTTTGATAAGAGCTTGGAGGAGCTCTTATCAAATATGTGATTTGCAAATGTTTTCTCCCTTTATAGGGGTTGTCTTTTCATTCCAAGGTCATGAGGATTTACTCCTGTGTTTTCTTCTAAGAGTTATTATGGTTTTAACTCTTACATTTAGGTTGTGGATCCATTTGGAGTTAGTATTTGTATGTGGTATGAAGGAAGGGTCCAAATTTGTTCTTTTGCATGTGGAAATCTAATTTCCCTAGCACTGTTTTTTGAAGAGACTATTCTTTCTCTACTGAATGGACTTGGCAGCCTTGCTTTACTTATAGATTTTTAGATTTCATTCATGTTCCTGGTTCATAACAGAAAGGATGACTAATCCCTTATCAGTAAACGATAAAGATAAATGATAAAGATAGCAGATATTTTCTAAATTAATTTTTTTTTTTTACTAAAATGATACAAATATGTGGGCTGCTGTAAATTTACAGTTAACAATGTGACTTTTAAAAAAACTATTTCTTTAGTTTCATTTTTTAAGTTTTTGTTCACTGTTCTATGGTACAGGATTTTAGTTTTTATACAGTGTTTTATTAATCAGCTTTAAATTGATGCACATGGAATACAGGGTTGTGTCCTGAGTGTCTTCTATTCAAAATGGTTCCCCTTAAGCCCAAACGAATTCTGAAACGTTTCTTTATCTCCAGGTTTCCAAGGAGATCATGTTACTTCTATACTCTCCAGTCACTCCTCAGTGGGTTCAGGGTTTTCTGTTCAGACTAGGCATAGAATGAGTGTAATACATTTTTTTTGTTAACAAAATACTTATTTCTAGTGTAAGAAACAGCAATGAGTACTAAACCTCAAATTGGTTAGAGATTATTTTTTAGTGAAAAATGTTTCTTCTTGTAATTTATAGAGCTAGTAATTACTAGAACTCATGAACAATATGACAGCAGCAACACGGCATGGTGACTCACTCCTGTAATCCTAGCACTTTGGGAGGCCAGGGCAAGAGGATCTCTTGTGGCCAGAGATTTGAGACCAGCCTGGCAACATAGTGAGACGCTGTCTCTAAAAAAAAAAGAATTAAAGGATAACCAGGCATGGTGGCACGTAGTCCTAGTGAGGCAGGAGAATCACTTGACCTCGGGAGTTTGAGGTTACAGTGAACTACGAATGCACCACTGCACTTTATCCTACGTGACAGAGCAAGACCCTGTCTATGGAAAAAAAAAAAAAAAAAGAGCAGTCATTTTCTGAATTAAACCTTTTACTTTAAAATAATTGTAGAGTTACATGCAGTTGTAAGGAATAGCCAGGAGCGGTGGCTCATACCTGTAATCCCAGCACTTTGGGAGGCTGATGCCGGCGGGTCACTGGAATTTGGGAGTTCAAGACCAACCTGGCCAACATGGAGAAACCCATCTCTACTAAAAATACATAAATTAGCTGGGCGTGGTGGTGCACACCTGTAATCCCAGCTTCTCAGGAGGCTGAGAGAAGAGAATTGCTTGAACCTGGGAGGCAGAGGTTGCACTGAGCTGAGATCATTCCACTGCACTCCAGTCTGGGCGACAGAGTGCCACTCTGTCTCAAAAAACAAAAAATAAATCAAAACAAAAATATAGAGAGATCCTGTGTATATTTGGATTCCCCCAGTGGTAATCTCTTACAAAACTATATCGTATAATATCACAACCAGGATATTGACATGGATAACAGTTGAGATACTGGACATTTCCATCACCACAAGGATTCCTTTTTGTAGCAGTACCCCCTTCCCTCTCACCCCTACTCCCTTGTTAACCCCTAATAATAACTGCTAATCCATTTGAAAAATTATCACTTCAAGAATGTTGTATAAATGAGTTGTACAGTATGTAACCTTTTGGGATTGGCTTTTTAAATTTTTGCATAATTCTCAGAGGACTCATCCAGGTTGTCGTATATCCATATTTGTTGCTTGTTATTGCATGTATTCCATGGTATGGTTATACCACTATTCGTTTAACCATTTACCCTTTGAAGGACAGCTGAATTGTTTCCAGTTTGTGCTATTTTAAATAAAGTTGTGATAAATATTAGTGTACAGAGTTTTGTATAAACATAATTTTTCATTTCTCTAGGGCAAATGTCGAGGAGTGCAATTGCCAGCACATGTTTTAGTTGCATGTTAATTTATAAAGGAAGTGCCAGCTCTTTTCCAGAGTGACTATACCATTTTACATTCCTACCGACAATGTATAAGTGATTCAGTTTCTCCTCATCCTTACCAGCATTTGGTCTTGTCACTATTTTCACTATTTTTAATGTTAGTTTTTTTTTTGTTGTTTTGGGACAGAGTCTTGCTCTGTCACCCAGGCTGGTATGCAGTGGCATGATCATGACTCATTGCAACCTCTGCCTCCTGGGTTCAAGCAATTCTTATGCCTCAGCCGCCTTAGTACCTGGAATTACAGGTACATGCCATGACCCCGGGCTAATTTTTGTATTTTTTGTAAAGGCGGGGTTTCACCATGTTGCCCAGGCTGATCTCAAACTCCTGGCCTCAAGTGATTGGCCCTCTTTGGCCTCCCAAAGTGCTGGGATTACAGGTGTGAGACACTGTGCCTGGCTTTATGTTAGCTGTTTTGATAAGTATATAGAGATATCTCATTGTAGTTTTTTAAAAAGTTTTTTATTTATTTGTATAAATTTATCGAGTATAGTTGCAGTTTTGTTACATACCTAGATTGCTTAGTGGTGAAGTCAGGGCTTTTAGAGTATTTATCACCTGAATAACATACATTGTACTCACTGAATGATTTTCATTTCTGTAATGGCTTATGTTAATCATCTTTTCATGTACTTATATGCTATTTGTATGTCTTTGGTGAAATATCTCTTCATGTCTCTTGGCTATCTTCTAATTGGATGTGTGTGTGTGTTGGGTTTTGAGAGTTCGCTATATATTGTAACCTTTGTCAGATACATGGTTTGAAAATATATTCTCCCAGTCTGTAGTTTTGTTTGTTTGTTTATTTGAGATGGAGTTTCGCTCTTGTTGCCAGGCTGGAGTGCAGTGGCCTGATCTTGGCTCACTGCAACCTCCCCATCCCGGGTTCAAGCGATTCTCCTGCCTCAGCCTCCCGAGTAGCTGGGATTACAGGCATGTGCCACCATGCCTGCTAATTTTTTGTATTTTTAGTAGAGACGGGGTTTCACCATTTTGACCAGGCTGGTCTCAAACTCCTGACCTCAGGTAATCTGCCTGCCTTGGCCTCCCAAAGTGCTGGGATTACAGGTGTAAGCCACTGTATAGTTTGTATTTTTAATCCTCTTAACAGGGCTTTTTATAAAGCAAAAGTTTTTAATATTGATGAAGTCCCATTTATTGTTTTATTCTTTTTCCTTTTTTTTCAAGACAGAGTCTTGCTCCATTGCCCAGGCTGGAGTTCAGTGGTGTGATCATAGCTAACTGCAGCCTTAAACTCCTGGGCTCAAGAAATCCTCCTGCCTCAGCCTCCTGAATAGCTGGGACTGCAGGCACATGCCACCATGTCTGGCTAATTTAAAAATTTTTTATAGAGACAAGTTCTCGTGGTGTTGCCCAGGCAGAAGTTTTACTTTTATTGATCATGTGTTTAGTTTCTGTCAACGAATATTTATTCATTAATCATTAAGTACTTAGTATGCTGGTTGCTTGATATTTGAGTTTGGGTTAAATTCTGTGTACCCCATGTACACAAACGTCAGTTCATCTGTAAATACAAGGTGTTGTTAGAATCATGTGTGACTGTTTGTATTAGTCCATTTTGTATTGCTATAAAGGAATACTTTAGACTGAGTGATATAAAAAAAAGATGTTCGTTTATCTGGCTCGCAGTTCTGCAGGCTATGCAAGAAGTGTGGCACTGGCATCTGCTTGGCTTCTGATGAGGCCTCAGGAAGCGTTTACTCTTGGGGGAAGGTGAAGCAAGATCAGGTGTGTCACATGGCATGAGTGGATTGAGAGAGGGGAGTAGGAGCTCCTTTAAACAACCAGCTTTTACATGAACTGATTAAGTAAGAACTCCCTCATGACCATGGGGAGGGCACCAACCCTTCTTGAGGCATCTACCCTTCATGACCTTGATACCTCTCGAGGCCCCATCTCCAACATTGCAGGTCACATTTCAACATGAGATATGGAGGGGATGAATATCCAAACCATATCACTGGAATTTTTTTGTTCATTGCATATTGAACTTAGTTAAAATTTTTATTGCACTCTGAATAATGAATGCTCATAATAAACTATATATGTGTAATAGTATGTAATGCAAGTATTTTTATACTATAAAAATGTATTTTTTCTTCCAGGGTGCTGTAGTTTGAATATGATGTGTTCCCACCAGAAGTCATGTTGAGGCATGGTCCCTGATGTGGCAGTATTGGGAGGTAGTACCTTTAAGAGATGAGTAGGTCCTTAAGGTGCATTAATGTCTTTCTCATGAGACTGTATTAACTTTTGTGAGAGCTGGTTGTTATAAAGTGGGTCAGCCTCCTTATTCCCCTGTCTCTTTCAAATGTGCCCACTCGACCTTCTGGTCTGTGTCATGAGTTGAAGCATCACGAGGCCCTCAACAGATGGGCCACCTGAACTTGGACTTCTCAGCCTTCACAGCTGTGAGCCAAAACAAACCTTTCTTCTTTACCAGTCTCAAGTATTCTGTTACAGCAACAGAAAATGGACTAAGACAAAATTGGTGCTAAGAGAGTGGAGTTGTTGCTATAATACTTGAAAATGTAGAAGCAGCTTGAAAGTGAATAATAGATTGTAGAGGGAAAAATTTGGAGGAGCAGGCTAGAAAAAGCCTGTATTGCCATGCACAGAGCATTAAGGGTAATTCTGGTGAAGACACCAAGAAATCCCCAGAACTAGGGGAATCTGGAACTTCTTTGAGATTACTTAAGTGGTCATCAGCAGAATATTGATAGAAATGTGGACAGTAAAGACCATTCTGATGAGATTTCAGAGGTGAGTGAGGAATATCTTGTTGGGTACTAGAATAAAGGCTATTCTTGTTAGCAGCAAAGAGCTTGGCTGCAGTGTGTCCATGCCCTAGGTCTTTGTGGAAGGTGGAATTTAAGAATGATAAACTAGGCTGGGCGCGGTGGCTCATGCCTGTGTAATCCCAGCACTTGGGGAGGCTGAGGCAGGCGGATCACGAGGTCAGGAGTTCAAGATCAGCCTGGGCAAGATGGTGAAACCCCGTCTCTACTAAAAATACAAAAAAAGTTAGTTGGGCTTGGTGGTGGGTGCCTATAATCCCAGCTACTCGGGAGGCTGAGGCAGAGAATTGCTTAAAACCAGGAGGCGGAGGATGCATTCAGCCAAGATTGCGCCACTGCACTCCAGCCTGGGCGACAGAGCAAAACTGTCTCAAAAAGTAAAATGACAAACCAGGATTTCTGGTGGAAGAAATCTAAGTAGCAAAGTGCTCAAGATGCTGTGTAGCTGCTTTTGGCACTTACAGTGAGCTATGGGAGCAAAGGGATGATTTAAAGATATAATTTATAATTAAAAGAGAAGCAGAGCATAAAAATTTCATGTAAAGAATGTAAAGAATGAAAAGGGCCATGTAAAGAATGAAAAAGAATGTTTGGAAAGACAAAACAAGAGTGTGACCTGATGACCAGTTACTAAAGAGAGTAACATGAATAGGGAGCCAGGTGCTAGTCCTCAGGACAACGGTCTCCAAGGCATTTCAGAGATCTTGGAGGCTGTACCGCCCATCATAGGCCCAGAGGCTGAGGAGGGCAGAATGGCTTTAGGAGATGGGCCACTACCCAGGACTTCAGGTGTCTATTCCTTGCATGCCAGTGTGGTGCTGCTTGGCTGCTCCAGCTGCGTGGCTCAAGTGGCCTCGGGTGCAGCTTGACTCACCTCTCCCAAAGGTACATTCCACAGACTGTGGCAGCAACATGCTGTGGTTCAAGTGAGCCTAGATGTGGCTTGTGCCACAGCTCCAGAGGACGCATGCAGTAAGCCTGGCAGTGTCTATGTGGTGCTAGTTCTGCAGGTGTGCAAAATGCAAGAGGTGTGGAAGAGTGCTTTTCTTCACCAAGATTTCCAAGAATGTCATAGAAAGCCCACAGGCCCGAGCAAAAACTTGCCATGGGGTGGAGCCACCACAGAGGTTCCCTACAAGGGCAATGCCTGTGAGGGACTTGGAAGTGGGGCTGCTGCTGCAGCCACTGGCAGCATGCAATCCTGGCCTGGGAAAGCTGTAAGCACCAGTGTGCAACTCTTATCCTGTGAGAACAGTTATGTGGGCTGAGCCCAGCAAAGTCATGGGAGCTGGGTTGCCTGAGACCTTGGGAGCTCACCCCTGCCCTGTCCTAGCGTGTCCAGGTGATGGCACATACAGCAAAAGATTATTTTATGTGTGTATGTGTGTATTTTTTTTAAGAGATGAGGTCTAGCTATGTTGCCCGGGCTGGACTCGAACTCCTGGGCTCAAACAGTTCTTCCACTTCAGCCTCCCACGTAGCTGAGACTACAGGAATATGCCATTGTGCCTGGTCCTGGCTGAAAGATTATTCTGGAGTTGTAAGATTCAGTGTCTGCTTTGTTCAGTTTGTGACTTGCTTGGGGCTGATTACTCCTTAATTTTTGCTTCTCTCCTTTTTGTCGTGGGAATATTTACCTGCTGCCTCTCCTATCATTGTATCTTTGAAATAGATAACCTGTTTTGATTTCACAGGCTTACAGGAGGATGTTAGAGTTTTGAGTTTGTGCTGAAATGAAACATCTTTCAAGGAAGTATCAAAATGTGACTTTAAAACACAAAATAAGGATTCCGATTTGGTGGCAGAGGATACTGTGCTATAAAATAAAATGTGGCTGGAGAGTGACCTAAGTGCTAAGAACCTTAAAATTGCTTTTGAAACAAATCTGAACTGACTGGTTTTGTTTATATTCCACAGATTTGTAGCAGTTCTGTAATAGTACTTCTCATCAGATAGACACATGTATTCACACTCATGCGTTCACATCCATTTCCATTGTTTTATTTTCATCCTTTTTTAAATTGTTGTTTTAATATTACGGTTTTACTAATTATACAAGATGAATTGTGATAATTTCTGTATTTTGTGGTGCTTATTTATCATATAAACTATTTATTCCTTGGAGGTTTAATAGAACTGTTACCGGAAAGGGGTCCCAATCCAGACCCCAAGAGAGGGTTTTTGGATCCCATGCAAGAAATAATTCAGGGCTAGTCCGTAGAGTAGAGTGAAAGCAAGTTTATTAAGAAAGTAAAGGAATAAAGAATGGTTACTCAGAGCAGCCCTGAGGGCTGCTGGTTGCTCATTTTTATGGTTATTTCTTGATTGTATGCTAGACAAAGGGTGGATTATTTATGCCTCTCCTTTTTAGACCATATAGGGTAACATCCTGTCATTGCCATGGCATTCGTAAAATGTACTGGCACTGGTGGGCATGTAGCAGTGAGGATGCCCAGAGGTCACGCTCGTCGCCATCTTCATTTTACGGGGTTTGGGCCCGCGTCTTTACTGCACTCTGTTTTGTTAGCAGGGTCTTTGTGACCTGTATCTTGTGCTGATCTCCTATCTCATTATGTGATTAAGAATGCCCTAACTTGGCCGGGCGCGGTGGCTCACGCCTGTAATCCCAGCACTTTGGGAGGCCAAGACGGGCAGATCACGAGGTCAGGAGATCAAGACCATCCTGGCTAACATGGTGAAACCCCGTCTCTACTAAAAAATACAAAAAACTAGCCGGACGAGGTGGCGGGCGCCTGTAGTCCCAGCTACTCGGGAGGCTGAGGCAGGAGAATGGCGTGAACCCAGAGGCGGAGCTTGCAGTGAGCTGAGATCCGGCCACTGCACTCCAGCCTGGGCCACAGAGCGAGACTCTGTCTCAAAAAAAAAAAAAAAAAAAGAATGCCCTAACTTACTGGGAATGTAGCGCAGTAGGTCTCAGCCTTGTTTTACCCAACCCTATTCAAGATGGAGTATATACACTTTTGCATTTGTTCTGTATTTCACAGAGGAAAAGGACTTTTACATGCATTACCTAATTTAATCTGTATAGCAAATATATGAGAGACTTTATAGGTGAGATATTAAATGTATTGCCCAGGATTACACAGCTAGTAGGAATAGAAGCCATTGAATTCTCACTGTATGTATATTGCTGTCCCTGAATAAATGAGACAGGTGAGTGGAATAAAGTCTAAACTGAGTTCTGGAAACTGTTTTTTCTTTGAAGTAGCAGCTCAGATGTTAGAGATTTTAAGTTGCTAAGGATTATACTGGAGCAACAAGTAGCCAAAAATTTGGTGGCTTCTTGTGCTAGAGTTGAGAAATATTTTGAGAAATTTGTCTAAGTTTTTGATTTTTTTTTTGTTTTTCGTGGAAACATATTAAATATAGGTTTCAGTTATGTGTTATGGGTTGATTTGTCAGTTTCTTGTATGTTTTATTATTTGAAAAATCACCGTATTAGACATTAAATGTAAACTAATTACCATTAGTATTTCTCCATGGCTTTCCTCCTTGTTAACTATATGTTAATACAGTTGATGGTAATTTTTTTTTAAGTATGCTGTAGAACATTGGTCTCAATCATTTTATCCTGCTTCTACATTCGTACAGTATTTGCTGAAAATGTTAGGGATTCTCTACTAGAGTGGCACATGTGATTAGAAGTTGGTGAATGAAGTTTCATAATGTCTTCCAATTGTGGACGCTTTCTTCATTTTTACTGTCTTCAGGTAGAATCTTTGGGGATGGGTAAGTAGGGAGAGAGGGTTGGAAGGTAGAATGGAGTGACAAATAGTGAAGGCTGTTAAAGAATTTCAGCAATGAGATGCCAAATACAGTCTTTAAATAAGAGATCATGAGGCAGGCATGGTAGCTCATGCCTGTAATCCCAGTACTTTGGGAGGCTGAGGTGGGCGGATCACATGAGGCCAGAAGTTTAAGACAAGCCTGGGCAACATGGCGAAACTTTGTCTCTACCGAAACTAAAAAAATTAGCTGAGTGTGGTGGCACACATCTGTAATCCCAGCTACTTGGGAGCCTGAGGCACAAGAATCACTTGAACCTGGGAGGTTGAGGCTGCAGTGAGCCGTGATCGCACCACTGCATTCCAGCCTGGTTGACAGAGTGAGAACCTGTCAATGAAATAAAAATAAAATAAAATAAAATAAAAATCAGCATGAGTTGGTTAGGTACCTGTGTGCTTCCATGATTCTATAACATCTGTTCCTGGTGACCTTTGACTTCGTATCCTGTAAATCTCCCTTTTATTTTTGTTCATTCCTTTAAGCCACATTAACCTCTTCCAACTTGAGGACTCCTATGCATACTGCTCCCTATGCCTAGAATGTTAGTTGGCTCCCTTACTTCATTGAGATCTTTAATCAGAAATCACCTTCTCAGTGAAGTCTTTCCTGGCCACCAGATTAAGACTCTAAACACTTCTTTATGTCACCTTTTTATTTTGTCCTCCCTTTAAAATTTTGTCTCTGTAGCAATTATCATTATTCATCTTATATGTCTTGCTTTTCTGCTTTATTATCTGTCTTTCCTACTAGAGTACAAGTTTCATGTAAGTCCATTCTCTTTTACACGGCTGTATCCTCAGTACCTGCCTGGCACATAGCAAGTACTTAGTAATATTTGTTTTATGAATGAAAACATTTTTATGACATTTTAGGGATGATAACTCTGGTATCAGTGTATAGAATAGACTGCAGTGAGGAAATACTAATTAAGAGACAATGAAAAGGCTAACGAAGTGACAGGAATGAAGAGACAGAGGATACACAAGGAAGACATTTTTTGAGGTAGAATGTGTAAGAATTGTTTACTAGAGTGGCTGGGAAGTGAAAAGAATGAGAGGAAATAATTTGTTCTGAAATTTCTGGTTAGAGAGACTGGCACACTGGTACACTGCATTGTTCCAGGCCCATATTGGATATTCAGTGATCATATATTGAATGAATAACTAACTATTCAGAGATAAACTGGCACCTTTTGCACTAAATTTTGCTTTCAAATGTAATTTATTTGGCTCTGTGGTTTATTTCCATTCTCTGAATTTCTTTGTAAATTACCCTTATTCCAACTTTAGGATTATGCTTCCCCAGAACTTCAGGACAATTTTAAATGTTACAAGCCCTTTTAGCACTGTACTGCAATATTTTAGCCTGCAGATTTATTCCCTGATCATCTGCTTTCATAGGTTGGTACTTTCAAAGGTTGCTGTGTCCCTCCATGTTGGTGAAGAAGGAAGACAGAAAGCTATGTAAGCCTTATGCAGTCAGCACAAGTCATTTTGTGACTCATTCTTTCTCATTTAAAGGAAGTACATTTTCATTCTTCTATTTAGTTTCTTCCTATCCTCAACTTGTACAAGGCACTTGAAATTTAAAGTAGTGGTTTCTTAGTACCAATTTCCCTGGTAAAACTACTTTCATAAATGATCAATTCACATTTTAACAACAATTTTTTAAAAGGATTAAGTTAAACAACTTAAACTGGTTTAGTTTGGATGCTATTGCTGAAGATCAGTTACTGTGAAAATCCAAGTGTATATCAGTATGCCACTTATAATTCTACATTCACAAATTTGAGAGAGTGCAATGAAGAAAAAGAAATATGGAGTAAGACTGATTTTTGATTCTTTAAAAAAGGGATTTAAATAATGAGTTAAATATTTGATTTTGTCCTCAATACGCTATTTTTCATAGGTATATTTTGATATAGAACAATGCTTGTGCCAAATTAAAATGATAAATTATTTTAATACTGTCAAAATTTTCATCTGAATATATTTACATTTTTGTTTTCTTCGAGAACTTTAAATATTTCAAAGAAAAAACCTCTTGATAACAGATTTGTGCTTTTGCAAATTTATGGTATTCTAGTCTATACCATCCCGTGGTCTCCTTATGCATAATATAATTATGCTCCTGTTTTTTTGAGATATATGGGAATTTTGATTAAAACCCATACATGTACTCATAATAGTGAAAAGTTAGTGAGAGAACCAAGAAATGAGTGCGATATTAAAGGGAGAGCAAGTGATAGTTTTGAAATTGGTTGGCACAGCAGTCATAGCCTCTTTGTCCTCAGGGGTCTCTAGAATACATTTCTATAAGTGGGAAGCATCTTTCTTACATGTTCCTTACGTTAAAGAAACTCAATAATAAAAAATTTGACCTTAAAAACAAGTTCCACACTCCCCCACCTCATTCCGTTTTCAGAGAATTTTTTTTTTTTTCTATTCTATTCTGGTTTTATTTGACTCCCCGGCGAAAATAGGTTAACTTACTTTTTTCCAGATTTAGAGTGCTCTGACCTAGAGTCATGATTCTTTCATTTGTCACTAAGAATCTTGCCATCAGAAGTCCCGGTTCTTTAAAGGAGCCCCAAATGGATCTTTAATACCTTACAGAGATAGAAAATAAGCTGGTCATTTCCGTAAACCAAGAAGGAACAAGGTAGGGTTTGTCTTTTCCTTTAATATTAATTTTTAAATATTTCACCTCTGTTACATTGAAGGAACAAGTAACATTGAAAATGTCATCTTTATTATTAGAATGAGATAGAATGTTTTGCCTGTATAGGGGAGGTAAAACTTGACTTCTACTCTCAGGGTCTCCAGCTGGACTTGAGAATTAAATTGACATAAGACAGATTAATGGGGGAAAGCATACAGATTTTTACATGTATGCCTCCATAGGGAAATGATGACCCAGACATATATGTACTAAATTGGACAAAGAGTAGTAAATTGTAAAAACCTGAAAAGACACAGGGGCTTGGGCCAGGGCAGTTAATCGTGGAGAAATGGCTGGGAAGATAAGGGCTTGTTTTACAAGGTTGGTTGGTTCAGATTTGCCTCAGCTCCCCATCTCGGGTGATAAGAATATTTCTTTTCTCCAGGTACAGGAAGGACAGCTTTTACATTGGAGTTTCATCTCCACTTTTCACGAAGAAAAAGGAAAGTCAGAGTGCCCTTCTTGCATCTGCTAGATTTCAAGTACCTTTAGTTCAAAATAATCCTTATGCCAAAGTTACATGTTTTGGGGTGGCATATTCTGCCATCTTTCATTTGGTAACTCCATGGCTCAATAATTTTCTAATGAAATGTCTTTTATAAAACTACTTTATGTATTCTCAGGCCAGTGTTGTTGTTAAAAGGAAAAAAAGGAAAAAAGAAAAACAATTACTTCATGCAGTCAGTAGGATATATCAGTGAAATAATATTGATAAAAAGATATAAAGATATAACACTAATTTTATTTATATAAAAAATGGTTTTACTATTTTATAGGAACTTAAGAGTATTGAAATATCCTTGGTATTTGAAGATTTAAACTTGGAAAAAATACTTTGCTCATCTCTTCATACAGTTGATTCAGATTCAGCATACATTTATTAAATGTTTATTATGCACCATATTAAATACTTTAACCAGAATTATCCTCATTTATTACACAGCCTACATTAGCTTGAAATGTGTATAAAAATTTGAAAATTTTGGGATTATTTCCTTTTTGCTCACTAAAGATTTTATTTTTGGACTCCATAGTTTTGATTAGGAAAGAACTTGGTAAATAACATTTATAATTATTGTAAAGCTGCTTAGCCAGTAGTCTATGCCAGACCAAGAGTGTTACTGGGAACAGAAATAGCTCTTATCCATTTTGTATCCTTGGTCTATAGCATAATGTTTTATAATACATATTTGTTAAATGACATAAGTTTTCTGAAAAAGTCGTAACATTCTGGTCTTACGTTTTGTGATAAAATAATTAAATATAACTAGTGTTCAATCATTTTGAAATAATTTAGAAACCCTTTAGAACAGTGCTATTCAGTACAACTTTCTCTGGTGATAGATGTATTTTATAAATCTGTGTTGTCTTGTACTGTAATGGAAAGAACTTACGGCTGCCTCCGAGTTTGGTTCGTTAATTCACTCCACAAAGATTTTTTAGTGCTTACTGTATGTCAGAAATTGTGATACATGATGGAGATATTTCCTAGTCTCAGGGAGCTCAAAGTCTAATAAAGGAGAGAGATTTCTAAATCAACAGCAACAATATACTTGCAGGATAGGGGAGGAGAGGAGAATGCAAGTTAAATTGTGAAGGACAAGTTAATAGTGATCCAAATAGAAAAAGCAGCATTTGCTAGTGAATGGAGAGAGGAGACTATTTGGTTCATTCTAGTAACTGCAATAATTCTTTCTATTTCTGGTACCTAGGATGAGCAAGAAAGTTGCTAAAAAGAATGGACAGTTAATCACAGTAATCACTCATCAGTTAATGACATGCTTTGTGTGCCATGCTAAAGACTTTGCATTATATCCTTAAAGCTGCAAGTGAGCCCCTGCAGGGTTTAAAACTGGTAAGTAAAAATGATTTTAACATCTGAGCTTAGTCCTCTTGACCCCATATTTTAAACTTAAACTTTTTTAGAGGAAATATGAACTTTATGTTAAAATTTGAATTTGATTAGGTCCCATATAGTCTCCTCCCTGGTCAGTTTTGTTATTGTCATAGTTAGGATGGTTAGAATTACTAGAGATCTAATTTAAAATACTGAGACCTTGAAGGGGATTTATACATTCATATAACTAAGAATTCCAGCAGTAGGACGATTACAGGTAAATTAATTCTGAAGCTCAACAGCATCACCAAAGACTCAATTTCTTTCTCTCTTTCTACTCTGCCATTTTCAGCATATTGATTATTGTTCTCAGGTTTGTCCTTACATAGCTGCAAGAGGACTGCAGTACCTTCAGCTTTTATATCCACACACAGCATTGTTCATAGACTACTAGAACAACGAATCCCTTCTTGGGTCCCTTTTTCAGTTAAGGGAAACTTTCCAGACAGACGCTCCACGCCACCTCCCACCCCCCGCCCATTCACCTCACATCCAATTGGCCAGGTTATATCACTTAACCTTTCTTAAGTTAATTAATGAAATTGCAAATGTTGTTATTGAGATTCATTTACTAATCAAAGTTCAACCCCTGAGAACCAGCCTTTCTTGAAGCAAATGCCTAAAATAAAATCAGGATTCTTTTAGCATGAAATAAGGGATTGGATAGGCAACTAGTGGAGTCTGCCACTTTGTTTTTCTAACCTAGTTTTGGGTTTTGTTTATTTTAAAAATTAACAGTCTTTCTCATACCAAGAGTTAGAAGGACAAGCCCAAATTTGCCTAAGATAGGAAAGACAAGACCACCTTAAGTTTATTAATAATCTTAATATTTTGATAAGAAGTTTGCAGGAATGTAGAGCTGTTGTAGTATAAATTAATCTCTCTGAGGCTTACCACTTTGAAGATCTTAAATGACATGGTTCTTGACTGCAGAGCTGAGGACTGGGCCCCAAACTATAGGTTTTTAGTATGAGAGGCTCTGCCTGGGAAACCAACCAGCAGATCATCCCAGAAAATAAATTTCTATGATTGTTCTTGACCAGGGGAATTCTCTTCTGGAATAGGAGTGGATGGGAGATTTGTTCCTACTTAATTTTTTTCCTAAATGTATAATTTTAATGACATAAATCTTTTTTGTACCTGAAAGAGGTCAGGTTTTTCCAAACCCAAGTATTAGAAACGTATTTGTCTGCTTTTTTTGTTGTTACCTTTCATCCTAACCACAGAAGGCTTGGCTGGAGAATGTTCTTTGGAGGAAAGAGAATATTGAAGAAAAGATGATTTTTTTCAAAGTAAAGCCTGGCTGTACTATTTGCTTCAAAAATTTACATCACACTTCCTGATCTTAGCTCTGGAATTATTCGTGTACTAGTCAGTATAGTCACTTTACTCAGAATGTTGTGTTACTTTGCTGTTCTGCTTTGTTTCCATTTTAAAAAATGGTCAAACCATTCAGTTTTCCTTTCTGTTAAGCTTCCAGTGGTTTCATGCTCTAAGGATGAGCTACTATTAGATACTTCTTCCTTCCTTTCTGTGTTGTTTCTCCATCCCTGATTATAGGGTGAGCGCTTAATGTAAAACTAAGTGGACCAAGTAAAATATTGGGGGACACAGCTTACTTATAAATAAAAGACACAGTCTTTGCCAGATTCTACTGCCTGTAATAAATAAACCAGTATTACTAAAATATAGTATGAGAAGTATTGTGATGAACTTCTACACAGGGTACTAAGGGAATTCCAAGGGAAGGGCTCAATCTCAGACTGGAGGGAAATAGAACAATTCTTGGAGGAGGTGGTGACTATCACCAAGCCTACATAGCAGTTAGCCACTTTGAGAAATGGGGAAGAGGACATTTCAGGCACAGAGTACAGCAAGTATAATGACGAAGTTGTGAGAAAACTTGACACATTTTGTGAACTATATATAGGTAGTTTGGTACTGTGGTGGTTCACTCCCATTTCTTATATCTGTTTCTTTCAGCATATCTATTTCATTCTCTTGCAACCTTGCACATTCGTTTCAGTTCAAATAGTAGAACATAGCTACCAGGATCTGAGTTTTGTATCTTATAGTCCAGGCACCCAGAGAAGGATACTGATTCAGTTCTTTTGTTTTCACATTCATAAGCTCATGGGTAGGTCAACTCTGGTCTTATTTAGGTCTGATGTCTACCCTTTGACAAGTCAGTTACACTTTGGACTAGGGTGTGGGTAAGGTTTTTGATCATCTCAGCTTGGGTTGGCTACCTATCCCAGTGCAAATCATCGATGGTAGAGGGAGGGAGTAAATTAGTATGGGAGTGAGAGTTTTTAAAGGGCAGTTCCTACAAAGGGGTGTATGTGACTTTGAGTAGGCAAAATGATACGCCATCTGTAGGAGCTATTGCAGCAGCATCCAGGCAAGAGATAATGAGGGTCTGAACTAAGAGCATGGCAGTGGTATGGAGAAAAGAATCAACTGAACTACATGATTGATTGGGTGTAGGTCAAATGAAGGAAGAGTCTTAGTCTTACTTTTTAATTTACTTAACAAAAATACTTATCTAGTGCTTGCTAGAGCTACTGGAGATAGAGCAGTGCTATATATATATCAGATTACTAAAAGGACAACTTTTTCTATACTCACCCATTCTGACACCAGATGTGTCCCATTAAACAATTCTCCACCTCTTCCAATACCAACTGGGTATCCTGCAATTTAATTCTGACAACCAGGAGTTAGACCCCACAGGTTGAGGACTAGTCCCCCAAGATGCCCCCCACTTAGACACGCATTGCCAAGTCTAGACCCTTGTACTTCTTCTGACCTACAAGCTATAATTTCTAGGTGCCTGTGTCTCCCTTCTTGGGTTCAGTAATTTGTCAGAGCAGCTCACAGAAATCAGGAAGACACTTCACGTTTGCCAGTTGATTGTAAAGGATATTACAGAGAATCCATGTGAACAGCCAGATGAAGAAGTACATAGGATACGATCTGAGCATAGAAGCTCTGCTCCTGTGGAATTGGGGTGCCCCACTCTCCTGACATGAGGTTCACTGACCCAGCAGCTCTGTGAACCCCATTGTTTAGGGTTTTTATGGAGGCTTCATTATGTAGGCATGATTGATTAAATCATTGGCCATTGGTGATTGAGCTCAATCTCCAGTCCTTTTCCCTTTCCCAGAGTTGGGGTGGGTGGAGCTGAAAGTTTCCCCTGATCACATGATTGGTTCCTCTGGCAATCATCCTGATGCTATTCTGGAGCTTTCAGCCACCAGTAATCTCATTAACATACAAAAAGACACTCTTATCTCTCTTGGTAGTAAAATACCAAGGCTCTTAGTAGTTCTTGTGTCTATTACTGAAGGACTAAGATCAAGTATTATAATAAAAGATGCTCTTATTATCCCAATACTATAAGAGTTTTAGGAAACTATAATGGTTTTAGGAGCTCTGTGTCAGGAACTGGGGGTGGGAGGCAGAACCAAATATATGTTTCCTATGTCATAATGATATAACTCACAGAACTTACATTCAAGGACAACACCTGTTTGTAAAGGAAGTTTCTGGCTTAAGTGACTGGGTGAATGGTGGTGCTCTTCATTTGAGGTTTGGGGGGAAATGTAATGAATTCATTTTATGAAATGTGAAATTTGGGGTGATGATGGGTTATCCAGAGGACGTTAGATATTTGGGTTATGGACCCACAGGAGAAGGCAGAGGAAGAGAGAGAGAATTGGAAGTCATGGCCATCCAGTGGTAACTGAAGTTTTTAAAAACTATAAAGTATAATTTACTTTTTTTCGGTGTGTAGTTTTATGAATTTTCACACATGTGTAAATGTGTAGCTACCACCACAGTTAGCATACATCACCTTACAGGTTACATCATGATACTAGTTTCTGGTCACTCTCTTCCCCTATCCTTCACCTGGGAAACCAATGAGCTATGAACATGGTTACACTAAATAACAGATTTTCAATGTAGATGAAACAGCTTTGTATGGGAAGAAGATGCCATCTAGGACTTCATCGCTAGAAAGAAGTCAGTGCCTGGGTTCCAAGCTTTGAAGGACAGGCTGACTCTTGTTAGGGGTTAATGCAGCTGCTGACTTTAAATTGAAGCCAGTGCTCATTTACCATTTCCAGACTTCTAGGGTCCTAAAGAATGATGCTAAATCTAGTCTACCTGTGCTATAGAGCAATAAAGCCTGGATGACAGCATATCTGTTTTACAGCATGGTTTACCAAATATTTTAGGCCCACTGTTGAGATCTACTGCACAGAAACAAAGATAACATTCAAAATAATCCTGCCCACTGACAGTGCATCTGATCACCCAAGTGCTCTGATGTAAACGTTCAAGGAGATTAATGTTATTCTCATGCCTGCAAACACAACATTCATTCTTCAGCCATGGATCAGGAGTACATTTTGACTTTCAAGTCATATTATTTAAGAATTACATTTTGCAAGGCTATAGCTGCCATAGATAGTGATTCCTCTGATGGATCTAGGCAAAGCAAATTGAAATTCTGGAAAGGATTCACCATTCTAGATGCCTTTAAGAACATTTACGATTCATGGGAGGAGGTCAAAACGTCAGCATTAACAGAAATTTGGAAGAAGTTGATTCCAACCCTCGTGGATAGCTTTGAAGACTTCATTGGAGGAAGTAACTGTCGATGTGTGGAAATAGTAAGAGAACTAGAATTCGAAATAAAGCCTGAAGATGCACTGAATTGCAGTAATGATAAAACTTGAATGGATGAGAAGTTGCTTACAGATGTGCAGAGAAAGTGGTTTCTTGAGATGGAATCTATGCCTGGTGAAGATGCTGTGAACATTGTTGAAATGACAGCAAATAATTTAGAATATTTCATAAACCTAGTTGATAAAACAGTGCCAGGGTTTGAAAGGATTGACTTCAGTTTTGAAAGAAATTTTGAGTAAAATGTCATCAAATAGTATCATGTACTACAGAGAAATCTTTCACGAAAGGAAGAGTTATTTGAGGTGGCAAACTTCATTTGTTGTCTTATTTTAAGAAATTGTCACAACCACACCAACCTTCAGAACCTACCACCCTAATGAGTCAGCATCCATCAACGTAAAGACCCTCCACCAGCAAAAAGATCCCAACTTGCTAAAGGCTCAGATGATAACATTTTTTAGCAATAAAGTATTTTTAAATAAAGATATATATTTATTTTTAGATATAATGCTATTACAAACATAATACAAAGTTAGTGGACTATAGTATATCATAAACATAACTTTTGTCTGCACTGGGCAACCAAGAAATTTGTGTGACTCGCATTATTGCGATCTTCATTTTCTTGCAGTGGTCTGGAACGGAACCAGCAAAATCTCTGAGGTATGCCTGTGTATGACCTTTGAAGACTGGCTTCTTTCACTTGGCATAATGCCTTTGAGATTCATCTGAGTTGTTGTGTCAAAAAGTACTAGTGAGTGTTGCTTTTTATTGCTGAGTGGTGTGCCATTGTATGGATGTATTGTTTGCTTATCTGTTCACCCACTGAAGACCATTCGGATTATTTCCAATTTTAGGTGATTATGAATAGAGCCACTACAGACATTCATGTATGGGTTTTTGTGTGAACATAAGTTTTCATATCTGTAGGGCTGATGCCTAGGAAGTAGGATTGTTGGATCGTATGCTAGGTGTATGTTTAACTACATTAGGAACTGCCAAGCAGTTTTCCAGAGTAGCTGTACCCTTTTCATTCCCACCAGCAACATATAAGGGTTCCAACTGCTCCACCCCCTTGGTAGCACTTGGTATTGTCAATTGTAAAAAAATTTTAGCTCTTCTATGTGTAGTGGTATTTCATTGTGGTTTTAATTGGCATTTCTCTGATGGCTAATGAACATCTTTTCATGTGCTTGTCTTCCATGTATCCTCTATGGTGAAGTGTCATCAAATCTTTTGCCCATTTTTTATTTGGTTGTTTGTTTTCTCATTGGTGAAATTTAAGAGTTCATTGTGTATTCTATATACAAATCTTCTGTTGGATATGTGTTTTGCATGCTTTGTTTATTCTCTTAACAGTGTTCGATAAAGTTCATTTATCTTTTTTTAATGGTTCATGTTTTTGCTATCATATTTAAAAACTTTGGCTAATCACAGGTCATGAAGATTACTTCTGTGTTTCTTCTAAAAGTTTTATATGTAGATGTATAATTTTTTTTTTTATATAAAGTGTGAAGTTAAGGTTGATATTTTTGTTTGGTTTTTTGTATGGTTATGTAATTGTTCTAACACCATTGTTGAAAAGACTACACTTTATCCTTTGAATAGCTTTTGCACTGTTGTTAAGAATCAGTTGACCATATTTATTTGGGTCTGTTTCTGCACTTTCTGTTAACTGATCTCTTTGTATCCTTTTGCCAGTACTGCACTGTCTTGATTACTGTAGCTTTATAGTAAGTCTTAAAATAGGGTAGTATAATTCTTCCAACTTTGTTCTTTTTCAAAATTGTCATAGCTATTTTAGATCCTTTGCTTTTCCACATAAATTTTAGAATCATCTTGTCTATCTATAAAAAGATCCTTCTGGGATTTTGGGTGGAATTACATTAAATCTATAGATCAACTGGGATAGAACATTTTTTCCATATGGGGTCTTCTTTTAGTACATGAACATGTTACGTCTTTCCATTTGTTTAGTTCTTCCTTGATATTTTTCATCAGCATTTGGTAGTTCCCAGCATATAGATCTTGTACATGTTTCATTAGACTTACACATAAAATACATAAGTATTTTTTTTGAGCTAGTGGTACAGTAGTCCCCTCTTGTCCACGGGGATACACACCACAGCCCCCAGTGGATTCCTGAAACTGCAGATAGCCCCTGAACCCTATATATACTTATGTCTTTTCTTACACATACATATGTACCTGTGATAAAGTTTAATTTATAAATTATGCATAGTAAGATATTCACAATAACAATAGTAAAATAGAACAATTATTATAGCAATATATTGTAACAAATATGAATGTGATCTTTTCTCGCAGAATATCTTATTGTACTTTATTCATCCTTCTTCTTGTGATCCGTTGATCTGATAACCAAGATTATTAATAAGCATATCCAAACGACTAACAGGCAGGTAGGGTATACAGCATGGATATGCCGGAAGTTACTAATGGCAGGTGTGGTATACACCATCCTGGGCAGCATGGTGTGAGATTCACACCACTCAGTAGGGGTGTAATTTAAAACTTATGAATTGGTAATTTCTTGGATTTTCCATTTAATATTTTCAGACTATAGTTGATTGTGGATAGCTGAAACCATGGAAAGAGAAATCACAGATAAGGGGGTGGGTGGACTCTTGTTTTTAAAATTTTGGTTTCTTATTGTACATTGCTAATATTTAAAACATATACACACACACACACACACGTATATATAGACTGGCTCATGCTTGTAATCTCAGCACTTTAGGAGGCTGAGGCAGGCGGATCACCTGAGGTCAAGACCAGTCTGGCCAACATGGTAAAACTCTGTCTCTACGAAAAATACAAAAATTAGTTAGGCATGCTGGCGGGCACCTGTAATCCCAGCTACTCGGGACTGAGTTCAAGACCAGTCTGGCCAACATGGTAAAACTCTGTGTCTACGAAAAATATGAAAATTAGCCAGGCAAGCTGGTGGGCACCTGTAATCTCAGCTACTCGGGAGGCTTGAGGCAGGAGAATTGCTTGAACCGGGAGGCGGAGGTTGCAGTGAGCGAAGATTGCACTACTGCGCTTCAGCTGTGTGACAGACCGAGACTCCATCTCAAAAAATAAAATAAAATAAAACATAGGTATTTGATTTTTTTTTTTTACTTTGTATCGTATGACTTTGCTAAACTAACTTAACTAGTTCTAATAGATGTTTTTTGTTTTTGTTTTTTAGTAGGTTCCTTTGAATCTTTTAAGTGGACAATAATGTCTTTTGATAATAATAGCGAGAGTTTTATTTGTTCTTTTCCAGTATGTATGCTCTTTATTCTTTTTCTCATTTTATGGCACTGGCTAGCACTTCTAGTACAATGATGGCTAAGAGTGGTGGGAGTGGTATTCTTGCCTTGTTTCCTGAGCGTTGGTAGGGGGGAAACGTTGTTTTTCACGAATAAATATGATGCTAGCTGTAGATATTTTATGGATGTTCTTTATCAAGTTGAAGTAGTTCCCCTGTATTCCTAGTTTTCTAGTTTTCTTCAAGTGCTATTTTTTTTAAAAAATAATTTTTTCTCTGATCAAGTAATAAGATCATGTGATTTTTCTTCTTTGAACCATTAGTATGGTAGATTGCATTGGATGATTTTCAAATACTAAACTAGTCTAGCATTTCTAGGATAAACCCCACCCACTCATAGTTTATTGTTCTTTTTCTACATTACTGGATTTTATTTTCTGATATTTTGTTGAGGATCTTTGTTTCTGTGTTCCTAAAGGGATTTGGGTGTGTAGTATTCTTTTTTGGGTAATGTCTTTATCTGGTTTGACATTTGAGTAATTCCGTCCTCATAAAACGAGTTGGGAGTATTTTCTGCTCTTCTGTTTTTCTGGAAGAAATTGTAGAATTTGTGTTATTTCTTTAAATGTTTGGTAGAATTCACCTGCTTAGTTATTTGGGCTTGGATATTTCTTTTTCATAAACTTTTTAAACTATAGACTTTAATAGTTATAGCAATATACAGGTTACTGTTTAATCTTGAGTGAGTTTCAGTAGTTATTATGTATTTACTAAAAAGGTGTATTTAAAAGACCAGGCTCTGCTATAGAATAGCTTTATGACCTTGGGAAAGGTACTTTAGCCTTAACCTCTCTGTCCTTAATTTGTTAATCTGAAAAATCAAAGTTTTAGAGTTGTCTTTTTTAAGGTTTCTTCCAGTTTTTTAATTCTGGTGGATAAGAGTGTATGTGTTTGAAGTTTATGTAAAAGGACTGTGAGCCTCTCTTTCTTGTTTTCTCTGTCATTTATTGAGTGAGCATTGATTTATTTAGATTCACTTTGCCTTTTTATCAGGAAGTAAGTTCCGCATTTCCTCCTAATAAATGAATTATCTGTTGATGAAAGGTATGGGAGGAAAGCCTGTTTATGCATTTATGCATGATATACTTATGGTATGTAAAAAATTACTTTCATAAGCTATTTATGTGAGAAAATTAAGACATATCATGTGTTAAGTCTTTAATGTTAAATTTTCTTGAAAAAATTATCAGTTTAGAATTTTAGAAATGTTAGAAATACATTTCTCTTTTGGTGATTGTCCTTCTGAATCTTCATGATTAAAAAATTCATTTATTTTGGCTACTTAATAGAGACAATGTCTATATAAGTATTTTTTGCAAAATCATCTGGCATACTGTTGTGCATTCTGTCCTTTTGTTGGATTAAAGCAAAGTGAAAGTAGCATACAGATTTACTGCTGAAAGAAACATTAAGTTGCAGGCTGCAGCTGGAAGATTTTACGTAGGCACCTGTGGGTTTGAGTGCGTTCAATATACAGACTGCAGTAGGAGGCTGGCACTGACTCTGCTGACTCCAGTACACTCCTTCACTGCTGTTCTGCCGATTTCTCCACTGTCCAGAAGACAAACAAAATGGTGCAGCACGTACAGGGCTTGGGAAAAAAATAACCGTCAATATGATCCAGAGGTGAGTTTGCTACAGTGAACAGGAGACACATTTGTTAACAAGATTAAAGGCTTGGATGTGGTTCAGTATGTCAGATGTCTTCAGCTGTTTTAATATTTGATTCTGGCCAGTAAGAATGAAACTGTTGTAGTTTTAAAATCTTCATGCCCTCTATATAAAGAGGTTCAGGTATATTGTATTTATAACATTACTGGATGCATGCATGGTAGTTTTAAACGTTTATATTTATACTAAACGTGTAATGTGTGTGTCTATATAGATAGGTGTTTGTGAAGGTTATATCTATTAATACTGGATTTTTAAAAAGTAAACACTTATAGTTTTTATATTTTCTCTGTTGTACATTTGTCACAGCTTCTGCCAGTGTCTCTTTCCCTATATTGTTCATTTTATAATAGCAGAAAACATTAGTAGCGCATTCTGTGGTGAGATATGGAAAATCAGTAGAATGAACCCTGGAGTTGGCACTTCATATTTTATTGATGACTGTAATGCAGTGTGAGTTCGCATTGCACATAGTCATGATTTAAATGATTACCTCTTTTATGAAAGCAAAATGTTTGTAAGAACGGCCATGTTGTAGACAGGAAGCATAAAATAAAGGAGAGGAAGTAGGACAAGTAACATTTCTCTGTCCTTGGTTTCTTGAACAATGTTCAGCATTGACCCAAGGCACTGTCATTTCAGAAGTACAGTATAGAAACAGTTGAGCATCAAGCATAGATGAAACATGGAGGCTTAGTTTCCCACCCCCTCCTAGAAGCACTTTACTTATGTACTCACGTATTTTGGGTTTCTGTGGCTGTGTTACTGGGGAGCTGTCCAGTTGAGACAAGATGTTTACTTAAGCCACACCCAGCAGATTCAGCTTTTAATGTGTTGAGGGGCACTATTTTAATCCTGTGCTGATTTGAACCATCATCTGTGGGATGCCTTTGAGTTGTAAAAAGAGAGAAACTACTAGATTCACAGATTTCAGCTTAATATGTTTTTGAATATCTGAGTTGCTGTATTAATAGCACAGAAGAGCAGTATTTAAGTTATGCAGCATTTGTCTCTGGCAGAGAGAGAGAGAATATGTGTATGGTTCCATTACAAGTGTAATGCAAGTATTCTAATCATATAGCTAAAAATGCTGCTGGTATATTATTTTGGTTAGTGTTGTGGGTAGTAAATTGGAGTATGACATTCAGAGTTCAGATTTTCTTATTTGAGAAAATATTTGTCCAAACATTTTAAATACTTAATTTTTCTGTGCTTTTAAAAGATTTGCCAGGGATTCAGCCTGCGCTTAGAAATGTATAATGTTTTATTCCATGCTAAAGACATTTTGTATGTGATAAGAATTAAGAACTGTATGGCTGGCTGTCTGCCACTGTGTTGGATTACTTTACCCACCTTACTGTAGACAAAAATAATAGGGAGTAAGCATTAATCCTAGTAGTCTCCATAGTACTCATATTGTGTATTTTCAGAAACTCTTTTTTTATAGCCAAAGCAAATTCTGTGTTCTCCCCAAAAAGAAAAAAAAATTAAAAACAAATCTCTCATTTGTACTATATTTCTTTGATTTTATCAAATAACTCAAAAGAATGAGATTTTTTTATGTCAAGTTTAGTGATGGTAGCTAACTACAAATTGAAATATACTATATTATTGAAATGTTTCATGGATCTAAAATGTTACATAACCCTGATGGAATGTTGCAGATGAAACAAAGAAATCTGATTGGTTCTTCACAAGATACAGCAGCCTCGAAATCCATTCTAACCAGAGGCTTCTACAGCAGCCTGAGTGGTTAGTATCACGTAAAAACAAAAATGCCTTGGAGAAGGGAAGGGGTTTGGAAGAGAAAATGAAGTCACTAAAGCACTTCAGTAATCTTAATCACTGAACTTTTTTTTCAGCCTCTTTTTTTATTTTTATTTTTTTGCTTTGCTTGTTGTTACTTAAAGGGAGTGTTATATTCTATCAAGTTAATGGACTTTCTAAGTAGTATTCTGTAATGAACTACAAGAGTCTCTAAAAAGAGTTTTATGTTAACTGATAGACTGGGTTAATGAATAACATAATTTCAGAACATTTATGAAATATGAATGAGTGGGACTTGTTGGGGGAAGGAGATGGATGAGATGGAAAAGAGCTCTGAAGAACAGGACACTCATACTAACTCTTTGGTCCCACCCTCTCCCATCATATTAAAATTGCATTAGATAATTTGTCATCTAAGACTTTAGTGATGCTTGGTGAGGGCACATTGTTATTGACACTCAAACAGCAGGATGCTGCAAGTCAGAACAGGTGGAGAATTGTTTGCTGTCTCCTAGCTATTAGAAATACCCTTGAGATGTGAGAATAATGTATGTTAGCTTTTACGTGTTTATTATTCTTGGCTAGATAGTCTGCTGGAATATAGTTGCAAATTATAGTACCAAATATGGAACCTTTCTCTGTGTTTACAGAAAATATTTAAGATATGCCTGTAGTTTATTCTACTAAAATTTGAAAATTCTTATGTTTAAACCATAATAGGTCAACTTCAATTATAGGATCTAAGGGAGGGAAAGTTATTGTGAGCAGGAGGGAGCATTTACAATAAGAGAATGAATAATATTGAAGTAAAGAAGCATCATAAAATAAAGCATATTAAAGAAAATATATATAGATATATCCTGATAAAAGTCAACTATATTTTGTAGGTTCTGTTTCTGTGCTTATTTTCTAAATTATCCAATATGCTAATAGAGTCAGGCTGAAGGCAGCTGGCTGCAAGTGTTACAAGCTGAAAACAAAATGGCTGGCAAGGATTACTGCTGTAAATTTGCAGTTGAGAGCTGGATGCATTTAAGATATCTTTTGTTGAAAGAGTGTTAAAAAGTAAGATGATGAGGGAATGACTGTTATATGAGCTGTTTTTGACAATAAACATTTTATTAAAAAATACTCGATTACAGCATGAAAACAAAAGGTTTTACACTACAAATACACTAATTCATTTTCAACTAAGCAATAAAAATCTCTTGTTAGTATTTATTTAGCTATCATTGTCTTTGTAATTTTAAGACCCAAGTAGTTTCTGAGGGTATTGTGTATGAATCTTTCAGATTCACAGTGTGGTTAAGGGTAGAAGAAATTAACAGTGAAGAATTTGTTACATTCTTGGAATGGGGAGGTGGAATTGAGAGATAAGTTTCTGGGAGTTTTATGTATTTTTTAACCTTCTAGACTAGCCTATATTAAGGATGGAAGACATAGAATAACTAGAAAACTTAGAGATAAAAATGAAAATATAGTTTATGAAGTAACAACATCCATAGATCTGTATTTTATTTTTTTCTATTAAAGACCTGTTCATAAAACTATTTGTATTTTAGAAAAGACTTTTCTCTGGATAACCATAACCTATTTCCATTGATTTTTAGCAATTGTTGAAAGATTACATGGACATGAAAATTGTTGATAGGCTTGGTTAGATTGAGAAATAGCTTTGGGAATTAATTACTTAGGTAGATTGAAGATAGCACGTACATTCACATATCTATCTCTCACATTGTAAAGGCTATGTACTTTAAGAGGGCAAAAATGTAAATTTGTTATTGCCACTTCTCTAGCACATGGTACAATGCCCCATCACTTAATGGGTTCCCAGTAATTGATATACAAATAATGATCACAAACGTGTGTGTTTAGTATTCACACACACATACACATATATAAACTCATACATAATTATAAAGCCATATATATACATATATAAAGCCATACATAATTGTGCTGATTTAATTTCCACAACCTTGTGGAATAAATTCTATTATTTTACTCATTTAACAGATGAAAAAACTGAGGCAGAGAGCAAGAAGTTAAGTGACTTGACCAAAGTCATACAGTAAATGGTGGAGTCGGGACTTGTACTCGTGTACTTTGAACTCTTTCATCATCTTTTCCTCTAGTAATTGAAGATTAAGCTGTATTAGCATTCAACAGTATCTTTAGCCCTCAGAAGCATACATTATATATATATATATTCTGGCAGAAACTGCAAAGCAGAGAAAACCTTTCTGCTACATCTTTCAAAATTGCTTTAACTGATGTTTTGTTTTCAAAAATCCCTTTTCAATCATTTAGCTGTAGCTGATGGCCATTATCATCATCAACTAATGCAGATGTAGAGTTCTAAAAGCAATTTTATATACCCATAGCAAAAGTATATACAGGAAGAAGTTGGAAAACTAT
Organism: Rhinopithecus roxellana; assembly: GCF_007565055.1. Taxonomy (NCBI): domain Eukaryota; kingdom Metazoa; phylum Chordata; class Mammalia; order Primates; family Cercopithecidae; genus Rhinopithecus; species Rhinopithecus roxellana. The sequence continues at coordinate 76,376,574 of NC_044567.1, forward strand.
ATTAAGTTTTCTATACTCCCCAAAATGGCTGCCAACATCTGTCAGTCATCAAGTCCAGATGATTTAAAACTTTCGTGTATTTCTGACGTTTGTCTTCCTCTTTACTTCTTCATTCTCATTTCTTCAGAATCTCATGTCATTTAAATTATTGTGTCTCCAATCTCAGTACACTTTAGTTCATTCTCTGTTTTGCTGTAAGAATGAATTTTCTTAAATGTTCATCTGATTTTTCTAATAAGTACCTTCCATTAGTTTTCCAAATAAAACATGGCTTGGTTTCTTAATAGTTCCCTTTGCTTTAACTATATCCCAACACAGATGCACACAGACATCGATAATATATAGACCAGATAGATTTAGAATTTGGTTTAAAAAGATTAATGTTTGAATCTCCTTTATCAGAGATGAAAATTCCCAGTATAAATGTACCCTTGAGCAATTTTTAGTTTAGTATTGTGTGTTTTAAAATATAATAGATGGTATCATTTCCTCTATATCATTCTGCAACTTGCTTTTCTGCTCTTGTTAGAAACCTAGTTTGTTTCTTTTATGTATTGTATAGTATTCTATTTTATGAGCCCATTTCTTCCATCCATTTCCCTCCTAATATGAATTTGAGTTTTCTGGTTTTTTGTATGTGTGATCGATCACAGATAATGTTCCAGTGAATATCCTTACCTGCACGTTAGTTTTTCTAGGAACTGTACCTAGAAATGGACTTGCAAATGTAGGTTATTTGCATTATCACTTTTACTACATGATTTCACTACTTTGTCACTTTACCAATTTATATTCTTAGAAGTGTTTGAGAGTTTTTTTTTTCCTCCTATCCAATAGTCATGTGGCAGATTTCTTCCTTTTTCTCAGTGTGGTAGGAGAAAGGTAATGTTCTAGTGATTAAATTTGTTTCCTTAATTTCTAGTGAGGTTGAACATCTTTTCATATGTTTTATAGGCCTTTAGAGTTCCTCATTTGTTAATAACCTCTTTATATCCTTTACACATCTTTCTGTTGGATTGTCTTTTTCTTATTGATTTATAGGAGTTCTTTATGGATTCTGGACAGGTTCAGCAACTGTAGCCCATGGGCCATATCCAGCCTGCCCGCTGTTTTTGTGTGGCCTGTGAGCTAAGGATGGTTTTTCCATTTATTTTCCAATCATTCTGAAAAAAATTAAAGGAGAATAAAATGTTACAACCTATGAACATTACAGAAAATTCAAATCTCAGTGTCCTTGAATAGTTTTAGTGGGATACAGACGCACTCATTTATTTACATATTGTCTGTGCCTGCTTTTGCACCACAATGGTAGAGTTGAGTAGTCGTGACAGAGAGCATATGGTCTGCAAAGCCTAAAATATTTACTCTCTTTATAGAAAAAGTTTGCAGACCCTTGTTTTAGATTGATCCTTAGCCTGTGACATTTATAACAGATACCTTCTGTCAGTCTGTACCCTGTCTTAAAATGTGGCCTTTGGTTTTAGGACTGAAACTCCAAACTTCTGTTAAATAGAAGTTTAAAATTTTAATTTATTCAAATCTATCATTCTTTGTTATACTACATGTTATTTCAGGAATCTTTCTTTACTCAGATACCACAAATACATTCTTCTATATTTTCTTGAAATAGCTTTGAAGTTTTGTTTTTTCACTTCCATATTTTTAATACGTTTGGGGTTTTTTTCCCTTTTTTCTTATTGTTTTGGTAAGAGGATTATGGTATGAGAAAAGGGTCTAATTTTTTTTTCTCACGTGGAGAAAGCCAATTTTCCCCACCATATGTTGTTGAATACCCTTTTCTTTCTCCAGTGATTTATCATCCCAGCTTTCTCATGTACTAAGAATCTGTTATATTTGCATATGAGTCTTTTCTGGGTTCTTTTATTCAGTTCTTTCCATATTCTTTTTATTTAAAAAATTATTTTTAAAAAGTAGAGATGGGGGTCTCACTATATTGCCTAGGCTGGTCTCAAACTCCTGGGCTCAAGTAATTTTCCCATATTAGCCTTCCAAGTACCTGGGACTATAGGCACACACGATCGTGCCTGGCCTCTCTCTTTATTCTTTGATAAAATATTTCTGTATTCTGTTTGGTCGTAATGATTCCCATTATCCAACTACTTAATCATTGTATTCACTTTTCCTAGTTCCTTGGGAGAAAAATACAGAAGGTAACGCTCAAGAACTTTACTAATGATAAGTTTAGGGAAAGGAATATTGTTTTTAAATTTTGTATATTGCATATACAAAGGTCACACTGTTATCTTTAATAAATTCTTTTTTTTTTTTTTTTTGAGACAGAGTCTTGCCCTGTCGCCCAGGCTGGAGTGCAGTGGCGCGATCTCAGCTCACTGCAAGCTCCGCTTCCCGGGTTTATGCCATTCTCCTGCCTCAGCCTCCCGAGTAGCTGGGACTACAGGCGCCCACCACCTCGCCCGGCTAGTTTTTTGTATTTTTTTAGTAGAGACGGGGTTTCACCGTGTTCGCCAGGATGGTCTCGATCTCCTGACCTTGTGATCCGCCCGTCTCGGCCTCCCAAAGTGCTGGGATTACAGGCTTGAGCCACCGCGCCCGGCCTTTTTTTTTTTTTTTTTTTTTTTTTGAGATAGAGTCTCGCTCTGTTGCCCGGGCTGGAGTGCAGTGGTGTGATCTCGGCACACTGCAACCTCCGCCTCCTGGGTTTAAGCGATTCTCCTGCCTCAGCCTTCTAAGAAACTGGGACTACAGGTGCGTGCTACCACACCCAACTCTTTTGTTATTTTTTATTGAGATGGAGTTTCACTCTTGTTGCCCAGGCTACTGGAGTGCAGTGGCACCATCTCAGCTCACTGCATCCTCCATCTTTTGGATTCAAGTGATTCTTCTGCTGCAGCCTCCCGAGTAGCTAAGATTACAGGTGCTCACCACAACACTTGGCTAATTTGTGTATAGACAGAGTTTCACCGTGTTGGCCAGGCTGGTCTCGAACTCCTGACCTCAGGTGATCCACCTGCCTTGGACTCCCAAAGTGCTGAGAGCCACCATACCCGGCCTTTAATAAATTCTTTAACATATTTTGATCTCAAATTTCTAGTTTCATTGCCATTATTATTATAATCAAGTAATATGGTACAGATTAGGTACCCACAAGTGCATGGTATTATGCTAAGTACTTAAAAAAAACATTTATATATAACCAGTAAAGATTTTAGGCATAATGGCATGAATAAAGTATAATTTATTAGAAAAAACAAATTTGAGGAATATTTACATAATATATGATTATTTGGCTTTGTATTGCTTTGATTTTCCAGTGAATGTCTATATATTTAAATTTATAAGTCAAAACAGAAAGAGGTTGTGTTTTTTTTTCTTGGAAGTGAAATGGAGAGGGGGAGATCTGATTTTTAGTCTATCAGTAGCTGTCATTCTAAATAGGGAGTAAGAGGTTTCTTATGAACCATGTGACATAAAATAAAAATAGCCTATTACTAATGTCTTTTGAAATTTTTACTTCCTCATATACGAAGGCAGGGATTTTAGGTGAAAACTGTTTTATCCTTCCTTACTCCTCAGGTATACAGTAGTTGTTTTTCAGGTGCCTTCTGTAGACATCTGAAGATAGAGATCAGAAACTGAAAGAAAGCCAATATTAGAAAAACAAAAGTAGATGCAATTAGAAATGAAGCTGGAAAAGTAGAACCTTATAGATCGTGTTCAATTTTATATCTTCTGATGGGAGAACATTTAAACATTCTAAGTATAAAGTGAGGTAACTATTAGATTTGCATTTCTAAATGATTACTCAGCTATTTGTGGATGTATGTTGAGAAGAGAATGGACATAGGAGTGGATGCAGGTTGGAGATGGAGACAAGTGGATGGATTCAAGAGACATTTAGGAGAGAAAATCAACAATATTTGATGATGAATTCATTGAGATGGGGAGCTCTGATGGAGAGGATCAGGTTTGAAGGGATGAAAGGAAGTTTAGAATTTCGTATTTCGATATTTTGAGTTTGAAGTATATTTGAGACATCCAAGTGGATATTTCAAAAAGGCAGTTGTTATATAGACAGACTTTTCCAATTTATATACAAATAAATGAATAGGGGCTTCCTAGTGAAATAATGGATTTAAAAGTATTTAGAGGAAGAAAAATATCTTTTCTTCGTCCATCACTAGGTTCATGACGGAGACCCCTAAAACAAAAGACAGATTTGTTAACAATGAAAAAAGCATACAGATTTACTTAATGAATTTTATGTGGCACTGGAGCCTTCATAAGGACATGAAGACCTGAAGAAATAGGTAAATCTGTGTATTTTTAATGTTAGATTTGATGAAGAAGTGGATAGCTGTGAAGAAGTGTGATTGGATTTTTAAAAAGTGTAATTTTATGCTAGTAAACTGAGGATGGGGTGTGGGGGAACTTAGCAAGACTTTTTATTAAGATTCTTTTCTGTATATCTCTGTCTTCAGAGATAAAGATGTTTCTTTCCTCCAGGTATAGGCAGGACACCTCTTGAATGAGGGTCTTATGACCTGTTTTAGGAGAAGATTAAAAAATCCTTTCCAGGTTTTAGGAGTCTGCTTTAGGAAGAAGTGCAAGGGGAGGGTGAGAGTGATCTTTCTGCTTCTGTTCTGTTAAATGCCAAGGTGCCATATTTTGAGGTACCATGTCCTGAACTCCATCAAGTAAAACATAAATATTTGGGTTGAGAATTGAGAATTATTGCAGAACTCCAGTTTGAGAACACCTTATTTGGTTTTTGAAAAAACAAAAAGGGTTAGACAATTTCACTTCTGACTGTTCATGTTTCCCTCTATCTAGCTCTAGACCTGGAATTAATGAGGTGCTAAGTAGGGTGGTTATACATTTAAGTCTTTAATCCATCTTGATTTGAGTTTTGTATATGGTATAAGGAAGGGGTCCAGTTTCAGTCTTCTTTGTATGGCTGGCCAATTATCCCAGTACCATTTATTGAATAGGGAGTCTTTTCACCATTGCTTGTTTTTGTAAGCTTTGTTGAAGATCAGATGGTTGTATGTATGCGGCCTTATTTCCGGGCTCTGTATTCTGCTCCATTGGAGCTGGAGGCCATTATCCTCAGCAAACTGATGCAGGAACAGAAAACCAAGTACTACATGTTCTCTCTTGTAAGTGGGAGCTAAGTGATGAGTACACATGGAGACAAAGAGGGAAACAACAGACCCTGGGGCCTACTTGAGGGTGAAGGGTGGGAGGAGGGAGAGGATCAGAAAAAATAACTATTGAGTACTAGCCTTGGTTCCTGCATGATGAAATAATCTGTACAACAAATCCCTGTAATACAAGTTTACCCATGTAGCAAACCTGCGCAGGTACATCTAAACCTAAAATAAAAGATAAGGAGAATAAATCAGATTTTAAATTTAACCCTTAGTAAAATGGAATATTATTTCTCCTTCCCAGCCCTCCATTTTCTGTTCTCTTAATGGCATTATAATCAAGCAAGTGAAATTCCCAAATTCCCAAAGAATTCTGAGGCATCCAGAATTCCCTTCTTCCCCTCATTTTACTCATGCAAATTAATTCAACAGCTATTTTTTTGAGTACCTTCTATGTGTCAGATACTATTCTAGCAATGGCTAATAAAGCATTGAACACAAAATTATTTGTCCTCATGGAATTTATATTCTAGTGGGGGAAGATGACAAGAATTAAGATGAATAGGTAAAATACAGAATATGTTAGTGATAAGTACTAAGGAGAAAAATAAAGCAAGGAAGAATTAAAAAATGTATATCTATGTGAATATGGTGGTGGTGGGGTACCATTTTAGAGTGATGAGGAAAGGCATGATTCAGGGGACAGTTATGTATCTACCCAAAGGAGAGGCAGGACAAGCCATGCTGACATCTGGGAGAGAAGTATTTCAGGCAGAGGCCTTGATATGAGTATATTCTTAGAGTGTTTAGAATACAGTGAGGAGAGCCAGCATGCTTCAGAAAAGTCAGAGAGCAAGAATGGTAGGAGATGAGGTCAGAGAGGTAATAGGGGCCAGGTAATACAGGGCCTTGATCTAAAGACTTTGACTTTTACTTACAATGAGAAACCTTTGGAGGGTTTTGAGGAGAAGAGTTTCATGATCTATTTTGTGTTTAACAGAGCCATTCTGGTTGCAGTATTGAGAATAGATTGAAGCTGGGCTGGGATAGAAGCAGAGAAATTAGGTTAGTCATGAGGGTAGCTTGGACTCAGGGTGGTGGTAGCAGAGGGTGAGAAGTAGTTTGGGTATATCATGAATAGCTGACAGGATTTACTGTTGGATTGTATGGGCAACAGGAGAAAAAAGGAGTTAAGGATGACTCCACGGTTTTTGGCTTATACAACCAAAAGAAGGGAGTTGCTATTTACAGAGATGAGGAAGACTGTGAGAGGAGCAGATTCCTGGAGGACTGTTAGGACATGTTAAATTTTGAGATACCTGTGTGATATAAAAGTAGAAATGAGGCTGGGCACAGTGGCTCACACTTGTAAGCCTAGCACTTTGGAAGGCTGAGATGTGTGGACCACTTCAGCCCAGGAGTTCGAGACCAGCCTGCGCAACATAGCAAGACCCCATCTTAAAGGGGTCTTAAGCAGAACCCCCAAAATAAAAATTAGCCAGGCCTGGTGGTGTGTGCCTACTCAGGAGGCTGAAGTGGATAGATGTCTTGAACCTGGAAAATTGAGTGTTCAGTGAGCCATGATCATGCCCCAGCACTTCAGCCTGGGCAGCAGAGCAAGACCTTGTTTCAGGAAGGAAGGGAGGAAGGGGGGAGGAAGGGAGGAAGGGGGGAGGGAGGGAGGAAGGGAGGAAGGGGGGAGGGAGGGAGATGTAGGGTAGGCAACTCCATAAATATGAACTGCATGGATGGGGAGGGAGGGAGGGAGGGAGGGAAATGTAGGGTAGGCAACTCCATAAATATGAACTGCGTGGATGAGGAGGGAGGGACAGAGGGAGGGAGGGAGGAAGGGAGGGAAATGTAGGGTAGGCAACTCCATAAATATGAACTGCATGGATGAGGTCCAGGCTAGAGATACAAATTTGGGAACCATCAGCATGATAAAACATAAAGCCGTGAGTCTATTTGAGATAACCAATGGAATCTATGTAGCAAATAATACAGATTACAAAGTGAGCCCCGGGGCACTCTATCTTGTAAAGATTGGGGAGATCAGAAAGAATAAACCAAGGAGACAGAAGGAGCCCTAGAGACAGGAGCAAAACCAGGAAAGTGTGACATCTTGGAAATCAAGTGATGAGAAAACTTCAAGAAAGAAAGATTAACTGCATCAAATGTTGACAAGTCAAAAAATAAAACTGAGAACTAACTGTTGGACTTAACGATAGACTTTATAGGAGATTTTGGTAATTGTGGATTATCTGAAATAATCGGGACAAAAGCCTTATGGGAGTGGATTTAAGGAAGAAAGGAAAAATAAATCGATGACAGCGATTAGAAATGACTTTTTCAAATGAGTACAGTCTTTGCAGTTCTGTGTCCTAAATATTTCACAAGCCTACTCTTTTCTTCATATTCTCAATGTTAGTGCATTTAGGCTTTCCTTTCCTCTGAGCTTATGGCAGTGATCTCTTTACTTTTAGGCCGTGGCCCACACCACTGACTTAAATATGTACTTGCCAAGGTTGTCTTTTGAAAACACCAGTCAGATCATGCCACTCCCTTGCATAATGCCCTTCATTTTCTTCCCTACACTTACAGCGTAAAGTTCAAATTGATCATCATGAATAATGTTTATGCCTTTTGTGATTATGCTTTTTATGATTATGCTTCTGCCTATTTTTCTAGTTTCGTATCCTGCTTCTTGCCCCTACTTTCTGTGTTCTAGTTACGCTGAACTCTTTAGATTTCTCTAAGTGACTTTTTCTTTTTGTGTCTTTGCAAATAAAATCTGGTACTGTTCCTGAAAACCCCAGCTCATACTTGAGAAGCTGTGGCTTCCCTGAGATATAGGTTAATGTGAAGAAGGCAGAGGGTGTTCTAGCTTTTAGTCTTAGGAAAATGATTTATTATTTAGTTAATTTGTTTGTTTATTTATTTTTGGTATTATCTGTTGAAACTGGATGTTGAAGAGGATACATGTGGATCTCACTCTTGGCTGCAAATAGACTGATCCAGGAATCCATGGATCAAATAATTCATAAACTTTGTTGTAGGTATGTATGTATAAATGGTTCTCAACTTAGGGTGGTTGAATTTAAATGATCTTTCAACTATGATGGTGTGAAAGTGATACATATATAGTAGAAACTGTACTTTGAGTACCCATACAACCATATTCTTTCGCTCTCAGTACAGTCTTTAGTGAATTGCATGAAATAGTCCACACTTTATTAGAAGATAGTTTTATAATTTAAAAAAATTTGTGTTAGATGATTTTGCCCAACTGTAAGCTAATGTCAGTGTTATGAGTACGTTTAAGTTAGAGTAGGTTAAGCTCTGTGTTCTGTAGGTTAGTTGTATTATATGCATTTTCAGCTTATGATATCTTCTACTTACAATGGGTTTATCAGGACATAACCCTGTTGTAAGGTGAGGAGCATCTTGAGGAGCATCTATATAGGAAAAAACATAGTGCACACCCTGAGGATAAGGCGGGACTACTATATGAATAATGTGCTGAAGAAGCACAGAAGAGAGAACAGTTCTTTCTGGTAGGCATCCAGAAAGTCTATGTAGGAAGAGGAATGACATCTTTCAGTAAAAGGAACTTGTTGATCATGAATATGATAGATGAAGATTCCATTTATTTATATGTGCTTGCTTTGTGCCAGATGTCATGCTATATTTTGTGAATATTACTACATTTGTTTCTCATAACAACCACATAGAGCATTATAATAATTTCACAGATAAGGAAACTAAGGTTCAGATAATTTAATTAATTTTCCTAAAGTCATATAAATAGTAATAGTTCAAAGATTGAGTCCAGTTCAACTCTGCCAGACACCAAGCACTGTTAGTACATATTAGATATAATTTCATTATATAGTCAAATGGAGGGAGCTACATTTTATGCAGAGGAAAGAGCATAAATTGATAGAGGCCTTGTAATATGTTTCCTTTTTGAATATCATCGAGTAGTTTGGTGCTGCCATAGTGTAGGGGAGTATATTATTTAGGATTTTTATGGTTGCAAGTAACAGAACATTTGACTCAGAATTGCTTGATATAAGGGGTTAGCAAACTTTTTCAGTAAAATACCAGGTAGTAAGTGTTAACTTATATCCTGTGGTTTATTCCCTCTTGGGTTACAAGATAGCAGCCGGCGTATTCAGGGGCTCCATGGATTTTGGTTTAGGGAGATACATCATCTTTTCCGGAATTTCTTTCTAATCTGTTGAACTTAATCCCATCTCTGTTACAACTACTGAACCCTGCCATTGCAACACAAAGCAGTAAATAATTTATTTACTTTTGTGACTGCGTACTAATAAAACTTTATTTATGGACACTAAAATTTGAATTTCATATATTTTTTGAGTCACAAAATATTATTTTAGTTATTTTCAGTCATTTAAAAATATAAAAACTATTCTGAGCTCTATGGTTGTGCAAAAATAGGTGACAGGCCAGATTTGGCTTGCAGGAGTGTGCTGACTTCTGGTTTTTATGTTGAAGATAATTTATTAGATTATATAACTGTAGTCCAGAGATAGGGTAGTTTTCTTCAGTAATTCAGTGTCAACAAGATCCTTGGTATGTTCCATCTCTTCATATAATCTTTCAAAGTGTTAATTTATATCTCATGGTTTATTCCCTCCTGTGTTTACAAGATGGCAGCCAGCATATCCAGGGACCTGGCGTCTTTGTTCATGTCTAGTAAGAGAAAACCTTTTCCAGAATCTCTTTCTAATCTCTATTGAACTTAATCCCGTCAGGTTTCACCCCTGCCACTCCACAGGGAGAGACCATGCTAAACCATTTACACTGGCTAAATTCAACGATCAGTTCTCAATATTCCTATTACTTGACCTATCAATATTTAATATTTGGTCTTTTCCACTCCGTACATCCCTTTCTTTACTTTGTTTCTGTACTCTCCTGGTCTTGTTCCTTTTCTCTCGGTATTCTCCCCGGACTTTCAGCCTCTACATGTTCGATTCCACACCAAGTCTTAGTCCTCTGACCTCTTTTCTCTCTTTTTGTGTCTCATTCTTATATATACCCTTTCCTTGGGGATCTCGTGCAGTTTCATAGTTTAAGTGGGATTTATTTACTGATGATTTGTGTACCGATGGCATATGTATATATCTATGCCTATTTGTCTAATAAGCATTTGAAACTTAGTATTTCCAAAACTGAACTCCACATAGTCTCCTCATCCCCAAATCAGTTCTCTTGAAGTCTTTCCTGTCTTAATAAATTGCAAGCCTATTTTTCAGACCCAACATATTAGAATTGCCCTCGATTTCTTTATCTTATTCTTCTGACAACAGATTCTCTCTGCCATATCCTCAGAATATATCCAGGATCCAACCTCTTCTCACTACCTCCACTACTCACTTAGTTCGTGTTCATTCTTATTCTGAATTTTTGCAGTAGCCTCTTAATTGGTCTCTCTGCTTTGTCCACTTCTGCTCTCTTCCCCTTCAGCAGTGGAGAATCTTGGAAAGAACACAGTTTTAAAGCCAGACAATTTTGATTTTAGTGTTGCTACTTATTGGTGGTGTGATATTGGGAAAGCCACTTTACGTCTCTGAATCTGTCTTACATTTAAAATGGGAGTACTGCTTGTTTCATTGAATTATTATTAGTACTAAGTGAGATAATGGTATAAAGATTTTACGAGTACTATATCCAGCAGAAATGCCTAAACCAATTCTAGCTCCTTTTCTCTTTTCTACCCCAAATAGATGAGCTGCTCTTCGTTTCTTCTGTTTATCAGAGTGCTTATGTAGCCATGGAACATTTTATGCATTTACTTTTTCATAAGTAGCCTTTGGCTCATAAATAAGTGGTTTGTTTGTTTGTTTGTTTTTGAGATGAAGTCTCTCTCTGTTGCCAGGCTGGAGTGCAGTGGCGCAATCTCGGCTCACTGCAACCTCTGACCCCCTGGTTCAAGCAATTCTCCTGCCTCAGCCTCCGGAGTAGTTGAGATTACAGGCACGTGCCACCATGCCCAGCTAATTTTTGTATTTTTGTATTTTTTTAGTAGAGATGGGGTTTCGCCATGTTGTCCAGGATGGTCTCGATCTCCTGACTTTGTGATCCCCCCGCCTTGGCCTCCCAAAGTGTTGAGATTACAGGCGTGAGCCACCACGCCCAGCCATAAGTGGTTTTCTTTATATTTCATTCATGTGCTCTAACTCGTGTGTGTTCTTATTGGCATTAAGTGTATACAGTTCTTGCAGATTTGTATCTGCATAGTAAAAGGGACCAGAGTTCGTACCTGAATAGTAAAACTTTAATCTATATGTATGTATTGTATTCCTTGTGGTTTTCATACCCTCCACCCCTCCTATTAGGGTTCTGTATTTTAGTGTCTACAGTATTGATGACAACCTCCTTCAACATTTTAATTCATAAAACCTAATATTCTAGCACATCATCTAGCTGAGGACACTAAAGATGAGTTTTAGCTAGATTAAGTTGTTTATTTTTCAGATGTCATGTTTTGATCCTGGATTGAGAGGAATAGTCAACTAGTTGTAGGAAATAACACATTTTTCTTGGACTTATTTAGTCACTTTCTTATTAGACTTTCTCTAACTTAAATTCCTTCATAGGAAATCATTATATGTGAAATATTCCTACATAAATGATATTTCTTCACTAGGACTATGTTGGTGCCTAAATATAGCTGAGTTTAAAGCTGTCTACTCTGTGAGGTAAATTCTTCTTATGACATTTTCTGTTTTGAAATAGTGGGAAGAGAACATCTGTTAACAGTATTTCTCAGTATTGAAATAATATTGTTTTATATTATTTATAAATAATTGCTGGATTTAACCTAGTATGCTGATTAAAAAAAAAACAAAACAAGTATTCTCTGATGATTATCTGTAATTTAGGGAACCCCAATTGAGATGGGCAGCCAGGTCTTTTTTTTATTTCTGCACCTTTTACATCAGTGGGTTGTTCTTTGTAAAGTTTATGATATATTTGAAGTAAGTCTTTAACTTAAGTTTGGTGAGTAAATTATATCATCATGTACATAATTCTATTCTGTTTCCTGTCCCAGACTTCCTGTCTGGGGTAATCAGTAGTACGCAGACACCTTGACTTTTTTTTTTTTTTTTTTTTGACAGCTGAAGGCCTTCTGTTTTGTCCGTAAATATAGATGCAAGTATTATGTGAAGGAGACCTTATCTGTGATGAAGGAATGGTGTTAAGCAAAGCAAAAACATTTAACGTACTGTATATCATTGCAGTCTTGCTTTTTTGAGTAATGGATTTCTCGATTCAGTGAGGATACCACAACCACTTTTGAAGAGGTTTCTAAGGCCAGGTACAGTGCTCATGCCTGGGAGGCCAAGGTGGGAGGATCACTTGAGCCCAGGAGTTTGAGACCAGCTTGTACAATATAGTGAGACCTCATCTCTACCAAAAAAAAAAAAAAAAAAAAAACTTGGCCAGGGGTGGTGGCTCCCACCTATAGTCCCAGGAACTTGGGAGGCTGAGGTAGGAGAATCACATGAGCCCAGGAGGTCGAGGTTGTAGCCATGATTGTGTCCATGCACTCCAGTCTGAGTGACAGAGTGAGACTCTGTGTAAAAGAAAAAAGAAAAAGTTTTCTAAACCATCTTGGGGCAGTGGTGATTTTATTATTTTTAAAAAATCTATGCTTACTTTTACCTGAGAGCTAATCGTGACTTTTATGATTAGTTTCCACTGGGGTAAGACATAATTAAAGTTTCAGTCTTAGATAATTTTTCAAACTTAGTGCAATTTTACTATAATGTATTTCTGATTCATTTTTTAAAATTAAGGATGCTGGGTGTCGTGACTCACTCACACCTGTAATCCCAGCACTTTGGGAGGCCAAGGCGGGAGGATGACTTGAGCCCAGAAGTTTGAGACCAGTCCTGGCAATGTAGCGAGATCCCTTCTCTACAAAAAAAATTTTTGATTAGCTAGACATGGTAGTGTGCACCTGTAGTCCCAGCTATTCCAGAGGCTTAGGCGGGAGGATCATTTGAGTCCAGGAGGTGGAGGTTGCAGTGAGCTGCGATCATGCTACTGTACTCCAGCCTGGGTGACAGAGCGAAACCCTGTCTCATAAATAAATGAGGCAATTAAAACGTTTTAGATTATGATTGTGTCAAAATTGATGACTTTTTTTTGTCTTAATATCATTGGTTTGCTGACTGGAAACTATTTCTTAAGCCATTTCTTATCTGTATTTCTCCTGTGGGTTGTTTTATTGATACTCTGGCATTCTACAGGTTGCATACATTTAAAATTATTGGAAGATTTGTTTTATATTTATTTTTTCCCTTTTATAGTTTAGGAGAACAGTCCTGGTGAGGGGAAATGCGTATGTTTTATTCATGTTACTTCTGAATAATTCAAAGGCAAGGAATTTTTTTTATTTTTGTTTTTTAAAAGAGGCAAGGTCTCACTATGCCCACTATGTTGCACAGACTGGCCTCCAACTAACTCCTGGTCTCAAGTGATCCTCCAGCCTCAGCATCTTGAGTAGCTGGTACTATAGGTGCCTGCCATCATGTCCAGTTGAGGGCATGTTTTGATGTTAAAACAGAGAATGCAATGCATATATGCCATTTTATCCACACAGAAAAATCAGAAAAAATGAACATTTATGACATACCTGCATAGGAGTGTTGTTTATTATGATTGACTCCCAAGTAAAAGAGAAGTATACTTAAATAAACAAATTAAATGATCACAAGGAAGGAAAATTGACTAAGACTGTATTTACGTATCCTGATACCTCTGATATAAGAAGCCATAGATTTCTGTTTTGTTAAAGTGAATCTTTATTCTATAGTAATTTAGGACTTTATAATTTTTTTTCTTTAAAAAAAAGTTTATTTTAGGTCTAGGGTTACACGTGCAGGTTGGTTTATAGGTGAATTTGTGTCATGGGGGTGTGTTATAAAGATTATTTCATCACCCAGGAACGAGGCCTAGTACCTAATAGATATTTTTTTCGATCCTCTCTCTGCTCACTCCCTTCACCCTTAAGTAGGCCGCGGTGTCTATTGTTTCCCTCTTTTGTGTCCATGTGTTCTCATCATTTAGCTCCCACTTATAAGTGAGAATGTGTGGTATTTGGTTTTCTGTTCCTGTGTTAGTTTGCTAAGAATAATGACCTCTAGCTCCATCCATGTTCTTGCAAAGGACATAATCTTGTTCTTTTTTATGGCTGTGTAGTATTCCATGGTGTAGATGTATCACATTTTCTTTACCCAATCTGCCATTGGTGGGCATTTAGGTTGATTCCGTGTCTTTGTTATTGTGAACAGTGCTGTAATGAACATACATGTGTATGTGTCTTTATGGTAGAACAATTTTGTGTTCTTTTGGGTATATACCCAGTAGTGGGATTGCTGGGTTAAATAGTAATTCTGTTTTTAGTCCGTTGAGGAATTGCCACACTGCTTTCCACAATGAGTGAACTGAATACACTCCCACCAACAGTGTATAAGCATTAACCTTTTCTCCGAAATTTGCCGGTATCTGTTATTTTTTGACTTTTTAAGTAATAGCCATTCTGACTGGTGTGAGATGGTATCTCATTGTGGTTTTGATTTGCATTTCTCTAATGATCAGTGATATTGAGCTTTTTTTTTCCTTCAAATTCTTCTCGGCCACATAGGTATGTTTTCTTTTGTAAAATGTCTATTCATGTCCTTTGCCCACTTTTTAATGAGGTGGTTTGGTTTTTTAAGTTTCTTATAGATGCCAGATATTAGACTTTTGTCAGATGCATAGTTTCTACAAATTCTCTCCCATTTTTTAGATCATCTGTTTACTCTGTTGATAGTTTCTTTTGCTGTCCAGAAGCTCTTTTGTTTAATTAGACTTCATTTATCAATTTTTGCTTTTGTTGGAATTGCTTTTGGCATCTTTGCCATGAAATGTTTGCCAGTTCCTGTGTCCAGAATGGGATTGCCTAGGTTGTCTTCTAGGGTATTTATAGTTTTGGGTTTTACAGTTAAATCTTTACTCCATCTTGAATTGATTTTTGTATATGATGTAAGGAAAGGGTCCAATTTCAGTCTTCTGCGTATGACGCTAGCCAGTTATCCCAGCACCAATTATTGAATAGGGCGTCCTTTCCTATTTGTTTCCTGTTTGTTTTTGTCAGCTTTGTTGAACATCAGATGGTTGTAGATGTGTGGCCTTATTTCTGGGTTTTCTATTCTCATCTATTGGTCTATGTGTCTGTTTTTGTATCAGTTTTGGTTACCTTAGTTTGGTCCATGTGTCAATTTTGTATCAGTTTTTATTACTGTTTTTGCATGCTGTTTTGGTTACTGTAGTCCTGTAGTATAGTTTGAAGTCAGGTAATGTGATGCTTCCATCTTTGATATTTTTGCTTAGGATTTGCCTTGGCTATTTGGGCTCTTTTTGGGTTTCATATCAAGTTTTATAGTTTTTTTCCAGTTCGGTGAAGAATGTCATTGGTAGTTTGATAGGAACAGCATTGAACCTGTAAATTGCTTTGGGTAGTATAGCCGTTTTAATGATATTGATTCTTCCAATCCATGAGCCCGGGATGTTTTTCCTTTTTTTGTATCATCTCTTTGATTTCTTTGGGAATTAATTTTTTTATGTTTTTTTAAAATCAGTTAAGAGATCTGGGTCATTGGACCTGTAGACTTTCCTTCAGTCTGAATTATGTTGTTTGTGTACTCAGACACAACTCAACATTTTGCCCTTTGCTTTTCTTGAAAATCAATAGCTGGATTTTGTTGAATATGTACTCAGGAAACTCAGGAACAATTAAACATTTTCTTCTGTACTTTGTTTTTCCTGAAAATTGACAGCTATATTCTAAGAAGTTTGACCAGATTCAGGTTTGGTAGCTTTGGCAAAGCTGTAGTTGTGTTGCTGTCATCACTTGTTTTTACTCTTTTGATGTTTTTAGGCACTGATCCCCAATGCCTATACAGCTATTAATTCATTACAAGTTGCAGAATGGTGATATTCTGATTCCATCTTTTGTGTCCTACTTACTATCCAAAATAATTTTTAGGGAGATCCCTCTTATGTATCCTTTGGGTATTAGTAATATAGATAAGGCAGCATCAATGCTTGCTTTTTTTGTTTTTCATTTTCCCAGTTTGCAAGATAATTGGTTTCTTGTCAATCTCAGAATGTGACCAGTTAGTGTTTTGTTTTGTTTTTGTTTTCTTTCTTTTTTTTTTTTTTTTTTTCTTTGAGACAGAGTCTTGCTCTGTCGCCCAGGCTGGAGTGCAGTGGCGGGATCTCAGCTCACTGCAAGCTCCGCCTCCCGGGTTCACGCCATTCTCCTGCCTCAGCCTCCCGAGTAGCTGGGACTACAGGCGCCCGCCACCTCGCCCGGCTAGTTTTTTTGTATTTTTTAGTAGAGACGGTTTCACCATGTTAGCCAGGATGGTCTTGATCTCCTGACCTCGTGATCCACCCGTCTCGGCCTCCCAAAGTGCTGGGATTACAGGCTTGAGTCACCGCGCCCGGCCTTGCTTTCTTTAAACATTTTATGATCTCCTGGCCAGCGAGAGCCTCTTCACTAACCTTTTTGACATGACCATAATTGAGAATAGTCTTGATAGTTTCCTTACTATTGGGGATGTCAGTTGTTCCAGGTTCATCTAGTACATTTCCTTTTCAGACCAGCTAGTTCTTTAAGAAGTCCAGGTTTCTTTTAATGGAGAATGGCATTTCAAGATCACAACCTGGGCACTAGAGATACCCACTGCTACTGGATCAGTCTGTTTCTAGGTGTTTGCAGTGGATAGAGTTAGGATATACCTGTGACTTACAAGATTGTATTAATGTTTCCAATATAGATTCAGTGTTAATAGAATTTTTACTGCACTTCTGTACTACCTTCATAGCTTCTTTCTTCCACACTGAGAAATCTGGTTCATAAGGGAAGATAGAATTAGTGTGTCCCATAATTACTCGCTTGCTTTATCCCTCCTTATATCGAGAGTGGTCTGAGAATATTACCACCACCAGTTACTGAAATCAGTTAATTTTTGTTGTTGTTCATGCTGTCTCTATTCTTCCCCCATTCATTTATAGTCGTACTCCACCTGTATTGTCAGATCATGTAGTGATTACATACTACAGTCCTCATTTGGACTGGGCGCGGTGGCCCATGCCTGTAATCCCAGCATTTTGGGAGGCCGAGATAGGCGGATCACCTGAGGTAAGGAGTTCGAGACCAGGCTGGCCAACATGGTGAAACCCCATCTATACCAGAAATACAAAAATTAGCTGGGCGTGGTGGCGGGAGCCTGTAATCCCAGCTACTTAGGAGGCTGAGGCAGCAGAATCACTTGCACCCAGGAGGCGGAGGTTGCAGTAAGCTGAGATTGCACCACTGCACTCCAGCCTAGGAGGCAAGAGTGAAACTCCATCTCAAAAAAAAAAGTCCTCATTTAATCTTAATTCTGGAAACAACTGCATATTTAATCTCACCACTAGTGCTTATTTTGATGTCTTTCTAGTTACTTTGGTGGCTTAAATTTCTTTTTCTAATGGAACTAGGAGGAACTAATAAGAACAGTATTCGTTGAGTTTTTACATGTTGATAGCAATTTGTCTTTACCCCTTATACTTAAAGGTAAATTTTACTGAATGTAAAGTCTTTAGCTCAGATTCTTTGTGTATTTTAAATATCTTACTCCATTTTATTCTGTTTCTTTTTCTTTATAAATCATGTTATGGAAACGAGGTTTGATGTTGTGTGCCTAGAGTCCCAGCTACTTGGGAAGTGGAGGCAGGAGGTGGAGGCTCTTTTTGAGCCCAGGAGTTTGAGACCAGGGTGGGCAGTGTAGCAAGACCCTGTCTCAAAATAAATTTAATTAAAATTTTAAAGATTATGGCTGGGCACGGTGGCTTATGCCTGTAATTCCAGCACTTTGGGAGGCCAAAGTGGGTGGATCACCTGAGGTCAGGAGTTCGAGACCAGCCTGACCAACATGGTGAAACCCTGTCTCTACTAAAAATACAAAAATTAGCCGAGCATGGTGGCTGGCACTTGTATTCCCAGTTACTGGGGAGGGTGAGGCAGGAGAATTGCTTGTATCTGGGAGGTGGAAGTTTTAGTCAGCCGAGATCACGCCATTGCACTCCAGCCTGGCTGACAAGAGCGAAACTCCGTCTCAAAAAACAAAAAAACAAAAAACAGACAAAAAGATTATGTGATAGTTTTGCTTAAATACTCAAATGCCCCCCCTTTTTAAAATCCAGTAATTTCAGTAGAATTTAGTGCATTGATCTAAGTTGATAATGTCAACTATACAGGGTACTCTTGAAATACATAGTTTCAAGTGTGTGTGTGTGTGTGTGTGTGTGTGTGTGTGTGTGTGTGTGTGTGTGTGTTTATCCTTCCATGTATATATGTCTATATGTATATACACACATTAATATAAATACATATATCACTAGGTGTATATGTGTATATACATGTATAAAACATACATCTACATGCAGGTTTCTTTTTCTGGAAAGGGATCTTGAATTACAGTTTTTCTGTTCTCTCACTTTGGTTTTCTTTAGAGATTCCTGTTTATCCTTATGCTGGACCATCTTTGCCTGTCTTCAGTATTTGTCACTTTCCTGCAAATCCTTTTTAATCCCTTTCTTCTTTCTTTCTTTGTTAAAAATTTTCCTCCGTTTAACCTTCTATTTCTCTTAAGGTCATTTTGTTATGTTTATTTGATCATCTGTTTCTTCTAGTTTAGTCTTACTACGTAAATGACTTACAATTCTTTTCTGATTTCTGTCTCTTCATTTCTGAGTTTTTCTGATTCTGATTTGTATTGCTCTTTGATGTGTTATCTAATTTTCTTGACATCTTTAGCACTTTTTGAATTTGCACATTACAGTTTTGAATTGTATATTAGTTTAAATTTTTTTTGAATAAGCCTTTTTGGTGTACTTTCATTGGAGGTATTATGATGCTTTTTATTCTCTTTCTTTCCTTTCCTGTCTTTGGAATTTGACCTTGATACTTTCTTGTCAGTCATTTTTATTTAAAATTAGTTTGCCCAAGTATGTATAAGGAGACGTGTTTTTGTAAAGTGTTACATCGCAGCTTGCCTTCTGACCCTGTTCTCCTCTTGTACTTTGATTTAGACCGTCTCTTTTCTTTGTCCCTTTTGTCCGTTTTCTGCTGAATTTTGATTCCATTTCTAGCGCTTTCTTTTTAGCATGGAGCCCTAGCTTGGCAGATCAGTTTCAAGAGTACACATTGCTAAACTGGTCCAGCCTCTTCTGAACTTTCTACTGTGAGCTCCATATACTCATTTGCTCTTAGAGTGGACAAACACCTTTCATTGTCAGCTGCTGTTATTAAATTAACTCTTTGTATTTTCCGGTGAGTTGCATTCTAGTGATTGTCAGTTTTGTGGTCTGTCATAGACCCTATTACTCCCCAAGCCGCCGCCCCCCTGCCATTTTGTCTCATGTAGATGCTCATTAAGTTTCAGGTCTATAGCTGTTTTGTTTGTTCTTAGCTCTACCCATTTATATTTTAGGGTTTGCAAGGATACCTTGTGTACAGAGGAAAATCCAACAGTATTCTTCTACTGTACTCTTCATACAGAACTCATCTGTGACCAGATGTGTGGGGGCATTTTTCTCCACCAAGCAATTCTTCACTTCTCTGAAGACACCAAGTCGGGTGTCCTATAATTCAGTTCAATTCTGGCTACCTAGAGTTAGAGTCAAATCCCATTGGTTAAGGGCTCAGTCCTACAAACCTGACAGCCACTTCAGATGTCAGTTGCAAGTCTGAGTTTCTAGTATTTCTGACAGGGAAAAAAATTGGAGGTCCCCACAACCCCTTCCTCAGGTTTAAGCATTTGCTAGAATGTCTCATAGAACTCAGGGAAACACTTTACACATGTTTAGCTGTTTATTATAAAACAATATGACTCAGGAACAGCCAGATGATAGAGGTGCTTAAGGCAGGGTATTGGATAAAGACTCTGGAGCTTCCATGCCCCCTTGGGGGCACACCACTGTGCATATATTCAGCAACCCAAAGTTCCCAAACTGTAGTTCAGGAATTTTCGTGGAGGCTTTGTCATGTAGGCATGATGGACTGTTAACTAAATCTCTAGTCCTTCTTTCCTTCCAAGAGGATGGGGCATCATGGGCTGAAAGTTCTAGCTTCTAATCATGGCTTGGTTTTTCTGGTGACCAGCCCCCATCCAGGAGCCCACCAATAATTAATTCATTAGAACAAAAGACACTCCCATCACCCAGGAAATTCCAAAGGATTAAGAGACCTGTGTCAGCAACTGGGACAAAGACATGTGTGTGTGTATATATATATATGTATATATGTATATAGATACATCTCTTACAATATCACACTTTGTTACCCAGTATTGTAATTCTTGTTCCTGGGTAGTTGTTTTAGTCTCTGATTGTTCTGATGATACTTATGTTGGAATTTTGGAAGATGCAAAAACTGTTCCACTGCCACTACGTTTTCACAATTTTCTTTATAATTTTTTGATGGCCCAAAGTTCTTAACTAAGGTGTCTTCCATCAGTGTCTGACATGTTTAAAATCTGTGGGCTCTTATCTATATTCTGAGCTTTTAAAGATGCTGGACATCTACCTGAGTATGTAATCTTCAGTATATATATATATATATATATGGACAGGTTCTACATAATGATTGCTAATGCTATATCACTGTAAAACGACATGAATCAGTCATATAATTCAAAGAAAGTCTGATAGAATGAAAAAGTGAAAGTAATACGGTTCCTTTCAATTTGGGAGGAATAAGAATTATAGTCTTTATATTAAAAAATACTGCGGCCAGGCATAGTGGCTCACACCTGTAATCCTAGCAGTTTGAGAGGCTGAGGCAGAAGGATTGCTTAAGCCCAAGAAGTTTGAGACCAGCCTGAGCAACATAGTGAGACCCTGTTCTCTACAAAATTACAAAAAAAAAGTTATCCAGATGTCTTGGTGTGCCTGTGGTCCCAGCTACTCAGGAGACTGAGATGAGAGGATCACTTGAGCCCAGGAGGTCAAAGCTACAATGTGCCATTATCACACCACTGTATTCCATTGTGGGTGACAGAGTGAGACCCTGTCTCAAAAACAAACAAACAAACAAACAAACAAACAATTTCACTATGAAACAAATCATTTCACTATGGAGATTCTCAGAATTACTTTTAAAGTATTTCTTAATCTCTTAAGCTTGATCTAATATTGATACATAAATGCCTCCCCTATTCAATGAAAAACTCCTTATAGAGCCTTTTTACAATTTTTCTTTCATATATTTCCGTATTTTTAAATATATTATTTTTCAAATGGTTGGAATACAAAAATTATTGTGGATTTTATTGTTTCTGGATAATTATTAATCTTTATATACTGTTGGTTTAAAAATAAAAGTAGTATATATTTATGACATACAATGTGATGTTTTGGTATATGTATAAATTGTGAAAGGATTAAATCAAGCTAATTAACATATCTAATGTCTCAAACTTTTTTTTTTTGCTTTTTGCTGAGAATATTTAATATCTACACTCTTAGCAATTTAAAGAAATACACAATGCACTATTAACTATAGTCACCATTCTGTACAGTAGATTTCCGACACCTATTTCTCCTATCAGACTAAACTCAATGGCCTTTGAGCAGCATTTCCCCATTTCTCCCTGCACACCCCCGCTCCCTTCAAGCCCCAAACAACCACCATTCTACTCTGTTTCAGTTATTTTGATTTTTTTAGGTTCCACATGTAAGTGAGACAATGGAGTATTTGTCTTTTTGTGCTTGTCAGGCCTGGATCCTGGGGCCGCAGATGCTAGCCTGGCAAAGGGTGGGTCTAAAGCTTGGGACTTTGAGAGCTGGCCTGGTTCTGGGGCCAGTGTGGAGCCTGTGGCTGGCCTGCAGTCTGAGTAGTTAGGAACCTGCCTGTAGCATCAGGTCCCTTGGGCTGGCCTGGCAGTGAGATAGGTCTGGAGCCCTAGATACGTGGGGCCAGCCTGGTGGTAGGACAGATCTGGAGCCTGGGGCTGCAGGGGCCAGCCTGGAGCTTGAAGCTGTCTGCACTCACCTGGCACTGGAGCAGGCATGGAGGCTAGGTTTACAATGTAGTTCAAAAACTAGGAGTGGGCACCAGGGCAGAGAAAGAGATATCTACAGTGGAAGCCCTCTAAATCTGTTTTGAAGAATGAGAAAGGAACTCTTAACACTCAGAATATGCCAAATGCTCACCCCCCTTTCCTGTTGTTTTGTTTTCTGCTGCCCTGGCCCCCGCACATTAGTGGTAACATCAAGAATTCACATAATCCAAAATAGTGAGAAAGGGGAACCCATCCTCTCTGTTGGTGCTATAGTCCCAAGAGTTGTCTGGCCATTCTTTAGATTATTAAAGAAAGCTTTTTTTTTTTTTTTTTTTTGTTCTTCCTAGCACTGTGCTCCAGACACAGATATAGTTATGAAATACATGCAGAGCAAGGTTACTATAGCCCTAGGTTTTGTCAGGGTACCAAAAGAGAAGGCTTAGGGAAATGGAAAGTGCTAAAAAGATTGCAGTGAGGGGCATCTCGAAGTCAACCCCATTAAGTTTTTGTGAGCTCCTGGAGTCACCTCTGAGCTTCACAGATGTGAATTTGGTCCTAAGTGTCATACCATGGACTTTAGAACTGACCTAACAGATCACTGCCCAGCACCCTGACTGACCACTTCGGGGTACACAGGCAGTGCAGATATCAACAGCAAAGACTTTGAAAAATGTAACATTTCCTATAGTATTAAAGAAGCCTTGGAGTTTCATAACTCAAAACATTCATAATGTCTGGGTACAACCAAAATTACATACAAAGTGTGACATACAAATTACATATGAAATTGATACACAAAGAACTAGGAAAATAGCAGTTTGCAAGGGAAAAGACAATAGATACCAACTCCAAGAGATGACCGAGATACTGGAATTATCTGACAAAGATTTTAATGCAACTATTATAAAAATGCTTATCTATGGGGTAAAATAATAAAGGAAACCTTTTATTGTTACTAGAACAATTGATGCCTCTCTTCTGAAGTGTAATATATTTCAGCCTGAAAAGTCTTAACTTTTTATCTCTCATGTATGAAATTAAATCAACACCCTATATTTTATTTTATTAAAAATAATAAATTCCCAATGGGAAAATAATTTTAAAATACTCCAACAAGCAACCATGTGAACCTTCTTGAAATGAATGGAAAAATAAAAAGTCTTAGGAAAGAAATAGGAGATATAAAAAGAAGAACCTAATGAAAATTTTAGAAATACTAAATATAAAGACCCAAACAAGAAGCAAACTTGATGGGTTCAGTAGCATAATGGAGGTGACTGCAGAAGGAGTCAGTGAACTTGAAGACAGATCCATAGAAATTATCCAAATATAAACAACAGAGAGAAAAGCAAGGGATGGCGAGGAGTAGAACCACAGGAATCTGTAGCATAGTAACGAAAGATCTAGATTCATATCATTGGAGTTCCAGGAAAAGAGAAGGAAAAATGTGGTGTTAAAATAGTATTTGAAGAACTTATAGCTGAGAATTTGTCAAATTTGGTAATAGCACAAATTTACAGATTCAAGAAGCTGACTGAATCCTTAATAGGATAAATGCAGAGAAATTCATACCCAATCACTATGTGATCAATCTGCTGAAAACTAAAGATAAAGAAAAAATCTTGAAAGCAGCCCGAGAGAAATAACACATTACCTAGAGGGGAACAACAGTTTGAATGACTATAGATTTCTTATCAGAAAACATGCAGATCAGAAAGTTGTGGCAAAAATAGGCAGAGGATATGAACAAGAGTATGCACACACCAAATGGCCAGTAAAACGTGCTCAACTTCATTTTATTAATGAGGGAAAGGCAAATTAAACAAGAATCAGAGAGCAATTCACATTCTTTAGCAGAAATGAAAAAAACCTGAGTAGTAGTCATGAGATTGTGAGGAAATGGGAACGTTCACTTTTTGTGGAAATAAAAATTAACACAACTGTCTTTGGCAGAAATTTGGTTGCTCTCACAGAGTTTTTGCATTATATGATTTAGTAGTTTCGCTTCCATATCTTGAACATGTGCACAAGGAGCTTATATACAAGCAGATTAGACATGTGCTGTAGGAAATGGTTCATTGCAGACTTCCTTTTGAAGTACTATAAATTTGGAGAGTATCTAAATCTTCATTAGTAAGAGAATAGATACAATTGATATATTCATACAGTGGAATACTATTCTAGAGTTAAAATGAATGTCCACACAGATAAATTTCAAAACATAAGTATTAAGTAAAAATGGCACATTGCTGGATGATATAGTATCATTACACTTATATAACATAAACATTTGTGGAGGCATATATATGTAATAAAAGTATAAAAACATTCATGTGATTTTACATATTAAGATAGGATAGTGGTTAATTTGGGGAGGGATGGAAGAAGGGAAGTTGTATTGGAGAACTGTATAATGAAAATATCAGCTGTATATAACTGGTAGTGTTTTAGTTTATAATAAATGGATGCAAATATGGGAAATCTTAAGATTTGGTAAAGTTTGATAGTTGCTATATCAGTGTCAGTTATATTTTTCACTGTATTTTCTGTATATTTGAAACTTATTTACAGAAAGGTAATTAGCTTATTTGTATATAATTTTGATAATTATGATTGTTATGAACATATTTCTCAGCTATTGGCACTGTTGAAATCTGAGGCCTGATAAATCTTTGTGGTGGTAGGCAGTCCTGTGAATTCTAGAATATTTAGCAGCATCCCAGCCTTGCTCTTTAGAAATGAGTAGCACTCTTCCAATTGTAACAATCAAAAATGTCTCTAGAAGTCCCTGGTTTGCTCCTGGTTGAAAATCACCAATTTAGAGAATACAAAGTGCTGTCACATGTGTTAAGTCATTTGAACCTCACAACCTTCAGAGGAAGATGTTACTTTGACCTCAGTTTTACAGATGAAAACACTGAGGCTCAGAGAAACTCATCTAAAAATGGCAGGTGTGGAACTAAAACTCAGGTCTTATGCCCACATACTGACTTTTTGTGCATTTGTATGTACATGAGTATATATTCCCACACATTTCCTGGTAACTTTACTAAAAGTAGAATACAAATTAAACATTCTAAGAAGTTTCTTATTTTTGTATTTCATTCACAGGCATATTATTTCATATCTCCTCTAGTAATTTATTGATGTCTGTCTCAGATATCTTAATGATTACTGGGTTCCAAACTTATAAATAATTACAAATTAAATAAAAGGAGTAGGTCCTCTACAGAGGACTGTTGTATTCTTCTATTTTGCCTGGGCTGTCTTTTTTGACATGCCGTATTTTCATTCTGCATTTGGAGAAAATAAGTTACCAATAGAAATTTTTGGTGGGCTGCTTTTATTTCCTTATTAACTATCATGAAGTGTTTATGTAAAATACTTGTTTACAGAAATTTTTATAAATGGATTTTAATATTCAAATATATAATTTTGGTTTCAAACTCAAGTATCAAATTCAGACTGTAGAAATGATGTACATATTAGTTTTTCATGAAAATAGGAAATGATATTACAACATAATCTAGATATTGTGGTTTTCAGCAATGTTTATTTAGAATAAAAACCGTAAACTTTACTTAAGGGGAAAAAAATCCCTTTCACAATGCATAGTGCACTTCTAGTCACCTTGTAAGAGCCTTTCTTGGTCACAGAGAAGATTGAGATGTAACATGTAATTAAGCAGTCAGGTATTCCATTTATTTGGGGTGGTTTTGGGGAATTTTACATTTTACTCCCTAAAGGATCACCTAGAGAGAGCCAAGAAAAGGATCCTTGAGCCCGTGCAGCCATTATACTTTGAATGGCCCCTAGGCCAGACATCATTTGCAGAACCGCCTTCTCATCCTTACTGGCCTTACTCTCAAGTCATTCAACTCATTCCTTTTCACAGAGATTGCTCTAATTAGCCTTCTAAACTAATCTCTCTGCCTTTAGATCAGGGGTCATTTACCACTGGCCAAATCTAGGTCACTCCTGGTTTTTGTAGGGCCCATAATCTAAGAATGGTTTTTATATTTGTAAATGGTTGAAATAAATTAAAAGAATAATAATATTTTGTGACATATAAATTATAAGAAATTAAAATTTTGTGACCGTAAAGAAAGTTTTATTAGATCAGAACCACATGTGTTTGTTCATCTAGTATCGAAAACCACCACCCTAGTCTCTACAGGACTGTAAGGGGTGTCTTTTTAAAATGCAAATTATTCTAGGTAAATGCGTTTAAAGATTTTTTAAAAACACATTAAGCAGGTAGATCAGAGTTCTTAGTTGTTTCTTACAGTGTAATTTCTATGACAGCACATGCAGGTTAACATTGTGCCTAACTATAGGTGAATTAAAAATGTTTCCATCTCAAGTAGTTGATTTGATAAGAGTAATTCATTTATCAATGTCATGAGCATTGACCTTTCACTAAAAGGAAAATGTATCATATTTTCATACTGTAAGCATTTAGAAAGAACTAGTTTTACTTATTTTTCTTGTTAGAGCAGCTTTTTTCTTGAATTCCTTGTAAAGCATGTATACCTAAGCTTGCAGTGACAGATTTCATAGATGTGGGGAACAGATGCATGATAGGGACTTTAGTTACCCAAGCATGGGTATACAGAATGTCACGTACTAAATTTTCTTAATAGAGTGTAGAATTTTTTTTTTTTTTTTTTTTTTTTTAAAGAGACAAGGTCTCTTCGTGTCACCCAGTTGGAGTGCAGTGGTGCGATCTTAACATAGCTCATTGTAACCTCGAATTCCTGGCCTCAAGCCGTCCTCCCACCTTGGGCTCCCAAAGTGCTGGGATCACAGGCGTGAATCGTTTTGCCCAGCCCTAGAATTTCTTAAATAATAGTATTCATTAGAAAGGAGCAGTAATAGAGACCTGGGGAGACAGTGTACCAGAATTCCTACTAAGGTACTTTATTTTGGTTGTGGCCAGTTCATTGTCAAGAGAAGCTCTCTTTTAGTAGAATGAATAAATAGACCAAACTTGGGTTAACATTTTTTTTTTCTTTAGAAAGTATGTCTTTTGATTTTATATTGGAAGCAAATAGGAAGATTATGTTGTAAGACTAAGTCTTCATAACCTGCTTTGTTAGAATTTCTCTATTCTGTAAAGGAAGAATTGCTATAGTTACTGATTAGTGCTTTTTTAACATCGTTTTCATGAGACAAGAATAAAATGGGAACATGACTTGAACTCAAAATATTTAATAAATTTGGGTAGAAATTAGTATCAGAGAGATGTACTGAGTCAAACATCCTTGGGTTAAAATCCCGTTTCACTTTTACTGGTTTTGTCACTGGATTTCAGTTAGTCACCATTAGTTTCAGTGTTCTTAGCTGTGAAATAGGACTTTACTTCATAGGGCTTTGATGAACTATATAAAATACCTGGCAGAGAGTACATAGTAATTGTTGGCTGCCTTTCTGTCTGTTCTTAAATACATTTTAGAAAGAAGAGAAAACTTTAGGATTTTTGGACATACTGAATATTAATTCACAAGAGAGTGAGGTGGAAGGAATCATAGAGGGTTTAAAACTTAGAAATTAAATTTGAGTTGGCCCAGTTGAAATACTGAGCCTTATTAAAAAGAATCCATATAATTTATAGAGTTGTTTACTTAGAATTTGAAATACAGTTAGGAAAGATTATAAACGTTCACATTTCCTTTAAAAGGGCAAAATTAAATAAGTTTTAATTTCAACAGAGGCAGATCACCCATTCAGAGATGATAATCCGTGAGTAAATTTTTGCTTTAATTTTTTTAAATAATGTCAAAGAAAAATTTCTCATATTTGTCTTTCAGATAACACCTTATTTTGTCAACATGTCTTTTTATTCAAATATGGTAACTTTAGTAACAGCAGAACTAAAATAATATTTAAACTGATTTATATTTAAACAGGATTTTCATACCGGAAGGAAAAATATGGTTGCCTATCACTTTGAGTATCTTTCTATGTGATAAGTTATTTTACAAATCTGACTAATTAAATTAGTGGAGTGTTTTACTAGGTTACTGTGGACTAAGAGATATTAATATTTCCTGGCTGTGTACTTACTATTTTGTATTGTCATGGTATATTTGGAATCGATTAAATGCTGCTGTACTTGCTAGTTTAACAGCCCTCTACAAAAATAAAGAATAGTTGATCTATATACATGAATTGGATTTAATTATTGCTAGGCCTTACATATAATAAATATATTTAAAAGGAAGCTTTCTATCAATAATGAATTAAAAAACAGGCCATCTGTTTAAAAAGCAATAGATGTTAATATGCGAGCTCTATTACAAAGAATAAACCATAGAATAAGTGGATGACAGAGTAAGAATACTCTTTATTAAACCTGCTTGCAGCTACTACGCCTTTTCCATGTGAGTTAAAAAATAAGTGATTGTATGAAAGAACAAAGGAAATTGTTGATGCCTTAATGCATTTTTTATCTGATTAAAGTGATAACAAATTTATAAGTGTATAGACCACTATGTTAAAGATTTTGCTTGGTTTACTTTCATTTTTTATATTATACTTTACATTCTCACTGTATTAATTTCTGTTTTACTGTGCCTATTTTAATGAATTTATGATGTGTAATTTTTCTGTTTCTATGTAACAAAATTGAGGGAATTATTTACATAAAGTAAAATTTGTTTTAATTTTTCTTAAAGTGCATGAGTGTTTTGCTTATTTCTTAAGATGTATATAATGAAATTGATTTGTTTCTATAAATTTTAAAAATCATGGTAAACTCAAGATTTATTTGGTTTTTAGCTTTTATTGATTTCTTTTATAGGTTTATTGATTTTTATCTCTTATAAAACATAACGTATGTAATTCTTACAGTAAAACAGTCCTAGGGATTATTGGATGTATTGTTATACTTTAGACAGAAAAAGCAGCTGTAATTAATTTAAAAGATTGTTTTAAATCAGGCCTTCTTAACTGGAATTCTGTGACTGAACTTTGGAGTTGCTAACTTTCCTTCATTATATGCAAAGTAGAGTATATACATAGGGGGAAGGGGAAAAACTCCTGCACTTTCTTAAGACTTCAAGAGGGGAGTGTAAACCCACAAAAATAAGGGTAAGAACCATTGGTTTATGTAAGAAAAATCCTCAAATATTTTAATGATCCGGATTATAGGAAATACAAATAAATGATCCATATAGTAGTTTTAATATGTAGATAATGTCAGAGACACTGTTATGTCAATCTCATTATCTGTTTACTTATGCTGTTTTTAATTTTATGCAGATGGAGGGAGCGAGGAACCACCGGATCGAAGACAGTCAAGTGTAGACTCTCGCCAAAGCCGCTCTGGGCAAGGTAAATTTTCATCAAATTGATTATTAAATTTCAAAAAATAATGTTAGATATTTCTTTCTAGTACTTAATTTGGAAGCTAGGATATTGCCGTGGTACAGTTTAGATATTCTAATTTCTCATTTAGGATTTAAATGATATGATGTAAAAATCTGTATATTATTTATTCAAGATATAAGAAAATTAAATATTGTCCAGTGCCTGTTTTTTAAATGATATTAAAGTTTAAGTAATTTTGAAGCATTATGGTATATATCGATATACCACTTTTGGAATGTAACCAAAAGTGAATTTTCAACAACAACATTTGTTGGAGTATCTTCACACACTGGTTTTTTAATTTCATCAATATAATATTTGTTGTCTTAGCTCTCTCAGAAGAAATGGTTTTTGTTGGTAATTGCTACATTAGGATCTTCCTACTTATTTTCCTTTTCTATTTAAAATTTGTTATCACAGGCGTTTGATTAATTTTTGAAGGGACAACTTTGAAAGTGGATAAAAACATTCTGAATCAGTGAAATCTCCAGTTAGACCTTTTCTAAGTTATTTAACATTGCATGACCACCAGCTCTGCATTCCCTTTTCTTTATAGTACTTATCACCTTCATATTTATTCTGTTTATTTTCTCTGTTCAAAACTAGAATGGATGTTTTGTGATAGCAGTGATTTTTATGCTTTGATCACTGCTGTATCCTTAAGTGCCAATAATAAGTACATAGTATATAGTAGTCACTAAATAAATGGTGAATGAATGAATTGAACTCAAAGAGAATGAGAATTGAGAACCCAAACTGATGAACAGATTATAAAATTTCAATCATTTATTGAGTTAGGTTTTCAAAGAATCTGTAATAGCATAAGATAAAGTAAAGCTCAGATTTACAAATGTGCAGTTTTTAATCCTGTAGAAGCTTCAGATTTATTTATTCTATAATCGTGTCTCTCTTTTTCTCCAACTTTGCTCTTCCCAGGTTTTAGAGCTGTACTATTTTTATAAAATTGTTTGTTGCAGAATAAAAAGAGGAATAATATGCGTTGAAAATTTTAAATTGTGCTAAACTTAATCATACTTAAGTAATAAGCATGTATGATGACTATGTCTGGAATTTATTTTGTTCACTCTTATTTTCCCTGTAAACATATTTTGATATAAAAATGAGATTATGCAAAACTCTAAAAATAACATTAGTAAAAATTTTTACTAAAATTGTTGTAATTATTAAATGTCTTAAATTTTATCAAATATCAAATACAGATGTTTGAAATCGCTTATGTAATTTACTCTGAGCTTTGTCAGTTAAAATATTTTTCAAATCAATGAGCATAATTGAATTTTATTAACAAAGCTAAAACTTCAAACAACAAAACCAGGGATTTCTGTGATCCGGAGTACAACCACCTGATCTCAATTTGAAGTCACCAGGAATTGTATCATTGTTAGAGTTAATTGGTAGTAAAAGCATGTTTCTTAACTTTTTAGTTACTTTGTTTGTAATATCTCTTTATTCAAAAGAAAAAAAAATTTTTTTTTTGAGACGGAATCTTGTTCTGTCACGTAGGCTGGAGTGCAGAGTGCAATGGCTTGATCTCGGCTCACTGCAACCTCTGCCTCCTGGGTTCAAGCGATTCTCCTGCCTCAGCCTCCAGAGTAGTTGGGATTACAGGCCTGGCTTTTTTTGTATTTTTAGTGGAGATGCGGTTTCACCATGTTGGCCAGGCTGATCTCGAACTTCTGACCTCAAGTGATCCATCACCTCAGCCTCTCAAAGTGCTAGGATTACAGGTGTGAGTCACCATGCCTGGCCAGAAAGAAATTTTAAAAAACTATAATGAGTTGAAATGAATGAGAAATAGTATTATTAGGAGTAAAAGATGGGATGAGCATAAAATGCTTGTTACCTCCAGAAACCCGCTGAAAGATCAGTAAGGAAGGATTGGAAGGAGAA
Source organism: Rhinopithecus roxellana (assembly GCF_007565055.1). Classification (NCBI taxonomy): domain Eukaryota; kingdom Metazoa; phylum Chordata; class Mammalia; order Primates; family Cercopithecidae; genus Rhinopithecus; species Rhinopithecus roxellana. The sequence continues at coordinate 76,408,120 of NC_044567.1, forward strand.
AATATCAACACAGTTTTAGAAACTGGAGAGTATATGAATAATTGAAAACTGAATTCTAACAGTAGCAGAGGAAATCAACAAAACAACCTCAGGAGGTCTCAACAAGCTTGAGAATGACAGTGTGTGGAAATGGAGATGAAATGACAATTGGTTGAAAGTCAGATGAAGAAGCATTGGGTTTCTGGGACTTCCTCCCCAAAACCATTTAACCAGTCAGCTGGGCAAATGCTGAACTCCTCACCCCTAACCAAAAGCAAATTATCTGTAGGAGTGGGGAAAACCAGAAACACTCTAGCCTGGGCGACACCAGGCATAGTTGAGGGCAGAAGTCCCATGCTAAAAATACGAGAATTGGACCTTAGATATCTCCCTCCTGTCTTTCTCCTACTGGGCTCCCAGAATACTGGCAGCTAGACCTTCAGATTTCAGGCAGGAGGTTGGAAAAAAATGTCTTTTCTGGAGAATCTGACCAAAAAAAGGAAGATAAAAGAAGAAAGAGGAAATTTAGTCATCAGAGATTCCTGAAATAAACAGGCCAGTTAGCTCACTCCATGTATCAAAGCTCCAAATCAGCTTTTCAGTCCTGTGCCCTTAAATATGAGCAGCTAACAAAGATTAGTAGATATTTGAAGAAGCTCTCTAAATGTATGAAAGATAGAAATTAAATAGAATAAAACAACTTGGAGAGACATACATTTTGCAGAGGAAAATTATATAACTGTTATCCCCAGAAATAAGAGAAAATAACCGTGAAACAGGAAAGAAGTGCATAGAAGAGTGGTATTATGACTTTAAAAAAAGGCTCTTAGGCATTGAAATTCTGATAGTAAAGACCAAAAGCTCCATAGAATTATCAGAGGCTAATGTGCTGAAAGAATCTCTGAAAAAATAGAGCAAAAGGACAAAAATATAAAAAGAAACGGAGGAGTGTTAAGAAAAATCACAGGATCGTTCCAGGAATTTCAATATTCAAATAATAGTTGTCAAAAGAAACACCAGAGAAAATGGAAAAGAAATCATCAACAAGATGATTGAAGATAATTTTCTTAACTGAAGAGCATAAAGTTTCCTGACTGAAAAGGCTCACTCTGTGCTCAGTACAGTGGATGAAAATAGATCCAAACTAAGGCACATTGTGGTGAAATTTGAAATCACTGGGGCTAAACAGATCGTCATGCTTCTAGGGGGTGGGAGGGAATGAGTTGGCTTTGCACTTCTCAGTGGTAGCATTGGAAACTGAAAAATAAAGCAACATCTTCCAAATTCTGAAGGAAAATAATTTTCAATCTCTGAATTCCATATGCATTGATACTATTATTCAAATATAAGAATAGAATTAGATATGTACATTTTCAAAAACAATCTGCCTGTCTTATACGCTGTCTAAGGAATCTGTTGGAGGATGTGATCCATCAAAATAAAAAAGGCAAATGAAAGAAATGAACTGCAAGAGATAGGAAAGTCAATAAAGCAGAAAGATCCTTCAGAATGCCAATAAAAAGAAGGGGATAAAGGGCTAGCAGTTCAGATTGGAGTGGGTTAAAAGCCTCCAGAAGAGTCGTCTTCAGGAAAATGAGATTGGTAGAAACCTGATGCAGTTAATTGTCTTTAGAAAAGTTTTAGACAACTAATGAGAATCTGAAGGTTGAATTGGTGATAAATACATAAAGTAGTAAGCAAAAGAAAGTTCTGAACTCCAGGGAAAATAAATAATGTGTCAGAAAGGAGATGTTAGAATAATGTCATCAGTTCTTTAGCAGAATCCAGAGTAGTTGATGTCCAAGCCAGTCACTTCCAGTAGAAGACCTGATCAGTTTACTTAAGTATGTGGTACAAATATTTTCATTATTTATTTGATTTGGACTACTATGATAGGAAGCAATGCTCTAAAGGAGGGCAGGTCTGACCTGTGACTTGTTTTTGTATGATTGGTGTATTTGATTTGCTAAGAATTTAAATTATTTTTGCATCTATATTCACATGGAATATTGACTTTTCATTTTCTTGTTTTCTACTGTCTTTGTCTGGTTTTAGAATCAGAATAATGCTGGCCTCATAGAATAAGTTGGAAGTTTCAACTTCAGTTTCCTCCTCTTCAGTTTCCTAAGCTACATCCTGTAGAACTGATATTATTTCATCCTTAACTGTTTGATACAATTTATCAGAAGCTAACTGGGCTTGGAATTTTATTTGCTGGAAGGTTTTTAAATGTGAATTCAAGTTATTTAATAAATATAGGACTATTCAAATTACGTGTTTCTTATTGAGAAACATTTTAATATCTGTATAATCTGTAGTGATGTAATCATTCTCATTTCTGATACTGGTAATTTGAGTATTCTTTCTCACTGTCCTGATCATTTTGCACAAAGATTTGTCAGTTTTACACATCTCAGAGAATCAGTTTCAGTTTTGTATCTGGTTTCTGTATTCCTTTCCTGTCTTCTATTTCGTTGATGTATACTTTGTCTTTAATTATTTTCTTTCTTCTGCCTGCTTTCGGTTTAATTTTATCTTTTCTTGTTTCTTTAGATAGAAGCTGGGGTCATTGATATGGGAGCTTTCTCTTCTAATATAGGAGTTTAGTGTTAGAAATTTCTATTTACTGCTTTAGTTATGTTACATAGATTCTGATAAGTAAATTTTCATTTAGTTCAAAATACCCTTTTGATTTCTTCTTTGACCCACGTGTTATTTAGAAGTGTGTTGATGTAGTTTCCAAACATTTGGAAGTTTTTCAGATATCTTTGTCTTATTGATTCTTACTTAAATTTCATTGTGATCAGAGGACAAACTTTCTGTAGGTTGAATCATTTTAAATTTGTTGAGACTTGTTTTATGGCCCAGGAAGTGATCTGTTTTAATAACTGTTCTGTGTGCACTTAAAAAGAATGTGTATTATGCTGTTTTAGGGCGGAAGGTTCTATAAATGTCAACCTGGTCACGTTGATTGATAGTGTATTTAAGTTTTCTATATTCTTGCCCATTTTCTTTCTACTTGTTGAACAGCAAGGCATATTGAAATCTCAGGCTATGAGTGTGGATTTGTCTATTTCTCCTTGCAGTTCTCTCACATTCCTTGTACCACTGATCGTCCTCTGATAAGAAATATTCCTCTTCCTCAGAGATTTATGTGTCTCCTCAGCTATAGCTGCTGGTTGTGAGATGGGCTTCCCTAGGGACAGGGTTGGAAGAGAAAGGTAAAGGAAGAAAAAGCCAGGGGATTTCCCCCATTCACTCAGTCCCATATAGAGGCCCTCCATTCCCACTTTCTAACCAGAAAGAGAAGACTTATTTTGTATCTCTTTGTGTTTGTTCCTGGTGTGTAGTTCCAGGATTTGGATTCAGGCTTGGGGTTTGGGGTACATAAGAAACAGCCGGAAAGTCATTGCTGAACTGGTTGTACTCTAAGTTCTAGTTTTCTTCTACAGTTTGCCCACTACTGTTTTCTGAGTCTCAGATTGCTGGTTCATCATTCTTTCCAGGATTTTCAGTTATATTCAGGGGTTTTAGTTACATTCAGTTAAGGCACAGTGTGCCTACTTCATCTTAACCCAGAACCAGTGCCCTTCCATTTTATTACAATACAGATAGTACTGAAAATATTGTAAAATTAGTATGCACCAATATCAACCTATCGGGACAGATGCTAGTTCATTCAGAACAAACACTAACTGTAAACAGCTGATGCCCATATAGGTGCATACTGCCTGATAATCTGCCTTGCCTGATTGTGGTTAGTTTCTATTTCATCTTTCTTCTCCAGTAGCAGCAGAAATACATGATGTCTGCTGGACTGTGCCAATTTCTTATCCTCTGTGCATCAGGGTCCTTTTCTTTGCTGTGTGTTAACAAGTTCCTTGGCCTCTGATCTGTCTCTCTGGTACAGTGGATTTTGACTCAGACATGCTGATACTCACTGTTCCAGTTTAGGGGCAGAAACCTCCAGTGTCTTCTGCTTATTACATGTCGGAGATGGGAGATGGACTCTTGAAATGTGACTGTAAAACTGATAGTGTTAGTTTTACCCCGGTATGACTGCCGCAGGTTAGGTGGTTATTTTCTACTCTCCAATAGCATATTATATATAATTGGACTATATTACTTATTGTATTTTGTCTTGTCTATGGGTCTCCATTTTTCCTAGTAATGTAGGAGTTTATTAATAGTAGGGTCCTTGCATACAGAACAGTGCTAGTGCCTTGTATTTAGGCTATCAAGTTTGATGAAGGAAACTATAGTTCTAGGAATTCAGATTCTATATTTCAGGAATATTGAGTTACTTTATCAGAGTTATTTTTTTGTTTTGTTTTACTGGCTCCATTTTCTGCATTAAATGATTTTTTTTCATTAACGATCATATATATGTAAGCAACTTACTTGGTTCTAGACATTAAGTAGGTAGATGAGCCAGCATGATATGGTTGAAACCCAGTTTTTATTTTCTTTTGCAAAAATAGCATTATGCAGGCATTGAGTTCTGGTGTACAAGATGTGTACTGGTGTAATGATGTCCATGAAACTAGCTCATGCTGGAAGATGGGAAAATGTGTACGGTGTGGCTTTGCATGACTTCCATTATTTGTAGCCAACTTTATTTGATTAATATCAGCTGATGTGTCAATAGAACTAGTATATTAAATTGTCAGATATATACTATATTCTGATCCTCTTTCCTTGCAAATATGTAAAATATTTAGTAGAAATGAGATGTTTATGCTCTTGAAACACACAAATTATTCTTCAGTCTGGAAAGTTACAGTGATTTCTTTATTGAACCAACTGTGGTTAATTACATAGAGTGACAAGAAAATTATTTCAATATTCAGTGTATTACTTCTTTATCTCAGTATAAGAACATATCTAGTATAGTAGCATTACTAATGAATAAGACTGTTTTGTGTATGTGCCAGGTTGTGGACTAGGTGCTTTCACATAATCCTCATTGAATTCTCAGAATAATGTTGTGAAATCACCATTATTTTCCTACAGGAAATATTAATTTTATATTATATTCTGGCTTTATACTTATCTACATCCCAAGTTTCAAATCAGCATTGTTGGTAGCATGTATTTAGAACCTTTTCATTCTGATATGTAAAGTACGTATTTGTTTATTGGTGGTTGGATAATATTTGGAAGATCTGAGCTTAAATGATAAATCCCTCTGAAATATCTTTATTTCTAGTTCTGTATTTCTTCTAAAATTTAATTTGTTGTAGATTTTTTAAAATTAAAACACACTATTTTTATAAAATTAAACTTGGGATGCCTCTTGGAATATGTAGCCCCAACTTGAGCCAATAGTTCATTATTATTTGGAATGTTAGGGATGTGTCAGAATCCATTGTTATATTTTAGTCATACTTTATATTTTTTATTGTTATAGTTTCATTAATTTTTTAAAAAGTTAATTTATACCAAACAATGTAGACATTTAAAAAGGATATGTTAAGGCTTCTTCCTATTCCACTCTCCTAAAGTAAGAAATACCTATATTCAGTCTGTATCTTTCCATGTTTTCCTCTGAGCTCATACTGGCATATGCAAGATGCATATGCATATACGAACTAGTTTGAAGGTTTTTGAAAAATAAAATGCAGTTTTAGTTCTCCCTTCTCTCTCCATTAGCAGTATAGCATGGCCATCCCTCTAGGAACATACTTAAATTGTTAATTTCTTAAAATCTGCATGTTGGTTGATGGTCTAAGTAACCCATTACGTATTCCACTATTTCCTCATATATGAGCAAAGTGATTATGATAATTAATTTATAATCTTAAGCTCTTGGAATATGTGACCCCAAGCACATTTTGTATCAGAACATATTAAATATTCTATTTAGCTTGTGATAATTGGCCTAATTAACACTAGAAGCCTTGTAGAAGCCACTCCTTGCTTATTCACCTTTATGAAAGAAAAGGAATAAAAGCATGACAACTAAAAAGTTTGGAAGGCCAGGCGCTGTGGCTCATGCCTGTAATCCCAGCACTTTGGGAGGCCCAAGGCGGGTGGATCATGAGGTCAGGAGATCAAGACCATCCTGGCTAACACGGTGAAACCCCGCCTCTACTAATAATACAAAAAAAAAAAAAAAAAAAGAGCTGGGCGTGGTGGCAGATGCCTGTACTCCCAGCTACTCGGGAGGCTGAGGCAGGAGAATGGCGTGAACATGGGAGGCGGAGCTTGCAGTGAGCCGAGATTGTACCACTGCACTCCAGTCTGGGCGACAGAGCAAGACTCCATCTCAAAAAAAATAAAATAAAATAAGTTTGGTAAAGGTATGAACATCTAGAAAGATTTATATTTTAAAATATTCTTATGTGAATTTTTCTGGTAAGATATAAGTTATAAAAGCTCCTTTGAAAAACTTTGTAAGTCTTTTTGAAGGGTCATAAACAGTTGGATAAGAAATGATGAGGAAGGGATCTATTGGTAAAGCCTGGGGAAAATTATTATAGAGTTGATACATTTTTTGTTTTGTTTCATTTGAAGAGAGCAGTTGGTTTTAATGTTTTTTTCCTAGTGAAAGACTGAAGAGCTAGTTCCCACAAGGGGGCAGAATAAGACAAACCTGAAAACCTTCGCACTATAAACACAGAAGTGGTAGATAACAAATGTAACAAAATTTATTTTAAATTTATAGTTGATTTATTAAAAAGGAAGGGGAAATCACAAGGAGCTAGAAATGAGCAGAGAGGTAATTTTCCGCTCATCCTGTGAATGGTACCATATATTGGCATATCTGCCTACCTGTCCCCTAGCACATGTATGGACTGCTGGTAAGGTGGTCATTCAGCTGTGGTCTTAGATTAGTATTGATGAGTGGAAGTTCATTTTGCTAAGTCCATGTATAAACTCCATCCCTTTGTTAATGAGGGTAGGGTAGAGTGGCTGGGTAGGCCATTTTCATTGGCTGAAACTGACTGAGTCCCCAGAACAAGCCATCTTATTTACCAGGTTAAGCAGCCCCTTCTCTGCCGTGTTTGCTCTTTGTCAGGGATTCACATGGGGCATAAATTATTTCATATGTGTTCCCTTTCAAAGAGATACAGCCAAATTCTTTGACACCAGATATCTTTGTAATCAGTTCTCTAATTATTCCTTTCAAGTCTCTGAATATCCAGTAAAACCATTAAACACTGTCTGTGAGTCAGTATAGAACAGTACCTCTGTTATCTCTCCTTACAATGGAAACGGACAATCAGGCCCTGCTTAAATTTCTGCCACAGGGAGGGCTTCACTTCTTCACTTCACCACTCCTTCAGGACCACCCCTGAATGGAGCAGCTGTGCTATTGTCATCTACATGTCATGCAGAACCATCATTAAACAAGGCCTGACTTTTTTTTCCCCCAGTCAGGTGGTCATAGAAAAATTCTCCATAAGATCAGATCTTACATCCAAATTGAGAGAAAAGAAATGATGTAGCAAAAGTAGGAGCCATGGACTTATGGCTACTTACTCATACCGATTATTTATGATTCAAGACCTGCTGAAGCCTCATCTCACATATACTCTTCCATCTGATGATGAAGTGCTGCAGTGCACATCCAATTATATTGTTTTGTTGGTCTAGTAATACTAAGTTCACGGCAGGCTACCCAGGTCACGTGGTAATATGGTGGCACATGGTCAAACCGTTTATTCTAAGCCCTGTGATAAGCCAAAAACTATTCTTTCAAAAAAGAATAATAGTTTTTTGCAGAGGATGGCATAGCTATTTTCCAAAATACTAATGGTCTGCCCTAAGATTCACCTGAAGTTCTGCGATAAGCCTCTTCCCAAGATACCTAGTTTAGTTGCTACTTCCTGTTCACCAAGTCTTATCAACATACTATTAGTGTGGTAGACCAGCATAGTGCCCTGTGGAATGGAAAGGCACTTAAAGTAACTGTGGATTAGATTATGACCTGAATAAGTTATAAAAATTTACCGTAATTCTCCAAGATTTGTCTGTCTTTTGCACCGACCACATAGGTGAGTTAAATGGGGATGTGGTAAGAGTAATCATCCATGGATTTTTCTAGTCTTTGGTGGTTGGATCATACTTCTTAATCTTACTTTCTAGAGACTGATTGGACTTGATTCTGAATATAGGTCTAGAACCTCATGGTATAATACATAGTAATTGGTCACATGTAGCTACTGAGCACTTGAAATCTGGCTGATAGGAAGCATGATATTCTTTACATGTAAATACATGCCGGATTTTGAGACTTTCTGTCTTTCCGTTCATTTTGGGAATGTTTGCCTTTACATAGTGAAGCATTGTTATAGAGTTGCCTTAAAGTCTTCGTTTTTGTTTTTGTTTTTTTTTTTAATTTCAACATTTGTGTCATCTCAGGGTTGACATTTGTTTATTGACATTTCCCTTTCAAGTTGTGATTTTCCTGTTTATTCATATGCCAAATAGTTTAGGATTGTCGTAGATACTTTGAATATTATTTCATAAGACCCTGAGTTTTGTTTAAATCCTAAGGAGAGTGTTGATTTTTGTGTCTGTGTGTCAGAGGCCAGTCACCCAGATTATGTCCAGAACAGTTTTCTACCTGCCTTCTGGAGTCTGTGGTCAAATATCAGTTCAAGTTTTAAAGTATTTGCAGTGCTATTTAGGTCAGTCCCACGAGTGTGACCCCACTGTGCATTTTGGGACCAGAGTAGTGGTATAACTTGTAGCTCTGTTACAAAAGCCTATAGTATGCTGTTTAGGATCGGGTCCATGCACACACAACTCAGAGGTGAGCCCAATAGTTCATACACAACATTATGGGATTGTTTTCTTGATATCACCACAGTCTCACCAACATTTTCCAGTTACCCAGGACCTTTCTGCCCAGTCCTCTGGACAGAAAATGGGGGCTTCAGTTTAACTACTCTGCCAGTCACTTCCTGTGGCTGTGTCTTCATCCAGACCAAGTGATGGGAGAACAGACAGAGAAAAAAGCAACAGCAATGAGGATGTGCTTCACACCCTTGGGACCACAACTCCTGGGATAAGAGAAAAAGATTCCCTTCTCTCAGAGTTCAGGTGCTTGCCCAGTCACCACTACCGTATCTGTGCTGCTACTGCCATGAAATTGCCTGGGAACTGGGATGGAAGAAAAGGGGGAAAGGGAAAAAAAAAGGGGGAGGTTTCCTCCAGTCTCTTGGAGCCATAAGGGCCCCTTTTCCTGGTCCTCAGACCAGAAAGGGAGGGATTCTCTTGGAACTTTTTCTGACTTTACCCAGTAGATACTTCTCTGAGTTTTGAGCTCTCTAAGCCAGGTAAAGTACAAGGAAAAATCATGGTAAACTCAATACCGCTTCAGAACTTCAAATTCTGTGCTCCGTCCCCAGTCTGCCTGATAATATTCATTTTCAGTCTTCAGACGCTTTTGGATATTGTCAAATGCTTTTTATGGATCTGATCTTATGGATATTATCATGTGATTTTTCTTCTTTACCTGTTCATGTGATTGATTTTATTAATCGATTTTCAAGTGTTGAGCCAGTCTAGCATACCTGGTATAAAATACCTTAGTCATAGTGTATAATTCCTTTTATACATTGTTGGATTTGATTTGTGAATATTTTATTGAGAATTTTTGCATCTATGTTCATGAGAGAAATTTCTGTAGTGTTGTTGTTGTATCTGTCTGGTTTTCATATTAGGGTAATGCTGACCTTACAGAATAAGTTAGGAAGTAGTCCTTCTGCTTCTACCTTCTGAAAAAGATTGTAGAGAATTTGTATAATTTCTTCCATAAATGTTTAGTAGAATTTACCAGTGAACCCATCTGGGCCACAGCTTTCTGTTTTGGAAGGTTACCAATTACTGATTAAATTTATTTAATAGTTATAGGCCTATTCAGATTGTCTATTTTTTCTTGTAAGAATTTGGCCAGATTGTGTTTTTCAAGGAATTTGTCATTTTATCTAAGTCATCAAATTGTGGGTGTAGAATTGCTTATAATATTCCTGTATTGTCGTTTTAATGTTCATGAAATCTGTGGTGATATCCCCTCTTTCATTTCTGGGATTAGTAATTTGTGTCTTTCTCTTTCTCTTTTAGCCTGGCTGGCTAGAAGCTCCTCAATTTTATTGATCTTTTCAATTTTTTTTCTTTTCAAAGAACCAGGATGTGATTTTGTTGATTTTTCTCTTATTGATTCCCATTTCAAATTTCATTGATTTCTGCTTTAGTTGTTATTATTTCTTTTCTTCTGCTTGCTTTGAATTTAATTTGCTCTTCTTTTTCTGGTTTCCTAAGATAGATGCTTAGATTATTGATTTTAGATCTTTCTTCTTTTCTAATATATTAAGCATGATAAATTTCAGTCTATCACTGCATCCCACAGATCTTGAAAAGTTGTATTTTTATTTAGTTCAAAATATTTTAAAATTTCTTTTGAGATTTCTTCTTTGAACTGTGTGTTATTTAAATATGTGTTTGCTATCCACGTATTTTGGGATTTTTCAGCTCTCTTTCTGTTATTGATTTCTAGTTTAATTCTGTTGTGGTCTTAGAGCAACCATTGTATGATTTCTATTCTTTTGAGTTTGTTAAGGTGTACTTTATTGCCCAGAATGTGTTCATTCATAATGAACATTCCATGTGCACTTGAAAAGAATGTGTATTCTGCTGTGGTAATGTGAAGTAGTCTATAGGTGTCCATCATAACCAGTTGATTGATGGTGCTGTTGAGTTCAGCTGTGTCCTTACTGATTTTCTGCCTGCTGGATCTGTCCATTTCTGAAAGAAGGCTATCAAAGTCTCAAGTGTGATAGTGTATTCATCTATTTATCCATGTAGTTCTTTCCATTTTTGCCTCGTGTTTTGATTCTCTCTTGTTACATACTCATCAGTCAAGACTGTTAAGTCTTGTTGGGGAATTGACTCCTTTAAAGTAGGTTTTTTGTAAGTAACACATTAGTTGGGTCTGTTTTTTTGACCCATTGTTACAATCTCTGACTTTTAATTGGTATATTTAGATCATTGACATTTGAAGTGATTATCGATATAGTTGGATTAATATCTACCATACTTATTACTGTCTTCTGTTTGTTGCCCTTCACAGTTTCTATATTTGTCTTCTACTCTTTTCTGCCATTTGTTGTTTTAATTCAAAATTTTATATAATTCAATTTTGTTTCCTTTCTTATATCACTTATTTTTTCACCTTTTTTAGTGGCTGCGTAGGATTTGCAATATATATTTACAATAAACTGAAGTTCACTTTCAAATAATACTGTACTATTTCACAGGTAGTGCAGATACTGTGTAGTAACACAATATCCCTTATTCCTCCCTGGCATTCCTTATATCATTGTCGTCATTTATTTTACACACACAAGCATACATGCACACGTGTGTATGTGTATATAAATATGTTATACATATACACATACACACACAAGCATACATAATCAAATATATTGTTGCTGTTGTTATTTTGAACACCTTATCTGTTAGAACAATTAAGAATTTTTTAAAAAGTCTTTATCTTCACTTATTCTCTAAAACTTTTTCTTTCTTTATGTAGATCAGACTTTCTGACCTATATCATTTTCTTTCTCTGAAGAACTTTTAACATTTTTTGCAAGGCAGGTCTACTGGCAGCAAATTTTCTGTTTTTGTTTGGGAAAGTATTTCTTCTTCACTTTTGAAGGATGATTCTGCGGGGTACAGAATTCTAGGTTATTTTTTTTTTAACCACTTTATTTCATTCTACTCTTGTATTGTTTCTGAGGAGATGTCAGATATATTAATAATTTTTTCTTTGCTTCTCTGTAGGTAAGGTTTTTTCCCCTCTGGTTTAATATTTTTCTTTCTCTTTGATTTTCTGAATCAAAAAGAATATGTTTTACTGAAGCATAGTTTGGCATTTATCCTACTTGGGGTACTGTGAGCTTTCTTGTTTATGGTTTGGTGTCTGACATTAATTTGGGGAAATCTTCAGTCATTATTGACTTAAATATTTCTTCTTCTGTAATTCCCATTATGCATATTTATACCTTTTGTAATGGCTCCACAGTTCTTAGGTGTTCTGTTCTTTTTTCTGTTTGCTTTTCAGTTTTGAATGTTTTTATTCACATATCCTCAAGCTCAGACTCTTTCCTCAGTCATGTCCAGTCTGCTAATGAACCCATTAAAGGCATTCTTAATTTCTATTCTAATGTTTTCGATCTCTGCATTTTCTTATTCTTTAATAGAATTTCCATCTACTTATATTACTTACTTGTTCTTGCATGTTGTCTACTTTTTTTCATGAAATCCCATAGCATATGAATCATAATTGTTTACATTTATAGTCAGAACCAGTGTATAGCAGGATGTTTAATCCCTGCTGTTGAGAGGTGAAGCCAGCTGGACTTCCTGGGTCAAGTGGGGACTTGGAGAATTTTTCCGTCTTACGAGAAATTTGTAAAACACACCAATCAGCGCTGTGTAGCTAGCTAGAGGTTTATAAAATGCACCAATCAGTGCTCTGTAAAAACGCACCAGTCAGGGCTCTGTAGCTAGCTGGAGGTTTATAAAATGCAGTAGTCAGTGCTACGTAAAGTGGATCAATCAGCACTCTGTAAAATGGACCAATCAACAGGACATGGGCGGGGACAAATAGGGGAATAAAAGCTGGCCACACCAGCTGGCAGCGGTAACTCATCTGCGTCCCTTTCTGCGCTGTGGAAGCTTTGGTCTTTTGCCCTTCACAATAAATCTTGCTACTCTTTGGGTCCGTGCCACCTTTGAGAGCTGTAACACTCACCACGAAGGTCTGCGGCTTCATTCTTGAAGTCAGCGAGACCACGAACCCATCGGAAGGAACCAACTCCGGACACACTGTAACTGGGTGTGTTTCTAATCCTTGCTCTGTCTCTTTCAACAGTATCTTTCCCCTTTTAATGTGTCTTGCAGTTTTTTGCTGAAAGGTAGACATGATGTTTTGAGTGAAAGGAACTGTGGTGAATAAACCTTTAGTAATGTAGTGTTCAGGTGTGTGGGAAAAGGAAGCATCCTATGGTACTTTCGTAAGTTTTTGTCTTTTGGTGAGCCTGTGCCCCTTCGCTGTGAACTTTACCAGTGCTTCTCTGTTTTTTTCTTTGTTTTGTGTTTGTTTGTTTTTCCCTTTCTCATAGTTAGGTGGAACAGGATGACTGGAGGAGGCTGAAGTTTGGTATTTTTCATTCACAAGTTTGGTTAAGCTCTGGGAAAATAATTTCTCCTGATGGTTAAGAATACCATTCTCTGGTACATTTCAAAATGATTACCTTCCCTCTGCCCCTCCTGGAAGCAGGAGTGGATTTTTCTTCAATAATTACTGAGAGCCTCATAGTGCTCCAGGAGATAAAACTCACAAAAGATTGGGGCCCCTCTGAAACTGGGTCCCCTCGGAATTTTGATTTCTCAGGCTTGTCTGTGTGAGCCTCCAATAATGCATCAACTACAGTTCAGGTTTTCCTGCTTCTGTATTGGTTCCCACTGAGGTTGCGGCTTGTGGGTTTCTGCATTGGTAAGTTGTTATTCTCTATAGTCACCTGTCTGTCTCTCCAACTTTTGGCACAGCAGTTTACATTGTAACTTCACTTCTCTAAAGAATGTAAGAAGAGTTGTTGATTTTTCATTGTGTTTAGTTTTCTACATGTTAGACTTCTAAGCTCCTTACATGCCAGATGGGAAACTTGAATTAAGCTCGGTGCATTCTTTCCAGGGTTTATAGTTGTATTCAATGAGAGAGACAAGATAGGGTATGTGTACTCCATCTTTCCTGGAATTGGAACCTAATTATATTTTTCAAATATATGTCCTTACTGATTTTTTTAAGCAGTCATATGATTTGTTTCCTTATATTAATTCTCTTGTGTAGAACAAGAAAAAATTTCTTGGCTGAAGGCCCTCCTATGTGGTGTATACTCTTAAGGTTTCTTTCCAGTGTGACTTTTTGTATCTCTAAAGGCAAGAAGGACTATTGAAGCCTTCCTAACATATTCATTACATATACGATTTCTCTCGTTTATATGTCCTCACCTTTTTCCATAGGCATAGGTTGAATAACTTCTGAAAACCTTCCCTGTCATTGCATTTATAGCCTTTCTTCCCAGAATGTGTCTAAACATGTTCAGTCATATTAAAGTTCCTGCTCAAGAGTTTTCCCGAATTTATTGTATTCATAGTGTTTCTCTCATATGTGTATAGCCATTGTAAGGTGAAAGTTTCTACTTTTTCCCAGTCAATGCTGTTGTGGAGTTTTCTCCAACATGGATATCCGCTCCAGTGCACAGTAAAATGAGTGCTCCTACTAAAGGTTCCCACAGTCCTTGTGTTGAGTTTTTGCCGTGTATATTCTCTTGTGCACTACAAAGCAAGAGCTGTTTTTGAAGAACTTTCCACACTGATTACAGTCATAAAGTTTGTCTTCGGTGTGAGATCTCATGTATATTTTGGAGGTGACTATAGATCAAATACTGTCCTGCTCTGAAATTGTTCAAAGGGTTTCTTTTCGTTTTGAATTCTCCCATGTCTCTGAAGGGAATATGGTTACTGAAGGTTTTTGTACAATCTTTACATTCATGATTTGTCTCTTGTCTGTGATTTCTGTCTCCTGCAGAATGACATTAGCACTCCTTTTGAAGGCTTTTCTGTATAGATTTCATTCATAGAATTTATTTCACTAGGAGTCCTTTCTATTTGCATCTCACTGATGCAGACAGAGTATTGAAAAGCTGAAAGTTTTTCTTTTCTCATGTCTGCTATTACTGCTTCTGTTCAAGTCTGCACTGGAGATTCTAGCCAGGGCATTAAAGCCACTGCAAGTAAAGATGTCCCTTCTGTGCTGAGATTGTGAGACGAAGACACCAAAAGAAGACCCTGGGACAGAGTAGTCCAGGCAGATGGAAGGGCCAGAGCTGAGTCTCCGGAGAAGACTGGAGGCATGAGTCAGCTTTGCCCCTCTGTCCAGCTGGGGGCTACCCTAATACCCATGTCTCAATCGGGCTGAATTACGTGATACACAAACGAGAGAAAGTCCCTACTGTTAAGATACTTTCATTCTGGAGGAGTGAGAGAAATAAAAAAAGAAAGTCATATCAGGTAATGATGAGTGCTGTGTGAATTGAGGCGGAAAGTGGGAAGGGATGAAGTCAGAGAAGTTGGAAGGGGAGGAGGCGAGAGAATTAAGTAGGTGGTAACCAGATCATGTAGAGCTTTGTAGACCATGGTAAAGATTTGGGTTTTAATTTTCTTCTGTTGCTGATTGACTTTATGATCTTTAATTAGTTATTAAACTTTCTCTGCTTATTTTTTTTTTTTAGTGTTTAATAGTGTGTGATTGTGTGAGATAATTGTAGTCTCAGAGTGGTATAAATCTTTGCATGAAAGAACATTAGGAATAATTTAGGCCAAACCCCATTGTTTCAGACATACATGAAAGCCCTTTGAGAAATTATGCATTGTTATTGTGTATATTATGTTTGACATGCCTACACTAGTTTTAGGGACCAGATTACCACCTGTGCTGTTACTTTCTTTTGAATACTTTTTAAAAGTGGACTTTGGAGATAAAATATCCAATTAGAAAAGTTCACAAATCATAAGTGTACAGTGAGTAAGTTATTACAAATTACTATAGATTTTTAAAAAGTCAGGTTTATTTAAATTTAATTTATGTAAGTAAAATTTGCCATTTTAAGTGTACATACCATGAATTTTTACAAACGTATATAGTCATGTTAAATACCACTAAATCACATATAGCTTATTTACATAAAAAGTTCCCTCATGCCCCCTTGTAATCACTTGTCTCCCTCAGCCTAATCCCTAGCAACCACTTAACTGTTTTCTAATAGTATAATATTTCCCAGAATATTTTGTAAATGAAGCCATGCAGTATATAGTCTTTTGACTATACTACCCATTTTTTATTTTTGTGCACACATCAGAAGTTCATTCCTTTTATTGCTGAGTAAGATTCTGTTGTATGTATATGGCACAATTTGTTTATCCATTCATCAGTTGATGGATATTTGGGTACTTTTCAGTTTGTGGAGAGTAATAGTAAGTGTGCTATTTGTGTGTGGGAGGAGGGACATATATCTTCATTTCTCTTGGGTAAATTCCTAAGAGCTGGATTTCTGGGTCATATGGTAGGTTTACTTACAAACTGTCAAACTGTTTCCCAACTTATATATACCAGTTGATATTGTTACCATCAGTATATGAGATCTCTAGTTCATTCTTGACAGCACTCGGTTTTGCTAGTATTTTGTTTTTTAATTTTAGCCATTTTACTAGGTGTGTAGTAGTAACTCCTAGTTTGGATTACCATAATGATTAATGATGTTGAGCATCTGTATTAGGCCATTCTTTCATTGCTATAAAGAAATACCCGAGACTGAATAATATATAAAGAAAAGAGGTTTAATTGGCTCACAGTTCTGAAAGTTGTACAGGAATCATGGTGCTGGCATCTTCTTGGCTCCTAGGGAAGCTTTAGAGAACTTTCAGTCATAGTGGCAGGTGGATGGGGAAGCCATCTTCTCACATGGCGGGAGCAGGAGCAAGGGGTGGAGGGAGGTGCTGCACACTTTTAAATAACCAGATCTCATGAGAACTCACTATCACGAGACAGCAACAAGCTATGAGGGATCCCCCTCTGGCCGTCATCCAAACACCTCCCAACAGGCCCACCTGTAGCATTGATAGTTACAATTCAACATGAGATAGGAGATATCCAAGCATTTTTGTTTGGATATTTGTGGACAAATATCCAAACTATATTAACATCCATGTTTCTTACTTAGTGAAGTGTCTTTTCAGATCTTTTGCCCATTTTTAAAATCGGGTAGTTTGCATTCTTGTTCCTGAGTTAAGAGTTCTTACAGCCTAACTACCAGTCCTTTATTAGATATGTGTTTTGCAGATATTTTCTTTCATTCAGTACTGCTTTTCATTTTGTAACAGTATCATTTGAAGAGTAGAAATTTTTAATTTTTATTAATTCCAATTTATCAGTGTTTTTATATGACCCCTATAAAAAATGGTATCCTTTGTAAGAAATCTGCCTGACCCAAGGTCACACAGATTTTTCTCCTATGTTTTCTTCTAAAAAGTTTATAATTTTATAGTTTTATAGTTTCTTCTAATAGTTTTATAGTTTTTTTTTTTTTTTAAACATTTTCAGTCTGTGACTAATTTCTCTTTGATGTTTTCGTGAGTAGAGGTATGCTTCAAGGTCCATGTTTTTGCATTTGGATGTCCAGTAGTTACAAAATTAATTGTTGAAAATATCCTTTCTACATTGAATTATCCTTTCACCTTTGTCACAAATTACTTGGCTATATGTGTGATTCTTTCTCTGGATGCTCTAGACCGTTTCATTCATTTTGTGTCCATTGTTTTTCTAATACCATCTAAGCTCTGGATTACTGTACCGTATGGCAGTTCTTGAAATTAGGTACTCTTTGGACTCTAGTTTTGGTTTTGTTTGTTCAAAATTGTTGTGGCTATCCTAGTTCTTTTGTTTTTCTGTATAAATTTTAAAATTAGCATGTTGATTACTATAAAAACAACTGCCTGGTATATTCCCATAAGGATTGCTTCAAACCTGTAGATCACTTTGGAGACAATTGACATAGTGATATGGAGTCTTCAGATCCATAAACATGGTACATTGCTCCATTTAGGTTTTTTGGATTTTGTTTTAGTTTTTTTAGAGACGGTATCTCACTGTGTTGCTCAGGTTGGTCTTAAACTCCTGAGCTCAAGCAGTTCCTCTGTCTCAGCTTCCTAAGTAGTAGCTGGGACTGTAGGCACACGCCACAACTCCTGGCTCCATTTAGGTTTTTAATTTCTTTTATCAGTTTCTTGTAGTTTTCAGAGTACATTGTATGTATTCTGTCAGATGTATTCATAAATATTTTATATTTGTAGTGTTATTGTAATAATGTTGGTTAAATGTTTTTTAAAATTTTCCAAATGTTCATTGCTAGCATATAGGAAGACACTTGATTCTTGTACGTTAACTTTGTAACCTGTGAATTTGCCTTACTGACTTATTTTTTCTTACAGCTTTTTTGTAGACACCTTAGAATTTTTACATAGGCAGTCATGTTGTTTGATCATATGATCCTATACTCATTGTTAAACTTCCTGTTTCTTGCCTGATGTATGGACTTGTAAGGACGTTACAGAGTCACAGAGTGATGATACAAGCTCTGAATTAAAAGGACATTTGAAATAATTTAGGCAAAACTCCTTTGCTTATGCTACATATGCAAAATTGCCTTATCTTTAGGGGCCAGTTTATCAGCATGCTATATAGTTTTCTCCTGTGTACTTTTAAAAAGTAAGCTTTTATTGAAGCATGACATATAAACTGAAAAAATCTCCAATGATGTATACAGTTCACTGAATTATCACCAAGTGAACATATTATGCTAGAGGTTTTTGATTTCTGGGTTTTTATTTGCAGTTATTTTTATGACTTGAAAAACTTGAAGGCAGTTCTCTAGAATATGTATTGTCTTCAACTGAAGAGTTTCTCTGTTAACTTGAACTTTAATATCTAATAATCATTTATGTTAAGTATAATACTTCGTGATGACTGAAATCTTAATTGGATCATAGTCACTCCTGACATTTCTTTGGTGTCCATACACTTTAGATTCTGGTGCATTCTGAGCTCAACTTCTGAATGTCTAGTCACCAGGTGTCCAGCATAACTGAATTTTTTCTGTCAAGTTAGCAGTTTTTAAATTCTGCCACATCTCCATCACATTATCTCAGTCACTTTTAATTTGGTTGACTGAAGCAGGAAAAGAAAGGTAGAAAATAAAGATTGAGTAATGCACAGTATCAGTAGATGCTGTCTTATATGCTTGGTAAATTGGACTCCCCCCATCCCCCCCCTTTTTTTTTTCACTTCATGTTGTAAAACTATACATGTATTCCTTATGCTATGCAACTTTGCAGAAGCTCCCACTGGTATAGGCCAAGTATATGTCCCTGCCCCACTGATGCTGCTCTTGGCTTCATGAGTTCCTTGGGCCAGTGGAATGTTAGTGAGCAGAGAGGTTTTTCTTGGTTGTTTTTTCAGTAGAGACAGGGTCTCACTTTATTGCCCAGGCCAGAGTACAGTAGTATGATCGTAGCTCACTGCAGCCTCGAACTCCTGGGCTCAATTGATCTTCCTGCTTCAGCCTCCCAAGTAGCTGGGACTACAGGTGTTTGACACCACACCCAGATATTTTTAGTTTTTGTAGAGACAGTGTCTTACATTGTTGCCCACATCGATCTCTAACTGCTGGCTTCAAGCTACTCTCCTGCCTCAGCCTCGCAAAGTGCTAGGATTTCAGACGTGGGCCACTGTGCCCAGCCTTGAGCAGAAGTCTTAAGTATGTTCCTCTGATTTGACTTGGCCTCCTGTACTCCTCTTTTCTGCCAAGAAGAGCATGCTACATATATTCACTTGCCTTCAGTGACTGGACCCAGTATTGAAGACACATAGCAGTAGTTTTGAACCTGACCATAGTACTGGTATCTAGCTAGCCCTATCATGCCCAACCTCGATTAGCTGACTCAGAGTCAGTCTGAAGGCTCATGAGCATACAGGAAATGTTGTAAACCACTGAGATTTTGAGATTGCTAGTTACCCAGGAAAAGCTGGTATATAATCAGATTCTCTGCTCACCAGTCCTTTTAAACTTGTATTTTTAGTTTTTTCTCTGTAGCTACAATGAGTTCAGGCACAATTTATAGGACAAAGAAGATGGAAGAAAATATTTTAAGCAGAGAAGTAAAGTAGGACAGCCAAACTGGACTAATTGCAGTATTATTCCTTAAGGAGTGTTATTAGATTCTAAAATTATCTGCCAATTTTTAACATTGGAACATTTTAAGTGAAAAGAGGTGCTTCACTGAATCAAATATATTGCTTTCAAAAATTTAATGCTGATTTTTTTCAATAAAAAGATTCCTCAGTTAAGGAGTTACACTAATGGCTTGCCTCTTTGTTTACGTAACTATAAAATACCGCAATTTCATATGAATCAATGTCAATTATATTCATGAAAGATTGGAAATCAAGGATGAGAGAAAGAGACTTGAAAAGTAAGTCTAGGAGATACAGTATTCATCTGACCAGAATTCCAAAGAGAGAGAAAAGAAAAGTTGGAAGAGAAGATTTAGTCAGTGTAGTAAGTGAAAGAACCCGGAGATGAATGAGAAGAAAAAAAGTTAAGATATATCCTAGTTAAATTCCTGAAATCCATGGATAGAGAATAAATCCTAGATTTCTCCCAACAGAAGTTTGGGATAAGATAATAGTGGCCTCGTCTAAGGTCGTGGTTGAAGAAATGGAGAGAACATGGGAGATTGTGGGTTTGCCTCTCCTGAACGCGTCATGTAAATGGAATAATACAAATGTGGTCTTTTGTGTCTGACTTCTTCCACTTACTATGTTTTCATAATATGAATCAGACCTTCATTCTTTTTATGGCTAGGTAAGATTTCATTGTATAAATATGCCACATTTTGTTTATCCGTTCACCAGTTAATGGCATTTGGGTTGTTTCCACTTTTTGGCTACTATGAATAATGCTGCTGTGAACGTTCATGTTCAAGTTTTTGCTTGAAAACCTGTTTTCGTATCTTTGGATATATACAAAGGAGTGAAATGGCTAGGTCATATGGTAATTGTGTGTTTAACTTTGAGGAACCGCTGTCTTACATTTCCACCAGCAATGTATGAAGGTTTTAATTTTGCCACCAACATTTTTTTGTTATACCCATTTTAGTGGGTGTAAAGTGGTCTCTCATTTTGGCTTTGTTTTTCTGTAATGATTGTGGAGCTATATTACATGTGCTTATTGGCCATTTGTGTATCTTCTTTGGAGAAATGTTTATTCAAGTACTTTGAAGTTTGTTTTTTTTTCTTTCTTTTTCAAGAAATGGTCTCACTCTGTCACCCAGGCTAGAGTGCGGTGTTGTGATCATGGCTCGCTGCAGCCTCAACCTCCGGGGCACAAGTGATCCTCCCACTTGAGCCTCCCAAGTAGCTGGGGCTACAGATACATGCCACTGCACCTGGCTAGTTTTTTTAAAAATATTTTTTGTAGAAATGGGATCCCATTCCATTGCCCAGGCTGGTCTCAAGCTTATGGGCTCAAGTGATCCACTCACCTTGGCCTCTCAAAGTCTTAGGATTATAGGCATGAGTCAAGACAACCAGCTTTGCCCATTTTTACATTGGGTTGTTTGTCTTTTTGTTGTTGAGTTGAAGTAGTTCTTTATATATTCTATTAAAAGTAATGGCAAAAAAAACTGCAATTACTTTTGCGCCAACCTAATAAATCAGAGGTGTCCAATCTTTTGGCTTCCCTGGGCCACATTGGAAGAAGAAGAATTATCTTGGACCACACATAAAATACACCAACAGTAACAATAGCTGATAAGCTTTAAAATATTGCAAAAAAAAAAAAAAAAAAAAAAAAAAACCAAAAAAACCGTAATGTTTTAAGAAAGTTTATAAATTTGTTTTGGGCCACATTCAAAGCTGTCCTTGTCCGCATGCAGCCCGTGGGCTAGATAAGCTTGTTCTAGATGTTAGACTCCTATCAGATACATGATTTGGAAATGTTTTCTCCCAGTGTGAGCATTGTCTTTTCACTCTCTTGATATTATCCTTTGTTGCACAAAGTTTTTAATTTTGATGAAATCCAATTTTTTCTTTTAATGCTTGTGCTTTTGGTGTCATATCTAAGAATCCATTTCCATTCTTGGACTCTCCATTCATCATTTTAATGTTTTCTTCTGACGCATCTTCCAGTTTACTAATTTTATGTCTAATCTACCTTTAAGTCTATTTATTAAATTTTTAATTTCATAATTTCATTCCTCTGCTAAAATTTTGAACGTTTATTTTCTTAAACATGTTTAGCATATTATTTTAAATTCTGTCCCTCATTGTTTTGTGTTCTGTATTTCTCTGTGAGACTATTTCTGGTTTATATGGCTTCTCTGATTTACTTTGTTCATGTTATCTTATCTCTGTTATTGTTAATTAAGGGCTAGATGCTGTATGTGATAAATTATATAAATAATTTGAGACCTACGATGATATTACCTTCCTCCACAAAGATTTATGTTTGTTTTTAGCGGGCACGATCAATCCAAGATTGCCTTGATTTAATTTTATGGGAAATATTCAGAGCTGAGCTTTAGTCCCTGTGAGAGCCTGTCAAGTTTCAGTTCATACTTGCTCCTACAGTATAGTTCTTTGGGCTTTTAACAAAAGTGTTGAATATATATGTAAAAATTTATATATATGTAATTTTATACCATATGTTCATGGTTCTAATTTTCCTTGGGAAAAGTTTATCTGAAGTACATGATTCTGCCATTACCAGACATGGAAGTCAGCAGCATATAGATAGAAGTAAACAGCATATAATTACTCTTTTTAAAAATTAGATTCAAAGATCATTATATAACAATGTCAGCCTTAACCACTTGAATTTTTATGTATTTTCTTGGAGGTAGGGAGAAAGAAATAGAGTTACAGTGATCCTACTAGCAATTGCACGTGATGGCTTGCTAAGCAGATAAATACCTTTCATGTGTGTCTTATCAGGAAAAAAATGTAAGATCATTTCTTTATACAACTTATGTGGAAATATATTTTCTTATATTTCCTTATATGATTTCATCTCTCATGAGACAGTGAACACCTTATAAGAAGGAACCTTAGTTTACTCATCTTCAGTTTCCTAGTGCTAGACCTGGAATTGAGTACATAGTAAGTGTAGAAATGAATGCATGTAGTGAAAATACTTTATTTGATTTTTCACAGTGAAAAATCAATATTTGTTGTTCTGAATTATCCTATAAGATGTATTTTAATAGGGAAGGCAGGATCTTTTCTCACCAGCTCTTTTGTTCCATCCCCTTCTAACAGGTGGCATCTCCACAGAAAGCGACTGTGCTTTTGAGCCAGACTACGCCGTCCCGCCACTTCCAGTGAGTGAAGGTATGCAGCACATTCGGATTATGGAGGGCATGTCTCGCTCTCTTCCATCCTCCCCCTTACTCACACATCAGTCTATCAGTGTTCGGCTCCAGCCTGTGAAGAAGTTAACTGGTAAGGACTTTACCTAAATTTAGTATGTTTAACAGGAAACCTAACAATATGACACTTTAGGTCACGTCAGATATGTATATGTGCATCTTTAGGTTTTTCCTGTTTGGCCTTCCTAATGTCACAGACTCTTGAAAAGTAGAACTCCAAATGATTTTAATTTAGAGAATTAGAACAGTACTCAGTTTGACAGATTGATGTATTTATTTTCTAAATGACCCATCTGTTGTGAACATGTTTTTCTAGGTTTTCAGGAAGTTTCTGGTTTTGCCAGAATACACTGTTGTTCTGATTTCATTTATAAGCTTGTTCATGTCAGATTAACAGATGGAGACATTCTAATTTTAGGATAATAGGAGCTTGATAGTTCAGCAAAGGTACATCAGTCGTATTTTATTTGAAATTGTTATTTGTATATTTTATATCTATTTTTAAAAGATAATTTAGATATTTTCCTCTACACTGGACATTAACTTCTTAGGATATTTACGATAATTCATAAGTTATGGATTATATTGACTTCAATATGATCTCACAATATGTATTACCCATTTAGATCAAGTTGTTAGGTGTGAAACTGTCTTTATTAAATGGACTTTTGTCCTTTTACATTTTTTCAGGAAATCAATTTTAATATATAGTTGAAGAATGCTTGTGTGTAAAATATGTAATCCTGGGTCACTTTGTTAGATTTCTTCTAGCATTATCAGTATATCCCTGATGTCAGTAAGTTGGCTAGTATTATTGGGTTATAAGTGCGTGGAGGCATGAAATTAAGTTATTCACAAAGGATGTATCGACTATTTCCTATTTGACATTGAGCTAGACAGTAGAGAAGTTTATCATTATTCAAAAGAAAATAAAAGGAGAAATGAAATTTTTGGGCACTTCTGTCTATGCAGAGTGAAAGTTTTTCACTGTTTATAATTTTCATCAAAATAGTAGCATTTCTTTATAGTTCTACAAAGCATAAATTATGCTTCTTTACATTGTGTATTATTGGCATTTTCAAAAAAATAAGTGAATCAAAGTCACTTTGGTCATTAGATACTTCAGTCTAAAGACACTTTGGCCATTAGATTAAAACAAATAGGTAAAATAGCCTAATAGCATAATATCCTGAAATACCAGTTGCCTTCTAATGTCCAAAAAGATGATGAATTTTATGTGATTAGGCTTAAATAAAATCTCAATGCTTAGAAATTCTCCCTGTTTTACAGTCAGAGGTATTATTGATTACTAAAAATATAAAAATCCCAAATCTGCGCATGTGATGCGCTTCATTTTACCACACACAGTGGAAAAAATAGCAAGTCCAGTTTCTATGCAGAAGTGAGCTGGATTACCTGAAGTTTTAGAGACACCACTTTCCTATCCCGTTTGCCTGTCTTAATTTGAATGTCAACTTAATAGTCAACCTTTATTAAGAGATAACTATTAAATATAACAAAGTTGATAACATACCTAATACCACAGAGTTACTGTAGTGAAACAGTAATGCAGAGTGTAGTTGATTAATGGCGTGTATGAACTTTTGAATTTTAATTTTTTTTTTTTTTTTTTTTTTTTGAGGCGGAGTCTCGCTGTCACCCGGACTGGAGTGCAGTGGCCGGATCTCAGCTCACTGCAAGCTCCGCCTCCCGGGTTTACGCCATTCTCCTGCCTCAGCCTCCCGAGTAGCTGGGACTACAGGCGCCCGCCACCTCGCCTGGCTAGTTTTTCTATTTTTAGTAGAGACGGGGTTTCACCATGTTAGTCAGGATGGTCTCAATCTCCTGACCTCGTGATCCGCCCGTCTCGGCCTCCCAAAGTGCTGGGATTACAGGCTTGAGCCACCGCGCCCGGCTTGAATTTTAATTTTATAGTATTTGAAGCTTCTGTAATTTCTCAAATAGTTTTATTTACTGAAGACTATCAAAGGCCTAAAAATTTAATAATTAAAAATGCATTTTTAAATTTTGGAAGAAAACAACTGTTTACTGAAAGAGTATGTCATGAAAAGGTTTCTTTGGTCAATTTTCTGCCAAGTGAAACAGATGATAAGAATTGTCTAGTTTAACCTGGAATGAAATTACTTTGAAATTCAAAATAAAAACCTTAGTAGATTATTCATTAATTATCCCTTCTTGCCTAATCCTCTGTTACCCCTTCTTTTCTAATTATATCTTGTTATAAGTAAGTAAAAGGGAAGTTGAATGGAAAAAAAGTTAGCTGACCATAAAGAAATTTTCACCAAAGAATGGTTCTTTCTTGGCATTAATTATCAAAATGCAGTAATTTAATCAGGCCATTAGGACTACACTTAGTAATTTCTCCATTTCAATACATTCAAACTTTCAGGTGCCTTATATGTATTCATATTATCAACCAAACTGAATAGGTCCAGAAGAGTCATCATATTCTATTTTCTTTGTGACTTTCTAATAATCTCTGTCTCTGGCACAGTTAAAAGCAGTTTGTTTATTATTTTTCAGTGCTTTTTACTTAATCTCAACAAACGTTTGTCTGAGGCCCATTACATGCATAGGCACTGCTCTAGATATGATAGAGTGGTGTAAAAGGACCACTAAGACCCCTGCCTTCAAGGATTTTATATTTCAGTTGAGAGAAGATATAATAAATGCATAGCCAGTAAAGAAATACTTGAATTTTAAATAGTGGCAAGTACTACAAAGGTAATGGAATACGGAAGGGGATAGAAACTGGGGTTGAGGTAGAGTTTCCTTCTGTGGAATGACTGGGGAGAGTCAAAGGAGGAGATATTTGAGCTGAGTTTTGAATTTAAGAAGGAGCCAGCCATGGGAAGATCTGGGATCGGAGCTTTCCAGGCAGAGCTAACAGCCAGAACAAAAGTCCTAAAGCAGAAATGAGCTTGGCATGTTCGAGGAATGGAAAGAAGGCAAGTGTGGCCTGAGCAGAGTAAGTCTGAAGGGGCAGTAATAAAAAATGAGTTAGAACTGGGCACAATGGCTGATACCTGTAATCTCAGCACTTTTGGAGGCCGAGGCAGGAAGATTGCTTGAGGCCAGAAGTTCGAGACCACCCTGGACAACATGATGAGACCCTGTCTCTACAGAAAATAATTTAAACAAAATAACTGGGTGTCATGGCATGCCACCCGTATGTAGTCCTAGCTACCAAGGAGGCTATGGTGGGAGTATTGCTTGAGCCCAGGAGGTGGAACTGCAATGAGCTCTGATTGCACCACTGCACTCAGGCCTGGGAAACAGCAAGCAAGACCCTACCACTAAAAAATAAATAAATAAATAAATAAATAAATAAATAAATAAATAAATAAATAAATAGAGTTGGAGAGGTAGGCAGAAGCCAGAGTTTTTAGGGTCATGGTAAGGCACCTACTCTGATTGTAGGATTTTAAACAGAGGAGGAACAGGTAGTAGTATGATCCAATTTACCTTGTAATCGAATCTTGTTGGCAAATATGTAGAGAATGAAGTATGAGGGACTAGAGTATCACATGTTCATTAGCCTTGTGCAGTCAGCCCTCTGCATCTGTGGATTCAACCGAACACAGATAGAAAATATTTTTCTTAAAAAAACCATCTGTACTGAACATGTAGATTTTTTTATAATCCCTAAACAGTACAGTCTAACAACTATTTACATGGCATTTACATTGTATTAGATATTATAAGTAATTTAGAAAGGATTTGAAGCATACAGAAAGATGTGCATAGGTTATATGCAAATACTATGCCATTTCATATCAAGGATTTGATGATAATCCAAGGAAGGTCCTGGAACCAGTCCCCCATGGATACTGTGGGACAGGTGCATAGGTTTTCCTGATCTTTAAATAGTCGTTATTAGTCATTGTCTTCACTTCTGATAAGATGGGTACTTATGTTTTCATCTTATAAGATATGACAAAGGAGTATCCTTTTCCTATCATTGTTACTCTGTAACCTTTATACTCTTAACATATTTATCTTAGTCTTCCATGCCGGTGTCTGTAAAGACTCATTTGCAGATATAGGTCCATTTCCAAATACTTGGACTCATTTTCAGTCTGGAGGGAGTAAGAATGGGTAAAGACCAGCTCAAGAATAAATACAATTTAGAGCTTAAAAACTAATTTTTAAATGTATACACACCTCACTCTAGTAAGTACAAAATTAAGTTAATGTAGTAAACGTGTTCAGGAGAGACACAGACTTTGTGGTCAGACTGTTTGAGTTTGTACCCCAGCTCTGAGTGTCACATCGTGACTGTTTGCTTCTGTCTCTTCATCTGTAAAATGGGGATAGCAATAATACAACCGACTTCATGGGTGGTTGTATCATTCTTATAATCACATTGTTTTATACTTTTCAAAAACTATGTTTAAGTGCTCAGAAAATGTTAGCCGTTACTGTTAGTAGAATTTGTTTAAATTTGTTGAGAAGTTTGTAAAAATTGCTTTTCATGTTAGACACCAGTGGGAACTTTAAAGCTTTATGTGTTTTTAAAGTTGCACTTTTTAATAAGTAATAGCAATAATAATGACAATAATTTTTATTGTAATGCCTGTTGTGTGGCATACACTTATTAGCTTGTGTTTTTGTCACTGGTATCTCCACTTTACAGATGAGCAAATTAAGTTCACAGAGAGGTAAATGTCTTGCTGAAAGTAAAATGTCTTGTGGAGGATAATACAGCTAGGCAGCAGTCAGAGTTAGGATTAATATCCAGTCTCTCCACATGTGTCTCATTTTCCAAGAAGAAAATAGAGGTTTAGAGAAGTTAAATAGCTCATCCAGAGCATCTAGTATATCAGTTAAGATTTTTATTGTTTCAGGTAATAAAAGATACAGCCAAACGGTTTAAGCAGTAAAGACCACCTAAAAATTGGGCAGGTTTCAAGGTTGTTGGACTTACTTACTGGTATTACTGTGCTTTGGGGGTAATGTGGAAGAGAGTAAGCAGAGGCTCCCTGTGGTCTCCAGATTGTCGCCCAGTGCTCATTCCAAGATGCTTTCCCATAGTGTTATAAAGATCCTCAGCACAGATAGTTGATTAAGGAGTGCTAAAACTTCATTCATTCAGCTCTTACAGAGTTTATATTATTTACCCATTATGTACATTTGTTAAATTTAGTGAAACTTAAATTTTGCATATACATACTTTGGGTAGGGGTAAAAATTGGTACAACTATTTTTATGGCAATTTGGCAATATGTATCACAATTATAAGGCACATAATCCTTAATACACCAATTTTATTGCTAAGAGTTTGTTTTACAAATAAGCTTGAACAGATTTGAAAATGTGTATGTATGTGTGTACATATATGTGATATTGTTTATATAGCAAAAAATGAAAATCCAAATATTTATCAATAGGAACCCATGTGTGTTTTTAAATGACACATACGTACACACATGCGTGTGTTTGTTGGTAGCCTAGAGAGAGAACTCTTTTTTTTTTTTTTTTTTTTTTTTTGAGACGGAGTCTCGCTGCAGTGGCCGGATCTCAGCTCACTGCAAGCTCTGCCTCCCGGGTTTACGCCATTCTCCTGCCTCAGCCTCCCGAGTAGCTGGGACTACAGGCGCCCACCACCTCACCCGGCTAGATTTTTGTATTTTTTAGTAGAGATGGGGTTTCACTGTGTTAGCCAGGATGGTCTTGATCTCCTGACCTCGTGATCCACCCGTCTCGGCCTCCCAAAGTGCTGGGATTACAGGCTTGAGCCACCGCGCCCAGCCTAGAGAGAGAACTCTTAATCAGAAGTGGGAGAGGGATGACATAAGTGTTGCTGTATAGCTTTCTGTAAGTCTTATCATGTTGAAAATGCAAAATCTCTTGAGACAGTATAACAAAATGAACCCTGTCATTTCCTAACTGTGTAATCTTGCTCAAATTTGTTTAAAGTCTCTGTACTTCAATTCCCTTATTTCTAAACTAGGGGTGATAATAGTATCTACCTCATAGGACTAATAAGAGAATTCGATTAATTAGTACATGTAAAGTACATAAGACAGTGGCTGGCGTAGAGTAAGTAGTCAGAATGTTAGCTACAATTATTATTATAGTTTCCAAAGAGATGTGGGTATTGAGTGTTTATCAGCTATATCAAATATGTGTTCTGAGCTTTTGCAAGGTAGCCTTCAAGAAACTTATTTATGTTAAGTAAGTCCCTCTACTTTTCTGAGGAGTAATCTTCAAATACCGACATCAAATAGACTATTATCTAATCTCTGGGGGGGAAATGGCCTGATTTTAAAAGTATTTGTTGCCAATAGATTGGATTGACCTTGTGGCAGTCCAGTTTGGATGGCAAATAAGTCACAA
Source organism: Rhinopithecus roxellana (assembly GCF_007565055.1). Classification (NCBI taxonomy): domain Eukaryota; kingdom Metazoa; phylum Chordata; class Mammalia; order Primates; family Cercopithecidae; genus Rhinopithecus; species Rhinopithecus roxellana. The sequence continues at coordinate 76,437,520 of NC_044567.1, forward strand.
TAACTGATCTGATCATGCTGAACCTGGATATTTTAGATGCTAGCTATGGCCAAAGCCATGAATAAAAAGGAAACATTTACTTGTTCCAGAAACATCCTGGGGAAACCATTGAAAAGCTCTTTTGACATTAAAAATGGCCTATGCATAGTGTTATTCTACATAGTCTGATATATTTTAGTATATTCACGATATGTTCTTTGCATAATAATATACTTATCTTGCAATTTTTGAAAATGTACTAGAATTCAAGATGTACTGTGGTGAATTTTGTGATGGGAAAAAATACAGAATTGCTGGCAAGATTAAATAAGATTTCTTAAACATACAGTCTAGCATATAACAAACATTAAATATTATTTTTCTTCTCATTTATATCTTGGAAAAATGGAAACATAGTCTTGTTTTGTAAACATCCTGGAAAAATTATTGAAAAGTGAATTGGAAACTATAAAGGTCCTGTAGGTAGTATTAGTCTCTATAGTCAAGATTTATTTCAGCGTACTTATAATACTATGGCATCTGAGTAAATATCTTGCAATTTTAGGATAAACATTGGAATTCATAATATAGTATAATGAATTTGTTAGATTAAAAAATATAGGAGACATGCATGGTAGTCTTAAGTTCCATCATTGCTAATTGTTAGAGACCACGTGTTTTTGTAAGGTTAAATGAGGAAATATATACCAAGACTTTTAAGCTCTTTTGGAATAATAGAATAATTGAACTATTAGGTCTAGACCTCAGACAGTACCAGGGTACTGTTTCTAATTCGGTTTCTAACTATTTCTAATTCAGATTCTCTGGTTTATGAGATAAGGATTAGGTTATTGTAAAACAGTGTAGGATTGGATAAAAGGCGGGGGCGGGGGGGCTTGTTTCCATTTCTGGCCTTGAAGAGTTTATTTCTGTAGTCTTCCAGATCAAAAGTAGAGAATGTTAGAGGGTTATTACTTAATTCAATATAATAATTTCAATTATCGTGAGTCAGTATTGTTAAAGAAAACCAGAGCTCAACAGTAAAGTGGTAAAAACAGATTTTAGTAAGGCTCTTTTGCAGTAGTATAGAACTGGGCTCAATTCTGAATACAGTAAAGAATGTTGGGTATTTATAGCCAAGGAGAAGAGTGGGGTGGAGGATAGAATCAGTAGATAAAAAATTATTAAGAGGAGGCTTCAAGAGTAAGAGGATTATTGCCGTACCACTAAACAGTGCCTTGCTGAAGGCAAGCCATGTTGACCAGATTATCAAAGGTAGGGGGATTCTCACTAAACTGAGTTAGCAGGATTCTTGCTACGACTGGGCCAGGGGGCTTGAGGACAAGGCTCACGCAAGAGCGTTGAAAAGAGGAATCAGAGGAGCCTGACGAAAGTTTGGTTAAGTGGTGAGCCTTTGCCACTGCGTATATATTGAACACCTAAAAGGCAGCGTAAATTATCAAATAAATAATCCTCTTGTGATGTTTACCTACACTGGATTTCAAAATAATTAAATCTTCTCTTTTTATATTTAACCTGTGAGGTTTTAGACAAGAAAGTAATCTTCTAGTTTTTTTTTTTTTTTTTCATATTTGAGTGGAAGTCACTCATACAGAGTGGAAGTATTATTTATACTGTTGCAGTGTTTATTTATAAAAGGATTATTTGCAGTAGGTGTAGTAATACTGTATGTATTCCATTGAAATATAGTAGCCCTGTCTTCCTGCCTCTATTCAGCCACCACTAGGGAAAGTTTGCAAAAGTGCCCAAATGACCCTTAATGAAGAGAGAGCCAAAATAACAGGTCATTTATACTTTTAAAATGAAATGGTTTCATTTCTGTCAGGTTAGATGAAAATTGGAATGAAAGAAAAACAATAAGAAAAATATTTTAAAAAGCCAAATAAGATGAAATAAGTTAGTTGTCACAAGAAAGTGATATCAGTTTCCCTTATAAAGATGAAGTTATCCGAGTGTATAAAAAGCATTTCCAGTGAGATGTTATTTATAATAGATGCTTCTAAACAAATTGAGAGGAAGCTCGCAAATAAAGGGATGAAAAATATATACCAAATAAATGTTCAGAAAAGGATAGTATTATTTGCAATAATATTAAACACAAAGAAAAAAGTTTTATTTGATATTTTATGCAGATACAATTCATGAAGTAGATGTTAACGATTATTGCTTTTTTGTGCATGAGACAACATGGCATCAAAATGTATAAAGTTATCCAAGAGAAAAGAAAACATATGTTCACACCAAAACTAGTACACATATGTTCATAGCAGCATTATTCATAATAACCAAAGAGTGAAAACAGTTTGATGTTCATTAGCTGATGAGTGGATAAATAAAAAGTGATATATTCATATTACTTGGCATTAAAAACAAATGCTTTCATGATCCATGGTGAACTTTGAAAATGTTAACGCTAAGTGAAAGAAACCAGTCACAAAAGAACATATATTATACAATTGCAGTTATATGAAATGTCCAGAATAGGCAAATAATCTATAGAGACGGAATGTTAATTGGTGGTTACCTAAGGGAAGGGGGTCACCAACGATGGTATAGGTAGTGAATGCTTAAGAGTCTAGGGTTTCATTTTGGGGTGATGAAAATGTTCTAAACTTAAATTATGGTGACAATTGTACAACTCTGTGAATGTACTAAATCCATTGAATTGTACTTTTGTCTCAATAAGAAAGTTTTTTAAAAATAAAAACTTTATATATTAAGCATTAGCAACGAAAGAGAAAGTTGATGAATTTATTTTTAATCCATTTATGCCTGAGGCTGCAAATTTTTTCATGTGAAAAATCAGACCTTGGCCATGACCTTGGGCAGTAAGATATAAATAATTCCCACAAGCTTAGCAGTCCAATAATGGAACACTAGGCATAAATGGGTAAAGCAAATTTCATGCCTCATAAAATGAACAGCTCATTAAAGGATATGGATAATTTGAATAAGCAATTAATAAACCTAACTCTTTATATTTCAGAATTGCTAAAAAATTTGGAATGTTCTAAACAAAAAGAAATAAGTGTTTGAGATGATGGATATCTCAGTTACCCTGATTTGATCATTACATATTGTATAACTGTATCCAAATATTACATATACCCCATAAATATGTAAAGTTAATATGTGTCAAGTTTTTAAAAGCTTAATTCAGCTGAGTGTAGAACCTCGTACTGAAAAACATTAGATTTCTTATACTTGTATTATTTTCCAGCACTTGTGAACTGTTTATAAAAGTTGATTATAGGCCGGACGTGGTGGCTCAGGCCTGTAATCCCAGCACTTTGGGAGACCGAGGTGGGCAGATCACGAGGCCAAGAGATCGAGACCATCCTGGCCAACATGGCGAAACCCCGTCTCTACTAAAAATACAAAAATTAGCTGGGCATGGTGGTGCGTGCCTGTAGTCCCAGCTCCTCGGGAGGCTGAGGCAGTAGAATCCCTTGAACCCAGGAGGCGGAGGTTGCAGTGAACCAAGATCGTGCTGCTGCACTCCAGCCTGGTCACAGAGCGAGACTCTGTCTCAAAAAAATAAATAAGTAAAAATTAAAAAAAGTTGATTATGTATTTTGGCCATAAAGAAATCTCTGGACAATGCGCATATTTTTCATTGAAAATCAAAATTGAATCTAACAACAAAGAAGATAGGGAGAAATTTCTTTTCTACTTCTAAAATTTTTAAGTTTTAAAATAACTTTTGGGTTAAAATAGAAACCAAAATTGAAAAAAAAGTTGGAAATTAACATGTATTATGTATTAAAACTTATTAAATGTAGCCAAAGTGATACTCTATGGAAAGGTCATTACCTTGAATACTTTTATTAGAAAACAGGAAGTACTGAAAATAAATGAACTAATAACTCAAGGAGATTGAGGAAGACATAGTAAACATGAAGTAATCAATAAAGTTAAAAGAGAAAATGAATAACCAAAAAACTAGTACTTGATCAGTGAAGCCACAGTTCCCTTGAAAAGACTGAGACAATAGAGGAATCTTTGATAGAAGTGATCAAAATGAAAAAGAGGGATAGAGAAAACAACATACAGAGCAAGAAGTTAGTCACTAATCTTTTTATTATAAGGGAATACAGCATACAGCTTTATAGCAAAACAACACACACAAAAAAACCTTGAATGAGATGGAAGAAAACAGGCTATAAATTTGACTCAAGAAAACTTAAAATTATGACTAGCCTGGTAACCATAGAAATCAAAGATCTCCAAGAGTCAGCAGACCTAGATGATTTTACAGGCAAGTTTTAGCTAAACTTACAAGTAATAAAGTTATAATAGTAGTAGTAGTAATGAAAGATAGTATTTTTTCAGCTGTTACCCTGTTCTAGACAGTGTTAAGTACTTTACGTATATGAGCAAATTTAATCTTCACAACAGGCTTAGTGGATAGTCAGCAGTCTCTGTGTGAACACTTTCAATGATGGTAAGCTTTCTTCTTTGTGACATAGCCTGTTCCTTTGTTCAATAGTTTTAACTGTCAGTTCTCTAATTTACATGGATGGAAATGCCCTCCTTTATTGCTCCTACCCCTTAGTCCTAGTTCTGCCTTTTAGAATTATATTGCATAAACTAACCTCTTTCACCTATCAGTCTTACATCCTGGAAAGCAGCCATCATGTGTACTTTTCTGTAGCTTAAAAGACTTTATTTACAGTCTGTCTAATGTCAAGATGGTAATGCAACTGTTATTTTCATCACCTTCTGCTCTAGTAACCATATGAAAATGGACATGAGATTACTTTGAAGTTATGCTTCCTTGTGACCCCTTATCAACTCTCAGTGAGCATTTTTTTCTTTTGAGAAATTTTATAGAAACTCCTAGTATCCACATTTTGGCACCCTTTAGTCCTGTAGTTCTGTGAATTTCCCGCATGGTTTTATAGAAACTGTTATTGGTAGTTTCATGTTCATGTCTTCCTGTCCTTTTAGAATTCTGAAAGGTAAATTGTTTGGGCCTGGATTTTGATTATGTGTATTTTAACTTGTCCTCAAAACTTGGTCTTTAATGACCTCTTAATGATGTTTATTAGTTTAAATATAATTTTCGTAATGGAGAACATTAAAGCAAAATCAGAGTTGGCTTAATTTGTTTAGGTTGCTATAAGAAAAAACCTCTGAGACTGGATAATTTATAAAGAACAGAAATTTATTTTCTCACAGTTCTGGTGACTGGGAAGTGTAAGATCAAGGCACCAGGAAGTTTGGTTGTCTGGTGAGGGCTACTGTCTGCTTCCAAGATAACACCTTGTTGCTGCATCCTGCGGGAGGGAGGAACATTGCGTCCGTGCCTGAGGGAAGGTGGAAGTGCGAGAGAACCTAACTCTGTGGCCTCTTTTATAAGGTCTTAATCCCAGCCACAAAGGCAGGAGCCTTTATATGACTTAACTACCGTTGAAAGGTCCTACCTCTTTGCTGTCAGATTAGCCATTAAATTTCAACACCTGAATTTTGGAGGACATGTTCAAAGCATAGCACCAGGGGTTGAGTAATGGATTGTTCTGTCTCTTGCTTAGAGCAGGATGTTGTTAAGCATGACAAACTTTGGAGTCAGATATACTTGGGTTCAAACTCTGACTCTGCTACTTACTAGCTGTATGACCTTGGCCGTGTCACTTGACTACTCTGAGTGTTTTCTTACCTGTATTATATTATTGGTATTTCTGCATCACAGAGTATTGTATGGATTAAATAAGATATCATGGCCGGGAGTGGTGGCTCACACCTGTAATCCCAGCACTTTGGGAGGCTGAGGTGGGAGGATTTCCTGAGCTCAGGAGTTTGAGAATAGCCTGGGCAACATCGCAAAACCCTGTTTCTACTAAGAATACAAAAAAATTAGCTGGGTGTGGTGGCACGCACCTGTAATCCCAGCTATTCGGGAGGCTGAGGCAGGAAAATCGCTTGAACCCGGGAGGCGGAGGTTGCAGCGAGCTGAGATAGCACCACTGAACTCCAGCCTGGGCAACATAGTGAGACTCTGTCTCCCCGCCAAAAAAGTAATTAATTAAATAAGATATATATTAAGAACTTAGTAAAGAGTTTAGCTCGTAGAAGGTAATTCATAAATGAAGCTTATTGTAAAATCACTGCATGATTATCTTTCCCATGCAGAAGATCTGCCCTGTCCTTGTCCATTTTTTAATTCTAAAAATATCCCAACAATCCTTTTTGCTATCTTCAAAACATAGCTCTTCTCAGCTGGGGCAGTATTCTTCCTGGACAATATAATTAGATGGTTTTCTACTGTTCATCTTTGATTATTTCCCTCTCTGTGTATTTCTTCTTTGGGCACAATCTGTCTTTATCAAAAAATTTCTGGTATGGCAATATTTATGTCTTTAGATGCCTCCGTATGTTTATGATTGTATAAATTGCTTTTTATTTTATTTATTTATTATTTTGAGACTGTATCTCGCTCTGTCACCAGGCTGGAGTGCAGTGGCACAATCTCGGCTCACTGCAACCTCCGTCTCCTAGGTTCAAGCGATTCTCCTGCCTCAGCCTCCTGAGTAGCTGGGATTACAGGCGTGCACCACCACACCCAGCTAATTTTTGTATTTTCAATAGAGATGGGGTTTCACCATGTTGGCCAGGATGGTCTCAATCTCCTGACCTTGTGATCCGCCCACCTCGACCCCCTAAAGTGCTGGTGTTACAGGTGTGAGCCACCACGTCTGGCCATTGCTTTTTATTTTTAATCTGTACCCTCAAACCATATTCTCTTTTAAAATTATTGACCATTGGCTCAGAGCTTCTTTTCTCTACATTTTAAAAGAAAAATTTGCCTGAATCTGAAGTGTTGAATTGACGGTCCAGCATTCCTTTTAGTGCTGTGACCAATGAAGGGTCAAACCAAGGATACCTAGGACCTGAGATGGAGAAGGCAAGTTAGTAAGATAACAGTGTGGCAGCACTCACAAAATAGATGCATAAACAGACCCTAAACATTAGGGTGGATCAGCAGTAGGGTAATTGTTGGGTGTCACAGGAAGTAAGTGGAACCTGTTAATCCAAGGGTATCTGGGGGGAGGCAGTAAGCAAAGTTCCAGGGAGGACAAGTAGTCAGCACCAAGAAAAATGTCTAACATTGAGGACACAGTGTAAGGTAATGTTTGTTTTTCAACAAATCTTTATGGAATGTCTATAATGTGGCAGGGTTAAGGTTCAGAACTCTAGGCCCAAAAGAACTGATAGGGTCACACTGGTCAAGAACCCAGCTGAACGCAGAACCCATTTAGAATTATACATATTCATTGGTAAACTGTGGACAGATTAGTTCTTTTTGAGCTTCTGTTTCTTCATATATAAAGTGAAGATCACAACACCTTCAGGCTGAAAGGAATACAGAAATGTGTGTAGAGAGTTTCTTTTTGTGCCAAGCACTTCTTGTGACAAACAAGAGGAAATAATAAAAAGAATCCTAACATGTGAAAAAGTTGTCAATCATTTAATATCCTCTTTAGCTACTGTGTTGTGGTTCCAAGAATTGGCTATCAGTTTTAAACATAGAAAATACCATGAAGATTACAGAAAAAAAAATCCTTCATTGTCCATCCTTCTTCTATGACCTTCCCCAGAAAACTCACCATGATTTATGCCATGGTCCCTAGGAAGTCTAATTTTTTTACTTAATTGACCTTTTCCTTCTCCACTTGCTTAACTTCCCACCTGCTGTGGCATGTGAGCAGTTTAGAAAGTGTCAGATGTGGAATTTAAGGGCTAAACAATTTTGGCCATGAGGAATACTTTTCAGTCACAAAGCATCACAAAAGTCAAATAAATATCCACGATTCAAAAGAAATCCTTAGTAACTCTCTGAACAGGAAATAAATTGCAGTATGGGATAATACAAAGGTTAGAACAGAATATATGTTCACATTATAATATAAATTTTTATAATTGTAAACTATATATTCTGATTATAGAAAATTATGCACCCAGATTGACATTCAACCCATAAGAGTAATAAACACGTGGCATGGCAGAGTAATTCCCTCTTAGAGGAGGATTTTAAACACCAGAGGGCAGAGTGTTCCAGAGGACATTTTCAGTTCACCCGGCCTTTCTTAAGTGTAAATACGCATCCTCATCTTGCCCATCAGTCATTTATGTCATTGGCAGAATTTCAGAAGTTAAGAAATACAGTCATTTCATTTTACTTATTTTTTTAAAGACACAGAGTCCTGCTTTGTCACCCAGGCTGGAGTGTGGAGGCACGATCACTGCTCATTGTAGCCTCAACCTCCTGGGGTCAAGAGATCTTCCCACCTCAGCCTCCTGAGTAGCTGGGACTACAAGTGTGCACCACCATACCTGGCTCATTTTTTCATTATTTTGTAGAGATGGAGTCTTGCTATGTTGCCCAGGCTGGTCTCAAAGTCCTGGGCTCAAGCAACCCTCTCACCTCAGTCTCCCAAAGCGCTGGGATTACAAGTGTGAGCCACTGTGCCCAGCCAAGAAATATGGTCATTTTAGAATTGTCTATGTGGTATTATCTGTTTTGATGACTTTGTTTAGATAGCACAATGAGCAGTATTTTGAGTTATACCAGAGTTGGTTGAACATCTGTGTTTTCCCCATTTCTGGTTAATGTTCACGTTTCTGATTTCTGAAAATGATTTTTTTAAAAAAATTACATATACATCTATATCATTCTGTAAATTTTATAACTTTAGGTTAGTTTAATGAAATAAGTAAAGTGAGAGAAAAGAGATTTGATATGTGTATCTTGTGGCTCAGTATGCCCTTTTATGCCCTGCTTATCAATAAAAACATTCTGAAAGAACCACCTGCCAACTCACGGCCTTTTTCAAATGTTACAATTATCATTTAGAGGTAGCATCACACATTTGGGAAAATTTTATTCAGGGTTTAGAAAGTAAAGTCAACATATAAAATAAAAACTGAGTATAAAGAAAATTATCTTCAGAAATCCATTACATATCATTCATGACATGCATTAAACAGAAATACTGCTTCTCAATATGTCCAACCCTGCCAGTTTATCCTTTAGAGTTGTAACTATTTCACTGTTCACCCTCTTTTTCTTTGACCACCAGATGAAGTAGTTGGCTAATGTATAGGGATCACATATATGATTTTTAAGAATATATTTCTTTTTCTTCTCTGTCAGTCATTACGCTACTGCTGCAGATTGAAGTCCTGATCTGGAGCAGTAGCTGTTGCTAGGAAAGGCACAACCCCCTGTAGAAATTTGGCCAAAGCTTGAATTGTTATAACTAGTAGAATGGTTACTTTCTTATTCCTGTGAGAATAGAGATTTCGTATGTACATCTCTTCATAAATATTACCCTACCTTTAAGCACTATAGAGTTTAGCACGGATGATTACTCCTTAGAGAAAGCCTTTAATATTGCAAGACTGAAAAAAGAATAAAAATAAAAAAGAATATAAAACTGTGTAAGTTTTAGCATGACTTACCTAAATTAATCATAAAGGAGTTAAAAATTAGTAACCAAGGGGAAGAGCTTAACTCCTTAAATCTCTCTCCACCCTTAAGTTAAATCTAGTTTTTCAAACAAAACAAAACCTGCGTACTTTGTCTTTTAAAGTATTTTAATCATGTCCTCATCCTAGTTAGCTCTTATAGAGCATAAGCAACGTTAATATGAAAGTCAGTGAAAAATTTATTTGTTGTCCAAGTTTACATTTTTTGCATAACTTTTCCGACATCTCTCTAATGCAAAGATCTGCTCAACATGACTTGATGATGGGGAGGTAGGAGAGAAACTTGCTCTTTTTACTTAAGATATTGAATAATCAGTATTCTAAAAAGTCACAACTAAAGAGAATCTCCCTCAAAAACAACTACTGGCACAAGACAATATTTGAGTTAAAAAACTTACTAGATAGAAGAGATTAGACCATCCAGGAAACAGAATGAGATATGCTGTCCATGGAATTTACAAGTCAAACATAATAGCTCATTTTTGAGTTTACGCTACAATTTTCTAGTTAGGTAGGATGAAAAGTAATAGGTTATTTTAAACAACTCTATCACTTTGCATGTTCTTTGATATTAACCATTCCATAGAAACTGCTTATACTTCTTTATTACCGAGTTACTATTTTCTAAAGACATTTATAAGTCATGTTGAGGCAGTAGAATTACCTGTACATTATGATATTAAATAATCCTTGAACACTAGTCCACAGTATCTATATCTCCTATAATTCTAAAAAGAAATAGCTATTTGTGACAAGTGTGTGCAATGTGATGGGACACAATATCCAATCAAACATAAAACCTAGCCCGGAAAAATGTTTACCCTTTCAGGCAATTTTCTGTGTCTATGGAGTTCTATTGAAATTCCACTTTACATTTTTATCTTTGCTATTTTGCTTAGATACTATTTAAAAATATAATATAGATTTTTAGAATTTCAAGCCTTTGCATTGTATTTGTTTTTTCTATTTCCACAGTAGCATTAGGAATAAGATAGAAAATGCTTTACTGAGATGAATCAGAGGGTCAGAGTAGTTAGGTGACTTCCTCAGGGTTGTATTTAAAAGCAGCAAAGCTGTTAGTCCAGCTACAGTCAGAAGACTAGTCAAATGCATGTCCATCCCACTACATTGCAATTCTTTTTAGTCACATTTTACTGAGGTTCTTCATTTATGGAGATAAATGCATCATAAATCTATGACCAATTCATAAATCTATGACCAACAAATACATAACTTTCCCAGAATTGTTATTATAATGGCAATGTTGCCCACATAAGAGAATGATGTGATAAGTAAATTTACCTAATATTTTGCTTTGTATTGTATTTGAATATTTCATTAAATAAATGGTGATGGAAAAGTAACACAGAGATATGATGTAGAACAATTTCATATAGAACTACCCTATCTAAATAGATGAAATATCGTAGCATCAGTGGCCCATGCTTAATGAATCTAATGAAAGATATTTTTCTGCACGAGTCATCTCAGCCACAGTCCAGAAGACTATAGAGAGAGTACCATTATGACAATCTATGCATTGTGCTTTCAGTAGCTTCCCCTTCTCCTGTGATACCATTTGCAAGCTATCCTACTATCCCCTAGAAGGGGGAGCTCTTCCTGATTCCTGGGAGGTGAGGAGAAACTATGACAAGAAAAAGATTGTCCAGGCCCAGTTAGGGAGAGGCCTTTAGAAGCATGGGGTGGACCAGTAACCCTGTCTTACAAGTGATTGACGGAGAAGTTTTCTTGTTCATGAATGAAGGCTATGAGCATTCTTAGCGAAGTTAGTGTCTTTTGAAACTTTCTTTATCTAGAAGGAATATAGATGATAGTATGCCTCTCTTTGAAATTGGTGTCATTGCTACTTTATTAGTCAATCAGTTGATAGTGCTGCAGTTTTGGCTTATCTAATGCATACCCATCTGAATGAAAGGCATTTAATTAGGGTTTTAATATCTCTAAGTATTTAAAAATGAATTTTCTGCTATCTCAAACTGTAGATAGTTCCTTACATTGCAACAAAATCACTGTATAATTTTAACACTTAACAATAAATTATGGAGATACTGCAGACCTATATCAGCTTGCTAAAGTATTAATATTTTAAATTACCTCAATTTTGTTGGTGCCTACTAAGTAACTGTTTTACAACAACATATATTTACATAGCTCTGATTCAAAAATTCAGAAGAGTAAAACATGAGAAGGAAACAGTAAGAGAGGAGTTTACAGCTTTAAGGCATGAGGAGCTTACAGCTTTTTAATATAAATTGTTCCCAGAATCCATGTCACAGATCCTTATATGGTGCTGCTTTTTTCCTCTTGGTTGCTATGACAGCAGCAGCACTGCACCATTCATCAGCTCTGGACCTGGGCTGCACTGCTAGCCTTCCTTGTTACTCCTGAATGTTAAGAAGAACATCCGTGAATCATTCACTCTGTTAACGCTGCGCCATTAGAAACCTAAGAACCAGTTCTTCCAGTAATTTGTTCTAACAGAGGGTGAACTAAACTGCGCCACAGAGAAAAATTGTGTAAAAATATTTCTTTTATCCTGATGGAATCATACAACCTATATTTGCTGCAGTATTCTGAAAGGATAAGCTTATGTCAGGCAATCTAATGAAAAGAACTCGTCTGTGTAATCTCTTGAAATCATTAGTTGTTCAAAACAGAATACCACAGTGCTTCTCTGGATACAAAAAGAAGCAGGTGATGTTGTTAGGGGTTCTAAACCCCTTTGGGAGCGTCTCTTGTGCTTTGGGACAATAATCAACATCTGCTATAAGAAGTATCACCTGTAACGCACAGTAAGTTCTGAGCAGCGTAAAGAGCTGGCTGGAGATTAAAGTGTGGGTCATTCCTGATGTGTCGGGTCTGATAACAATGTGACCAGTGAATAAGAAGCCTTTCAGATTTTCTAGGGGAAAAGACTCTATAGTATTGACTATTGGGGAAGAAAAACTAAAACCTGTGAGTATGATGAGTAGAGTATTTGTTACATGGATTTCTGAGCTGTAAAGTCTACTTTGTTCTTTATAGAAAAAGAAACACAGCCTAAGATAATTTGACATTTAGTTTTCAAGGAAGCCATCAAGAAGCTGTATTTTGGCACATTTATTAATTTTTAATTGTGTGTTCTTTTGCTTTATATATTTATATGCATATATGAACCTTTTGAAATAGTTTTATATTTTAAAAAAGAATATGCATTACAGAGAAGGCTGTTAAAAACTCAGTTTTTCAATGTAAATGTGAAGGTTAGATTGTCTCTCCTGTTAGAGATTCCAGAATAGACTTCTGCTTCCTGTTGCAGTATCCTTACAAATAAAATACCTTTTTAAAAAAATAACAATATGGAAATCTAGAATTTTGTAAATAAGCTTTCCTAATACATAAAGTATTTCTTGTTATTTCATTAACTGGAGTGTTTACAAATGGATTTTCTTAGTTTAAGAATTTTTTTTAACAACACAATTTGCAAGTTATGATATTTATTGTCTATTTTCCCAGTTTAGACTAAATTAGAAATTTACCTTTTTTTGCTTGTATTTGTAGATCATTTGGTAATTATCAACAAGATATATTGATTTTATATACTGAATTTTCTTAAAAGACTCCTTGTTTTCTGGCTTTTACTTATTTTCTCTTTTTAGTTCCTCAGCTAACCATGGTAACTTAGAAATGTCTTGAAAGTAGGAACTTGGTTTTTCAAAATTAGAATATTTGTAGTGATCTTCAGCCACTTCAGAAAAGAAAAAGATATTTTCATTTAGTCTTACTCTTTCAAATACTTGTCTTCCTAAGTTGCTCTTATTGATTTATTGATTGACAGAGACAGGGTTTCACTTTGTTGCCCAGGTTGGAGTGCAGGCGCAATGATGACTTGCTGCATGCAACCTCCATCTCCCAGGCTCAAGCCATCCTCCTGCCTCACCCCGTTGAGTAGCTGGGACTACAGGCATGTGCCACCATATCCAACTAATTTTTTTTTTTTTTTTTTTTTGAGATGGAGTGCAGTGGTGCGAACTCGGCTCGCTGCAAGCTCCACCTCCCGGGGTTCACGCCATTCTCCTGTCTCAGCCTCCCGAGTAGCTGGGACTACAGGCGCCTGCCACCATGCCTGGCTAATTTTTGTATTTTTAGTAGAGACGGGGTTTCACCTTGTTAGCCAGGATGGTCTCGATCTCCTGACCTCATGATCCGCCCGCCTCGGCCTCCCAAAGTTCTGGGATTACGGGCGTGAGCCACCACACCTGGCCCTCCAGCTAACTTTTTTTTTTGTAGAGATGAAGTCTCATGTCACCCAGGCTGATCTCAAACTCTTGGGCTCAAGCAGCCCTCCCACCTTGGCCTCCGCAAGTGCTGGGATTACAGGTATAAGCTGTCGCTCCCAGTCTGAGTTGCTCTTCTGAAATGCATGTTATTTGGAAAATATATACTTCAGTGATATGACTATGTTCTTTTAATTTACACAATTAGCAAAAGATTTTTGTTATTTTGTCATACCATTCAATTTCGATTCTTTCTTCCATTTTTGAGACTTTGCCTGTTTATACAAGCAACTTTGCCCAATGTTTTAAAAAGCCTTTAAATAGAGAGAATTAATATGTTAAGTGATGAAAGGATTAATCATTTATATTAACAGTTATATATGTCATTAATAACAAGATTTTGCTTCTATCATCTGTAACAGATCAAATATTCACATTTTAACTATTGCTCTGCAAGTAAATAAAATAGGAATTTTAAAATTTATGTATATTTAATAATTGTGTACATTATAAGTTAATGCTTCTTTATGACTATCCTCACAGATGTGTATATAGAAAACAAAGGATTCTATATATCCATTATCTCTGAAACTATAATTTTTATTAGCAGTAGCCAAGAGGCCGGGTGCCATGGCTCACACCTGTAATTCCAGCACTTTGTGAGGTTGAGCTGGGAAGATCCCTTGAGGCCAGGAGTTCAAGACTAGCCTGGGCAGCACAGGGAGACCCCATCTCTACAAATAATTTTTTTTTTTAATTAGCCAGGCATGATCGCACATGCCTGTGGTCCCAGTGACTTGGGAGGCTGAGGCAGGAGGATCACCTAAGCTTGGGAGGTTGAGGCTGCAGTGATCCATGATCACGCCACTGCACTGCAGACTGAGTGACATAGTGAGACCCTGGGCAACAGAGCAAGACTGTGTCTCATAAAAAAAGTATATTAATAACAGAGACTGATTTAGGTACTTTTTAATGAGGTCAGTATTTTTATTAGACTTATTCATTTTCAGGTAATCTTCCTTGGCCATATCCTTTGGTTGTTTTTTTTTATGTTTGGGCTTTTACCTAATATGTATTCCTTAAAGATTGTATATTAACCTATTTGTTTGTTTGTAAACTGGCTAATGTAAAATCCACTATAGACCTCCCTATTTTAAGAGATTCTGCAATAAGTCCTTCTATAATAATCCCTATTATGTTGATTTGGTGAATCTGTATGTATGTTAGGTTTTCTTAAAGGCCATTTAGTTTATTTCAGCATATAAAAATTCAAGTTGCAGATTTAACTGGCAGTGTTCTATGAAAAAAAATAAGACTTATGCTTTGGATGATCATTTAGCCCCTCAATTTCAAACTAGTTTGACATCTTCAGTCTTACTTTCTGAAATTCTTTAAAAAGTCTTTTCAAGGCTGCGTGGTGACTCATGCCTGTAATCTCACCACTTTGGGAGGCTGATGTGGGTGGATTGCTTGAGCTCAGGAGTTTGGGACCAGCCTGGGCCACATGGTGAAACCCTGTCTTTACAAAAAATTAGCCAGGCATGGTGGTGCACACCTCTGGTCTCAGCTGCTTGGGAGGTTTAGGTAGGAGAATCACCTGAGGCTGGGAAGTTAAGGCTATAGTGAGCCATGATTGCTTCATTGCACTCCAGTATGGGTGACAGCATGAGACCCTGTCTCAGAAAAAAAAAGAAATATTCAATATTGTTCATATAACATACAACTGGGTAAAATCTTAGTTAATAGTAGGCGTTGCTTTTTGGGGGGAGGAAATGTGTTAGTGAAAGGAATATAACAATTACAGATGTAAACTCTTAAGGTTTTTTCCCCTGGTTTTCATTAACTGAAACTTAAGCATGTTGTCCTAATAACACTTCTGAATATCTGGGAATTTGTTAGTATCAGTAATAAGCTTTTACTAGAAAATAAGTACCTCATTTCTGTTAGAGTCAACATTAAGACATGAAGGACTCATATTGGTGATAAATTATTTTAAAAGGGTCATTTCTAGTTATCCTAGCTATTTTTTCTTGTGGGAATTAATCATAATATTTCAGTGATAAATGTGTGTTTTTTACCGCTCCAACGTTATGTAAGAAAACATTTTTACCACTGTAAACTTTGCAGCTTAGGACAGGTTAACTTCTGTGAGGTTTATCTTCTATAAGATGAATGAAATAGTGCATTTTTGTAGTGTCATTGTAGGCATTAAGAAAAATATATAGATAAAGCATCTAGTATAGTACTTGACACAGGGGAAGCTTTCTCTTAGTGAGTCTTTGATACTTACTTTCTCCCCATTCCTCTCCATTGGCCTACATCAGTGTTTTTTGGTCTTTTCTTTGGGAGTTCCTTTAAGGCAGAGGCATTTGAATACCTATCAAAGGGATCTGGGATGTAGCCTGAAGTGGTATCCAAAAGGAAACCTGGAAATTTCTTGCAAGTCTCATGTTTCTTTAAAACAGTGTACATTCTACATGTATTTCTATTTTATAATAAAAATGTTTCCCAAAAAAACCTTTAAGTAAAACTCACTCTTCAGGAAAGTGTACCACATTTTCTCCTATAAATTCGCATACCCCAACATAATACTCCTCACCTATATGTATTCCCCAGTTGAAGACATACTGCTTAGATCATCGGGTCTGGGTATCATTTTAAAAATAGAAATCCTCATTAGCCAGGTGTGGTGACATACATATGCCTGTAGTCCCATCTACTTGGAAGGCTGAGATGGAAGGATCACTTGAGCCCAGGAGTTCTAGGATGCAGTGAGCTGTGATTGTACCACTGCACTCTACCCTGGGCAGCAGAGTGAGACTTCATCTCTTGGTGTGGGGAAAAAGGTGCATATTTCCCTGGAGAAAGAGATTGAGAATCAAGAGGCAAGGATGAAAAACTCAATCTGGTTGAATCTGGAAGGCTTACTCGTTCAAAAAAGTGAGTAGTGGTTTGAAGTTGAGTTAAGCCGTAGTGGGATGAGAAAGGAATATTTTATGTCAGAACTAGAGGAGAATGATGGTAGAGAAACGGTTTAGCATTTTAAAGCCTGAGAAGTCCTACAATAAAGGGACCTTTTTAATTGTTTAATCTAGCATCTCTAAAATTTGACAACAGACCCTTTGTTTTTCTTACATGCCCCTGCGAAACCATGTGGAACAAGTAAGTGTTCCAAGGAGCATGCGTTAGGAAATAACTGACCAAAGAAAGTTATGTCATTTAGAAGGAAAGAAGAGTGGTTAACTGCACAAAATAAAGTATGACAGAAATCATCTTAGCACTCCAGAAGATATGGAAACATGTCTGGGTCTAGTGGCTCATGCCTGTAATCCCACCACTTTGAGAAGCCACGGCAGGTGGGTCACTTGAGGTCAGGAGTTTGAGACCAGCCTGGTCAACATGGTGAAATCCCGTCTCTACTAAAAATACAAAACTTAGCCAGGCGTGGTGGTGCATGCCTGCAATCCCAGGTTCTTGGGTGGCTGAGCCATGAGAATCACTTGAAAACCGGGAGGCAATGGTTACAGGGAGCCGAAATCGCACCACTGTACTCCAGCCTGGGCGACAGAGTGAAACTGTGTCTCAAAAAAGAAACAAAACAAAAACAAAAGCAGAAGATTATGGAAACATAATTTACTCAGATTCCCCAGATAAATTATACTTTGCTTTACTATTTTAAAGATAAGTGTGTTTTTAAATAGGAGAAAATATTGTTTATTATATAGACTAGAAAGTAAAATGATAAAGTGACTTAAGTAAAATCTTAGAAGCAAAAGTGTACAAAGTGCATTCAAGTGGTAAATACATCAGTTTGTCTGGAACAGAGGGTTCATGAAGGATGCTCTGGAAGAGAAAACTGGGACCAAATTGAGGAAGCCATTAGGGCAGTGGTAAGCTAACATGGTAGCCGTGGAAAATGTATAAAGAGAAGAAGATTTTGGAGGAATAAGCAGATTGGTGACTGGCCAGTTATAGAATATAGGAATATGAGAGATCTGCCAAAGATGGTTATACAATTTTAAGAAGAAAAATGATGGCTTTGCTAATAGGAAAAGAGCTTAGACAGCTGATTTTAAGAGATTGAGACATATTGAGTTCAAGGTAATAAGAGGATATAAGAGGGGAAATGTGTTTTCAGTACTTTGAAAATAAGTAAGGTTTTAAGCTGTAAATTTGGAAGTTATACCCATAGAGAGTATAGTTAAAACTGTAGAACCTTTTTTTTTTCTCTTTTTTTTTTTGGTAATAGAGCCTCACTCTGTCGCCCAGGCTCGAGTCCAGTGGCACCATCTCGGCTCACTGCAACCTCTGCCTCCTAAGTTCAAGCAATTCTCTGCCTCACCCTCCCGAGTAGCTGGGATTACAGGTGCCCACCACCACCCCCAGCTAATTTTTTGCATTTTTAGTAGAGACTGAGTTTCACCATGTTGGCCAGGCTGGTCTTGAATGCCTGACCTCATGATCCACCCCCCTTGGCCTCCCAAAGTGCTGGGATTACAGGCGTGAGCCACCAGGCCCAGCCGTACAGTCTCTTTAGGATGGGAATTGAACAAATAGAAAAGGTAGGAAGTAAATATTTCATAAGAATTTACGAGGAATTTTCGTGTTTACCCATTTTGTCTTTTCATTAGCACTTTGAATTATTATGGTCCTAATCTTATTGATGAAGAAAACAAGACCTAATCAGGCTAACCATGAAAAATTTAGACATAAGAGATCAGAGCTCCAATTAGACCTCTCTCTAACTTCAGTATCTGTTCTTGGGGATCAAGAAGTAAATCTTAAGAAATATCCATTTAAGGGACCAAAAGAGAAAAACCCATGTTAAAAAACAGATGAGATGAATAAGGAAGGAGCAGTATGAAAGATATTGAAGGAACCAAGATGGTGTAACTTTTACTGGAAACTGAGGCTTGGAACCGTTTGAGTGACTATATAGGATCATGATTTTCTTGGCATATGATTCTGCTTTTTGCTTTCCTGAACTGTAGTCCAAACTCTTAGCTGCAGTGGTCTACATTTGGTAAATATTTGTATTCTGTTTCATTAAAGAGGAGAAAGAGAGAGGCTACATAAAACCGGCGGGAGAAGGAAGCATGTAATGAGAAACTTACAGCCAAGTACACTTCTTAGAGTTCTGATTGCTTTTTGGTGTCTATGATATATAGTTACATATAGCAGAGATCCCCAACCCTCAGGCTGCAGCCCAATACCAGTCCGTGGCCTATTAGAAACTGGGCCGCACAGCAGGAGGTGAGCCTGCAGGCAAGCAAGCATTACTGCTTGAGATCCGTCTGCTGTCAGATCAGCAGAGGCACTAGATTCTCACAGGAGCATGAACCCTGTTGTGAAATGCACATCTGAGGGATCTAGGTTGCTTGCCCCTTATGAGAATCTAATGCCTGATGATCTGAGGTGAAATAGTTTCATCTCAAAACCATCCCCCAACAAAAATAGTCTTCCACAAAATGGGTCTCTGGTGCCCAAAAGATTGGAGACCACTGATACATAGGGCTCTTTAAGACTTTAAAAAATAAAATGTTTATCTTTCTCCATTTAACATCCTTACTCCAGTAAATTTCTCGTTAAGATAGCTGAAGGGATCCCCAAAGCAGTTAACTCTTTTACCTTAACTCCTGCAGTATGATGTAATGGTTCAGATCCTGCACTTACTAGCTGTGTGACATTGGGCAAGTTGTATAACCTCTCTGTGCTTCAGTTTCCTCATCTGTGAAATGAGTATAACAAGTCCCTTAGGGTTTATAAGAATTAAATGAATTTTTACAGGAAAAATCCTTACAACAGCCTCTAGTACATAGTAGCTGTCCAATAATAATAGTTGATGATGATGCTGTCACTTAATAGCAACTGCATGATCCTATATATCTCTCTATACCTTTCTTTACTTTAAGGTCCTCTGTACTTTTGTTTTCTTCTTTGTTGAGAACGGAAGCCGTTTTTTACCTTCACTAGGTAGTCTGAGTTTTTTTAAGTGAGCAGAGAGTAGTTACAACTCGAATCAGAAGGCTTACATTTATATGACAACATAAACATGCCTAGATTTAGAAAACATCTCGCTGTCGAATGGATACTGGTGGTGTCCTCTCCTATAACAGTAATTAATTAATTAATGTTCAGAGTATTTCATTGTGAGTTTAGATTACTTCCCGTAGGAACTGCTTTCATATTCAATCCAAAACACTTGATAAGTGTGTAGTTTCTCCTTCCTTGTTTTATTTAAAAGAAACCTTTACCAAAAAAGTATGATAAATATATTGTCACATTGTTATAATATAATGAGAAACTTTGATATAATTGTGGTAAAGTTATACATTCAGTACACAACAGGCTTTTTCATCTTGGCATTTATTGCAAATTTAAGTTTTAAGTTAGTTAGCAATATAATGTAGCGTAAGCTTATCTAACATAGTTTGTGTAGTCTGGAGCCAGACTGCCTGGATTTTGAATTCTGACTGACATGCCTTACTTCTGTGTCCTTGGGCAAGTAACTTAACCTCTCTTTCCCTCAGTTTCCTCATCTGCAAAAAGCAAATAATAATAGTACCTACTACTTCCTAGGGTTATTATGAGGATTAAATGAGTGAATGACTTTGAACAGTTTTGGATCACAGTAAGTGCTCAATTATTGCTGTTATTATTATTTAGTATTTGTGTAGTTTAGGTCTTGTCTCCCTAAAAGGGAGAGACAGTATCCTTTTTATTATTATATCCTCAGTCTTTAGCACAATGCCTGGCATATAGTAGATGTTCAATAAATATGTACTGAATAAATCAACCTGCACTTACCTAGAGCTTCAATAATATTCTTAGCTTGAATGCCTTTGGCTAAGCAGGCCAAAGCAGATAACCCTATTATGATGTTAAGAGCCTTTACTCACTAAGGTTTTTTGGGGGGAGGTTTTAGTTGTTGTTGTTGTTGTGATGGAGTTTCGCTCTTGTTGCCCAGGCTGGAGTGCAATAGCGTGACCTCTGCTCACCGCAACCTCCGCCTCCCAGCCTCCTGAGTAGCTGGGATTACAGGCATGCGCCACTAAGCCCAGCTAATTTTGTATTTTTAGTAGAGACAGGGTTTCTCCATGTTGGTCAGGCTGGTCTCCAACTCCTGACCTCAGGTGATCCGCCCGCCTCAGCCTCCCAAAATGCTGGGATTACAGGCGTGAGCCACCGCACCCAGCCTGTTGTTTTTTTGAGAGAGTCTCCTGTCACCCAGGCTGGAGTGTAGTGGTGCAGTCTTGGCTTACTTGCAACCTCCGCCTCCTGGGTTCAAGCGATTTTCCTGCCTCAGCCTCCTGAGTAGCTGGGACTACAGGCACATGCCACCACACCAGGCTAATTTTTTAATTTTTTAATAGAGATGGAATTTCACTTTGTTGGCCAGGCTGGTCTTGAATTCCTGACCTCAGGCAATCGGCCCGCCTTGGCCTCCCAAAGTGTTGGGATTACAAGCATGAGCCACCATGCCCGACTCACTAAGGTTTTATTAAAGTGAGATCTTGAAAATTTGTGACTCACTGTTTTATTTATTGATCAGACTTGTGATGGTAAACACTTTTCAACTGAGGCTAGAAGTAAGTATGACACATGAGTCATGTTCCTTTCACCTCCCCATCCCCCACTGACTCTTAGCACTCTGACAATATTATAGTGCCTAGAAAAGAAAGAAATAGCTCTCTTCATGCCAATTTTGACCTGTTTTTAAAGCTTATTATTGAAAGGTTATAAGGTAAAAGGTCGGATATATAAGGTACTGCTTACCTAAGCCTGAGGCTGGAGACATACTGCAGTTATGACTAAGTTTCTCATTTTTAAGTACCAAAAAAGGGACAGATTTAGCTTGTCAACACTGCAATTAAAATTTGCTGGGGTTTTTTTGTTGTTGTTGTTATTACCGCTGGGTATTCTCTGTCGTGTTCAATAAGGAATTCTCCTTATTGTACTAAATGTCTAATATTTTCTACTCTTCTCCATTCTGGGGAGAAATCATTGCTTTAATGAACCATTTTTGTAGATATGTTAATATCTAGTCTAGTTTAGACTTATTTTAAACAATATTTCATTTGTTTATACAAAGTGACATTGAACTATGAGCTACCTCTTCTACTTCTAACTTAATTTTAATTTGACTTTAATTCTAATTATATAATTTTTCCAGATTATGCCTTGGATTTTGTAAAGACTTTTTTTTGTCAAGGTTCATCTGTCCAAAATAGTTTTATGTTTCTCTTATACTTTTGACACTTTACTTCCCAAATCATTTATTATTGAGAAAATAGCTGGTAAAATGTCACAGAAATTGTATAGAGACTGAAATGTGACAAAGTAGAAATGATTTCTTTATGAAAATCTATTCATGCTATAATTTCTTACTCCATCATGGTCCTTTGCGTTATGGGCACTGGCTGTCATTAGTCACCGTAAGAAACTGGCAGGATTTTATACTCTGCTTTATTTCCAAATCTAAATATTGACAATTAGTGCCTTACAAGCATGGTGGCATATGAAAATGTTGTTAGACTTCTCAGACCTTTCTTATTTTCTCATTTGCATTCTGCATATTGCCATGCCCTGCACACTGTGAGCTAACTCTGCCAATTAGAAGAGATTTCTTAACTGATCTTCCCCTAATCACTTGCAGGATTAAAGTTTTCATTCCCTTTGTGACACCTACTGACTGTTGTCAGGACAAGATGTATATTAGAGGCCAGTAGGCTACCTTCTAATGCACCTAGGTACTTGGGTTACTCCTGTGGTGGCCTGTGCTTAATGAGAGGCAGTTAAGTTAATGCCCATTGTACTTGTTACTATGATAATATAATTAAATTACATATCCATTAGTAAGATACAAATACAGAAAGAAAGCACCTATAAAAGGGTTTCTAGGAAACTTATGTTAAAAGCTTTGGAAAAACTCAATAAAAGTAAATTGCTAAAAAAATGCTGTAACTGGATGACTAGTCAATAATAATTGTACATTTAAAAATAACTAAAAGAACATAATTGGGTTGTTTCTAACACATAGGATAAATGCTTGAGGCGCTAGATACCCCATTTACCCTGATGTGATTATTACACATTATATGGCATATCAAAATAACTCATACACCCCACAAATGTATATGCCTACTGCCCTAAAAATTAAAAATAATTTTTTTAAATGAATTTGGGTGAAGGTATTTTAAAAATCTATCTATACTTAGGTTGTCTAAGATTTTGTTTTATTTTGAAAAAATTGACTAGATTATACTTTTTAGTGCAGTTTACACGAAAAAGAAAAGTTGGAACTCATATTCACACAGAAAGGCCTTGGCCTTACAGCAAGAGTTTGGTTGATAAATGTACATTTATATTTTAAGGAAAAATGTGTAATATATGTACCAACTTTTTCTTTGCTCATTTGTAACATTTTAGAAAAACCAGTCCACTACCAGTCCCTATCAGTGTAGGCTAAAAGGGCCTCCTGTATATATTACCTTCATATTTTTCAGTAGCCCTGACCAAGTTTGGGAGAATCCTGAGAAAAACCACAGATTATTCTCAGGAGAATTTGTGGAATAGACCTATGAATTATGGTCTTGTCTGTATATGACTTAGGTCCAAGTTTAATTGTGAGTGGAAATTTGTGTTTAGTAACATGTCATTCTTATCTGTTGAGCCTACTAAATGCCCTCTCAAACTAGAGAGCTATGTGTAAAGAATCTTTTGTTCATCTTGGTTCACTTGCATACTTAAGGACGGTTTATAGAAGTAGTTAAGTAGCCAGACTTTGTGGGTTTTTTTTGTTTGTTTTTTTGAGCCAGGTTCTTGCTCTGTCACCCAGGCTGGATGGCTCGCACTGCAGCTGCAGTCTCCAGGGATCCTCCCACCTCAGCCTCCCAAATAGCTGGGACTATAGGCGCAACACCATGTGTCTGGCTGATTTTTTTATTATTATTTTAATTTTCGTAGGGATGAGGTCTCATTGTGGTGCCTGATATTGAACTCCAGTCTGGTGGTGAACTCCTGGGCCCAAGCAGACCTCCTGCCTCCGCCTTCCAAAGTGCTGGGAATATAGGCACCGTGCCCAGCAGTGCCTAGACTTTGTAGTAAGACATACAAGGCTCAGGTTCCAGCATTACCACTTACTAGCTGTGTGAGTTTTTTACATGTTATTCACATTTTCCAAGTTTCAGTTTCCTCTCTTATAAAATGTGCATAACAAGAGTAGCTACCTCATAGGAATGTTATGAAGATGAACAGTGTATGTCAAGTGCTTAGCAATGTGTGGCGTATGATGGGCACTGAATATTACTTACATCATCTGTGTATGCTCGTAATTAGACATTCAGAACTTTTAAGTGATCTTTATTAATAATGTAATAATTTTGAAAACTTATCTAGAAGTATGTGATAGATTTACTAAAGTACACATATGCATAGAAACACATAAGAACAACTATGAGCAAGAAAGTTGGCTTCATATCTGCAGTATTTTACATGTTGTAATGATGAGTCCAATTAGATTAGAAAAATATAATCACCACCTTATGTTTTTTTATAGTAATCTTATATATCTATACAGTTATAAAATAAGAAATAAAGCTGGGAAGGCTATTTCTGTTTCCTCTGCAGTATCCAACTTAATTGTTTCTCTCATCGTAATTATTTTTATTGTTGTTTCTTAGGTAACACAATAAAACAATTTCCTTGGCGGGACTCAGTGGCTCACAACTATAATCACAGCACTTTATGAGGCTGAGCCAGGCGGATCACCTGAGGTCAGGAATTTAAGACCAGCCTGGCCAACATGTGCAACCCTGTCTCTGCTAAAAATACAAAAATTATCTGGGAGGCATGGTGGTGCACACCAGTAGTCCCAGCTACTTGGGAGACTGAGGCAGGAGAATCGCTTGAACCTGGGAGACAGAGGTTGCAGTGAGCCAAGATTGCACCACTGCACTCCAGCGTGGAGTGCAGTGAGACTCCATCTCACAGAAAAAAAAAAAAAAAAAAAATTAAAAAAACAATTACTATCTTTTATTTGCTGTTTTGTTAATTCCTTTCCTAATAGGAGTTAGTGTTGACAGTCACTTTATCTGTTAGTTTACTGCGTATTTACATTTCAAGAGGCATAGTCTAACCTAAACTGTATTATAATTGCATCTATAAAGAATTTTATTATGGTTATTACTACTACACAATTATACATATCCTTTATTAAGGGCATAGTAGTTTATTCTGCCTTGAGGCTCCCCTGAGAATTTAAAGCTGTGATTGAGTATAGTTGGAAATTCTGTATAAAATGCTAAATTTAGAGATGCTTGTGGAAATATACATACCTTACTACATCTTACCTTGATATGCAAAGACACCACTAAAATCCCTGGATAATAAATATTTTGTTTTTCAGGAATCCAAAAACAAAGCACATTAACTTTATTCCTTCAGACTTATATAGGAAAGTGAATTTAGCAGAGTTTACAAGAGTCAGCCAGCATCAGTGAAGATTCAGGGAGCTGAAACTGAAAAACATGAGGCAGATCACAAGACGAAAAACACTGCATGGAAACACAGGAAAGGTTTTTCAAGAATTGTGTCTAAACAGAGTTTACCTAAAAGAAAATAGCTCTAAGGAAATTACTGTGGACTATGTTGTAGTATAACAACATAAATGTAAGACTGATTCTCCACCACAGTTTTTAAGTTCACAGCACAGTTTCGTAAAGTAAAATATTTAACGGCAAGAAGAATGTAATTACTGTTACATCAGTTTGCAAACCAAAATAAACAATCATAATAAGATCTAGACTTTAAAATTTGTCATGTAGAAAGTCTGGGGCTATACTGCTGCAGATGTTAAATAAAAGCTGGTCTGGGCAAAGAAAGCGGTCAGGATCGCTTGTTGGTTGATATCTTCTTTTCTTTCTGAATAACCCCATTCCACTCCCAGAAAAAAAGGGAGGCGGAGGATAAAACATGCATTTCTTACACATCGTTTTTACTGTTTAAAACAATTACTTTGTTTTTTTTTTTTTTTTTTCTACATTACACCAGTTGCTTGGGTTGGAATGTAAATTTGCTTTCATCACAAGACTGATCCAAATATTCAGTATTAATGGATATTTAAGTAAACATAACCAACTTTCAAGTTTAAAAGTAATATCATTTCATATTATTTAAAGGACTTGTTAAAACACAGATTGCTGTGCCCCACCCTCAGAGTTTCTGACACAGTCATTTTAGTGTGGGGCCTGAGAACCTACACTTGGAACAAGTTTCCAGGTGATGCTGATCCATAGGCCACACTGTAAGACTCGTCAGCCTACATGAGCTCCACAGTTCCACCAAGATTTGAAAGCTATTGAATACAGAAGCAGAACCTCCTCAGTAGGATTTTGAGATTTTTGTCTTTCATAAATATTGAAACTTTCTAAAGTTATTTGTTTCTAGCCATAGAAATATTTATGCATTGGAGTGCATACATTCAGCTTAAATCTAGCTTTAGTGCCAAATTTTATAAAAACTTCGATTTTATTGTTCTCCTCCTTACCATTTGTTGTTCCAAGTTTTATGTAATTTTGTTTTTCTCTTTACCATACAGTGTTATATTAGTAAAATGATAGAAATCATAAGGAAAATGTATCGATTTTTTTCTTTTGAGATTTGCTTTCTAGCTTCCATTCCTCTTTACTATATTTTGCAGCACTACTTATACTTCTATCCTACTACTGGAATTTTTTTTTTTTTTTTTCAAATCTTAAAGAAAATACTGTGATGAATAGAGCAATATGTTTTATTTAGTTTAAAAACCAGAGGTGGCAAGAGATTTATGAAAACCCAACGAAAGACCTCTGAGCCAAATCAGCATCTACTTTTTAAGTATTTATAGAACACCCTCTTACTACCATACAACCAAGAAGAGTAAGGCAAACAGTATCTCATGCCTTTGTGTATTTAACGAAAGCCAGAATAAAAATTCCTGCTTCTACCCCTAAATCAAAGCCTTCTCTGGCAGAATGCTAGTTCTGTCCCTCCAGCTAGCTCTCTTTTCATGGTTTACTTTCCACCAGAGCTTTCTATACCCTGTTTGTCTCAGGAATTAATCATCATCTTATCTTCCCTCTTCTCTCCTAGCCAGATTGTACCAGGGTTTTAGGGAGATTGAAAAGCAACTTGTCCTCTCACAAATAATAGCAATTTCTGACAAATATTCTAAGGTCAGAGAAATATGATTCTTTACTCAGGGTTAGAATTACTAACTCTGTTAGTAATTCTCTGTTGTGACTTAGTAGCAACTGCACATTCCAGCAACAAGCCAGAAAGTTACTGGCCTTCACACTTAATCTTTGAAAATGCCTCAATAGTCATTTTAGTCTATGGGACAAAGACTTACTTTGTTTTTAATTTATCCTTGAACAGAATTTTATTACAGTACTGGCACAGTGTTCACATATATGCAAATAGTAACAGGTTTTTTGTTTTGTTTTGTTTTGTTTTTTTGAGATGGAGGCTCGCTCTGTCTCCCAGACTGGAGGGCAGTGGAGCAATCTCTGCTCACTGCAACCTTCACCTTCTGGGTTCAAGCGATTCTCCTGCCTCAGTCTCCCAAGTAGCTGGGATAAAAAGCCTGGCTAGTTTTTGTATTTTTAGTAGAGACCGGATTTCACCATATTGGCCAGGGCTGGTCTCGAACTCCTGACCTCATGATCCACCCGCCTCAGCCTCCCACAGTGCTGGGATTACAGGTGTGAGCCACTGCACCTGGCCAGTAGTTTTTTACCTCCCACATTGATTGACTAGGATCTTCTTCAGCTTACTATCCTGAAGTTTTGAAAAAGAAAAAAAAAAAAAAAAAGAAATAATCTTCCATAATTCTTTTTGTTTTCTTTGTTAATGCTAGATCTTTTGGGTCTGCCATGGAGAACTCAATTTGGAATTGTCAGTAAATGATGGCTCACTGTTGTATACTTGTTTGCTTCCAATCCAAGTCTGTTTCGCCGTCAGTTCTTTATTATATTTAAAACTATGTTTTCAAGGAATTTATGTAATTCTACCTAGTCAGCATATTTTCAGCCATTATTGACAGCTAATGCAAAATGTAAAACAGCAGGGCGAGTGCATTGTGTGTTATTCTCAAAACACTATTCTGAGATGATTTTCCTAAAGCCCCTGCCTTCAAAGAGTTAATAATCTAGTAGAGTTTAATGATTCCTACACATAGAAAGGGTAGAATTTATACTGCAGATTTATAAAACCAGAATCATAAATCCAGTATTATATAACTTAGCATGATTTTAAATCATAGTTGGTAAAATATTCAAAAAGGAACTGGTTTCTAGCATTCACATAAACACCTCTTATCCAACATATTGTACTTTTCCCTGTCAAATATACAAAAGCACTTGTACTAGTATCCTGTTATAATATGTATTCCACTCAAGGGAGTTACTTTCATCTATTAAATAGCAGTTATCCTTCTTGTGGGGGGGGGGGGGTGAAGAGACAGACATAACCGAGGTGAGAAGCATGAGTAAATTACTTGTAATTTTTCATCCCCTCTAGATGCCAAACATTCTGACCAACTTCTTATGATTTAGTTGGTGTGTCTCCATGTTCCTCTATTGCGTGTCATATCACCACCCCCACCACCATGACCATTATATACTAATAACACTTAGCATTGAGCACACTATATATGCAAGGCACTATGCTAATTTTACAGAAATATGTTCATTTAAATCTTTAACCTTGAGAGGTGAGTGGCACATTATTATTGTAATAATTACATAGGCCACTTAGCTTAAAGATGTATACAGAGCATCTGTTGTGTACACTATCACTAAATCATGAATCCAAGATCCACATTTTACTTTCTCTTCCAGGGTAGCTTGGTCTGTGGGTCTTGAGTAATGCATTATACTTCAGCTGCCTATTTCCAAAGAAAAATAAATACTAATTCTTTTTTAGTCTTTCCTATATTTTACCCTTTGCATTTAATTATCAGAACAACTCAGATTATGGCTCACGTTTTAAAGACAAGGAATCCAAGCATGGAAAAGTTAAATAATTTGTTGAAGACTGCATGAGAGGCTGTGTAACACAAGTCTTACTTAAAAGCCCCTCCTTTCAGTTACTGTGTTTTTTACTTTATCCTGTAATTTCTTTTATCCTATAAGATAAGATAATATCCTATAAGAGAAGATAATACATATGTAATATTTCTATTTTGAAAGATGCTGGAAAAGATTTTTTTCTTCTAATTTGGGGGGCATACTAACAATTTTGACAACATTTACAAGAACATCTAGCCTGTTACTGTGGCCCACACCTAACAATTTGGGAGGCCGAGGCAGGAGGGTTGCTTGAGGCCAGGAGTTTGAGACCAGCTTGGGCAACATAGTGAGACCCATCTCTACAAAAAGTTTAACATTAAAATTTAAACATTAGCTGGGTGTGGTAGCATGCACCTGTGGTCCCAGCTACTTGGGAGGCTGAGATAGGAGGATAACTTGAGCCCAGGAGGTCAAGACTGCAGTGAGCCATGATTGTGCCACTGCACCAGCTTAGGTGACAGCATGAGACCCTAGCTAAAAATAAAAAGCAAAAAACCCCGCAAAAACATCTCACCTCGTACCTTACAGTCATATCACTATCTGTTATGTACTGTTGCGTAGATTGCATTTGTAAATATGTAAGTTAAATAATAATAAAATCTATTTTGTAATTTGTAAATAGATGTAATAAAATCTATTTTGAGATATTTATTAAGAAGGTGAGAGTTACTCAACACCGAAAGACAGTGCTAATATTCATCTTAATAATAGTGATGCAACTCCTAAAATGTTGATCGGTGAATTTCCTTGCCACTTTAGGATCTCAATATTCCTTTCAAAAGCTATACATTTGAAAGAGAAGTCTTCAATCACTTTTAGCTGTTCTTTGTTGACAGTAATATTTTATATAAAATTTAAAAATAGGAAGGCCATATACTACAAAATTTTCAGAGGTAGGATTTCCGGTAAATTTTATTTACACCATTTTCTCTTACATGTTTTAACTTTCCTATGATGAACCATGTTTATATAATATCTTAAATTTTAGTGGAGTTATTTATCATAGCTACTTTAAAACTCAGAAGTTGGTCGGACAAATAGTTAGAATTGCTTATATCAGTAAGCCAGTAATCATGTGTTAGCCAATATATCCAGACTTTGAAATTTGAAACTCCTTTTTATATTGTCAAAAACCTAGTGCTGTTTAGATGTATGGAAATCAAACCTAATAAAGTTAAACTTATTGGCATTTGAGTATTGTGTTTCAGGTTAGCACATTTAAAAGGCTTTTCTGAGCTCAGATTATTGATTTGTATATGCAAAAATAATAAAATAGGTAATTGAAATTTACACTGCCTTATTTTATCTCATACACTGAGTTTTGCTATTCACTGCTGTGAAGAGATGTCATTTACAACAGGTGCAGGCCATAGTAATTTGCCTGTTTCCTTATAAGATAAAGATTTACAGATAAATGAAGATATAAATCTCAATTTCTTCTTGAAGTGAGAATTTCTTTAAGTTATTCAAAATCCCATTGAAGTAATGTCTGTAGGAATATCCTAAAAGTTACTGTGGTCATTTTTTGAGTAACTGTTTCTTTGGATCAGTATGTTGTCTCCATATTTATTGCTTCTGTGTTCTATCTATATATCAATGTGTCTGGTATATCCTTTTATGTGGCACAACATAATTGCATGAAAATAGTGTGGGAGGAACATACTTATTCTGAGTTACCTTGGATACAGCTTGGAATCACCAGTTTTCTTAGGCCTTAAGTTCTAAACAGATGAAGGACATGAACAGATCACTTATACCTCTAAAAATATGTACACAAATATAAACTAGTTAATTCATTCAACAAGTAATAGAACTTGCTCTGTGCCTGGCACTATTATAGGCAGTACTAAGGATATAGCAGTATGTAAAACAGACAAAGGCTCTACCTTTTGTCAGCCACATTCTGAATAATAAACATACAGAAAATGCAAATTAAAATAACAATGAGAGGCTTCTTCCCACTATGATGAATTTACCAGTAATGGACTTGCCTTCCCACTGGAAACAGCTGTTTTCAGATATTGGATAACTGACAGCATGGTATTGTGATCCCTGAGAGAAAGGGCATGGGTTGAAAGTGACAAGAACTCGGTGGATCCTACTTTCTGACAAAAGATATTCTGACTGTGGAGAACTCTAACAGAGAATGACAGTCTTACCGAATTGAGATCAGAGATTGAGGCGGCAAGGGCAGCCAGAAGTTACAGAGTACCGAAGAACAGGGAGCTAATCCGAGACAACTACAGAACTCTGCAGAGGGGTCCTTTTGCATCTTTAATACCGAGTTGCAGAGATGTGCAATGAGACTCCATAAGGCTAGAGAAAGAATAAATACCAAGGAGTTTTGAACTGAACAATTCCTAGAGCTCAAACAGGAATGGGAGATTTTTTATTTTTTATTCTTTTTCATTCTGACTGGAAAGACCTTATTAAAAACCTGGAGCATTCAGTAGAGATCCAAGTAAGAATACACATTAGTAGTAAGGCTAAACTAGCCTCAGAGTAAAAAGTTACTCCAGACCTGCTTAAATGGAGCTTAAAAACAAGTTCAGAAGGACAAACTGATCCACAGTTGACGTACCTGCTTTGGAGGACCAGGAACCAGCTACTTGGTCTGACTGGTAAAAGTTAGGAATAAAGAGGATGTTGATTTCTTTTGTGATGTATCCTTCAAATATCCCTCACTGTGGAAGGGCCAGTACACAGCTAAAGTGTCTTTTCTTTTCAGATGTATTTCCCTTGTAATTCATCTTTGTTCTCAGTGTATTTTGTTGGATATCTTTTATAGAAAAGAATCCAGTCATTAAAGCTAGAAATTAAATGATTGTAGTCATTATAATGAAGATAGTTTATATAATCTGTTTGTTTCATGAAAGCCTCTCTGTGTGTCTCAGGTGACAAAGGTTTGTTTTATCCATGAGCACTTTTTAAGACTCACTTTGTATAGTAAAACTCTTATTTGTAATGTCTGTCTTTGCTTTGATTGTCTGTACTACTCAATTAACAAATAATCATTAACCAGCTATCATATGCCAGATACTATTCCAGGCATTGTAATATAAAGCATTATATTTAATGAAAAAGTTGGGAAATAAACACATAAATTTAGGTCTGTCTTAGGTCCTGATGATGTATATTCAGCCCATTTGAAAGAAAGAGGACTAAATTTAATACAGGGTCTACTACTTTATTAGCTCTGCATCTCATTTTTATGAATGTCCAAGGTATTATATAGAGTATGGCAAAGAATGCTATGTTTTTATAAAACCTATTCTCCCATTTTCCTGGGCATATAGGTAAACTGCTTATAACTGCATATCCCAGCTTTCCTTGCACTTAAGTGTGTCTATCATATGACTGAGCTTGAATGATTTATGATTAGAAACAATGTGTTCCAGTTCCAGACATTTCGCAAAGTTCAGAAACTTTACCTGTGCAATTCTTCCCTTCCCTTTCCCACCCCCTGCATCTCTGGATGCAGAGAATCCAACAAAGAACTCTGGGGCTGTAAGATACTGTTGGAACTACATTATAGAAAGAAGCTTCCTACTGAATACGCATATTGAATGAGAAATCTGTTGTATTACGCTACTGAGATAAAGTTGTTTGTTTCAGCTCTTGGCCTACCCTGACTAATACAAGTAGAAAACATGATTGTACTATAACTATAGTGATATATCTATGTGAGTGGACCATAATTTTTATAAATACATAGGCTGAAATTGAGCTCGAGAAACTTCAGTCTTTCTCAAACAGTTCATTAAGTTGAAAACATTGCTTTCTTCCTTTTGCATCTAATGCTAGCTCTTGTTCTGCTTGGACTGTTGTTGGGAGGGCTACTTTAGGCTGTGTCCCTCCATATTCTCTCCCTCCTTGTTAATCTGTATTCTTCTTCTGTCCTCTGAAATGAAATACGTCTCTTCACCATCTTACCTATCTTTCCCTTTCTCTTTCTTAATGATCAGAGACATATTTTTAAAAGATTTTTCTTTCTGTGCCAGGTTTGGTCATGATAAAATCCTTCATGTATTTTGAAGTGTGGTAACACAATTTAGAAACTTTGAGTGAGAACCCACTCTAAAACTTTCAAGAATGACCTCATGATTTACTCTCACTTTAATACAGTAACTACAGCTTTTCTGTATTGACATACCACACTTGTCTAAGTTAGGAAGCTGCATTGTACCCATGGACGTAGGTTCTTCACAGATTACACGTGTGTACCACACACAGATTCAGTCTGTGCTTCCTCTGTCTTCACTTTTGACTTCTGACTGTGCCATCCGTGGAATTAAAGGCTATAAAAAGTATAGAGAACTGGATTGGCCCTTCTGGAAAGATGGCAAAAAAAATTTAAGAGGAGACTGCTCTGATTATCTATCTCATCAAATGACTAGATTGCTCATATGATTATAAGTCTGTTCATATGAGAAGTCTTTTTTTAACTTACTATTTTCTCTGTTTATACTTGCTATCTCCCAATTCTCTTATTATCTAACCAGTATTCCAGTCATGACTGTAATTGATTGTTATTGTTAATCTGAAAATATTTTGCCACTTCTGTCCTTCATACTGAACACCAACTTAAATACAGTTGCCTAAATGTTTTGCTCACAACTCAACACAAACTAGATAGAAAATGGAGAATTAAGTCAAGTTGCTCTATTGAAATAGAGTTTGGCTGAGTGCAGTGGCTCACTGCTGTATTCCCAGCACTTTGGGAGGCAGAAGTGGGCAATTGCTTGAGCTCAGGAATTCCAGACCATCCTGGCCAACATGACAAAACCTCATCTCTACTAAAAATACAAAAAAATTAGGCATGGTGGCACAGGCCTGTAGTCCCACTGCTTGTTTGATCCTCGGAGGTGAAGGTTGCAGTGAGCCGAAATCACACCACTGCATTCTAGCCTGGGTGACAGAGCTAGACTGGGTACGATGAAATAGAGTTTGGCCACTGGGCGTGGTGGTTCATGCCTGTAATCCGAGCGCTTTGGGAGGCTGAGGAGGATTGCTTGAAGCAAGAAGTTTGAGATCAGCCTGGGAAACATAGTGAGACCCTGTCTCTACAAAATATTTTTAAAAATTGCGTGGTGGCATGCGCATATAATGCCAGCTACTCAGGAGGCAGAGGGAGGAGGATCACTTGATCCCAGAAGGTCAAGGCTGCAGCGAGCTGTGATCATACCACTGCACTTCAACCAGGGTGACAGAGCAAGACCCTGTCTCAAGAAAGAAAGAAATACATGTGGTACCTGCACTGTTTCTTAATTTCATTCATTTGGTATAGGATTTTCATGATTTTTGCCCCACCTGATTATAACTACTTTTTATTTAACCTACTGTTTTCTTGGAATTTCATGCTTTTGCTTAGTTTACTTTGAAAGAAACTTTATATTTCTCGTCAAACTAGAAAATCAATATCATGAACGTAACTAGAAGATTAACTAGAACATTAGTCTGGCTACTTAAACCTTCAAATGATTCTGAAGCTTAGCTCTCTTTGTTAAAAAGGAGGATTAACTGATACTAGCTGCACATTAAAATTTTCTTCTTGACCTATTCAGAAGGATTGACAGATAATTGAAAAGAGTAACTTTGTAGTAATTTCATTAGTCGAAATAGGCTAGACTATATTGCCCTAACAAACCATCTTTAAAATGGCAGCAGATTCCTACAACAAATGTTGATTTCTAATTCACCCAGCAAACATTGGCAGCTCTCCAGGGCAGCTGTCCTTTATTGCTGCTTCAGTCTTGTAGTTTTACTATCTCAACATGAGACTTTCATCGTGATTTTTCTGTCAGAGGAAGAGACATATTGTAGAATCATGCAGGGACTATGTCACTTCTGTTTTCATTTCATTGGCCCAAACTAGTCTTTTCTAAACTGCACAACAGCTGGTAATTGTAGTCACCCCTCTGCCTAGAAGGGAATGGAGACCAGGATATTGGTGGGCACTAGTAATGCCCACTGTGCTATGTAATTCAGTTTACTGCCATTTTTATAGATGATTTTAAATCACCTTTTACATCCTAAAATCAGTCCCATACCTTCAGGAACAGTTTTTTGTTTTCGAAACAGAGTCTCGCTTTGTTGCCCAGGCTGAGTGCAGAGGCACCATCTTGGCTTATTGCATCCTCTGCTTCCCAGGTTCTAGCAATTCTCCTGCCTCAGCCTTCCGAGTAGTTGGGACTACAGGCTCATGCCACCACACCTGGCTAATTTTTGTATTTTTAGTAGAGATGGGGTTTCGCCATGTTGGCCAGGCTGGTCTCGAACTCCTGACCTCAACTGATTCACCTGCCTTGGCCTCCCAAAGTGCTGGGATTACAGGCGCAAGCCACCATGCCCGCCCAGGAACAGTATTATAAATGAAATAATATAATATTTGAAATCAAAATACCAGGATATATATCTGTAATCTACCACTTAAATACTGTGATCTTGGACAAGAGATCTTGTGATTCTGTTTTCCCATCTACAAAACAGGATTAATGTATTTTACATAGAAAAATTACAAAGGTGGAATGAGCTTAGGTAAAAATTTAAATAAAAGTATAAAATAGAATGGGCGCGGTGGCTCATGCCTTTAATCCCAGCACTTTGGGAGGCCAGTGTGTGCGGATCACTCGAGGTCAGGAGTTCGAGACCAGCCTGGCCAACATGCCAAAACCAGTTTCTACTGAAAAAAAAAAAAAAACAAAAAACAAAACAAAAAAACACACAAATTAGCCAGGCATGGTGGTGCACAGCTGTAATCCCAGCTACTCCAGTGGCTGAGGCAGGAGAATTGCATGAACCCAGAAGGTGGAGGTTGCAGTGAGCCGAGATTGTGCCACTGCACTCCAGCCTGGGTGACAGAGCGAGACTCTGTCTCAAGAAAAAAAAAAAAGTATAAACTGTTACACAAATGATGTTATTTTATTTGTTGTTACATAGCTTTTTTTGAAAGTGAGGTAATTGTTTTTAGTGCTGTGTACCTCACATTAGAATTGGGCTCTAGCAAGATGTTTTGCATCACTAAAAAAATAGGCCATCTATAGGACCCAACAGAATGATCCCATTTCATTGGTCTTTCTAAAACAAAATTTAGGGATGTTTTCTCTACCATTGAAATACTCATCTGAAAAAAAATGTTACGTTTAATTCTGCCTTGAGTGCCAAATAAGATCAGAGCAAAATTAAAAGTTTGTATAAAGCTCTAAAACTATCATCTATAGATGTAATGTTGGAAGAAGTTTTTAAACTTTTTTACTTGATAAACATTAAAATGGTTATCATTAATTTTTAAAACAAGGCAAAGTGTGATAATATTTAATTGATTGAACTAAGTTAGAACAAACTAAATTCATAAGCCAGACATCACTACAGATTTCTTCAACACTGTTGGTATAAAAAGTCTAGCCACATATATCTGAAGTAACTTGATTTTCTAAGTCACTTGCTCCTGTCGCAGCTTGTTTCTTAATTTTCTGGTAGAGTTTGTAAAGGAGTGCTACTATTTCTTCTTGAGGTGGTTGATAGGATTCACCAGTGGTGATAGCTGAGACTGGGCTTTTTTGTGGCAAGATGTTTAATTACTAATTCGGTTTATTTACTTGTTATAAATCTACTCAGATTTTTCCATGTCTTAATGAATGAGTTTTGATCATTTGTGTCTTTCTGTGAATTTGCCCATTTTGTCTAAGTTATCAAATATGTTGGCTTAAAGTTGTTATTAATATGCTCTTATAGTCCTTTACATTTCTGCAGAGTCAATAGTGATGGCCCCATTTTTATTCCTAATTTGATAGTTCATGTCTTTGCTGTTTCTCTTTGTTAGTCTAGAGTAAGTTTTTTCTATTTTCTTTATCATTTCAAAGAATTAAATTCTAGTTTCATCATTTTCCTCTGAAAAGCAAATAAGTTTATTTGCTATTTCATTTTTCATTGATTTCTACTTTAATCTTTATGGTTTTGTTTTTTCTGCCTGATTGGGGGTTCAGTGTGTTCTTTTCCAAATTTTTAAAGACATAAGCTGTGAGCATGTTTTTCTCCAGTTACTTTTCAACTGTTGTAACCATAAAATTCTTCATGAAACTTTAAAAGAAGATAAATTAGTGAAATTAATAGATCTTCTGAAACCAGTTTCCTAAAATCACCTTATAATTCCAATTTTTAATAGAAAATTAACATTTATTAAACTCTGATGAGTTGGGAGGCATCTGCAATACATTTTTCTCTTTAAATTGTGTAGCCTATGTTTTGTACCATTTTCATGGCACTTGGCTTTCTCCTGTTTATATCATAGCTGTTCTTCTTCTCTCTTACCCCATCATTAAGTTCCTTTAGGCTGGCCACTGTCTTAATTATGTTTGAATCCCCTGAAGCATTTCTTACTGCTCTGTGCACATGGTAGGACACAGTAGCATTCATTGAATTGAAAGGAAGAGCTCATGTTTTATGGAGTTGGTTTAGAAATAGTTACATGCGGGTTTCTAACAAAATAATTTTCATTTAAACTATCATTCTTTGTATGTGAAAATTTCATGTAGCACCCAATTTGCATTTTCTTTACATAGTTAACTTTCTCCCTCAAAAAACAGGAAATATGAATTATCATTTTTTTCCTCTTTGCCATTTTTCACTTTTATCTACCCTATGCCAAAATGTCAAATTCTATTGGTTTTTCCTTCTGGTTTTTTTTTTGTGCTTTATTTTATTTTTATTTATTGTTTTTGACCGCCCCCCACCCCCCACATTTTGCAGGAAATGAATAACAGGGAAAATCTCCTTGCATTTCCCCTTTCTTCAAGATGTTACTTATGTCACCATTGAAGCACAATCATGAGAAATAGTTAATCAGCACATTAGATAGGGTAGAAAGATGCCCTTCCCACTTATTTCCAGATTTTAAACCTAACAGAGATCTGGGGTTAATAATAAGGAAATAAAGAATGACACAAACACTATCTTTCCCTCTACCCTTCTTTCCCACTCCCACTGCAGAAAATTCATGGTATTCAAAGATTTATTTTCTAGTAAATGTTTAGGAACTAAAATGTTATAAGATTCTGCATATGAAAGCTTTGTTAAAATGTTTTAAAATATAATTTTCTCTTTCCAGATAAATTTCTCAATGTTTCTCTCTACTTCTTTACAATTCTGTAGTTCAAATCTTTTCTTTCTATGTTGCCTCAAAGAGTTTTACAATTTTAGCTCTTATTTTTAAGTCTTTGATCCATTTTGAGTTAATTTTTATATGATTTAAGATAAGGATCTAACCTCACTCTTTTGCATATTCAGTTTCCTCAAAACCATTTGTTGAAAAGACTGTTCTTTTCTTACTAAATGGTATTAATACCCTTGTCGAAAATTATTGATGATACAGTTTATTTCTGGCCAGCCTTTTCTATTCCATTGGTCTGTATGTCTGTCTTTATGCCAGTACCATACTGTTTAGACTACTATAGCTTTGTATTAAGTTTTGAAATCAAAAAGTATGAGAAATCCAAGTTTATTATTTTTTTCAAGATTGTTTTGACTATTTAGGTTCCCTTGAGATTTCACATGAATTTTAAGATGGATGTTTCTATTTCTGAAAAAAAAAAAAAGTCATTGAAAGTCGTTGGGATTTTGGTAGGGATTGCATTAAATCTATAGATCACTTGAGTGGTATACCATCTTAATATTGTCCCCCAGTCCATGAAGAATGGATGCCTTTTCATTTATTTGTACCTTCTTTCATTTCTTTCAGCAATGTTTTATAGTTTTCGGTGCACAAGTCTTTTGCTTCCTTGGTTAAGTTTATGTCTACATATTTTATTTTTTTGTTGTTGCTATTTTAAACCGAACTATCTCCTTAGGTTTTTTTTTCTTAGATTGTTCATTGTTAGTATATAGAAATACAACTAATTTTTGTGAGTTGATTATGTATCCTGCAACTTTACCGAATTTGTTTATTAGTTCCAGCAGGTATTTTTCTGGAGTCTTTAGGATTTTCTACATATAAGTTGTCTTCTGCAAACAGATAATTTTACTTCTTCCTTTCTACTTTGGATGCCTTGTATTTCTTTTTCTTACCTACACAAAAATTTTTATTTTCCTACCACATTGGACAATTAATGTTTATTTAAAGTTATCTGTAGGTTAACTTTACTAAATGTACTTTATAATCTCAAATCCAACTTTGTGAAAATACTTTCTTGGTACTTTTATTGTTCTGCCTATCTGTATATTTATCTTTCATTTTATATTTTCTTGATCTTTGCTTTCATTTGGTCTGCCTCTATACTGTTCTCTCAGTATATTCTTATCTGAGTCTTCTGCCAGTTTCCTCCTAAAAAATCCCTTCTGCTATGAAACCTTTACTAAAGACATATACCTCAGTAATTATTTAAAATTCTTTTTTTAATGGCCTTATATTTGTTTGAACTAGATATGCTTCAACATTATCTATAGTATTCCAGTATACAGAGGAACCTCAGTAGGTGGATTTTCTCTTTCACCATTAGCATTCCTGTGTGATGAATCTGATTGCTCTTATCCTCCCTCAACCCCTGCCTCCCAAGTGATCATGGGAAGAATTAGTGAGTATAGATAGTATTGTTATTACTTCAAAATAAACCCATATGGTTAATACTTTATAACTTAGGACTCTTTAAAAAACAGCAACAGAAACATCAACAACACAAGAGTTAAACTGGTAAAAGAATGACTGAAAAGAAATTCTAATAGCCAGGCGTGGGTGGCTCATGCCTGTAATCCCAGCACTTTGGGAGCCTGAGGCGAGCAAATCTTTTGAGCCCAAGGAGTTTCAGACCAGCCTGGGCAACATGGCAAAACCCTGTCTCTACCAAAAAAAAAAATAATAATAACGAAAATTACCCAAGCATGGTAGCACATGCCTGTGGTCCCAGCTACTCGGAAGGCTGAGGTGGGAGAATCACTTGAGCCTGGGAGGAGGAGGTTGCACGTTGCAGTGACCTGAGATCATACCACTGTGCTTTAGCCTGGGCGACAGAGCCAGATCCTGTCTCACACAAAAAAAAAAAAAAAAAAAGAAAAGAAAAGAAAAGAAATTCTAACTTTACCACACATGTTGATACTATCGCAGATGAGGCCTTGATTTGTATTTCATTACAGCTTTTTTCTTAAGAAAATTCTCTTAATGAGCAGCCTGCATGTGGTGGTTGTAGATTCTCTAATCCAGTGTTCACAAACTTCAGTGTGCTGTACGATCACCTGCAGGGCTTGCTGAATACAGATTGCTGGGCCCCCACCTTCCAGAGTGTCTGATTCAGCTTATCTGGGGTGGGGCCTGATCATTTGCATTTCTGACAAATTCCCAGGTGATATTATACTGCTGGTCCAGGCACCACATTTTGTGAACCCGTGGTCTAAAGAATACTGTTTAACTTCCATTCTGTATCACATATTTATTGTTGTCTAACTTAGACCATTTTGATTTGGATACTCTGCTAAGGCATAACATATTGTATTTTCTTCAACATGATTCCCTTCTCAATTAAAAAGTAATTGGTGATATCACTGTTCTCATCCCCTTAGACATTTTTGTTTTACTACCCCCATGCCGCAACATACATTCATGGTTCAGACTCCAAATCATGGTGAATCTGTGATAACAATGATGACAACAGCAAAAACAAATAATAACAGCTAATTTTTTAGAGCATTTATTCTGGGCTAGGTACTGTTTTGAGGATTTTATTTGAATTAATATCCTCACAAATTGTCTTTGATGTTATTAGCCCAAAATAACTGATGAAAGGAAACAAACACAGAAAGGTTCTTACAGCTAGGAAAAAAAATGAATGAAATGGGAATCTAATGTAAGCTTTCTGGTTTCAGAGCCCTTACCCTTAATTCCTGCACTCTCAAACTCCTCACTAATGTGCTACCATGTTATGCTGCCTCTATAGTATGTCTGAAACCACTTTCTTACTTTATTTTCTGTAGCCATAGCCCTCACTAGTCCATGTATTAATAAACTTAATAGGTGAGCTGTATCACTGTATTCAAGCACTGTGCTTAAATACTTACACATGTTTGGAATTAGTTAAGCCTCATAACAACACTATGACTTTATTAGGAAACTAAGACTGGTAAGGCTATAACTTGCCCAATTTCTTACTATTAATATATGCTAGAATCAAGACCTAGATTTTTCAGATCACTGTACTTAACCTCTAAGCTGATATGTGTTCATGCGCTCAACCTCTGCCAGATTCTGTAACTCAAGTCATTGAGAGCATAAGAGTCGATGTTCCCAGTGTCAGTTCCAATCACTTCTTTGTGCGGTAGTTTCTGTTATCTCTTACGTCACAATAAAATGCCAAGTTTGGGCTTTAGATTATTCCTACCCATCTCATCTCAACCACTTTCTTCTTTTTAACTATCAGAGAAAGCCTTTTAATGTGGAATTCTCTTACTCATATGAATCATCTTATGTATCATTTTTTACAATGAAACAGATTGAAATTCCAGGCTTCCAGGTAAAATATTATGCCCCATCTTCCAACTTGCCCTTTTATGTTCTCCACCAAGCAATATTATGACTATTGTTCAACTTATCATATCTGTGATTGTCCCTCCTGTGTTTGACTTACAGATGACACTAGTTTTCTATGACCCGGATGAGAACTCCATTATCATCTACCTTATAAAGCAGTTTAACTTTATTATTAGACATGCACAGTAACCCATGGATGAGGGAAGAGGTGAAGAGTAGATAGAAGAAAGAATTAGATGTCTCCTGTGAGCTATAAAGATAACCTCAGTTGGAATTTCCTGAGAAGGGAAAATAAAGAAGTTGGTATACATTGAGCTTCATAGATCTAAAATAACTCTCTTTGCTGGAGAAGTGTATATTTTAGTAAGAGGTTTTATTTTTTTTCCTCTGCCAGGTCTATTTAACTTCTGATTAACACCATATAGTCCATACTGTTTTCACAGTCTTCAGCGATTTCCTTTTTTCTGTATGATATCTAGAACCCTGATCTTTTCCCTTGACTTCATCTCATAATTCTTGTACACTCCTCCATACCTCCTTTAAGTTCTCCTGCCATCCTTCAATTTTTTTCTTACATTTCTACACTAAGTTTCTGGTCTGTCTACTGGCCCTAAATTTCATTATTTAAAAAAATGTTTTTAAGATTTCAAGATATATAGAGTCCCTTGAGCAGGGACTTGTGCTGTCTTTGTCAGAACTCAGCAGGTAAAGCAGTTACTCTGATGCCATGACAATGCTTTAATAAAATTCTAGCGAAGGACTTAAGAGCTTTAAGTATTGA
Organism: Rhinopithecus roxellana; assembly: GCF_007565055.1. Classification (NCBI taxonomy): domain Eukaryota; kingdom Metazoa; phylum Chordata; class Mammalia; order Primates; family Cercopithecidae; genus Rhinopithecus; species Rhinopithecus roxellana. Next base: position 76,479,688 of record NC_044567.1, read on the forward strand.
ATTACTGTATAATCATTTTTCCTATACTAAGCAGTATTGAATAAACTGTTTCATTATTTTTAAATCTGTTGGTGAAATTATAATGAAAGAGATTCTAATATTGGCTATTAGTAGCCTGCATATATACATATAAATCACTTGAGATCTTTATTTGTAATAATGATTTTTAAAAACAGGCTCAAGTCTCACACTCATAGCAGAGGTGAGAGGTCTGCTATTCCAAAGTTTGCTTTTGACAGAACCATACTGTTAGGATTCTTAATGTTAGGCCTTTGTTGCCATGGAGACAGTAACAGGCTTTATTATTATTTTTTAACATACGCTTTAAATATACATACCCTAAGGTCTAAAGTGTGACTTAGTTGTCTGTTGGTTTTGAAATTGGCACATTTTCAAAATCGTTTCTATATTCTTTTTGATTTGTTTTTCTAAGACCACCAGAGCGGGCACAAAAGAACCAGCGAGTAGGCAAGGGTAGGAGCAAAAACTGCAAATTTATTTTTGGTCACCTAGCTTCAGGGAAGAAGGTGGGTAGGGAGACGTCTGTCGGCCTCTGGACAGAGTCGCCCGGTGGGGCTCTCGGACGGAGTTCTTGCAGTCCCAACAGCAGTTGGGGGCTGGGAAGTCCGCGCAGGGCGTCTGCCGGGAGCGGCTTTTCTAGGAGTGGGAGGGCAATAGGCAGGACACGGGCATGTCGGGGGCGTTCCGTAGGTGCAACCAGGTAAATCTTGGTCTCCTCGGATTGACGTCACCTGGCGCATGCCCGGTTGGTCTGCACCTTCCCCGGAGCCGGCTGCATTTTCGCGCGCGCAGGAAAAGTTGGTGAAGAACCCGGAAGTGCGCCATCTTGCCTCCGTTCGTCCAAACACTTTTAATACTTTATTTTTATCCTTCAAAGAAAATGAAGGAGAGTTCTGGCCATTGTATGACAGAGTTGTATATTACTTTTTACAGGGTCTTTTAGGAATAATGTAGAATCTCTTGTGGGTCAGTAATGGATGAGGATTTTGAAGAACATGCAGAAACTTTTGAAAAAAGTAATGTGATCTTAGACACTTGCATGTCTTGGCCACCTATGGTTATTACACTAATATATAATACAAGCAAATCAATTTCAGATTCAACTAATACTTTTGTGCCAGTGCTGTGCTAAGCACTGTCACCCTATTATAGTTTATTTAATAGAACTCAGTTTGAAAGCGCCTAAGCAATCCTCATTTTTAACTTTTAAAATAACTGATTATTCGAATGTATATCAATAGCGTTCCTGAATTTTTCGTCCTAAAAATTAGTAAATAAAATGTATACATACTTTCATTAAGTAAAACTTTCAAGTCATGAGTTATACTTTATTCATTACAAGAATGAATGGATTCCATGGCATGAGGCATTAATATTCCATAGGGCTCATAATTAAATTGGTAACTAAATCACATCTCTTTAGCTTCTAGTGTCAAACTAGCATGGCCTAGTTAATATTTTAGTCCACCAACAGTTTTGACTTCTTACATTAATAGCTGAGAAGTAAGGTAATTGATTTTCTTGTTAAGCTACGTAGTTTAGGCCTGATGGCTTATATTTAATCCTACTTACGGTATTTATCATGACTGAGTATTAGAGTAGTTATTTCTGGATAACGAAAAGCTTTTGATTACAATTATTATAAACAAAAACCTTAAAACATAGTCCTGTGCTTTCCTTAGTTAATATCTGTATTTAATGGCAAAAGAAGCCAAGGTAAGAAAGCTCTTTGCTTTATAAAAACTAAAGGTAACAATCACAATCTATACTAATAGTTTTGAATATTAGATTTTAGCTTTTCCATTTTTCAGTGACTTTTAACAAGACCCATCTCCTCTATGAAGAATGCAATTAGTTAGTTTTTTTTCCTCTGGCTTAAAAAATAGAGTAACCTGATCTGAGTCTGACAGAGTGTGTCGTTCATTTAAGTGCTTCCATCTGTTGCCTGCTGTTCCCCTTACTCATGACCCCTCTATGTTTCTCTCTTTCCCTTTTTCCTTCTCTTTCCCTGTTTCTCTTTCCTTTTTCTCTCTCCTTTCCTTTCTCTTTCTTTCTCTCTTGCTCTCTCTGTCTCTTGCTCGCTCTCTCTCTCTTTTTGTTCTTAGCCCCTCTGAGGAAGGCAAAGTTTGTTGAGAGCCCACGAATTCCAGAATCCGAGCTTGGCTCACCAACCCTCACTTCAGCTCAGAAACTGGACGTGGATGCATACTGCCCTGGTAAGCATGCATGCAGTGTCTGCTTTGAAAGAGGGAGGATTGGATCAGGCCCATCCAGCAGAGCAGTATTTTGCATGTATACTACTCATAAAAACATGTTACCTCTTTTGCAACTGATTGCCTATTCTTCTTAATAGAACATAGTTTTTACCGAATGCCCTGTTTTGACTTTAATACAATAATGAGAGTAAGTATTGAAAATAATATCAAAGGTAATTTTCAAAAGAGTTAAAATAACTTTGGTAGATAAGTAGCTTTAGGTAAGTAGGGTTACTTTTGTGATTTGAGATACTTGAAGAAATTTTGCTGTGGCCATGTGCAAACAGGAATGTTGAAGATGTGAATAAGAATATTCATTCAACACTAGACACAAAAGTGTTGTGTGCAACACTTTTGCATACAACCTTTATGCCTGATTCCTGTTGGATTTCTGGATGATTATAGAAAATACTTGTGATGCTGGAAACATTAAACTTGAATTAGAAAAGAAATATAGGTTTCCGAGATGGACTCCTTTTGGATACAGATACTTACTTTTAGAAATACCTCTTGTGAATGGCCTGTAAACACATGTGGGAGTTCACTAAAACCCTTCTTGTGTGGGAGCCAAACTGAGAAAGACTCATTATCAATGCTTAGATTCTTTCAAACTTAGATGAGTTGCCCGGCAACATCCTTTACACTCTCTCTACAGTGAGTCTATAGAGCTGTGTCAGAAATGTTCACAGCTCTAGCTGAGTATACAGATTAGAGCATTAGTAAAGGACCTTGGAAGACTTGGTTTTAGGTCTTTTGTTTATTCCTACTCATTAAAATTGATGTTAAACCACAGTGAATACAACTACTACATATTTACAGCATGAGGGGTCAGCAGAGTAAAATGATTCCTGGTTCTGGGGAGGGTATCAGTAGCTGTGATCTGAAATGTCAGTATAATATACCTTCAAAGCCAGATAAGACATGGTTAAACAAAAAACAAAACAGTAGGAGGAAACTTGGGCCAAACGTCATAAAATGAGAGACGTTTCATTTTATGAGTCAATTTTGAATATTGAAAGACCTTGGGGATTTTGCTTTCCTTCCGGGTATTGAACTGGCTTCATCCACTCTTATAGATAACCATTCTTTTCTAAATCAGTCACAGTTTTGTATTAGGAACCAGCTTTTCTGTTTCCAAAAGGAACAAAATAGCTGTTTAAACAGTGCTATAGCACATGATTAGAAGAATCTTTCATGTTTTGAGGTACTGTCACGCTTCTTGGGCAATGGAATATTATACTTTGCATTTCTTCATGCAAATTTTAGTGTTATAAAGTAAAATAAGTGTGCTAATTTTCTATCCCTTTCTTGAGTTTTAGAAGGAAAACCCTATCAGAGGCCTTTTCTTTTCCAGATTTGCAAGTCAGAATGACTGTCATGAGGGCCTAATCTTTCACTTCCTGATTGCCCATCTGACATCCTTAATCTAAGCTAAAGCTAAAGTCTTATTCCGGTGATTATTTATGTATATTTTCCACAGGCATGAATTCTTTGTTGAATTAGAATTAAACCAAACTAAAGCTCGGTTATGATTTTTAGAAAGCGAGGAAGAAATTAAAACACGGTATCAAAGTGCTGCTAAAAAACATCTTTTCTTTTCTTATCTGAAACAGTTTTAAAGCATGGAAACTTTATGGTGATTTGCTCTTTTCTAATCAAGTTATTAGGTGCTCTGAAAATTAGTTTCTACCAAGATAAGAATGGTAACCTGAGGGTTGAAGCTATTATCTCTACATAGTACCAAAAATTAACAATAACCAAATGAATTGATGAGTATACTCACAAAACAAACAGATTTTGCATTTTTTCATGCAAATTTTAGTACTAGAAAGTGAAATAATACTTAATTTTTGAATTTCTTTCACATAGGATATACTAACACCACTGATGATATTTTATTGTACATTGATACAGAGTAATACGGTTAAGGCTACTAGTGTTCTGATACCTTCTTGTCTGCCTGCTTTACTCATTATCACCTGAAAATTTAGGAAAATACTGTGTCTCACAGAGACAACAATCACAAACTGAAAGTTAGAGCAGTGGTTTTCAAATTTTAATTTACCTCAGAATTACCTGGACGATTTGTCCAAATGCAGATTGATGGGCCCCCAGAATTTCTTACTCAGTGGTGTGGAGTGGGTCAAGAATTTGCATTTCTAACAAAATCTCAGATCATGCGGAAGCTGCCATTTGAGATTCTATGCTTTGAGAACCAGTTGGGTTACAGGGCTGCTGCGGGCTGCTCACTGTACAGTCATTGTTCAGTGGTTCAGTGAACAATGCTGAGAGTCTAAAAAAAGTGGTAGAATAGTCTTCTACCACTGTTGATATGTGGGGAGTAACTGCCAGTGTTGTTTCTGTGTTATCTAAACTTAATCCTTTTGGTACCTATATTTAGGTTGGAAGGATAAAACTTTTGTGTCTGAGAAATGGACCTATATGTTTTTCTTGGTATGTCTTTTTGTACCTGACATCTGTGTACCCATGTCTAACTTTTCTGTGTCGTTTTACATGTAAAAGGAAATTGTGGATCAAACCAAGCCAATTCATTGATGGTTAAGTCTAAAAGTGTAGGGGAAGCTACTCTGGAATATAGCTGTTGAGCCAAAATATTAAATTGAGTGATTCGTTATGTAGCATTATCTTCTATAATATCTCATTAAAGTTTTAGTATTCCTCAAGTTACATTTGTTGTATGCAAAATATATGGGAAAAATACCAGCAAACAGTCTCTTTTGGTTCTGCAGCTACAACTGTGGAGATAATCGATGGTGTTAAGTAAACTACCAGAATAGAGGGGATGTTCTGGGAATTGTGTGTGTTAATTGTCTCACAGTGGGGAAACTAAGATCTAGAGAATTCAAGCGATTTGTCTAGGGTCACAGGCAGGATTTATTGTTCAACTCTTGAAGGGGACACAATATAGTTCAAAAATATATTGCTCTCTAATCCTGTTACTGTGTAAATTCTATGAGCATTCCTTACTGTCCTTAGATTTAAAAGCAGAAAATTCAGTTAAGTATGAGATACAGTCATATTCTATTTTTATGAAAAAGGTTAACCAACTGTTAGTGATGTCAGTAAAGCAATTTCCAAAATAAGAGAATAGATTCATCCTATACTCTATTACTTTTCTATCTAAAGTATTACTTATTAGGTGTGTGATTTGGGGCAAGTCACTTAACCTTTCTACCTGTTCTTTCATCTGTAAAAATGGAGATGATAATTTTAAATCAGTTTAATATATATAAAGCACTTAGAAAAATGCTTGGCTCATAGTCCGTGCTCATAAATGTTAGTTGATTTTATTATTTTTGTAGTGATGATCCTAAGGTGTAAGACAAGGTCTTAATCAGAAAAAATACTTAAAGGTTTAGGATCATTTTTAATTAAATGTGTCCTATTGCATTTCAATTCTGATTTTTCTCTGATGAGTCTTGCGGTCTGGAGCATGTCACTTAACTTTTGCGTGCCTCAGTCTCCTGTCACAGCAATATTATTTCTATAATTTAACAAATTATGCTTTTATATAGATACATGAATATATATTCATAGGAAAAAATTTCTAGAAGAATACACCAAACCGTACCACTGGTTGCCTAAGGAGGGGAGACTGAATTGTTGGAAAATTAGAGTAGGATTGGTGTGAGATAATGTTAGCAGAGGTTATATCTGGTTGGTGGCATTACAGGTGGTTTTAATTTTCTTTCTTGGGCATCAGGCATGTATTAGTGAATAAGAGCTTATGTTCTGGAGTTAGATCTAGGTTTAATTTTTTTCTCTTCCACCTACTAGCTGTGTGACTGATAAAAATAGACCTGTCTTTAAAAAAAAAAACTGTCATCTCATAGGATTGTTACAGAGATTAAGTGAAATAATGTATATGCCACATGCTTAGCTCAGGCAAAGTAAAACAAGACATTAGCACCCTTTCTGTTACTCATCATCATCATTATACTTTTCTGCATTTTCTAAAATTTCTACAATGAACTTCTATTGAAAATTTTCAGTAATCAGATGACATTAAATGCTGGTGATACTCTTTGTTTTTATTTTAGTTTTTTAAGTGTTTCTGTTTCACATTATAATATAAAATTTCAAGTATAGAAGTGACCTTTGACACAGATAATGGTAGGCCAAGTTGACAGTTTTATAGGACTTCTGACTACATGTGCATGAAAGGTTAAGGGCCAAAGCCCAGACCAGTCTTGAAATAGGCAGGCTTTTATCAACACCAAATATTTTCAGAGGAATTTGAGATTAATCTTTTTATATGGATTCTTTAAAATCTCTTTAAAACAGTAGTATCTTTCAAAGGACAGTGTTATTTAAGGTGACAAAATTAGCATATATTTAAAACTCAAAAAGAGAAAACAGTTTGATTAGAGTCAGTGCATATTCATATTTGCATATATTCTGCACTTGTAAAAATTTTTTTCATTTGGATTTTTTATCTGTATTGTGCGTTCTATAGTATAAGTACAAGCCATTGTAAACAAAGTGTTTTATTTAAAGTGAGTAGTTCCTTGAACTGTCTTTTTCCCAACTCCTGTATAGTCATTGTCATTTCCATTAAAATCAAAGGAGATTTTTTTTTTCATTTTCTTTCTTCCATTTAAAAAATTTCTGAGAACGTTATCAAATGTTGTCTTTATCCTAAATACTTAACCATGCTTCTTTGATTTTGCTACAAACTTTGTGCTTGTATATAAATTCTTCTGTATGATTTTGCATTGTCCTATGAGTACCAAGAGCCTTTTCCTCCTGTTTCACATCTTTTGTTATATTGTGTTTGTATTCTGCTTTATTGTAAATACGGTAAGTATGAAACATAATTTTTAACCTGAGTAAAATTGATGAGCTTTGGGGGGAGTCTGAGCCCTTTAAAATTATAAGTAAAAACTTGCTACATGTACATATGTTCTTTTTCCAATCACAGGTTATCAAAACAATTGGTAACCTCCCTTACACCAAATAAAAAGAAAGAAGAAATGCTATTGTAAAGGTTGAAATTGGAGGAAAAAAAAAAAAAGGTTGTTAGAACAACAAGAACAAAAAGCTAAAAGTTATATAGTGGATAGACTTGAAAGGAGAATGAAAAAGGAAATAATAGAACTATGGGATTGGCCTATCAGGATATGAAGTCTAAAGTAGAGATTAGAAGACAGATGAAACAGAAATAAGTTGTGTATTAGAAGTATGAGATACTGCCTTATTACTGATTGTTGAAATAAGCATAAGAACTAGAATATGAATATAAATGGCTTTTCTTCCCCACACTTTCCTATCCATGTAAGTTCTTTTTTTTCTCTCTCTTTAAATAGAGATGAGATCTCCCTATGTTCTCCTGGGCTCAAGCAACCTTCCTGCCTCAGCCCCTTGAGTAGCTAGGACTACAAACTCATGCCACCACACCTGTTTAACGTTTATTTTTGTAGAGACAGGATCTCACAATTTTGCATAGACTGGTTTCGAACTCCTGGCCTCAAGTGATTCTTCCACCCAGGCCTCCCAAAGTGCTGAGATTATAGGCGTGAGCTACCATGCCCAGTCTACTTTGAACATGTTTTCCTGATCTTTAGTTTTTCATTGTTTGTGATGTGAGTTTTAATCTTCTGTAGTTAATGAAATTTCAGGGAGGGAATCAGGGACAATTGTGTTCCTCTTTGGTGGGTCCAGTTTCTAGGTAGATGAGGGAACTTCAGAAAACAGCCTCATCCTGTGCCTTGGGAGAGGCAGAGGATTGAGACAGGAAGTGGGAGGGGAGGCCAGAAAGCCCTTGAGGCTGCTGCTTTAGTTCAGCATGTCAAGGTACCATATTTTGGGGTATTATTTTCTGTGCCCTAGCATTTGGAAGGTTACTAATCTCATCACACTAGCTTTTAGATAACTTTTCTGAGGTGTTTTACATCATAAAATCTGAAGGCTTGGCCTCTGAATGTGGTGTTTAGATCCGTAATTTAGTCAGATATCCCAAGGGGCAATATTTTCATTAACTGTAAAACCATTTTAACTTCCAGCTTTTGAAGAAGTAAAATATTCTGGTTTAGAGTAAAATGCCAGTGGTTTAGAGCCAGACTGCCTGTGTTCATGTACCAGTTCTGCTGCTTACTACTTGTGTGACTTTGGGCAAATTACTTAACCATGATTTGTTAATTTCCTTATTTCCCTCTGTAAAATGGGGATGATAATATTACCTATATCACAGGAAGGTTGTAAAGATACGACACATTAAAATATGTAAAGTAAAAATATAAAACATATTTATTTATTTGTTTGTTTTTGAGACAGAGTCACATGAAGGAAAAAATCTTAAGGGCAGCCAGAGAGAAAGGTCGGGTTACCCACAAAGGGAAGCCCATCAGACTAACAGCAGATCTCTCGGCAGAAACTCTACAAGCCAGAAGAGAGTGGGGGCCAATATTCAACGTTCTTAAAGAAAAGAATTTTCAACCCAGAATTTCATATCCAGCCAAACTAAGTTTCATAAGTGAAGGAGAAATAAAATCCTTTACAGATAAGCAAATGCTTAGAGATTCAGGTTTTGGTGAGGGCATTTTTCCTGGCTTGCAGATAACTGCCTTCTCACTGTGTCCTCATGTGCTTTTCCTCTGTGCATGCATGTCAGGAGAGGGAGGGAGAATGAGAGAGCAGAGAGGTTTCTCTTATAGGGACACTAATCCTATTTGGATCAGGGCTGCACGCTTATGACCTCATTTAACATGGATTACTTTCTCCAAATATATCCACACTGGGAATTAGGGCTTCTACAAATAAATTTGGGGGAGACACAAACATTCAGTCCATAATATGTACTTTTAAAGTAAAGGCAATAGACTGGGCACAGTGACTTATGCCTGTAATCCCATTGCTTTGGGAAGCTGAGGTAAGAGCATCGCTTGAGGCCAGAAGGTCAAGGCCAGCTTGGGCAACATAGCGAGACCCCATCACCACACAAAATTAAAAAATAGTTTTAAAAACTTAAAATGATATTGTATATATCATGTTTTCAAATTGACTTTTTGAAATTATATTGTATGTGTTTTTACCTTAAGAACTATTCCATCATTTTTTCTCCTGGTAGGGCATTTCATTACATAAATGTAACATAATTTTTAAAAACCAGTATACTGTTGCTGAACATTTAAATTGTTTCAATTTCTTATTGTTATAAAGGTGCTTCAGTGAACATACTAGTTGCTGAATGATTGTTCGTATCTACCGTTATTTCCTTAGAATGAATTCCTTGAAATGGAATTGATAGAAATCCAGGATTATTCAAAATCTTAAATCTTTATATTACTAGATTTCCCTGTGGTACATTTCTTCCAGAAATATATCAAAATATTTTCCTCAGAACCTTCACCAATACTACATATTTTTGATGAGTGTTGCTTTTGGCATATTTTGTGTGTGTTTGTCGCTTCACATCTCTTTCAGAAGCCTTTTCTCTCTTACCTTCCGTGGTCATCCTCAAATATTTTTGGCTTTTATAGTCTGTCTTATATGGAAAAGCATTGTGTATTTGATTTTGTTCACATGTTAACTGTGTCTCCTCACCCCAATGTATTATGACTGAAAAGGATGTAGAGGAGTGGTAAGGCTTGCTGAACTAAAAAGAGTGGATAGGCTTGCCTGGACCTGACAGTGAAGTTGAAGCCTCATTCTTTAATGAGTTTTCTCAAAATACAGAAGTTTTCTTCATAACCATTGTGAAATAAAATGTATACCAGCCTGGGCAATGTGGCAAAACCCCATTTCTACTAAAAATACAAAAAAATAGCTAGGCGTGGTGGTATGCGCCTGTGGTCCCAACTACTCGGGGCTGAGGTGGGAGGATCGCTTGAACCCAGGAGGTTGCAGTGAGCCGAGATCAAGCCATTGCACTCCAGCCTGGGTGACAGAGTGAGCCCACATCTAAAATAAAATAAAATAGATTCCATATACTCTGAACAGTTTTGTGTTTTTCCATTTCTTGCAGTCACTTTCTTCCCTCTGCGTTGCTAAATCTAGTGCTTGTTTCCAGTTCTCATTTTATTTAACTTACCTGCAACGCTTAACACAGTTATTCACTCCCTCTTCCCCAAAGCACTTATTCTGTGACCTCCAAGTTATCACATTATTTTTGTTTTATTCCTAATTCTCTGGCCTTATTTTCATAGTCTATTTTGCTACTTACTTTTCTTCTCCCACTTCCAAAAGTTGGAATACTCCAAGACCAGAACCATAGATATCTTCTCCATGCTCACTTTGTTGGTATTCTCATTCAGGCCCACATCTTTTAAGGACATGTATATATTGATGACTCTGCTGTCATCACCAGATTTACTTTGATGGGCTCTAAGACCCTGCTCAAGTGTACATCCACCGATTAGTAGGTGCCCATGCTGTCCCCATTGTTAAATATTTTTAATAGTAGCCCTACCCTGTTCCCTTCCTTTTTTTAAGATCTTTGCTGGCCGGGCGTGGTGGCTCAAGCCTGTAATCCCAGCACTTTGGGAGGCCGAGACGGGCGGATCACAAGGTCAGGAGATCAAGACCATCCCGGCTAACATAGTGAAACTCTGTCTCTACTAAAAACTACAAAAAAACTAGCCGGACGAGGTGGCAGGGCGCCTGTAGTCCCAGCTACTCGGGAGGCTGAGGCAGGAGAATGGCGTGAGCCCGGGAAGCGGAGCTTGCAGTGAGCTGAGATCCGGCCACTGCACTCCAGCCTGGGCGACGGAGCGAGACTCCGTCACCAAAAAAAAAAAAAAAAAAAAAAAAGATCTTTGCTAAAATGTCATCTTTTCATTGAGACTTTCCATTGACACTATTAAAATTGCAACCTGGAGGTTACTGACAATCTTGACAAGCCACTTTGGTAAAATCATAATGGCAGAAATTTGATTGCAGGCTGGGCATGGTGGCTCACACTTATAATTGCAGCACTTTGGGAGGCCAAGACGGGAGGATCATTTGAGGCCAGGAGTTGGAGACCAGTGTGGGCAATATAGCAAGACCTCCAACTCTACAAAATAAAAATAAAAACCCAGACTTGGTGGCATGTGCCTGTAGTTCCAGCTACTTAGAAGGCTGAGGCAGGAGGATCACTTGCACCCAGAGTTTGAGGCTGCAGTGAAGTATGATTGTGTCACTGCACTACAGCCTGGGTGACAGAACGAGACCCTGTCTGGAAAAAAAAAAAAAATTGAGGGTTTAAAGGTGAGTGGGAAAGAGGAATTGTAATCAGTGAGTATAAACAGTGAGTATAAGTCAGTGAGTATCCTTTCAAAGTATTCTGTAATGAAAGGGAACAGAGCAGTAGGGAAGTAGCTGTAGGAGACTGTGAGACAAGCAAGGATTTTCTAAACTAGAATAAATTTTGGTTTATTTTAAATAAATAAATTAGAATGCTGTGCTGTGGTAGAGAGGGGAAATTGATGCAGAAGAAAGGCAAGAAATGCTGAAATAACACATTTGAGTAGATGACAAATGAGATAAAAAGTAAAAGTGAAGGGATTGACTGTGGAAAGGAGTAAACTAACTAGAAAAAAGACTACCTTATGGAAACAGATGCAGGTAAGTAGGTAGATATGGTGACATGAGCTGGTAGAAAGCCTCTTCTGATTGATTTTATTTTCTGAATTAAATTAAATGGAGAGTGATGTAACCAGCTGAAAGTGAGGATGAGGAAAGAAATGTTGAGGTTTGAAGACAGAGAATAAGGCATGGAATTGTGTTCTGAGAGTAAATGGATTAGGGAAACGTAGTAGGATTGCTGGGCAGTGCTAATGTCCCACTTAACATTAGTGGTCATTAATTTAACGAGGGACTTGTTAGCAAACATGTTTAACTGTACTGGAACTCTATACTGGAGATACACATTAGGTGAAGAATTGGACCTTAACCAGAGTTGGGGTTTGGCCAGATTGGAATGATAAGATTAAAGAGGATCAAGGGAGTTGAGGGTATTTGCAAAGGAGTGATTATGGTGATGACTGTGAAATTTAAGCCAAACAGGAGAGGAAATGAGAACATGAGGGTTGAAGGACAGTGAACTTGTATAAATTCAGTGGATTTTAGGTACCGACAGGATCAAAGAAATGAGCTAGAAATATCAAGTGGTTGTCAGAGGCATTTAAGATTAAGTTTATGGACAGTTTGTAGTTATTAGTAATGACAATGTTAAGAGTATAACTGTGGGAGTGGGTGACTGAAAGAGGACTGGGGAATGAGATGACTGGAGGGGAGGAGGTCAACAAACTGAGGCCAGAAGATCATCTGTTGGAGTAGAAAAAATATTATTGTAATAGTGTTGGAGAGTATGAGAGTAAACCAATAGCTATAATCTTCAAAGAATGAGTGGTCTGACCTAAAGTCTCGTGAAACTACAAGAAGGAAGGGCAGTGATTGGTACAGTTTGATAATGTAGGATTTTAAGCTGGAGTGTTAGGGAAGAAAGTAGCTTACTATATACTATTATACATCTCTAATCTTTACCGCTACCTTTTATCCCGATATTTTCCTTCTTTGAAAGGAAATATTTAATATTTGTTTAATATTTAATATTTGTTGAGGACTATAATAGTAGGCATTGGTCTGAATACAAGGGACGCAGTGATGAAAAAGCTGAACAGAATCTTGTGTTCACAGACTTTGTAGTTTAGCATAGCTCATTTAGCACAAACCAAATCTCAGTTCCCTGGATCCTAGTTTAGGAAATCCTATTCTAAGGATATCTGTCTTAAATCAGTAAATATAGTCCAAGATAGTAACTGGGTATAGTAATTTTCTATAATGTATATCATACATGTTTGTTTTTTAGCATAAATACATTTGGCTGTTTAAAGACTGGGTACATATTGATGAGAGGAATAATGTTATACTTTGAAAAATTTTTAAATAGTAGTAGTAGAGAAATATACAGTACAAATCGGTGGTAAGTTACTTTTGTTCTCTATTCTTCCTCTCTGTGTTAATCAAGAAAAACAAATCAGTACTGGGAGATAAAGCAGCAAATCTTAGCTGCAGCATCAGCAGCCTTTTTTTTTTTTTTTTTTTAAGAGACAGGATCTCGCTTTGTTGGTCAGGCTGGAGTATAGTGGTGTGATCATAGCTCACTGCAGCCTCGACCTCCTGGGCTCAAGCAGCCCTCCCACCTCAGCCTCCCAAAATACAGGGATTACAGGTGTGAGCCACCGTGCCTAGCCAGCATCAAAATCTTAATATGGCACCATGAGAGATTTTTCTAAACCCGGACCTCATGAAAGTGGCATGAAGTATATTACATAGTTATTTTTAGTGAATATACTTTTATATAAAAGCCAAAACACATCACAGTAAATATAAAGGAAACTGAAGCTATAATCGCATTAATTATGAGTTTTAAGTGAAGCAATGGATGTATTAGGGTTCTCTGGAGAAACAGAACCAATAGGTTATAGATAAAGATATATAGAGGGAAAAAAAAAAGATAAAGATATATAGAAAGAAATTTTTTGAAGGATTGTCTCAGGCAATTATGAAGGCCATAAAGTTCCAAGAACTGCCACCACCTGCAACCTGGAGGCCCAGGAAAGCCGGTGGTATAGTTCCAGTCCAAAACCAAAGGCTTGAGAACCATGGTGTAAGTCTCAGTCTGAATCCAGAGGCCTGAGAACCAGGAGCACCAGTGTCCAAGAGCAACAGAAGATGGATATCACAGCTCAAGCAGAGAAAGCAAATTCACCCTTCCTCTACTTTTTTCTTCTATTCATACCCTCAGCAGATTGGACAATGTCCATTCACATTGGTGAAGATGATCTACCAACTTGGTCTACCAACTTAAATGCTAATCTCTTCTAGAAACATCCTCACTCACACAACCAAAAATATTGTTTTACTGGCTCTCTGGGCATCTCTTAGCCCAGTCAGGTTGACAAATAAAATTAACTATCAGAATGCACTGTCTGGCCAGGTGCAATGGCTCACACTTGTAATTCCAACACTTTGAAAGGCTGAGGTGGGAAAATTGTTTGAGGCGAGGAGTTTTGAGTCCAGCCTAGGCAACATACCAAGACCCCCATCTGTACAGAAAGAAAAACAAAAATTAGCCGGGCATGGTGGCTGTAGTCTGAGCTATTTGGGAGGCTGAGGCAGGAGGAATACTTGAACCCAGGAGTTTGGGGCTGCAGTGAGCTATGATAGCACCACTGCACTCCAGCCTGGACAATAGAGTGAGACCCTATTTAAAAAAAAGAAAGAAATGTATTTGACAAAGTTCCAGTTTATGCCCAAATAGCTTTCAAATTGGAGATATCTGGTTTAGTGTGTCTTCTGTATATTTCTGCATATTTGATATGTGTCATTCCATGGCCTGGAAGCATGAAATTGTTCATCCTTGTCTTTCAATAGAAAAGTTCCATAGTGCTACTGATATTCTAGCCTTTTGGTTTTAAAAACTTCCTACAGGCCTTCTTGTAACTGTCTGTAGGTCTTTCCCGTTTCCCAGTCTGTACTGCTACACTGCGTGGATTACTTCTTCCTAGAATGGTGCTTTTCTTTTAAGCCTAGGTAATTACATTGTATTATTTTTTGTGCAACTTCTAGAAAACATCCCAAATTTGGAAACCAACAGAGAATAAATTTGTCATTTAGATAATTGTGACTTTTGATGATATGATACTACTTTCCTTACTCTGACCAGTGTATCAATGCCTTTCTTTCCACCATTTGAATGAATTATGCTATTGATGAGGAAATCCAGGCCAATAAGGGAATAATATGGAAATATAACACTGCGGAAGTAGTGGATCTTTAGCATATTTTGTGTCTCAAACATAAGTCTGTTGAAAGCAAACATCAGAAACCTCAGTTTAAAACCCAAAGGAATATTTCAGTAAGAAATATTAGTCTTAGAAATTTCAGTCAAGCATTGAAGGTGCTTGAGCTGGTCAAGTATTGCATCCCATTTAAGCCAAATAGTCATCATCATACATTGATGTGCATCTAGTACCCCTTGTAGACTGGAGGCAATTATGTAGGCCAGGAAACACTAGTGCAAGAGTTGCTAAACAGTGAATACTTTCCACCTCCGTATATCCCGTCTCTACAGTGATTCCAATTTCCAATAGGAGAGAATCAGAAGAGTGGGAAGTTGTGATGGAAGATTATAGTGTAAGCATTTGAAAGCCTGTTTCCCTACCAAAGTGCCAAACTAATGAATTCTTTAATGCAAAAGGAAGAGTTTGTAATGTCATAAAAATTGTATTCCTAGATAGCAAGAGGCGCTCTCTCTCTCTCTCTCTCTCTCTCTCTCTCTCTCTCTCTCTCTCTCTCTCTCTCTCTCTCTCCCCTTGTGTGTGTGTGTGTGTGTGTGTGAGAGAGAGAGAGAAAGAGAGATTGTTTGGAGGACTTTTTTTCATTTATCTGTGTATGTCTAAGTTATGTAGGATAATTAAATATTTAGTAGACAAATATACTTACTGTTTTTAGGAAGTATTTAAAGGAACAAAGGCAAATACTTAGAAAATCACTTAATCATAGAAACATAGATTTCTATAAAACTTACATTCTTTATTAGCTTCTGCTAGGAGTGCTGAACTCTGAAAGAAAAGTCAGAGAATTTAAGATTCTAACTGCAAAAGAAAACCGCTAAAACTCCCTGCTTTAGGTTTGAATGTGGAGCTCAGAACGGTAATGTTGAGAATATTAGAACTTGTCCCGTTGGTTGAATTTCTCATTAATGAAGAAGAACCCTATAAGAAGTCAACGTTGGCATCTTTAGGTATGCCACTTCTACCCATAACAGTGTTAGATCTCCACAGCCCCATGCAGATGACTACAAAAGCTTCTTTTCTCATCAGATACATATATATGGGGAATATGTTCGAGATGTGAGGGTTTGGTTGAAACGTAGATTTTATGTGTTCCTCTGGGGCTAAGAATGGTGCCCATAAGCACTACTGGTAGGTCTGCAGTGCAGTTAAGGGGATAGGAATAAGAAAGAGAAGAAAAAAGAGACAGAAGCTTAGGTGAGTGGAGGGAATACAAGAAGGAAGGAAGGAGAGGGAAAAGAATTATGAATGGAAAAAGAAAGCATTCTGGTAGTGGGAATTCCAGTGCCTTTCATTGACGCTATGCCATAGATGCAATTCTTGTGCACACCGTAAAATTCAAGAACCATTGGTTAATGGTTAGAAACTAACTTTGACCTAAGTTTGAACTCTGTACATTTGTATAAGCTACTTAACCTCCTTAGTCTCAGGTTCCTCATCTGTGAAATGGAGGTAATAATACCTAACTCATAGCATTGTCATGAGAATTAAATATTACCCAAGTAAGTAAAGGGCTTAGCACATAGTAAATACTCAAGAATGATAATATAATGAAAAAATGTCATTATATTGTATATTCTACCAGTGTAAAATGTGGTTGGGTTGGTGGCATTTACATGACAATCTGTTCATTAATGGGTACAGTACAGTGAATGTTGTTTTGTTTTCTAAAATGGTTTCATTTTTAAAACTGGCTTACTTAATTTTTGCTTACCTTTAGTTCAGTGGTTCTTAATTTTTATGGTCACATACCCCTTTAAAAAACTGATGAAATGTATTAATTGCATCTACAGAAAACTGCACTTACATGTAAAATTTTGCCTACTGTCTGGGTTTCCAAAAAAAAAAAAAAAAAACCCAAGTAAAACATTTAGGTTTGTTTGCCCAGTGTAATAGCTTTATGTGAAAACTAGTCTGAACAAATCAAAATTAATAAGAATCAAAGATGTAGAGTGTTCAGGCCTAGCACGGTGGCTCACTCCTGTAATCCCAGCTACTCAGGAGGCTGAGGCAGGAGAATCGCTTGAATCCAGGAGGCAGAGGTTGCAGTGAGCTGAGATCACACGACTGCACTCCAGCCTGGGTGACAGAGTGAGACTCTGTCTCATTAAAAAAAAAAAAAAAAATTTAGCGTGTTCTAACCAAGTTGCATTATTGCTAACTCCCATTCTGTACCCTTAAGCTAGGCATCTAAATACTCCCCTCTGCAACTAGAGAAATTCCCTAAAAATTGATTCTTTAACTTATGCCCTAGGCAAGTTGATTTTTTTTTTTTTTTTTTTTTTTTTTTTTTTTTTTTTTTTTTTTTTTGAGGCAGAGTCTCACTCTGTCGCAGGGGCTAGAGTGCAGTGGCCGGATCTCAGCTCACTGCAAGCTCCGCCTCCCGGGTTTACACCATTCTCCTGCCTCAGCCTCCCGAGTAGCTGGGACTACAGGCGCCCGCCACTTCGCCCGGCTAGTTTTTGTATTTTTAGTAGAGATGGGGTTTCACCGTGTTAGCCAGGATGGTCTCGATCTCCTGACCTCGTGATCTGCCCTTCTCGGCCTCCCAAAGTGCTGGGATTACAGGCTTGAGCCACCGCGCCCGGCCGGCAAGTTGATTTTTAAAAGGCAGTAGCTGGCCAGATACGATGGCCCCACCCCTATAATCCCAACACTTTGGGAGGCCGAAGTAGGAGGATTGTTTGTGGCCAGGAGTTTGAGACCAACTTAGGCAACATAGCAAGACTCTCATATCTTCAAAAAGAAAAATAAAAGAAGGCAGTAGTTTAGGAGGAGAGGTGGAGGGGATGAGGAAGGGTAAGTAACTTTTCAAGAGACGAGGCCCTATGATTTCATATAATTTTGTGCGACTTCCCTAATTAGGCATTATTTTTCCCCAGTTGCATACTAATAATGACTTGTGCCATTGATAGCTTAATAAGGATCTAGTTTTTCCACCTACCTGCGAGGGACCATTCTTCCCACTTTTCTGTCCTCTGGACCCTCCACAGTGAGAGATGTGAAACTATGAAAAACATCTCAGATCACCATCTTAACCTCCAACTTATATTTAATTTTAAAACAAATTATTCTAGAGATTGTATTCAAAAACTGATAAGCCAGCACATATTTAAAAATTAGAGCCGGGCGCGGTGGCTCAAGCCTGTAATCCTAGCACTTTGGGAGGCCGAGACGGGCGGATCACGAGGTCAGGAGATCGAGACCATCCTGGCTAACACGGTAAAACCCCGTCTCTACTAAAAATACAAAAAAACTAGCCGGGCGAGGTGGCGGGCGCCTATAGTCCCAGCTACTCGGGAGACTGAGGCAGGATAATGGCATAAACCCGGGAGGTGGAGCTAGCAGTGAGCTGAGATCCGGCCACTGCACTCCAGCCTGGGCGACATAGCGAGACTCCGTCTCAAAAAAAAATAAAATAAAATAAAAATTAGAATGCCTTCAGGCTGTATTTATACTCTGCAATTCAACATATACTTTATCATGTCCTTTAACCATTATCCCTAACCTTGTGAGATATATTAAAACTGCTTGTATCCTAAAGATATTTGAGTTTGTGTTTGTAACCTTTGCCGTGGCTTAGTGGGATGCCTTACTTTTTTATAGAAGGTGGCAAGGAAGGATTGGAGAATGGGAGAATGAAAATATCCCTTACTCAAGGTTAAAGCATACAGTTTCAAAGGACTTGCAGACTTCTCAAACAGCATTTATCAGAGGGTCTCAGATCAAGAGTTCCTGATTTAGATCCTACTAGCTTAGATATATATGCTACTATTTGAAATATCATTTCTTCTTAGCTATTATGGTTTAGCTATACCTGGAGGAATCATTATACGTGATTGAACAATTTAAATGTGAAGTTGCTTTGAAAAGGAAAGAAGGGAGAGTTTCCTCAACCAGTTACCCCTAGTGGTATTGGGGAAATGGTCATCAAATGACTCCTGTTCCTGTAACTCTTCCTTTTCTCTTTCCTTCCTCCATCTCCACCACTCATCCTCCCATAGACACTAACCCTTGTACACCTTATTTTTACAATGTTAAGAATTATCTTGTGAGATTATACTCTTCTAATCCTCACCTTTACTATGTTCATTGCCTATTACTTACGTTCTTTTGTATTCTCATGCCCCTAATTATTTGTATGTGCTGGATTCAGTATTTGGAAATATTTGTAGAAATAATCTGAAGCTAGGATGATGCTTTTTTCTCTCTCTCTCCAGCTGGTCAGTCATTTCTCCCTGGTTAACAGATGCTTCCCAGTGCTGAAGTGGCTCTCTCTAGGGAGTACCTCACCTCCATTCTAGATTCCGTCTGCAGCCTTATACTGTCTTGGTGATTCATCACCATCATGTCAGTTCTTTAATGCTTTAAGAATTTTAAAAATGGCCAGGTGTGGTGGCTCATGCCTGTAATCCTATCACTTTGGAATTGGATTATGAGATCAGGAGATTGAGACTGTCTTGGCTAACATGGTGAAACTCCATCTCTACTAAAAATACAAAAATTAGTTGGGTGTGGTGGCATGCCCCTGTAATCCCAGCTACTTGGGAGGCTGAGGCAGGAGAATCGCTTGAACCCAGGAGGCGGAGATTGCAGTGAGTCAAGATCCCGCCTCTGCACTCCAGCCTGGCAGCAAAGCGAGACTCCATCTCAATAATAATAATAATAATTTTAAAAATTTATTGGCGGGGCACGGTGGCTCATGCCTGTAATCCCAGCACTTTGGGAGGCCGAGGTGGGTGGATCACGAGTCAGGAGATTGAGACCATCCTGGCTAATAGGGTGAAACCCCGTCTCTACTAAAAATACAAAAAAAAAAAAAAAAAAATTAGCTGGGCGTGGTGGTGGGCTCCCATAGTCCCAACTACTCAGGAGGCTCAGGCAGGAGAATGGCGTGAACCCAGGAGGCAGAGCTTGCAGTGAGCCGAGATCGCACCACTGTACTCCAGCCTGGGTGACAGAGTGAGATTCCATCTCAAAAAAAAAAAAAAAAATTATTTTGTTCAGTTGTTGTTAGTTATCCTCAGCTGGAAGGTCTTCAATTACTGAAAAGTATTATTTCCTTTGGGGGGAAAATTCTAGCATTTGTATTTTTAAATTGCAAAGTATTTTTTTATTTTGTGCTCATAGTGAAGCTAGACGGGAGTAGACTGTGCTCTAAAAGACTCCTAGAATGCCACCTATTTGGACACAGAATCCCATTAAATTCTGGGGAATTCTATATATTCTGAAATCAAAATGATATTATTAACCAGTTGATTACTTGTAATACAAAGAAGTTCCCTTTTCAAGCAGGCTTCTAGAGTTGGACCACAAGATCCATCTCTTTGAGCAAACTGTCTTATTTGGACTTGGTACTAAATCTCAAAGGAATTAGAATTTTGCATCAAAATTTTGAAAAGTTTTGTCTGTTGTTGTTATGGTACTGCCTATGATACTGAATTGCTGAAAAATTTGCCTTTCTGCTTCCGATCTCCATTTGGTGTTACTCAATCTGTTGGCATTAGATTGGGAGTGGGGTGGGATAGAGAATATAGTCTACTTCATTCAGCCACAAATCCCAAATGTCCCAAATGTATTTCTTTATTCTTTTGTTTTTTTCTCTCTTTTTTTTGAGGTGGAGTCTTGCTTCCTTGCCCAGGCTGGAGTGCAGTGGTGTGATCTTGGCTCACTGCAACCTCCGCCTCCCAGGTTCAAGCAGTCTCCTGCCTCAGCCTCCCAAGTAGCTGGAATTACAGGCGCACACCACCACATCTGGCTAATTTTTGTATTTTTAGTAGAGATGGGGTTTCACCATGTGGCCAGGCTGGTCCTGAACTCCTGACCTCACATGATCCACCTGCCTCAGCCTCCCAAAGTGCTGGGATTACAGGCGTGAACCACCATACCCAGCCCCAAATGTATTTCTTAGATCATTGAAGTAGGCTCAGCATTATTATTTTCTACTTTTATATTACCTTCTACAGTAGTCACAATAGTTAAATTATAATTCTGAGTAGGTGAAGCTGATGTTTATATTGCTGCCAGAAAAAAAATTTTTATAGAGAATAAGAGCTATCACACAAAACAATTGAAGAATTTCTTTAAGTGTTTGAAGAGGATTATGAGCCACAAGCTTAAAAGTACAGTCTAGATTTCTATTTCTTGGCTCTGTTGCAAACCAGTTTTGAAAGGAATGTTGTTATCTGATGATTAATGTTTTATTAAAACATTATCAAAAGGCACATAATACATTTTTGTATCATAACACAAGATGCCTAGTATATCTACATATTAAGGACTTACTCTTCTATTAATCCATGTAAATCCTCTTTGGTACTGTGGAACAGAGGGCTGCCCTTAAAATCTAAAGGTATTATTTGTTTTACATAATTTCTTTTACAAGTCTTAAAGTGAAAGAGCATTGGTTAGAATTCGTTTGTGTAGAAGTAAAACTTCCATTGCAATGAAGGGCATAAAATGTGGATACTGTTTTCTGGTACCTTACCAGAGCAATGATATTTTATTTTCTTAGTTAAATTTTATTCTATACAGTGAATTATCCAGTACAATAAATGTCTTATCTGGTCCCTAACCAAGTAACTTTTTTATAGTGACACTGATGATATGCTGGTTGCCCTGGAGAGAAAAAAGAAACTACAGCGGATCACAGCATTTTTCTTTTTCTTTCTTTTCTTTTTTCTTTTTTTTTTTTTTGGATGGAGTTTCACTCTTGTCACCCAGGCTGGAGTGCAATGACGTGTTCTCAGCTCACTGCAACCCCCGCCTCTCAGGTTCAAGTGATTCTCCTGCCTCAGCCTCCTAAGTAGCTGGGATTGCAGGCACCCACCACCATGCCTAGCTAGTTTTTTTGTATTTTTAGTAGACAGAGTTTCACCATGTTGGCCAGGCTGGTTTTGAACTCCTGACCTTAGGTTATCTGCCCGCCTTGGCCTTCCAAAGTACTGGGATTACAGGCGTGAGCCACCGCGCCCAGCCATCACAGCATTTTTCTAATGAAAACTTTTAATAACCACAGTCCCTCAGTCATTTATTCTCAAACATCCAAACAAGAAAAAATAAACACTAAAATTATGAAAATCACCCATTTAAACAATTTAATACATCACTTCCTTTATGCTTGCTTCTGTATCCATAGTGATGTAGTCACTGAAACATAGGTGTTCACTAAATGTGTGCTGAATGAGTGAAATGAACCTAAGAACTCAGAGGAAGGGTAAAGAAGAAACTTAGTATGTTATAAATATGTATGAATAATATATGTTCTCTCTACTAAGAATTTCTCTTCAGACTTTCTAATTTACTGCAAAAGGGCTCATAAGCCTGAACAACTACAGCTATGACTTCTTAATCTGTGTTTATAACCAAATTTCACTACCTTGGGGGTTAGGAGGGTAGGGAGTAGCATATCTTTTAATGGTTTTTTATTTTTCATTGTTTCAAATTTCTGCTAAATTATCATCTTCTGTGGAAGCGGGGCTACATACAAGGTAAATGTTTATGGCATATTTACAAGGTAAATGCTTATGTATAAAACTTTACTGGGTCAGAATTCTGCCATATCTGCCACCTACGATCACTCAGCTGTGAAGGAAAGGGAATAAATGTAATTAGAGAACATAATTGTCTATAAAACAAAGAGAATTTCAGGAAAATATCTGTTAGCAAAATATAACACATTTATCCTCAAAAATCAAGGAAAAAAGAGAAATACGTGAAGTTTATCTTGACACTATCCTTTGAGAGACTGAGTGTGTAGACAGACAGTGACCATATATAAAAATAGAACTTTGGGGCCGGGGGCGGTGGCTCAAGCCTGTAATCCCAGCACTTTGGGAGGCCGAGGCGGGCAGATCACGAGGTCAGGAGATTGAGACCATCCTGGCTAACACGGTGAAACCCCGTCTCTACTAAAAAAATACAAAAAACTAGCCGGGCGAGGTGGCGGCGCCTGTAGTCCCAGCTACTCGGGAGGCTGAGGCAGGAGAATGGCGGGAACCCGGGAGGCGGAGCTTGCAGTGAGCTGAGATCCGGCCACTGCACTCCAGCCTGGGCGACAGAGCGAGACTCCGTCTCAAAAAAAAAAAATAAAAAAAATAGAACTTTGTCCTGCAGTCTGGAGCAACCAACCCAGGAAGCCAACCTGCTGTCTACAAGTCAGACTACTCTCTCTAGCAGACAGTCCAAGAAGATAACAGTAACCCTTGCAACAATCAGGACAAAATAGCCAGGGCTTTATTATTAACTGACGACCTCTCAAATTTTTGCCCTTGCTTCCAACTTGGAGCCAACTGGAGAAAGCCAAATATGCACCCCTAATCAATCCCATGGTATGCCCTGTTTCTAGTTAACCTGCCTGAAGCTTCTCCAAGCCAAGTGCTTCCAGTTAGGGCGTATCTGAAGCCTTTCCTTTTTTCTACTATAAAACTTTCCCATTCCTGTGCCTGCCTTTGGGTTTCTGCCAAATGCAAGTGATAGTGGCTGACTACCCAGCTGTAGCAAGTGCTGAATAAACGGGCTTTTCGTGTTATCATTTGAGTGATCTTCACTTCATGCACTTTTCACGTAATTATAGTGTTCTAAGAACATGTATGACTTCCATGCTTGAACATACATACATACACAAAATAAATTTTTTAATAATCAGACTTATTTATATAAAAACATTAAGTGATGTAACTGGCTTCCTTATGCTTTATGAGAACAATAGCATAGCACCAATGGTAGTAAAAATGACAAGAACAGTATTTCACCTGGAACAGTGTAGCTGCTATAATTCTACTCTACAAGTTATTTATTTTCCTGGCCTGGGTTGATAACACCTTTACCTTAGCATCCTCCCCTACAGCCACTTGTGCCTTTCTCTTTTGTTGGTACCTTATGACCTTCGTGACAGCTGCCATGCTGTGACGAAGGCAAATTTTTGACACGACTTTGGCATCTATTAATGTCTTGGTGATGCATAATTTTCCACTTTAATTGATTTGACTTAGTCATCTTGTGGCAGTAAAGCTATGCAGGGTGAGGTAAAGCCCTTTTCTGGTATACCAGTATTACAGCTTTTCTCAGATTTCTAAACTAGAATTAGCTTACTCTTTCAATTATTTACTTCTAGTTTTACAGCTCTTTTGTTACCCTCATTTTCTTACAGCTTTATACTACCTCCACTCCGCCTACCTTTATCCCCACTTGGAGAAACTTGATATCTGTTTCCTGGAATTAAGTTGGAAAACACAAAGTTTCAAAGTGTTGCCCCCCAAATTGTTGCTCCTAGGAACATTAAAGAAAGTTTCTGTATACATTTAGGGACATGTTTGAAGAACTGAGAATGTAATCTTTGTCCATCTCCATTTCTGGTTTAAGAAACCTGATGCTAGAGCTAATTAATTCCTTAGCATATCATCATTATATCTCCCAAATTTGGTGTAAATAAAGTCCCTGGTAACCTGCTTTGATATGTAAGTATTCCAGAGTGAATGTGGAGATTCCCCTCTCCTACTCTAACTACTTTTACATTACATAAATATGTTTGTATATTAGCAGAGCAATATATAAACACAAATACCTGTAATATACATTTCTATAATTGCATTTACATAAATGTAATTACATATATAAATGTGTTTGGAAGAGGTGGTCAATGAGGTCACTATATAAAAATGAATGGTATTGCTATATTCTAGCAAAGAACTATTGGAAAATTAAATCCAAAAACAATTTAACTTACAGTGACATCCAATATCATGAAATTTTCAGAGATAAATTTAACAAAATTTGAGCAAGACTTGTACACTAAAAATTATAAATAAATATTGTTAAGATCAATTAAAGACTATCCAACAGATTTCTCATGTGTATGGATTATAAGATCCAATACTGGTAAAATAGCAGTTTCCCCAAATGGAGTGAACATAGTCCAAAAAAAAAAAAGTTTGTAGATATTTGCAAACCAATATGAAAATGCAAATGACCTAGAATACCCAAAGCAGTTTTTCCAAAGAATAATGAAGTTTAAAGCAATTTTATAAAAGAATTTAAAGGACTTAAATTATTTTAAAGTAAAGATGTTAGGGAAATTCAGTGGAGAAATGAACATTGACCCTTACCTCATACCATACACAAAAGTTAAGATTTGGCTGAGGCTGAAGGATTGCTTAAGCCTAGGAGTTTGTGACCAGCCCTGGCAACCTAGCAAGATCCTGTCTTTACAAAAAATTTAAGAATTAGCCAGGTGTAGTGCTGTGTGCCTGTAGTCTCAGCTATTCAAGAGGCTGAGGCAAGAGGATTGCTGGAGCCCAGTAGTTTGAGGCTGCAGTGTGCTATGTTGGTGCCACTGCACTCTTGCCTGGGCGAGAGTGAGACCCTGTCTCCACAAAAAAAAAAAAAAAAAAAAAAAAAAAGATTTAGACCTAAATGTAAGAGCTAGGAGTGAATCTTTACAACCTTGGGGCAAGCAAAGATTTCTTGGAGTGTGAGTCATAAAAGAAAAATGTACAAAATTGGACTTTACCTAAATTTTAAAGTTTTGTTCTTCAAAATACAGTGTTTAGAAAATGGAAAGTTGCCGGGCACGGTGGCTCAAGCCTGTAATCCCAGCACTTTGGAAGGCCGAGACGGGCGGATCACGAGGTCAGGAGATTGAGACCATCCTAGGTAACACAGTGAAACCCCGTCTCTACTGAAAAATACAAAACACTAGCCGGGCGAGGTGGCAGGCGCCTGTAGTCCCAGCTACTCGGGAGGCTGAGGCAGGAGAATGGCGTAAAACTGGGAGGCGGAGCTTGCAGTGAGCTGAGATCCGGCCACTGCACTCCAGCCTGGGCGATAGAGCGAGACTCCGTCTCAAAAGATCAATAAATAAATAGAAAATGGAAAGTCGAGCCATAAAATAGGAGAAAATATCAACATACATACACCTGACACTCTTGATCCAAAATAAATAAATGCTTACTACTAATTAACAAGAAGACAACTGAAATTTTTTTTTTTTTTTGGCTTGAAACAACCACCATTTTATTATGACAACTGAAGATTTAAAATGGATGAAATATTTGAACAGTTGTTCACAAAAGAAGATGTAAGAATGGTCAATAAACACGTGAAAAGATGTTCGACACTGTTATCACAAGTTAAACTGTACAGGCACATTTCAGGCCTCTGCTTGTAACATCGCATTGTCCAAATAAAGTCACTTGGACAAACCCAAAAAAGTTTTATTGTGGGAAGTATTAAACATACCCGAAGTACCTCCATGTCCCTATCCTCCCGTTTCAACAGTTGCAACTCTTGTTTCTTATATTTCTTCCCTCTTCTGTTATGCTCTCAGGCACTAAGAAGTGTGGAGCAGTGCCTTAAAACTAACTGCCCTGTGAGTGCACATAAGCTAGAGGTGGTTGCTTTGATTCTTGAAAACTGGTGGGCTTTGATTCTCACAGCCAGGAGCTCAGTTTTGAAAGGATGCAGAAGAGCTCCCGTGCCTTTTTCAACATTTTACTGTGACAAATTGCAGCCCCTGCTTTTAGCAGCTGCTTATTTTCTAACGTTCCTCAGAAAAATGAAAAATTCAGGTAATCATTCAACAACTAAGAAATGAAAATATAGCTAGGTTTTCTTTGGCAATTGGGCCAAGCTAATCAATTGTTTTTACAACTCTGTTAAAGAGAAAGCACGAGTTTCTTTATTTGATTAAATATGGCACAAATTTCTGAGTCTTGAAATAGATGAGAATAAGCAGTTTATAATCAACAAATCAGAAAATGTAAACAACCCAATGTGAAAACGCTAAAAGAATGCTGAGATTTAAGAAAGTCTGTGGAACTAGAGATACAGTGTTTGTGTATTATTTGTGTTTGTGTGCTTGCCATGTTAGGAATACAGATTAGGAATTTGGATACATTGGCTATTAGACATTCATTTCTTGGCACAGTTTTAATCATTGTTTAATCCCTGTGCACATTGGCCACCTTAAGTAGAAGGTACTTTTTACAAATGTTGCGAAGTGTTAACTATCTCCGACTGGAGAATTGGCATCATCAAGAAAATAATGACCAAAATAAATTCTGAAATACTCAGTACCTGCTTTTTTTACAGCATCCTCTTTTTGCGGGGGCCTGTGTTGTATTTATCACAGAGCTTAATTTACTGTGATTTAATTAAGCTTTTTTTTTTTTATTTCCCCCATGAGGCTATAAACTCCTCAAGAATAAGGGACTGTGCTCATTGTATCATCAGATAATTCTGCTAGATGCTGTTAAAGATAAAAACAGATTAAGTACCTATTTAGACAATTTGTACTTAATAATTGCAGTTTTCTTGGCAGGATGATGAAATGGTTAAGAACATAGGCTCAGGAACCAGATTGCCTGGACTTAAATATTGTCTCTGTTATTTAACTAACTCTGTAACCGTAGACAAGCAAGAACTTAATCTTTGTGTGCCTCACTTTTGCTATTTGTAAGATAAGGAATGTTGTGAAGATTA
Organism: Rhinopithecus roxellana; assembly: GCF_007565055.1. NCBI lineage: Eukaryota > Metazoa > Chordata > Mammalia > Primates > Cercopithecidae > Rhinopithecus > Rhinopithecus roxellana. The sequence continues at coordinate 76,507,244 of NC_044567.1, forward strand.
AATGACTTAATACATATAATGCATTTAGAAAAGTACAGTAGTGTCTCAATAAGTTATTGTTACAGTCATCATCACTACTGCCATTAATACTACTATCAACATTATTCCAGAAATAAACTTCAAACAGTTTTAAAATAATATTAAATATGCTGCATTTAATCAGTTGTGATCGAGTCCTGTATTTATGTTGAATTGGTAAGTCAAACAATTTGAACCTACGAATTGTTCCCTCTGCTCTTTTTCCCTAACTCTACTGTTAAATGTCAAACTCATCCATTAATTTCAAGTATACTCTCCTCTAAGAATCCTCTCCCATCCCTTTCCCCCCTCTTCCCTCCCAAAATAAGTGTAATTGTTTTGTCTCTGTGCTCTTCCTAGCACTTCCTTTAATTTACAAAATATTTCTTGTAAGCTGGGTATGGTGGCTCATGCCTATAATCTTAGCTCTTTGGGAGGTCAAGGGTCACTTGAACTCAGAAATTCAAGACCAGCCTGGGCAACATAGGGAGACTCCATCTCTTTTTTTAAAAAAAAAAAAAAAAAAAAAAAGCTGTGTGGTAGCACATGCCTGTGGTACCAGGTACTCAAGAGGCTGAAGTGGGAGGATTGCTTGGGCCCACAAGGGAGTTCGAGGTGATCACGCCACTAAACTCCAGCCTGGGTGAGAAAGTGAGACCGTGTCTCAAAAAAAACCCCAAAAAACAAAAATAATGGCTTTCCTCTGTCCTTAATGCCATTGCTCCACTTTAAGTTGTTAACTGATATGAGAAGAGTTGTCAAGTAAAGTTGCTTGTGATTTGTTGGAAAATGTTGGAATATGTTTAACACCAAATGGGAAAAATTCATCTGAAAGCACGAGTATGAATTTGAGAAAGACTAATCTTTTTTATCAAGTTTCCCTGAAGACAGGCTTCAGTAAGATCCAAAATATAATTGGAAAGGTTCATTTTAGATAGCAAAAGGGACATTATTGCTATTAAAAGGAGGGAAGGATGATAGAGTTGATGGGTTCAGGAGAAGTATTACTATTTAAACAGTATCACTGTTTAAAAGGATAAATGATATATTGGCAGATTTATATGTTTGTGTTATCAGAAAGCTGAGAAAATTTCTAGTCTTTTTACCTCATCCTCCTCCAATCCATTACCCTCAGTGCTACCAGAAGAACCTTTATTATATTCAAATCTGATTGTGTCCTTCTCTAAAAAGTACTTCATGCTTTCAGGAAATATTTCTTGAATGCCTCCTATGTGTTAGGCACTGAGAATATAGTAATAGAAAAAAGTAGGCAAAGGCCTGGCATGGTGGCTCACATCTGTAATCCCAGCACTTTGGGAGGCTGAGGCAGGCAAATCACCTGAGGTCAGGAGTTCAACACCAGCCTGGCCAACATGGTGAAACCCCATCCCTACTAAATATACAAAAAGTAGCTGGCCATGGTGGCAGGTACATGTAGTCCCAGCTACTAGGGAGGCTGAGGTAGGAGAGTCACTTGAACCTGAGAGGCAGAGGTTGCAGTGAGCCGAGATCGTACCATTGCACTCCAGCCTGGGTGACAGAGTGAGACTCCATCTCACAAAAAAAGGAAAGAGTAGGCATAGTGATTTCGTTTAGCTCTGAATTAGAGGGACGTGTATGTTCATACTAAATTTGCACTGTCACAGAGCTGCCTCTTCTTTCTGCTTACTCTTCCCAGTAGAGAGGAGGGAGAATAAATAAAGATACTCTATATAACTGCCCATGGTTTGTTAGTGATACATTTAACGGTCTTCTGATAATAACCTGAATTTACCCAGGGTTGATGTTGGTGAGGCTTCTGTCCTCTCACTGTTGGTCCTCACTCTAAACTAGCTCACTGTAGGTTCAGTTGGCCTAGTGGAAGGTAGAGGAGCCTGAATGGTATAGACTACCCTCTACAGTCTCAACTTTGGGGCCTATAGGTACAGGCATCAACTTCTTTCTAGGCATGTTGAAAACCATGAACCAGGTGAGGAAGGGAGAAAATTGTATTGTCTTTCCTACTGAAATGGAACATCTCAAAAGCCAGCAGGGAGAAAGGTAGCCCCAGAGATCTGTATTGAAAATGTAGAGTCTTCAAGGTCTTTTGTCGTTGCCCTGTGGGCCCTACTTGCCAATTCCAGGAAAACAGAAATTTCACTTGACACCTCGTACCACCTTAAATTCTGCTTTATCTGGTAATAATATTGCCTCTCGGAATGGTTAAACCTCCAAGGACCACGTTTAGTAGGGACAGCCCCCTCTCCAAGTGGATTCACCAGCATCTGTCAACCAGAAAAGCTGGAGAAATCTAAGGTTGTTGCTGTTTCCCTTGCTCTTGGCTCCTCACTCTTCCCTGATTATTCGGTGCGTTACAGAAAATGAAGCACCACTCCTGTTCTCATCTACCTTCAGCTTCCAGTGTACTTGCCTAGTGTCACTAATACCCTTATTTTGACAGTCGTATCACTCCAGTGAGGTGTAGGTAGTAGTAGGAAGAGAAGTTGAGAACTTGTGTTCTGGCTGTCATTTCCACAGAATTCCTCAATAGCCAATTTAAAATAAAGGTTTTCAGAGGAAAGCGTGGGGTGCCACCACTGCCACCAGCACTGCTGTGCCAGAGCTAAGCCCTGCCTCCCCTGCTTCCTGACACCACCGCTCGTGTCCTCCGGCCTGTTCTACAATCTGTTGAAGCTGTAGAATACTATGAAGTTCTAGGCATATAGAAACATACCCCCTGCTCTGCTCCAAGGTTATTAAAGAGGCATATTGGAAACTGGCACTAAAGTGGCACCCAGATAAAAATCATGAGAATAGAGAAGAAACAGAAAATTCTGACAAGTAGCTGAAGCATATGAGATTATTATCAGATGCTAAAAAATGGGACATCTGTGACAAATATGGCAAAGAAATTAAATGGTGGAGGAGGAATTGGAAGTCATTTTGACAGTTCGTTTTAGTTTGGCTTCACATTCCTGTAACCCAGATGATGCCTTCAGGGACTTTTTTGGTGGAAGGGACCCATTTTTATTCAACTTCTATGAAAACTCATTTGAGGACTTTTTTGGGGAATCAAAGGGATTCCCAAAGAAGCAGAAGCTGAGGAACAGAGTCATTTTTCTCCACCTTGAGTGGATTTCCATGTTTTGGAAGTGGATTTTCTTCTTCTGATACAAGATTTGCTTTATTCAGTCACGAGGTCATGCAGGCCTCACTTCATTTTCTTCCACGTTATTTGGTGGTAGTGCCATGGGCAACTTAAAATTTGTATCAGTTTATACCTAAAATAGTTGATGGCAGAAAATCACTACAAAGAGAACTGTTGAAAAGGGTCAAGAAAGAGTCAAAGTCCTTACCAATAAATGGTGAGGAGCAGCTGCTACCCTTGCATAACAAGTAATTCAACACACACATTTGAACAGAAATGTTAAACTATAACAAGCGCCATTGAGGATTACAGAACATTTCTTTGAAGATTTCAGATGAACATGACTTTCTTTTTCATTGTGTCTAATCTAGAGTATTTATGAACAGCTCATTGGAGTCCCTATTTGTCTTAAACTTTTGAATTTATTAATGAGACTACAAAATAGGACCTTTTTTTAAGACTTAAAAATTGTACATCTCTGCATGCACTTTGCTTTATTATACTCTTAGTTGAACCTTGACTCTTGAGTAGTGGTAGGACAAGATTGTACACTTAACACCAGCATGGATCTGCTTTTCCATTGTGTCTGAAATGTGAGCCAGGTGTAGTGTCAAGTGAAGTTAACATTGCCAAAATAAATCTTCCACAGAAATAATTCCTATTTTTTTTGTCAAGTGAAGTTAACATTGCCAGCATGACAGCATGAATCTTCCACAGAAATAATTTCTATGTTTTTGTCTGTTTGGTAGTGCAAGATATTAATGCATTCATGGTAACACATTTCTGGTTTAACACAAATTAAGGATGTTTTTTAGTTGTGGATGAATGCTAGCGACTTAGTTTTGACAGTTGTTTAAATTAGTAATGTTAAGCTGAAATTTAAAAAGTAAAGTTTGAGAGGGTCGAAAATTTACCTACTGGATATAATGCACACTCATTATTCAAGTGATGGGTACACTAACAGCTCAGACTCCACCACTGTGTCGTACATGCATGTGAGAAATCTGCACTTATACTCCCTAAATATATAAAATATTTTTAAAAATATATGTAAATCTGGTAAACTGGGTCTTTGTCATTTGTTTTTTAAAAAAAGAAATGTAAATGTGTTTGGTGCATTCTTACCTGAGTGGGAAAAAAGTACATAAAAGTTTTCATTAGTTGAAGATCTATTTAAACCATAACATATTTCATATATAATTTCCTTGAAATCTCTTGATTTCTAAAATTATGTCTTTATTAAGACGGGAACTTTAAATGAAAGATCTAAACGTTTAGAGTAGTAAGTTTGCTGTTATTAGTATCCCTCATCTGAGCAACTTAAATAGTATTTAAATATATAGCTTAAATATATAGTGTTACTTGTTTTTTTTTCATAACTCTAGACCTGTTTCTTAGAGTAAAAAAGCATAAACAAGTATTGTTGAGAAAATAGTTTCATTCTCAAGGTCAGTGCCCTAAGTCCTTAATACATTTTTTGTAATTTTGTAAAAATTAAAATATAAATACAGAAAGGAGCACAAATATCAATTATGCCTTCCTATGAAAATTTATGAACACATCTTAAATCAAGATGTTGAATGTTTTCAGCAGTTCAGAAGCTTCCTTCATGCTTCCTCTGCGTCATTATCCTCCCCCACAAACATACCCACTGTTCTGACTGCCATCATCAATTATTTGTTTTATGAATTTCTGAACTTTATGTAAATAAAATCATTTAGTATGGTTTTTTTTTTTTTTTTTCTTTCAGACAGAGTCTTGCTCTGTCGCCCATGCTGGAGTGCAATGGCATGATCTTGGCTCACTGCCCCCTCTGCCTCCTGGGTTCAGGCTATTCTCATGTCTCAGCCTCCCGAGTAGCTGGGATTACAGGCACCTGCCACCACACCTGGCTAAATTTTTTTGTATTTTTAGTAGAGATGGAGTTTCACCATGTTGGTCAGTTGAGCCACCCACCTCACCCTCCCAAAGTGTTGGGATTACAGGGGTGAGCCACTGCGCCCGGCTCTTTGTATTCTTTTGAATCTGTCTTCTTTTGTTCAGTAATACAGTTTTTTGGGGGGATGGGAGGGTGGAGGCAGAGTTTGAGACAGGGTCTCACTCTGTACGACTGTACGACTGTCTCACTCAGTCGTACAGTGGTGCAATCACGGTTCATTGCAACCTCAAACTCCCAGGCTCAAGCCATCCTCCTACTTTACCCTCCTGAGTAGCTGGGACTACAGGCGTGTACTACCAGGCCTGGCTACTTTTTAAAAAAAATTTCTTTGTAGAGTTATGGTTTTGCCATATCACCCAGGCTGGAATAGCTGGGACTACAAGCATGTGCCACCACACCCATCTAGTTTTTGTAATTTTTTGATAGAGACAGGGTTTCACCATGTTGGCCAGGCTAGTCTCAAACTTCTGACCTAAAGTGATCCACCCGCCTTGGCCTCCCAAAGTGCTGGAATTACAGACATGAGCCACCCCGCCCAGCCTTGATGGACATTTTCAACTTTGGCTATGATGAACAATTTTATGAACATTTGTCATGTGTCTTTTGATGCACCTATTAGTATACTTTTCCCTTTTTTTATACAACTGGTAATGGACTTGCTGAGTCATATGGTTTCTGTAAAATGGCAAACATTTTCCAAATTTGAAACCATACATTTTTTAAATGCCAAATCTTTCATCCAAATTTGATGCTACCAATTTACATTCCCATCAGCACAGCAGTGTTTCAATGTTCCTTTGCCCCGTACTGTCAGATGCTATTTTGTTGGTTTTGTGTGCCATTCTGCACTGTACATGTGTAGTAGTATCTCATTGGAGTTTTGATTTGCATTTCCCAATAATATTCAATACCTTTACATGTGCTTATTAGCTATTTGGATATTCTCTTTTGTAAATCCTGTGTGGATCTTTTTTCTATTTTTTAATTGGATTGTCTTTCTTTTTCTTGTTGATTTGTAGTAGTTACCCCATTCTATGGCTTGCCCTTTTACCTTCTTTGGTGAACAGAAATTCTTGTTAATGAACTTGACTTTGCCAATATTTTTTCTTAATGGTTGTTGCCTTTTCGGGCTGTTTAGGAAATGTTTACATGGTTCTAGGTCATAAAGATGTCCTATTAGGTCATTTTCCAGTAGACTTATTGCTTTACTTTTTATATTTGGGTCTATAATCTATATGAAATTTATTCTTTTAAGGACAGGATTTATTTTTCCATATGGATATTGTATTGATCTGTCACCAGTACTTGAAAATACTCTCATGTTACTGAAACACTGCAGTGAAACTTTTGTTCTGAATCAGGTGATTATATATAGAGAGAGATCTGTTTTTGGATTTTTAAATTCTGTTCCATTGACCAACTTTTTATCTATGCTTTTGTCTAGCTATGTCTTAATTACTTTAGCTTTATATTAATCTTGATATTAAGCAGTATGTCATTCTTTTTTTTTTTTTTTTTTTTTTTTTTTTTTTTTTTTTTTGAGATGGTGCTTCGCTCTTGTCGCCCAGACTGGAGTGTATTGGTGCAATATCGGCTCACTGCAACTTCCGCCTCCCAGGTTCAAGTAATTTTCTGCCCCACCCTCCCAAGTAGCTGGGATTACAGGCACCTGCCACCACGCCTGGCTAATTTTTTGTATTTTTAGTAGAGACAGGGTTTCACCATGTTGGTCAGGCTGGTCTCGAACTCCTGACCTCAGGTGATCCACCTGCCTCAGCCTCCCAAAGTACTGAGATTACAGGCATGAGCCACTGCACCGGGCCTTTCTTCAAGTCTTCTATACTATTCGTGGACCTTTCCATTTCCATGTAAAATTTATAATCCCTTAGTCTTTACAGTGATGTATTCCTCAGCCAGATTTCTGGGAGCAAAGCCTAATGCATAAACACACTGCTTACAAACAGCCAAAACAAAACCAGAGCTGCAAATTTAAGTAGTTTTAATCGGCATAATGCAGGAGTGCTGTATGATTTATTTTGTATATCACAGTCACATAAAGATTGTTTTTCAGCAATCAGCTGTCTGTTTCTCATACCTCAAAGTTGTTGTCATTATTAAAGAAGTTACAGAATTCCATTCAAGGAAAGTACTATCTTTGTTTAGGGACATACCTTAATTGGAGTGTATTGTTATAAAGATGAGACCCTCTTCATATCACCTGGATGGTCATGGATGAGACAAAAATATAGGTCAAATAATTGATATGATGACTTGAGAAGTTTTGAAAGTTTTGAGTAAATTCAGTGGGCAGAGGGGAGCTGGGGACTGATGCCTGGCAACATGGTCAGAGACTGGACTTGGAGATGACAGTATAACTTAAAAGTAAAGAGCCTGAGGTCTAGAGCCAGATTGCCTGGCTCAGCCACTTACTAGCCATATGAATTTGGTAAGTTACTTATTCTTTGTATGTTTTATTTTCATTATCTGTAAAGTATGGATAAGATTGCCTACCTTGTAGGGCAGTTTGATGATTAAATTAGATAATATAGGTAAAATTCTTAGGAATAGTAACTGGCATGTACAATTAACTAGACTACAGACCTTACTCAGATTTGGTTAATAACCATATAATTAATTGCCATATATAGCTAGCTGCTATTATAGCTAATAAAAGTTATAATCTGCCCCAGAAAGAACCACCAAAAATTATGTTTTATATATATGTGTGTGTGTGTGTGTGTGTGTATACAGACACGTAACGCATATATATTTTTTTGAATAAATGTTCTAAGTTTGATTAAAGCTATAAACCCACAGATACAAGAAGTTCAATGAATCCTAAGCACAGGAAACATGACTATTTCACTAAGACACAATATGAAACTGCTTAAAACTAATGATAAAGAAAAAACTATTAAAATCAGTCAGAGAAATCACAGACAATTGAGAAACAAAGATGACAGCACACTTCTCTTTGAAAAAAATCAAGACAGAAGACAAGTGGGGCAGCATCATTTTTAAATTTTTTAATTTTCAAATTTAGGAATAGCATCTTTAAATTACTGAGACAAAGAAACTATCAAACTAGAATGTATACCCTGAAAAAATATAGTTCAAAAATGAAAGCAAAATGAAGATTTTCTTAAACATATAAAAAATGGAATACTTTATCACCAGTTGACCTGTACTACAAGAAATGTTTAAGAAATTTCTTCAGGCAGAAGAAAAATGATACCACATGGAAATTCGCAGAACTATACACAAAATGTTCCCAAAAAACCCCAACCACAACAAATGAGTGTATGCAAAATCTGACAAAATCAAGCTGACCAACCAAGGTGACATGCACCTGTAGTCCCAGCATACTCAGGGCACTGAGGTGAGAAGATCACCTGAGCTCAGGGGTTCCAGAACAGCCTGGACAACAAAGCTGAGACCCCGTCTCTTAAAAAAAAAAAAAAAATCTGGCCGGGTGCAGTGGCGTAATCCCAGCACTTTGGGAGGCCTAGGTGGGCACATCACTAGGTCAAGAAATAGAGATCATCCTGGCCAACATGGTGAAACCCTGCCTCTACTAAAAATACAAAAAATTAGTCAGGCGTGGTGGTGTGCACTTGTCCCAGCTACTCAGGAGGCTGAGGCAGGAGAATTGCTTAAACCCAGAAGGCAGAGGTTGCAGTGAGCCAAGCGCCACTGTACTCCATCCTGGCAACAGAGTGAGACTCCATCCAAAAAAAAAAAATCTGGCAAAATCTGAATAAGGTGTGTAGTCTAGTTCATTGTATTCTCCCAGTGTCATTTTTCCATATAACTCACTGTTGTTATGTAAGATGTTTCCTTTGGGAAAACTGGGTGATGGGTACATGGTTCTATTTGTACTGTTGTGGGGTTTTCATATTTATTAATAACAGCTATACTTAAATGTAATTCACATACCAAAAAATACATCCTTTTAGGATATACACCTCAGTGATACTTAGTATATTTACAGACTTGTATAACTGTCACCACTATCTGATTTTAGAGCATTTTTATTACCTCGCCCCAAAAAAAATCCTGTGCCCATTCACAGTCACTCCCCACACAACCCAATCCTAGGCAATGGCTTATCTACTTTTTATATCTACAGATTTGCCTATTCCAGACATTTCATATGATTTGAATCACACAATATGTGGTCTTTTGTGTCTGATTTTCTTAGCACAATACTTTCAGTGAGTGTTCTTTCATATTATAGCATGTATCATTATTTCTTTTTTTTCATGGCCAAATGTTCCCTAATGGGAATATATGACATTTTATTTATCCATTCATCATTTGAGGGACAGTGGGGTTCTATTTTTGACTGTTGTGAATAACAGTACTATGACCATTCATGTGCAAGTTGATGTGTGTTTTCAATTCTTGTGGGTATATGCCTAGGAGTAGATTTGCTGAGTCACATGGTAACTCTGTGTTTAACATCTTGAGGAACTGCCAAACTGTTTTCAAAATGTCTGCACAATTTTACATTGCTACCATTATTGTATGAAGCTTCCAATAAATTTCACTGTTTGTTATTGCTTGTCTTTTTTGTTTTAACCATCCTAGTGGGTATAACTTGATATCTCCTTGTGGTTTTGATTTGCATTTCCCTTAATGATTATATCAGACATCCTTTCATGTACTTATTGACCATTTGTATACCGTCTTTGGTGAAATGTCTATTCTGATATTTCACCTATGTTTTAATTCGTTTATTTGCCTTTTTATGGTTGAGTAGTAGGAGTTCTTTATATAGTCTGGGTTAAAGTCCCTTGAACACGTGATTCACATATATTTTCTCACATTCAGTGGGTTGTCTTTGCACTCTCGATGGTATCCTTTGAAGCATGACACTTTTTAATATTGATGAAGTCTGATTTATCTGTTTTTCTTTTTGTCACTTATGCTTTTAGTTTCATATCTAAGAAACCATTGCCTAACCAAAGGTCACGAAGTTTACTACCATATTTTCTTCTTTTTTTTTATTTTTTTTATTTTTATTTTTTTTTTATTATTATACTTTAAGTTCTAGGGTACATGTGCATAACGTGCAGGTTTGTTACATATGTATACTTGTGCCATGTTGGTGTGCTGCACCCATCAACTCGTCAGCACCCATCAATTCGTCATTTATATCAGGTATAACTCCCAATGCAATCCCACCCCCGCCCCATGATAGGCCCCGGTGTGTGATGTTCCACTTCCCGAGTCCAAGTGATCTCATTGTTCAGTTCCCACCTATGAGTGAGAACATGCGGTGTTTGGTTTTCTCTTCTTGTGACAGTTTGCTAGGAATGATGGTTTCCAGCTGCATCCATGTCCCTACAAAGGACACAAACTCATCCTTTTTTATGGCTGCATAGTATTCCATGGTGTATATATGCCACATTTTCTTAATCCAGTCTGTCACTGATGGACATTTGGGTTGATTCCAAGTCTTTGCTATTGTGAATAGTGCCGCAATACACATACGTGTGCATGTGTCTTTATAGCAGCATGATTTATAATCCTTTGGGTATATACCCAGTAGTGGGATGGCTGGGTCATATGGTACATCTAGTTCTAGATCCTTGAGGAATTGCCATACTGTTTTCCATAATGGTTGAACTAGTTTACAGTCCCACCAATAGTGTAAAAGTGTTCCTATTTCTCCATATCCTCTCCAGCACCTGTTATTTCCTGACTTTTTAATGATTGCCATTCTAACTGGTGTGAGATGGTATCTCATTGTGGTTTTGATTTGCATTTCTCTGATGGCCAGTGATGACGAGCATTTTTTCATGTGTCTGTTGGCTGTATGACTGTCTTCTTTTGAGAAATGTCTGTTCATATCCTTTGCCCACTTTTTGATGGGGTTGTTTGTTTTTTTCTTATAAATTTGTTTGAGTTCTTTGTAGATTCTGGATATTAGCCCTTTGTCAGATGAGTAGATTGCAAAAATTTTCTCCCATTCTGTAGGTTGCCTGTTCACTCTGATGGTAGTTTCTTTTGCTGTGCAGAAGCTCTTTAGTTTAATGAGATCCCATTTGTCAATTTTGGCTTTTGCTGCCGTTGCTTTTGGTGTTTTAGACATGAAGTCCTTGCCCATGCCTATGTCCTGAATGGTACTACCTAGGTTTTCTTCTAGGGTTTCTATGGTATTAGGTCTAACATTTAAGTCTCTAATCCATCTTGAATTAATTTTCGTATAAGGAATAAGGAAAGGATCCAATTTCAGCTTTCTACTTATGGCTAGCCAGTTTTCCCAACACCATTTGTTAAATAGGGAATCCTTTCCCCATTTCTTGTTTCTCTCAGGTTTGTCAAAGATCAGATGGCTGTAGATGTGTGGTATTATTTCTGAGGACTCTGTTCTGTTCCATTGGTCTATATATCTGTTTTGGTACCAGTACCATGCTGTTTTGGTTACTGTAGCCTTGTAGTATAGTTTGAAGTCAGGTAGCGTGATGCCTCCAGCTTTGTCCTTTTGACTTAGGATTGTCTTGGCAATGCGGGCTCTTTTTTGGTTCCATATGAACTTTAAAGCCGTTTTTTCCAATTCTGTGAAGAAAGTCATTGGTAGCTTGATGGGGATTGAATCTATAAATAACCTTGGGCAGTATGGCCATTTTCACGATATTGATTCTTCCTATCCATGAGCATGATATGTTCTTTCATTTGTTTGTGTCCTCTTTGATTTCACTGAGCAGTGGTTTGTAGTTCTCCTTGAAGAGGTCCTTGACATCCCTTGTAAGTTGGATTCCTAGGTATTTTATTCTCTTTGAAGCAATTGTGAATGGAAGTTCATTCATGATTTGGCTCTCTGTCTGTTACGGGTGTATAAGAATGCTTGTGATTTTTGCACATTAATTTTGTATCCTGAGACTTTGCTGACGTTGCTTATCAGCTTAAGGAGATTTTGGGCTGAGGCAATGGGGTTTTCTAAATATACAATCATGTCATCTGCAAACAGGGACAATTTGACTTCTTCTTTTCCTAACTGAATACCCTTGATTTCTTTCTCTTGCCTGATTGCCCTAGCCAGAACTTCCAACACTGTGTTGAATAGGAGTGGTGAGAGAGGGCATCCCTGTCTTGTGCCAGTTTTCAAAGGGAATTTTTCCAGTTTTTGCCCATTCAGTGTGATATTGGCTGTGGGTTTGTCATAAATAGCTCTTATTATTTTGAGGTACGTTCCATCAATACCGAATTTATTAAGCGTTTTTAGCATGAATGGCTGTTGAATTTTGTCAAAGGCCTTTTCTGCATCTATTGAGATAATCATGTGGTTCTTGTCTTTGGTTCTGTTTATAGGCTGGATTACATTTATTGATTTGCGAATGTTGAACCAGCCTTGCATCCCAGGGATGAAGCCCACTTGATCATGGTGGATAAGCTTTTTGATGTGCTGCTGAATCCGGTTTGCCAGTATTTTATTGAGGATTTTTGCATTGATGTTCATCAGGGATATTGGTCTAAAATTCTCTTTTTTTTGTTGTGTCTCTGCCAGGCTTTGGTATCAGGATGATGTTGGCCTCATAAAATGAGTTAGGGAGGATTCCCTCTTTTTCTATTGATTGGAATAGTTTCAGAAGGAATGGTACCAGCTCCTCCTTGTACCTCTGGTAGAATTCAGCTGTGAATCCATCTGGTCCTGCACTTTTTTTGGTGGGTAGGCTATTAATTATTGCCTCAATTTCAGAGCCTGCTATTGGTCTATTCAGGGATTCAACTTCTTCCTGGTTTAGTCTTGGAAGAGTGTAAGTGTCCAGGAAATTATCCATTTCTTCTAGATTTTCTAGTTGATTTGCGTAGAGGTGTTTATAGTATTCTCTGATGGTAGTTTGTATTTCTTTGGGGTCGGTGGTGATATATCCCCTTTATCATTTTTTATTGCGTCTATTTGATTCTTCTCTTCTTCTTTATTAGTCTTGCTAGCAGTCTGTCAATTTTGTTGATCTTTTCAAAAAACCAACTCCTGGATTCATTGATTTTTTGGAGGGTTTTTTGTGTCTCTATCTCCTTCAGTTCTGCTCTCATCTTAGTTATTTCTTGCCTTCTGCTAGCTTTTGAATGTGTTTGCTCTTGCCTCTCTAGTTCTTTTAATTGTGATGTTAGAGTGTCCATTTTAGACCTTTCCAGCTTTCTCTTGTGGGCATTTAGTGCTATAAATTTCCCTCTACACACTGCTTTAAATGTGTCTCAGAGATTCTGGTATGTTGTATCTTTGTTCTCATTGGTTTCAAAGAACATCTTTATTTCTGCCTTCATTTCATTATGTACCCAGTAGTCATTCAGGAGCAGGTTGTTCAGTTTCCATGTAGTTGAGTGGTTTTGCTTGAGTTTCTTAGTCCTGAGTTCTAGTTTGATTGCACTGTGGTCTGAGAGACAGTTTGTTATAATTTCTGTTCTTTTACATTTGCTGAGGAGTGCTTTACTTCCAATTATGTGGTCAATTTTGGAATAAGTGTGATGTGGTGCTGAGAAGAATGTATATTCTGTTGATTTGGGGTGGAGAGTTCTATAGATGTCTATTAGGTCCGCTTGGTGCAGAGATGAGTTCAATTCCTGGATATCCTTGTTAACTTTCTGTCTCGTTGATCTGTCTAATGTTGACAGTGGAGTGTTGAAGTCTCCCATTATTATTGTATGGGAGTCTAAGTCCCTTTGTAAGTCTCTAAGGACTTGCTTTATGAATCTGGGTGCTCCTGTATTGGGTGCATATATATTTAGGAGAGTTAGCTCTTCCTGTTGAATTGATCCCTTTACCATTATGTAATGGCCTTCTTTGTCTCTTTCGATCTTTGATGGTTTAAAGTCTGTTTTATCAGAGACTAGGATTACAACCCCTGCTTTTTTTTGTTCTCCATTTGCTTGGTAGATCTTCCTCCATCCCTTTATTTTGAGCCTATGTATGTCTCTGCATGTGAGATGGGTCTCCTGAATACAGCAGACTGATGGGTCTTGACTCTTTATCCAGTTTGCCAGTCTGTGTCTTTTAATTGGAGCATTTAGTCCATTTACATTTAAGGTTAATATTGTTATGTGTGACCTTGATCCTGCCATTATGATATTAACTGGTTATTTTGCTCGTTAGTTGATGCAGTTTCTTCCTAGCCTCGATGGTCTTTACATTTTGGCATGTTTTTGCAATGGCTGGTATCGGTTGTTCCTTTCCATGTTTAGGGCTTCCTTCAGGGTCTCTTGTAAGGCAGGCCTGGTGGTGACAAAATCTCTAAGCATTTGCTTATCTGTAAAGGATTTTATTTCTCCTTCACTGATGAAACTTAGTTTGGCTGGATATGAAATTCTGGGTTGAAAATTCTTTTCTTTAAGAATGTTGAATATTGGCCCCCCACTCTCTTCTGGCTTGTAGAGTTTCTGCCGAGAGATCTGCTGTTAGTCTGATGGGCTTCCCTTTGTGGGTAACCCGACCTTTCTCTCTGGCTGCCCTTAAGATTTTTTCCTTCATTTCAACTCTGGTGAATCTGGCAATTATGTGTCTTGGAGTTGCTCTTCTGGAGGAGTATCTTTGTGGCGTTCTCTGTATTTCCTGAATTTGAATGTTGGCCTGTCCTACTAGGTTGGGGAAGTTCTCTTGGATGATATCCTGAAGAGTGTTTTCCAACTTGGTTCCGTTTTCCCCCTCACTTTCAGGCACCCCAATCAGACGTAGATTTGGTCTTTTTACATAATCCCATACTTCTTGCAGGCTTTGTTCATTTCTTTTTCTTCTTTTTTCTTTTGGTTTCTCTTCTCGCTTCATTTCATTCATTTGATCCTCAGTCGCTGATACTCTTCCAGTTGATCGAGTCGTTTACTGAAGCTTGTGCATTTGTCACGTATTTCTCGTGTCATGGTTTTCATCTCTGTCATTTCGTTTATGACCTTCTCTGCATTAATTATTCTAGCTATCAATTCTTCCACTCTTTTTTCAAGATTTTTAGTTTCTTTGTGCTGGGTACATAATTCCTCCTTTAGCTCTGAGAAGTTTGATGGACTGAAGCCTTCTTCTCTCATCTCGTCAAAGTCATTCTCTGACCAGCTTTGATCTGTTGCTGGCGATGAGCTGCGCTCCTTTGCAGGGGGAGATGCACTCTTATTTTTTGAATTTCCAGCTTTTCTGCCTTGCTTTTTCCCCATCTTTGTGGTTTTATCTGCCTCTGGTCCTTGATGATGGTGACGTACTGATGGGGTTTTGGTATAGGTGTCCTTCCTGTTTGATAGTTTTCCTTCTAACAGTCAGGACCCTCAGCTATAGGTCTGTTGGAGATTGCTTGAGGTCCACTCCAGACCCTGTTTGCCTGGGTATCAGCAGCAGAGGTTGCAGAAGATAGAATATTGCTGAACAGCGAGTGTACCTGTCTGATTCTTACTTTGGAAGCTTCCTCTCAGGGGTGTACTCCACCCTGTGAGGTGTGGGGTATCAGACTGCCCCTAGTGGGGGATTTCTCCCAGTTAGGCTACTCAGGGGTCAGGGACCCACTTGAGCAGGCAGTCTGTCCCTTCTCAGATCTCAACCTCCGTGTTGGGAGATCCACTGCTCTCTTCAGAGCTGTCAGACAGAGTCGTTTGCGTCTGCAGAGGTTTCTGCTGCTTTTCTTGTTATTGTTGTTTACCTGTGCCCTGTCCCCAGAGGTGGAGTCTACAGAGACAGGCAGATTTCCTTGAGCTGCTGTGAGCTCCACCCAGTTCGAGCTTCCCAGCGGCTTTGTTTACCTACTTAAGCCTCAGCAATGGCAGGCGCCCCTCCCCCAGCCTCGCTGCTGCCTTGCGGTTAGATCGTAGACTGCTGTGCTAGCAATGAGGGAGGCTCCGTGGGCGTGGGACCCTCCCGGCCAGGTGTGGGATATAATCTCCTGGTGTGCCCGTTTGCTTAAAGCACAGTATTGGGGTGGGAGTTACCTGATTTTCCAGGTGTTGTGTGTCTCAATTCCCCTGGCTAGGAAAAGGGATTCCCTTCCCCCTTGCGCTTCCCAGGTGAGGCGATGCCTCGTCCTGCTTCAGCTCTCGCTGGTCAGACTGCAGCAGCTGACCAGCACCGATTGTCCGGCACTCCCTAGTGAGATGACCCCAGTACCTCAGTTGAAAATGCAGAAATCACCGGTCTTCTGTGTGGCTCACGCTGGGAGTTGGAGACTGGAGCTGTTCCTATTTGGCCATCTTGCTCCGCCCCTACCATGTTTTCTTCTAAGAGTTTTATAGTTTTAGCTTACACATTTAGGTCCATGATGCATTTTTAGTTAATTTTGATATATGAAGTAGGGCTCCAGCTTCATACCTTTGTTTGTGTTTATCCAGTTGTCCCAACACCATTTGTTGAAAAGATTATTTTTTCCCCATTGAATTGTCATTGCATCCTTGTTAAAAATTGTTTGACCAAGGCAGCAATGGTGACTCATGCCTGTAATTTTAGCACTTTGGGAGGGTGAAGTGGGAGGATTGCTCAAGCCCAGGAGTTCAGGACCAGCCTGGTTTACATAATGAGACACCATCTCTAGAAAAAAAAATTTTTTTTAATTATCCAGGCGTGGTGGTGCACACCTGTAATCCTACCTACTCAGGAGGCTGAGGCAGGAGGATTGCTTGAGCCCAGGAGGTCGAGGCTGCAGTGAGCCATGGTTGCACCACTGAATTCCAGTCTGGGCAACAGAGAGACCTTGTCCCAGAAAAGAAAAAAAAAAAATCAGTTGACCATAATGTAAGAATATATTTCTGGACTCTTTATTTCATTGGTCTATTCTGATGCCAGTACCATATTGCCTTGATTACTGTTGCATTGCAGTAAATTTTGAAAATAGGAAATGTGAGTCTTCAAACTCTGTTCTCCTTTTTAAAGGTTTTTTTTTTTAATTTTGGGCCTCTTATATTTCCATATAATTTTTGTGATCAGCTGGTCAATTTCTGAAAATATAAGGGAAGAAGAAAAGGAAGCAAGTAAGCAAGCAGCTGGAATTTTGATAAGGATTGCATTAAATTGGTAGATTGATTTGGGGAATATTGATATCATAACAAAATTATCTTCCAAACCATGAACATGGAAAACCGTAATGCGCCCTCCCCCACAAAAAAAAAA
Organism: Rhinopithecus roxellana; assembly: GCF_007565055.1. Lineage (NCBI taxonomy): Eukaryota > Metazoa > Chordata > Mammalia > Primates > Cercopithecidae > Rhinopithecus > Rhinopithecus roxellana. The sequence continues at coordinate 76,524,407 of NC_044567.1, forward strand.
AAAAAAAAAACAAAGACTTGATACACACAATATGGATGAAACTCATTCTAAAATGCACGTTGCCTCCAAAGACCAGACAGTCTTTAAAATAGGTCAAATAATTTTCTTAAACTTTTTTAACTCACTTTCTCTATTCTTAAAAATTACAAACCCAATAACCCTGATAATTAAGCACTGATTTCTCTCTCTTAAGCTACCACTATTTCCATTAAATCCTCCCTTTTAGTGATCTTCAGATGGCCCCATTGTTAATTGTAATGAGGGGGAAAAAGGCTATCTTTATTCCACTGGCCAGATTTTATTCTCCTGGTAAGTTTTCATTTTGCAGGCAGAGAGGTTTTATCACAGCAGTTACTTGCCAGTGGGAAGTAGAAATGAAACAAAAAGGGAAGAAAAATGGTAGTATTTAAGGAAGAATGCAGAATCAACGCACACTAAGTAGGAAAAAATGAAAATGTGTGACCTCGTGACATTTTAAGCGTATTTTAAATGAAATGGTTTGGAGGGGAGGACCTGACTTCATGTGTCAATATACAGTATTTTAATACACTATTATGTTGGTGCAAAAGTAGTTGTGGTTTTTGCCATTACCTTTAATGGTGCCATAATGGCAAAAACCTCAATTACTTTTGCACCAACCTAATAAATCCCTACAAGTGAGAAGCTGTTCATCTGGTCCTACAGAGCAACTTCAAAATATATTTCACATATTCCCACCTTTTTTTAAAAAAAGTATTGTTTATTTTTGAGACAGGATCTTGCTGTGTTGCCCAGGCTGGAGTGCAGTGACATGATCACGGCTAACTACCACCTTGGCCTCCTGTGTTCAAGCAATTCTCCTGCCTCAGTCTCCTAAGCAGCTGGGACCACAGGCACGCGCCACCACACCCAGCTAATTTTTGTAATTTTTGTAGAAATGGTGTTTTGCCATGTTGCCCAGGCTGGTCTTGAACTCCTGGGCTCAAGTGATCAACCTGCCTCAGCATCCCAAAGTGCTGGGATTTAGAGCATAAGCCACCACGCCTTGCTCCACCCTTTTTTGTTTTCAGAAGTAACTATTTTAAATTTATTTTAAAATAGTAAATGAAAATAGATTAGGGAAGAGGTTACTGACAGTGAAGTCTGTAATCTAGAAACCAGAAAGGAGGTGCCTCTGCTGTTTTTACTTTCTTCCACCAGAAATCCTGGCATACTTTAAGGAAGCGGAGACAGAGGCAGCTGTTGGTAATCTAAGACTTAAGATGGAAGGATTCACAGGTCCCTGTCTGTTATTTGAGAAGCCCCCACTAATTCATCTACTAGACCTTTTCATAATGTGTAAAATTTTACTCAAGATCAACAAATAAGAAAAGTTCAAAACAAATGTAATTGCCAAAGATAGTTTTTTCGTATCATAACCTGGTATCGGATTTCTTTCATTATAGAGTGCACAGCAGATAATATCATATTAATGTCATCCTCAAATGATATTTTGAGACGAGGTAAGTAAATAGGAAAGAAAAAGTAGATTTAGCAAGGTGTAAAAAAATACCAGTCAAACCAGATGAAAAGGACCTGGTGTGGTAGCAGTATGTAATATAGCCACCCACGGAAGAATTCTTGAACTTCTTTCTGCATTCGTACTTGGAATTACTGGAAGTAGTAATGTAGAAAGGGTTGCAGTTACCTGTCACTTAAGAACCTCCATTTGATTACCTTACTTAGTGTTTACAACATGCTTTGTTAGGATTATTGAGATTAACATACTATAAGCAATACGCCTATTATTACAAGTTATCTCTTATTCAGACATTCTCACAATTTGTAATATTTCTTTCCAGTGAGGAAGACACTGTTGTGCTCATTGGGAGCATAAATTCTGGAGTCAGGGAGCTCAAGTTCTAATCCTGGCTCTACCATTTACTGGTTGTGTTACTTTGAGCAAATAATTTAATTTATCTGTGCCTCTATTTTCTCATCTGTACAATGAGGGTAATAATTTGTACCTTAGAAAGTGGAATCTAAAGTTATGAAGGTTAAGTAAGCTAACATATGTAAAGTGTTTACACTAGTGACTTGTGCATCATAAGCATTATGTAAGTATATGTTAAATAAATATATACTCTTATTTTCCATATAGATTATAAACTTTTCAAAGTCAATGACTATATCTCCATGTTATATATAAATTCTCATATCTGTTGTTAACCATGTATATAGAAAACACTTACTAATTATCAGAATAACTTTGTAGGAGACAGTGAAATAGAGCCCCAGAATATCTAGAGGTCTGGAATCTATGATGAGAGAAATTTACAAAAGATTGGTTAGTTTAACCTTTAGGAGGGAGGGAAGTGTTATTCATTAATTTGAAGAGACCAGTTTTGCCTTTTCATTTTATCAAGGAATAAGAAGCTTCCAATTATTCTTGAGAAAAAAAAATAAGTATCTAAATATTTATAATATAAAAATAACCCTACTGATTCTCTTATTTCTGTTCTGTGGCAGAGCAATATATTTGTGTTGCCTCTGGGAGGATAATAGGAGAGGAAAAATAGAGCTTTGTTTTTTCTACCTTAATATATATTCAGTGAGAGTTTTATAGAGATTTTTCACAGATGGAACACTTGAGTTCAGTACTAATATACAAAAATACACGTATACCCTATCTCTGACCCTCAGCTTGTGACTTTATTAGAGACGTTAGTATAAAGTTAAATGGAATAATAACAATGCAGATCTTACCTTCTTGGCATTTGGAGTGGTTTACTGTGTAATACTGAATATCCTAAATAATAGGATGTGATTGTGTGTAGTGATGCTGTTGTGTTTTGGCATCAAACCATATAACACTACAGTTAGTGCTTGTAATGCTAACGAATATATCTGACCCCATAAAAGGATTTTTGTAATGTCCTTTAAAATCTGTGCTACTGTGGATTGTTACAAGGTGAGATTAAATGCTCTCAATTTAGAACAAAACCTGAATAAATATGGATACTAAGTCAACATAAACAGATACTCATTTTAGGTAAATTTTTTTTTTGCCTCGCATTTTTAATCATTTTGAGTTCCCTGGCTCATTTTTGATTCGTGTAAATTTTGTACTTGGAAGCAAATTTATATTGAGAGTGAGTAGTCCAAGAAAAACCTCATAACCTTGTCATTTTTGAGTTAAAATGTGAAAACTAAAGAAATGACCAAAGTGAATGTATGAACAGTTGCAGAACTAGACCATTTTATTTTGAAAAATTCATGTTCTTCAATGCCTTCTTGTTACAGGTGATGCTGAACAGGAGCTTGGCCCCCCTCCATCTGTAGATGAGGCAGCAAACACACTCATGACTCGTCTGGGTTTCCTCCTTGGAGAGAAAGTCACAGAAGTTCAGCCAGGTGACCAATACAGCATGGAAGTACAGGATGAAAATCAGGTAAGCCATTTGCTATCACCTTTGAGAAACATGGTATGAATCAGCTTATTATGTCAGAAATAATCTCAAGAATGCCTTTTGAGGCCTAGAGTACAATTTAATTTTCCATAATCACTATTATTTCTTCAGTTTATGAATAATCTTTTAGCTTTAGTCTTAGAGTTACAACCGAAAAAGCCACTTTTAGGTTTTGATTGATTTAATGAATGAATGAATGAGCAAGCCAACAAATAAAATTGACATGTATATAAGCACTGCATCCCAAATTTGCAGAGTATACGTTCTTTTCAAGTGCATGTGGATTATTTACCAAATTGATGATACGCTGAGCTGTGGAGCAGGTCTCAACAAATTTCCAGAGATTCCAATTACCGGAACCACAGTTGAATTTATCAGTTACAAAATGATAATTTAGAAAGTGGTATCTAAAAGATTACTTGGATCATTAGTTTAGATTTTCTACTTTTCTAAAATACACATTTAAAACTAATATTTCTTTTTAAGCACATCTTTAGCTATATCCTACAAGTTTTGTTATACTTAGTTTTTATTATTTCAATTTTAAATGTTTTCTAATTTTTTTGTGATTTCCTCTTAGACTCAAAGGCTATTTAGAAGTATATTACTCAATGTCTACATATTTGGGGATTTTCTAAGTATCCATCTCAGAAAGTTAAAAAAATCAGCAATTTAAAAAATATTTTGTAGTTTTCTTTCTTTTTGCTATTTTCATGTCTTTCAGTTTAAATGTAGCAAAAGAAAGTACTAGAGTCAGTTTCATTTATATGATCTTAATCTTCAGCGTGAATGTCTGATAGTGAAGTGTTTTATTCAGGAGATGACAAATTAATTTTAAATTGCATATTTTATTAATAAATATTAGTGAAGATTCTATATCACATATTACTTTCATTACAATGAGATATACAAGGATTATTTGAATATATTTATATGTCATGTGGATAATTTCAGATGTTCCAGGGCGCTCTCCTCAAGTCTCACTCCTAGGTTATTGGTTTTGCTAGCTGCACGTTATTTAAATACTATCTTAACTCCCTGGTTATCTCTAGCCCTGCCTTTTCCCCTTTACTTGAAATTTGTATATGTAGCTTCCCACATTATATTTTCTAACTAATTTTTAAAATGTATCTCAAACTTAACATGTCAGATTTCTCCCTAGAATCTGTTCCTTCTGCAGTGTTTCCCATATGAATAAATGGTATCACCTACTTGCTTAGGACAAAAGCATTGGAGCCATTTGACTTCATCAGACCCACATTCACTCTTTCAGCAAATCATAGACCCCGTCTTCAAAATACGTACTCAATCTGATCCCTTCTCACTATTCCCACTGCTATACCCAAGTACAAGCCACTGTCATCTTTTGCCTGTGCTACTGCAGTAGGTACTAGAATGTAAGACTGGAAGGCTGGAATTTTTACCTATTCTACCCATTGCCATATCTTCAGTCCCTAGAACATTACTGTCTTTACTAGGTGCTCAGTAGGTATTTATTATATGAATAAATGGGCCTCCTAGTAGGTCTCTGCTTCCACTCTTGCCTCCTTGTAGTGTGTTCACACAGTAACCAGAGTGATCCTTGTAAAATGTGAATCCGATTCTGTCAGTTTGCTTGTAATCTTCTCCTGTATTCCCATCATACTTAGAATAAAATCTAAAATCTTTACTATGGCCTAGAAGGCTGCACCTGATCTAGCTACTTGCTACCTCTCCTACATCACTTCCTACCCCTCTCCCTTTCACACACGGCTCTCCAGCCACATTGGCTTCCTTGTCATTTGCCAGACACATCAACTGTATTCATTTGTACTTGAATGTTCTTCCCCCACAACTCACTTCCTCACTTATTCAGGGTTCTGCCTAAATGTCACCTCCTCAGAGAGGTCTTAATTCCTCTTCTAATAATTGCACCTGCCCATCCCTATATCCCCTTATCCTTCTACTTTAATTTTTCATAGCTCTTACCATTAACTGATATTACATTACATGTTTAGTTGCAGGGTTGTTTTACCTCATAACAAGAATGTATGTTTCATGATGTCAGAGCTGATGATTTTTTTAAATCAATTTACATTGTAACTATGTCAGTATGCTGTGCCCTGTGAATAAAAAATGGGAATGATCTTGTTGAGGGATTTTTTAAAACTGGGATCAGTAAAACATCTATTTCACCTCTCATTTCTTGATATTCATGTCAAGTTAAAATGTGACTGTTCTAATAATGACCAGGTAACTTGATGTCTTGTATCTTATAACCTGAATATTTTTCAAGGACCCTGTCATTTTTACACAGCTACATTTCCTTGGATTATAAAATATGTACTTGTTGCTCTTGAGATTCTGCATGTCACAGTGACTTCTGTATAAAGTCACAAGTCTATGGAGTATGCCTTACTTGAATGTTACTGAATAACAATCTTAAGTAAATGAGCAGTATCATTGATTTAATATAATTAAAGCAATATGGTATGATAGAAAAGCCATTGAACCAGAAGGGAGAAAATTTGTGTTCTAGTTCCAACTCTGCCACCTACCATTTTGTAAATTTGGACATGTCACTTAACCTCTCAGAGCTTTATATTTTTCATAGATCATAATACTGACATTTATTAAATACCTGCTGTGTACCAATTATTGTACTAATATTTTACTTGCACTATTTCGTTAAAGCTTCATCACAACCCAGTGTGGTGGATGGAGTTCATTCGTATTCCAATTTTCAAATAAGGGATGGAAACACACTGCTAGAAAGTGATGGAATGATATTCATATCTAGGCAGTCTGCTTTTATAAGCTGTGCTCTTAACATCCACACCATACTGTTCCAGTGTACTATGAAATAATAACACCTGACAGGGTTGTTGAAAGGATCAAGTTAAATCATGAATATGAAAATCCTTTGTAAGCTGTAAAATGCCATATAAATAAAAAGTATAAAATAATATGCAATATAATTAGTATATAAATATATGCAGCAACTGTGTGATTTGGGGGAAATTACATCATAGCTTTCATACTTTCATTGGTTTCATTTTCACATTTCTTAAGTGGGGGAAATAACATGCATTATGCCTCTCATACCATGTTGACAAAGAGTAAATGAGATAACATATAAAAATATTTTTAAATTGTTAAGCTTTATGCAAATGTAAAATATTAATAGTGAAGCTAAATGATAGCCTTCTTGCAGTGTAATATACGCTGGAACTTTCTTGGAACCACACAAGAAAGTGACTGAATTGATCCCTGGAATTTCTGGTCTCAGCAAGATTATTAAGAAGTAGGAGGTCATGTTAATTTGGTGACTTTCTTCTGAGCTAAACAGTATATTAACAAAGATAAACTGCTGTGCTTAGGAAGATGATGTAGTGATGATATTCTCAAAATAGTAATGACAGAATCTAATGCAAGTCAGCATACATCATTTTTCTGCAGAAAAACAAAGCATGAAAGTGATATTCACCTGACCCCTTTATTCTTTCAGTAGTTTCCAAGTATTCCAGTAACCTTATTAATTTCCTCTTTAGCTTCTTACCTTGTACATTTGTAGGACCTTTAAGAGATCCAGATTAGGAGCTTTCTTAGGATTCTTCTGGAGAACATTAAGGGCAATGGAAAAAACACCAAAAGGTTTAGGAAGTGCAGTGGCTTAAATAGATGTCCATTTTAGCCTACAGCATGGAGAATAAATGTTGTCTTTCTCTAGCTCATTAACTAGTCTCCTTAAATAAACATAAGGCCTGCCTTTTAAGTCGTAAGCCATGAACAATTTTCTCTTTTCTAAATGGCTTGATATTTAAGCTTTGGTTTTACAGTTAAAGCTTTTAAAGTATACATTCTGTGATATGTGCAGAAAATAACTTAGAGTAAAAATAAGTAAGTGCCGTTTGGGCTTAACCTCCACGTTGTCAATATTATGCATATAATATGATTTTATTTCACAAAGAACAGAATGAGAATCTTGTCTAAGAACAGAAATGAGTTGTTATAAAAGTAATAGATTCATACCATAATAAAACTTTTCTTCTTCTTTTTTTTTTGAGACAGAGTCTCACTCTGTTGCCCAGGCGGGAGTGTAGTGGCACAATCTTGGCTCACTGCAACCTCCACCTCCTGGGTTCAAGTGATTCTCATGCCTCAGCCTCCTGAGTTGCTGGGAGTACAGGCATGTACCACCACCACACCCAGCTAATTTTTGTATTTTTTAATAGAGATGGCATTTTGCCATGTTGGCCAGGCTGGTCTCAAACTCCGGCCTCAAGCAATCCACCTGCCTCCAGCCTCCCAGAGTGCTGGGATTACAGACATAGGCCACCATACTGGGCCTAAAACTTTTCCAATATGGGATGACTATAGCTATATCTAATGTAAAAGACCTGAGTACAGTTCATTTCATCTACCCACATGTGTCTCAGAATGGGAGTGGGAGGTTAAAAATTGTTTGCCACATTTCTAACCTGAAGGATTCCAATTCACTAAGTCTTGAGTGGGGGCCCAGTATCTGTCAATTTTGTGAGAGAGCTTGCATGTTTGTTTTTTACATGTCACAAGTGATATTACTGTGTGCCTAGTTAGGAGTCATTGCTCTGTAAGGGAAAAAAGATTTTAAGGTTTAAAAAAAAAAAAAAAAATCATTGTTCTGGTAGACCAGCATAATATTATAAAAATAGAGATTTTTAAAAATTGAAACTCTCCTCTTCTCTGGAGAGGTAACATATAGTAGAAGAGAAATTTGGATACATTTGAGAGCTTACTGTGTTGTTAAGAAAAATCAGATTCTAATATTATTGATATGATTGAAAAGATTTACTTGGTTGGGGGGTAATGAGAATGTCACTTGTTCTTGGTTGAGTCTAATGTATCTTTTGTAACCTGGTTATAGTATTTAAATTAAAGTCAAAGCCTAGATTCAACACAGATGATTAAATACAAGGGACTGCATCTGGAAATCATCTCAGGATGAGTTGAAGAGCCTTAATATTCTCATAGCTAGTTATCAACATATTCTCCATTTATTAAATTCTAGCAGAAAGAGTATGAATAGAGACTCTATTTGTAAAGAAGTTGAAAGAAAGATTTCTTTTAAATTTAACATTTAAAAATGTTAAATTTATCATTAGTGCGTCTTCAAGTAATTTTGCTGCTGATCACTTAATAATTTTAAAAAGGATAAAATGTTGGCTGAGCACAGTGGCTCATGCCTGTAATCCCAGCACTTTGGGAGGCCGAGGTGGGTAGAAAAAAGGGTCAGGAGTTCAAGACCAGCTTGACCAAGATAGTGAAACCCCATCTCTACCAAAACTACAAAAATTAGCCAGGCGCAGTATTTGGTGCCTGTAATCCCAGCTACTCGGAAGGCTGAGGCAGGATAATCACTTGAACCTGGGTGGCAGAGGCTGCAGTGAGCCGAGATTGTGCCATTGCACTCCAGCCTGGGCGACAGAGTGAGACTCCGTCTCAAATTTAAAAAAAGAAAAAAAAAGATAAAATGTTTTTAGTGTTTGAAAAAATATACTTTTATTCACTATTGTAGTAATTTGTGTAGAAAGAGTTGAAGAAAAGTGAATTGTCATTAAATTAGGTAAACCAGAATATGTTATCACCAACCTTTTTAGCAATTATTTATTCCTTCACAACAAAACTTAAAAAGTAAATAACTTCAAGTATAAGAATCATTCAGGATACAAAGTGATCTCAGGCTATAATGCTGTTACAGAGAAGTTATTTAGGTTTGTATTAAATTAATATTGTTTGATTAGACAAACTTTTAGAATAAGGCATTTTTCCCTGCATTCATGTATTGTCTCTGGACAGCTTCCTGTGTATCAAAAAGACACTTCCTTGCATTAAGAACTTTATTTCTTCCCAGCTATAGAGATTACTTTTTCCCTTCCATCTGAAGAAAATTATTGTCTGGGTACGGTGGCTCACACCTATAATCCCAGCACTTTGGGAGGTCGAGGCGGGTGGATCACCTGAGGTCAGGAGTTTGAGACCAGCCTGGCCAACATGGTGAAACCCCATCTCTACTAAAAATACAAAACTAGCCGGGTGTGATGGCACATGCCTGTAATCCCAGCTACTTGGGAGGCTGAGGCAGGAGAACCACTTGAACCTGGGAGGCGGAGGTTGCAGTGAGCCAAGATTGTGCCATTGCACTCCAGCCTGGGCAACAAGAGTAAAACTGTCTCAAAAAAAAAAAAAGAAAGAAAGAAAGAAAGAAAGAAAGAAAGAAAGAAAGAAAGAAAGAAAATGATTAACAAGGCAAAGTTCCAGGTCTTTCAAAAAGTTTATTGATTGCAAGGAAAACTTGCAAATAACAGGGAAAACTTGTGCTTGATAAAAAATTTCTCTATTCTGTTAATGAATGGCAATGATAGGGCACTTGTCACTGGAAATTTCGTAGGCAGAAAAACTGGCAACAGTCTCTGTTAATGTTAAGTTCATCAAGTTTCACATTAATTTGTAGACCCCAAAGTCCTTATCCGAGAAAGCAAAAACAAATAGAGCCTAATAAATGCAAAAGCTATGCATGTAGGGTTTTTTTTTTTTTTCCATCAGAGCATTTATTTTATCTTAAAATATACTTTAACAGCTGGTCAGGTTATCTTACTTATTCATAATTCCGATTTTTCAGACCTCAGCAATCACCCAGCGGATAAGTCCTTGTTCCACCCTGACTAGCAGCACTGCCTCTCCACCAGCCAGTAGCCCCTGCTCTACACTCCCACCCATCAGTACAAATGCAACTGCCAAGGACTGCAGCTATGGGGCTGTTACTAGTCCAACCTCTACCCTTGAAAGCAGAGATAGTGGCATCATTGGTGAGTTGGTTTTTATATTGATAATTTTGTGTCTTTTTTTTTCCTTTTTAAAATAATTACACAAGCTTAAGGTTTTCAAAAATGCTGCTTTTGAATTGTTGAGATGTATATGTAAAACTTTCCTAGTCTTTTTAATGATACTGGAGAGAGAAACTTAAGGGTAAACAAAATGAAAAGTGTTCCTCCCTGCTTAACCACTCCTTACCAGGATATTCCCTGATAAGAAGGAGTGGATTAAAAAAAAAAATTATGTCCACTTCTTCCTGTAAATGCACGTACATCATCTGTCTACCAACAGAAGTAGTTTAGAAAAAGTTTATTCCTTACTGATGTAGTCGAGAGTTTTATGAAAGAAAGGTAAGATTAGATTAAGTGGCAAAAGAGTTATGATTTGAGTTGTTCTGGGTCTATTTGTGCAAACCATATATTAGTTATTTAATTAGTTTTGGGAGGCCCTTTAGACTTTGTTTTCCTTCTTGTCAATAAGCCCTGTTTTTTTACCTTCTGCAAAGTAGAAACATGGTATTTCTTTGCTTATGATTTGAAACCTTATACGAATACATTTTTATGGCAAACTTGGGCATAAAGAGAACTCGAAACTTAGAGAAGTATTTCAAGCAAAGAAATTTTCCATTTCATTTTTCCCTTGTGAATTTTCTCATACCTTTTTTTTTTAACCAAAGATCCTAGTTGACTACTTAGTCCTAGAAATATATCTAAATAATCTTCAACCCGATTAACAGTTTGCAACAGAAACTAAAACCACTCTGATAAAGGCAATGCTGATGGGATATTATGTAGTTTATTATCTCCAGTGGACTCTAGGTAAACATTTCGTCAGAGCCAGATGTGGACTGTTGGAGACTAATTTATGTTCAGGAGATAGGTCACCATTGTTTATATGTATTGTTATGACTCCACACCTCTTGCTATGAAAATCATATAGTATATTTCTAGCTCAGGAAATCTTTCATCATATTAAAGATTTTGAGTGATCTTTCTAGAGTAATATTTCCTACGAATGCATTTTGACAACCAGAAAATATTAAAGTATTGTGATTACTCTTTGGGACTCTGTTCTAATGCTCTTCTTATAGTTAGGTATGGAGATAAGAGTAGAGGAAGAACATAGTTCTGGGGCTTCTCAGTTTTTATGGTTATCAAGTTGTATAATGATTCAGATATTGAATATTATTGTATACCATTGGCATTTACAAAATGCTAAAAATAAAATAGCATTTCCTTTAATAATGGAGTTACCAATAGACTCCTTTGGGCAAATAAGTCTGTGTACATTTTCTAATCAGAGATAAGAATTTTAAAATAGTATAGAGCTATATATTTATACTCTGTGAGAAGATAAAATGGAAAACTGGGCTTCTGTCCAAAAGATAAATGGCTTTTCTGGATATTCCTTTTCTACCTAACAACCAGATGATGACAGTGTCATAGTCTCCAGCAGCTTTACGTAGAATAAAGAAGATGAAAGAACATAAGTGGTAATAAAAATAATTTTAATTAAATGTTAATTTATGGCTAGATTTCTCTTCAGACCTCCAAAATTATAGTATATGCCAACCCCAATTAAGTATTTAGGAGTAGAGCATAAATGGGGAATGAATGTGTTCCGTCATCTATGATATTGCACATGTGAATGTATGGGTTTATATTTATATCTAGGTAGACAAAAGTGATTATGTTTTTTCTTCTTTCTCTCTGGGCCCCAGGTGCAGAGAGCTGATTTAATAATAATACTCAGTATATACAGATTGGTCTGTGCAAAGCTCCTCTCAGTTTATTACTTTTCCCTTTATCCTCAATTCCATTTAATTGCAGCCATGCTATTATATTTATATAAGTCCTTGAATATTAATGTATCCTTGAATATTATATGTTGTTTTTTGTGTATATTTGTGATTTTAATTTATAAAGTGGCATGTTAATACAGATCTTATTCTGCTTTTCAAAATCTATGTGAACACCAGATTTCTTGCTTCTGATGATGTAAATATTCTTCACATTTTACTTGCGAACACTTAGGTTACTTCCAACTCCTCTACCATTTGTACAAACCTTTTCTAGAGTTTATGCCTAGGGCTGGAATTACCAAGTCATGGGGCATATAATTATTTAACTTCATGAAGTACTCCCAGATTATTATCCAGAATAGTTACAGTAATTCACATTCTCATCAGCAGTATGTAAAGCTTCTTTTCCCTTTTCTCGTTCTTTGTTGACACTAGCTAGCCCAGTTCTAAAATCCAAAAACTCTTAAAACCACAAGTTTTTTAAAATATAAATTTACATCAAGTTCATTTGGCTGTAAAATCTTACCTGAGCTAAGATGAGGCTACTTACAGTCTTTATCCTACTAAATATGACTATTCATACATTTTATTACAGAAATGTTAATATACTTGGTTACAGGATACTCTTCCCTATGCCATATACAGTATCCGTGCCTTTTTACTTTTGTAAAATATGAGACATTCTGTATTTTGAAATATCTTCAGAGTTTCATATATGCGACTATAGACCTGTGTCACCTGACTTTCTGATTTTAGTAAATCTGATGGTTGTAAAATTGTCTCATTTTAATACGTATGTCTTTCATTAGTGTAGCGATTCTGCAGCTCTTCATATGCTCATTGCCTATGGTATACTTGTTAAGGGGAGTCATTCAAATGGAAATAGGTAAAGTTTTGGGAAAAGAATAATCTAAAGAAGGCAAAAGAAAAAGAGAAGAAAACAGAGGCCTGAGCCCAAAATGTTAGAGCACATTCAAAGAGCAGGGAATTGGAAGTGGGAGACGAATGAGCCAGTGGACACCAAAAAAAAAGTAATCAGATAAATAGGAGAAAAATTGGGCAGTGCAATGCCACCAAAGCCAAGGGAGACACGTGTTTCAAGGAAGGGGTACAGAAGGTTGGTCAACAATTGACAAAAGTTGAGAAGACAAAGGAAAATGAGAATGATTAAAGAATAGAAGTAAATATTTTTCCCACATTTGGCTTCCTTCTGTAGATATAAAAATATATATGTTTATTTGTTTAGAAGTTGTGGCAGATGTTAATGCCATGACTGCAAAATGTATCTCTAACTTACATAAATGCACATCAATGTGTGGATTCATTCATTTTAAATAAATATTGAGTAAATAAAAATATTTTTACAGCAAAGTTGCAGGATAGAGAATCAACACCAAAACAAGTTGTATGTCTATATCCTAAAGATGAAAAATCCAAAAAGAAAAATACGGAAACAATTTCATTACAGTGGCATCCCAAAGAATAAAATAGGAATAAATTTAACCAAGGAAGCAAAAAAAAAAATTCTACATTGAAAACTGCAAAACATTGCAGAAGAAATTTTAAGACTTAAATGGAAAGATATCCTGTCTCCATGGATTGGAAGACTTAATATTGAGAAGGTAACGATATTTACCAAAGCAATCTACAGATTTAAAGCAATCTCTATCACAATCCCAACAATAGTCTTTGCAGAAATAGAAACATCCAGCTGGGAATGGTGGTGTGAACTTGTAGTCCCAGCTCCTTGGGAGGCTGAGGCAGGGGGATCATTTAAGCCAGGTGTTCAAGTCCAGCCTGGAAAACCTAGCGACACTCTGTTTCTATTTAAGAAAAAAAAAAAGAAAGAAAGAAAGACTCATCCTAAAAGTCATGTGGAATCTTAAAGGACCCCAAATAGCCAAAACAATCTTGAAAAAGAACAAAATTGGAGGACTCACATTTCCTGATTTCACAACTTACTACAAAGCTACAGTAATCAAAGCAGTATAAAGAGACCAGAAATAGGAGGCCAGGTGCAGTGGCTCACGCCTGTAATCCCAGCACTTTGAGAAGCAGAGGCAGACAGATCAGGACTGGCCAGCCTGGCCAACATGGTGAAATCCCGTCTCCACTAGAAATACAAAAAATAGCCAGGCATGGGAGCGGGAACCTGTAATTCCAGCTACTGGCGAGGCTGAGGTAGGAGAATCACTTGAACCTGGGAGGTAGAGGTTGCAGTGAGCTGAGATCAAGCCACTGCACTCCAGCCTGGGCAACTAAACGAGACCCTGTCTCTAAATAAATAAACAAAAATAAAGAGACCGGAAATAAACTCTAGCATATATGGTCAGATGGTTTTTGACAAGGATCCTAAGATCACGTGGCGTGGACAGTCTTTTCAGCAATTAGTAGTGGGAAAATTGAATATTGACATGCAAAAGAATGAAGTTGATCATTTACCATCTACCATGTGCAAAATTTAAAATGGATTAAAGACCTAAACATAGTAGTAAAAAACTGTAAAACTACTCAAAATTTAACCAAGGAGGCAAAAGAAGAAAAAAAACCTCATACATTGAAAACTACAAAACATTGCTGAAGAAATTTTTAAGACTTCAATAGAAAGACATCCTGTATTCATGGATTCAGTATAGGAGAGGAACAGAGAACATAGGAGGAAACCTTTGGACATTGCGTTTGATATTGATTCCTTGGATATGAACCAAAAGCACAGGCAACAAAAGAAAATAATACATTGGACGTGATACAAATTTAAAACTTTCGTGCATCAAATGATACCATCAAGAGAGCAAAAAGGTTGGACACTGTGGCTCACACCTGTAACGTTGGGACAGGTTACAGAACTTTGGGAGGCTGAGGCAGGTAGATCACCTGAGCTCAGGAGTTCAAGACCAGCCTGGGCAACATGGCAAGACCCCCATCTCTGCTGAAAATATAAAAACTATGTAGGCATGGTGGCACAAGCCTGTAATCCCACCTACTCAGGAGGCAGGAGAATCACTTGAAGCCAGGAAGCAGAGATTGCAGTGAGCTGAGATCACACCACTGCACACCAACCTGAGTGACAGAGCAAGACTTCATCTCAAAAAGAAAAAAAAAAAAGAGAGCAAAAAGACAACCCACAGATATTGGAAATAATACATCTGATAAGGGATTAATATCCAAAATATATAAAGAACCCCTACAACTCAACAACAACAACAACAAACCAATTCAAAAATGGGAAAAGGACTTACATAGACATTTCTCCAGAGAAGATATACAAATGACCAATAGACACATGAAAAGTTACTCAACATCGCTAGTCTTTAGGGAGCAAAAACTTGAACAGGCATTTCACAAAAGAGGAAACCTAAATGGCTAATAAATACGTGAAAAGATTGTTTAACCTCATCAGTAATCAAGAAAACACAAATTAAAATTGCAGTTAGATAACTTTCATATCATCCAGATTGGCAAAATGAAGCCTGACAATATCAAACATGGGAAAGATCTATAGCAAATGGAACATTCTACAGTATATTACAAACCAAGACCAAAATAAAATACTACTTTATACCCATTAGGATGACTATTATAAAAAGAAAGTGGAACATAACAAGTGTTGGCAAGGACATGGAGAAATTGGAACTCTCATACATTGCTGCTGGGAATGTAAATGATGCAGCTGCTGTGGAAAAGAGTATGGCAGTTCTTCAAAAAGTTCAACATATAATTGCCATATGATCCAGCAATTTCTCTTCTAGGTATATACCTGAAAGGATTGAAAGCAAGGATTTGGACAGATGCTTGTATGCTGATGTTCATAATGGCATTTTCACAACGGCCAAAAAGTGGAAATAATATAAACGAACATGGACAGATGACTGGACAAACAAAATGTGACATATACATGCAATGAAATATTCACCTTAAAAAGAAGTGAAATTCTGATGTATGCTACAACATGGATGAACTTTGAAAATGTTATGCTAAGTGAATTAAGCCAGACACAAAAGGATTGTATGATATATATTATTCCACTCATATGAATGGAACACTAGAATAGCTAAATCATAGAGACAAAAAGTAGAATAGAGAATACTGAGTGGGGCTGCAGCAGCATGGGGAGTTGGTGGGATGTGGTAATGGGAAGTTATTGCTTAATAGATACAGAATTTCAGTTGGGGATGATGAAAAAGTTCTAGAGATGAATAATGTTGATGTTTGTACAACATTGTGAATGTACTTAGTGTGCCTGAATTATACACTTAAAAATGGCTAAAATAATTTTATGTCGTGTATATTTTACCACAGTAAAACATTTTTAAAAGAATAGTTATCAATATGTATATGGTATAGACAATAAGAATTTAGTAAATACCTGACTACCTCTCTTACCCTATAACAAAAATGACTTGTATTATACTCTAAAGCCCTCTTCTGTATGTCTTCCCATTTCTCTATTCATACCCTACTCTTTGAGAGGTCATCTGAATTTTGTGATTATCATTCCAGTACTTTCTTTCATGATTTTGCCACATTTGTATCCCTAATTTATTATTTAGATCTCATGTTTTTAGTTTCATATAACTGAAAGCTTATTTATGCAAATTTCTTTTTTTTTTTTTTTCTTTCTGAGACAGAGTCTGGCACTTTCACCCAGGCTGGAGTGCAGTGGTGTGATCTCGGCTCACTGCAAGCTGTACCTCCTAGGTTCATGCCATTCTTCTGCCTCAGCCTCCCGAGTAGCTGGGACTACAGGCTCCTGCCACCATGCCCAGCTAATTTTTGTATTTTTGGTAGAGACGGGATTTCACCTTGTTAGCTAGGATAGTCTTGATCTCCTGACCTTGTGATCCTGCCGCCTTGGCCTCCCAAAGTGCTGGGATTACAGACATGAGCCACTGCACCCGGCCACAGATTTCTCTTGTGCTTAGTGTTATGTACCTCAGATACATTCATGTTGTTGCATTTTAGTCTGCTTGTTTTTATTGCCATATTATATTCTACTTTATGAATATAATTTTTTCATTTATTTATTCATTTTGTTGATGAAAAGTTGTTTCCAGATTTTTGCTCTTGCAAATAGTGCTGCTGTGATTATTCTTGAGCTTGTGTCCTTAGTCATATGCATGATTCAGAATGTTTAGAAATGAAATTGTCAGGTTATTGGAAATATGCCTCTTTCTATAAAATAATTTCATCTTTTATGAAATTACACTAATTTATACTGCCACAAGCAATATACTGTAGAATGTTCCATTTGCTATAGATCTTTCCCATGTTTGATATTGTCAGGTTTCATTTTGCCAATCTGGATAATATGAAAGTTATCTAATTGCAATTTTAATTTGTGTTTTCTTGATTACTGATGAGGTTAAACAATCTTTTCACATATTTATTAGCCATTTAGATTTCCTCTTTTATGAAATGCCTGTTCAAGTTTTTGCTCGTTTCCTATTGTGATTTGTCTTTTCCTTGCAGATTTGAAGGAAATCTTTATTTTTTAATAGGAAGCCTTAATTTTAATGTCAATTTTTTTTCCTTTGTATTTGACATTTTTGTGAAACTTTGCTTTGTCATTTAAGTCCTTAAAATCACCTAGAATTGGTACAAGAGTACAAATTTATATTTTTCTATACAAATAACTAGTTCCATTACCATGTTCATATGCAGTGTATTGCTGCCAAAAGCAAATTTCCGTAAATGTCTAGGTCTTTTTCTGAACTTTTATTCATTCCGTTGGTAAATCAGTCTCTCCTTATAACAATATTGTACTGTCTTTATTACAACTGCTATAAGTCTTGATACTTGGTAAACAAAGTCCCCTATCTTGATAATCATCTTGAGGATTCTTGGCTATTCTGTACCATTTCTTCTCCCAAATGAATTTAAGAATCAATTTGCCAAATTCATGAAGAACCCCTTTTGAGATTTTTATTAGAATTGCATTGAAACCATAGATCAATGAGTGATGAATTTACAACTGTTTCCAATATTAAATCTTCTAATCCAGGAATATATTTTTTATCTCTTTCATGTAGAGCCTCTTTAATATCTTTCAATAAAATGTTCTAAGTTTTCAATAAGGTCTGGGTATATCCTTTCAAATATTTTTTTCCTAGATGCTTTGTATTTTTATGCGTTTGTCAGTGTTATGTCTATTTCATTATACTTCTTAGCTGTTGCACAGAAATATGTAGAGATTTGTATATTGTATTCACTGTAGCAGATTCTCTTATTAAATAATTTATAGGTTTTTTTGTGGTTTTCTACATACACAACCATATTGTTTGCAAATAATGACATTTTTATGTTTTCCTTACCTATCCTTATATCATGTATTATTTATTGACTGATTTCTTTCTTTCTTCCTGATTTTTTTTTTAATTTTTTTGAGACAGAATCTCTCTGTTTCCCAGGCTGGAGTACAGTGTTGCAATCTCAGCTAACTGCAGTCTCCACTTCAAACTCCCACTGAAGTGATCCTCCCTCTTCAGCCTCCTGAGCATCTGGGACTACAGGTGCATGCCACCACACCCAGCTAATTTTTGTATTTTTTTGTAGAGACAGGATTTTAACATATTGCCCAGACTGGTCTTGAACTCCTGGGCTCAAGCAATCTGCCTGCCTCAGCCTCCCAAAGTGCTGGGATTACAGGCATGAGCCACTGCACCCGGCCACACTTTTTTTTTTTTCCTTATTATGCCAGCTAATTCTCTGGCACATAGAATTATAGTGATGGAAGCAGTCATCTTTATCTTGTAACTGATTTTTGAAGGAATGCATTTTTTTTTTTTTTTTTTTTTTTGAGAGATGGAGTCTCGCACTGTCACCTGGGTACAGTGGCGCAATCTCGGCTCACTGCAACCTCCGCCTCCCGAGTTCAAGCGATGCTCCTGCCTCAGCCTCCCGAGTAGTTGGGATTACAGGCACGTGCCACCACACCTGGCTAATTTTTTGTTTTTTGTTTTTTTTTTTTTTTAGTAGAAACAGGGTTTCCCCATGTTGGCCAGGCTGGTCTGGAACTCCTGACCTCGTGATCCACCCACCTCAGTCTCCCAAAGTACTGGGATTACAGGCATGAGCCTCTGCGTCCGGCCTAAAGGAATGCTTTCAGTATTTCTTTTTTTTTTTTTTTTTTTTTTTTTTGAGATGGAGTCTCACTCTCGCCCAGGCTGGAGTGCAGTGTTGTGATCTGGGCTCACTATAAGCCCTGCCTCCCAGGTTCATGCCGTTCTCCTGCCTCAGCCTCCCAAGTAGCTGGGACTACAAGCGCCCACCACCACGCCTGGCTAGTTTTTTTTGTATTTTTCGTAGAGACGGGATTTCACCATGTTAGCCAGGATGGTCTCGATCTCCTGACCTTGTGATCCACCCACCTCGGCCTCCCAAAGTGCTGGGATTACAGGCGTGAGCCACCGCACCCAGCCCCAGTATTTTACTGTTAAGTTTTATGTTCCTGTAGATGTTTGTAGACATCCTTATCAGGTTTTTTAAATGTTTATTTCCAGTTTGTTATGTATTTTTAACCATAAATGAATACTAATTTTTTTCAAATGCTTTTAAAAATATCTGTTGAGGTGATGAAATAGTTTTTCTCCTTTATTCTCTCAATGGTGTAAACTACATTAATTTTTCAAATGTTAACCTGATTTTGCATTCCTAGAACCACATGTAGTTATGATACATTTTTAAATAAATCAACTTGTTTTCTAACACTTTGTTTAGGATTTTTGAATCTATATCCATGAGTGAGATTTACTTGAAATTCTCTTTTCTGGTTCTGCAATTGTCAGGTTTTGCTATCAAGGATTATGTTAGCCTTATAAAATAGGTTGAGTTCATCCAAATGTAGATACTCCCCAAGGCTCACTCTCAGCCTTTCTATTGTCATCTTTCTCAGTTGTTACTGTCTGCTTTCCCTGCTGGGATGACTCTGTCTGTTCCTTGACTTCTATTTCATATTTCGAGCTCTGATTTTTGGTTCCACAATTTCTCTGTTCATTACATTCTTTTCATCATGGACACATGTCCAAGAATAATCACACAAACCAAATCTTTCTTTCTTAATGAAGCAGACTCTGATTATCCCTCCCTTCTCTGGATTTCTGCACTCTCTACCTCCCTCCTCTACACTTACGAGACCCACTGCCAATAACCAGTGTAGTTACTTCTAGTTACGTATTTATTTTCTTTATGTAAGCTTCTTAATGTCAAGATTTATGTCTTCTACTTTATTTACTCTCAGGATTTAACATAGTATCTAAATTGTGGTTTATATGAGAAGTATTTATAGGGATATAATTATTAAACAACTAAACATTTTGAGTAAATAACATAGAGCAACACAATATGATGAAGAGTAACCTTTTTTTCTATCCTCCGAAATAGTTTGTGGAAAATTGAAATTATCTGTTTAATATTTAGTCAGATTTGCTCTTAAAATAATCAGGGCACTGTCTTCATGCAATAAATGCAAATTTTGATTTTTATCTACTATTTCTGTGTTTTACGTTTAGTACTATAGAAGATTTTAGGCTTTCTTTTTCTTCTTGAATCAGTTTCCTCGTAGTTTTTAATCTTTTTAAAATTTTTTGGCATAAAGTTTTCCAAAATATCCTTTTATAATGGCATCACTACCTACCCAGGAACCTGAGAGTAGCCCTTGCCTCCTCCCTCTCCTTATATTTCTCATGCCTGTATTTTATTTTCATCCTGCATAACATTGCTTCCATGGTCCTCATTATCTCAGACTTAGATTAATACAGATCTTGTTGTCTACTTTTCATCTTGTTCTTCCTGTTGTTTTTCATTCAGCAACCAAAGTAAATTAAATTAATTGAAAATCAATTACTCATTTGACTCCCAGTTACCTAAAAGATAAAGTGAACTTCTTGAAAACAAAGTCTGACCATATCACTCTTTTGGCTCTCATTTGCCTGTTAGACTTATAGATAAATGAATTTACATTTTGTAGACTGATAGGCTTCCTTTGACCTAGGCCTTCATGGTCTGGTGATGGCCAGTTTCCCCAGCCTTCTGTCCCACTTCTTTTTGCCTTGGATTTATTGTTCTAGCAACAATAGGTTTTTTTTTTTTCATTTCTGTGATTTTGTTCATATTGATCACTCTTACTATGATATCCTCTCTCCTCCTCACATTAGAGGAGATGAAAGATTATCTCCTCTAATCTTTTATCATAAATTCAGCTGAGAAGTGTTCTGTCACCACCACTACTACTACTCCCACCTTTCCTCAGCTCTGCACTTCAACTGCTATTCAGTACATATTATTACTCTACTTTCCCAGTAATACCTGTGCCTATCTGTATTATTAAATTGAACACATGGTATTATGCTTACTTTTTGAGTCTACTTTTCCCCTCATTGAGTGTTAATTTCTTGTTAGCGGAAACTGTGCCGTGTTCGTTTTTTAATCTGTAGCATTTGGTCCAGTGACTGGCATGTGATAGCATAGTAGATTCTCAATAAATGTTTATAAAAGGAAGGAAAGCTTAGTGATGGGGGAGGAGGGAATGAAGGGCTCACCTGGCATTTTGTTGTTGTTTTGTTTTCTTTTATTATAGTTTAAGTTCTAGGGTACATGTGCACAACATGCAGGTTTGTTACATAGGTATGCATGTGCCATGTTGGTTTGCTGTACCCATTAACTCATCATCTACATTAAGTATTTCTCCTAATGTTATCCCTCCCCCAGCCCCCCAGCCCCCGACAGGCCCCAGTGTGTGATGTTCCCCACCCTGTGTCCAAGTGTTCTCATTGTTCAGTTCCCACCTCTGAGTGAGCATGCAGTGTTTGGTTTTCTGTCCTTATGATAGTTTGCTGAGAACACCTGGCATTTTTAAAATTCATTTTTTGGCAGTGTTTAGAGTGACTATTGGGTACAAGATGAAACTTTACTGGATTTTGAATGAGATTAGAATTCTCCATTCATTAATTTTGTTCTCTTAAGTTCTCTATGATTACTTTTGGCAAAACGACTTTTATAATTCCTGCTGAGCTTCTTCCTGTGTTCTTCTCTTGATATTATTAGAGTATCTATAATTGGATATCATCTATATTGCCATACATAAAAATAGCTATAGAAATATGTTCATTCAAGCAGAAGGAATGGTGCTTGAAGAAATACCTAGGTGGAAAAACAAGTCAGCCATGTAATGACAGATATGTTTGGTTTGTGCAGATAATACAACAAAAGTGCAAAATAACATCAGTGCTTACATTAGGAAAATGGAATGTCCTCCTGCTCTTAGTTTTTATTCTGTTTATTATTTTTTAGAAACAGGGTCTCACTATATTGCCCAGGCTGGTCTTTGAACTCCTGGCCTCAAATCATACTCCCACTTCAGCCTCTCAAAGTGCTGGGATTATAGGCCTGAGCCACCATGTCCGACCAGCTCCACATACTTTCATACCTGCCTTCTGCCCCTCTTCCATTTGGTTATTCCTGAGTTGTACCCTTTATAACAAAACAGTAATAGTAAGTAAAGTGCATTCTTGAGTCCTATGAACCATTCCATTAAATTACTGAACTCAAGGAGGAGGTTGTGCGAATCCCCACTCTGTAGCCAGTTGGTCAGAAATACAGATGACAACCTGGGAGTTACAGCTGGCATGCAAAGTGAGGACAGCCTTGTGGAATTAAGTCCTTAACCTGTGGAGTTGGTGCTAACTCTGGGTAGTTTGTGTTAGAATTCACATGAATCGTAGGGCACCAGTTGGTGTCCAGAGAATTGGCAAACTGACTGTTGGGTGGTAGCAAAAACTCACACATATGTTATCAGAAGTGTTGTGAGTAAAAATAGTTCAATAGTCCACCCAAAAAAAGCAGAGTACAGATTTTTTTTTTAGAAGGTTCACCAAGACAGACCATATTCTGGTCCGTAAAACAAGTCTCATTCAACTTAAGGGGACTCAAACTAAACAATGTTCTCTGACCACAGTGTGATTAAACTAGAAATCAGTAATAGAAACATATCAGGAAATTTCACAAATCTTTGGAAATTAAATAACACATTTCTAAATAATGCTTCAGTCAAAAGAAGGTGGAAATTAAACAGTATTTTAAATTAAATGATAGTGAAAACATATCAAAATTTGTGGAATATGCCTAAAGAAGAGCTTAGGAGGAAATTTATAGCATTAAGTGCCTTTTTTAGAAAGTAAGTTTTTAAATCAGTGAACTAAATTTCCACTTAAACTAAAAAAATAAGAAATTCAGCCCAATGTAAGCAGAAGGTAGGAAATCATACCGAGCAGAGATCAGTTAAACAGAAACACAATGGAGAAACACAATGAACTAACAGCTGGTTCTTTGAGAAAATCAATAAAATCAATAAACCTCTACCTGTACTGACTAGGACAAATAAAGAAGATATAAATTACCACTATTAAGGATCAGGTAGGGACATTATTACAGGCCCCACTGATATTAAAAGAATACTAAAGGAATGTCACAAACAATTGTACTTTTTAAATTTTTTTTTTTACACTGGGAAGAAACTTAAACAATTTTAATGTCAGTAAATTTAACAATTTAGATTAAATGGACAAGTTCTTGAAATAAATACACTATTGCCGGGCGCGGTGGCTTAAGCCTGTAATCCCAGCACTTTGGGAGGCCGAGACGGGCGGATCACGAGGTCAGGAGATCGAGACCATCTTGGCTAACACGGTGAAACCCCGTCTCTACTAAAAATACAAAAAACTAGCCAGGCGAGGTGGCGGGCGCCTGTAGTCCCAGCTACTCCGGAGGCTGAGGCAGGAGAATGGTGTGAACCCGGGAGGCGGAGCTTGCAGTGAGCTGAGATCCGGCCACTGCACTCCAGCCCGGGCGAAAGAGCAAGACTCTGTCTCAAAAAAAAATAAGAATAAAAAATAAAAAAAAAGAAATAAATACACTATTAGAGCTTACTTGATAAGAAAGAACCTGAATAACTGTATTATTAAATATAAATTGAATTTGTTGTTTAAAACTTTGCCACAAGGAAAACTTTTGGTCCAGATTCCTTGACAGGTAAATTCAACCAAACATTTAAGAAAGAGTAATACCATTCTACACAGACTCCTCCAGAAAGTTAAAGAGGGAAAACTAGGAGGCCAATATTATTACCCTAAGAACAAACCAGACAAAGACGTGACATGAACAGGAGAGGACAGACCAATTATCTCTCATGAATGCAGAGTTCTTAACAAAATTCTAACAAACTGAATCTAATAATATATAAAAAGGATGATGGCTCATTACTAGTTGGTTTTTATACCAGGAATACAGGGGTGGTTTCTACATACACGAATTAGTCAGTGTAGTTAATCATTAATAACAGACTAAAAAAGACAAACTGTATGGTCATCTGATAGATACAAAAAATAAAAAAAGCATTGGTCAGGCACAGTGGCTCACACCATAATACCAGCACTTTGGGAGGTCGAGGTAGGAGGATTGCTTGAGGCCAGAAGTTCGAGAGTTACCTGGGCAACATAGCGACATCCTGTCTCTACAAAAATTTTTAGAAATTAGCCCAGTGTGGTGGTACACACTTACAGTCTTAGCTACTCAAAAGGCTTGATCCCAGGAGTTCGGGGCTGCAGTGAGCTGTGATCATGCCATTGCACTCCAGCCCGGGTAACAGAGCACGATCCCATGGGGAGGAGGGCAAAAATTCGACAAAAAGTTAAAGTAGCAATAGATTAAAATTTTTTAAATTTGATAAAGGGTAACCATGAAAAACCTACATCTAATTCATACTTAATGGTGAAAACCTGGATGCTTTCCCTTGAAAATCATGGACAAGACAGAGATTTCTACACCTATCACTGTTATTCAATATTGTGTTGGCAGTCTCAATCAGTGAAATAAGATGAATAAAGTAAGCAAATAAAAGGCATCTAGGTTAGAAAGGAAAAAGTAGAGCTATCATTATTTCCTGACATGATACTCATAGTGTATAAAGTTTAAGAAATCTACCAAAAATAACTAGTAGAAACTAGTAAGTTGGCTGGATGCAGTGGCTCACCCTTGTAATCCCAGCACTTTGGGAGGCTGAGGCGGGTGGATAGCCTGAGGTCAGGAGTTCGAGACCAGCCTGGCCAACAAGGTGAAACCCCGTCTCTACTAAAAATGCAAAAATCAGCTGGGCATGGTGGTGGGTGTCTGTAATCCCAGCTACTAGGGAGGCTGAGGCAGGAGAATCGCTTGAACCCAGGAGACGGGGGTTGCACTGAGCCGAGATCACACCGCTTCATTATGGTCTTGGTGACAAGAGCGAGCTCCATCTCAGAAAAGAAAAACAAAATAGTAAGTTTAGCAAAGTCTCAGTATAGGATCAATATGCAAAAAACTGTATTGTATATTTCTCTGTACTAGCAACAAAAAAATGGAAATTGAAATAAAAGTGTCATTTACAACGCACTGAATAGTGAAATAATTAGAGATAAATTTAAAAATACATGACCTGCACAATGAAAAGTACAAAACATGCTGAGCAAAATTAGCAAAGATATGTGGGAAAATATAACATGTTCAAAGATCACAGTACTCCATTATGTTAAGATGTCAATTCTTTCTAAATCGATCTATTTCAGGGGTTGGTAAACCATGGCAGGTAGGCCAAATCTGGCTACCCACCTATTTATCTCCTGAAAGCTAAGAATGGTTTCTATATTTTTAAATTGTTGCATTTTAAATTATTATATAAATATTATATGAAACATAAATTATTGTAACATCCAGATATGTAACATCCAGATATGTAACTATCTGGATGTTGCCTCCTGGCCCACAAAGCCCAAAACATTTACTACCTAGCTCCCTAAGAAAACGTTTTTCAATCCCAAACAAAATGCCACCATGCTTTTTTTTTTTTTACTTTTTTTGAGACAAGAGTCCCGCTCTGTTACCCAGGCTGGCGTGCAGTGGCGTGATCTTGGCTCACTTCAGCCTCCGCCTCCCAGGTTCAAACAGTTCTGTCTCAGCCTCCTGAGTAGCTGGGACTACAGGCACACGCCACCATGCCCGGCTGATTTTTTGTATTTTTAGTAGAGACGGGGTTTCACCATATTGGTCAGGCTGGTCTCAAACTCCTGACCTTAGGTGATCCACCCACTTCAGCCTCCCAAAGTGCTGGGATTACAGGCATGAGCCATCACACCCGGCCCACCATGGTTTTTAGTAGAAATTAACAACCTGGCACATGTATAGCTATGTAACAAACCTGCATGTTCTGCACATGTATCCATTTTTCTTAGAAGAAATAAAAACAATTAAAAAAAAGAAATTAATGACTTGATATTATCATTTGTCTGGAGTTAGAATAGCCAAAACAAATTTTGAAAAAGAACAAAGTTGGAGGATTTATACTACCTGATTTGAAGGTTTACCATAAAACTACAGAACTCAGGCTGGGTGCGGTGTCTCACGCCTGTAATCCCAGCACTTTGGGAGGCCGAGGTGGGTGGATCACGAGTCAGGAGATCAAGACCATCCTGACTAACATGGTGAAACCCCTTCTCTACTAAAAATGCAAAAAAAAAAAATTAGCCTAGCGTGGTGGCTGGTGCTTGTAGTCCCAGCTACTCAGGAGGCTGAGGCAGGAGAATGTCATGAACCCGGGAGGCGGAGCTTGCAGAAAGCCGAGATGGTACCACTGCACTCCAGCCTGGGCAACAAAGCGAGACTCTGTCTCAAAAAAAAAAAAAAAAAGAAAAACTACAGAATTGAAAACAGTGTGTTATTGCTGTAAACATGGCCAGTGGAACCACATAAAGAATCCAAAAATAGTCTGTACGCAGTGGCTCATGCCTGTAATCCCAGCACTGTGGGAGGTCGAGACGAGTGGATCACCTGAGATCAGGCATTTGAGACCAGCCTGGCCAGCATGGTGAAATCCCTCCTCTACTAAAAATACAAAAATTAGTGGGGCATGGTGGCACATGCCTGTAATCCCAGCTATTCAGGAGGCTGAGGCAGGAGAATCGCTTGAACCCAGGAGGCAGAGGTTACAGTGAGCCGAAATCGTGCCATTGCACTCCAGTCTGGATGGCAGAGGAAGACTCTGTCTCATTTAAAAAAAAAAAAGTCCATAAATAGACCCACAGATATACTAGCAACTCATTTTTGACAAAGGAGTCAAGGCATTTTAGTGAGAAAAGGGTATTTTTTTCAGCGAATATTAATATTACAGAATAGGCCAGGTGCGGTGGCTCACGTCTGTAATCCCAGCACTTTGGGAGGCTGAGGCGGGTGGATCACTTGAGATCAGGAGTTCGAGACCAGCCTGGCCAGTATGATGAAACCCCATCTCCAAAGAAACTAGCCAGGCATAGTGGTGCATTCCTCTAGTCCCACCTACCTGGGAGGCTGTGGCAGGAGAATGCCTGGAACCCAAGGCAGAGGTTGCAGTGAGCAAAGATGGTGCCGTTGCACTCCAGCCTGGGTGACAGAGCAAGACTCCGTCTCAAAAACAAATATATATCTATATATATATTTATATTTATATTTTTATATATCAGAATATTTGCATATCCATACACAAAAGAAAAAACACTGTCTTTATCCTACCCCATATACAGAAATTCAACATGGATCGTAGACGTAAACCTAAGAGCTAAAATTATAAAACTTCAAGGAGAAATAATAGATTTAACATAAGCCTAAGTAACCTTGTGTTAGACAGATTTTTTTAATTGAACATAATCTTGAACTTAAAAGAAAAATAATTGATGTTTGACTGCCAAAATTTAAAGTATTTACTCCTCAAAAGTTATTAAGAAAATGAAAAGGGCCGGGCACAGTGGATGAAGCCTGTAATCTCAGCACTTTGGGAGGCCAAGGCAAGCAGATCACCTGAAGGTCAAGAGTACGAGACCAGCCTGGCCAACATGATGAAACCCCATCTCTACTAAAAAAAAAAATGTAAAAAATAGCCAGGTGTGGTGTTGTGCACCTGTAATCCCAGCTACTCGGGAGGCTGAGGCCGGAGAATCACTTGAACCTGGGAGGCAGAAGTTGCAGCGTGCCGAGATCATGCCATTGCACTCTAGCCTGGGCAACAGAGTGAGACTCCATCTCATAGAAAATTTAAAAAAAAAGAAAAAGAAAAGAAAATGAAAAGGGAAATTATAGATGAAGAGAAAATGTTTCAAACCACTTATCTCATAAAGGAGTTCTATCTATTTTATTGAATTTCAATAAAATGAGCAAGAGATTTGAAAAGATACTTCACAGATGAAAGCATATGAAGAGATTGGCAAGGACTGGCAAAGATGTAGGGGCAGTAGGAATTTTCACACACTGCTGGTATGAGTGTAAAATGGTACAGCCACTTTGAAAACCCCTTAGGCATTTTTTTATAAAGTTCAACAAAAATCTTCCATTTGACCTAGCTATGCTATTCCTATTCCTTGGTATGTACAAGAGAGAAAGAAAATCACATGTCTATGCAAAGACCAGTACTTGAGTATTCAGAGCAGCTTTATTCGTAGTGGCTGAGGTCTTAGTTCATTTGGGCTGATAAAACAAAATTCCATAAACTGAGTAGCTTATAAACAATAGAAATATATTTCTCACAGTTCTGGAGAATGGGAAGTCCTGGATCAAGGCAGATTCAGTGTCTGGTGAAGTCCAACGTCCTGTTTCGTAGACAGCATCATCCTCACATGATGGAAAGGGCAAGGGAGCTTTTTTGGTACCCTTGTATAGGGGGATCAACCCCACTCAGGACCAAATCACTTCCCAAAGGCCCTACCTCCTAATACCATCACCTTGGGGGTTAGAATTTCAATGTATGAGTTTTAGAAGACACAAGCATACAGACTATATAGCAGCTGAAAACTTGAAACAACTCAGATGCCATCAACTAGCAAATGGATAAATATTGTGACATATCCATTTTTAAAAAATGGAATGAACTAGTACAACATCATGGATAAATGTTAAAAGTGTTTTGCTACATAAAACAAGCTTGAAACTAAAGACTACATACTATGTGATTCTATTTGTGTGAAATTCTACAAAAGGCAAAACAATAATCATAGATAGCAAATCAGCAGTTGCCAAGGTGTACAGTGGTGGGTAAAGGTGGAGGATTGACTGCAAAATGTCAGAAGGCAACTGTATGAGATGATGGAAAGTTGATTACAGCATAACTGGATACATTTGTCAAAACTGCATTTTTTTAACTTAAAGTATGAATCTTAGTGTATGTAAATTATACCTTACTAAAACTGATTAAACACACACACACACACACACACACTAGCATGACACAGCTATTTTACTCCTAGGCATAGGCCCAAATGAATCGAAAACAGGTAGTCAAACAAATACTACATGAATGTTCACAGCAGCAGTATTCACAATAGCCAAAAGGTGGAAACAATCCAGATGCCCACCCACAGATGAGTGGATAAACACATGTGGCATATACACAATGGAAAATTATTCAGTGATGAAAAGGTGTGAAGCACTGATACATGCTACATTGGCACATCTCAGAAACATGCTAAGTGAAAGAAGCCAGACACAAAAGGCCAAATATTATTTATTCCCTTCATAGTAGATATTTAGAATATGTAAATTTATAGAGACAAAATGCAGATTAGTGGTTGATCTGAGGGGGTGGGCATGATAGTAACTGCTTAATGGGTATGAGGTTTTCTTTGGAGCTAAATAGAGGTGATGGTTGCACAGCATTGGGAATGTACTAGGTACCATTGAATTTGTTCACTCTGATGCAAGTGCACCCCAAAATTAGAGCTTAGCCCAAGAAGGTTCTTGGCTTCTCTCAGGAAAGAGTTCAAGAGTGAGCCAACAGTGAAAGAAAGCAGGTTTATTAGAGCAGTAGTGTATAGCAAAATGGTTGCTCCATAGAGAGAGCAGGGCTATCCCATAGGCAGAGGAGCCCAGAGTAGCAGAGTACAGCAAAGTGGCTGCTCCATAGGCAGAGCACCCCGGAGGAGCACAGCTGCAGTGTACAGCATCAGTAGCAGTCCAAAGCAGGAGCAGCAGCAGACACTGCTGCAGTGTAGATTGCTGGCTAGCTATAGCTATACCCACTCTTAATTTTATATATACATATATACACACATATATATATATATACACATATATATAATTAAGGGGCAGAGTATTAAGACTTTTCTAGAAAATGAGCAAGGAGTTCCTGAAACCGTATAAGGTAACTTTCAGGTCATTGCCATGGTGCATTGCCATGGCATTTGTAAATTGTCATGGCAGCAGTGGTATGTCTTTAATAACGAGCAGTGAGGGCAACCAGAGATCACATCATCACCATCTTCTGATTTTGGTCATGAAATTACTGCATCCTGTTTTTAATCATCAGGGTCATTACAGGTGGGTGCTGATCTCCTACCTCAACTTTAAAGTGGATAGTTTTATGTTATGTGTATTTTACCTCAGTGAAGCACACATATATAGTTACCCTGACACATAGCCACAATTTTCTTTGGGTGAGAATCAGAGGAATATTTTACTACAGTGATTGCAAAGCCCTTACCCAGAGAACTCCAACTTCCTTTTCAATCCTAGACCAGTGAATTCTGGACTGTGAACTAATTTAGATCTGAAACCTAAGGGACTGCAGTTTTCCACTATGCCTGATGTTAGCCTCTTTTTTAAAAATAAAGTAAGCAGCATCCTAATCTGTTCAACCATCTTGCCACTAGAAACATTTTCATCTGTTAACCGTCACCACTGATACTTAGTCAAAGCACCCTGGTTGCTCCTCCAGCCTTGCTGATTTTTTTTTTTTTTTTTTTTTTTTTTTTTTTGAGATGGGGTCTCCCTCTGTCACCCAGGCTGGGGTGCAGTGATGTGATCTTGGCTCACTGCAGCCTCCACCTCCCGGATTCAAGCAATTCTTCCACCTCCATCTCCCAAGTAGCTGGAATTACAGGGGCGCACCACCACGCCCAGCTAATTTTTGCATTTTTAGGAGAGACAAGGTTTCACCATGTTGACCAGGCTGGTCTCGAACTCCTGACCTCTCAGGTGATCCATCCAAAGTGCTGGGATTACAGGCATGAGCCACCACATCCATCCCAGCCTTGCTGATCTTTGCCATAATATATCCTCCGTGTATCTGAGAATTACGTGCAGCCAACTGGCCTCTATCCTCACTAATATTAGAGACCCCAGTTCTATGATAGCATCTCCCTATTAACTGCACTTAGAGAGGATGGTCACGTTCAGGCTTCTCAAAGATGTCAGTGTTCCCCACCACTGCCACCGGTACATTTCATATTGCCTTAGTGAAAGGAGTGTCCATTAGGCCTCTGGCGATTGGAGAGAGGTCATGGTATCATTGGTCTTATGTGGTAGTCCCTTCTAACCTCCACCACCGTGAACCTTCTGACTCATTTCACAGTACAGTGCCCAGGAAGTTCTAGCTGATCATCTCAAGCTGATGTCCTGTAGACAATCATCATATACAAGTTTGAAGGAACCATCCTCGTATATATCTCCTTTCTCTCCTATGTCTTTCTTTCTCCCTGTTTTGTTCCATTTTAATTAGGACTTAAACATGGTGAAGTCTTTTTGCATCTTACTTTTATCTCCCTCTACCCTTCACAGACCCATTGAAAGAATTGTCCTCACCTTTTCTTAATTTCATCTTCCTCTCACTTTGTAACTATTGGCATTCCAGTTTCTGCCTATACTACTCTACCCAGGGTATTCTTATCTAGATCACCTCCATATAGATCAAGCCAATAACGATTTTTAGTTCTCATTACAATTGATGTTTTCTGACGCATGTTTCCTTTTTGAAACTCTTGCCTGACTTGCCCACACTCTCCTGGTTTTCCTCTTCTTTCTGGTTGTTCCTTCTTAGACTCCTATGCAGGTACTTCTTGCTTTGCCTAATTGTGTTTCAACGGCTTTCATTTTAGGCCTTCCTCTCCCTCACTCTACAAACTTCTTAAGAGCTAGTAGTCTGCTCCTAAGGTTAATACCTTTGCCATCTGACTCTCTATTCTCCTGAGCTGCAGTTTAATTATCTCACTGTGTACTGTACATCTTTATTTGAATGTCCCATAGACACTTCAAATTCTATATGTTTCCTGAGCTAAAATTATGTTCCTCTTAATCCTGCTTCTCTTCTTGTGTTCCCTAAGTAGATGGTACACCATCTAGCCATTTGCCCCAGCCAGAAATCAGGATATTATTCATGACTGTATTTTTACCTCATTCTTTGCATCTAATCAAATTATCAAATCCATTCATTCTTTTTCATCTCCTTTGTCATTTCTTAATACAGGTCGATATTTCTAACTTGGATTGCTATAAAACCTAACTTATCTTTTTGCCTTCAATCAGGTAACCCTCTGATACAGGAGATTCATGAATTTGGATTGTAAAAAAAGATTACATTTTCATTTTTTTCTATTTCTAATTGAAATTTAGAACTTCTATTTTGAATGTAGGTAACAAACCACAGACACACTCGAAGCTTTTGTGACTTTGTCACCAATAGCTACCTCAGATATTTTCATGTTAATTGCAGATATCACAAAATATCACACTTATCACCACCCTTGAAAATACAGTAGTTAGACTTGCACTAGATCTTATTTAATGTTAATGAAACTCACAAATTACTGTGTCACAAATCTATTTTTCATTATTTTGATTACTGTTTTTCAACATAATTGGTTTCTCCTGTTTTTGCATTTTATTTCATGCATTTAGAAATATTATGGAAAGAGTCTTTTTGGGCATCACCAGCCACCATAGGGGGCCTGTGGCAACACCTTGCTGTAATGTATTCTACTCACTAGAACCAAAGTAATCTTTCCAAAATGTAAGTTTAATTATGTCCCTCAAAAGCCTTTAATCATATGCCTCAGGTGCCCTTAGGATACACAGGGATAAAATCTAATGCCTTTAATGTGGTTTACGAGTTCCAGTCTGATCTAGACTCTGTCTCCTCTCGCCAGTGGTGTGCTGTGGCCAGCTAGCACCAGCAAGATCCAGTTTTTAAGATTTTGGTAATTTTATGTGTCAGTTGTTAAGTCATAGGTAGCTTGAAATCAGCCACCAAGTGTACATTTATACCATGGAGATCAGCAAACACTGCAAATCAGAATTTTGTTTTGTTTTTGTCTTTTATTTTTAATTTAATTTTTTTTTAATTTCCAGGATACACGTGCAGGATGTGCAGGTCTTTTATGTAGGGAAATGTGTGCCATAGTAGCTTGCTCCACCTATCACCTAGGTATTAAGCACCGCATGTATTAGCTTATTTATCCTGATTCTCTTCCTCCCCTCACCTTCCTTCACAGGCCCCGGTGTGTGTTGTTCCCTCCTTGTGTCCATATGTTCTCACTGTTCTGCTCCCACTTGTGAGAACATGCAGTGTTTGGTTTTCTATTCCTGCATTAGTTTGCTTAGTATAATGACTTTGAGCTGCATCCATGTCCCTACAAATGACATGATCTCATTCCTTTTTACAGCTGCATAGTATTCCATGGTGTATATGTAACACATTTTCTTTATCTGGTCTATCATTGATGGGCATTTGGATTTATTCCATATCTTTTTTTTTTTTTTTTTTTTTTTTTTTTTTTTTTTTTTTTTTTTGAGGTGGAGTCTTGCTCTGTCGCCCAGGCTGGAGTGCAGTGGCCGGATCTCAGCTCACTGCAAGCTCCGCCTCCCGGGTTCCCGCCATTCTCCTGCCTCAGCCTCCCAAGTAGCTGGGACTACAGGCGCCCGCCTCGTCACCCGGCTAGTTTTTTGTATTTTTAGTAGAGACGGGGTTTCACTGTGTTCGCCAGGATGGTCTCGATCTCCTGACCTTGTGATCCGCCCGTCTCGGCCTCCCAAAGTGCTGGGATTACAGGCTTGAGCCACCGCGCCCGGCTCCATATCTTTGCTATTGTGAATAGTGCTGCAATGAACATACGTGTGCGTGTATCTTTATAATAGAATAATTTCTATTCCTTTGGGTATATACCCAGTAATAGGATTGCTGGGCCAGATAGTATTTCCAGTTCTAGGTTTTTGAGGAATTGCTACACTGTCTTCCACAATGGTTGAACTAATTTACATTCCCACCAATAGTGTAAAAGCATTCCTGTTTCTGCACAGCCTTGCCGGCATCTGTTATTTCTTGACTTCTTAATAATCGCCAGAGTGGAGTGAGATGTTATCTCATTGTGGTTTTGATTTGCATTTCTCTAATGGTCAATGATGTTGAGCTTTTTTCATATGTTTGTTGGCTGCATGAATGTCTTCTTTTGAGAAGTGTCTGTGTCCTTTGCCCACTTTTTCATAGGATTGTTTGTTTTTGTTTTTGTTTTTTTTAATTTGCTTAAGTTCCTTGTAGATTCTGGACATTAGACCTTTTTCAGATGGATAGATTGCAAAAACTTTCTCCCATTCTGTAAGTTGTCAATTCACTCTGATGGTAGTTTCTTTCGCTGTGCAAAAACTCTTTAGTTTAATTAGATCCCATTTGTTAATTTTGGATTTTATTGCAATTACTTTTGATGTTTTCATCATGAAATCTTTACCCATGCCTACGTCTTGAATGGTATTGCCTAGATTTTATTTTAGTGTTTTTATAGTTTTGGGTTTTACATTTAAGTCTTTAATCCATCTTGTTAATTTTTGTATAAGGTGTAAGGAAGGAGTCCAGTTTTAGTTTTCTGCATATGGCTAACCAGTTCTCCCAGCACCTTTTTTTTTTTTTTTTTTTTTTGACACAGTCTCGTTCTGTCACCCAGGCTGGAGTGCAGTGCTGCTGTCTCAGCTCACTGCAACCTCCACCTCCTAGATTCAAGCGATGCTCCTGCCTCAGCCTTCCAGGTAGCTGGAATTACAGACACCACCATGCCCAGCCAATTTTTGTATTTTTAGTAGAGACCAGTTTCACTATGTTGGCCAGGCTGGTCTCAAACTCCTGATCTCAAGTGATCCTCCTGCCTCAGCCTCCCAAAGTGCTAGGATTACAGGTGTGAGCCACCATGCCTGGCCCCAGCACCATTTATTAAATAGGGAATCCTTTCCCCATTGCTTGTTTTTGTTAGGTTTGTTGAAGATCAGATGATTGTAGATGTGTGGTCTTCATTTGTGAGATCTCTATTCTGTTCCATGGTCTTTATGTCTGTTTTTGTACTAGTACCATGTTGTTTTGGTTACTGTAGCCATCTAGTATAGTTTGAAGTCAGGTAGCATGATGTCTCCAGCTCTGTTCCTTTTGCTTAGGATTGCCTTGGCTATACGGACTCTTTGTTGGTTCCATATGAATTTTAAAGTAGTTTTTTCTAATTCTTTGAAGAATGTCAGTGATAGTTTAATGGCAATGGGATTGAATCTATAAATTACTTTGGGCAGTATGGCTGTTTTCATGATATTGATTCTTCCTATCCATGAGCATGGAATGTTTTTCCGTTTGTTTATGTCTTCTCTGATTTCCTTGAACAGTGGTTTGTAGTTCTCCTTGAAGAGGTCCTTCACTCCTCTTGTTAGCTGTGTTCCTAGGTATTTTATTCTCTTTGTAGCAATTGTGAATGGGAGTTTATTTGTGAGTTGGCTCTCTGCTTGTCTATTGTTGTTGTATAGGACTGCTTGTGATTTTTGCACATTAATTATATATCCTGAGACCTTGCTGAAGTTGTTTATCAGCTTAAGAAGCTTTGGGGCTGAGATAATGGGATTTGCTAGATATAGGATCATGTCATTTGCACAGACAGTTTGACTTCCTCTCTTCCTATTTGAATATGCTTTATTTCTTTCTCTTGCATGATTGCCCTGGCCAGAGCTTCTAATACTATGTTGAATAGGAGTAGTGAGAGAGGGCATCCTTGTCTTGTGCCGGTTTTCAAGGAAAATGCTTCCAGCTCTTCCCCATTCATTATTATATTGGCTGTGGGTTTGCATAAATGGTTCTCACTATTTTGAGATATGTTCCATCAGTAGCTAGTTTATCGAGAGTTTTCAACATGAAGGGATGTTTAATTTTATGGAAGGCCTTTTCTGCATCTATTGAAATGACCATGTGATTTTTGTCTTTACTTCTCTTTGTGTGATGAATTACGTTTATGGTAATTTGCATGTGTTGAACCAGCCTTGCACCCCAGGGATGAAGCCAGCTTGATCGTGTAAGTTTTTTGATGTGCTGCTGGATTGGTTTGCCAGTATTTTTTGAGGATTTTTGCATCGATATTCATCAGGGATATTGGGCTGAAGTTTTCTTTTTGTGTTGTATCCCTGCCAGGTTATGGTATCAGGATGATGCTGGCCTCATAAAATGAGTCAAGGAGGAGTCCCTTCTTTTCAGTTGTTTGGAATAGTTTCAAAAGAAATGGTACCAGCACCTCTTTATAACTCTGACAGAATTCAGCTGTATATCCGTCTGGTCCTGGGCTTTTTTTGGTTGGTAGGCTATTTATTACTGCCTCAATTTCAGAACTTGTTACCGGTCTATTCAGGGATTCAACGTCTTCCTGGTTCAGTCTTGGGAGGGTGTATGTGTCCAGGAATTCATCCTTTTTTTTCTAGATTTTCTAGTTTATTTACATAGAGGTCTTTATAGTATTCTCTAATGATTGTTTTTTGTTTTGTTTTGTTTTTTGAGAAAGAGTCTCACTCTGTTGCCCAGGCTGGAGTGCACTGCTGTGATCTTGGCTCACTACAACCTCTACCCTCTGGGTTCAAGTGATTTTCGTGTCTCAGCCCCCTGAGAAGCTGGGATTACAGGTGTGTCCCACCATGCCCAGCTAATTTTTTTGTATTTTTAGCAGAGACTGGATTTTGCCATGTCGGCCAGCCTGGTCTCAAACTCCTGACCTCAAGTGATCCTCCCGCTTCAACCTCCCAAAGTGCTGGGATTACTGATGTAATCCAACCGCATCTGGCCTGGTTGTTTGTATTTCTGTGGGGTCAGTGGTGATCCCTTTTATCATTTTTTTATTGTGTCTACTTGATTCTTTCCTCTTCTTTATTAGTCTAGTTAGCAGTCTATTCATTTTATTATTATTATTTTTTTTTTTTCCAGAAAAACAGCTCCCGGATTTGTTGATTTTTTTTTTTTTTTTTTTTTGAAGGGTTTTTTGTGTATCTGTCTCCCTCAGTTCTGCTGTAATCTTGGTTATTTCTTGTCTTCTGCTAGCTTTGGGGTTTGTTTGCTCTTAATTCTCTAATTCTTTTAGTTATGATGTTAGGGTATCGATTTGAGATCTTTCCAGCTTTCGATGTGGGCATTTAGTGCTGTAAATTTCCTTCCTAACATTGCTTTAGCTGTGTCCCAGAGATTCTGGTACGTTGCCTCTTTGTTATCGTTGGTTTCAAATAGCTTCTTAATTTCTGTCTTAATTTCTTCATTTACCCAGGAGTCGTTCGGGAGCAGGTTGTTCAATTTCCATGTAGTTGTGTGGTTTGGGGTGAGTTTCTTAATCTTGAGTTCTAATTTGATTGTGCTGTGGCCTGAGAGACTGTTTGTTATGATTTCAGCTCTTTTGCATATCTTGAGGAGTGTTTGACTTCCATTTATGTGATCAATTTTACAGTAAGTGCCAGGTGGTGCCAATAAGAATGTATATTCTATTGTTTTTTGGTGGAGAGTTCTGTAGGTATATATCAGGTCCACTTTATCCAGAGCTGAGTTCAAGTCCTGACTATCTGTTAATTTTCTCTCTTGATAATCTAATACTGACATTGGGTGTTAAAGTCTCCCACTATTATTGTGTAGGAGTGTAAGTCTCTTTGTAGGTCTCTAATAACTTGTTTTATGAATCTGGGTGCTCCTGTATTGGGTGTATATATATTTAGGATAGTTAGCTCTTATTGTTGAATTGCCCCTTTACCATCATGTAATGCCCTTCTTTGTCTTATTTTTTTATCTTTGTTGGTTTAAAGTCTGTTTTGTCAGAGACTAGGATTGCAACCCCTGCTTTTTTCTGCTTTCCATTTGCTTGGTAAGTTTTGCTTCATCTCTTTATTTTGAGCCTATGTGTGGCTTTGCGTTTGAGATGGGTCTCTTGAATACAGCATCCCAAGGGGTCTTTACCCAGTTTGCCACTCTGTGTCTTTTAATTGAGCCATGTAGCCCATTTACATTTAAGGTTAATATTGCTATGTGTGAATTTGATCCCATCATCATGATGCTAGCTGGTTATTTTGCAGACTTGTTGATGTAGTTGCTCCATAGCGTTATTAGTCTTTGTACTTCAGTGTGTTTTTATAGTGGCTGGTAACATTTTTTCCTTCCCATATTTAGTGCTTCCTTCAGGAGCTCTTGCAAGGCAGGCCTGGTGGTGACAAATTCCTGTCGCATTTGCTTGTCTGAAAAGGATTTTATTTCTCCTTCGCTTATGAAGCTTAGTTTGGCCAGATACGAACTTCTGGATTGGAAATTCTTTTTAAGAATGTTGAATATTGGTCCTGAATCTCTTCTGGTTTGTAGGTTTTCTGCTGAGATGTCCACTGTAAGTCTGATAGGTTTCCCTTCATAGGTGACCTGGCCTTTCTCTCTGGCTGCCCTTAATATATTTTTCTTCATTTTGAACTTGGGGAATCTGATGATTATGTGTCTTGGGGTTGATCTTCTCATGGAGTATCTTACTGTGGTTCTCTGTATTTACTGAATTCGAATGTTAGCTTGTCTTGTTAGATTGGGGAAGTTCTCCTGGATGATATCCTGAAGTATATTTTCCAACTTGGTTCCATTCTCCCTGTCTCTTCAGGTACCCTAGTCAGTCATAGGTTTGGTCTTTTTACATAATCCCATAGTTCCTGGAGATTTTGTTCATTCCTTTTCATCTTTTTTTCTCTAATCTTGTCTGCCTGTCTTATTTCAGCAAGTTCGTCTTCATGCTCTGAAATTCTTTCCTCCACTTGGTCTATTTGGCTGTTGATACTTGTGGTTACATTGTGAAGTTCTTGTGTTGTGTTTTCAGCTCTATCAGGTCATTTATGGTCCTGTCTCAACTGATTATTCTGGTTAACAGCTCCTATAATGTTTTATCGTGGTTATCAGCTTCTTTGCATTGGGTTAGAACATGCTCCTTTAGCTCTGTGAGGTTCATTATTACCCACCTTCTGAAGCCTACTTCTGTCAATTCATCCATCTCAACCTCCGCCCAGTTTTGTGCCCTTTGCTGGAGAGATGTTGCAATCATTTGGAGGAGAAGAGCACTCTGGCTTTTTCAGTTTTCAGCATTTTTTCATTGATTCTTTCTCATCTTCTTGAGTTTATCTAGCTTCAATCTTTGAGGCTGCAGAACTTTGGATGGGGTTTTTGTGGGGATGTTTTTTGTTGATGCTGTTGTTGTTCCTTTCTGTTATTTTTCTTTTAACAGTCCCTTTCCATAGGACTGCTGCAGTTTGTTGGGGGTCCATCCAGTCCTATTCACCTGGGTCCCTCCTGCAACTGGAGGTGTCACCAGTGGAGGCTGCAGAACAGCAAAGATGGCTGCCTGCTTCTTCCTCTGGGAGCTCCATCCCAGAGGGGCACCGACCTGATGCCAGTGGGAACCCTCCTGTATAGGGTGTCTGGCGACCCCTGTTGGGGTTTCTCACCCAGTCAGGAGGCACGGGATCAGGGACCTGGTTAACGAAGCACTCTGGCTGCCCCTTGAGCAGAGTGGGTGCACTGCACTGGGGGGAATCTCACTTGTCTGGACTACCCAGATTTCTCAGAGCCAGCAGGGGGAAAGACTAAGTCCACTGATCAGCGGAGACTGCGGCTGCAACTGTGGCCATCCCTCCTTCCAGGGGCTCCATCCCAGGGAGATCAGAGTTCTGTTCATAAACCCCTGGCTGGAGTTACTGAAATTCCCACAGGGAAGGCCCAGCCACTGAGGAGGGATGGGTCAGGGTCTGGCCTAAAAAGGCAGTCTGGCCACAGTCTGCCACAGCTGCTGTGCTGCACTGTGGGGAATTCTTCCTGGGTCTAAACCACCCAGTCTCCCTGGCACCAGTAGGGGAAAAACAGCAGACTGGAGCTGCAGTGATGGCTGCTGCCGCTCTTCCCAGGAGCTCAGTCATCTTAGGCAGGAGACAGCCACAGTCATCATGGCCACCTCTCCCCCTGGGAACTCAGTAGTCTTAGGCAGTTTCCAGCCAAGAGGCTGCCAAGAATCTGCACAGCTCTGTGCTTGGGACCCAAACCCTGGTGGTGTGTGTGGGCCCATGAGGGGGATCTCCTGATCCGTGGGTTGCACAGATCCGTGGAAAAAGCATGGCTTCTTGGGCAGGGTAACACAATCACTCACTACCACCTCCCTTGGCTGGGGGTGGGAGCTCCCCTTGCCCCGTGTGGCTCCTGAGTGGGCCATGGATCTACCCTGCTTTTTCCTTGCTCTCCATGGCACACTGCCAACTGCCTAGTCAGTTCCAATAAGAGAACCTGGATACCTCAGTTGCCAGTGCAGGATTCACTCACCATTTTCATTCTTCTCTGTGGGAGCCTCCAACTGCAGATATTTCTAGTCAGCCATCTTGGCCCCTCCGGCCTGTTGTTGTTTTTTAGAGAGCCAAGTTGTTAAACTTGTATCAGCACACCACTGGCCCAACCCACCTCCAAAGTTCTAGTCTATTGAATTTACTTAATTCTTAAGAACTTTGCTGTGCCCTTGCGAATGTTTTTGTCTTTGGATAAACCATTGTTTTTTCATCTTCACCTGACCAACTCAGCTTAATCGACAAGAGTATTCTCTAGCCCTCAAGTCTGGGTTAGATTTGTGTCTCCTTTCTCATAAAGCAAACCTCTTTTTCCAATGGGTAAAGTAAAATAAAGTAAATTAAGTAAAGATAAAAGACCAAATTTAGGTCAATATAAAGTTGTTATCTGGAATTACTGGGAGTTGGGTAAGTATTGCAAGGACTTTTATTGAAGTCCTTGACTGTTAGTGAAGGTGCAGTGTTCTCAAGAGCTAATAGTTCAGTACCTGTTTAATTGTTTGGCAGTATCCTAAAATATTACAGAAAGCCTGATTTATCTCTTCCACCTATTCCCCTACCACAAATATAAAGCCTTTTCCACATTAAAAGAGTACAGTACTATATTCCTAGCAGACATAAACACTTCACCATTACTGAATCCATTCTTCAGAGCTTAGCTTATGTGTCTTTAAATACTGTGTCCTCTCATCACATTTTTTCCCCAAAAGTAGGCAGTTTCTTGGCTTAAATAATTTCCCAGGTAAAACATACACATATCAATGGTGGAAATATTTTTAATGTAAGTACTAGAGAAAAAAATGCCCTGAAGAATGAGGCCAGTTATTTTTGTTCTAATATTTCATTGTTAATGTCTGCAGTGTCCTCCCACGCTAAGGGTCTCCTGAATGTTCACTGCGTGCTATTTTCCTGTGATTTTTGTAGATAACAGCAGGGCCTTACCCTTTCTGCTTTCCTTTGTTTTATCTCTCCTTTCATCATGTGGGTATTACAGAGCTGGGTTCTAAAAGGTTTTTTTAATTTAAATATGAAAAAAACCCTTATAGTTTCTACTCTTCAGAAATGTACAGTGTAGTAAAGGAGGCAGGGTACATGTACAAAAGAGTTAAGTAACAATAAAAGGTAGTAAATGATTAAGATTCCAAATAATTAGTTGCCTGTGAGACTACTTGTTAGCTATATAAGTGGGCAAGATGCCTAATCTCTCTAAGCATCGGTTTGGTTTCCTCATCTGTGTAATGGAGATAGTAATATCAGTCCTGCTGGGAGTGTTATGTTGATAATCAAATGAGGTACTGTATGTTTGTACAATTTAAAGGTTATAAAGTGATAAATATGAATATTATGATTACTAGTATTAAAGTTTATGATCTAATACAGAAGAAAGAACATCTTGCTTAAAATATATATGAGCTTTTTCTGGGGTGATATTTCTTTACCAGTTACCAAAAAAATCACTTTGACCTTTGGGTTGTTAGGCCCCTGGAATTACTTTTCAATTCTTAATTTGTTTTCCATGTTCTTCCTTTGGAAATATTTTCTGAGTTTCAGAAACTGTTTTCCTTTGTTTTTCAGGTTTGCTACCACATACTATCCTTGGTTTTTTGTCCCCAAAGACCAGCCAAAATGTAGGAATATAATTTTCTCTGCTTTCTTTTTGTTAGCTGTCTCTCCAAAATAAACATAGGTTGTCTATTTTTTAAGATTTTACAACTAATCACTAAAGGGGAAATAGAGTGTAATAAATATGGGAACTTATCTTCCAAAATCTTACAAGGTTTCCAAAGGTTTCTGGATTAGAAAATCCAGAACTCCATTTAAATTTGCAGAGAGAAAACCTCACTAAAAAGGACTGTGGAAAGTACCTCATGAACTTAGGTCTCTTCTTTTGGCAATAGGTGCATTCAAAATATAAGAAGAGAAAATGAACTAACATATAAAAACTCCTCTGGGATGATATCTTTCATTCTTGTTTTATAATTATTGCTAAAAAATTATCATCTAGATGTTAATGTTTTTAATCCTTTCATTTCTAGAGTTAATTAAAATTTTTCTATTTGTGTACAGTTAATGGTAAGACTATATAAAATTCAAGACCTTTCAGTTTATTTTATTAAGGTACTGAAATCCATAAAGTTAGAGCTATAGCCGTCTGTACAAGAAGGGCCTGTTACTGCTTACTTATTTGGGCAGGTTCTGTCTCTTATATTAGTTCCTACTTAGGGACTGCTTATTTTATTCTAATTCTTTGTTACATATTAGAAGCAAGGAAATACATTTAAATGAGGAAAAGAACAGAATAAAAAGAATGTAGGGATCTTTTAGGGACCTCTGAGGCTCTCCAGCAATCTTTGAAGATTATATAAATTCCCTTTTGATGAAATTCTGAAAATTTTACCACTAATAGGCCCGAGCTGTAGGTCCTCTAGGACTGATACATGAATTTTTTTAGTTTATTTATATAGAGTTTTTGAAATATGTGAGAGATGACTGTATTTTGGTTTCAGTTATTTATACATCATGATAGAAGTGAAATGATCATCAGTAACTTTTAAAAATAATGTTACTAAATATTATCTAGTCATGAATTTACATAATCATAAACAGATTAATCTCTACTTTAGATTTTCTTTTAAATTCACTCTTTAAATTTTATAAATCAGTGAAGTACAAGGCAGTTTTGTTACATGCATAAATTGCGTAGTGGTGAAGTCCGAGTTTTTTAGGATATTCATCACCCAAATAATGTATATTGAACCCATTAAGTAATGTCTCATCCACCTTTCCCCCACCCTGTAACCCTTCAGAGGCTCCATTGTCTGTCATTCCATTTTCTACTTCAATATGTGCACTTTTTTTTTAGCACCCACCTGTGAGTGAGAACATGGAATATTTGTCTTTCTGCATCTAACTTGTTTCATTTAAGATAATGATTTCTAGTTCCATCCATGTTGCTACAAAAGACATTTCATTATCTTTATGGCTGAATAATATTCCATTGTGTGTATATACCACATTTTCTTTATCCGTTCATCTATTGATGAACATGTAGGTTTTCCATATCTTTGCTATTGTAAATAGTGCTGTGGTAAACATTAAAGTGCAGATATCTTTTTGACATATGGATTTCTTTTCCTTTGGGTAGATACCCAGTAGTGGAATTGCTGGGTTGAACGGTAGTTCTATTTTTATTTCTTTGAGAAATCTCTATATTTTCCTTAATGGTTGTACTAATTTATATTCCCACCAACAGTGTATATGAGAGTTCTCTGCATCCTCACTGTATGTTATTTTTTTATTTTTTAATAGTAGCCATTCTGACTGGTATAAGATGGTGGTTTTAATTTGCATTTCTCTGATGATTACTAATATTGAGAATTTTTTTGTGTACATGGCCATTTCTATATCTTTTGGAAAATTTCTGTTTATGTCCTTTGCTTACTTTTTTTTTTTTTTTTTTTTTTTTTTTTTTTTTTTTTTTTTTGAGGCGGAGTCTCGCTCTGTCGCCCGGACTAGAGTGCAGTGGCCAGATCTCAGCTCACTGCAAGCTCCGCCTCCCAGGTTTACGCCATTCTCCTGCCTCAGCCTCCCGAGTAGCTGGGACTACAGGCGCCCGCCACCTCGCCCGGCTAGTTTTTTTGTATTTTTAGTAGAGACGGGGTTTCACCGTGTTAGCCAGGATGGTCTCGATCTCCTGACCTCGTGATCCGCCCGTCTCGGCCTCCCAAAGTGCTGGGATTACAGGCTTGAGCCACCGCGCCCGGCCTGCTTACTTTTTAATGGGATTATTTGTGAAGTTTTTGTTGAGTTGTTTGAGTTCCTTGTATATTCTTAATGTTAGTCCTGTCAGATGTATCGTTTGCATATATTTTCTCCCATTCTGTAAGTTGTCTTTTCCTTCTGCTGGTTTTTCTTTGGCTGTGCAG
The DNA here is from genome assembly GCF_007565055.1 of Rhinopithecus roxellana. Lineage (NCBI taxonomy): Eukaryota > Metazoa > Chordata > Mammalia > Primates > Cercopithecidae > Rhinopithecus > Rhinopithecus roxellana. Next base: position 76,568,824 of record NC_044567.1, read on the forward strand.
AAGCTTTTTAGTTTTAGTTGCATTTGTCTATTTTTGTTTTTGTTGCCTGTGCTTTTGAAGTCCTAGTCATAATTTCTTTACCTATAAACCAATGTCCAGAAAAGTTTTCTGTAGGTTTTCTTCTAGTATTTTTAGTTTCCAGTCTTAGGATTAAGTCTTTAGTGTATCTTGAGTTGATTTTTGCATATGGTGAGAGATAGGAGTCCAGTTTCATTCCCCTGCATATGGCAGTCAGTTTTTCTAGCACCATTTTTTGAAAATGGCGTCCTTTCCCCAATGTGTGTTTTTATCAACTTTGTCAAAGATTAATAACTGTATGTATGTGGCTTTATTGAATTCATTTTACTCTTTTTTTTCCAGCTACATTAACAAGCTATTCTGAAAATGTGGAACGCACAAAATATGCTGGGGAAAGCAGTAAAGAATTAGGATCTGGAGGAAACATAAAACCTTGGCAATCTCAAAAATCCAGCATGGACTCCTGTTTGTATCGAGTAGATGAAAACATGACTGCTTCCACCTATAGTCTGAATAAGATCCCAGAGAGAAATTTGGAAACAGTGTTATCTCAGTCAGTACAGTCTATTCCTTTGTATCTCATGCCAAGGCCAAATTCAGTAGCAGGTAAGTTTTTTTTGTTGTTGTTGTTGTTGTTAAATAATCAATATTTACTCCAGTATATATTGAAATGAAAATAAATCCTGCTCTGACAGTATTTAAATTTTCCATTCATCTTTTTTGACTAAGCTGTTCTTTTGTATGAGGGTAATGTATGTGTATATATTATTTGAATCTGGGAGAAGGTTCATCTTCCTCGAATCGCTTAGTTCTGCTCCCAAAGTGTACAAAAACACATAGAAATTCAGAAACAACCTATAAAATATATCATCAAACTACAAAAAGTCTTTTCTCTCAGTCAGAAGTCTTTGAAAGAATTTTAGTTTGAGATTTTAGTTCTTACAATCTTAGTTTTAAAAGCCATTATTAAAATGGGCATATCTCAGTGTAATTTATATTATCAGAAATCATCATCCATAGTTTGTAAAAGTGGAAGGCAGGCAAGAATTCAGCTTTTCCACATCCTGTGAATTTCAGTGTTTTCACAATATCCTGGCTACCATTTCATAGAAGAATCGCCAGGTGGCTACATTTCTAAAGAATAATTCTGCAACACCACTAGCAAACTCAGTGAAAAAAAAAATTGTATTAGTCCGTTTTCACACGCTATAAAGATATTACCTGAGACTGGGTAATTTATAAACAAAAGAGGTTTAATTGACTCATAGTTCCACACAGCTGGGAAAGCGTTGAGAAACTTGTAATTATGGCAGAAAGCAAAGGAGGAGCAAGTGTCTGCTCCACAAGGCGGCAGGAGAGAGCGAGCACACAGGGGAACTACCAGTTTTAAACCATCAGATCGCATGAGAACTACCTTACTATCACGAGAATAGCATGAGGGAACCACCCCCATGATCTGATCACCTCCCACCAGGTCCCTGACACATGGAGATTACAATTCAAGATAAGATTTGGGTGGGGACACAGAGCCAAACCATATCAGAAATGATATAGCATAGCATGGTGGCTCATGCCTGTAGTTCGAGCAATTTGGGATGCTGAGGCAGGAGGATTGCTTGAGGCCAAGAGTTTAAGACCAGCCTGCGCAACATAGTGAGACATTGTCTCTTAAAAAAAAAATGAGAGAAAGAAATGATACTGAGGGTTAAGTGGTTGAAATACGGAGTCATCATTCTTTAGCAGCTACTCTCCTCAAAATTGATGTCAAGGAGTATTTTTACTACAGCTAAATTGCTCCTTAATAGTTCAGACTTGGGACTTTTGCAGAATAGTTGAACGTTCTGACTTTTCAAAATATGTCATGATCTGGACTTTGTCCAGACTATAAAATCAAAGTTATGTTTGCTTTTCTTACTTTCCTCGTGAAGGCCTGGATAGATTATCTCACTGATAATTATTCCTTATGTAGCTGATAGTGTAATGCCTCTTGCCATTCCCATTTCCCTTTCCTACCCGTTCTTTGTTCTCTGGGAGACCATCAGCATCTGTCATCAGGTGTGACTATAGGGGAAATGGCTCATCTGAAAGATGAGTAACTATGGAAGATTTTAATATTAATTTTTAAAGATTATTCACTTTTGTGTAGTGACAGTAAATTTTTTATCCTAGAACCTTCTATGTCGATCCCCAACTACCATGCCATATTAGAATCCTAGAATGCTGTTGTATTAGTCTATTCTTATACTGCTATAAAGAAATACCTGAAACTAAATAATTTATAAAGAAAAGAGGTTGAATTGGCTCATGGTTCTGCAGGCTGTACAGGAAGCATAGCAGCTTCTGTTTGGCTTCTGAGGAGGCCTCAGAGAGCTTTCAGTCATGGCAGAAGGCACAGGGGGAACAAGCACCTCACATGACCAGAGCAGGAGGAGGAGGTTCCACACACTTTTAAATGACCCATTATCTCAAGACTCACTCATATTACAAGAACAGCAAGGAGGAAATCTGCCCCATGATCCAGTCACCTCCAACATTGGGGATTACAACTCGGCATGAGATCTGGGCGGGGACACAGATCCAAACCGTATCAGCTGTACATTATGAAAAGTTCCAGGCAAGTTGAGTCTTTTCCGAAAAGAAACATATAAATCCTTGCTCATATATAAATAGGGAACTGCAACTACCAACCATAATAGTATGTCCCAACTTACTTCCTAGCTAAGCTACAATGATTTCTAAGAAAATTCTGGCTCTATTATTTGAGAAAGGCACTGAACACTTAGTGGAAGACAGAGAAGCTTTGTTTCAATGAGTGGAACTATGTAGTCAGTCTGAATGAACAATGTTAATTCAGGGCTATGAGTCTCGGTCACTACTTAACATTAACATTCTGTATTACTGTCTTCTTCCTTCTTACTCCCCATTATATTTTATGTGTATCCCTTAGAACCTTTTTTCACTGTGTTAATCAAGGACCTTCTCATTTGTTTAAAAGCGACTCAGCTCTTCCTCAGGCTTCCCTTAGCCCCAAGTGTATCCCAGAACTGTTCTACTTTCATATTAGCCAAATGCTCCCTCCCTAGTTGTATCCTGTACCTTCAGAGCAGTGCCAGAACTGAACAGACTATGGGAAGAGAGAATGGAACAAGCAAGCTGGTTAATTTAATGTTTTGCTGTTGATCTCAGAAAGCCGTCAGGACCACATGTAACTAACCACTAGACTCATAAGCTCTGAGGCAACTATCCAACTATCTCCATCTAATTCCTAGCCACCTTCCCAGGCTGAACTCAAATACTTCCTCCTTCATAAAACTTTCTCCAATCACCTCCCAGCCACAAGTAATTGCTACTGCTTCTAGAGTTTCCTAGTACTTTGTATGCACTCTCTTTTTGTGTTGGCAACAGTCTGCTTTGTGTTATGTGCAGCTACTGTGTATATGTTTTGGTCTGACTATTAGAATCTCAACTTTTTGACATAGCAACTGAGAATACATCAATAGAGGCTCCATAGTTGTTGGTTGCATGAACTAATGAATGAATATATGCATGAACCAACCAATCTGTGATATCAGCTTTAAACAAAAATAACAATGTAGTTAGTAAATCTAATAATAATCTTCTTCATCTTACTATAGAATATAGTCTTCTCATAGGAGAGATTACCCTGAAAAAGTCGGGTGGGGGCTTATGTAAAGTAAGCTCGATATAAGATGGTAGTATAGCCAGTTACAAAACAGTTTTGGACTTACTAGTATCTCAAAATTTCATTTCTTCCAAAATTATAAACTGTAATTCTCTTTAATATATGGAATGTGTAAACAGCATTTATCATTATTTGTTAACAACTGGCAATATGTATTTTTTCAGTGGTTAATCAGAAGCCTTTATTCAATTAGCAATTAGTGGTGTTGGGGGAGAAAATGGAGATCTCAAGAGATTTCTATTTCTCCAAAATAGCAGTCAGCAAACCAGGGCCCATGGGCCAAATTTGGCACACTCTGTTTTTGTAAATAAAGTTTCGTAGCAGCAAAACCACACTCATTTAAATGCTTATGACTGCTTACCACAACAGAGTTCAGTAGTTGCAACAGAGATCATAAGCTCTACAATTAACATTGTGATGGCCTACAAAGCCTATAGAAAAAGGGCAATCCCAACCTTCATTCTAAAATCTTATCCTGGCGTTGGATTCATTTGGCCCAAGTCACCCCTCGGCGATACATCTCTGCTATACAGGTCATATACAGTGTTAGTTGTCCATAGGGACAGAAACTGTTTTAGACTTTATGAAAGTTTCATGATGTGTTTCACATGACTTCATGAATTACATAGAGAATCAGAAATGTGTAAAAATTCCATGAGAGGACATTGTTACTCAGCTGTACTGATACTAGATAGCAAAGACACTAAACGGATTTGAAAGAGACAAAAAAAGCTGAAACTGAACCGTAAGTTTTGTTTTGTTTTTAAGTTTTTGTAATATGCATTTAGCTAGACTCATCATCAGTGTGGTACATAGACAGTGCCCAGTAATAAATTAGTCACCTGCTTGAGTCTAGAGCCCTCATTTCCAAACTTAGGAATTTTCATTTTGGTGGTGGTGAAGTCTCTTAATGTGTTTGTTGTTCTCATCTTCTCTTGACCTCTTTTTAGTTTATTGAAAAGAGTATAAAATTACTTTGCTGTTCTTGAACAGACATATCTCTTGAGATTCATTATTTTGCCCAAAAAAATGCTAACTGTTGAGCTTATGAAATGATGTGTAAGACTCCTATACTCCTATAAAAGCCAGATATGCTTTTCCTCTCAGTGTCTGTAAGGCTGACACTGTTTTAAACAAAAAATACAGAAGGAAAAATAAAAGCCACTCTCCTCTCTACACCTAATACCTCTCTCCAAAGGTTAATATTTCTTACAATTCTTTAAAATATATCTATATATTAAAAACATTATAATATCTATATGTGATATATAATCATATATACCAATACAGTTAACCCTCTGTATCTGTGCTCCACATCCACAGATATAGATGGCCAACTAAAAGGGACTTGAGCATTTGCAGATTGTGGTATCCTATTGCAGATAGCTCCAAGGTTTCTGGAACAAATTCCCTGCAGATACCAAGGGATGACTGTATTTAATTATAATATATGTAAGAGAAATATGAGGTCAAAAAATGAGTGGAATTTATTCAGAAGAAATGAAAGCATATGTTCTTAAAAATATATCCATAATCATCACAGTTTTATTTGTAATAGCCAATAACTGTGAACATCCCAAATTCCCATCAACAGGTGAATAGATAAACAAATTAATTGTGTATCCATACAATGGAATTCTACTCAGCTACAGAGGGAAATGAATTATGGATACCACAGCAACATACTTGAATCTTAAAATAATTATGCATTTGAAAGAAGCCAGATTAAAAACATAGATATACTATATGATTCCATTTGTATAAAATCCTAGAAAATGCAAACTAATCTGTAGGCACATATTGCCTCTCTTATACTGCAACCATCTACAAGTACAGGTATCACCTAGACCTCTTCACGTTGCCCTGTGGGAATTAGGACTCAGGAAAGTGGCAGAATGTTGATCCTCTGGCTACTGCTATTGCTCTGAGTAATGAACTGTCTTTCATCTCTAACCCAGAAGTTTCATATCCTTTTCCCGAATGCCAAGCTTGTTAGTTTACAGATTCTTCACTGTTCTTGACATAGTGAAATATTGCTGTACCCAAACCCACAAAATTAAAAGAAATGGCAATGGCAAGCAACGTAAGGATATGTTGCCATTGAAATTATACATTGATGGTGGGAGTATGTTAATAAGTTGGTACTCCATTTTGTAAAGTTGTTTGACAAGATGTATCAAAGGTATATAAAGCTATATATGCATGTTACCTAAAACCTCACAATTCAATTTCTGGATAGAATGCCCATGAGAAATGAGTGTTTTTGTTTATGAGAAGACAGATAAAATAAAGTTTTATCAGTTTTATTCATAATATCTAAAAACTGAAAACCACGTGTCCATCAACAGTGGAATTGATAAATAAATTGTATACAGCAATGAAAAAGAACACACTGCTGTTACAACATCATGGATGTATTTCACAGATGTGATATTGAACATAAGTCAGACTCAGAAGAGTGCCTTCTGTATAAAGTATGTACATTTATATAAAGTTCATAGAAACAAAATGATCACATTTCTATGATTATAGAATTCAAGTAGTGGTTACCTTTGGTAGGATTATTGACTAAGGGAGCTTTCTGTATCTTGGTCTAGATGGTAGTTACATGGATTTATGCTCATGCGAAGACTTCAAAAAGTTCATGGAAAACATAAGTAAAAGATAAAAATAAAAAATATAAACTTTATTTCTCATCATAAGCTCCGTCAAGTTCAAGACACTTTTGTAAGAGATGATACCAGCCATTTAGTCCATCCCTAAAGAACTGAGTGTCCTGGGAATTTAACCATGTCAGTGAAGTCTTTTTTACATTATTAACTGAAGAAAAATGCATGCCTTTTACAGATATTAAGATTAAAAAACAAAAAGAAGACAGAGCCAAATCAGAACTGTAAGATGGATTTTCCATCTAAACTTGCAAAGCTGCCTTTGTTTGATGAGAGAAATGAGCAGGAGTATCGTTGTGGTGGAAAAGGATTAACTGGTGGAGCTTTCCCAGGTGGTTTTCTGCTCAAGCTTTGGCTTGCTGAAAACACTTTCATAGTAAGCAGGCATTATCATTTTTGGCCTTCCAAAAAGTCAACAAGCAAAATGCCTTGATCACCCCAGAAAACGGTTGCCATGACACTTGCTCTTGACCAGTCCACTTTTGCTGTGACTGGACTATTTCTACCTCTTGGTAGCCCTTGCTTTGGTTGTGCTTTGTCTTCAGGATTGTACTGGTAAAGCCACTTTTCATCCCGTTACAGTTCTTTGAAGAAATGCTTCAGGATCCTAATCCTACTCGTTTTGTCTTAAATTTTCTTTGAAAGCTCTGCTCTTTTCTGCAGCTGATCTGGGCACAATGGTTTTGGCACCCATTTAGTGGGAAGATTGCCCCCATTTTAATTTTTCAGTCATAATTGTGTAAGCAGAACCCATTGAGACATCTGTGATGTTGGCTGTTGTTTGTGCTGTTAATCATTTGTCCTTTTCAGTTAGGGTACAAACAAGATGAATTTTTGCGGGTGGTCTGCCACTGCAGGCTTCATCTTCAACACTGTCTCATACCTTCTTAAAAGAAGTTATCCATTTGTAAACTGCTGATTTCTTTAGGGTATTGTCTCTGATATGGTTTGGCTGTGTCCCCATCCAAAGCTCATTTTGAATCATAGCTCCCACAATTCCCAAGTGTTGTGGGAGGGACCCAGTGGGAGGTAATTGCATCATGGAGGCAGGTCTTTCCTGTGCTGTTCTCATGATAGTGAATAAATCTCACACGATCCCATGGTTTTGTAAAGGGGAGTAAGTCATGTAAGATGTGACTTGCTCCTCCTTGCCTTCTGCCCTGATTGTGAGGCCCCCAGCCATGTGGAACTGTGAGTACATTAAACCTCTTTCCTGTATAAATTACCCAGTCTTGGGTATATCTTTATTAGCAGTGTGAAAATGGACCAATACAGTCTCCATAAATGTTTTGTAAAACGTGAATGATTTTACCATTCTTCCACCCAAGCTTCACCGTAACTTTGCTCTTTGCCCTTGCTTCAATTTTAGCAGAATTCGTGTTGCTCTGATAAGGGCTCTTTTCAAACTAATATCATGTTCTTAATGCCTCAAACTATATCCTGTTCAGACATCTTATAATAAGTTAGTATGAATTTATTTTGATGCAAAAACTTTTTGAAATTCCTCCATAGTTTTTTCATAAGATGCATTTCAGTGAACTTTTTGAAGGCTCTCACATATATAAAAATAATTAAGCTATACACCAAAGATTTATATACTTTACATATGTAAATCATACCAGTTTTTAAAATATATAGAATGTGGCAGGGCATGGTGACTTATACCTGTAATCTCAGCACTTTGGGAGGATGAGGTGGGTGGATCACTTGAGGTCAGGAGTTTGAGACCAGCCTGACCAACATGGTGAAACCCCGTCTCCACTAAAAATACAAAAATTGGCCAGACACAGTGGCTCACACCTGTAATCTCAGCACTTTGAGAGGCTGAGGCACGGGGATCACTAGGTCAGGAGTTCAAGATCAACCTGGCCAACATGGTGAAACCCCATCTCTACTAAAAATAAAAAAATTAGCTGGGCATGGTGGCAGGTGCCTGTAATCCCAGCTACTTGGGAGGCTGAGGCAGGAGAATCCCTTGAACCCAGGAGGCAGAGGTTTCAGTGAGCTGAGATCGTGCCACTGCACTCCAGCCTGGGCAACAGGGCGAGACTCCATATCAAAAAAAAAAAAAAAAAAAAAATTAGCTGGGCATGGTAGCGAGCACCTGTAATCCCAACTACTCAGGAGGCTGAGGCACATGAATTGCTTGAACCTGGGAGGCAGAGGTTGCAGTGAGCTGAGATCGCACCACTGCACTCCAGCCTGGGCTACAGAGTGAGACTCTGTCTCAAAAAAAAAAAAAAATTATATATATATATAGGCCTGTTGTCTTTGCAAAAGGGTTTTCTCTTTTCTTTGGTATAGAAATAGCAGTCCTAGGAAACATACAAAACAAGATCTTTGTCTGAATTGTCTGTTTTCAGTGTTGCTTAATAAAACCTAATAACTACAACAAATGGATAATTTATTTAAAATGTTTCATTTTATTGAGTGTATAAACCTAAGATGAGTACCCAAACCAGCCAGAACATTTTTTTTTTTTTTTTTTTTTGCCACCTTAATTCAGAGAGACACTAGATGAAATTCTAAAGCAGCAGTCTGTGTGTGGATTTTTAAATTTTTTTTTAAAAACAAGTATATTAAGTCATATTTTATATTTTATAAAATTCACCCATTTCAAGTGTACAATTCAGTAATGTTTGGTAAATGTAGCAAGTTGTGTAACCCTCACCATGAATCAGTTTTAGGACATTTTCAGCACCTCAGAAATATTTCTGCATCTATTTAACATTAACCCTGTTCCCTTTCCCAGGTCCCAGGCAACCACTAATTGACAGACTCTATAAATTTGTATTTTCTGGAAATGTCACATAAATGGAGTCATATAGTTTGTCATCTCTTGTATCTGGCTTCTTTCACTCAGCATAATGTTTTTGAGGTTTATGACGTGTGTGTGTGTGTGTGTGTGTGTGTGTGTGTGTGTGTGTGTATCAGTAGTTTCTTCCTTTTTATTTCAAGTAGGATTCCACTGTATGTGACTGTACCATATTATGTCTATTCATTTACCATTGGATAGACATTGTTTCCAATTTTGGGCTATTGTGAATAGTGCTGCTGTGAACATTGGTTTGCAAGTGTTTGAGTAGACATATGTTTTCAGTTTCTCTTGGATAGATAAATACCTAGGAGTAGAATTGCTGAATCTTATGGTAAGCTTATATTTAACTTTTTAAGAAATAAAAACTGTTTTCCAAAGTAGCTGTACCATTTTGCATTCCCACCAGCAGTGTACAAGGGTTCCTATTTTTCCACATCTCCTTTGTTACTGTCTTGCCTTTAGCCGGTGTGAAATGATACCTCACTGCGGTTTTAATTTGCATTTTCCTAATGACTACTAATGTTGAGCTTATTTTGTGTATTGTTATCTATTCATTTATTCTTTAGTGAAATATCTATTCAGACTATAGCACATTTTTGTATTGGGTTATTTTCTTCTTGAGTTGTAAGAACTTGTGTATTCTGGATACAAATCACATCAGACATGTATTTGCAAATACTTCAGTCTGTTGCTTGTCTTTTTGTTTTCTTACTGGTATATTAGGAAATATAAAAATGTGAAATTTTGGTGAGGTCAGTTTATCAATTTTTTTTCTAATAAATCATGTTTTTCATGTCACTTTTCTCTTTATCTTTTTAATAGAAAACATACTGTTTATATCATGTATTATAAAACTGATTTCTTTATGACTTTGGGGTTTGTTTTAACTCAAGTATTGGAAAATACTTCCTGAAATACTTGATACTTTTTCTCTCTTGTTCCTCCTCTTCCCCTACTCATGTTAAAAAAAAAAGAAAAACAATTACATCATCCTAAATTGTTACATCTGTAGACTAGACCTTAACTGTGAATGATTTTTTTATTTACCACAATTCTCTTCCCATAATGTTAGTCTTTCTGGCTAGCAGAGTACTTTAGATTCTTAAGCAGTACTAATCACTCATCCTTAAAGGAAGGGTAAAAGGTAAATATACCATCAGAGATCAGATAGATCTGTCCTGGAGAACAAGATTATATACTATTTGAGTAGTACATATTGACTGTGTTGAACAAAATACTTCATCAGAAAATTATTTCTTGTCAGTGTTGAACATAATACAAACAGACCTACTTTGGCCTACAGGGCAAGTCATAGGTCATGGAATAGTTTGTATTGGGTTGTTTTCTGTATCTGGAAACCATGGTTTCAGGATGCTCACAAAGAGGCAGAAAAGGAAGCTATAAACCAAATGACTCAGTTATTTTCAACACTTAGTAGATTGTAGATTGAAAATGTTTCCAGAATGTAGAGAAATAAAATTACTTTCACAGGGAATTGCCCTGCTAAATGTATAATGTATGTAAATATTTGATAAAACTACAACCTCTGGTAGCTTAAATGGTTAGAGACCTAAACCATTTATTAAATTAAATTTTCTGATCTCATGAGGGTCCACTGTTTTCATTTAGCTCTAGATACACATACTTTCCTTTCCTTTCTAACGGGTACTTAAAAGTGGTTCCCTAAATTGGGGAGAATCATATACTAAATTTCTGGTAAACAGGAATAATTGAGAATTTCAAATGTGAAGTGAGCTTGAAATAGGAAAATTCAGTATATTCACACTTATTAAATTGTTCTAAGCATCTGAACATCAAGGGCAGAACAGGGATGGGAATGATGAATGCCAGTAATAAAAAGCCTTATTCAGGTCCAACTTAAACTTCTCCTCTTTTTTAAACTTAATTTCAGTGTGACTAATATAATTATTTATTTAGAGACCAAAATACCATTTGAGTAACTTTTAAAAACCTGGGTGAATAATTGTTTAAATGGTCCTTGCCGTGATACAGATTTCTCCCCAATTTGGGAAGACGATGACCTTCTATTGCCTAAGCTCCTTAGCATCTTAGGCAAGATAGGACCACATCTTCTGGCATGACCAGGAAATTGTTAGGGGATTATTTAAAATCCTTGAGGCTGCTACTGGATTGAACTGTAATGAATAAAACTATGTATATTATTCCATAAGGCCAAGATTCTTGATTTTAAAAAGAACAGAAATGACTTGTGGCTTTTGTGACACTTTTGTGGGGAGAATGGAGTCAGCACATATGCAAATATTTATGGTGAATTATTTTTAAAAATATTTTTCTAAGCTTTTAACTTACATATGACATAAATGGAAGAAATATATATGGAGAAAGTTTTAAAAATCATGTGTATTTTATTTACAGTATTGAAATAGAGGTTTGATTAATATGTTGGTCAAATAGATTCAGCTGTATACTTTTAAAAACATAAAGACTCCAACAAGTGAAGTTCATAGTTAAAACAGATATACCAGTTAACACTCAGTGTTCCACATAGGAGGATAGTACTATTTGCTGAAAACATGAACACTTTTAACTCAAATGATAAAGTCATTAAAGTTGAGTTTTGGTAGTCTGCAACATTGAGACTTGGGTTTTTCTGGAATAGCTCAGTTTTCTGAATATAAGCTTAGCTGTTCATACACCTTTAAATTAACATTCTAAAGTATGAAAAAGATTTAACAATGTGTTTTGTTTTCAAAATGTAAATTGCTATTGTATGTTTGTTTTTAAGCCTGTGTGTTGGAAGGAAGTAGAAGACTCTTGTGGACTTGCGGTTGCATGGCAGAAATTATCAGAGTAGGCAGTCTACGGTCATCCTTGATGTCCAAAAATGAGATTGGCAATGAATTGGAGGGATGTGGGAAGCAGGAAATGTTTGCTTGCAACAGCTGTCGTCAGTGCTTTGTGTGAGAATGAGAGGTCTATCAGGGAAACATACAAACAACAGAAATCAGCTAAAATATACACTCTCACCATCTACTTGTTAATGCTTGGAGCTTCATGTTTTCCTAAGAAAAGGATCTTAAGAATCAGGTAAATACAGAACGGGAATCTAGGGGGATTTAAGCAAACCCAATCAGAAACTTTTAAATAGAGTTTTTGCAAAAGTCAAAAATGGGCTTTTCAGCAGTCAGAATGTTGGCTTTATGTATCAAGGATGTAAGGACAGCAGAGTGGCTTCTTGCCCAGGCAGGAGCAAACATACAGTGTCATTCCAGGCTCCTTGCTCAAGTCAGCTAGAATGACAATTGTACTACTATAATCTGTTTGCATTAGTGGCAACTGTTTTAAGAAGAAACAATTCAAACTGTCTTCCAAACTCAGTGTAGAGTTGTCTCTAAAATGTTGTATACCAAATGTCTGTTAGATTTCTTCTGTCCACTTGTAGTGTATTTAAATTATTTTAACTTCAAAAATGCATGTCAGTTAAATGCTCTATGAGTGAGTTGTCCTCAGCTGTTACAATCTGATGAAATCTCAATAAAACTGTTCCTTTTTTCTTTTCCTTCTTCCTTCTCAAAACAAGTCTTTTCAATGACAAACTCTGTGGATTTACTTTTTAAAGCTTTTTCTTTTTACGTAAAAGTTTTGTTATAGATTTTTCTATTTTCTCCATTCATCTGAACTCACCTAATTATATCTTATACTTGTATCTGGAAAGTGTTAGTTAAATGTTATAGTATTTATTTATTTATGAGGGGATGGATGGATGGATGCATGACGTAGGTTCTCACAATGTTGCCCAGATTGGTCTCTATTCCTGGGTTCAAGCAATCCTCCAACCTAGTATCTTCCCAGTATAATGTTAATTTAATCTGACAGAACTCTCTCAAAATTTTTCACAGTACAATTGCATAGTAAGACTAGCACTATAAGGTAGGAACAAATGTGTCCCTATAGAGCTGTCATTGATGATGTACAAGGCGTTGTTGCTATAGCCAACTCCTTCAAAATAACCCAGTAAGACAAAAGTTAATGTGTTGTTTGCTCATTGTTAAAATGTAGCTGAAACATGAAATGTGCATATAATAGTAGTTATTCATTCGTTAGACAAGTATTTATTGAGCAGGTACTATATGCCAGGCACTGTTCAAAGCACTTAAGTATCATCATTAATAAACAAAACAACAATTCCCATTCTCATGTAGTTTACATTATTGTTGGGAAAAGTAACATTAGTAAGTAATGTTACCCAGGCTGGTAATTTATAAGGAATTTATATGGTATACTAGAAGGTGGTTTATGCTATGGAAAAAAGGAAAAGGGGGATCATGAATATCTGAAGGAAGATAATAGAAACGTTGTTGAAGCCAAGCATATTATTTTAGTGATATCTGTTAAGCATTAAGAAAGCAAAACAGTGAGGAGGAGGAGGATCGTGCCAAACAGATTATGAAATCTAAGTAGGACCAGTCTGGAATTCAGTTCTACGTTGAGCATCATCTGCAGGGCACTCTGATTGACTCTGAAGTGGTAGAGTAATGAAAGATGAATCGGGCATTTCCTCTTGTTCTCAAGAACCTACTACAGTCAGTGAAAGAAGACAGACGTGTAAACAACTACCTGAATAACACAAATTCTAAATAGCAATATATATTTATGTGGTTGCTGAGAGGGAGAAGCAATTAATTCTGACTGGGAGATTGATTAGGAAAGTAAGGAAAGCACAGCCTAAGCAAAGTTTTGGCAAAGGGAAAGGTAAGTTTGACACAATTTGACCAAGCCTTTTTTTCAGAAAATGATATGCAAATGGAAAAGATTCAAATGACTGTGAGGAAGAGTACAACTAGGTACAACTAGAAGAACAAAGGGAAACACCTAACAGAAGTTTGTGTCTCCTGGCTGATCTTTCCAATATTTGTCTCATATGCCTTTAAATAATTTATCTGAGAAGAGAAGAATTTTGAAAATGATGAAGCAAAGAGAAACTGAAAGAGGACTAGGGACAACAATTAAGAGAAAAAAGGCAGTGAAAAATGACAGATTCATATAACACCAACCATAATTTTATTGTAGTCCCAGATTAAAGCCATAGTTCCCCATTTCCTGATGGGAAAGCTGTCTAAGCCCAACATCAGGACCCCAGAGCTATTGCTTTTGATATTGAATATCACTGCCTTTTTTTTTTTAAGGTCATTGTACCTCTGTTTGGATTTTTGAAGAAGTGAACTATTGATTCAGTTCATTGATGGCAATATTTGTCTTTTTCTTCTAGTGTCATTTGTCTGAAGTTGAGAAATGTGCTCATGCCAAAGCATATTCACTATATTACTTGGTTTTGTGAAATAAATCAAGGCGATAGAATAGTGATGTTCATCTTCCTAGGTATTTCAATAGTAAAGATTAGCTTAACTTGTTAAAACCACACTAAACATTGATATTTTACAAGCCAACAGCTTTTATTTAAATATAAGAAGTTAAATGTGAGAAACTAAACCTGTGGCTAAAAGTACTTGCCAGAAGATTTTTTGATACAAAAATTAAAATGAATTACATGACTATTATTTAATTGGAATATGTACTCCACAGTAGAAGATCTCTCATAGTTTAATCTGTAAAATATTAGATGAGTATAATTTTAAAAAATATACCAGTGTATTAGACTTTTTAAAATTTTTATGGGTCATAGTATATGTATATATTTATAGGGTGAGTGAGATATTTTGATACAGGCATACAATGTGTACTAATCACATCAAAGTGGCATAACCATCACCTCAAGCATTGATTATTTTTGTTGCAAACATTCCAACTCTTCTCTTTTAGTTATTTTAAAATGTACAATATTGTACATTTTGTTGTACAAAATTGTTGACTATGGCCCACCCTGTTTTGCTATCACATACTAGATCTTACTCGTTCTATCTAACTATATTTTTGTACCTTTTAACCATCCCCACTACCCCCACCCCAGCTACCCTTCCCAGCCTCTGGTAACCATCATTCTACTCTTTGTCTCCATGAGTTCAGCTGTTTTAATTTTTAGCTCTCACATATGACTGAGAACATACGAAGTTCGTCTTTCTGTGCCTGGCTTATTTTACTTAACATAATGACCTTCAGTTCTATCCATGTTGCTGGCAATGACAGAATCTTATTCTTTTTTATGTCTGAATAGTACTTCATTGTGTGTATGTACCACATTTCTTTTTACCTAGTTGTCTGTTTTTTGTTTTTGTTTTGCTTTGTTTTGTTTTGTTTTTTTAGAGGGAGTCTCGCTGTGTCGCCCAGGCTGGAGTGCAGTGGCACAATTACCCAGTCTTCTGTTGATGGACACTTAGGTTTCTTCCAAATCTTGGCTATCGTGAATAGTGCTGCAACAAACATGGAATTGCAGATACTAATTTTCCTTCTTTGGGGTATATACCTAGCAGTGGATCATATAGTAGTACTGTTTTCAGTTTTTTTGAGGAACCTCTGTACCGTTTTCCATAGTGGCTGACCTATAGTGGCTGACCTAATTTACATTTCTGCCAACAGTGAGCAAGGGTTCCCTTTTCTCCACATCTTTGCCAGCATTCATTATTGCTTGTCTCTTGGATAAAAGCCATTTGATAATATCTCGCTGAAGTTTTGATTTGCATTTCTCTGATGTCAGTGATGTTGAGCACCTTTTCATATGCCTGTTGGCCATTTGTATGTCTTTTGAGAAATGTCTATTTTTGTCCATTTTAAAATTGTGTTATTAGATTTTTTCCTATAGAGTTATTTGAGCTCCTTATATATTCTGCTTATTAATCCCTTGACAGATGGATAGTTTGCACATACTTTCTCCCATTCTGTGGGTTGTCTCTTCACTTTGTTGATTGTTTCCTCCCTTGTACAGAGCTTTTAACTTGATATGATCCTATTTGTTCATTTTTGTTTTGGGTGCCTGTGCTTTTAGGATATTACTCAAGAAACCTTTGCCCAGACCAGTGTTCTGGAAAATTTCTTCAGTGTTTTACTTTAGCAGTTTCATAGTTTGGGGTCTTAAACTTAAGTTTTTAATCCATTTTTATTTGATTTTTGGTTTTTGTTTTTTTTGAGATAGGATCTCGCTTTATCACTCAGGCTGGAATGCAGTGGCACAATTATGGCTCACTGCAGCTTTGACCTCCCTGGACGTCAACCTCAAGTGATTCTTCCACCTCAGACCTCGAGTAGCTGGGACTACAAGTGTGTGCCACCATGCCTGACTAATTTTTGGTTTGAGGTTTTAGTCGTTGTTGTTTTTGGTAGAGACAGAATTTCACTACGTTACCCAGGCTGGTCTCAAGACTCCTGGGCTCAAGCAGTCAGCCTGCCTTAGTCTCCCAAAATGCTGGGATTACAAGTGTGAGCACTGTGCCTGCTGCTTAGGATGGCTTTGGCTATTTGGGATCTTTTGTGGTTTCATATAAATTTTAGGATTCGATTTTCTATTTCTGTAAAGAACGTCATTGGTATTAGGATTGCTTTGAATCTGTAGATTGCTTTGGGCAGTGTGGACATTTTCACAGTATTGATTGAGTCCAGTCAATGAACGTGAAATGTCTTTCCATTCCTTTGTGTCCTCTTTAATTTCTTACATTATTGTTTTATAGTTTTCATTGTAGAGATCTTTCACTATTCTAGTTAAGTGTATTCCTAATTATTTTATTTGTGGCTATTATAAATGAGATTACTTTCTTGATTTCTTTTTCATCTTGGTGGCTGTTGGCACATAGAAATGCTACTGTGTTTTGTATGTTGATTTTGTATCCTGCTACTTTACTGAATTTGTTTATTAGTTCTTTTTTTTGTAAAATCTTTGGGTTTTTTAAAATATAAGATCATATCATCTGCAAAAAAAGGATAATTTGACTTCTTCCTTTCCAATTTGGATGCGCTTTATTTCTTTCTCTTCTCTGACTGCTCTAGCTGGGACTTCCAGAACTATGTTGAATAACAGTTGTGAAAGTGGGCATCCTTGTCTTATTCTAGTTCTTGGAGGAAAGGCTTTTAGTTTTTCCCCACTCAGTGTGATACTCTATGTTGTATATGTCTTTTATTGTGTTTAGGTATGTTCCTTCTGTACCCAGTTTTTTTAGGATTTTTATCAGGAAGGAATGTTGAACTTTATCAAATGCTTTTTCAGCATGAATTGAAATGATTGTATTGTTTTTGTCCTTCATTCTACTGATATGGTGTAGCACATTGATTGATTTGTGTGTGCTGAACCATCCTTGCATCCCTGGGTTAAATCCCACTTGGTCATGATGAGTGATCTTTTTAATGTGTTGTTGAATTTGTTTTGCTGGTATTTTGTTGAGGATTTTTGCATCAATGTTCATCAGGAATATTGGCCTGTGGTTTTCTTTTTTTCATGTGTCTTCATTTGGTTTTAGAATCAGTGTAATCTAGCATCATAGAATGAGTTTGGAAATAGTCTCTCCTCCTCTACTTTTTTGAATAGTTTGAGTAGGATTGGCAATAGTTCTTACTCATTTATTTATTTATTTATTTATTTATTGACACTGAGTCTCACTCTGTCGCCCAGGCTGGAGTGCAGTGGCACTATCTCAGCTCACTGCAAACTCCGCCTCCCAGGTTCATGCCGTTCTCCTGCCTCAGCCTCCCGAGTAGCTGGGACTACAGGCACCCGCCACCACGCCTGGCTAATTTTTGTATTTTTAGTAGAGACGGGGTTTCACCGTGTTAGCCAGGATGGTCTCGATCTCCTGACCTCGTGATCCGCCAACCTCAGCCTCCCAAAGTGCTGGGATTACAGGCGTGAGCCCCTGCACCTGGCCGGCAATAGTTCTTTTTTAAATGTTTGGTAGAATCCAGCAGTGATGCCATTGGGTCCTGGGCTTTTCTTTGCTGGGAGACTTTTTATTATGGTTTTGATCTCATTACTTTGTCTATTCAAGTTTTGCATTTCTTCCTAGTTTAGTCTTAGTGAGTTGTGTATGTTGAGGAATTTATCCCTGTCTTCAAGGTTTTCCAACTGATTGGTATATAGTTGCTCATAGTAGTCTCTAATGATCCTTTGAATTTCTGTGGTATCAGTTGTAATGTCATTTTCATCTCTGATTTAATTTATTTGGGTCTTTTTTTCTTAGTCTGGCTAAAAGTTTGTCAATTTTGTTTATCTTCTCCTAAAGAACTTTTCATTTCATTGATCTTTTGTATTTTTTGTTTCAATTTCATTTATTTCTGCTCTAATCTTTATTTCCTTCCTTCTACTAAGTTTGGGTTTAGTTTGCTTTGTTCTTTTTGTTCTTTAAGAAGCATCATTGGCCGGGCGCGGTGGCTCAAGCCTGTAATCCCAGCACTTTGGGAGGCCGAGACGGGCGGATCACGAGGTCAGGAGATCGAGACCATCCTGGCTAACACGGTGAAACCCCGTCTCTACTCAAAATACAAAAACTAGCCGGGCGAGGTGGCGGGCGCCTGTAGTCCCAGCTACTCGGGAGGCTGAGGCAGGAGAATGGCGTAAACCTGGGAGGCGGAGCTTGCAGTGAGCTGAGATCTGGCCACTGCACTCCAGTCCGGGCGACAGAGCGAGACTCCGCCTCAAAAAAAAAAAAAAAAAAAGAAGCATCATTAAGTTGTTTATTTGACTTTTCTTTTTTTTTTCTTCTTCTTTTTATTTTTTTTGAGACAGAGTCTCACTTTGTCACCCAGGCTGGAGTACAGTGGTGTGATCTCGGCTCATTGCCACCACTGCCTCCCAGGTTCAAGTGATTCTCCTGCCTTAGCCTCCCGAGTAGCTGGAATTACAGATACCCACCACCACACCCGGCTAATTTTTCGATTTTCACCACGTTGGCCAGGCTGGTCTCAAAACTCCTGACCTCAAGTGATCCACCTGCCTCAGCCTCCCAAAGTGGTAGGACTATAGGCATGAGCCACTGCTCCCAGCCTGTACCTTTTTTATGTAGGTCCTTACTGCTATAAACTTTCCTCTTAGTACTGCTTTCACTATATCCTATAGGTTTTGCTGTGTTGTGTTTCCATTTTAATTTGTTTCAAGAAATCTGTTAATTTCCTTCTTAACTTCTTCATTGACCCACAGATCATGAGGAGCATATTGTTTAATTTCCATGTGTTTGTATAGTATCCAGAGTTCCTCTTTTTACTCATGTCTAGTTTTATTCCATTGTGGTCAGAGAAGAAACTTCATATGGTTGTTTTTTTAAAAATTCTTTAAGACTTGTTCTGTGACCTAACATATGGCCTGCCCTTGAGAATGATCCATGTGCGGAGAAGAATGTATATTCTGCAGCCATTGGATGAAATATTCTGTAAATATCTATTAGATCCATTTGGTCTATAATGCAGATTAAATTCAACTTTTTTTTGATTTTCTGTCTGGATGATCTGTCCAATGCTGAAAGTGGGGTGTTGAGGTCTCCAGCTATTATTGTATTCAAGTCTGTCTATCTGTCTAGCTCTAATAATAATTGGGTGTTAGGTGCATATATATTTGGGTGCTCCCGTGTTGAGTGCATGTATATTTACAATTGTTATATCCTCTTGCTGAATTGACCCCTTTATCATTATGTAGTGACCTTCTTTGTCTCTTTTTATAGTTTCTGTCTTGAAATCTATTTTGTCTGATATAAGTATAGCTACTCCTTTTTTTATTTCCATTTACGTGGAATATCTTTTTATCCCTTTATTTTCAGTCTGTATATGTCTTTGTAAGGTAAATGTGTTTCTTGCAGGCCACAGAGAATTGGGTCTTGTTTTGTTTTTTTGTTTGTTTGTCCATTCAGCCACCCTGTGTCTTTTGATTGCAGAGTTTATTCCATTTATGTTCAGTGTTGTTATTGATGAGGAAAGACTTACTCCTGCCATTTCGTTATTTGTTTTCTCATTGTTTTGTGGTCTTCCTTCTTTCTTTCCTTCCTGGCCTCCTTTTTGTGAACGTGGTTTTTTTCTGGCATTATGTTTTAATTTCTTGCTTTTTATTTTTTGTGTATCTGTTGTTGGCTTTTTGATTTGAGATGCGCGTGAAGCTTGCGTATAGCATCTGGTTTTTGTTTTTGTTTTTGTTTTTGAGATAGGGTCTCACTTAGTCACCCAGGGTGGAGTATAGTGGTGTGATCTTAGCTCACTGCAACCCCCACCTCCTGGGCTCAAGTGATCCTCCCACCTCAGCCTCTCGAGTAACTGAGGCAACAGGTGCACACCACTATGCTCAGCTAAGTCCACCTGCCCTGGCTTCTCAAGTGCTGGGATTACAGGCGTGAGCCACCATGCCCAGCCACAGATAACATCTTATAACCCATTTATTTCAAACTGATAACAACTTAACACTGATTGCAAAAACAAACCAACTAATAAGCAAAGAGAAAACTAATAAAAACTCTCTACACTTTAACTTCTTCTCCCCTGCTTTTTAACTTTTTATTGTTTCTATTTATGTCTTACATTATCTATGTCTTAAAAAGTTGTTGTAGTTATTATATTTGATAGGTTCAACTTTTAGGCTTTCTACTGAAGATACGAGTAGTTTATAAGCCACAGTTACAGTGGTCTATGAGCTATACTGTTACAATGAGTTTTGTACCTAAGATAATTTCTTATTGCTTATTAATGGCCTTTCTTTCAGATTGAAGAACTCTGTTTAGCATTTCTTGTAGCACAGGTCTGGTGCTGATGAAATCCCTTCACTTTTGTTTGTCTCGGAAAGCCTTTGTTTCTCCTTGATGTTTGAAGGATGTTTTCCCTGGATATGCTATTCTACAGTAGAATTTTTTTTCCCCTTCAGCACTTTAAATATGTCATGCCACTCTTTACTGGCCTGTAAGGTTTCCACTGAGAAGTCTGTTGCCAGATGTAGTGGAGCTCCTTTGTATGTTGTTTCTTTTCTTTTGTTCCTTTTAGGATCCTTTCTTTATCCTTCACCTTTGGGAAAGTACCTTGAGATAGTCTTATTTGGGTTGAATCTGCTTGGTATTCTATTATCTTCTTTTACTTGAATATTGATAATATTTCTCTTAGTTCTCTGTTGTTATCCCTTTGAATAAATATTCTACCTCAGTCTCTCTCCACCTCCTCTTTAATGCCCAAGGCAGGTCCAGAAATGCTGTCCAGGAGCCAGGGCCTGGAGTCAGGAACCTTGAAATCTACTTGGTGTTCCATTCTAGTGCAGTGGAACGGGCATCAAAGCCACAAGATAAAGTCCTTCCCACTCTCCCTTCGTCTTCCCTCATGTAGAAGGAGTCTCACCACCCCAGGCCCATGGCAAGTACTGCCTGGCTACTGCTAATGTTCACTCAAGGCCCAAGAGCTCTTCATTCAGCTTGTGGTGAATGCTGCTAGGCCTGGGCCTCTCCCTTCAGGGTAGGTGGCTCCCCTTTGGTCCAAGGCAGGTCCAGAAATACCATCCAGGAGCCAAGGCCTGGAATTGGGGAACCCAGAAGCCCTCTTGGTGCTTTACCCTCATGGCTAAGCTGGTACCCTATCTTAATACAAAACCCCCTTCGCTCCTGCCTCTCCTTTCCTCAAGCAGGAGTCCTCCCTCAAACGGAATACACAGAGTCACACCTAAGGTCAGCATGGCCCTGGGTCTCATCCAAGGCCTGTGGCAAGTGCTGTGTGAGTACTGCTGTTGATTCAAGGCTCAAGGGCTCTTTAGTCAACAAGTAATGAATCCTGCCAGTACTGGGTCCTTCCTTTCAAGGTGGCAGGTTCCCTTCTGGCCCAGGGTGTGTCTAGAAATGTCTTCTGGGAGCTAGGGCCTGAAATAGGGGCCCCACAACTCTTCCTGCGGCCCTATTCTACTGTGGCTGAACTAGTATCCAAGTTGTAAGACAGAGTCCTCTTTACTGTCTCCTCTCTTCTTTTCAAGTGGAAGAAAGGAGTCTCCCAGAGCTATGAGCTGCACTGCTTGGGGTTAGTGGAGGGGTGACATTAGCACTCCCTTGGCCACCCCAACTGGTGTCTCACTAGGTCACATGCACCCAAAGTTTTAATATGTTAAAACCAGGTACTAGGATTGCTCACCTGATTTTTGGGTCTTATGAAGGTGCTTTCTTATGTGAATAGTTGTTCAATTTGGTGTTCCTGCAGGGGGACAGGGGAACGATCGTTGGAGGGTATTATTTGGCTGTCTTGTTCTGCCTCCCCTCGTAGACTTTTTTTTCTTAATACAGCATTTTGCTGCACTCCATTTTATACATTTCTATTATCATTTTTACTTACTATTATTGAAAAATACTTTCTCTTTTAATTAAAACGTGTCAAACCATTTTAGTGTGAGCCATTTTAATAAATGAACTCTCCTAGAACCTTGCTTTGAAATTATATACTGTGCCATTAATATTGCCATAATGATGACCAAAAATTTCTGTCACTCACCTAGCTGTTAAGATTTTATTTGAATTTTGTTTTAATGTGAATAGAAAATACTTATTTTCATTAATCTTCTTTTCAAATCACTCTTCAATTTATCAGCTTAAAAAGTACCCTATAATTATTTTCACTTTCCTATGAAAAATAGTGTTTTGGGGGCTTTTGTTTGTTTGTTTTTATTTCATTTCTTACTGCAGAAAATATTTCAAGCGCAGAGAGCTGTGATTTATTAGTATATGATATACAGGGTACATGACTTTTCATTAGCAAGGTCTTTATTACTGCTTTTTGAAGCCATAAAACAGAATTAAAAGAAAGTGACAAAGATGAATAAGGAATGAAAAATAAGCTTTTAAAAAGAGATTTAAATCTGTTTAGCTGTAAAGTGGGAAGGAAGGATGCACTCACCTTGCTGAGAGTCGGGATACCTGGCTTTCTGGGCTGCTCTGCTGTCAGTAAGTGAATCACTTTAGATAAGTCACTCCACTGTTTCCTAATCAGAAAATGAGAGGATTTGAACAGATCAGGAGTCAGCAAATTTTTTATTAAAAGGCAGCTAGTAAGTATTTTAGGCTTTGCAGGCCACTTGGCCTGCATCACTACTTAGCTCTGATATAAATGATACTGTATTTCAATGAATAAGCAGGGTTCTGTTCAAGTAAAACTTTATTAACAAAAACAGGTAGCAGACCATATTTGGTCCACAGATTATAGTTTGCTGGTGTTTATACTAGGTAATCTTTTAAGATTTCTCATCTGGGTGCGATGGCCCATGCCTGTAGTCTCAGCACTTTGGGAGGCCAAGCTGGGCTGATCACTTTGAGCTCAAGAGTTTAAGACCAGCCTAGGCAACATGGCGAAACCATCTCTACAAAAAATTAGGCAGGAGTGGTGGTGCATGCCTACTCAGAAGGCTAAGGTAGAATCGCTTGAGCCCGGGAAGCAGCGGTTGCAGTGAGCCAAGATCACACCACTGCACTCTAGCCTGAGTGACAAAATGAGACCCTGTCTCAGGAAAAAAAAAAAAAGATTTATTTTGCATCTACATTCTGTGATACTGCTTTATTATCAATATCATGTCTATGAAAGGGACTGGTGCTCAATTCTTTTCTATCCTGTATCAGTTAGGGGCCAGTCAGGAGACAGAAACCACATACTTATTTTAACAGAATAAGGGTTGAATTTGATAATATAAATAATTGTTGGCTGGTCACGGTGGCTTACACCTGTAATCCCAGCACTTTGTGAGGCCAAGGTGGAAGGATAATTTTAGGCCAGGAGTTCAAGACTAGCCTGGGCAATGTGGTAAGGCCCTATCTCTACAAAACAAATTGTTTTTAAATACTAGCCAGGTACAGCGGTGTGTGCCTACCTCAGCCTCCCAGCAACTTCAGAGGCTGAGACAGGAGGATGGCTTGAGCCCAGGAGATTGAAACTGCAGAGAACTGTGATTGTGCCACTGTACTCCAGCCTGGGTGACAGAGTGACTAGTTTATCTCAAAAAAGAAAAAAAAAATCATTAACTAGGTTTAAAGAACTGAAAAGGTAATAAGAAAACCTTGAAGTGTCATGGATTTAGCAACTGCAGGAAGTAGTTACCACCTGTGGGCCTGAGGAAACAAAAAGAGGCAAGAATTGTTAAACCATACAAGCTTGGAAGAAAGGCCTCACAGAACTGACACTTACATCTCCATGAAGGGGATCCTGCTCAGCTGAGGCTAATAGAAGGGCTCCAAGAAGGAGTCTGTGGAGATTAGACTCAGACTCTGAGGACAAGGCACTGGTCACCCAGTGCCAGTATCTCTGAAGACATGAGATGAAACTAGTCCCGCCTCCCTTGGAAAAACTGCAAACTAGATTCAACTGCTGCTACTGGAATGAACTGCCAATGCTTGGCTGAACAAGTAAGACTAGGGTAATGCTGATAGGAACAGGAAGGGGCAGATTATTTTTCCAATAACCTTAACAATTAACAAAGTCCATCTTTTTGGCTAACTAGCATCCATACTCACCCTTCTATATATATATTGGAGCTTCCAAACTATACATGTTTGAAACTCCAAACATTTTCAGCACAACAAACTCTGTATTTTAACCTAACAAGATGCAAGTATCTTTCATGTAATTGAAGACATATTTACTTCTCCAAAATGAGGCTAGTTCCAACAGTCACTTTAACTATGTTTCGATGATATAACACTATCCATCTCTGGCTATGTTAATTATTCCTCAAACTCTGGCACAGTCCTATCTGAATGGTTTGTTATCTAAAAACTAAATTGGAAAGTTAATTTACATCAAAACTTGCATTTAGAAAATAAGGGAAAGGAGGCGAGAAAGAATAAATTAGTATTACACACACACACACACATATATATAAAACAAAAGCAAGGAACAAAATATGCATAGCTGCTGAAGTCGTCATTTCTGTAGCTAGTTGTGAAACTGAAATTGATTTTTTTTTTCTTTAAGAGACAAGAGTCTCACTCTGTCGCCTAGGCTGGAGTTCAGTGGTGCTCACTGCAGCCTCAAACTGTTGGGCTCAAGCAATTCTCTCACCTCAGCCTCCCAAGTAGCTGGCACTACGGACATGCACATTACACCCAATCAATTTTTTTGTGTTTAATTTTCACAGATGAGGTCTTGCTTTGATGCCCAGGCTGGTCTTAAAGTCCTGGCCTCAAGAGATCCTCCCACCTCAGCCTTCATAGTAGCTGGGATTACAGGCGCAAGCCACTGCACCCAGCTGATATTTGTAACTTTTTTCATCTGCCTATCCCATGTGTCCTTTGCCCTAAGCCAGTACCACATCTAGCCAGGGTTCTTTCCCTGGTAGGATGTCCTAAATCTTCATTCTTGGTGGGTCTGAATCCCTAGTAGTTCTCTTTTTTTTAGTAGCTACATAGATATTGATAAAGAATCAAACAAGAGAAAACAGACTTTGGTTAAAGCAACAGGCACTGGATTAAACATAAGAAACAACTATGGGCCAGGGCCACCCCTGAGTCTTGGCCTAAGCTCCTCTCAACCCCCAGAAAAGAAAAAGAATTCACAGAAACATTAGAATAGCAATAGGGATGGTTTTGTCATTGTTTCTAATGTTTTAAAATAATAGATTAGATACTTATCTCTTCGGGTGATTTTAACTTCAGAATGCTGAGATAAATATTTTTAAAATACTTTTGGTACTCTTTTACTCTCTCTGGTGTAAAATGTGGCATCTGACTTCCCTTTCTTAGTTTAAGTTCCCTAAACTAGCTTTCAAATATTTATTTCCTTATAGAAATTATATCTACAATTGGATAAATTCCTTTAGCTGGGTTTCCAGTAGACCTGGATATAACTAAGACAGGAAATATAAAACGTGTGTATTGTTAAGCACATTTTAATCAGCTTTTATCATAGTTGAGCACAGAGAAGAACATTAATGTTATAAAATATAAAACTCTGTATTTATTAATAGTGATGAGCTGACTCTGAATTTTCAGCCTGCCAAGAAATCTTTTAAAAAGAGCTTTTACTGCAAATCTTGCTTATTTAAGATAGAAAAGTAGGATAATTATATATTGTAACTAAATGAAGATCAAATAAAAGCAGAGATCTTGAGCAGACAGGACACATCCTGGCACTCTTTATAATAACTGGTCCAAAGTGTCAGTAAAACAATTGGGCATTTCAGAGTTATATTATATATAAAAGTTGGTTCAAACACTTAATTGTAAAAATGTCTTTTGAAGCTTAAAGTACAATAAAATGTGCCAATTATATTTCACAGAATATCACTTTGATTTTTCTGTAAATCAAATCTGAGTTGTTTATTTTTCGTTTTATTTATTCTTGAAGTTAGCGGATTCTACCTTTTAAACAAAATAAAGCTAGTATAATCTACCATGTTATAGAACAGGAAAGAATTTTCCTCTGCCTTTGTAGATACAATTCAAAAGAAAGTCAGCTAGCCTGTTCTTGAAACCATACTTTACCCAAACAACCCTTGGTCCCCTTTCAACAAATTAACTTAATAAGCATTTTTTGAGCACCTATTTTATGCCAGGCATAATGCATTTGCTGAGAATAGAATGTAAATAAGACGTAGTCCCTGCTCACATAGAGCTATTAGAATACTACAGCCTAAGCCATACTCAGATATTGAAAGATCAACAGGTATATCACTCTGCTATTGGTGCAATAATGTTGTGTAACAAACTATAAAAAACTATAGCAGCTTAACATAATCATTTATTTTTACTCACCCATCTCAGGTTAACTAAGGGTTGATTGGTCTAGGCAGTTTGGTTAGGTTTGGCTCCAAGCTGGAGACTGGCTCCAGATCCACCTTATTCTGTCCTCCTTGGACCAGTGGGCTAACTGGACATATTCTTTCATAGTGTTGGCAGAACCAAAAAAGAGAAGCCCAATTCTACAAACACATTTTAAATCCTTCCTTGTATCACATCTACTAATACACCATTAGTTAAAGCGAGTCAAATGATCAAACCCAAAGTCAAGGGCAGGGAAGTGTACTCAACCTCTAGTGGGAATTACTGCAAAATGGGATTCAAGGTCTGGTGGGGAGAACTGCAAAGACAGATGAGAAAGAGCGTGTATATAGGAGAGGCTGAAGAACTGGGGTATTTCAGTTTGCTACAGGCATGTTTTGGGGAGCAGCAAATGCAGAGATAATCAGTAGCTCCCTTCCACTGCCTTTGTTGGACTATTATGACCAAGCAAAACGCCACCAAAATGTTTCACCTTGCCTTTGCAAGGAGAAACTGGGTTATCATTGTGTCTTGAATGTTGAGAACATGGATTGAAAGCTTCATTGTAATATTAAAGTTATGTAATTGAGTAATTTGGGGAGATGGTATAAAGTTAAAAGATTTCTCAACTTTTTGTGTTGAGAAACAACCTGTTTTTATAGTATGTATATGGAAAGTAAGCTGCTAATAGTGTGTGTGGCTTGCTGGCATTGGAGAGGCACAGGAAAAGAGCAAATTAGTCATTACCAGCCCGGGCAACAAAGAGAGACTCTGTCTCTACAAATAGTAATTTAAAAAAATTAGCTGAGCATGGTGGTGTGTGCCTGTAGTTCCAGCTACTTGGGAGGCTGAAGTGGGAGGAGACCCTGAGCCTGGGAGGTCAAGGCTGCGGTGAGCCACGACCACACCACTGCACTCTAATCTGGGCGACAGAATGAGACTGTCTCAAAAAAAAAAAAAAAAAAAAGGAATTCATTTCCTTCTCCTGTTGCCAACATCACTCCCAAATATATTTACCATACCCTAAATGTCATGATATCAAGAGTTTACTCTATTACAATAGTTCTAACAGTTTCTGAGCTCTATGTAGTCCTTGTACAGAGGAAGATTTTTGGTGAAAGCTTCTGCTTAGAATCAGTTACAAGTTGAGTATCCCTAATCTGAAATGCTCCAAATTCATAACTTTTTGAGTGCTGACATGATGCTCAAAGGAAATACTCATTGGAGCATTTCATATTTCAGATTTTTGGATTATGAATGCTGAACCAGTAAGTATAATGTAAATATTTCATGATCTCCCCCAAAATTCAAAATTTTAAAACACTTCTAGTCCCAGGTATTTCAGGGAAGGGATACTCAATCTATATCAGTCTTCTTAATCAACTGACTTGTCTCCCTGGGCCAATGGTGTGGCCTCTGTTTGGGATTAATGACCCATTTTCAGAGCTGCTGTGGAATACATATGAATTGGAATCTATATCTGTGAAAAGTAGGATATCCTAATACAAAGGATTCATATAATGACTAATGTTTTGTAACTACTTAGTAAGTTTTAGGTAATATTTATGTTCAAAATATCTATGAAGGGAAGGGAGATGATACTTGTGGTAGTAGTTTTAGTAAAAGTAGGGGAATAGTTGTGCTCAGACTATCCTAATATTATTGTCCTAATATGGGAGAGGCCAAAAATTACCCATAGGGATTCTTAGCAAAGACATAAGAATTTTCCAAGCATCTCTCCAGGCAAGTAGCCCATGCATTTCTCTTAAGAGACTGGACAGAATGTCTTCATTGTTACACTTTCTGATTGTTTTGTTTCCCTTTAAAATAAAAGCCATAATTCAAGAAAAGCATGTTACACACTACCCAGCACATTACAGGTGTTTAATAAATACGTGTTCATTCCTTTTAGTTCTTTTCACCTTAGTAATAAACTTTTAAAAAGATTATTCCTTCTTCTTTTTGATATAAGCAGAAGAATCATCTATACCATCAAGAGAAAGAGAGGGTAAGAGGTAGAGAACCAGAACCATATTGCTAATAACAAGAGTTATGCAAAGTTTAAATATGGTGTATCAAGAGATAGTGTGCTCCCACCATTGGAAATGTTCAGGCATAAGCTATACAACTACATTGAAAGAGATAACAGAGTTGAGCAATACACAGGTGTTGGATGGGACAGCCCTTAAGGTCCATTCCATTCCAGTAATTTTAATAAAATATTCTTTTGACTGCTGTCTGCTACATTCTTTAGTAAAATGTTTCCTTGCTCATCTTTTTTCTTTCCTGTACACTGATTAGAAACTATGGTAAAAGTATTGTTATGGCACAGTGTTGACATTTTTTTATTAACAATTTTGTTATATTTGTTAAGTGAATGAACAGGTTAACAAATGAATATCAGTACCCAATGTCAATCGTCATAAACAACTTATATATGAGGTTGGAGATGTAAGTTTACTTACTGTCGTAATTCTTGTTTCCTTATGCTGAGGGAATTCTGAGCTGTCTCCCCTTCCTCTTTTCCTTCTTAATTTATATTGAATAGCTTATTTATAATCAGCTATTAGGTAAGGTAGTATATGTCATTGGCGGCAAAATTGGATTTCTTGATTAAAATTTTGGATAAAGTCTTTGAGGCAAATGACCATGTAATCTCAACACATGTTACAATTTCTCATATACAGAAATATACTCCCCAGGTATTTGGTGGCAAAACATTTGAGGCCCAGCAGCCATGAAAAGATAATCTTAGGGTTTTTTTTTTTCACTCTCACCAACTCAAACCAGTTGTTAGTAATAAGTTGGTAGCTAATATTTTCTTCCTTTTTTTGTGTTTTTGTTGTTGCTGTTGTGTTTGAAACAGGGTCTCTCTCTCTGTTTCCTAGACTGTAGTGCAGTGGCATGATCATGGCTCGCTGCAGCCTTGACCTCCCAGGCTCAATCAATCCTCCCATCTCAGCCTCCTGAGTAGCTGGGACTACAGGCACACACCACCATGCTCGGCTAATTTTTTTTGTGCGTTTTTGTGGAGACGGAGTTTCGCCATGTTGCCCAGGCTGGTCTTGAACTCCTGAGCTCAAGCAATCCACCCTCCTCAGCTTCCCAAAGTCCTGGAATTACTAGCACAAGCCACTGGTAGCTAATATTTTCAAACAATAAAATGGATACTCTGGTATTTCTTATAATTTGAAACATTTTTGTAAAATTAATTTTTTCTTTCACTCAGTTTTTAGTAAAAACCCATTTACTGTTTCTTTTGATAACAAAGAAACTTCCTTTTTGTTACTGTCTCTGCAGTTTTCATGATCCAGACATTCAGAGGCAAGATGGCATTTTAAGCTTTTGGACTAGCATTTTGTTTTTCATTTTAAATTCCACATCTACCATTATCTACTTCTTATATGAAGTAAGGGTTTATGTTTAGCTTAGCTTGTTTTGCTTTTTGAATAGGAAATATTTAATCCCTCTGTTTAAGGTTATAGAACCTCTTAGCAAGCACAGGTTTATTATGTACTGTCTTAAAGTAGCAAGTGAAACGAAGGGTTAATATTTTTTACAAACCACTTACTTGGATATTTAAAGGTGTAAAATACATGTATTTTATATGTATTATATATTTTGCATATATATTTTTTGGCTGGAGTAAGCCCTGATTCCAAAGTTCTGGAGATACAGACTAGCTGAAAGACATTTTCTTGAATATTGAATATTCTAACTAAACTTTTCTTTCTTGTCAGCCACCAGCTCTGCCCACTTGGAAGACCTTGCTTACCTGGATGAGCAGAGACATACACCTTTGAGAACTTCTCTACGAATGCCAAGACAGAGTATGGGTGGTGCTCGCACACAGCAGGATTTAAGAGGTTAGAACCACAGAAGGGCTTTAAGGATGCCCGGGAACAGATGGAAATGGAAAAAAGCCAAAAAGTTCCTTTGTTTCCTATTCCCATACTTACTTAAACCTCCCTTAAAAAGTGAAATGATCATTTTAGCATGTGACCAGTTCATTTCTGCTGAGTCTAGAGAAAGATAAACACAAATACATTGTACTCCTCATTGACAGGCATTATGTAATTATCAACATTTGGAAGCATGAGTTCCTCGAAATTCTGAAAGAAGACAAATGTAAAGGGGCTGTGGTAATGGGGGAAATGACCTTTTTAAGATCTTGCATTTCAGAAGTGAATATTGCAGGTGGGCTGTGCTGATCATCCTGTACAGATTGAGCATTCCTAATCCAAAAATCCAAAGTCTAAAATGCTTTGAAATCCAAAACTCCGAGTGCCAACATGATACCACAGTGGAAAATTACACACCTAGCTTCATGTGATGGGTTACAGTGAAAACTTTGTTTCACAAAATCTTGAGTAAAATTACCTTCAGGCTGTGTGTATAAGGTGTGTATGAAACATATGAATTTCTTGTTTAGACCCAAGTCCTATCTCCAAGATCTTTCATTATATATATGCAAATACTCCAAAGTCCAAAAAATTCTGAAATTCAAAACACTTCTGATCCCAAGCATTTTAGATAAGGGATACTCAAGCTGTATTTTGCTAGGGATTTTTTTTCATTTTTGTTTTACTGACCATTTCTAGTAACATATAATACTTTTATTATCTTGGTCTTTTAGAAAGTGCCTATGATCCTGGCCTAGCAAGTTCTGCATAACCTATCCTTTTCTCACTCAGGCACCTGTTGCCTTACCTGCTTTGTGGCATGCTACATGCTTCTCCAAGCTGGCACTGGATCTTTTTAAAGATTTTCATTTTGTTATAATGATGGTCTAGTTGAGGAGCCTCTTATTGGTATTTCTGTCTCTCTCGTGTGCTCAGAATGAACCAAACTGTCTCTGATAGCTTTTAACAGATAGTCTCCTTTCTCTGGTATGTTAGCAATCTCTGTCTCTACCAAAAGTGTGTTTTTGATTTTATCCTACGGATTATTTTCAACGTTCTTTAGCTCTCTTCCTCACCGGTTGTCCTATTCCCTGCTCTAAGCAGTATAGTACCACATGCATAATTCCCACGGGAAGGAATTTGTACGTGTCCGCTGTCCACTCTAGACATCATTATGCTAAAGTTTTTCAGTGATGGCTAAGCAAATAGGAGCATAAAATAATTGATTGTATTGCAACAATTACCATACCTCCCATCAGCAGCAATTAGTTGATAGCCTCAATCATACTTTTAGTTCCCAGTCCTTTTGTCTATCCTGCTTGCCAGTTCTTCAGTTTGCCATATACCAGTTGCATGGCATATGCAACTGTGTATTTACAGTCCAGAAAATGGAAATATATCAAGCACTATTTTAGATTGATTACATCTAAAGCCTGAACAAATTTGATCAAGAGACCAAATAATTGATTTGTGCCCCGACTGGAATGCACAGCCGTAATAAAGAAGATTGGACAGAACTACTGATCTATATGGACCTTCAGATTTGATTGAAAATCTGCCACATTGGCATCATCTTGCATCTCATTACTAAAAAACATACTGACATTGTTGACTTTATTTTCTGCATACTAACCATTGAATAATAGATGTTATACTATATAGAAAACAAAATTATTTGACAGATTTCAGCAGTGAAATTTTTGGGAAACCTTTATGTTGAGTTCTGTTGATATGTGATAGCACCTATCTGCTTCTAGTATCTGAAGATTAATAAAGTGTTTAACAGATACATTCTGGTGAGCTTGATGTTTACAAATACCAGTTTTACCTGGAATGCAGCAAAGATATTTTCCATTACATTGATCTTCAGCTGAAACATTCAGTGAAACAACAAAAGCACATTCAGAGATTTTCCCAAAGCTTACCTAAATCTTTAGGAAGGGCTCTACCTGAATAATGAATTTCTAAAAATACTAATTTCATATTCCTTGCAAGTAATGTCTTAACTTACTGTTTACATTTAATATTTAAGCTGGAGTTTGTCCATTGATGAAGATGCTATGATATTAGTATTTCAGTTCCTTGAAGTCATCTTTATTTTTCAAGACCTTTCCTTTTAGCAGTCTAAATGGTTAGAACATGCCATCCAGCTGGGTACATTGAGCCATAAGAAGCAAGGTGTTTACTTAGCAGTGTAAAGTGTGCTAAAACTAGTAATAACCTTAATTCAGAATTTTCAGAATTTAGAGTCCCTAAACAATAAGCTTCTCTCAAAAAGTAACATGTTGTCTTGATTATTGTTTACAAATGAATTGTATGGCGTAGGATACAACTTAAAACACATTATCAAGAAAAGAAAGCTAACTTGGGCAGATAAACTTTCCTTATGTTTCTGCAGACCTGCTTGGCAAGCCTTTATGATTTGTGATTATTATATCCACAATGTTGTACTTTATTTCAGAAAAAGAATCAGATTTGTTTTCCTGGAATAATTGTTAAAAACATGTCACATCATGCTTTCTAATTTTATTTAAAGGAATATACAAATTGCAGTCATATTTCAGTTTGACATATTTTTCTTCTGATTTTGATTAAAATGAAACTACCCCCAAAAAAGTAATAAAATGATTGAAAATATTTTTTTAGTCTGCATTAAGGTTTGTCTTTCCACTTTAGAATAGAGGTGTATCTTTCCACATTGTAAAGGAGTACTCCAACAAGTTCTATGAAGCAGGATTTTTTTTTAACTTTTATTTTAAGTTTAGGGGTACATGTGCAGGTTTGTTACATAGGTATGAGTCATGGGGGTTTCTTGTACAGATTATTTCATCACCCAAGTATTAAGCCTAGCATCTATTCATTATCTTTCCTAATCCTCTCCCTCCTCGTGCCTCCTCCCACCAGTAGGCCCCAGTGTTTGTTGTTCCCTTTTATGTGTCCATGTGTTCTCATCATTTAGCTCCCCCTTATAAGTGAGAACATGCAGCATTTGGTTTTCTGTTCCTGCATTAGTTCGCCAAGAATGACAGCCTCCAGCCTCATCCATGTTCCTGCAAAGGACATGATCTCGTTCTTTTTTGTGGCTTCATAGTATTCCATGGTGTATATGTACCACATTTTGTTTATCCAGTTCACCATCGATGGACATTGAAGTTGATTTCGTGTCTTTGCTATTGTGAACAGTGCTGCAGTGAACCTATGTGTGTATGCGTCTTTATGACAACAATTTATCTTCCTTTGGGTATATACCCAGTGATGGGATTACTGGATTGAATGGCAGATCTGTTTTTAGGTCTTTGAGGAATTGCCACACTGTTTTCCACAATGTTTGAACTGATTGTGGAAAACACTCCCACCAACTGTGTATAAGTCTTTTTCTCCACAGCTTCGCCAGCATCTGTTATATTTTGGCTTTTTATTAATAGCCTTTCAGACTGTTATGACACGGTGTCTCACTGTGCTTTTGATTTGGATTTCTCTAATGATCAGTGACATTGAGCTCTTTTCCTTTTTTTTTTTTTTTATAATTTTGCTTTAAGTTCTGGGATACAGGTGCAGAACATGCAGGTTTGTTACATAGGTATACATGTGCCATGGTGATTTGCTGCACCTATCTACGCATCATCTAGGTTTTAAGCCCCGCATGCATTAGGTATTTGTCCTAATGCTGTTCCTCCCCTTGCTCCCCAATCCCCCAACAGGCCCCAGTATGTGATGTTCCCCTCTCTGTGTCTGTGTATTCTGCCATTGAGCTCTTCATCATAAGCTGGTTGGCTTCATGTATGTTTTCTTTTGAAAAGTGACTGCTCATGTCTTTTGTCCATTTTTTTAAATGGGGTTGTCTGTTTTTTCTTAACAAATTAATTTAAATTTAATTAATTAAATTTCTTAAACAAATTTAAAGTTCCTTGTAGATGCTGGGTATTAGACTTTTGTCAGAGACATAGTTTGCAAAATTTTCTCCCATTCTGTAGGTTGTCTGTTGACTCTGTTGATAGTATCTTTTGCTGTGCAGAAGCTCTTTAGTTTTATTGGATCCTGTTTGTCAATTTTTGCTTTTATTGGAATTGCTTTCGGTGGCTTCATCATGAAATCTTTGCCCATTTCTATGTCCAGAATGGTATTTCCTAGGTTGTCTTCCAGGGTTTTTATAGTTTGGGGTTTTACATTTAAGTCTTTAATTCATCTTGAGTTAATTTTTATATGTGGTATAAGGAAGGGATCCAGTTTCAATCTTTGCATATAGCTAGCCAGTTATCCCAGCACCATTTATTAAATAGGGAGTCCTTTCCCTATTGCTTGTTTTTGTCAGTTTTGTTGAAGACCAGGTAGTTGCAGGTGTGCAGTCTTATTTTATGGTTCTCTATTATGTTCTCTTGGTCTATGTGTCTGTTTGTACCAGTACCATGCTGTTTTGGTTATTGTAGTCCTGTAGTATAGTTTGAAATCAGGTAGTGTGGTGCTTCCAGCATTGTTCTTTTTGCTTAGGATTGCCTTAGCTATTTGGTCTCTCTTTCATATGGGTTCCATATGAATTTCAAAATCGTTTTTCCTGGTTTTGTGAAGTGTCGTTGGTAGTTTGATAAGAATAGCATTGAATCTTACCAATTACTTTTGGCAGTATGACCATTTTAACAATATTGATTCTTCCTGTTCACTAGCATGAAATGTTTTTTTTATTTGTTTGTGTCATCTCTGATTTCTTTGAGCAGTGTTTTGTAGTTCTCCTTTATAGATATAATTCACCTACCTGGTTAGCTGTATTCCTAGGTATTTTATTCTGAAATAGTTTTTTAATCACAATTCTGGTTTTAAATGATCCTAGAGATAGTAGCTAGTGCTTATATACACTGTAGTGTACCCATTAGATAACTAAGTTTATTGACTGACTGATTTCAAGTATAGAGACTGTCTGAAATAATATCCTCTGGATATATGTCTAAAGAACATTTGAGGTGGCAAGCCGTGCATTGATTGGGAACTTCGTATAGGCAGAATCTTGTACTATTCTGTTAAGAGCAGTGTTTCTCAAACTTTTTGGTCCCAGGATCCTTTTATATTCCTAAAAAAATTGCACAGGTGGCTATGGCTGTCCCTGTAATCCCAGCACCTTAGAAGGCCAAGGTGGGAGACTTACTTGAGCCAGAAGTTCAAGACCAGCCTAGGCAACATAGAAAGACCCTATCTCTACCAAAAACATTTAAAAATAGCCATGCAGGGTGGTATACACCTGTAGTCCTAACTACTCAGGAGGCAGAGGTGGGAGGATCACTTGAGCCTATGAGGCCAAAGCTGCAGTGAGCCATGAGCCATTATTGCTCTACTGCACTCCAGTCTGGGTGATAGAAGGAGACCTTGTCTCATTTTAAAAAGAAATTATTGATCTTATATTTATATGGAATAAATTGATATTATCGTATTAGAAATTAAAAATAATACATTAAATAGTACTTTGTTTAAAATAATATGTTTTAAAATAATAATAGGGATTGTTGAAATATTCATTTATTCATTTTTTGTAAATAATAGACCCATTACATGTTAAAGTTATGTCAGCTGTGGAAAATTCCACTGTACACTTGTGAAAGAATGAGAGTGGAAAAAGGCAAATAACCTCTTAGTGCTATAAATATAGTTTTGACGTTGCGAACTCCAAGAACATATCTCAAGAATCTAGGGATCTCCAGATGACGCTTTTATTTTATTTTAGGATCACAATGTTTAAAAACAAGTTTTGTTGGCTTTATACCTCCAGAGAGCTCCCAAATCCAACTACTTTTCACCTCCTTCAATACTGCCTCTCACTGAGACCATTGCAGTAGGCGAGTTCAGTGGCTCTCACAGTGCGGTCCTGGGACCAGCAGTAGTGACATTACCTAGGAAGTTTTCAGAAATGCAGATTCTTTAGCCCCATTCCACACCCACTGAATCAGAAATTCTGAGAGTGGGGCTGGCAAGCCATGTCTTAAACCTTCCAGGTGATTTTGCAGATCACACTTTTAAAACCACTAGTTTATCCAGCACCTATAAAGAACTCAGTCAAATTTACAAGAAAAAAACAACCCCACCAAAAAGTGGGCAAAGGGTATGAACAGACACTTTTCAAAAGAAGACATTCGTACAGCCAACAGACACATGAAAAAATGCTCATCATCACTGGCCATCAGAGAAATGCAAATCAAAACCACAATGAGATACCATCTCACACCAGTTAGAATGGCAATCATTAAAACAGTCAGGAAACAACAGGTGCTGGAGAGGATGTGGAGAAATAGGAACACTTTTACACTGTTGGTGGGACTGTAAACTAGTTCAACCATTGTGGAAAACAGTGTGGTGATTCCTCAAGGATCTAGAACTAGAAATACCATTTGACCCAGCCATCCCATTACTGGGGATATACCCAAAGGATTATGAGTCATGCTGCTATAAAGACACATGCACACATATGTTTATTGTGGCACTATTCACAATAGCAAAGACTTAGAATCGACGAAAATGTCCATCAGTGACAGACTGGATGAAGAAAATGTGGCACATATACACCATAGAATACTGTGCAGCCATAGAAAAGGATGAGTTCGTGTCCTTTGTAGGGACATGGATGCAGCTGGAAACCATCATTCTCAGCAAACTACCTCAAGAACAGAAAACCAAATACCGCATGTTCTCACTCATAGGTGGGAATTGAACAATGAGATCACTTGGACACAGAAAGGGGAGCATCACACACTGGGTCCTATTGTGGGGAAGGGGTGGGGGGAGGGATACCATTAGGAGACATACCTAATGTAAATGACAAGTTAATGGGTGCAGCACACCATATACGTGGCACATGTATACATATGTAACAAACCTGCAGATTGTGCACATGTACCCTAGAACTTAAAGTATAATTTTAAAAAAAAAACACTAGTTTAGAAGATGTCATTGTAATTGAAGATAAGCTTTATGCCTCAAGGTCCATACGGTCTATTTACAAAAGTGCAAAAATGCGTAGTTTGAGAGCTGGTTACATGTTATTCATGAACATGATTTAAGAGTACAGGCATAATTCATTTACCTGTTGCCTTAATAGTAACTGCGGTTGTTTGATGATAATGGTAGTCTTTTGACAGCTAAAGCAGAAGTTTTTGGGATAACATCTCCAAGCGGGATATTGACATCAACATTGCTTCATTAGTAAAAAGTCCTCTTTTTTTTTTTTTTTTTTTTACTCTTCAAGACAGCTGTTTTGAACAACTGTTCTACAAAAATTGATGTTTCCAGAAACCTGGCCCAACAAGGGAGAGGTCATATGAGTCTACTGTCCAAAGTTTCATTGCAGCAACTTAATAGATTCCTAGCTGTCAACCCTCCAAGAGCTTGAATACTAATGATAAAAGTCATAGAAGATTGTGTACTAGTACAGAGTATATAGCTAGCTGACCTACTACAAGCGCCTTTTCTAGTCCCAAAACCTAATGTCTTTGATACGTATTAATTTGAATTAATTTAACTAATAAAGTTTTTAACTTAAAATTTTAAAGTTAGGCTGGGCATGGTGGCTCACACCTGTAATCCCAGAACTTTGGGAGGCTGAGGCGGAGGGATCACCTGAGGTCAGGAGTTTGAGACCACCCTGGGCAACATGGTAAAACCCCATCTCTACTAAAAAAAAAAACAAAATAGAAAAATTAGCCAGGCATAGTGGCGTGGGCCCGTAGTCCCAGCTACTCAGGAGGCTGAGAGCTTAAGAATTGCTTGAACCCAGGAGTTGGAGGTTGCAGTGAGCCAAGATCGTGCCACTACACTCCAGCCTGGGCAACAGAGTCTCAAAAAAATTTTTTTAAATTATTTTGGGGTTCATATTTTTAAATTTAATCACCATTATGTTAATGTGGAGTTATGCTAAAAATTATCCACCTGAAAATGTCCACTCTTTCTGATCATCTTAATGAAAGCTCTCATTCCGGAGAGAAAGATAGAAACTAGGTTTGCTGCCTATTACAAGGAAGGAAGAAATAGTTTATTTTTATGGATAAATGTAATAAATCTTATGATGGGTTATATAAAGGGAACTAGGAGGAGTTAAAATATAGAAAGCAAATTCTTTTTTTTTTTTTTTAATTATACTTTAAGTTCTAGGGTACATGTGCATAACGTGCAGGTTTGTTACATATGTATACTTGTGCCATGTTGATGTGCTGCACCCATCAACTCGTCAGCACCCATCAATTCATCATTTATATCAGGTATAACTCCCAATGCAATCCCTCCTCCCTCCCCCCCATGATAGGCCCCGATGTGTGATGTTCCCCTTCCCGAGTCCAAGTGATGTCATTGTTCAGTTCCCACCTATGAGTGAGAACATGCGGTGTTTGGTTCTCTGTTCTTGTGATAGTTTGCTAAGAATGATGGTTTCCAGCTGCATCCATGTGCCTACAAAGGACGCAAACTCATCCTTTTTTATGGCTGCATAATATTCCATGGTGTATATGTGCCACATTTTCTTAATCCAGTCTGTCACAGATGGACATTTGGGTTGATTCCAAGTCTTTGCTATTGTAAATAGTGCCACAATAAACATACATGTGCATGTGTCTTTATAGCAGCATGATTTATAATCCTTTGGGTATATACCCAGTAGTGGGATGGCTGGGTCATATGGTACATCTAGATCTAGATCCTTGAGGAATCGCCATACTGTTTTCCATAATGGTTGAACTAGTTTACAATCCCACCAACAGTGTAAAAGTGTTCCTATTTCTCCACATCCTCTCCAGCACCTGTTGTTTCCTGACTGTTTTAATGATTGCCATTCTAACTGGTGTGAGATGGTATCTCATTGTGGTTTTGATTTGCATTTCTCTGATGGCCAGTGATGATGAGCATTTTTTCATGTGTCTGTTGGCTGTATGACTGTCTTCTTTTGAGAAATGTCTGTTCATATCCTTTGCCCACTTTTTGATGGGGTTGTTTGTTTTTTTCTTATAAATTTGTTTGAGTTCTTTGTAGATTCTGGATATTAGCCCTTTGTCAGATGAGTAGATTGCAAAAATTTTCTCCCATTCTGTAGGTTGCCTGTTCACTCTGATGGTAGTTTCTTTTGCTGTGCAGAAGCTCTTTAGTTTAATGAGATCCCATTTGTCAATTTTGGCTTTTGCTGCCGTTGCTTTTGGTGTTTTAGACATGAAGTCCTTGCCCATGCCTATGTCCTGAATGGTACTACCTAGGTTTTCTTCTAGGGTTTTTATGGTATTAGGTCTAACATTTAAGTCTCTAATCCATCTTGAATTAATTTTCGTATAAGGAGTAAGGAAAGGATCCAGTTTCAGCTTTCTACTTATGGCTAGCCAGTTTTCCCAGCACCATTTATTAAATAGGGAATCCTTTCCCCATTTCTTGTTTATCTAAGTTTGTCAAAGATCAGATGGCTGTAGATGTGTGGTATTATTTCTGAGGACTCTGTTCTGTTCCATTGGTCTATATCTCTGTTTTGGTACCAGTACCATGCTGTTTTGGTTACTGTAGCCTTGTAGTATAGTTTGAAGTCAGGTAGCGTGACGCCTCCAGCTTTGTTCTTTTGACTTAGGATTGTCTTGGCAATGCGGGCTCTTTTTTGGTTCCATATGAACTTTAAAGCATTTTTTTCCAATTCTGTGAAGAAACTCATTGGTAGCTTGATGGGGATGGCATTGAATCTATAAATAACCTTGGGCAGTATGGCCATTTTCACGATATTGATTCTTCCTATCCATGAGCATGATATGTTCTTCCATTTGTTTGTGTCCTCTTTGATTTCACTGAGCAGTGGTTTGTAGTTCTCCTTGAAGAGGTCCTTGACATCCCTTGTAAGTTGGATTCCTAGGTATTTTATTCTCTTTGAAGCAATTGTGAATGGAAGTTCATTCATGATTTGGCTCTCTGTTTGTCTGTTACTGGTGTATAAGAATGCTTGTGATTTTTGCACATTAATTTTGTA
Source organism: Rhinopithecus roxellana (assembly GCF_007565055.1). Classification (NCBI taxonomy): domain Eukaryota; kingdom Metazoa; phylum Chordata; class Mammalia; order Primates; family Cercopithecidae; genus Rhinopithecus; species Rhinopithecus roxellana. The sequence continues at coordinate 76,609,498 of NC_044567.1, forward strand.
TCCTGAGACTTTGCTGAAGTTGCTTATCAGCTTAAGGAGATTTTGGGCTGAGACAATGGGGTTATCTAAATATACAATCATGTCATCTGCAAACAGGGACAATTTGACTTCTTCTTTTCCTAACTGAATACCCTTGATTTCTTTCTCTTGCCTGATTGCCCTAGCCAGAACTTCCAACACTGTGTTGAATAGGAGTGGTGAGAGAGGGCATCCCTGTCTTGTGCCAGTTTTCAAAGGGAATTTTTCCAGTTTTTGCCCATTCAGTGTGATATTGGCTGTGGGTTTGTCATAAATAGCTCTTATTATTTTGAGGTACGTTCCATCAATACCGAATTTATTGAGCGTTTTTAGCATAAAGGGCTGTTGAATTTTGTCAAAAGCCTTTTCTGCATCTATTGAGATAATCATGTGGTTTTTGTCTTTGGTTCTGTTTATATGCTGGATTACATTTATTGATTTGTGAATGTTGAACCAGCCTTGCATCCCAGGGATGAAGCCCACTTGATCATGGTGGATAAGCTTTTGGATGTGCTGCTGAATCCGGTTTGCCAGTATTTTATTGAGGATTTTTGCATCGATGTTCATCAGGGATATTGGTCTAAAATTTTCTTTTTTTGTTGTGTCTCTGCCAGGCTTTGGTATCAGGATGATGTTGGCCTCATAAAATGAGTTAGGGAGGATTCCCTCTTTTTCAATTGATTGGAATAGTTTCAGAAGGAATGGTACCAGCTCCTCTTTGTACCTCTGGTAGAATTCAGCTGTGAATCCATCTGGTCCTGGACTTTTTTTGGTTGGTAGGCTATTAATTATTGCCTCAATTTCAGAGCCTGCTATTGGTCTGTTCAGGGATTCAACTTCTTCCTGGTTTAGTCTTGGAAGAGTGTAAGTGTCCAGGAAATTATCCATTTCTTCTAGATTTTCTTGTTGATTTGCGTAGAGGTGTTTATAGTATTCTCTGATGGTAGTTTGTATTTCTGTGGGGTCGGTGGTGATATCCCCTTTATCATTTTTTATTGCGTCTATTTGATTCTTCTCTCTTTTCTTCATTAGTCTTGCTAGCGGTCTGTCAATTTTGTTGATTTTTTCAAAAAACCAACTCCTGGATTCATTGATTTTTTGGAGGGTTTTTTGTGTCTCTATCTCCTTCAGTTCTGCTCTGATCTTAGTTATTTCTTGCCTTCTGCTAGCTTTTGAATGTGTTTGCTCTTGCTTCTTCAGTTTTTAATTGTGATGTTAGAGTGTCCATTTTAGATCTTTCCTGCTTTCTCTTGTGGGCATTTAGTGCTATAAATTTCCCTCTACACACTGCTTTAAATGTGTCCCAGAGATTCTGGTATGTTGTATCTTTGTTCTCATTGGTTTCAAAGAACATCTTTATTTCTGCCTTCATTTCGTTATGTACCCAGTAGTCATTTAGGAGCAGGTTGTTCAGTTTCCATGTAGTTGAGCGGTTTTGATTGAGTTTCTTAGTCCTGGGTTCTAGTTTGATTGCACTGTGGTCTGAGAGACAGTTTGTTATAATTTCTGTTCTTTTACATTTGCTAAGGAGTGCTTTACTTCCAATTATGTGGTCAGTTTTGGAATAAGTGTGATGTGGTGCTGAGAATGTATATTTTGTTGATTTGGGGTGGAGAGTTCTATAGATGTCTATTAGGTCCGCTTGGTGCAGAGATGAGTTCAATTCCTGGATATCCTTGTTAACTTTCTGTCTCGTTGATCTGTCTAATGTTGACAGTGGAGTGTTGAAGTCTCCCATTATTATTGTATGGGAGTCTAAGTCCCTTTGTAAGTCTCTAAGGACTTGCTTTATGAATCTGGGTGCTCCTGTATTGGGTGCATATATATTTAGGAGAGTTAGCTCCTCCTGTTGAATTGATCCCTTTACCATTATGTAATGGCCTTCTTTGTCTCTTTTGATCTTTGATGGTTTAAAGTCTGTTTTATCAGAGACTAGGATTACAACCCCTGCTTTTTTTTGTTCTCCATTTGCTTGGTAGATCTTCCTCCATCCCTTTATTTTGAGCCTATGTATGTCTCTGCATATGAGATGGGTCTCCTGAATACAGCAGACTGATGGGTCTTGACTCTTTATCCAGTTTGCCAGTCTGTGTCTTTTAATTGGAGCATTTAGTCCATTTACATTTAAGGTTAATATTGTTATGTGTGACCTTGATCCTGCCATTATGATATTAACTGGTTATTTTGCTCGTTAGTTGATGCAGTTTCTTCCTAGCCTCGATGGTCTTTACATTTTGGCATGTTTTTGCAATGGCTGGTATCGGTTGTTCCTTTCCATGTTTAGGGCTTCCTTCAGGGTCTCTTGTAAGGCAGGCCTGGTGGTGACAAAATCTCTAAGCATTTGCTTATCTGTAAAGGATTTTATTTCTCCTTCACTGATGAAACTTAGTTTGGCTGGATATGAAATTCTGGGTTTAAAATTCTTTTCTTTAAGAACGTTGAATATTGGCCCCCACTCTCTTCTGGCTTGTAGAGTTTCTGCCGAGAGGTCTGCTGTTAGTCTGATGGGCTTCCCTTTGTGGGTAACCCGACCTTTCTCTCTGGCTGCCCTTAAGATTTTTTCCTTCATTTCAACTTTGGTGAATCTGACAATTATGTGTCTTGGAGTTGCTCTTCTCGAGGAGTATCTTTGTGGTGTTCTCTGTATTTGCCTGAATTTGAATGTTGGCCTGCCCTACTAGGTTGGGGAAGTTCTCCTGGATGATATCCTGAAGTGTTTTCCAACTTGGTTCCATTTTCTCTCTCACTTTCAGGCACCCCAGTCAGACGTAGATTTGGTCTTTTTACATAATCCCATACTTCTTGCAGGCTTTGTTCATTTCTTTTTCTTCTTTTTTCTTTTGGTTTCTCTTCTCGCTTCATTTCATTCATTTGATCCTCAGTCGCTGATACTCTTTCTTCCAGTTGGTCGAGTCAGTTACTGAGCTTGTGGATTTGTCACGTATTTCTTGTGTCATGGTTTTCATCTCTGTCATTTCATTTATGACCTTCTCTGCATTAATTATTCTAGCTATCAATTCTTCCACTCTTTTTTCAAGATTTTTAGTTTCTTTGCGCTGGGTACGTAATTCCTCCTTTAGCTCTGAGAAGTTTGATGGACTGAAGACTTCTCTCATCTCGTCAAAGTCATTCTCTGACCAGCTTCGATCCATTGCTGGCGATGAGCTGCGCTCCTTTGCAGGGGGAGATGGGTTCTTATTTTTTGAATTTCCAGCTTTTCTGCCCTGCTTCTTCCCCATCTTTGTGGTTTTATCTGCCTCTGGTCTTTGATGGTGGTGACGTACTGATGGGGTTTTGGTATAGGTGTTCTTCCTGTTTGGTAGTTTTCCTTCTAATAGTCAGGACCGTCAGCTGTAGGTCTGTTGGAGATTGCTTGAGGTCCACTCCAGACCCTGTTTGCCTGGGTATCAGCAGCAGAGGTTGCAGAAGATAGAATATTGCTGAACAGCGAGTGTACCTGTCTGATTCTTACTTTGGAAGCTTCCTCTCAGGGGTGTACTCCACCCTGTGAGGTGTGGGGTGTCAGACTGCCCCTAGTGGGGGATGTCTCCCAGTTAGGCTACTCAGGGGTCCGTGACCCACTTGAGCAGGCAGTCTGTCCGTTCTCAGATCTCAACCTCCGTGTTGGGAGATCCACTGCTCTCTTCAAAGCTGTCAGACAGTGTCGTTCGGGTCTGCACAGGCCTCTGCTGCTTCCCCTGTTGTTTTTTAGCTGTGCCCTGTCCCCAGAGGTGGAGTCTACAGAGACAGGCAGGTTTCCTTGAGCTGCTGTGAGCTCCACCCAGTTCGAGCTTCCCAGCAGCTTTGTTTACCTACTTAAGCCTCAGCAATGGCAGGGCGCCCCTCCCCCAGCCTCGCTGCCGCCTCAGCCAGATCGCAGACTGCTGTGCTAGCAATGAGGGAGGCTCCGTGGCCGTGGGACCCTCCCGGCCAGGTGTGGGCACAATCTCCTGGTGTGCCCGTTTGCCCAAAGCGCAGCATTGGGGTAGAAATTATCCGATCCCCCAGGTGCTGTGTGTCTCAGTTCGCCTGGCCAGGAAAAGGGATTCCCTTCCCCCTTGCGCTTCCCAGGTGAGGCAATGCCTCGCCCTGCCTCAGCTCTCGCTGGTGGGGCCGCAGCAGCCAACCAGCACCGATTGTCCGGCACTCCCCAGTGAGATGACTCCAGCACCTCAGTTGAAAATGCAGAAATCACCGGTCTTCTGTGTCGCTCGCGCCGGGAGTTGGAGACTGGAGCTGTTCCTATTCGGCCATCTTGCTCCGCCCCTAGAAAGCAAATTCTAGCCTAGTGACTTCGAATGGTAGCTACTTGGGTTAAATTAACAACAAATTATTAATATTGAGACCTTAACCTGCCTGGTATTAAATTATAACCACACTGTTCTACTTGAAAAAATTATATATTGCTAATTAAAACTTCCTTTCTCAATATATGCTGATTCCTTAGAACTTTTACTAAATCTTATTACATAAAAGGCCATTCAGAGGCTTTGTGTTTAGTTATTAGCTACTTTAATAGACACTAGGTTGGGGGGCACATGTAGAAATGATAGTCTGATTCATTGGCAGAATTGATGTGAAATTGGCCCTGCGACAGTTAACTTGGTTTTATCAAAGCAATAAATTTAATTTTTATCAAATCCGTGCTTCACACCATTTATGAGTCCCGTACTGTTCTGAAACAATGAATCCTTTATGAAGATGACTAAGATGCATGTCATGAAGCTAAATGCTCTTACATTAGCCTACTGAGTCACACATCCCTGAGGTTGCTTAGTCATCTTGATCGTTGCCTGGCTGGCTCTCACATTTGCAAGGGAATATTTCCATCAGTCTTTTCTGCCTCATTGTTCATTATTTCATCCCTACAAGTAAGGTTAAATTTTCTTCTTAAGTAAATTCAAAACCCAAGGATAAGGTTGCATGCACATAACTTCCTATACTAAATATTATATGGGTAGATTGTAAGTTTTAGTTGTATGAGGTTGTTCCCCTCACCCCCAACCAGCTCTTCTGCAGGGTACCTAAAAGTTGGAAAATGTCCTTGGTCTGCTAGATACTAGTCTGTGCTTTTTGGAGTAGTCTGGTTGTGATTTTTTTTTTTTAAAGCAAACCTCTACTTATTGAAGTCACTCTATAAGAAAATAATTAAAAATAATTGATTAAATAAAGTCACTCTAGATATGTGCACAAATCTAATAAACCAGCCTTATTTGGTAAAGTTTGGAAACCTTAACAGTAGCTGATACATGACAAGTTCTTCCACAAGACCTGCAAGAGAAAAATAATCTTTGAGAAAGAGAAGAGTTTATAAACCACATAATCTTCTAATATTCATATACTTACTTTAAAGAAAGACTGTGGAGTAACATGAACAAAACTCTCATCTTGACATCTAACTCTGCAAGATATCTCACTGGAAATATTTTAAAGTGCCTCAAGTGCAGTAAAGAAAATTACTCTTGGCCGGGCGCAGTGGCTCAAGCCTGTAATCCCAGCACTTTGGGAGGCCGAGACGGGCGGATCACGAGGTCAGGAGATCGAGACCATCCTGGCTAACACGGTGAAACCCCGTCTCTACTAAAAATACAAAAAACTAGCCGGGCGTGGTGGCGGGCGCCTGTAGTCCCAGCTACTCGGGAGGCTGAGGCAGGAGAATGGCGTAAACCCGGGAGGCGGAGCTTGCAGTGAGCTGAGATCCGGTCACTGCACTCCAGCCCGGGCGACAGAGTGAGACTCCATCTCAAAAAATAAAAAGAAAAAGAAAAAGAAAATTACTCTTAAGCCATTTTGATGTTTTGATCTAAATTAAAGAATAAGCTTCCCAATTAATCTTATTGTTTTCCTCAAAGTGATTAGGTCTATTAAAGTAACCACAATGCCAGTAAATTTACCTAGATAACACTTTGCCAAAAAAAAATTGTAATTCAGTAAAATGATCTAAGTTTTTTAATCTTGTAGTATATAAAAGGTTTGTTGTGAAATAACTTCCCCAGATACTCATAAAATTACAGAACCAGATGATTTCATTTGTAGGGCCACAATGAAAGACTATTTCGTCAATGACAGTTCACTTTAAAATGTTTTATCTTAAATTTCAATGAATTAAAATAGCCAGTTTTGATATTCCCGAAAATAAGTGTTGTATATCACCTTAAAAGCCAGCACTCTAAGAGCACAAAACTTAAGACAACTGTATTGACATAGTTATAAATATTTTATCAAGTATTTCCTATTTTAAAAGCTTTACTGTTTTATGTTTTCTCTACATTTTGAGGTATTAAATGTGAGGAAGTGTATAAAAAAGCAGCAACCTCTGGGAGAATTGGGTTTTCCCTTTTTTTTTTTTTTTTTAAATGTTCTCCAAAGATCTTTGTTCTCTTTCTGAAAATTCCACTCAGCAGTGACTCCAGATTTTTCTCAACAAATGTTTTCCCATAAGACCAATGTCAGAAAGCTGAAATTTAATATGCAAGTTATTCAAAGATTCAAAGTAAGATTTTTTCAGAGTAAAATAAATCTTCCCCCTTTTTTATCCCCCCATTAATAGAAGGCAATGGACTTTGTAAAACACTAAGACAAATGTTAACAGTGAGACACTCTTCAAAAGGTATAAAAGTGATAGCATGCATTTACTGGAGTTCTTACTCTTTGTGGGCACAGTGCTTAGAGCTTTAAACATATTCTTATTTAATCCTCACAACTTTTTAAGTAGTGGTAATAAGGAAACTCTGTCATAGACAGCATAATATAAAAAGCAATCAGTAATACAATAATAGCAGTACATTGGCTTATGGTAGATACTCTGTACTCTGCGGTATTGGAGCTGGCAAAGACTGTTGAATATTTCAGCAGGAGCTGTGGTCAGAGAGGATACCTGATGATTCATTCACCCAAACCAGCTTCGACTCCTCTCTTCCTTAATAGTACCTCAGTTTTCCTCTCGTTTGAGCTTTAAATCTTGGAATCAGCGTTGAATCACCATCTACATTATCTCCTATATCCAGTCAGGACCAGACCCTGAGGGTCCAGCTCTCACAGAGTTTCTCACATTCTTTCTATATTCTCCATTCTCAATATTGCTAATTAACTTGCCTCCCTCCTCTGGTCTTTCTATCTTCTTTGTTGTTGTTGTTGTATTCTTTTTTTTTTTTTTTAACTTTTATTTTAGTTTCCAGGGTGCATGTGAAGGTTCGTTACATAAGTAAACATGTGTCACAGGGGTTTGTTGTACAGATTATTTCATCACCCCGATATTAAGCCAAGGACTCAACAGTTATCTTTTCTGCTTCTCTGGTCTTTCTGTCGTCTAATCAGTCTAATGCCTGGCTGCCAAAGTAATCTTTCTAAAATGTAGCTCAGAATCATGTCATTTCTCTGTCTTATAGTCATCATTGCCAGCATCCTTGTTAAAGTTAGTATGCAGGAATAGAAATTACCAACATTTAAAAGCAATTTTTGAAGAAAACAAGTACAATTTGTTACCTTTAAAATTAACTCTGTTAATACTTAAGAAAAGCTAAAAAAAAAATTTTTAAAGAATAGACACTGCCAGATGGACAATAAAATAGAACATGTAATGGAAAAGAACTAAAGGAACAGAGATAGTAAGATAATGTATAAGAACATGCCAACACAATGCTTAATGAATTTTATTAGTTCAGTAAAAAACAAAGACTAAAATTATTTCTATGCCAGATGAGTCATCAGTATTTGGCATCAGTATTTTTAGTACTTAAAAAGAGGTAACAGGCTGGGTACAGTGGATCATGCCTGTATTCCCAACATTTTGGGAGGCTGAGGCAGGAGGATCACTTGAGGCCAGGAATTCGAGACCAGCCTGGGCAACATAGTGAGACCTGTCTTTACAGAAACTTTAAAAATTAGCCATGCACGGTGGTACACGCCTGTAGTCCCAGCTACTCAGGAGGATCACTTGAGTCCAAGGCTACAGCTTCAGTGAGCTATGATCATGTCACCACACTCCAGCGTGGGTGACAGAATGAGGACCTGTCTTACAAAAAAAAAAAAGAGAGAGAAAGACAAGAAGTAATAGAGTGACAAGGCAACCTGTGGAATAGGGGAAAATATTTTCAAACCATATATCTGATAGGAGTTAATATCCAGAATATATAAGAAACTCCTACAACTCAATAGCAACAAAACAATGTTTAAAAATGAACAAAGGGGCCGGGCGCAGTGGCTCACACCTGTAATCCCAGCACTTTGGGAGGCCGAGGCGGGTGGATCACAAGGTTAGGAGGAGATTGAGACCATCCTGGCTTACTCGGTGAAACCCTGTCTCTACTAAAAATACAAAAAATTAGCCAGGCGTGGTGGCAGGCGCCTGTGGTCCCAGCTACTGTGGAGGCTGAGGCAGGAGAATGGCGTGAACCCGGGAGGCGGAGCTTTCAGTGATCCAAGATCGCGCCACTGCACTCCAGCCTGGGCGACAGAGCAAGACTCCGTCTCAAAAAAAAAAAAAAAAAAAATGGACAAACGACTTACATAGACATTTCTTCAAAGAAGACATACAAATAGCCAATAGGTGTATGAAAAAATGCTCAATATCACTAATTGTCAGGGAAATGCAAATCAAAACCATAATGAGATAGTAACTCACACCTGTTAACATGGCCATTATTTAAAAAAAAAAAAAAAAAAGACAATAACAAGTGTTGGTGAGGATGTAGAGAAATCAAAACCCCATACACCGTTGGTGGGAATGTAAAATGGTGCAGTTGCTATGGAAAACAGTATGGAGGTTCACCAGATATTTAAAGTAGAACTGCCATATGATCCAGCAATCCCACTTCTGAGTATTTATCCAAAAGAACTGAAATCAGGGTCTCAAAGATATTTTCACTCCTATGTTTATTGGAGCATTATTCACAATCGCCAAGAGACAGAAACTACCTAAATGATAAAGGATGAATGGATCAAGAAAATGTGGTCTATATATCAATGGAAAAGAGATCCTGTAATGTGCTACAATATGAATGAAACTTGAGAGAACATTCAGCTAAATGAAATAAGCCAGTCACAAAAGGACAAATATGAAATGATTCCTCTTATATGAGGCATCTAAAGTAGCCATCAGAATAGAAAGTAAAATAGTGGTTGCCAGGAGCTGGCAGAAGGAGGAAATGGGGAGTTCCTGTTCAATGGGTATAAAGTATCAATCATGAAAGTTGAAAAAGTTCTAGAGGTCTGCTGTACAACATTGTGCTTATAGTTAACCTTGCTGTACTATTCACTTAAAAATTTAAGAGGGTAGATTTGTGTTTTAATTAGCCTCTCTGCCTATGGAAGAACAAACATCAGGAGTAGGCAACAGATGGCACTGAAATGTGAAGGTGATGGGGAAGTCCATGATGCTGCCAAGACTCCTGAAAGTGATTGAGAAGTGTGTAAAGTGAAAAGACTTGAACAGAATTTGACATCAAGAATGGGAAGACAGGATGAAAGTATGATCATCACTAGCATTTATTGAACGTTTACTATGTACCAGGTTTCCTGCTAATAACTGCATTATCATGACAGCCCCATGAGGTATATGTATCCCCTCTTACAGAGTAAGAAATCAACATGGAGAGAGGAGTTAAGTAATTTGCAAAAGGTCACACAGTTGGTATGTCTGAGCATATAACCTACCATGATATAATACTTGTGGTTAAATGATCCTAGTGGCTATAAATTAGAAACAGAGAATTGTGACCCGAAGGAGAGGTAAATTAAGATATATAGAGAGTGTAGCTGATCTAGTAAAGTTAAAAAACCCTAAACCTTACTAGGAAATACTAAACTCATAAAACCCCATGCTTTTATATAGCACATGTCATATCACGTAATGTTTTCAGAGGACTGAAAGTCTTAGACTGGGTGCAGCAATCCTCATTGGTGAGCACTATACAGAAAGGACACCTCAACAAGGAACATATTGTTTTCAAAAATAAACTGATTGTTCCCAAGGAGTCCCCTCACTCCCGCCATTTTTAGCTTTTTTTCCCCTGTGTCTTATGAGTGAGATAAAAGTTTTAGATCAAGTTCTAGAAGGGTCTTAGATTGAGAATCATCAGCTCTAGAGAGTTCTTTTCAGACACATGCCTGACTTCATTGATCCTGTTTTTTACAGAGGATTATGGGGAAGTGGGGAGAAATGAAGTGGCAAAGGGCTTCTGTGAGGGAGCAAGGGAAATAACATTTGAGTCATTGTTAGGTTGTAGTCAGTATCACTCAGTTCTCATATGTTCAAAATCTGATTCACGTAAATCTTTTTTTAGCACTAAGAAAGAATCTTAAAAGATTTCATCCAAGTCCTTTGTTTCACATTTAATGAAACTGCCTCCAAAAGCAGTTAATTCCACTTGCCCAGGGTAATAGAATAATAAACTTTGAACTAGAATCCAGATCTACCTTAGTCATTTCTCTCTTACCCTCTCCATGATTCTCTGTTACACTCTCAGATTTCAAAGATTTGCCAAATCTCAGGATGAAATGTACTTTTCAGTCTAAATAGTTAAAATAAAAACCAAACCCCAGATATGTTTTTTAATTGTTGGGTAAAAAAGTAAAACCTAATTTTTTTTAGTTTAGGTTAGGTATTGATCTAATCTCTATATAGAATAGACTGTAGGCTGCCAAGTAAATATCGTATATTCTTAATTATTGAGGACATCTGCTAATAGTGAAGGTTGGTCTTTTCCCTCCTCTTTTTAAAAGAGTTGCTTTTTTAAGAGTCCTTCCCACCATCCTCTGTAGTAATTAATTACTAAGATATGATGAAAATATCTATCTCCTAGCTTAGTCTGTTTTGTTCTTGTTTTTTCTGTTTTCTTTTCACTAAAAAAAGACTTGTTTAAATACGTCTGTTACTTCTTTGTCTGATTGTATTTATTAGCAGACATCTGATAGGGTTAGAAAGATTGCTGGGTCAATTTTATGTAATACTGATCTATAGGGACAGGTTGTTCTGCTGATTGCTTCTGGAACTTCAGTAGGTCTTTTTACCTTGGCTAACACCTACCTAAAAATAGGTAGCTGTACTGACTGTACTGTAAGAACTAGTTGCTGAGAATTTTTAAGCTAAAAATATTCCTATCAGAGTTAATGAGGTATCATCTGGCACCTATGGCCTGACAAATGAATACACACTTTACTAAAGCATTTTAAAGCCATAATAAAAACAGCATGTCTGAATTCCAGCTTTTGTTAATGGAAGAATTGCCTGGTTAGACTAAGCCTTCCATGGATAACAATTATGAAATATGAACAAAATACAAAAAATAACTATTTGAAGGCACTGGAGAGTGGCAAAAGGCAGATGGAAGTGGGAAGTGAGTTTACATTTGGAATATAGGGACCAAAACCAGTATATTTTCAAGTTTGTGGCATTTTGCTTAAGGACTCTTTCCAATCTGTGGTGGCTTCAGGTGGCAGAAAGCCACAGCTTTACTAACTTGAAGTATCAAAGGACAGAATCCCAAAGCTGGCAGAACACTGGAAAGTTAGCAAGGAAATTCTAAAAGAATTTTAGAAAGGGAGAAGAAAGGGAGCTGCAGAGGCGTTGGATCCCAAAATGTGTGTGTAAGCCCTGCCCCAGATCCTTGGCTGACTACTGAACCATATATGTATAGAAGAAATCCTAATAAGCTCTGCAAATAAAGAAACACCCAGAAGCTGAAAGAACTTAGGTATTTCAGCTGCTTATTATAACCGAGGAGGATTTGAGCCCAACTAAGTTAACGTGAACAAAAATCAGCATACTTGAGAGGAACATAACAGAATCCAGAGGTTCTAAAATGTATATGTTAAACCCAGTGTAATTGAATAATGTACCCCAAAAATTCATGTCCACCCAGAATCTAAGAACGTGACCTTTTTGGAAATAAGACCTTGCAGGTGTAATTAAATTAAAATGAGATCACACTAAATTAGGGTGAGCCCTAAATCCAATGACGGTATTTTTTAAAAAGAAGTCACACAGAAGTACACAAGGAAGGGGCCATGTGAATTTGGAGGCAGAAGTTGGAGTGATACAGCTATATAAGCCAAAAAACACCATGAATTTCTAGAAGCCACTAGAAACTAGGAAGGGGGGGGAATCTTCCTTGAGCCTCAGAGGAAGCATGGCCCTAGGGACACCTTGATTTTGGACTTCTAGCCTCCAGAACTGTGAGAAAATAAAATTTGGTTGTTTTAAGCCACAAAGTTAGTGGTAATTTGTTATGGCAGCCCTAAGAAACTACTACACCAAGAATGTTAGTAAAAAGGAAGGAAATATTATAATAAAGATAAGAGCAAAAATCAGTGGAGTAGGAAATAGACAAACATTAGCAATAATGAACGAAGCCAAAATCCGTTATTTGAAAAAACAAAATTTATGAACCCCATAAATAAAATTTATGAATCTTAATATTGCTTAAGAAAAATGGGAGAAAACACAAATTACTAATATCAGGAATGAAAGAGGAGATATCACTACACATTCTACAGACATAGAAAGCATAATAAGAAAATATAAGAGAGATTATAAATGCCAATAATTGCAGCAACTTAGATGAAAATAACAAATTTCTTGAAAAGCACAATTTACCAAAACTAACACAAGGCGAAATAAAATATCTCAGGGTCTCTATTTCCTTTGAGAAATTGAACGTGCTATCAAAAACCATCCAACAAATAAAACTTCATGATCAAATGGTTTCACCATTGAATTCTATCAAGTATTTAAGAGTAGACGGGTAGATTGTCTGACAGGTATATGTTTAACTTTTTAAGAAACTGCAAAATTATATTCAAAAGTGGTTGTATCATTTTCGTTCTCACTATCCATATATGAGAGTTTCAGTTCCTCCTCATTCTTGTCAGTACATAGTATGGTCAATCTTTTAAACTTTTGATATTCTGCTACTGTGTAGTGATGTCTCATTGTGCCTTTAATTTGGATTTCACTAGTAACTGATATTGATAATCTTGTGTGCCTATTTGCTATCTGAATCTCTTCTTTACATTTTGAAAGTTTTTTATCTAGTTTGGATACACATCCTTTAACAGATACTTGATTTACAAATATTTTTTCTTCATTTATGGCTTCTCTTTTCATTCTCTTAACAGTGTCTTTTGAAGACAGAAGTTTTTAGATGTCCAACTTGTGAATTTATGTCTTAGAGGACTGACTGGCCTTTTAGTGTTGTGTTTAAGATTTATCTGACTAATCAAAGGACACAAATATTGTCTCCTAAAAATTTTGTAGTTTTATGTTTTACATTTAGGTATCTGATTTTGAGTAAATTTTTGTATATGATGCAAGATATGTGTCAACATTCTTTTTCTTTTCTGTTTTTCCTTCTTAGAGGGGAAGATACAGATACCTAGTTGTTCCCGCACCATTTGTTGTAAAGACTACTCATCTACTGGATTCTTTTTGCACCTTTGTTAAAAAGTATTCATCCAGAGATACATAGTTCTATTTCTGGACTCCTGTTTTACTTATCTAATATTCTATATTGATACTAATAACATGCTTTATTACTGTAGCTTTATAATAAATCTTGAAATCATGTCAACCCTTTAGTCTTCTTTTTAAGAGTTATTTCAGCTATTCTAGAGTCTTTATATTTCTTTGTGAAGCCTTGTAAATTTCTAACAAAAAAAAAAAACTGCTAGAGTTTTTATGGAGATTGGATGGATGGATGGATGGATGGATGGATGGATGGATGGATGGATAGATGGACGGACGGACGGACGGACAGATCAATTTGGGGGGAAAAGATAGATAAACGGCGGACAGACAGATCAATTTGGGGGGAAAAGATAGATAATCTGGGGGGAAATCAACCTATCAGTATTGAATCTTCCAACCTATGTAGTATATCTCTGCATTCATGTAGACCTTACTTAATTTCTATCAGCTGTATTTTCTAGCTTTCAGTGTATAAATATTGAAAATCTTTCAAAAAGTGGGGATGGGTAAACAGTGTGAAATACTAAAAAGTGATTAAGAAGCATAAAGACTGAAAATAAATAATTTGATTTAACAGAAAGTCTTTAGTGACTTTAACTAAAACAATTAGAGCAGAGTATTTTGGGTGACTTTAACTAAAACAATTAGAGCAGAGTATTTTGGGTGGAAACCAGGCTATAAATTATTGCTATGAAAGTGAAAATTGCAAACATGGTTCTTTCCAAACTTTGGGTGGTAAAAGGAAGAATGGAGTTGAAGAACCAGCATCAAAGGGAAGATGGCTCAAAAAGGGCCCATATGTTTTTATATCCTTTTTGTGTAGTTTTGTTTTTAAATAAGTGTGTGTGGGAGGGGGTGATTATGATTACACTGGATGTCTCTGTTGGCTTGATGATATGGATGGTGATAACAGCTAACACAGTTAACAGCCAGACACTGTCCTAAGCACATCACATGTATTAACTCATTTTATCTTCACAGTATCATTAACCCTATTTTAAACATGAGGAAACTGAAATATTAATAACATAAGCAGAGCTTGCACAGAGATAGGATGCAAACTGAGGCAGCCTGACTCTAAGTCCACAGTTTTACCCTCCCTGCTATATGTTTCTCTGCTCACCCAAAAAAGTGATTCTGCTTTACTTATTCTAATTTTCTTAACAGAATGTATCTAGAGTGAACACTTTTCAGACCATTAGCTTTAGACTGTGTTTTAGGACCTGATTCAGATTGCTTTCCATTCTTCAAAAACTTATTTCCTGGGATAGGAATAACTGCCCACTCTAGTCCTATTCCTGAGCACCAAGAATAAACAGACTTGACTCTTGTAAATGGAAGAAGAATGAGCCCTGCTAGAAACTCAGTAGAAAAATGAGCTCCTACCATGGTTTAAGTATTAAGAAAAAATAAGTGTGTGTTTTGCCTTTTGTTTGGTGTTAATGTGATACCAGATTTTGTCTGAAGCACCTGTGTTTTCCCTGTTTTATGTAGAGAATAGCATGCATGGCATGAACCCCAAAGATAAGCCCCAAATTATCTTTTGCTCAAAGGAATAGAGGTACTTAGAGGCTAGACTTTATGGTCATTATAGAAGAATGTGAGGAAATACAACTCTGCTTTTATTTGCACCAGACTTTGACTGTGTTACACACACTTTCTTCTGCCAGTCCTGTGACTGACTTCTTTTTAAATGATTCGTGGTTGTTTTCCATGAATAAATATGCGTTAGTCAAGATCCAGTTAGAGCCCCCACTTCCCCTTCCCATCTTTCTCCTAGCTGCAGCTGTTGATATTTGCATTTGACTGGACAGATGTGTTAGCCGTGATGCGTTTTTCTTTATTTTTTAAAGGTTTACACTTTGCCTTAGTTGAAGAAAGGTAAGGTTTTTTTTTCGTGGGTCCCACCTCCCACCACCACCCCCCAGCCCAGAGTGCAGTGGCATAATCACAGTTCACTACAGCCTCAACCTCTTGGACTCAAGCTATCCTCCCACCTCAGGCTCGGACTATAGCCACATGCCACCACACCCAGCTAATTTTTGTATTTTTGTAGAGACTAGGTTTTGCCCTGTTATCCAGGCTCATCTTGAACTCCTGGGCTCAAGTAGTCTTCCTGCCTTAGCTTCCCAGAGTGCTGGGATTATAGGCATGAGCCACTGCACCCAGCCCCTAAATTTTCCTTGTAAGCCTAGATATATAATTATAATTATTGATGATCTCACAGAAACTTTCCTAGAAAGAATTCATTTGTCTGCCATAAGCCTAATTTACATTGAAGAGATAGACACAGTGATTAAAGACTGGAGGAGTTCTTAAATCCTTAAAGAAACTACTCGGCCAGGCGTGTTGGCTCATGGCTATAATCCCAGCACTTTGGGAGGCCAAGGCTGGCAGGTTGCTTCAGTTCAGGAGTTCGAGACCAGCCTGGTAACATGGTGAAACCCTGTCTCTACAAATAAATACAAAAATTAGCCCGGCATGGTGGCATGTGCCTGTAGTCCCAGCTACAGGAGGCTGAAATGGGAAGATTGCTTGAGCCTGGGAGGTTGAGACTGCAGTGGGCTGTGATCACACCACTGCACTCCATCCAGCCTAGGTGACAGTAAGACCCTGTCTCTAAAAACAAAAACAAAAACAAAAAGAAACCGCTTTCCCAAGTTTATCTTATTTGTGTGCCCTATTAGAATGCTTTTCCTTTTTATGTTTTTCCCAAAACATTTTATTAGAAAAATTTCCAGATATACAAAATGAAAGAATTTTACAACACTCATATGCCCACCATCTTGATTTCATCATAAACATTTTCTCTTATTTTGTCACATCTGTTCATCTACCTATCTCTTTATGCACCTATCATTTTTTATACATTTCAAAGTAAATTGCAGATATCAGTATACGTTACTGGAATGCTTCTAGAAGGGTGAAGTGGTCTTCCTGCTCTGTTGCTGCCTTGGCTCTACCATTTTCTGGGTTCTGTGGATAAGAAAGTCACATTCTGTTGCTAAGTGGTATGGATTAATTCATCTTTTTTCCTTAGCTCAGCTTTAGTTGTGATGATAACTTGTCACTGAATTACTTCAGTGGTTTCTGCCTTAGCAAATCTCTTGGAAACCAGCAGATATTCAAAATAAAGCAACATTTATTTAGGCATGTGAACCCCACAGAGAATATTCATTACATTCATCCCCGTAATGCAGGCCAACAGTGCTTTCTTGTTCATGTGTTCTAAATTTATAGTTGAGTACATAGAAAGTAGGGCTTTCTTTTATCATATTGATCTGATAAAAGCCCTAGGTTTTGAGGTACAGAAACCATCCATTTCTGGGCTGTTCTTGGTGTCTAAAGTTGTTTTGCCATATGGTACTGGGCTAATTTTGTATGTGTTCCTCTCTTGAGGCTTTTGTGAATTAATTACGGTTTTAGAAAATTTTTAAAATAACTTTTTAAAATGTCAAAGCTTTCTCAGTAGAATAAAATATGATGAGGCATTATGTCAACATGAGAACAAGTTATCTTAATAGACTGTTTCTCAGAAACTGAAATCTTTGAGTCTATACTTATTCCATGTTATAAATTAGCATTAGTCATATTCGTGAAAGCCTCCTTTGAAACAACATGTAAAGTAATCTTGGACCTGAAAAGATGAGTCTATTTAGAAAGCAGCTAAGTCTCTGAATAGTTCTCTGCTCTGGAAAGGTCATCTCTGGCCAAGCATGAAATTCCTAAAGGGAAGTACAAAGAGAGGTAAGGGGAAAGAAACTGGCTTAGCCAGTCATATAAGCCTAATCAATTCTGGTCATCAATGGGATAACTCATGCCACATTCAGATTTAATAATCAAATCTTTTAGAACAAATACAATATAATATAATAGAAAAGGCCTGGCTTTTAGAGTGAGAACTAGATTTGGGGTCTAGTTCTTTAACTATGTGGCCTTGCATCCCTATAGGCCTAATTAGACTCATCTATAAAAATGCTATGAGAATTTTATGAGGGGCCCATAGTTCCTTTTGTCAGGAGAACCCACAACTGAGGCAGTCCTGGGTGAGGTTTATCTCCCCTCCCTTTTTACCTCCCCAAGTCATGGAGCCAGCTGATCTTTCTGTTTCCTCTTTCCTCCCTAAGACTACTTGACCAGAGCTCAGTGCATCTGTTCTGAATGTCTGCTCCTCCATCAAGGTCTCTCAGATGCCCAATAAACCCCCTGAGTGGTTAGCTACCTCCTGCTATCAAATGACATCACAGAAAAGCAGAGTATGAAGCTCTAAGAATCAATCCTTGCACTGAAGCAACCATTAAGCTGGCAAAAAATGACAAAATCATCTTTTTCAGAATTCTGGAGTCTAATCAAAACTTAAAGCTACAAGAGGAGTGCTTAGTGAAGAAAGAGGTTACTCAATTTCAGCATTTAATGAAATCTGTCAGATCACTGCTGACCACTGAGATAACAGAAGAGAGACTTCAGTGACCACACACAATAAGGAGTAGAGTCATCACAAAAATTGTTTGGAAAAGTCACTAAAGGGACAACAGTAGGGCCAAAATAAGCAACAACAGAAAACCCTGTGAAGGAGGTAGAATCTGATATCCAGAGTTACCACATTATAATATTCAGAAGGCACAGTTTTTGATAAAAAATGACAAGGCATACAAAGAAATAGGAAAGTATGGCCTATTCAAAAGTAAATTGACAGAAACCATTGCTGAGGAAGCTGAGACATTGGACTTATCAAAGAAAGACTTTAAATCAACTATATTAAATAGGCTCAAAGAGCTAAAGGAAACCATGGATGAAAGGATACCAGGAGAACAATATATGAGCAAATAGAGTATATCAACAGAGACAGAAATTATAAAAAGGAAACAAATAGAAATTCTGGAGTTGGAAAGTATATAGATAAAATTTAAAATTCACCAGAGAAGTTCAACATAGTTGAGTAGGCAGAAGAAACAGTGAATTTGAAGATAAACAGTTGGAATTATTCAGTCTAAAGAAGAGAAAGAAAAAAGAATATAGAAAAAATGAACAGAGCCTACAAGATCCGTGGAACATCATCAAGTTTACAAATGCACACTTGAGAGTCTCAGAAGAGAAAGTGAACGGGTCAGAAAAAAAATCTGTAAAAAGCAAACAAACAAACTTGAGCTAATAACATGTATTCAGCAAAGTTGCAGGGTACAATATCAGCTCACAAAAAGCAGTTATGTTTCTTCTATATACTATATTAAGGTTTAATATAGGTACTACCCAAAGCAGTCTACACATACAACACAATCCTTAACAAAATTCCAATAGCCTGTTGGGCAGGAATGGAAAAGAAAATTCTCAAATTCACATGGACTTGCAAGGGGCCCTGAATAGCTAAAATGATATTGAAAAAGAAGAACAAAGTTGAAAGTGTCAAACGTCCCAATTTCAAAACATCCTAAAGCTATATTAATCAAAACACTGCAATACTGGCATAGGAATACACATAAAGACCAATGTAATACAATTGAAAGTCCAGAAATAAACCCTATACATCTATAGCCAATTGCTTTTCAACAAGGGTGCTAAGTCTAGGAAAGAATAATCTGTTCAGCAAATGGTGCTGGGACAACTGGATATCTACCTGCAAAAGAATGAAGTTGGGCCCTACCTCACACCATACAGAAAAATCAACTCAAAATGAAATCAACAGCCTAACCTACAGATAGATAAGAACTACAACTATAAGACTCTTAGAAAAAGAGTATAGGAAAAATACTCATGACCTTAGATTGGGCAAAAGATTCTTAGCTATTACACCAAAACCAAGAGGAACAACAGTAACCAAAAAAATATTTTGAACGTCATTAAAATTAACTTTGTGCATCAAAGGACACTATGAAGAAAATGAGAAGACAGCCCACAAAATGGGAGATAATATTTGCAAATCATGTGTCTGATAAGGATCTAGTATCCAGAATATATAAAAAACTCCTACAAATGAACAACAAAAAGACAACCCAATTTAAAAACGAATAAATGACTTGAGTAGACATTTTTCAAAGAAGATACACAGACCTCTAGCTTATGAAAAGATGTTCAGCATCATTAGTCATTAGGGAATGCAAATTAAAATCACAGTGAGATACTGTTTTACACCCACTAAGATGGCTGTAATAAAAACAAAAATAAAAAAACTAACAAGTGTTAATGAGGATTTGGAAAAATAATTTGTACATTGCTGGTGGGAATGTAAAATAGTACAGCCACTGTCAAATAGTTAAACATAGAATTGCTATATGATCCAGTAATTTCATTTTTAAGTATCTGCGCCAAAGAATTGAAAACAGGAGCTCAAATACATACACAGGAATATACAGAGCACCACTATTCACAGTAGCCAAAGGTAGAAACAATCCAAATATGCATCAGTGGATGAATGGATCAGCATCATGGTATATACATACAATGTATGTTACTCAGCCATCAAAAGGAATGAAGTACTGATACAAGCTACAACATGAATGAACCTTGAATTATGCTAAGTGAGAGAAGACAGACACAAAATGTCACATCTCGTGTGTGAGATATCCAAATAAGTAAATCCACAGACACAGAAAGCAAATTGCTGTTTTCTGGAGACGTGGGAAGGGAGCAATGGAGAGTAACTCTTCAGTAATATAGGGTTTTCTTTTGGAGCAACAAAAATGTTTGGAACTAGACGGAAGTGGCAGTTGTGCAATATTGTGAATGTACTAGATGCCATTGAATTGTACACTTTAAAGTGGTTAATTTTACATTTCACCTTGATTTTTAAAAATTATGTGAAGAATATATATAAAAATCTACAATCGTGAGATTTCCCTTTTTATTTATTTTATTTTACTTTAAGTTCCAAGATACAAATGCAGAACTTGTAGGTTTGTTACGTTGGTATACATGTGCCATGGTGGTTTGCTGCACCTATCAACCCATCATCTAGGTTTTAAGCCCCACATGCATTAGTTATTTGTCCTAATGCTCCTCCTCCTCTTGTCCCCACATCCCCCAACTGGTCCTGGTGTGTGTTGTTTCCCTCCCTGTGTCCTTGTATTCTCATTGTTCAACTCCCACTTATGAGTGAGAACATGTGGTGTTTGGTTTTCTGTTCCTGTGTTAGTTTACTGAGGATGAAGTCTTCCAGCTTCATCTAGTCCCTGCAAAGGACATGATCTCATTCCTTTTTATGGCTGCATAGTATTCCATGGTGTATATATACCACATTTTATTTATCCAGTCTCTCATTGATGGGCATTCGGGTTGATTCCATGTCTTTGCTATCATAAATAGTGCTGCAGTAAACATACGCATGCATGTGTCTTTACAGTAAAATGATTTATGTTACTTTAGGTATAGTAATGGGATTGCTGGGTTAAATGGTATTTCTGATTCTAGATCCTTTGAGGAATCACCACACTGACTTCCACAATTTTTGAACTAATTTACATTCCCACCAACAGTGTAAAAGCATTCCTATTTCTCCACAGCCTCACCAGCATCTATTGTTTCTTGACTTTTTAATAATTGCCATTCTGGCTGGTGTGAGATGATATCTCATTGTGGTTTTGATTTGCATTTCTCTAATGGTCAGTGACGTTAAGGTTTTTTTTTTTTTTTTTTTTGGTATGCTTGTTGGCTCCATAAATGTCTTCTTTTGTGAAGTGTCTGTTCATATTCTTTGCCCACTTTTTGATGGGATTGTTTTTTTTCTTGTAAATTTGTTTAAGTTCCTTGTAGATTCTGGATATTAGACCTTTGTTAGATGGGTAGGTTGCAAAAACTTTCTCCCATTCTGTAGATTGCCTGTTCACTCTGGTGATGGTTTCTTTGGCTGTGCAGAAGCTCTTTAGTTTAATTAGATCCCACTTGTCAATTTTGGCTTTTGTGGCAATTGTTTTTTGCGTTTTTATAATGAAGTCTTTGCCCATGCCTATGTCCTGAATGGTATTATCTAAATTTTCTTCTAGGGTTTTTATGGTTTGGGGTTTTACATTTAGGTCTTTAATCCATTTTGTGTTAATTTTTGTCTAAGGTGTAAGGAAGGGGTCCAGTTTCAGTTTTCTGCATATGGCTAGCCAGTTTTCCCAGCACCATTTATTAAATAGGGAGTCCTTTCCCCATTGTTTGTTTTTGTCAGGTTTATCAAAGATCAGATGGTTGTAGATGTGTGGTGTTATTTCTGAGGTCTCTATTCTGTTCTATTGGTCTGTATGTATGTTTTGGTACCAGCACCATGCTATTTTGGTTACTATAGCCTTGTAGTATAGTTTGAAGTCAGGTAGCATGATGCTTCCAGCTTTGTTCTTTTTGCTTAGGATTGTCTTGGCTATACAGGCTCTTTTTTTGTTCCATATGAATTTTAAAGTAGTTTTTTCTAATTCTGTGAAGAATCTCAATGGTAGTTTGATGGAAATAACATTGAATCTATAAGTTACTTTGAGCAGAATGGCCATTTTCATAATATTGATTCTTCCTATCCATGAGCATGGAATGCTTTTCCATTTATTTGTATCCTTTCTTATTTCCTTGAGCAGTGGTTTGTAGTTCTCCTTGAAGAGGTCCTTCACGTCCCTTGTTAGCTGTGTTCCTAGGTATTTTATTCTCTTTGTAGTGATTGTGAATGGGAGTTCATCCATAATTTGGCTCTCTGCTTGTCTAATATTGGTGTCTAGGAATGCTTGTGGTTTTTGCACATTGATTTTGTATCCTGAGACTTGCTGAAGTTGCTTATCAGCTTAAGGAGTTGTTGGGCTGAGATGATGGGATTTTCTAAATACAGAATCATGTCATCTGCAAACAGACAATTTGGTTTCCTCTCTTCCTATGTGAATATGCTTTATCTCCTTCTCTTGCCTGATTGCCCTGGCCAAAACTTGCAATAGTATGTTGAATAGGAGTGGTGAGAGAGGGCATCCTTGTCTTGTGCCGGTTTTCAAAGGGAATGCTTCCAGCTTTTGCCCATTTAGTATGATATTGGCTGTGGGTTTGTCATAAATAGCTCTTATTATTTTGAGATATATTCCATCAATACTTTATTAAGAGATTTTAGCATGAAGGGATGTTGAATTTTATCAAAGGCCTTTTCTGTATCTGTTGAGCTTATCATGTGGTTTTTGTCATTGGTTCTGTTTATGCGATAGATTATGTTTGTTGATTTGCATATGTTGAACCAGTCTTGCATCCCAGGGGTGAAGCCGACTTGATTGTGGTGAATAAGCTTTTTGATGTGCTGCTGGATTTGGTTTGCCAGTATTTTATTGAGGATTTTTGCATCAGTATTCATCAGGGATATTGGCCTAACATTTTCTTTTTTGTTGTGTCTCTGCCAGGTTTTGGTATAAGGATGATGCTCGCCTCATAAAATGAGTAAAGGAGGAGTTCCTCCTTTTCAATTGTTTGGCAGAGTTACCAGCTCCTCTTTGTACCTCTGGTAGAATTCGGCTGTGAATCCATCTGGTCCTGGACTTTTTTCAGTTGGTAGACTCTTAATTACTACCTCAATTTCAGAACTTGTTACTGGTCTATTCAGGGACTCAACTTCTTCATGGTTCAGCCTTGGAAGGGTATATGTGTCCAGGAATTTATCCATTTCTTCTAGATTTTGTAGTTTATTTGCATAGAGGTGTTTATACTATTCTCTGGTGGTAGTTTGTATTTCTGTGGGGTCAGTGGTGATATCCCTTTCATCTTTTTTTATCGTGTCTATTTGAGTCTTCTCTCTTTTCTTCTTTATTAGTCTTGCTAGCGGTCTATCTATTTTGTTAATTTTTTCAAAAACCAGCTCGTGGATTAATTAATTGTTTGAAGGGTTTTTCATGTCTCTTTACTCTTCAGTTCTGCTCTGATCTTTGTTATTTCTTGTCTTCTGCAAGCTTTTGGATTTGTTTGCTCTTGCTTCTCTAGTTCCTTTAACTGTGATGTTAGGGTGTCAATGTGAGATCTTTCTGGCTTTCTGATGTGGGCATTTAGTGCTATAAATTTCCCTCTTGACACTGCTTTAGCTGTGTCCTAGAGATTCTGGTAAGTTGTGTCTTTGTTCTCCTTGGTTTCAGAGAACTTCTTGATTTCTGCCTTAGTTTCATTATTTACCCAGGAGTCATTCAGGAGCAAGTTGTTCAGTTTTCATGCAGTTGTTTGGTTTTGAGTGAGTTTCTTAATCCTGAGTTCTAATTTGATTGCACTGTGGTCTGAGAAACTGTTTTTTGTTATTTCAGTTATTTTGCATTTGCTGAGGAGGGTTTTGCTTCCAATTATGTGGTTGATTTTAGAATAAGTGCCATGTGGCACTAAGAAAAATGTATATTCTGTTGATTTGGAGGGGAGAGTTCTGTAGATGTCTATCACGTCCACTTGATCCAGAGCTGAGTTCAAGTCCTGAATATCCTTGTTAATATTCTGTCTCATTGGTCTGTCTAATATTGACAGTGGGGTGTTAAAGTCTCCCACTATTACTGTGTGGGAATCTAAGTCTCTTTGTAGGTCTCTAAGAACTTGTTTGATGAATCTGGATGCTCCTGTATTGGGTGCAATATATTTAGGATAGTTCTTATTGTTGAATTGATCCCTTTACCATTACATAATGCCCCCTTTGTCTTTTTTGATCTTTGTTGGTTTAAAGTCTGTTTTGTCAAAGACTAGGATTGCAACCCCTTCTTTTTTTTGCTTTCCATTTGCTTGGTAAATTTTCCTCCATCCCTTTATTTTGAGCCTATGTGTGTCTTTGCATGTGAGATGGGACTCCTGAATACAGCACACTGATGGGTCTTGACTCTTTATCCAATTTGCCAGTCTGTGTCAGGTTTTCTTTGTTTTGAGATGAAGCCTCACTCTGTTGCCCAAGCCAGAGTGCAGTCGCATGATCTCGACTCACTGCAGCCTCCACCTCCCAGGTTCAAGGGATCCTCCTGCCTCAGCCGCCCTAGTAGCTGGGATTACAGGCATGCGCCACCATGCCCGGCTAATTTTTGTGTTTTTAGTAGAGACGGTT
The DNA here is from genome assembly GCF_007565055.1 of Rhinopithecus roxellana. Taxonomy (NCBI): domain Eukaryota; kingdom Metazoa; phylum Chordata; class Mammalia; order Primates; family Cercopithecidae; genus Rhinopithecus; species Rhinopithecus roxellana. The sequence continues at coordinate 76,633,977 of NC_044567.1, forward strand.
TCGCCATGTTGGCCAGGCTGGTCTCAAACTCCTGACTCAGGTGATCCACCTGCCTCAGCCTCCTAAAGTGCTGGGATTATAGGCATGAGCCACTGTGCCCGGCTGTCTGTGTCTATTAATTGGGGCATTTAGTCCATTTACATTTAAGGTTAATATTGTTATGTGTGAATTTGATCCTGTCATGATGCTATCTGGTTATTTCACACACTAGTTGATGCAGTTTCTTCATAGTGTCATTTGGCTTTATATTTTGGTGTGTTTTTGAAGTAGCTGGTACCGGTTTTTCCTTTCCATATTTAGTGCTTCCTTCAGGAGCTCTTGCAAGGCAGGCCTTATTTGCTTATCTGGAAAGGATTTTATTTCTCCTTTGTTTATGAAGCTTAGTTTGGCTGGATATGAAATCCTGGGTTGAAAATTCTTTAAGAATGTTGAATATTGGCCCCCACTGTCTTCTGGCTTATAAGGTTTCTGCTGAGAGGTCTGCTGTTAGTCTGATGGGCTTCCCTTTGTAGATGACCTGGCCTTTCTCTCTGGCTGCCCTTAACATTTCTTCCTTCATTTCAACCTTGGAGAATCTGATGATTATGTGTCTTGGGGTTGATCTTCTCGTAGAGTATCTTACTGGGGTTTTCTTTGTTTCTTGAATCTGAATGTTGGCCTGTCTTGCTAGGTTGGGGAGGTTCTCCTGGATAATATCCTGAAGTGTGTTTTCCAACTTGGTTCCATTCTCCTCCTCTCTTTCTGGTTCCCCAGTCAATCATAGGTTCGGTCTTTTTACATAGTCCCATATTTCTCAGAGGTTTTGTTCATTCCTTTTCATTCTTTTTTCTCTAATCTTGTCTGCATGCCTTATTTTGACAAGATGGTCTTGATATCTTTCTGCTTGGTCGATTCAGCTATTGATACTTGTGTATGCTTCACAAAGTTCTCGTGCTGTGTTTTTCAGCTCCATGAGGTCATTTATGTTCCTCTCTAACCCAGTTGTTCTAGTTAGCAGCTCCTATAACCTTTATCAATGTTCTTAGCTTCTTTGCATTGGGTTAGAACATGCTACTTTAGCTCAGCGGGTACTTTATTACCCACCTTCTGAAGCCCACTTCTATCAATTCGTCCATCTCATCCTTCATCCAGTTCTGCGCCCTTGCAGGAGAGGCGTTGCGATCATTTGGAGAAGAGGCACTCTGGCCTTTTGAGTTTTCAGCATTTATCATTGATTCTTTCTCATCTTTATGAGTCTGTTTAGTATTGATCTTTGAGGCTGCTGACCCTCGGATGGGGTTTTTGTGGGTATTTTGTTGTTGATGCTGTTGTTGCTTTCTGTTTGTTTGTTTTTCTTCCAATGGTCAGGTCCCTCTTTTTTAGGGCTGCCGCAGTTTGCTTGGGGTTCACTTCAGGCCCTATTCATTTGGTTCGCTCCTGTGCCTGGAGATGTCACTTGAGGAGGCTGAAGAGCAGCAAAGATGCGTGCCTGCTCCTTCCTCTGGGATCTCTGACCTCGAGGGGCACCGACCTGATGCCAGTAGGAATACTTCTGTATAGGGTGTCTGACAACCCCTGTTAGAGATTCTCACCCAGTTGGGTGACACGGGGAGCAGGACCTGTTTATTAACAAAGCACTTTGACTGTCCCTTGGTGGACAGGCTGTGCTTTCCTGTGTAGGGGGCCTTGTCTGGGCTGCCTGGATTCCTCAGAACTATGCAGGAGCAAAGACTAAGTCTGCTGGTCCATGGAGACTGGACCTGTTGGAGTTCCTGCAGGGAGGCCCCGCCCAATGAGGGGGAATGGGTCAGGCCTGAAGAGGCACTCTGTCTGCAGTCCACAACAGCCCGTGTGTTCAGCTATGGAGGACACCTCTTGGAACCAAGCCATCCAGCCTCCCTTGCTCCAGCAGGGGAAAAACGCAGCCTGGAGTTATAGAGATGGCTGCTGCCCTTCCCCTGCCCAGGAAGCTTAGTGTGTTAGGCAGCTATCAAGTCCTATTGTTCGCTGTTGCCCCTTCCCCAAGGAGTTCAAATGGCTTAGACAGCAGGCAGCTGCAGCTGTGGTGCTAGTCACTGGGTCACTGCCTCCCCTCCCCCAGGAGCTTGGCAGGCTTAAGCACATTCTAGCTGAGTGGCTGTTGAGAATCTCTGCGGCTCCATGGTTGGGACGCTAGGTCTTGGTGGTGTGGGCTCACGAGTAGGATCTTCCGATCCATGAGTTGCCCAGTTCCATGGAAAAAACATGTTTTCCCAGGCTGGGTAGCGTACTCACTCACTGCCTACCTTGTCTGGGGGTGACTCCCCTGCCCCGTGTGGCTCTCAGGTGGGCCGCTGTACCACACTGCTCTTCCTTCCTCTCTGTGGGTCATACCAGCCACCTAGTCAGTTCTGATGACAGAACCTGGATACCTCAGTTGCCAGTGCAGGATTCACACAGTGTTATGTTATGGTTCTTTTCAATGGGAGCCTCTGATTGCTTCTGCTTCTAGTCAGCCATCTTGGCCCCGCCTGCTATGATTTCCCTTTTTTCTTCTGTCTTTCACGTATAGTCTGTATTTAAAACTGTGCTAGACATTATCTTTTCTCTAAGAGCTTGCAGTCTGGTTGGAAAAACAAGATTTAAAATGTTAATAAGTAGTGTAAATCAGCATATAATTAAGCACTAAATTATATGGAGTAAACTTAGTTTGGGAAGAGGAAAATAAATGAGGACTAGATTGATTAAGGAAGCTGTTATGAAGAAGATGAAAATTAACCTTGACCGTAATATCTGGACATGATATGAAGAGAAGAAGTTGGGCATTTCAGGTAAAAGGGACAACCTGCACTAAGGCACAGGAACTGGAATGGAGCAGTTTGTCAGGGTACTCTGTGAAGATGGCCTTGTCTGCCTCAGATAGCACATGGTGGTGGGCTGTGAGGCATGGACACGACAGAATTGAGCCATGTTACAGAGAGCTGTCAGAACCTGGGGAGGAGCTTAGCTTAGATTTGATACAGTAGAAAACTGCACCTTCGGAAGCGCTAGAAGGGAATGACGTGATGCAGTCATTGTAATAAAGAGTTGGAATACCCAAAACGGAGTGACTGAGGCAGGAAGTAAGGGAAGCCAGGTTGGAAGGAAGGAGAGTAAATGTAGCAAAAGCCTGAGCTAGGTGGAAGCAGTTGGAAATGAACAGAGGTGACTGTTATAAGAGATCTTTCTAAGGGAAAAGTTTGTAAGACTTGAAGACAGACTGGGATTGCTTGGTTAAGTTTAATTCTTAAATAGCAAGAACTTTCATTTTAATTATACTCAGGAGGTGTGTGATATAATGACACCCATAATGACAAAATACTTCACTCATCTCCTCTACTAATATATAAAAATTATTTTAATAAAACTCTCTTGATTCCCTTCTTCAATATTCATTCATTCAACAGATATTTACTGTGCCTTTACTGTGTACCACAGACTGTGTACTGATACAATGATGGTTCCTACCTTCATAGAAATTGCATTCTAGTTAAGAAGACAGGAATAAGCAAGAAAACAAAAGAATAAATATTGTTAGATTGTGATATGTGATAAGAACATAAAATAATTAGTATTTTTGATGCATTCTCCAAGAAAAACAAATAAGCCCTCTGGCTAAAAGAAAATTATGGGGGCTGGGTATGGTGGCTCACGCATGTAATCCCAGCACTTTGGGAGGCCAAGGTAAGATCACTTGAGGCCAGGAGTTCAAAACCAGCCTAAGCAGCATAGCAGGACCCCATTTCTTCAAACAGTTTTTTAAAAATAGTCGCGTATGGTGGCACATGCCTGTAGTCCCAGCTACTTGGGAGACTAAAGCAGGAGGATTGCTTGAGCCCTGGAATTTGAGGCTGCAGTGAGCTGTGATTGCCTCTCCAGCCTGTGCAACAGAACAGGGCCATGTCTCTTAAAAAAAAAAAAAAAAAAAAAAGATAAGCAGTAGGGAAACCAACTTTAAAAGCTTATCAGGGGAAGCCCCTCTAACATAGTAGCATTTATGCTGAAACAAGAAACTGGAAAGCCAGAAGAGCTGGGGCATAGACTGAGGGGGAAGTGATGTGAGATGCCTGCAGGGGTGGGTAGGCAGGGTCCAAATCATCTAGAGCCTTGAGCACTTTGGGAGGGAGTTTTGATTTTATTCTAAATGCAATAAAGAAACCCTGGAGGGTTTTATGTAGGGGAGTGATATGGTCCTTTTATCATCAGACAGGCCCAGTGCCAGCACTGGTCATTCCAGCCTCAGTCCAGGGTAGCAATAGGAGTAGTTGATGAGAAGGACCCTTTCTTTTCTAGAAAACTACCGTTACTTTATTAGTTCTTATTTTATGAGCTCCTTACCCGTCTCACCCTACTGCCCTTTTGTATGTTAGCAAGTGCTTGTATCAATTCATGTAAGTTTCTTTCCCCCAATGTAATCTAAAAATAATTATCGGCTAACTTGTCTAAAATATTCAGACCTTCATCCTACACATATTCCTCATTTCAGTGGCCCACATAAAATAAAGGCCTTAAACAAAATAAAGAGGATTTCTGCTACATTTTTATATTCTGTAGAATTCAAACTCAGAGTTTCAGGGCTTGTATGAATATAGAACTGTCACATAATCACAGAAGAATATTGGTGTGGTTCTTTGATTTTCTATAGAGATTAATTCAGTGAACAATTTTGTTTAATGCGGTTGAAATTTAAATTTGAGCATACTCTAATATATCCAGAGTCGTTTTTTTGTTTTGTTTTGTTTTGTTTTTAGTTTTTTGTGTTTTGTGTGTGTGGTTTTTGTGTGTGTGTGTGTGTTTTTGAGACAGAGTCTCACTCTGTTGCCCAGGCTGGAGTGCAGTGGCGCAATCTCAACTCAGTGCAAGCTCTGCCTCCCGGGTTCATGCCATTCTCCTGTCTTAGCCTTCCAAGTAGCTGGGACTACAGGCACCCACCGCCATGCCCAGCTAATTTTTTGTATTTTTAGTAGAGACAGGGTTTCACTGTGTTAGCCAGGTTGGTCTCTATCTCCTGACTTCGTGATCCACCCACCTCGGCCTCCCAAAGCGCTGGGATTACAGGCGTGAGCCTCCTTGCCCAGCCTATATCCAGAGTTTTAATCCTTTCCTCCCAGATGTTGAGGAAATTACATCTCTAATTCATATTTAGTGGGGGAAGGCCTTTACATAACAGAAAGAAAGCAGGAAAGCTATTTCTATCCCATAGTAAATTTCTTCATATATTTTAATTTGGGTACTCTTCAACTCTATAATCCCTCAGACTTGAAACTGTGGAAAAATCTTTGGCTTCTTCCCCTCCCTATCCCTGTAGTTTTTTGACAGGTCCTACACATTTCTTCACTCTTTTCGATTTCATTGGTATCTCCCTGTTTCAGGCCTTCATCACATTTTCTGGGACTATTACAGTGAGTAGTCTTCTCCAGTCTGTCTTCCCTCTCCAGTGAGTCTACCCTAGTATTAGGTCCACTTCAATGAGTCATCACTGCCTATCACTCAAAGGAAGTATAAACCAAGTACTCAGCCTGACATTCAGACTGTCCTGGCAAAAATAACTAATTTTATATATTTATATATTTTTTGATTTTTAAAATCATTCTATAATAGCTACAGTAAAAATTTTTAACTACATATACTTTGTTTTCATTTTCTAAAAATGTATACACAATAAAAGTGGGAGAGAGATAGCCAGGATATATATGCTTGCTTGTTTCAATTGATGTAGTTTAATTAGTTGTTGGATTTGGCAGTAGTTATATTCACCCATGCATGACAGAGTAATTTGCAATTGTGATAAAATATTTGCTTATTTTGTCTTTGGGTAAAATAACCAATTCATTTTGCAGCTTTTTAAAAATATAGCTAATATTCCTATTGAAAAAAAATTTTTTTAATTATAATTAAAGATACAACTAATCATATCATACCTTCACTATTTTTGTTTTGGAGTATTGTTACCTTCCATCTGTATATACTGTAAATTGTAATCATAATATATATTCCATTTTTTATTCTACTGTTTTACTAAATGTTATTTCATAAATACTTCCACATTTCCATGATTCTGCAAAATATTGCTTTCTATTTTAACGTCTACGTAATTTTCTGTAGGTATACCATAGTTTACTAAATCACCTTTACTAACTAACACCATACACGCTGCAAAAAACTGTGTGTGTATGTGTGTGTGTGTCTGTGTGTTTGCACTTTTCTTATGAATCATTTCCTTAGAATAAGTTTCCAGAACAGGATTTTAAGGTCAAATTGGCATTTACAAAATGTCAGTTCTCTAAAAGTTGGACACATTTACAGTGCTAACAGTAACTACAGAAATGAATATTTTTTCAAAAGATGGTTTTGAAATGATTATATACCAAAAAAAACCTATTTTTTTCTAATGATATATAGTTTGCTTTAATTTGTATTTATTTGGTTATCTCAAAGATAAACATTTTTAAGTGTTTGCTTTCTAAATTGTGTGAATCATCTGGGTTTTTAAAATATGACATTAAAACTAAATCATTATTTTCAAATATGTAATGTATATCTGCTAAAATGAAATAATTATCTGTCTTTGGTTTAAGAAGATGTTTTATGGTTATTTCAAGAAATCTATTTAATGAAACTTAAATGGAGCATTTTCTGATTAACCGTCAGAACTGAGTGAATAAAATGGAAAATATTTCTTGTGGTAAATTTCAAACTAATTCTGGAAATTATTTTTGAAACTATTTTTCAAAATCTATTGAAAAAATAAGAATAATGATGGGAGACTCACAATTAACTAAACATAATAACAACTAAATCAGTGTGACACTTATGCAAAAGTAGCAGGCTTATAGATAAGTGGAACAAACTAGATAACTTAAAAACAAACCCAATATAAATAAGATCAAGTAAGCTTTACAATTGGTGATAATTTGAATTATCACTGATAAAATTTGTTAACCATTTGGGAAAAAAAATAAAGTCAGATCCCTACTCTATACCAGACTCAAAAAAGCACTAGAAAAAAAAAATGTTAATTTTTTTATACTCTTTGATTAAGAGGGAACTTTCAAAGAACAACACTGAAGGCAGAACCCGTAAAGAAAAAGACTGACAAGTTTGATGACATAAACTTTTTCAACTTTTACAAATTAAAATAAAAGGAAGAGGCCAGGTTTGGTGGCTCACCCCTGTAATCCCAGCACTTTGGGAAGCCGAGGTGGGCGGATCACTTCAGGAGTTCGAGACCAGCCAGGCCAACATGGTGAAACCCCATCTCTACTAAAAATACAAAAATTAGCCTGGTGTGGTTGCACACGCCTGTAGTCCCAGCTACTCAGGAGGCTGAGGCAGGAGAATTGCTGGGAGGCAGAGGTTGCAGTGAGCTGAGATTGTGCCACAGCACTCCAACCAGGGCAATAAAGCAAGATTCCGTCTCTAAAAAAGAAAAAGATTATTTCTAAAATAAAAGGAAGAAAGAAAAATTTTAAAGGCAAAGAACTGAATAAATTATTTGCAAAAAATAAATATGAAAGGCAAAAGATTAATGTCTTCAGGGTTAAACATGTTCTCACAGGGCCGGGCGCGGTGTAATCCCAGCACTTTGGGAGGCCGAGACGAGCGGATCACGAGGTCAGGAGATCGAGACCATCCTGGCTAATATGGTGAAACCCTGTCTCTACTTAAAAATATAAAAAACTAGCCGGGCGACGAGGCGGGCGCCTGTAGTCCCAGCTACTCGGGAGGCTGAGGCAGGAGAATGGCGTAAACCCGGGAGTCGGAGCTTGCAGTGAGCTGAGATCCGGCCACTGCACTCCAGCCTGGGTGGCAGAGCAAGACTCTGTCTCAAAAAAAAAAAAAAAAAAAAAAAATGTTCTCACAAATTCAGTAAGGCAAACACAGGCATTCCAATAGAAATGTGAGTAAAAGCCATGAACAGGCAATTCACAAAAGAATGCAGATAGCCAATACACATGTTTTTAAAAAATCACCTTTCACACACTCACAAAAAATTACTTTTCATACTCAAAACATATATTAAACACAATGAGATGCCATTCTTAACTAGATTAACAAAGACTAAGAATAATAATACTACCCCATGATGATGAAACTGAGAGGGATGTGGTCATTTTCATGTAACCAGTATAATCTTTCTGGAGATCAATTTGGTAAGGTGTATCAAAAACACAACCCATTGACCCAGAAATTTTCACTTCTAGCATTTTGTTTCAAGAAAAATAAGGCAGGTGTGCCAAGGTGAATATATAATGATATGTATTGTACCACTGCTTGTAGTACTGCTTTTTGTGAGAGGAACTAGAGCATAGTAAATAAGATTCAGATTGGTAAAAGACCTTAGGCAAATAACTTAATGTCTTTTTGCCTCTGTTTTGTCTATAAAATCAAAGTAGTAATAACACATCAGATGGTTGTGCAAGTTAGCATGCTTAGAAATAGTTTCTGGCATATAGTAAAAGCTATTTAATTGTTAGCTGTGATTATAACAGTGGAAAACCAAAATAATCTAAACATACAACAGTAAGATACTGGTTAGATAATGTATGACTTAGTGATATAATAGAAGAGCCTACGCATATTGAAAATGATAATATAGATTTATGTGTTATGTAGAGAAATGTTCACACTATATTGCTAAGTGATAAAAGTAAATGATGAAACAGTATATATAGTATAATCCCATTTTTGTTTTTAAAATAAATATATATGGTACAGGCAAAATTCAGAATACATACTAATAGCATTTCTCTCTAGCTAATGGAAACACAGTTATTATTTTATCTACTATTCCTAAGTTTTCTATAGTGAAAATATATTGAATAAGAATATAGTAAAAGCCAAATAGAGAAAACAGTTGGGCAGTTTCTCAAAAAGGTGAACCTGAGAGTTTCCATATGAACCAGACATTTCACTCCTAGATATGTAGCCAAGAGGACTGAAAACATATGTTCACATAAAAGTTGTACATGAATGTTCATAGCAGCATTAATCAGCCAAAAAGTGGAAGCAGCCCAAATGTTTATTAACTGATAAACAAAATATGGTATATCCTTACAATGGAATATTATTCAGCAATAAAGTAATGAATAATATTAAGCCAAGTAAAAGAAGTCAGAAATAAAAGGCCACATACCCTATGATGCTATTTATATGAAATGTCCAAAATAGGCAAACCTTTACAGGCAAAGTAGATTACTGGTTGCCAGGGACTGGGAGGAATGAGGATTGGGAGTGACAGCTAATGGATATAGGATTTCTTTGGGGGTGATGAAAGTGTTTGGGGATAGATAGTAGTGATGGTTACAGAACTTAGTGAATATACTAAAAACCACTGAATTGTATATTTTAAAAGAGTGAATTTTATGGTTTGTGAATTTTATCTCAGTAAGATAATGTTTAAGAAAAGTAAAATAGACTCTATTAGCTATAAGACACTGATTTTAAAAGGATTTTTGGCAAACTAAAGTTAATTTTTCATCAAATTCTATAATTATAGGTATGGATTTTGAAAGAGGAGTTTTTTCGTTCTACCAAAAAGACATGCATGCATATGTTCATCAAAGCACTAGTCACAGTAACAAAGACATGGAGTCTCCCTTGGTGCCCATCAGTGGTGGATAGGATAAAGAAAATGTGGTGCATATACACCGTGGAATACTATGCAGCCATAAAAAAGAATAGAGTCATGTCCTTTGCAGCATCATGGATGCAGCTATAGACCATTATCCGAAGTGAATTAACACAGAAAGCAACAAAAAAAAATTATACATATCCTCACTTGTAAGTGGGAGCTAAACAATGAGTACCCATGGCTCATTGACGTAAAGATGGTAACAGTAGACACTGGGGACTGCTAGACGGGGGAAGAAGTGGAGGGAGCAAGGGTCAAAAAACTGTTAGGTACTATGCTTAGTACCTGAGGGACAGAATAATTCATACCCCAAACCTCAGCATCACACACTATACCCAGATAACAAATCTATACGTGTGCCCCCTTGAATCTAAAATAAAAGTTGAAGTTATTAATAAATACAAGAGTAAATTTTGTTGCAGAAATGTGAATCAGGGAATTATAAGTGACCATGTAGCTTTATCTCCACAGCTTCCCCTGACCCCCCAACAACCCCACTTTAGTTAATGAAAACTTTGGGCATTTTGTTTCTGTTGTCAGAATTTGGCTTTATATTTTAAATTATTTGCACTACTTTTGGAATGTTTATCCTTTTTTAAATGCTCGATTGTTCTAGTGGCTTTCAGGCAGTTTTAAATGAGAGTGCACACATGTATGTGTGTGTGTGTCTGTGTTTTCTCAAGTAAGCCACCATCTCTATATCCCACCTTGTGGTGTGTAAGTGGTTCAAGTATGTTCTAGAGTAACGTACAAAGTATAAATTATCTCATTTTCCCCTTTGTAATTTCTCTTTTTCCTCTTTCCATCCCTTTCCCACTCCAGGCCTTTCTTGTGCTCCAAAATATTTGAAAAATGGAGTTAGAGTGTAATACCTTATTTTTAATTAATTCTTTCCTTAAACAGTTTTTGAGGCCGGGCGCGGTGGCTCAAGCCTGTAATCCCAGCACTTTGGGAGGCCGAGACGGGCGGATCACGAGGTCAGGAGATCGAGACCATCCTGGCTAACACTGTGAAACCCCGTCTCTACTAAAAAATACAAAAAACTAGCCAGGCGAGGGGGCGGGCGCCTGTAGTCCCAGCTACTCGGGAGACTGAGGCAGGAGAATGGCGTGAACCTGGGAGGCGGAGCTTGCAGTGAGCTGAGATCCTGCCACTGCACTCCAGCCCGGGCGACAGAGTGAGACTCTGGAGTGTCTCAAAAAAAAAAAAAAAAAACAGTTTTTGAGCACCTAGTATATATCAAGGCACTGTGCTAAGGTTATAGAAACAAAAATGAAATACTTGGTTTCAGACAGATAAAGTGATACATCTTAGAGCTGCTCTGGGAACAGTTTAGGAGGCCATTTAACCCAGATATGGACCATCAGACCGGACTTCCTTTTACCATCAATATAATTAATAGATCTTTTAAAGCATGTCACATCAATTTTGCATTTTTAGAAAACTGTTGACAGTATAGCTTATTCTTGGTCTTTAGCACACCCCATAATTATATAAGCACAGAAAAAAATCTTAAGAAAAACAGTGTGGATCTATCCCCAAGATATACGTGTAAGCCAAAAATTATTTTTTAATTGGCATCAATATTAAGCAGTATAGGCTCAGAGACACTGAGTGAAGGCCTGCTTTCTGCTCGACTGCTTAGAATGTTTATGATCTTTTAAACCATCAGAGCTTTTAGTGGCTTTGCTTCCCCTAATATTAATACCTGCTAGATTTTAAAACATACCATCATCATGAACTTAAAGGAGTTATTATTCTCATTGGTGTTTTTAAAGAAACAAACAAACCTCTCTATACTGCTTTCTTCAGGACTGATTTTCAGCTGATATATACTGGTACAGCCATATTGGTGTGAAATAATGAAATATGTTCTTACTGGTTAGTAAAGAGCTGCTGTGGTAAGCTGTCTAGATGCCCCGCCACAGCCTGGCCTTTCCAACAGGAACTTCACTCCTGCACCTCTCCACAATCCGACAATTAAAAGGTTATCCCGTGGCATAGGAGGCCTTTGGGACCCTTCTTCACTAGGCTTGCATCCGTACTGATTGCTGGTACTTGGACCATCCCTTCCCTGTAATAATTTTGAATATCATCCCGACTTTCTGACTGATCAAATCATTACTGTTTTATCAATGTTTGTGTTCTGCAATCTAGAGTATCAATTAGCTCTAGCTCACCTGTGTTGCTTATCTGTATAGAATCAACATTCACAGTTGTATTATTTCTGAATAAGCCTAGGATGCCATCATGTGATAACTCAAGTCTCCTAAACCACACTGTATTTTTTCTCTGTTTCTCTCAGTGTTGACAGTTTGACCTAAGTTTTGTTTTCCCTTGTTCCTTTCAGTTCGCTTTGCACCTTATAGGCCTCCAGATATCTCCTTGAAGCCTCTGCTCTTTGAAGTGCCCAGCATCACTACAGAGTCAGTGTTTGTTGGCCGAGATTGGGTTTTCCACGAAATAGATGCTCAACTTCAAAGTTCAAATGCCAGTGTGAACCAAGGAGTGGTGATTGTGGGAAACATTGGATTCGGCAAAACTGCCATCATCTCCAGACTGGTGGCCCTCAGCTGCCATGGTACAAGGATGAGACAGATCGCCTCAGACAGCCCACATGCCTCCCCCAAACGTACGTATTCCTTTTTAAAGAACTCCCTGCTTCATTGGCGCTGAAGTTTTTCTGACATATTTATGTTAGGTCGTATATCCTTTTATTTTCTCATCTGCAAAACCTGACTTCCACATGAGGACTGTTCATTCAGAGTTGAGAGAAAGATTGTAATACTCTGTTTACATCTAACCCACATACCCAATAGACACCTAAGCGTGACTGAAGGAAAAACCTTTCTAGTGGAATAAATTGATGACTCTTCCGTGCCAGCTGTATGGTTGGGCTGTCCTTTAGATAATGACTGCAGCAATTGCCCGTAGAGCGATTTGCATTCATCCTGTCGGATTTTGCTCAGTCTGTGCCCAGTTCCTCTTGTTATTTGCCAGCACAGTCTGTTTGCATCCCTCATTTCTTTGCGGTTGGCGTCAGTGTTGCACTGCTTGGACTTGAGCTTCATTGTGTCCTTGAAGGGGTTCTCCCGCTTCCTTGTGAAAAGGTGCTGAGCTCTCATATGTATTCAGGCTTCTTTCATCACAAGCAGGGGTCAGCCCAGTAATCACCACCAGGATCTTACTGATTTATTTTTAAAACACTCATATGGTACTTACTATGTGCCAAACACTCTTAAGTTTTTTACAAATATTAGTTTCATTGAATCCTGTTACCAGCTCAGTGAGGTTGTCTTGATTTCACAGGTATGTCATCTGAGGCCCAGAGAGGTTAAATAAGTTCTTCTAGGTTTTACAGCCAATAAATGGTAGAACTAAGCAGTCTGGTTTCAGAGGCCATTCTCCTATCCATTTTGGTCTGCTGCCTCTCCTTATTGGTGAAACTCACTTAAGTAAAGAAAATAAATAGAAATGTGTCAGTGTTCTTCTTATACATACTACATGTATAGAACCAGTTTACCTGGATTCTGTTAGAAGAGAACAAAAAAAGAAACTATTGCTCTGCTAGTCCAAATCAATAATCTAGCCCACCACAGACTTTCAGACAGCAACCACTAGAAATGGTTTGTGTGAGACGATAGTAGTTACAGGGTCTAGCACAGTGCTAGAAACTTAACGGGAACTCACTGAAGACCCTCCAAACTTATTGACTTCCTATTGAAGCTAGTTAGCAGCCTTGTATCATTAAGGAGGCAGATGGCGTCTGGTAAATTTATGGATGTCTAACGTGGAAGAACTGGTGTCTTGGAAGAAAACTGAATCAAAATACCTCTTTACCAGGGTATGGTAAGAGTCGATACGGAAGAATTCTTTTCTTCAGAGGAATCTAATGCTTAGTTTCTAAATGCAGCTCTTCTGAGATAGATTGCCGTAGTGCTGTGGGAGTCAGGAGCCCAGGGTTTGTGCCCCAACAGTCAAATTGACTAGACTTTGTGAACTTGAGAATTTTACTTGAATTCTTTAGAGCTCAGTTTTCTTATTTGTAAAATGAAGAAGTGTGACTAATTGATCTTTCAGAATTGTCTCTGCTAAAATTTTGATTCTGAGAACACATCTTCATGGTTAAAAGTAACTTTCCACACTATTCCAGCATTTTCCTTTGAGTGCTTAAGTATTTATCACTCCAAACTGCTGTTTATCTGAGTAGTCCAAGCGGCTTGCTATTTGAGTGTGTCAGAAAGGAAACCAGAAAGCTCAAAGTCTCTGTGACTCCTCTGTATATCAGAGTTGCAGATAACAGAGTGGTAGAATCATGCATGACAGAAAATAAATCCCAAGGACAAGAAGAGTTGCTTTCACAGAAAGCAGAGGTACCTGGGGATCTCTCTATGAGCCTGAGGAAGCAAGAGTTTATAGAAAACAGCCCATGTGTTCCCCAAAGCAGAGATTCTTTAAAGGTAGTTCACTAAGTTATTCTCTAACATCCATTGTCTTCAGGAGAATCTCCAGAAACACCAAGACACTCCCCATTCATGAGATAAACATCCATTGTTGAGACTGTAGATTTGGCCTGTAGATTTCAGAATTTGAAAGGAGTTAAGAGAGCTAAATATGCGGTTGTATATATCAGAAATACTCAGAACCAATATTACCTTATACAAAATATTTTTTGTTACAGTTTATTGATGGCCAAACTATATTCCACCAATGCCATCTTAACCAATAGAAGGGTCAAGAATAAGTGACTGATATGATGCAAGCTATTTTTTGGCACAAATCTGTTACCCATATGAACTGGTGTTGAATATGTTGCTGGCAGCAGCAGAAATTTTTTCTCTAATAAGAATAAGAATGATGTCTGTATATGGAGGGTTGGCTTAATTTTTACAGAATTTAACTTATATTAAGCTTGGATGGGTCATTTGGAACCTCACTGGCTTTCTTAATCCTTGAGTGATTATACCAATTAATAGTTGTAGTGATAAAAAAAAAAAAAAAAAAACCATGGGAAATCATTGGAGTTCACAACTTCTTTCTCTGCATCATCTGTCACTCTTTCTTCTGCCCCTGACTTCTTTCTGTTTGATGTTCAAAGAATAGTAGAAATAAAAGCTGAGCACTACTGCTGTGGAACATAGGAGAAGTTTAGCCTGCAGTATTGCCTTGCTTGGCTGTCCTTCCCCCACAGAAACTCAGCCCCCAGCCCACCCCGCTCCTTGTCATTTCCCTGGAAAGGTATAGAAAAGCTGTCAAGGCAGGCACTAGCCTGTCATCCTGCTTCCCACCTACTCTCCCAAACCTGCCACCCCCATCAGTCTCCACCACCACCACCACCATTGTCCGTACCCCCAGCACACACACACACAAAGAACAAAAATATTTTGTGAAAACAGACCTGTTGTATAATTCAAGATTATTACGTTAACTACAGGGATTCTCAGCATAGTAGTTGGGGAAGCTCTAATACAGGACTGTATGTTTCTATCACTAAAAGTCTCAATGTAGTTATTATTTGGATTTCACATTTGCCAACAGCTGCCAAGCCCCCAAACAGCTGTTAAGTAAATAAATCCTACCGTTCCTACTCTGCTCATTTCAGAAGTCTCTTTTGCCATTGTGCTATGCACATTGACTACTGGCTACCTATTAACTTTTACTTCTACTACTGTCTAAATACCAAACAGAGAGTAAAGCATTTAGACAAAAAGAAGGGCATTTTCCAAAAGGAAATAGCTAGAAAGACAGAGGGCATTTGGACAGTAATTACCCACAGAATCAAATACCAAATAAAGGGGAATAGAGTAGGGGGAGGAAGTGAACAGCAGAACTAATACAGTGACATGCAATCACTGAACTTCACCTCAATCCAAAATGTTACACATTTCTTGAGGCTTTTTTCACTGCCATCCTCCATGGCCATCCCCCGGCAGTTATCCAGAACTGTATCCAGTGACCAAG
Organism: Rhinopithecus roxellana; assembly: GCF_007565055.1. Classification (NCBI taxonomy): domain Eukaryota; kingdom Metazoa; phylum Chordata; class Mammalia; order Primates; family Cercopithecidae; genus Rhinopithecus; species Rhinopithecus roxellana. The sequence continues at coordinate 76,649,569 of NC_044567.1, forward strand.
AAATTTACTGCACCAGTTAAATGAAAGAAGTCTAAATTCACTCCTACTGGTAGGGAGTTAAATGAGGACTACTTTTTCCTATTCTTCCTTCTTTTCAATCACTATCGGCCATCAAATAACAACTTCTAATATTTACTTTGGTATCCATTTTTAAAGTATGATCTTATTCATAATGTAGTCTAATTTCTACTAGTAATAAATTTTCTAAATAACAAGAACATTGAATTTTTTAAAAAATCTTGAAACAGTTTTATGGAGCTGTAACTCACATACCAGGTAATTCACCATTTAAAGTGTTCAACTCAGTATTTTTAGTATAATTCACAGGGTTGTACAGCAATCACCATAATCTAACTTTAGGCCATTTTCATCCCCTTAAAAGAAACTCATGCCTGTTAGCAGTCAATCCTCATTCTCCTCTTAATCCTCTATTTCCAGCGCTAGGTAACCACTCATTTACTTTCTGTCTCTACAGATGTTTCTATTCTGGGCATTTCATATAAGTAGAATCATACAGTATATGGTCCTTTTTTTTTTTACTGACCTCTTTGATTTAGCATGACATTTTCAAGGGTTATCCCCGTTCTAGCATGTGTTGGTATCTCATTTCTTTTTATTGTTGAGTAATAGTCTATTGAATGGATATTTTGTGTTTCATCTATTCATCAGTTGGTGGGCATTTAGGTTGTTTCCACTTTTAGCTATTATGAATCATTCTTCTATGAACATTTGTGTACAAGTTTTTGGGTGGACATGTGTTGTTATTTCTCTTAGGTAATATACTTAGAAGCAAAATTGTTGGATAATAGAGCAAATAGAATTTAGCCATTTTTCTTTAAAGTTTTTATGATTATCTGATGCCAACATTAAATCTTTTTAATCCAGATGTGGATGCCAACAGAGAGCTGCCACTCACACAGCCACCTTCAGCCCACTCATCTATCACCAGTGGAAGCTGCCCAGGAACTCCAGAAATGCGCAGACGGCAGGAGGAGGCTATGCGAAGACTAGCCTCACAGGTACAATATGATTCCCATGTTGGAGATATGATAGTTCAATTTTAATATCAAGGAAGCAAAGATAGGGAGACCTTTGGCAAAGTGAACAAAAATACACAAAGCTATACCATGAGAACGTGGAGGAAAGTTTCTCTTTCTTTGCTATTCCTAGAAAAAATACTTTATTATGATGGGATCAGAACCTTAGAGTTGGAAAGACCCTTAGAAAGAAAGTCTTCTAGTGAATAAATAAAGAAGTTGAGACCCAAAGAAGTGGGGTAGTTGGTTTGTTTGTTTTGAGATAGAGTTTCGCTCGGTTTCCCAGGCTAGAGTGCAGTGGTGCAATCTCGGCTCACTGCAGCCTCCACTTCCCAAGTTCAAGTGATTCTCGTTCCTCAGCTTCGTGAGTAGCTATAGCTGGGACTACAGGTGCACGCCACCACACCAGACTAATTTTTGTATTTTTAGTAGAGACGGGGTTTTGCCATGTTGGCCTGGCTTCCCTCAAACCCCTTGTCTCAGGTGATCCACCTGCCTCAGCCTCTAGAGTGCTGGGATTACAGGTGTGAGCCACTGCACCCAACCAGAAGTGGTATGTTTTACCCAACATCAGGGTATAAGTAATCAACAGTTTTAAATTTTCATTCCTAGCTTAAAACTCTTCTTGCTGTACTACACTGTCCATAATATTTTTTATACATTTGGGTTTGAAATTTCTATTTTTTTCAAAATAACATAAGCACATAGAAAATCAAATAATGCTCAAAACTAGCAGTTATCTTCCTCTACCCCACCCATCTTCTCCCCACAGGCAGTCACTTTTACCTCTGAAGGAAGTTTCTCTGATTTTCCCCTCCATATTTCTAAATACTATTCATATACTGCTAAAATTGTTATTAGTTTACAAAATATCTATTGCTTCTTATTATGGATGATGGGAATTATAGCTCTTTCACCTTCCTTCTTCCTACCACCATCCCAATACAATTATTGCATGATTTTTGGCTGAATCCATATTATATATAGTATTTTCAGTATTAGTACAATGCAAATATGTCACTCCGGAGCCAAGGATAACATTTCCTTCTTGAACAATTTTGTTTTTCCTAGGAGTTTATGAAATGCCTCATTTTAAAATTTGCTTATTTTTCTTCAAACCTTTGGCTAAGTCATTTCATAACCCTTAATGTAGTTTTGTAAAATGTCTGTCAGTACAGTTTTCCACACTTACGAGTTACATTTTTTACCCTGGAGGCCTCCGGCCTAGAGCCCTCCATTAAGCTCAGTCTGGACCTAGGATGCTCTGAAAGCTTACCGCCTTGTTCTCCTGGGACTTCCTATCTCTTCTCTTTTGTGTTTCATCTTACGTCATATTCTTTCTCGATTTTATTCTTCATTTTGGTAGAGCATATCCTCCAGTAGCTTCCTAACAAAACATGGATAGGACATAAATTTTTTGAGACTTACTATTTCTAAAAGCATCATTATTCTGTGCTTATACTTGCTTATTTGTTTGACACAGTATATCATTCTAGGGTAAAAATTATTTTTTCTCAATTTTGAAGGTATTGCTCCATTGTCTTGAACTTCCAATATTACTATTAAATACTCTGATACTATACTTATTCCTAATCCTTTATATATACCTTGAGAACCTTCTTTTTTATCACCATTGTTCTTGAGTCTTTTTCATTTATTCTGTTGGTACCTAGCAAGCCCTGGAGATATTCTTTAATTCTGAGAAATGCTTTTGTATTATTTATGATAATCTCTTCACCACCATTTCCTCTATTTTGTCCTTCTACAACTCGTATTAATAAAAAATTAGATTTCTGGCTGGGCACAGTAGCTCATCCCTATAATCCCAGCACTTTGGGAAGCCACGGTGGGTGGATCATCTGAGGTCGGGAGTTTGAGACCAGCCTGACTCACATGGCAAAGCTCTGTCTCCAAAAAAAATACAAAAATTAGCCAGGCATGGTAGCCCATGCCTGTAGTCCTGGCTATTTAGGAAGCTGAGGCAGGAGAATTGCTTGAACCCAGGAGGCAGAGGTTGCAGCTAGCCGAGATTATGCTGCTGCACTTCAGCCTGGGCAACAGAGAGAGACTCTGTCTCAAAAAAAAAATAAAATAATTAGATTTCCTATACTGATATGATACTCTTGTTGACTTAACTTTTCTGTTTTCTATACTTTTGTTTGTTGGTTTTTCAAGCCACCTTTGAGAGATTTCTTCAACATTACTTTCCAATCCTTTTAAAAAATTTTTATTTTTGCTCTCATAGTTTTAATTTGTAGTAGTTCTTTCTTTTTCTCCAGCTATCTCCTTTTTATAGCACCCTGTTCTTGTTTTACGGATGCAATGTGTTTTTCACTTAGGCACTGAAAAACTGATTAGAAGCTTGTGTGTGTAGAGAGCTTGACCGTAGAACATTAAGATAATCCATGCTTTTTTTTGAAATGCCCAAAAGTCAGTATTTCTAAGTTTTTTTCCTGGGCTGTTCAGATTCTCTAGCAAAGAATCCTCCAGTCTTCTGAATGGAGAGTATATGTCTTGTGTGCCAGCATTTTGGAGCCGGGCAGGAAAAGAGGGCTGGGCTGGGGTTTCACTGTTCAGTATCAGACATTTACTTAAGCCCCTTGTTTTCAGTCCTGCACCTGATCTCTACCTTGCTCAATGTGTGGTGTCACTAAGTCTAGATTCTCTCTTCTTTAATTTCTCTAGTTCTCTTTCCTGTGGGTGTTGGGGAAGGTAGTCACCTGGCTGGGCAGGGCAGGGATGGGAATCTAACAACTTCTTATATAAACTTCAAATAAACTCTGTGTTTTCAGGTCCCTTCTTCACCTTCCTCTTCCACAGTACCTGGTGTTTCTAATTCCTGTGCTTTGCTGAAGTTTTACAGGTGGTCTATAATATTGTAAGGTTCAAATTTCTTCGTAGAAATACACTCCAGCTCCAAACCAGAAACAGCATGTTTTCCCAGATACATTATTAATTATCCCCACTCAATAGTACACTCTCATCTATAAATGGGCTTCTGCAGAGTCTGAGATTTCCCTCAGTTCATTGCTAAGTCATTGTAGCTTTAAGACATCTTTTTTTTTTCTAAATATCCGCTATGTAAACAGTCTCTATCCTCTTCTTTAGAACAGTTAGACTAAATATCTATCTTAGAAATACACAGATGTTAAAGTGCTTCCAGCACTTCAGTTATTCAGTCATGCAGTTATTCACTTTAGATATACATTTGGAGGACCTGTAATCCAGGATTGAAGATGAATCGGTGAACAAAACAGACACAATTCCTGCTGTTATATAGTCCACATTCTCATGAGAGAAAGACAATAAACAAATACATACATAATACGTCAGAAGATAAGTGCTAAGATCACAGAGAATTAATTCTCCTCACTTTGTTCATCTTATTCTTTCTCTCATCAAGAGAAGTCCAAGATGTTCACATTCAATATTTGGAAAACGTTACATGTCGTAAGTAGGAAATTAGTGACTGTTTATACTTATTTGAGGAGTGATTACGTGTTAAATTTCATGATTGTGTCTTCCTTAGGCAAAATATAAATTAATCTAGTTGCACCTAGACATGGAATACTGTTCAGCTTATAACATTGTATCAGAAGTAGCCACTTAGCTAAAACTGAATGTTATCCCAGTTATTGTGCTACTTGTTATAGTTCAGCTACACAAAAGTGTTCTGTAGATGCATAGAGCAGAAGCCCACAAACCTTGCTTCTCACCTGTAACAAACCAGTAAGCAGAAATTATCTTTTAAATAGGATTTTCAAATTAGTTAATGTTTTGATGAGGTAGACTAACATGACAATTTAAAGCGTTTTTGAAAAATCTCTCGATTTGACGTATTCTTGGTGTCAATTCTTTGTATGTCAGTAATTATCATTGGTATTTCATAACATTCTTGCTCTTTCTTGGGCATCTAGTTAACTGAGAACACTGGAGAGTTTTTGTCACAACTTTAGAACTATTTCATTTATTGAAGAAATACTTTCCATTTGAAGCAAAGATTTTGATAGGTTGGCATCTCTGGAGCATGTCTCCACTTAACATTGCATATTTCTTCTAAAGCGTAATCACAGTAGGGGGCAGGGAGATCTCATTCAGGACCTTTCCTGGATATGTGAGTTTAACTCCAGCAGTGGTTTCTCTAGGTTTTGAATCTGTTGCACCCTTGTGGTAATACACACAAAATTCACAAGACAAGGAGAAGTTGGCGTCCCTTTATGGAAGGCTTAATGTGTGTTGTGGCTTAGTGCTATTTACATTGTGTTTGCTATATCATTTCTTCGTTTTTACCTTAACCCTATGAGGTACATCATTATCTCATTTTACAGATGAAGAAACAGTGACTTCAGTGATTAATTTTTTTCAAAGTCATGCTGTTAATAAATGGCAAAATGAGGATTCAGAGTCAGTATCCTCCCCTATAATGTGAACGCTGTGGTTATCCCCATTTTACAAATGAGGAAACAGAGGCTTTGAGGTTAAATAACTTGCTTGAGACCATAAGCTAGTACATGACTGAGTCAAGATTTAAACTGAAGCAGGCAAAGTCTATACTCTTAACCACTGCACGATGCTGCCTCTCTATTGTGGCAGGAAGGAGTTTAGTTTAGTGCTATTTTGGAAAATCCATCCATCATTTAATGTGGCTTCACAGCAAGAAAATTATAGTGAAGATGTACTTTCAGTCGTTTTGCTGACCTAAAATTCTTCTTCAAAAAAGGTTTTTATGCAACTAGAATCTCCCAACACATTAAGCAAGTTGTCACTGACTTAGTCCTTAGATTAAAAAACTAATACGTCTGAAATGAGTTCATTAGAGAAAACAGCTAATTTTAAGAAGTGTCACAGAGATACAAAAAGCAAAGGTTTTTTTTCCTAAGGAAATCTATGTAAGAAAAAAATTAAATGTCATCCTTGCCAAGAGACAAGTTCTGTACTATACCAGGGGGTGTCAGATGATCATGGTTCCTGAAATTGTTGCAGTCACTATTAAAGCTGTCAGCCAAAGAAGTAATCATTTCAGTAATCCTTTAATATTGAGCATTTTGAACATAATATGGAAGTGTAAGCCAGATACACGTGCACGCGCGCGCACACACGCACACATACATACACAGAAAATGAAAAACAATAATGAAGAATAAGATTTTATTTGTGTTGTAGTGGTTATTTTTTAAAATATTTTCATTTAGTAGAAATGAGATCCAAACTAAACAACAAATAGCTCACAGATAATGTTTTATGAAATTTGTCTAGGGCCTTTTTCCTCTAAAAATTAACACTGAAGTTTTACTGTCAGTCCCAAATTTCATCTACATTTGGAATACTGAGTATGGGAAAACAGCCTTGTTGTTTATTGTTAATTTCCATGTTGTTTTTATTTTCTACCTCTTCCACTAGAATGGGTCAGTGTTTAAATGTTCATCACTGTATCCCCAGCTCCTACACAATGCATGGTACATAAATATTTGAATGAAGAAATTCTAGTCAATTCTCTGTACTGAATAATCTTTCTAAAACATTTGTTTTTTGCTACTTAAAGCTATCAAATAGCTGCTCCTTGCCCTTGAATGAAATCCAAACTCCCTTCTTAAAATATCATAAGAATTGTAATGAAAGGACTTCTGCTTTTCCCAGGACCAGTTATTTTAGACTACATAATTCTTTGTGTGGGGTTGGGTGTGGAGGACAGGCAGGGGCAAGGCAGATGTTATCCTGTATACTGTACAATATTTAGAAGAAGTGTCCTTGACCTCTGTCTGCTACCAGTAGCACTCCCTCAACCCCTAATTAAGACAACCGGAAATGTCCCCAGAAATTGCCAAATGTTTCCTGGGGAGCAAAACCACTGCCAGTGGAAAACCCTTGCCATACCCTATCTTCCACCATTCCCCACTCACTTATATGCTAGCCACATTGAAACTGATTTCAGTTCCTTGAAAGTAAAAAGCTATTCTTGCCTTAGGGCCTTTGCACACTTTTTCCCCTGCCTGGAAAACTGCCACATCTTGGTTCACCCCTTGTCCTTCTTCATGTCTCAGCTTAAATATTGCTTCTTCTAAAAAAGCTTTATCTGGCTCTACTAAATTACCTTAAGGTGCCCCAGCTGTGTGTTGCCCTAGCACCCTATATTTCCTCTCTGCTAGTATTTATCACATTATTATTATTATGTTTAATTGCCTCTGTTTCCTGCTAAACTGTGGAGGGCAGACAGGGTTCATAGCTATATTACTCATTGTGATAGCTTCAGAACCTAGCACAGTGCCTGACATACAATGGAAGTTCAAGTAATATTTGTGAATGAATGAAAATGTTAGTATTTTCTATTAGGAAATCTTGGAATATTCAGCTGGGTACTTACACATAATAGTAGTTCCCAACCAATTTATAAGGTCAAATCAGAATCAGATTCATGTGTCCCAGGAATGAATCTTGTTCGAGAATCTGGAATTCCACCAATCCTCTCAGACAGAATTTCATAAATTGTGGATTGAATGTACTTAGACTAGACTGTTTATGTTGTGCCAGATCAGCATCTCTAGGAATTCCAGATGAACTAAATAAATTAGCCGCTTTTCTTTAAAATTTGTATTTGGTATCGGCCCTAACCTCCTTTGTCTCAAGTAAACAGTAATGTATAGTTGAATAGTAGCAATCTACAGGATACAGCTATTTAGATCTAGAATTATAACAAAGATAAATATTACCCTGAACTCAGCTACAGCTAATTAAACAACAGGGTTCTGACTACCAGCCATTGAGGCATACTATAAAGCCGAAATCGGAACAGTGTGTTTCTAGTACATGAATAGACAATAGACAAGTGGAATAGAATAAAAAGTTCAGAATTAGACCCAAGGACTTGCAGACACTTAGTGTATGATGAAGGCGGTATTTCAGATCATTGGGATAAAGGTTGACTTCTTAATTAAATGGGCTGGGACAACTGAACAACCAGATAGATAACTCATATCTCACACCATGCACAAGAATAAACAAATGGATTAAGGATCTAAATATTTGAAAACGAAACCATGCAACTAACGGAAGAAAACTTAGTAACTTTCTCGTTAACCTTGGTGAAGAGAAAGGCTTTCTAAGATCTAAAGCTAGAGGAATAGAAGAAAAGATTGACAAATATGGCCACGTGAAAAAATTTTACCAGCCTGGGCAACATAGTGAGACCCTGTTTCTACAAAAAAAAAAAAAAAAAATTAGCTGAGCGTAATGGCACATGCCTATAGTCCCAGCTACTCAGGATGCTGAGGTGGAAGGATTGCTTGAGCCCAACAGGTTTGGGCTGCAGTGAGCCACAATCATGCCACTGCACTCCAGCCTGGATAATAGAGTGAGACTCTCATAAAAAATAAAAAATAAAAAAAACTTTTAATGTTGCATGACCAAAAATTACCAGAAACAGTCAAAAGACAACTGCTGAGAGAAAATACTGACAAAATATCTCAAAAGTACAGGCAACAAAAGGAAAGACAGACAAATGGAATGACATCTAAACTAAAAAACCTTTTGCACAGCAAAGGAAACGATTAACAAAGTGAAGAGACAATTCACAGAAGGGGAGAAAATCTTTGCAAACCATACATCTGATAAGGAGTTAATATCCAAAATATAAAAGGAACTCAGACATTTCAACTTCAGGAAAACAACCTGATTTAAAAATGAGCAAAAGACCTGAACAGACATTTCCCAAAAGAAGGCATACAGTGGCCAAGAGGTACATGAAAAAATGCTCAGATTAACTAATCATTAAGGAAATGCAAATTAAAACCACAATGATATATCATCTCACACCAGTTAGAATGGCTTTTACCGAAAAGATGAAAGATAAGTGTTGGCAAGGATGTGGAGAAAAGGGCCTTCTTTACTTTGTTGGTGGAGGAATGTAAATTTGTACAGCCGTTATGGAAAACAGCATTGGAGGTTCCTCAGAAAACTAAAAATAGAGCTATCATATGATCCAGTAATCCTGTTTCCAAGTATATATCCAAAGAAACTAAAATCAATGTCAAAGGGGTATCCACACTCCCATGTTCATTGCAGCATTATTTGCAGTAGCCAAGATATGGAACCGAGCTGAATGGATTTTTTAAATGTGTTACTTTTTTAAAAATAAAGCAGTTTGGAAATTTCTCAAAGAACTTAAAACAGAATTACCATTCAACCCAACAATCCCATTAGTGGGTATATATCCAAAGAAATATAAAGACCCAAGTATTCATTGCAGCACTTTTCACAATAGCAAAGCCACGGAATCAACCTAGATGCCCATCAGTGGTGGCCTGGATAAAGAAAATGTGGAGGCCGGGCGCGGTGGCTCACGCCTGTAATCCCAGCACTTTGGGAGGCCGAGGCGGGCAGATCACGAGTTCAGGAGATCGAGACCATCCTGGTTAACACGGTGAAACCCTATCTCTACTAAAAATACAAAAAATTATCCAGGCCTGGTGGCAGGCGCCTGTAGTCCCAGCTACTCAGGAGGCTGAGGCAGGAGAATGGCATGAACCCGGGAGGTGGAGGTTGCAGTGAGCCGAGATCGTGCCACTGCACTCCAACACTCCGGCCTGAGTGACAGAGCGAGACTCTGTCTAAAAAAAAAAAAAAGAAAAAAGAAAGAAAGAAAATGTGGTACATATACTCCATGGAGTATATATACTGCAGCCATAAAAAAAGAATGAAATCATTCATGTTTTTTGCAGCAACATGGATGCAGCCGGAGGCCATCATCCTTAGCAAATTGATACAGGAACAGAAAATCAAACACTGCATGTTCTCACTAATAAATGGGTGCTCAACATTGAGTACACATGGACACAAGAAAGAGAACAACAGACACCAGGGCTCACTTGAGGGTGGAAAGTAGGAGGAAGGTGAGGATACTACCTGTCAGGTACTGCGCTCACTGTGGGTGACAAGTCATCTGTACACCAAACCCCACACAGTTTACCCATGAGCAAACCTGCCCATGTACTTTCTGAACCTAAAATAAAAGTTGGAAGAAAAAATAAACAATTTTAAAACACGGTATGTGTATGTGTATATGTGTGTTTGTGTGTGTGTGTATTTCATTGTGTGTCTGTATAATGGAATACTACTTAGCCTTTAGAAAGAAAGCCTGTCTTTTGCAAGAATATGGATAAAACTGGAGGACATTATGCTAAGCTAAGTAAGCCAGAAACAGAAAGACAAATACTGCATGATCTTTCTTAAATGTGGAATCTAAAAAAGTTAAACTCATAGAAGTAGTAGAAAGATAGTTACCAGAGACTGGGAATGTGAAGAAGGAAGGAATGGGAGAAGTTGTTGATCAAAGGGTACAGATTTTCAGATAAATAGGAAGAATAAGTTTTAAGATCTATTTCAAAGCAGGGTAACTACAATAATATATTTCAAAATAACTAACTTTTAAGTGTTTCACCATAAAAAAAGATAGAATAGGGAGGTGATACATGTTAATTAACTTGATTTCATCATTCCACATTGTATACATATATCAAAACATCACATTGTACCCCATAAATGTATACAATTATGATTAGTCAATCACACATAATAATTTAAAAATCTACCATTTGTCAACTTTTAGCATAGTATCAGAGAAAAATATCTACCTTCCCTTCTCCAACATTTGAGTGGCATTTCCTCTTATACTTGAATCCAAAACAGTTTCTTGGAGCATTCTGAATACAGAGGCAGATTTGGGAGTCTATTGCAAACATTTAAACAGTGCCACTTTCTGAAATGTTTGCTTTGAAAAATAGTTATTTTCATGTAATATATTGTTAGATGTCAGCATGTAATAGGTTTATTATTTTTAATGAATCAATGAAAATTTTAAGAAAAAATTTATAGCATATACTACAGATAAAGAGTTAATATCTCTTATATTTAAAGAACTCTTAAAAACAGAGGAGAAAAAGGATCAAAACATGATGGAAAAGTGGGGAAAAGACATAAACAGACAACTCACAAAAAATAGATTAAAATGGCCCTGAAGCATTTTGAAAATATGTTCAAACTCACTTATAACTAAAGAAATGCAAACTAAATCAATACTGAGATACCAGTTTTTTACCTATCAACTAGCAAAAATTTTTAAACATGACAATTTTAAAACCATTCTGTTGTCAAGACTGTGGGAAAACAGACACTCTCATGCTGGAGCACAGCTATCAACACCTTATTTCTGACAGCGTGTGTTCACTTCATGTCTCCATGTCACATTTGGTAATGCAGTATTTCAAACTTTTTAATTATTACTACATTTGTTATGGTAATCTGTGATCAATAGTCTTTGATGTTACCATTGTAGTTGGTTTGAAATACCATGAAGACAGCAAGTTTAATAAATATTTTATATGTTCTGATGACTCTACCGACCAGCCATTCCCCCATCTCTCTGTTTCCTTGGGCCTCCCTATTCTCTGAGACACAATATTGAAATTAGGCCAGTGAATAACATCATAATGGCCTCTAAGTGTTCAAGTGAAAAGAAGAACCGCACATCTCTCACTTTAAATCAAAAGCTAGAAACAATTAAACTTAGGAAGGCATGTCAAAAACCCAAAAGAGTCTGAAAGCTAGGTCTCTTGCACCAAACAGGTAATCAGGTTTTGAGTATAAAGGAAAAGTTCTTGAAGGAAATTAAAAGTGCTACTTTAGTGAACACATGAACGGTAAGAAAGCAACACAAGCTTTTTGCTGATATGGAGAAAAATTTAGTAGTCTAGTTAGAAAATCAAACCAGCCACAAAATTTTCTGTAAGCCAAAGCCTAATCCAGAGTAACGCCCCAGCTCTCTCCAATTCTGTGAAGCCTGAGAGAGGTAAGGAAGCTTCAGAAAAAGAGTTTGAAGGTAACAGAGGTTGGTTCATGAGGTTTAAGGAAAGAAGCCATCTCTGTAACATAAAAGTACAAGGTGAAGCAGTAAATGCTGATACACAAACTGTAGCAAGTTATCCAGAAGATCCAGCTAAGATAATTGATGAAAGTGGCTACACTTAAACCATAGATTTTCCTCTTTTTTCATTGTTTTACTTTACATCTTTATTACACATTTTCTGAGACTTTATTTTTTAAAAAAATTTATTCAGGATCATAATTTGCATGACAGTAAACAATGGTTTCATGGGTTCTAAGTTCTTAAAGGTGACCATACCAATTTAAAATACAAGTCATCTTTTTTATTTGCATCACCTGACTTAAAGTTTAAATTCATCTAATGCATTCATTAAAAGTGTCCGTTCTTTTATAAGAAAGATATGCTTTAATTGCTATTTTCCAGACTATTAAACATGGGTGTATATTATTTTTAATTGGTTAGCAGAATTTTACTCACATAATTTATAGCCACAACAAAAGTGTCTAGCCTCTCTGAATGGACTTCCACTCAGAACAATGATGATAATAAATATCTAAAATGTAGGCCAGGCACGGTGGCTCCTGCCTATAATCCTAGCACTTTGGGAGGCCGAAGTGGGTGAATTACCCGAGGTCAGGAGTTCGAGACCAGCCTGGTCAACATGGTGAAACCCCATCTCTACTAAAAATACAAAAATTAGCCGGGCATGATGGCACATGCCTGTAATCCCAGCTACATGGGAGGCTGAGGCAGGAGAATTGCTTAAACCCAGAAGATAGAGGTTGCAGTGAGCCAAGATGGCACCATTGTACTCCAGCCTGGGCAATGAGAATGAAATTCCATCCCAAAAGATAATGATGTATCTGGGGTGTGCCCCCACTTCACATTGCCAAATGTGTTTCCAAATATTCTTAGAAAATATGGTTTTTAAATACATGCATAATATTCTACCACGTGATGCATTATCACTTCTTTAACCATTTATTTCCCAATTGTTTATATTATTTGCAACTTTTTGATATTATAAATAACATTGTGATGAACACCTTCATTCATAAGTTTTATGCAAGACTGATTATTTCTTTGGCTATAATAACCTTTTATATTATAGTCTCCTATTTTGGTTTTATTTGACCCCTTCCACCTCTCTTCTGTTTTTTCTTCTCTCCTTCCCCTGCTATTCCTTGACCCTTACTAATTCCAGCTTCTTGATTGGGTGAATTTTCTACAGTAAGTTTTTCAAATTCATTTGGAAAATCTTTCTCTCTAACTATTGTTTACATTTAGCAACATCAGGCATATATTCACAGTACCCTTTTGGTAATGAACAGACTCTGCAATAAAGGACTCAAAGTGAGTAATCAGCATCTAACTTGGCACTGTTCCTTGGGCCTCCTTTGCAATCAGCCCCACTGGATTCAGAAATGCCAGCAGCCATTTCACAAACCCAAGTGGTCACACAGGCCCCACTGCCTCTACTTCTACCACTATGGCCAGTTGAAGTGACACATACAATTTGTCTTCCCTGACCAGGGCCACCCGAGAGCAACGATAGATTCTTAGTGTAGACAAAATAGCCTTCTATGGGAAGCTGGTGCCATCTAGGACTTTTATAGCTAGAGAGAAGTCACTGCCTACCTTGAGAGCTTCAAAAGACAGGCTGACTCTCTCATTAGGGACTACTGTAGCTTGTGACTTTCAGTTAAAGCCAGTGTTCATTTAACATTCCAAAAATTCTAGGGCCCTTAAGATTGATGCTAAATCTACTCTACCTGTTCTCTATAAATGAAGCAACAAAGCCTGGATGATAGCACATCTGTTTACAGCATGGTTTACTGAGTATTTTAAGGCTACTGTTGAGATCTACACAGAAGAAAAGATAACTTTCAAAATACTGCTGGTCAAGGACAATACATCTAGTCACCTAAGAGCTCTGATGGTGACGAACAAGGAGATTATTGTTGTCATGTCTGCTGACACAACATTCTTTAGCCCATGGATCCAGGAGTAAATTTGACCTTTAAGTCTTGTAATTTAAGAAATACATTTCATGAGGCTAGAACTCCCCTAGATAGTGATTGTTCTGATGGATCTGGGCAAAGTAAATTGAAAAGGATTTTCAAGATTTTCGTCTGGGAAAGATTCACCATTCTAGATGCCATTAAGAACATTTGTGATTCATAGGAGGTCAATATCAACATTACTAGGAGTTTGGAAGAAATTAATTTTAACCATCATGGATGACCTTGAGAGGTTCAAGACTTCAGTGGAGGAAGTAACTGCAGATATGGCAGAAATAGTAAGAGAATTAGAATTAAAAGTGGGGCCTGAAGATGTGACTAAATTGCTATAATCTCATGATAAAACTTGAATGGATGTGGGGGAAGAGTAAAGAAAATGGTTTCTTAAGATGGAGTCTATACTTGGTGAAGATGCTGTAAGCATTGTAAAAATGACAATAAAGGATTTAGAATGTTACATATACTTAATTGATAAAGTAGTGCCAGGGTTTGAGAGGATTGACTCCAGTTTTGAAAGAAGTTCTCCTATGGGTAAAATCCTATCAAAGAGTATCACATATTACAGAGAAATCTTTCATGAAAGGAAGAGCCAATTAATGCAGCAAACTTTATTGTTGTCTTATTTTTAAGCAGTTGGCACAGTCACCCATCCTTCAGCAGTCACCACCCAAATCAGTCAGCAGCCATCAACATGGAGGCAAGACCCCCCACACAAGCAAAAAGAGGATTCACCGGAGGCTCATGTGATCATTAGCATTTTTAACAATAAAGTATTTTTAAATTAGGGTGTGTACATGTTTTTAGACATAATGCTATTGCACACTTAATAGATTATAGTGTAAACATAACTTTTATATGCACAGGGAAATCAAAAAAATTGAGTGAATCACCTTATTGCTGCTCTGTTTGTTTTATTGTGGTGGCCTGGAACAAAATCAACAGTATCTCCAAGGTATGCCTTTATACATACTTGTATTTCTTAGCTCTGTTCAGTGAGAACCCAAAAGCAATGACACCTCAATAACAATAATCACAACTAGTGCCCAGATCTTTTTTCTTAATATTCTCCAAGAAAAAGAACAGGGGCTTTTTAGAGAAGTAGATGATCCCAGAGGCAGGGAAAATACAAAATAAGTCTAGAACATCTTTTGGTGCTAAAAAGCAAGAACTTACTCAAAAAAGGATAGAGGCTTCTTGAAAGAACACAGTAGTCAACCTGAAGGAGATCCTAGTGAATAAAGCTGGAACAAATTGAGCAACAAAATTGATATAGTACTGAATTATAACCAATAGGATAAAATAAGCCCATACTTATTAAATCAGTAATAAATAAATAAATGGGAGATAAGGGAGAACTCTTTCTTCCAATAGGATTCTAATTAATGTAGAAAGAAACAAAGAGGGGAATAGAAAATTACTATGAGGCAAACACCACAGGAATTACTGCTGCAGACAAGATCCACTGATAGATACTAAAATTAATGGGCAAAAGTTTAAGGAGAAACAGGATTTGCACAGCCTCAAACCTATCTCCCTTAAGATATTTATTAACGAGTTGATGGGTGCAGCACACCAACATGGCACAAATATACATATGTAACAAACCTGCACGTTATGCACATGTACCCTAGAACTTAAAGTATAATAAAAAATAAATAAATAAATAAATAAATAAATAAATAAAAAGATATTTATTAACTACGAAAGGAAAGATGACAGTAGAAGAACCTAGCAGAACCTTAACCAAGTGATCAAGGGCAACATTACCAGTTGTGTGAGGCCATTCTTGAATTGCTGTAAAGAAATACCTGAGACTGGGTAATTTCTAAAGAAAAAAGATTTGATTGAATAGTCCTGCAAGCTGTATGAGCATGGCACTGGCATGCGCCCAGCTTCTGAGGAGGCCTTGGGGAGCTTTCATTCATGGTGGAAGGTGAGATGCTGGCAGGCACATCACATGGCCAGAGCAGGAGTTGGGTTGGGGAGGTGCTACACACTTTTAAATGACCAGATCTTGTGAGAACTCACTCACTGTGGTGAGGACAGCACCAAGCCTTGAGGGATCTGCCCCCATGACCCAAACACCTCCCTCCAGGCCTCATCTCCAACACTGGGAATTACATTTCAATCTGAGATTTGGGCAGGGACAAATATCCAAACTCTGTCACCAGTAAAAAACATGTCACTATCGTGAACCCTTTGATACAAGCCACAAAGAGGGATAAAACAGTTTTTCTGGTATTCTTGACAAAAACTCTCAGTTACGTCATGAGAAAACATCAGACAAGCCCAAATTGAGAGTCATTCAACAAAATAACTGATCAGTACCCTTCAAAAGTGTCAAGATGACCAGGCACGGTGGCTCATGCCTGTAATCCCAACACTTTGGGAGGCCGAGATGGGCAGATCACAAGGTCAGGAGTTCAAGACCAGCCTGGCCAACATAGTGAAACCCCATGTGTACTAAAAACAAAGAAAAATAAGCCGGGCGTGGTGGTGTGCGCCTGTAATCCCAGCTACTCAGGAGGTTAAGATAGGAGAATCACGTGAACCTGGGAGGCGGAGGTTGCAGTGAGCCAAGATCGCACCATTGCACTCCAGCCTGGGCAATGGTGCAAGACTCTTTCTCAAAAAAAAAAAAAAAAAGTGTCAAGGAAATAGAAGACAGAGACTAAGGATCTCTTACAGACTCCAGAAGACAAAAGAGAAATAACTAAATACAGTATGGGGTCCTGGATAGAATCCAGGAACAGGAAAAGATGTAGTGGAAAAACTATAAAATTTGAATAATGTCTATAGGTAATAGTACTGCCAATGTTAATTTCCCGGTTTTAATAATTTTGCTATGGTTATGTAAGATGTTAATAATAAGGGAAGCTGGATGAGGGATAAATAGAAACTCTGTGTACTACTTTTGCAGCATTTCTGTAAGTCTAAAGTTAGTTCAAAGTAAAAAGTTAAAAAATAAATAAAAGTCCTACTGCCAAAAAAAAAAAAAAAGTGGTAGAGCTCCAAGCTGGAAAATTACTGAGGCAGAACTCTAGCTTGGGATCTATTCTTAGCTTCTAGTCCCAGCATGAGGATTAGAGTCAAAATTGAGAGACTAAGAGAAAAGGAAGAGAGAGTTGTTATTTATGGTGAGCCACCACGTCCCAAAAATATTAAAAATCAAACTTTAGAGTTGGAAGGGTTTTGCTGATTAGGAAATCAATTGGGTGGTAGTGAGGAAGGAGATATTCACAGAAGGAGGGATGAAAAGGAACATGGAGAGTAAGCATGTGACAGCTGACCTGGGGAAGGGCATCACAATATTAGTTTAAGTGATACAAATGCCAGTCAGTATGGAAATTAGAATTGTATTTCCAAACAAATTTTAGATATTCAAAGCTGCCTTCTCTTTATGTGAGATTAGCTTAATTCTGTCACTGATCCTTCATTTGAAGTAGAAAATGGTCTATGGAGAGTGCAAGCCTGTGACTCAACGCAAGCGTGACATTTTTGCTGCCACTCAGTCCCTTTGATGAAGTTTATGACTAGTTTTATCATTTTTTATATACAGCATTAAATCAAGAGATCTTATACACAAGACTGTGTTGACTTCTAGTCTTTTCTTTCTGTGTATAGACCACAGGCCTGCCCTTTTCTTTCTTCCCTCACAAGAGTAACCTAAAACTTGCTTGCTGTCTTCCTCCAAAGAAATAATGCAACTCTGCTCTTATCAGATATGCTGTGGATGAAATTATTTTAAGAAAAACTTTAGGAATTTAACAGAAGGAAAACTTGAAAAAATAAAGTAAGAAAGACATAGCTAAAAAATGAAATTTAAACAAGTTATTTTGAGAGACAAGAATTCGCCAAGGAGGAAGGTTTACCTGCTGATTTGTTATGGGTGGACTAATCCTGAACCATTCCCAAGGAGTTGTAATAATAGTGACTATGTATGATAACTTTCTCAAAGGTGTAGGGAGTGATCTAGTATCTCTTACCAAGTGCTGGTACTAATGAGAAACTGAAGGGAAAAAAATCTACATTTTCAGGCTTGTTTTCTATTTTTATACAGGGAAAATTATACATATATTAATAGAAAATTTGGAGGAAGTAACATGTTTTTGACAGATCGTGTGTACATATACCTGCTGGGTAACTACTTTAAAATGTCCAGTAAATAATCTGTTTTGAGCCACAGTACAAATCTAATGAAGATGTTGCCTGACTTCTGCAAATGGAACAATACCTTATATTTGGAATGCAAAGAAATAATCTAAAAATTAAAAGAGAGGCAGCCACAGAAGGTGCAACTTTATTTATTTATTTTTAATATTCTCAGTTAAATTTTCTGCCTTATACCTTTGTGGATATCATATTTTTTTACTATAATTCTAAGTAGTTATTCCTGGAGTCAAAAATGTTACTAATTTTTACAAGATTATCTTATACCAAAAATCTTGAACTCTATTAATTCTAATAGCTTGCTTTTCTCTATATGGATAACTATATACTTTAATAATAAAAATTCTCTTTTCCATTTAAGTCTCTGCTCTTCCTATTTCTTTTCTTTTTCTTTATAGTGCTACCCAGAATCTCTTGTATTATATTGGATAGTAGCATCTTTGGCTTCTTTCCAATCTTTTTTTTAATCTTTATTCTTTTTTTTTTTTTTTTAACTTTTATTTTAAGGTCAGAGGCACATTTGCAGGTTTGTTACATAGGTAAACTCGTATCACAGAGGTTTGTTATACAGAGTATTTCATCACCCAGACATTAAGCCTAGTACCCGTTAGTTATTTTTACTGATCCTCTCCTCCTCCCACTCTCCGCCCTCCAGTAGGCCTCAGTTTCTTGTTCCCCTCTATGTGTCCATGTGTTCTCATCTTTTAGCTCTCACTTTTAAGTGAGAACATGCAGTATTTGGTTTTCTGTTCTTGCATTAGTTTGCTAAACATAATGGCCTCCAGTTCCATCTGTGTTCCTGAGGAGGACAGGATCTCATTCTTTTTTACAGCTGCATAGTATACCATGGTGTATATGTACCACACTGGTTTTTGTTTGTTTGTGTTTTGTTTTGTTTTGTTTTGTTTTGTTTTGTTTTTTTGAGACAGAGTATTGCTTTATCCCCCAGGCTGGCGTGCAGTGGTGCGATCTCGGCTCGCTGTAAGCTCCGCCTCCCAGGTTCACGCCATTCTCCTGCCTCAGCCTCCCAAGTAGCTGGGACTACAGGCACCCGCCACCATGCCCGGCTATTTTTTTTTTTATTTTTTTAGTAGAGACGGGGTTTCACCGTGTTAGCCAGGATGGTCTCAATCTCCTGACATCGTGATCCGCCCTTCTCGGCCTCCCAAAGTGCTGGGATTACAGGCCTGAGCCACCGCGCCCGGCCTGTACCACATTGTTTTTATCCAGTCTACCATTGATGAGCATTGAGGTTGATTCCATGTCTTTGCTGTTGTAAATAGGGCTGCAATGAACATACGTGTCTTATGATAGAACGATTTTATTTCTTTGGATTTATACCCAGTAATGGAATTGCTAAGTTGAATGGTAGTTCTGTTTTTAGGTCTTTGAGGAATCACTACACTTTTGAACAGTGATTGAACTAATTTACACTCCCACCAACAGTGTATAAGCGTTCCTTTTTCTCCACAACCTCGCCGGTACAGAAGGCGCAACTTCAGCATTGTCTTTTATTAGATGAAACATTCAGCCAAGAGCACAGATGGTTTTTTTTTTTTTAATAAAATCAGTAAAATAATCCTTTTTCTAAATATCACCATTTTTATCTTTAAAATGGTATCTTCTTACTTTAGGATGTTGCAGCTGATTTTCTCAGCTGTACTTAGCCTCAACATGTGGAATCAATTGAAGTGAAATATGATGAAAGTTTATATTGATGTAGAGGTTTGCTGTTTGCTTTTTATCAAGTGGAAATTTGTACCCATGTAGACGTAACCACTGGCATTCACTGTTGATTGAAAGGACAGATCAATTGCTGACAGTTTTTCTCTTTAGGTTCCTTACATTGTGTTTAAGATAGGTAAAATAATCACCAATCTATCTGAAGAAAAGAGTGGAGATTTTTAAAATACAACCTCTGATTTCCATTTTCCATATTGTGCTCAGACTTCACTGCTTCACTCACAAGCAATTCCTATCTTCAGCTTTGTATATGTAGTAATATTTCCTGTGTTGTTTGGGGGTTTTTTATGTTTAATGAGAAGGATTTCAGGTGTTAAAAAAATGTTGACATTTCCAACATGTGTTAAAAGAACTAGGATGACCATACCAGTAGATGAGGAGTCTTTTCAAAGCAGAGCTCTTTAGTAGATGACTGGGAGATGCCTGATGAGTTAGAGATGGTGTTCTCTAAGAGATTCCTAAAGAGCTGGAATTCCAGTAGTATGTCTATGAATGCCCCTAGGACAGATTTCAGTTGCTGGTATGTAGGCACAAGGCTAGTAACTGAAAAAGACAGTATACAGATCCTTAAGAATGGTGGTGGTGAGGAGGATGAAGACGGTAATGGCAACATCAGCTGACATTGCTATGATTTACTAGGTGCTGAGCACCATGCTGAGTGCTTTCTCTACGTTCAAGCTGAATCTCCCCTTCCAGTTTTGTATTTTCTACACAATCCAATCCCTTTTCTGGGTAGTAATGAGCCAGAAAAGTGGTCCAGATTAAAATCACCCTTTGTACTTGCCTTGGAGGCAAAGAGAACAGCCAGAAGACATGGGGTGATAGCTGTGCAGATTGTAACAAACAAAAAACAGATCCTAGAACTCCAGGTCCTAGCCAGTCAGGCCAGACCCTGGATGGTTTTAATGCTTATAAATTGTCTGTGTTCTTTGATTTTAAGACCTACGTCTAACAAAAATCTCACTCCTTTCCTTCTTCCTTTTATCTAATTCTGATACTCTTTTTCTGTCTCTGCCTGGGTGCTCAGAAAACATTTAATGCTAATTTTAAAATCTGAATTACTTTATTTTTATAAGACTTAGTTTATAACACACCTGTAATCCAAAAATTGATAGAAGTATATGTGTTTGTTGAGACTAACATGATTTTTCTTGGATTATTTTATTCCTAATGCTTTGTTTAAAGATTAGACTCTTTCCTATACTGCTCCATGCTGAATAAATGTTAGTGATATCAATGTAAGTCTTTATTTTCGGGCTTGCTTCCTGTTTCTTATAATCCAGAAGAAAGCTCCATTTTTATTTATAAATTTTATTCTGGGTTATATCATATGCATACAATAGAAGTAATGTATCAAATTTCTGATCTTACATAAATCAGACATTTTCTGAATCAGCAGCTTTTATGTTTACTTGGAAAAGTTGAGGAATGTAGAGACAAAAAAGTATTATGTAATACTGAGATATTAAGTGATTTCTAGTGTAATCACTCAGTAGCTGATGATCATAGCTGCTGCTTTTACTACTGATAAACCTGTCTGCATTCTCATCTTTCTTTTGTAGGTGGTTGCCTATCACTATTGTCAAGCAGATAATGCCTACACTTGCTTGGTGCCGGAATTTGTCCACAATGTTGCTGCCTTGCTCTGCCGCTCACCTCAGCTGACAGCCTATCGGGAGCAGCTTCTTCGGGAGCCTCACCTGCAGAGCATGCTGAGCCTTCGGTCCTGTGTTCAAGACCCCATGGCGTCCTTCCGGAGGGGAGTCCTGGAGCCGCTAGAGAATCTCCATAAAGGTACAGATAAGGCCCAGAGGAAGGGAAAGATAGAGGTTTAGAGCCCAAGGTCACCCAGGTCATACTATAAAAATGATTAATTTTATCACATTGCCAAAACTAAATGTTCCATAGCTGGATACACTTAACAGACAAGGGATTTTACTTGCAAAAAAAAATCCAGCAGTAACTACTATCTCTTTTCTTTATAAAAATTCTCAGCCGGGCATGGTGGCTCATACCTGTAATCCCAGCACTTTGGGAGGCCAAGGCAGGTGGATCACAAGGTCAGGAGATCGAGACCATCCTGACTAACACGGTGAAACCCCGTCTCTACTAAAAATACAAAAAAAAAAAAAAAAATTAGTCGGGCATGCAGGCAGGCGCCTGTAGTCCCAGCTACTCGGGAGGCTGAGGCAGGAGGATGGCACGAACCCGCGAGGCAGAGCTTGCAGTGAGCAAAGATCACACCACTGCACTCCAGCCTGGGCAACTGAGCAAGACTGTCTCAGAAAAAGAAAAAAAAAAATTCTCATTCTTATTTCCGAATAGAATGCCTTTTCCTCGTGAAGATAGTAGAGCTTTCAGTCCTTTCTGTGAAGTTTAAATAAGTCAGTAAATTTGTGGCTCCAATGCAGTGTTATAAAGTTCTATGGTTAGAAATCTCCCCTGTAATATGTAATATTAATAAAAAATGTAATATTAATAAAAAACTTATTTTATTACCCCATCAGTTCATGTGAAGTGGAATGGCATCCATGGTTGCACAATTCTGTGTATGAACCAGAAATCATGTAATTGTACACTTTAAAGGTTACTTAAGGGGCATAAGGGTATTTTATGGTGCTTAAACTGTCATAGAAGAGCTTTTTTTTTTTAAGTGAAAAAAATTAAATGGGATCCATTTCCCACTCATGCTCATGCCTTTCCTCCCTTTTTTGTCTGCAATTCTAGTGTTAGCAGTGGCCTAAGTGCAACCATTTCCTTGAAAATGGTGCATGCCTTCTTAAGTCTTCCTGCCCCATACCCTTAACAAAGTTTTGTTAGTGCCAGAAGCCAGAGAAAAGGATGTGGGTATGCATACAATTCCTGAGCAATCCTGTTTATTCCTGAGAGACTTAGACACCTTTCTCAAGGGCTTTGGAGGTACTAATAAGGAAAGATGGTTTGTAATTTCTCCTGGCCATCATCTTTAGTTATTTCAGCTTCCATGCTGGTTACTTGGATATCAGAATTTCTCTCTCTCCTCAACTCTGATGAGCTCTGTCACTACGTTTGCTACCTGTTACCTTTTTAAACCTTGCCATTTCTCCACAAGTATTTTTAAGCCTATTTCCTGGACATTCAGTCAATCTCTAAAACCTGTTAATTCTGCCTTCATGATGTTTCTCACACCCACTTGGCTCAGTTGTTTCTAGCATCATTATCACAAGAACTGTTCTACTGCCCATAACGTCATATCGATAATTACCTCATCCTGGTCTTTCCTGGCTCTCTAGTTTAGTGCTTTTTCCACATTATAACACACTTACAATATACTAAAACTTTGTATAGCATACTGGAATAAAAATTTATAACTCCTCATTGCTGTACATGACTGGCCCTGAGGAGACAGCTCTGCCAAGCCTCAGATGTCCTGAGGGCTGAATTTTAAGTACACTTCTAAACCATTCATGGCACACCTGGTGGGGAAGTTCTTCCCCAGTCTCTCCAGTCTTCTAGATTTTATGTATTTCTTCCAGATAAAGTTTTATAAAGCACTTCTCTGATCACATAATTCCCCAATTCATAATCCACTGATTGCCTATTGCCTTCCAAATTAACTTTCAGTTCCTTGTTCTGACATTCAAGATGCTTGATGGCCAGCATCCAACCTACTTTTCAGCTTTATTATTCACTTATCCTTAGGAACCCTGTGTTTATGTGTAAAGTAAAATATTCACTAGTCCTCAAATACTTCCCTAGATTTTCCCACCTGCATATATTTACTCATTATTTTCTTTCTTGATATACCTTCTTCTCACATCTCTGCCTATCAGAATTCCACCCATCTATCAAGGACCAGCTTAAATGCTACCTCATTCATGAAATACCTACTGATCTACCTGCCCCCTCCAGTCAGAAATGATGTCCTTCCAAATGACATTAGATCTTTTTTCAAAATATACATATGTATTTATGGTGTATAACACATAATGTATAACAAGAATTTTACATTTTATTATTAACATTTATTAAATATTTACCATATGCCAGATATACTTTGCAGTTTATAAGAATTACTTTTGTACTTATTCCTCTGAGTAAATTGTATGTTATTGAAATTAGGAACTTTTGAAAATTCAACTTTTATCCTTCATAGTGGTTACCTCACCTTGAACATAGTAGGCATTTTAGGAAATACGTTTTGAACAGATAAATGAATATAGAAACTGCTCACATGTAGGAGCACCTTGAAAGAAGCACAGTGATACAAGGATCTACACCTTACAGCCAATTCAAGAAGACTATCCAAATGCTTGCAGTCAGCTCTAGATTCTCAACCATAATTCTTTTTTTTTTTTTTTTTGAGACGGAGTCTCGCTCTGTCGCCCAGGCTGGAGTGCAGTGGCCGGATCTCAGCTCACTGCAAGCTCCGCCTCCCGGGTTTACGCCATTCTCCTGCTTCAGCCTCCAGAGTAGCTGGGACTACAGGCGCCCGCCACCTCGCCTGGCTGGTTTTTTGTATTTTTTAGTAGAGATGGGGTTTCACAGTGTTAGCCAGGATGGTCTCGATCTCCTGACCTCGTGATCCGCCCGTCTCAGCCTCCCAAAGTGCTGGGATTACAGGCTTGAGCCACCGTGCCCGGCCCATATTTTTTATAATTTTGCTACAAGATATATCTGCTTCTCATTTAGGTGTCCATAACCAGCTTTAGCCATCTCTATTGATAAATACTGTTCTAAATGAATTTAATTACTTCATTTTATGTCCATGTTTTTAACTCACCCTTAAATCACCATTATGAGCAATAGCTGGAAACACAATTTTCCAGCTGGAAATGCTGAAACTTACTAGAGTGACCAAAAGAAGTCGGGAAATAAAGAAGAATTTTTTTTTAGAGATAGAACAAGCAAAATGGTAGATATATAAGCAATAATATCAACAATTACATTACATGTAAATGGACTAAACACTTATGCTAAAAGGTAAAAACTGTCAGACTGGATAAAAAGCAAGACTCAACCATACGCAGTTTTTTAAATATAAAGACACAGATTGAAAGTAAAAGGATAGAGACTATATATATAAACATGGGGCATAAGAAAGCTGGAGTGACTATAGTAATCTCAGACAGAGTAGCCTTCAAGACGAGAAGTATTTCTAAAGAGGCATTTAATAAACATAAAAGGGCCAATTCATCAGGAACATGTATTCGATGTATACACCTAATAACAGAGGTTCAAAATTCGTGAGTCAAAAATAGACCAAATTAAAGAGATAAATAGCTATAAGTCCCAACTACTCTGGAGACTGAGGCAGAACAATGTAATTAATGACTACCTAGTTATTTAATGTTTAGTGTGTTTTTATCCCACTAAACTATAAAAACTGCATAACCATTGAAGACATAGCAGCTAGTATGGTAACTGGAACATAAAAGGAATTTAAGCTAGGCTTGGTGGCTCATGCCTGTAATCCCAATGCTTTGGGAGGCCAAGGCAGGAGGATCACTTGAGCCTAGGATTCAAGACCAGCCTGGGCAACACAGCAAGTACCCATCTCAGCAACAACACCAGCAGGCATGGTGGTGCACAGTTGTAGTCCCAGCTGCTCAGGAGGCTGAGGCAGGAGGATCACTTGAGCCCAGGAGGTCAAGGCTGCAGTGAACCAAGATCATGCCACTGCACTCCAGCTTGGGTAACAGAGTGAGACCTGGTCTCAAAAAGAAAGAAAAAAGTTAAATCAGTGTAATTCATCATATTAACAGAATAAAGGAGAACATCCACATAATCATTTCAATGAATGTACAAAAGCCTTTGACAAAATACTACATCGGGGTCCCCAACCCCTGGGTCATGGATAGATATAGATCCATGGCCTGTTAGGAACCAGGCCACACAGCAGGAGGTAAGTGATGGGTACCGCCTGAGCTCTGCCTTCTGTCAGATCAGCTGCAGCATTAGATTCTTGTAGGAGCACGAACCCTATTGTGAACTATGCATGCAAGGGATCTAGGTTGCACACTTCATCTGAGGCCTGATAATCTGAGGTGAAACAGTTTCATCCCTAAACCATCCTCTCCACCCTCCACCCCAGAAAAATGCTCTTCCATGAAACCGGTCCCTCCGAACTACACCAATTAGTGATAAAAACTGCACAAACTAGGAGGAGAAGGAAGTTTAGTCTGATAAAGGGCAACTCCAAAATACATGTAGTGAAATGTTGAATGCTTTTTCCCCTAAGGTCAAGAGCAAGACAAGAGTGTTCCTTCACTCCCACCACTTACATTCATCATTCCACTGGTGGTCCAGGCTAGTACAATAAGAAAATAAACAAGCATGCAAATAGTATAAAGATTGGAAAGGAAGAAGTAAAACTGTCTTTATTTGCAGACAACATAATTGTTTACCTTAGAAAACTCTAAGGAATCTACCCAGAAAAAAGAAATCTGACTAGAACTAGTAAGCACAAAGCTTTAGGCTATAAAGTCAATATACAGATATTTCTATACTAACAACAAAATACTGAAAATGAAATTTTAAAACTACGTGACAGTTTTAAAACATGGCTACAAATTCTTTGACATTACTTCCACTAATAATTCAACCTGGGTCCCCTCCCTTCGTAAGAGGGCAGGCTTGCAACTGCTTCAATGAACAGGATACTACAAAGTGATGCTATGTGACAGCTGAGAGAGGTCGCAAATAGCCATGCAGCTTCCATCTTGTTCACCAAAGCACTTGCTTTGGGAGGCATGTATTACCATGTATGGAGCCTGACTACCCTGAGTTCACCGTGCTGCAAAGCACAAACCACAGGGAGAGTCTAGTTGACTGTCCCGGTGCTCATTCCTGCCCTGCCACCAAACATACACATGAATAAGCCTCCAAATGATTCCAGCTTCCAACCCTCAGCCCCAGACATTCAGGTAACCGCTTGCTATTTGATATAGCATCAAATAAGTAGAATAAATACGATTTTCAGTAGCACCAAAAAATATATAATACTTAAAAATAAATGTACAAAAGACGTGTAAGACATAGTGAAAGCACAGCAAAAATATTGCAGAGTGAAATTAAAGAACTTAGTAAGTGGAAGAGATATGCCATATATGTGGATTGGAAGATGCCAGTTTTTTCCTTAAACTATTCTATAAACATAATCCCAGCTGGTTGCAGTGGCCCATGCCTGTAATCCCAGCACTTTGGGAGGCCGAGGCAGGTGGATCACCTGAGGTTGGGAGTTCGAGACCAGCCTGACCAACATGGAGAAACCCTGTCTCTACTAAAAATACAAGATTTAGCCAGGCGTGGTGGCACATGCCTGTAATCCCAGCTACTCAGGGGGCTGAGGCAGGAGAATCGCTTGAACCCAGGAGGTGGAGGTTGCATTGAGCCAAGATTGCGCCATTGCACTCCAGCCTGGGCAACAAGAGCGAAACTCCATCCCCCCCCACAAAAAAGAAAAAAAGAAAACATAATCCCAGCAGAATTTTTCTGTAAAAATGGACAACTTTTAGAAATGCAAAGTACCAAAAATAGCCAAAACATTCTGGAAGAAGAAAGTTGGAAAATAGGATCTGGTTTCAAAACTTGCAGAATTACAGATTACTATAATAGTCATGACAGTGATATGCTAGTAAATGTTTAACAACCAGCTCAGGGATGGGGGGCTGATTTGATGCTTAAACATTTAGCAATCAGCTCTCATGAGCCAGCCTGAGTCAGGTCCAAAATTCCACAGGCAGGATTGTATTCATGCAAGGATAGAAAATAGATCAATAGAACAGAATAGAGAATCCAGAAATAGATCCACATATGCAGTCAATTGATCTTCTCTAAGGTGCCAAGACAATTAGAGAATTCTTGTCATCAGATGGTACTGGAAGAGCTAGATAAATGTTTGGTGGGGGGAAATGAATCTCAATCCTTACTTCACACTATACACCAAAATTAATATGAGATGAATCACAAACCTAAATAGAAAAGTTGTATCTCTAAAGCTAATAGAGAAAACATAATATCTTCACACACTTGAAGTAAAGATTTCTTTAGGACATAAAGTATCACTAATCATATAAAAATGATGACAAATTAGACTTCATCAAACTTAAAAATATTTGCTCAACAAAAAATACCACTAACAAAAAGGAAAAGCAAGTCACCAAAGGGGAGGAAATATTCACTGTTTCTGTGTATGAGACACAAAGCACTTGTATGTATCATACATGTAGAATGCAAACAATTCAGTTTTTACATGGACAAGCGATTTAAGACACTTTACAAAAGAAGATACATCAGCAGCCTACAAGCACATGAAAAAGTGGTTAACATGAGTAATCAGGGAGACGCAAATTAAAATTACAATGAGAATACCACTTCACACCCATTAGAATGGTTAAAATTAAAAAGCATGAACATCCAATGCTGGTAAGGATGAAAAACAAGTGGAACTCTCATACATTGCTGGTGGAACTATAAAATAGTGCTGCTACTTTGGAAAACTGTTTATCGGTTTCTTTTTTTTTTTTTGAGATAAGGTCTCTCACTCTGTTGCCCAAGCTGGAATGCTGTGGCATGATCACAGCTCACTGCAGCCTTGACCCCCTCGGCTCAAGCAATTCTCCCACCTCAGCCTTCTGAGTAACCAGGGGTACAGGCACGTACCACCACACGTGGCTAATTTTTTTTTTTTAAGAGATGGGAGTCTTGCCATGTTGCCCAGGCTGGTCTCATACTCCTGGGCCCAAGCAGTTTCCCCACCTCACCCTCTCAAAGTGCTGGGATTATAGGCATGAGCCACCTCACCCACCCAGCCAACAGTTGCTTATAAAGTTAAATGTACATCTCCTTTATGACCAAACAACTCTATTCCTACGTATTTACCCAAGAGAAATGAAAACATATGTCTGCAAAACACTTGTACAAGAATGTTTCTAGCAGCTTTATTCATAGTCGTCAAAAACTGGAAACAGCCCGAATGTCCATCAACAGAATAGATAAATTATAGTATATTCATTCAATTGAATACTTCTTAGTATTAAAAAGGAACAAAATAATAGTACACTCAATGTAGAAGAGTCTCAGAAACATGTTAAGCAAAAGAAGCAAGTGTCTGCAGTGATAGAAATCAGAACAGCGGTTTCCTACTGTGGACTGACTGGAGGGGAACCTAACAGAAATTTCCGGAGTGATAGAAATGTTCTGTATTTTGATCACAGTGTTGCTTACATGAGTACATATAGCTGTCAAAACTTATCAAAGTGTATAGGTTAAGATCTTTGTAATTCACTATATATAAATTTTATTGCAGTAATTTTAAAAATAGAGTTATTTTTTAAAGGTAGTTGGAGTTTTTTCAATGGAAAACACTTTCAATTTAGAGTTAGAAGCTAGATTTCAAATTATGTATTTTCTTTGAAAAATGAGTCAATATTTTTCACAGTACTTTAAAGTTCCACAAGTACAGTGATTAAAATACATACACACACGCACACCCACATGCTCATGTGAAACAAACGAAAAAGTTTTGAAGTTTCTCAGTACACTTTTGCTTTAGCTGCCAATATGAAATGAAAGGAGACACAAATTGTTTTGTTTTGTTTTGTTTTGTTTTGTTGGGACAGGGTCTCACTCTTGTCACCCAGGCTGGAGTACAGTGACAAAATTATAGCTCACAGCAGCCTTGACCTCTTGAGCCCAAGCGATCCTCCTGCCTGAGTAACTAGGACTACAGAAGCGCACCATCATACTTGGCTAATTATTTTCTATTTTTTGTAAAGATAGTGTCTCACGATGTTGCCCAGGCTGATCTGGAACTCCTGGACTCAAGCCATCCTCCCACCTCAGCCTCCCAAAGTGTTGGGATTACAGATGTGAGCCACCAGCCTCAGCTGAGACACTAATTTGTTACCACACTGAAGGAAAGATAACTCAGATATTATGTAAAGCTTTTCAGAACAAAGATATTGTCTAATATGAGTCTTCTTTTTCACTTTCAACAATTCCTATATATATACCAGTAAAAGAATCTCGTGCGCCAGATTCAGTTCTGACTTCAGTACTAGCTACTGTCTCTTCTCTTGCAGTCTCTGTAATTCTTATTTCTCTCAGGCACCTAGGTAGAGTCTTACAGTGAAACTACTAAGGAAGAAAGTTCACATATTTGTTAGGAACACATGTAAGTGGAGGCAGTGGGGAATCCCTGGTGAATGTGTATTTACAAGGGTTTAAAAATAAGGATTTTAAAGGGCTTGGGAAACCTTTTTAGTGGCTTGTCACCTAGAGTAGTGGCTCCTAAGCACCAGTCCATTTAAAGTTTTTAGTTAGTCCATGACAGAATACGAAAATAGGAACAACTCAGAATTTGTATGGATGTAGATATAATGTAGTTTTCCATATGTATGTATGTAAAGATTAGATAATGTCCCTCCTAATTTTTTAATGTTAAAATCCTTTTTATTCTATGAAATAGTGGTGATCATGGATGGTAATTATATTTTACATG
Source organism: Rhinopithecus roxellana (assembly GCF_007565055.1). Taxonomy (NCBI): domain Eukaryota; kingdom Metazoa; phylum Chordata; class Mammalia; order Primates; family Cercopithecidae; genus Rhinopithecus; species Rhinopithecus roxellana. The sequence continues at coordinate 76,679,899 of NC_044567.1, forward strand.
TTCTTACATGGCAGAATATGAAGCAGCAATCCTTTGTTAGTCGCCAATTTATTTTTTTTTTTTTGTAGATTTTTTTAAGCTACTTATTTAAAGTAGTACTCTAAATATCTACAGAAATTTGGATGAGAACATACTGAAGCATTCTTGTAGGCTGGTTGCATTTGAAAGTCAAAATCTAAAGACCATTAGTATCTCACCTCTTAAATTTATAATTGAGAAACCTTATCATTTAGCAAAGGAAAATGAATTATTTTAGGAACAGTTCTCATTGTTTTACAGTATTAGTAGCATTAGGAAATTATTTGCATTTATTGTTCTGAATCCTAAAAATTATGATATCCTTAGATAAATATGCCCTCCTTACTTCCTAAATGATGAAATTTTTTTGACACCTACATTAGTAGGTTACTTAGTAGTACAAGTCATTAGTAGGTGACTTGTAAGTAATTCCTTCGAAACAGGGGAAATCTCAAAAAAAAATAATAACCAGAATTTAGAAGAATAAAATTAACTTTATTAAGGGGGAAGGCAAGTACCCCCTTTTAAAAAGAAAAAATGATATATTATCTGCTTTACTCATGGGCTTAATCTACTAAGAATTTATGCAAATGAAAATAATTTTAGTAGCAAATGAATTATTCATTCATTAAAATGTGTGGACCATAATTTAGTATACATTACTGATCTTCATGCTTGAGAATGTGTTTGCAATGATTTCCCAAAGAAAATCTCAACAAATGCATTATCATCAGCTGATTTCTCTACTGGAAGATCATGACTTTCTTATGAAGGAACCTGGTTGAAGTTATTAAAGGAGATGTAATTGAAGGGCAGGGACAATGGTGTGCTGGTAAATTTTTAACAGCCACCTGGGAGAGGAGGGCTGATTTGTAATATTTGCCAATTTTTATTACGTAAATATTCCCACCATAGACAATTCCAAGCTACCAGCTGTTTAACAATCAGAGCTTGAAAATATTGCAGTGGGCTCTCCTGAACCAGTACAGGGATAGATAGCTCCAGCACAGTGAGTGATACTAGCTGATGGTGCTTAGCTAGGCAGAATGCAAGTAGAAAATTCCTCTATGGAAATTAAAGGCACAGTTAAGCTTAAGGGAGCCAGAGCCTTCAAAATCAAGAACATAACACCCCCCCCCAGTTGTTTGAGTAAATCCCAGTTAGTTCCAAGCAACTCCTCTTTCTTCCTTAATACTTTGCACTCCCTGAAGGAATTTCATGTTTTCTTAGTGCTTCATCATCCAGAATACCATTCCATTAGTAGCGATTGTTAATAGAGCTGGAATCCTTAGTTCATGTCACTCCCTAAAAACTTGACAGATGAAAGTAATTGTTAAAACTCTTCATAATTTGAGAACTGACTTACAGTATTTTGGATATTGAAATTAAATCTCTTTTACAAAGTTTATGCTTTAGGAGAAAAATAATAAGGGCTTATTAATCATTGCAAAAGATCTGTATAGTTTCAAATATGGAAACAAAATAGCATGTTCAGTTTCAATTGATCTTGACTTTCAAAGGCAGGAAGAGCCAATTTTGTACACAAGTCTATAGACATTTTCTTCTGTCCTCAGCTTCATCTTCTTTTTGCTCCTCAGATAAAACCTGTTTCTCACTCCAGGTATCTGATGACTGCTTGCCCTCTTCCCTCTGCTTTCCCCCTTTCAGAGCCTGTGAGATCCTACTAACCAATAACTTTTACTTGTTGTTCACAATTCACTTAGACTAAAATGTTCTTTCAGTGTGGAAATGTTTGAATCTCTTGACTGTTCAACCAAGAAACAATAAGCATTTAGCTAGTGCAAAAGCCTGAAATCTTACCAAGCTGCTTTGTCAGCCTAGCCTTAAACTGATTTTGTCAGTGCAGGATCATGTGGAGTACAAGAGAGAACTGGACACAAACATAGCTGATGCTTGTCTTTACCACTTGACTCCTCCACCTTTTGGAAGATCACGCAAGGGACTGGTCTCATTGCGGCTGTGTTAAATATAGTCTAGGAAGCTGCTAGGGTGTTGGGATCTAGCCTACCTGGTTCAGCTCTATTGCCTGGGATTCCTTTCCTCTGTTACTCTGTCTCTTCCCACTACACATTTACATTCACATGCAGTCCTATATGCTGCTTTAGGCTTTACAGAAACCTTTTGGGGACATTCCCAAAAGAACATATGATGCTGTTCTCTTTAATGCTATCAGATAGAAAAAAAAAAAAACAGAACACATTTTACTCAGCTTTTTCATGTGTAAGAGAAAAATGACTTCCCATGTGCAAATTTTCTTAACTCCAATATTCAGGCTGCCTTACAATTTATTAATATGGAGATTTCTGAAAATAATGATATATATACTCGTATGTGACAAAAGCCTTCACACCTGATTAAAAGTGAAATGAATTTACGAAGTGAATTTTTTCCATGCCTATAGAATAAATTATGTACCCTGAGCATTCACTAAACACATGACAAGCCTTTTCTAATATTTTGTTCCAAAGAAATATGTGATCAAAGATCCAATAAGAACTCATTTATCCGCTTGGTAATTATTAAGTAATTTGTTTCTTTCTATCTCAGAGAGAAAAATCCCAGATGAAGATTTCATCATTTTAATTGATGGATTAAATGAAGCAGAATTTCACAAACCGGATTATGGGGATACAATTGTATCGTTTCTGAGTAAAATGATCGGAAAGTTTCCTTCTTGGCTCAAACTAATTGTAACAGTTAGGACCAGTTTACAGGTATGTGTTTGTTTGCTTTTAAACTGTAAATGATTCCTCTTGGAAAGAACTTAGACTGAAAGAGTTCTAGGTCCTAGCTTCCTAAACCTCTACTATGTCCTAGAGCATTAGGAAGAATAATTCCCAAAGAATTAGTCTAATATTTTGAGAGATATGATCTAGAAAGAACATTCTTTGTACATTACTCTCAGATTCCCATTCCTATTGCTCTGGATGAGGTTTGATAAAATGTTCCTCAAAATAGCATGAAAAGAAAATCAATTTTTCTAGACTGTTCTGAGGACAGCGGCGTAAAGATGATCTCTAACACTTGAACTTTCATTTAACATTTTTTAATCATTTAATGCTATGCAAAATTCAGTTCAGTCTACACCCTAGAATCAGATCTTCTGGTTCCTCCCTCTGCTTCTACTTAAACAACTCTTCTATAGCATGAATATGGACTTTCTTCTATATCTGTCCTCCTCTAACAAAAATTGGCAATATTGGGGCTTTAGATTAAATTTACTACAAATGAGAGATAAGTTTTGTTTTTTCTAATTACTTTCCCTGCTCACTCACTGGTCACTTAATGACCTGGAAGAGGGACCAGGAATGTGAGACTGAGCCTGTAAAAATATATGGGCTAAAGATAAATGACTCTACTTTCCCCAGCATTCTCATTGTAGCTGAGTTGGTGTCCCATTCTTTACATATTCACACTTGGTTTGGAACAGTGTTTCTCATTCTTTTTATAAAAATTATTTCCTTCTCTGATGAATATTAAAATCTCAAACATTATATACTCATCTCACTATCTGGATGCAGCCCCCATGTCATAAGCGCTAAGGTACAGAAAGTAGACTGTACATTTAAGTCCCTCCTTTCCCCCTCTGCCAGGCACTTAGCATTATTTCTATATATTGACCAATTAGCATTACTGTCTTCTATGATGAGAAACTATATTTCTAATCCTGGCCACCACCTTACAGATATTTATTATTAATCTCAAAGTAATTTGAGCTAAAGGATATGGATAAATCAATATAAATCCATCTTTACAACTGAAAATTATAAAACCTATCATTATTAGTAGCTTTATGGTTAAAAATGAAAAATGAACGAAAGAAACCTCCAGGAATGTAATCTCTGACTGCTTTACCAAATGGATGCTTTGGAGATGTTATCCTCATACATATTCTCACATAATATCATGTGCAGTCTCAAGAGAAATTGTGTTTCTGGGTAGAGTAGGTGACTTTAATTTTTCACCTGTGCCAACAGAAAAAGTACTTCAACTAAGAATTTTTAAAAATTATTTCTTTTCTGATAGTGAAAGAACTTATAGGTTTTAGAAAATGAACATTTATATTTTATCATCATTATTTCCACAAACATTTCTTAAATACTGAAGAATATTTCAGGGACTATTCTAAGGGCTGGAGATTGAAAATGAACAAGACAGGCAATATTCCCATCCTCCTAAAGCTTATATTTTAGTAAGGAACAAAAAAAAAAAAAAATGAGCAAAAAATTAAACGTATACTAAAACTACAGGTAGTGTTAAGTGCTATGAAGAAAAACAAAATAGGATGGAGGGATAACTTGGTAATACTTGTTTTAGATAGCATATATAGGAAAGGACCTCTCCTTTAAAAGTGATGGGATCTGATCTGCCTTTTTTAAAGATTTCTGTCAACTGGCTGTCTACATAATAAAATGTAAGGGATAAAGAGTCGAAGCAGAAGTATAGGTAAAAGGTAATGGTGGCTTAGACTAGAGTGGTAATGATGGGGCCCATGTGAAATGGTCATATTTCGATGGACTGTATTTTGAAGGAGAGTCAAAGGACTTGATGATGGGCTGAATGTGGGTGTCAGCAAGAGAGACGACTCAAGAATGAATCCTGGGCCGGGCGCAGTGGCTCACGCCTGTAATCCCAGCACTTTGGGAGGCCGAGGCAGGCGGATCACAAGGTCAGGAGATCGAGACCACAGTGAAACCCCGTCTCTACTAAAAATACAAAAAATTAGCCGGGCATGGTGGCGGGCGCCTGTAGTCCCAGCTACTGAGGAGGCTGAGGCAGGAGAATGGCGTGAACCCAGGAGACGGAGCTTGCAGTGAGCTGAGATCCAGCCACTGCACTCCAGCCTGGGCGACAGAATGAGACTCTGTCTCAAAAAAAAAAAAAGAATGAATCCTTGGTATGTTGTGAGCAAATGGGTGAATGATGATTTGAGGACAATAGAAAGATCACAGATACCTTCTAGACTTTGGTGGTAGGGTCAGTGGTAATGCCATTTATTGACATGGGGTGAGTTTTGTGGCGGAAGACAAAATTAAGAAATTCTGATTTGGTCACATTGTCTATGAAATACCCAAACGTAAATGTTGAGTAGACAGATACAAGATGGGACTCAGGAGAGATAACTAAGCTAGAAACATAAAGTTAGGCATGTGCCACATATAGATGATATTTAGCACCACGGGACTAAAGAATCTATTGATGGGAGTGAGAATGGCTAGAGAAGAGAAAAGAACAGAGCCTAGAGGCCTGGGTGAGCTGGGAAATGAAAAAGGAGCCAGCAAAAAAGGGAGGGTAAAAGTGACCAGTGTGCTGAGAGAGAAAAGAGGGGAACATTCTCTGGGAGCAAGCTGCAGAAAGTCACTCCAGGAAAAGTGCATCAGGGTGAGATCTGTTGTGTCAAACATTGCTGAGAGGTTGAGGAAGATGAGAACTGGAACTCTATTATTGGATTTGGCAAAGCGAAAGTTACTGATGCCTTTGACATGAACCATTTCAGTGAGGTGGTGGGGGTGTAGCCTGATTGGAACAAATGGAGGAGAGAATGGGAAGGAAAGAATTATAAATAGCAAATAGAGAAAACTTCTGCGAAAAATGGGAACAGATACAGGGTGGTAGCTGGAAAGAAGAATATGGAGTTTATGTCTGTGTGACCCAGCTGAGAAGAAACAGATGCAGAAGAGAGAATGGGTACTCACAGGAGCAAAGTCCATGAGTTGGTAAGAAAGGATGGAATCCAGTGCATAGGAGTAGCCACAAAGCCATATCACCTTCCCCCAATGGAATTTCCAGCAGATTACCAAGGTGCCAAGCTTCCTGATGTTAGAAGTGTACCTTTCAACTGAGGTATCTCCAGAAGGCCCACATTTAAATGTAGTCATTTTATACATCTGTGTTGTGTGGGAAATTTTTTTTAATAGTCATTTTATTAGGAGGGTTAGAAAGCCAAGTTTTTCTAAGTCATTCTTTGAATCCTTATACATTTCTGTTACTGACTTGTACTTGGCATTATGCCCTGGTTTACACTGAGAAAAATTACAGCAAAAGAGTTACACAGCACTTCATTTTCTATTTATTTCAGGAGTGTTGTTTAGAATAATGATCATGAAATCACTCCAAAAGCACCCTTTACAAAGACCCATTAAAAAATGTATCTTAAGTCTCAATGTTAGGAGAAGTTATGTCCCTTCTATGCAACTGATTTTTTTTACTTTATGGATACTAATACTTGATCATGTTTCTCTGTTTGGCCACTTCAACGTTCAGAATAAATTTGTGAACCTCATAGTTTATCACAAGAGTTAGGGGAAACTGAAGGTCTTTTTTTCTCTTTCTCTCTCTCCATCTGTTTTAGGAAATTACCAAGCTGCTGCCTTTCCATAGGATATTTTTGGATCGACTAGAAGAGAATGAAGCCATCGACCAGGACCTGCAGGCTTACATCCTGCACCGGATACACAGCAGCTCAGAGATCCAGAATAACATTTCACTTAATGGCAAAATGGACAATACTACATTTGGCAAACTCAGTTCTCATCTCAAGACCCTCAGTCAAGGGTCCTATCTATATCTGAAACTCACCTTTGACCTCATAGAGAAAGGCTACCTAGTGTTAAAGAGCTCTAGCTACAAAGTAGTTCCTGTTTCGCTCTCAGAGGTTTACTTACTCCAGTGCAATATGAAGTTTCCAACCCAGTCTTCCTTTGACCGGGTGATGCCTCTCCTGAATGTGGCAGTGGCCTCTCTCCACCCACTGACTGATGAGCATATCTTCCAGGCCATCAATGCTGGGAGCATTGAAGGCACACTAGAATGGGAGGATTTTCAGCAGAGAATGGAGAACCTCTCCATGTTCCTAATCAAGCGCAGAGACATGACTCGTATGTTTGTACATCCTTCTTTTCGAGAATGGCTTATCTGGAGAGAAGAAGGAGAGAAAACCAAATTTCTCTGTGATCCCAGGTAAGACACTGATCTGTGATAAGCAGTTCTGAGCCTGTGTTCTTTTTACTGCATAGAGTGTGAGTATTGAAAGTAGAGGTGTTCTTCATTGAACATTTCACATAGAAGAGACATCATCTGTGTTTCTTCTCAAGGCAAGACTATAATGAGGTTAACTAATTTATTGTTTTACAGTGTTATTTCCTTAAGACTCAACATCTGCATAGATATAATGCTACCCTACATTCCTATGTTTTTCTAAATAATTTTCACTGACCCCACAGGGTTCACAGGCTATAATTAAATTAGCCATTTAATGGACTTCCTCAGTATTATTATTTTGATATGAAGAAAGAATTGATACATTGTTCATCTCTTTGACTTAGAGCAGAATCATTTCAAAATTTTTATTGCCCTTTTAAAATACTTTATCATTATTACAGTTTCCAATGACTAAATCCATTAAGGTCCAGCCAATGCTAAGCTTTATACTAGAAAATAGAATCTTAAACCTCCTAGCTGAAAAAGATTTGAAGAGTTCAGCTAGTCTATCCATGCTGCCTTTAGATACGTAAGGTGTCATTATCTCCATTTTGCTATAAAGGCCTTAAGATGCTGAATCAACTTGCACAAAGTCATAAAGTTAATACGTGGGAGAAGGGAGAGGGCATGTACCAGAATAGGGATGGCAAGTGCATGATATATCCTGCCACTCCCCTACTCCACACATGCAGCAGGGTCACTGATTTACCCCAGCACTGTTTCCCAATGAGCTTCAACCTGACTTGAGAATCTTTCTCAACTCAAACCAGGCTAGATATGAAACTGTTTCCCTTTTTATTGCATGAAACCTACTTCTCTGGCATCCTGGTGGGGGTGTCCTTTTACTCCTTTGTACTAACATTTTTAAAGCAGTATTCCTTTAATAAAGTTGGTGTTTTCAAAAGCCGGGTATATTACTGACTTCATGGAAACAAAGAAGACACCAACAACGTAGCTGGCAAATGCAGAGCTTACTTTGGCTCAAAAAGAAGAGGCCAGATTTGACTATGCCTCACATGTGACTCATCAGAAAGAATAAAACTCTGTGTTCATGCTGGGGTTTTATTGCCCTTCACCGTGTCCTTCACCAGGCCTTATTAGAGACAACTGTACTGTGGGCATGCTGCTCAGCCTACTCCATGCTGATTCATCAGAAAATTAGTTCCAGATTATGATGAAGATATTAAGCCAGGCAATAGACTTTGTAGTATTTTCCCAGAGAGGGAAGCTTTTTTAAAGAAACATGTTGTAATGGAAAGAACATAAACTCTTGAGTCAAATTACCTGCATATAAATTCTGCCTCTTCTAAGAACTGTGACCTTTGGAAAAAGTTACATAGTGTTTCTAAGACTTAGTTTTCTTATCTACATAAGAGCAATAATAATGCCTTTTTTCTAGAGTTGTTGAGAAGTTAAATGAGGTCATATAATATGATGCCTAGAATAGTACAGAGTAAAAGAAGCATTCGGGGTATGTTCTTTTTCCTCCCCTCACCCTGCAGTAATAGACCCTTCTGGTGTAACTTAGTTAAATCCTGTGGCTAATCGGATAGCGACAGCCATCTTCTGCTATTATCATTTTGGAGCACAAGATTTTAAAAAGAAACAGTGAAAACAGTCCGAGTCCCTTCTGTGAATTGTATGGTGTTCCCAAAAGGATTTTACTATAAATCCTACTAGAGCTGTTGTCAATATTTAATACACAGAACTGGCAACTACATATATAGGAAAAAGAAACTAATGTAGAATTGCCTAATAAACGCTTTGAGATCAGTTCCCAGAGAAACTTTGCTAGCTGACCTTAGATCCTGGGACATCTTAGAGGGTTGAAAGCTGAGGTCCAAGGCAACCAGAGTACTGCTGAATTAATAGTATCCCTACAACAGATGAAATCCCCGGGGACTCTCAAAAGAGAAAATATGGCTTTTATACAGCCATATCGTGACTATACAGGCTTGCCTTCTCAACATTGCCTATTATCTAGGAGTTTTGCAGCAACCAGCTAATGCACTGGGACAAGAAGAGCAGGTACTTCCAGCTTCAAATCTGGTATAGTTCGTTCCCTGGTGATTGAATAACATGGCTGCTGAGAGATCATCTTATTTCACTTAATGGCAGAGAGTAAAACTGTAAACAGTACCAGGAGTTATCAGAAAAAGCCTTCTTAGATTTCATTTCAGTTGGAATTCAGCCCCCTCCCCAGCAAAGGCTGGCACCAACCTTGTTACTAAAGTACTGAAGTATTGATCTCAGTGCTTAAGGCTCCCTAGGTCAATGAAATGGAAATTCACTAAGAATTTAATGCTATTGGCAAAGCCCAAGCTGGTCTTTCAAAGCAGCTGGCTGCACTTGTTTTCCATGTCAGGCAGGTCTGATTAGCAGGACTCCAGGCAGCATTTGTCTCTGTGGCCTTCAGCCTCCACTTCTTGCACATTCTTTCCCCTTCTGTTCTCTACTTTCTCTCCAGCTTCTGTCTAAAGCATCTAACGTATTTCAGTAGATCAGAGAAGACCAATTCAGTGCCTCTGAAATCACACCAGGTAAGCCAGTGCCTGATATGTATATCTCTGCAGCGTAAGGAGAGTTTCCAGAGGCAACACAACATTCTTATCCTTTCTAGTCCATTTTCCTGGGCTTTCAGCACTCAGTTGTTCATCCTGAACTTGTTGACCTTATTCAGAAGTTAGATATAGATGCAAACATTCTACTGATGCCAAAAAGTAGTTGATCTTCTCCTGAAATAGGCTACCCAAGCCTGAGCTGAAAAGAGTCAGTAATTGACAAAAGCTGGAAACAGGAAATAGCAGAGCCAGAGGTTAATGCTACAGCTGAGATTGAGTTTTCATTATTTTGAATACCAGACTGCTTATTGTCTCAGAATCTGGGCAAGGACTTGACCTACCAGAGAGAATGACCTAATGTTACATAGACGTATCATTGTCATAGAAATAAATGAGTAACAAGGTGAGTAGGGTGAGAGAGAGAGAGAGTGTGTGTGTGTTTGTGTGTGTGTGTGTGTGTGTTTATCAAACTGTAAGCAGAGTATCACTGAATAATCTTTTAGATTTACAGTTTAGGTAAAATATGCCCCTTGAAGCAATCACAAACCTTAGAACACACCACCTCATTCTGCTCTCTGTTTCCCACTGTTCATCGCTGTCAGCCTTCTGACATACCCTGAACTTAATCTGTCCTATGTTTTCGTCCCTTGGGCACTGAGATATCAGATTAACTCACTAATTTAATAAGCAAATCCCTGCTATTACGCTAATAGTAGAGAGATGGAAACCCTATTTGAGGCAACTTGTGGGTTTAAAATAAGACGTTTGAGAGAAGTAGTCATCGGCCTTTGTTAGACAACCTTTTAGTGACTCTGATAGTAGAAATTTATGGCTGATAGAGTAGACAGTCGGAGCTACCAGCCTTGTGGTGCTGTCCAGTTACTGCTTAATATTTTTAGATCGCTTTAGGCTCGCCCTGAATAAATCTCCACTCTTTGTTCTGTTTCTGTTCCTCATTATCTCAATTTTTATGGTATCTAGCTTTCCGTTCCATAGGAACAGCTCTCCGATTAGTATTTGTGTGTGTGTGTGTGTGTGTGTGTGTGTGTGTGTAACATTTTAACAGATTAGAAGACTCTCCTGCCTTATTATGTGTGTATTTTTGTGGGGTTTGTTTGTTTTATTTTTTTGAGACAGTATCTCAGTCACTCAGGCTGGAGTGCAGTGGCGCAGTCATGGCTCGCTGAAGTCTCAACCTCCTGGGCTCTGGCAGTCCTCCTGCCTTAGCCTCCTGTGTAGCTGTGACCACAGGCACATGCCACCATGCCTAATGTTTTTTATTTGTAGAGACAGGGTCTTACTATGTTGCCCATGCTGGTCTCAAACTCAAATTCAAGCGATCCACCCACCTTGTCCTCCCAAAGTGCTGGGATTACGGGGATGAGCCACTGCACCCAGCATTTCTTTCTTTTTTTTTTTCCCCCTGAGACAGAGTCTTACCCTGTCACCCAGGCTGGAGTGCAATGATGCGATTTCGGCTCACTGCAACCTCTGCCTCCTGGATTCAAGCAATTCTCCTGCCTCAGCCTCACAAGTAGCTGGGATATTACAGGTGCCTGCCACCTCACCCAGCTAACTTTTTTGTATTTTTGGTAGAGATGGGGTTTCACCAGTTTGGCCAGGCTGGTCTCGAACTCCTGACCTCAAGTGATCTGCCCACTTTGGCCTCCCAAAGTGCTAGGATTACAGGCATAAACCACCGTGCCCAGCCCAGCCAGCCTTATTTTTAAATGTTTGAATAAAATACAGGAAGCTTGTTGTGAACTTCATGTAATGAGTATTGAGTTGATACAACCTAATGAGGTTGTGGTGTGGGAGCCTAATTTGGTTTGACCTGATTTCCTCAAATTAAATGCAGCAAATCCTGTGATGAATGGAAAGAGAAAAGGCGACACAAATCCTACCTATACCATGGGATAGTTGAGTACTCACTTGATTCTTTACGACCAGAATTGATTGCTTATAATAAGTGGTTTGTTGAGATTTTTCCTAATTTATTTGACCTTATTAGTGAGTGAATTACACGTTGGAGACCTGATGCTCTAAAATCCATTGCCACAAAACAGGGTGTCAGAGAACAAGCAGTTTGTCTAAGGAAAAAGAGAAGGCATCCTCCCCAAAGTGGAAAGTAACTGTGCCAGAGGTCTGTATAACAGGGCTTCTTACAGAATAGATGGGGCTGAAATGACTACAGAATAAATGGTGAGTTGAAGTTTGTGTTGATTTTGTTTTTTTGATCCAAATATGAGCCTCCAAGCAGATGACATTTAACCTTACCCTCACTGAAACACAAATTCAAGGTCACTGCTCCTGATAGCCATTGCAGGCTCCCAGAGCAGACCCTTAAACTGGAGGATGGGTTCTGCTTTCTCAAAGCATTAGGAGAGAATTCAGCAAAATGATGAAGCATGGGAAGAAAAAAGGGTCTCTTAAAACCAAGTCAACCCTTAGGAGGCTTGGAAGAGTTAAAGCAGAGAGAAGAGAATATACCAGACATCTTTTATTCTCACTTTCAGTTTTTTTTTTTTTTAATTTTTGTGGGTGTGTGTGTGTGTGTGTGCGTGTATATATATGTACATATATATGTGTGTGTGTATATATATGGTTACATGAGCTATTTTGATATAGGCATGCAATGTGTAATAATCACATCAGGGTAAATAATATATCCATCACCTCAAGCAGTTATCCTTTATGTTTCACACAATCCATTTATACTCTTTTAGTTATTTTTAAATGTTTGATTAAATTATTTTTGACTATAGTCACCCTGTTGTGCTAGCAAATACTAGGTCTTATTTATTCTTTTTTGTTTTGTATCCATTAGCCATGACCCCTCTTTCCACCAACCCCTCCCCAGCCCTGACTACCCTTCCTAGCTGGTAACCATCCCCTAGTCTCTGTCTCCATGAGTTCAATTATTTTAATTTTTAGCTCCGACAGATAAGTGAGAACACGCAACGTTTGTCTTTCTGTGCCTGGCTTATTTCACTTAACGTAATGACTCTAGTTCCATCCATGTTGTTGTAGATGACAAGGTCTCGTTCTTTTTTATGGCTGAATAGTACTCCACTGTGTATATGCACCACATTTTGTTTATCCATTTGTCTGTTAGTGGACACTTACTTCCAAATCTTGGCTATTGTGAGTAGTGCTGCAACAAACACGGAACTGCAGATATCTCTTCAATATACTGATTTCCTTTCTTTTGGGTAAATACATAGGACCAGGATTGCTGGATCATATGGTAGTGTCGCAGGATCCTTGGGGTGTTGCTTTGCTAGCCAGAAACCTGTGACTGGCAGCACCTTCTGCCTTGAGTATTGCTCATGCCCTTTGGGCTCATTCTGCATACTCACCTCAGCAGGCTGCGCTCAACTCGTGCTACTGGCCCAGGTCCCACACCTCCCAAGGGTGAACCAGGCATGGAACAGTGAGGGGTGTGTGGGCAAGAGAGCTCGGGGTCCAGCCACTGCACAACCAGCATGCTGGCTGCTGCAATGGGGCAGGCAACTCCAGGCACCAGCACAGGTGCCAGCTGCATGTGAGGCTGCAGTTGTACCAAACGTGTTGCATGTGGCTTCCACTGCAGGCCGTCTGGACAAGGGGAAATGCAGTGGCGCCTGGAAACTTGGAGACGCCAGGAACCTCAGAGCCCAAAGAGGGTGTCACAGCCGTGGCTCAGGGAGTGCCTGGGTCGGACTTCTCAAAGAACTACAGCTCTTCTCTCCTCATCGTCCACAATGTGGCGAGCAGTGGGCCATGTTTCAGCCCTGTTAGTGTTACAGCTCTTTCAGTCCTGCCATTCAGCAGGTCCTGAGATCTTGACCTGCATCCAGGAAGAATGATGTACATGTACAACTGGAGATCCAAAGTGGGAAGCTCCTTTCTGCAAGCAGGTCATCCCTGCAAGTGTCCAGTTCTCACCAGAGAGGAGACCAGGATTGAGTAGCTCCTATGCACAGGCAGGTTGTCCTGACAAATGTACAACCCTCAGCAGAGAGGAGACCTGGAATGGGTAGCTCTACAGGCAGGTTGTCCCATCGAGTGTTCAGCCCTCAGGGGAGAGGAGACATGGAGTGGGTAGCCCCTGTCTGCAGGCAGGTTGTCTCATCTCCGTGAGTTTGGCTGAGTCCAGAGTTTTTATGGGTTTCAGAAGGGAGGACGTGCATGCTAATTGGTTCATGGGCAGGCCTGGAAAAAGCACCATAAGTTCTCACTCAGGGCCATGGACTCCACCCAGAACTGACAGCCCAGTCCCCATGCTTCAGGCCATTTCTGTCCTGAAAGTGAGGCTTCAGTGGGGACCCCCTTTCCACCCAGGAGCCTGTCTGCCTCCTGCCACCATCAGTCATGTGATTCATGGCACCCAGGCTGTTCGCGCCAAGAGGACACCTGCAGGCCTGCACCAAGCCACCCTCAGCCTACCCTCTGCCTCCCTCCCATGCTCATCAGCACCCAAAGTCCAGAGGGGACTGAGGCAGCATGGGGCTGGCGTGTCAATACTGCCCTGAACACACATACACCTGGCCGGGTCACAACAGTGCCCAGCCTCAGCCTCAACTTTGCTCCGAAATCAGAGTGGACGCTGGGAGCAGGGAGAGACCAAGTAGAAAGAGCTGGCACTTCTGAGTCTGCAGGGGTAGGGGGATCCTCCAAGAGCACAAGGATGCCCAGGTCTGCAGCCATGGCTGGGCAGGGCTCCCACCCTGACAACTTAGGAGGGAGCAGGGCTCCTGCCTGTTTACAGCTCCCCCTAGACTTTACTTACAGATTTTTAGTAACCTCCAAACTGTTCTCCATATTGATTGCACTAATTTACATTCCCACCAACAGCATACACGGGTTCCCTTTTCTCCACATCCTTCCCAGCATTTGTTATTGCCTGTCTTTTGGATAAAAGCCCTTTTAACTGGAATGAGATGATATCTCATGGTAGTTTTCATTTGCATTTCTCTGATGATCATGATCATATACCAGTTTGCCATTTGTATGTCTTCTTTTGAGAAATGTCTATTCAGATCTTTTGCCCATTTTTAAATCATATTGTTAGATTTTTTCCTATAGAGTTGTTTGAGCTCTTTATGTATTCTGGTTATTAATCCCTTGTCAGATGGGTAGTTTGCAAGTATTTTATTCCATTCTATGGGTTGTCTCTTCATTTTGTTGTTTCCTTCCTTTGCTGTGCAGAAGCTTTGTAACTTGATGAGGTCCCATTTGTCCATTTTTGCTTTGCTTGTCTGTGCCTTTGGGATATTACTCAAGAAGTGTTTGCCCAGACCACTATGTCTTGAAAAGTTTCCCTAATATTTTCTTTTAATAGTTGCATAGTTTCTGGTTTTAGATTTAAGTTTGCAATCCATTTTTATTTGATTTTTGTATATGGCGAGAGATAGGGATCTAGTTTCATTCTTCTGCATACGGATATCCAGTTTTCCCAGCACCATTTATTGAAGAGACTGTCCTTTCCCCAGAGTATGTTTTTGGAACCTTTTTTAAAAATGAGTTCACTGTAGATGTATGAATTTATTTTTTGGGCTTTCTATTCTGTTCCACTGGTCTGCATGTCTGTTTTTATAGCAGTGCCATGCCGTTTGGGTCTATAGTATAATTTGAAGTCAGGCAATATGATTCTGCAGTTTTGTTCTTGCTTAGGATAGCTTTGGCTATTCTGGGTCTTTCACTAACACTTGACTGTTAGTAGATGAGCTTACCTCCTTGGAACTATTAGTGCTTCATCTCTTTTCAGAGTCTAGACATTCTTCACTTGTAATTCTTCTCTATCTTCCACTAAGGGGTAATCAGTCTTCTGATGTCATAGTTTTGTTGTGTGATTTCCAAGAAGATATTTCATTGACCTGTAATATTATTGGGGATTTATCTAATTTGCCAATGAATATTTTTTCCTATTATCCACTTTCTAACCCCCTGTTGGCATCAAGAATAAATGTGAGACTCATATCTGAAGTAGTGACCCAATGTCATGGTTTTGTGATTCGACAAAAGGGAGGAATTACATGAAATCTAATATATATTTTGGAATATGTTCAATTTGCCAACACATTGAATGTCTTTTAGCTTTACAAGTTTGTTTTCTCTCAGCATAAATCATGGGATTGACATCTATTAGTCAAATAGGCAAACTGTTCCCATCTTTCACCCTGTCAGACCATTAGAAGATGGACCACAGCAACATATTTTTTTCCTTTTCCAAATCCAAAATAAAATTTGGAAAAAGCTGCTAATTAGAATATTCTCCAAACCCAGTTAAAACTGAGAACTACTTATTCTGTCATAAAAACTTATGGGAGATTTCCTAAGTCTGTATATATACAGAGATATAGTTCTGCTTATGATAAGATGGAAAGAGTGCATCGTTTTATGATTTGGCAAGAATACACTTGATCTTAGCCAAAAGGCCCAGAAGTGATGACTTGGCAAGAATAAATGCTTTTTACTTATTCATGAAGCATTTAGAGGCCAGGCAAGGTGGCTCATGCCTGTAATCCCAGGACTTTGGGAAGCCAAGGTGGGAGAATCTCTTGAGGCCAGGAGTTCAAGGTTACAGTGAGGTATGTCATGCCACTGCACTCTAGCCTGGGTGACAGAGTGAGACCCTGACTCTTAAAAAAAAAAAAAATTACAGAAGAGCCAACTTATGAAAACACAGAGGAGACTTGTATCTATATTGTTTGTAAAAGGTAATACTTTGTTTTATATGTTTAAAAATACATATAGAGCTTTTTTAAGGTGGATATGTTCAGTATAGTGATACTCGTTACCGTAACTTAATCTAAAATGAGGTGGAAGTAGGGCAGGCGATTAAGGGAAATTTCTTTTTTTTTTTTTTTTTTTATTATACTTTAAGTTCTAGGGTACATGTGCATAACGTGCAGGTTTGTTACATATGTATACTTATGCCATGTTGGTGTGCTGCACCCATCAACTCGTCAGCACCCATCAATTCATCATTTATATCATGTATAACTCCCCAATGCAATCCCTCCCTCCTCCCCCCTCCCCCCTCCCCATGATAGACCCCAGTGTGTGATGTTCCCCTTCCCGAGTCCAAGTGATCTCATTGTTCAGTTCCCACCTATGAGTGAGAACATGCGGTGTTTGGTTTTCTCTTCTTGTGATAGTTTGCTAAGAATGATGGTTTCCAGCTGCATCCATGTCCCTACAAAGGACGCAAACTCATCCTTTTTTATGGCTGCATAGTATTCCATGGTGTATATGTGCCACATTTTCTTAATCCAGTCTGTCACAGATGGACATTTGGGTTGATTCCAAGTCTTTGCTATTGTGAATAGTGCCGCAATAAACATACGTGTGCATGTGTCTTTGTAGTAGACTAATTTATAATCCTTTGGGTATATACCCAGTAGTGGGATGGCTGGGTCATATGGTACATCTAGTTCTAGATCCTTGAGGAATTGCCATACTGTTTTCCATAATGGTTGAACTAGTTTACAATCCCACCAACAGTGTAAAAGTGTTCCTATTTCTCCACATCCTCTCCAACACCTGTTGTTTCCTGACTTCTTAATGATTGCCATTCTAACTGGTGTGAGATGGTATCTCATTGTGGTTTTGATTTGCATTTCTCTGATGGCCAGTGATGATGAGCATTTTTTCATGTGTCTGTTGGCTGTATGAATATCTTCTTTTGAGAAATCTCTGTTCATATCCTTTCCCCACTTTTTGATGGGGTTGTTTGTTTTTTTCTCGTATATTTGTTTGAGTTCTTTGTAGATTCTGGATATTAGCCCTTTGTCAGATGAGTAGGTTGCAAAAATTTTCTCCCATTCTGTAGGTTGCCTGTTCACTCTGATGGTAGTTTCTTTTGCTGTGCAAAAGCTCTTTAGTTTAATTAGATCCCATTTGTCAATTTTGGCTTTTGCTGCCGTTGCTTTTGGTGTTTTAGACATGAAGTCCTTGCCCATGCCTATGTCCTGAATGGTACTACCTAGATTTTCTTCTAGGGTTTTTATGGTATTAGGTCTAACATTTAAGTCTCTAATCCATCTTGAATTAATCTTCGTATAAGGGGTAAGGAAGAATCAATATCGTGAAAATGGCCATACTCCCCAAGGTTATTTATAGATTCAATGCCATCCCCATCAAGCTACCAATGAGTTTCTTCACAGAATTGGAAAAAACTGCTTTAAAGTTCATATGGAACCAAAAAAGAGCCCGCATTGCCAAGACAATCCTAAGTCAAAAGGACAAAGCTGGAGGCGTCACGCTATCTGACTTCAAACTATACTACAAGGCTACAGTAACCAAAACAGCATGGTACTGGTACCAAAACAGAGATATAGACCAATGGAACAGAACAGAGTCCTCAGAAATAATACCGCACATCTACAGCCATCTGATCTTTGACAAACCTGAGAGAAACAAGAAATGGGGAAAGGATTCCCTATTTAATAAATGGTGCTGGGAAAATTGGCTAGCCATAAGTAGAAAGCTGAAACTGGATCCTTTCCTTACCCCTTATACGAAGGGAAATTTCTTGTACTGAAAGTAGCACAGGAATTAGAGGCTAATTCATCCTATTAATGAGTGTCTGAAGCAACACTGGCTGGATCAAAAGATAAGAACCCCACAAGTTTTCCTAGGTTGTCAAACCAAGATTAATGGCAGGAGGAGCTATTGCCAGTGTAGTGGAACATGACAGCACACTCTCTTTTTTGCGAGTAAAGCAATTCACTCGGCCATCTCTAGAGACTTACAAAAGCAGATAGATCTCCACATTTAGTAAAATCAACACTAATAGCTTTCCATCCTCTCAATCATAAGAAGCCACAGCTGTGAGACATGAATTTACTGTAGCCATCCACATATCCAGTTGGTTCTACCACCCAAATTTTACTTGCAAGTATCTGTTTCCATCTCTAATGATCATTATGACCACATCCTGGGATCTCACATGGATTACTTTCATCTCCTAATTCGTCTCCCTTCTTGCCCTCTTCGAGTCCATTCTCCACCAGCAGCCAGAGCAATCTTATAAAAACACAAATCAGACCATGTAACCTCTCCCTGAAAATCCTCCAGTGGCTTTCTATGATTAGAGTAAAATCAAGGCCAGATTGTTCAAAGCCCTGTATTTATAGATATAGCTTCTGCCTCCCTCCCTGAACTAAGTTCATTCTTTCTCCCTCTTATTCACAATTTTCTGCTGGTTCCTAGAACTTGCACTTTCCCATCTCTGGGCCTTTGCACTTAACAGTTGCCTCCATCTGGAGCTCACTTTCCCAGGCATCTCATCACATAGAAAGATCTCTCACTCCTTCAGATCTCAGCTTAAATGCCACCTCCTCAGAAAGACTTCTGCTTGTCACCTTATCTAAGTAAGTGCCTCCTGGTATATATCTTAATCATAACATCCTTTTTACCTCCTTTCTAACACTTACCAAATTTATTATTAATTGTGGCGAATACTCGTTTTTGTCCACTTTTCTCTCTAGAATGAACTCAATGAGGACAAGAACCTTTTCTGTATTGCTCCCTGTGTCTTACTAATGATTAGTAGAGTGCCTGGAACACAGTAAGCGCACAGTAAATTTTTTTTTCATGACGAACTAATGAGCGAACAAAGGAATGATAAGTGGTACTAATTTAAGCTAACAACTTAAAATATTTGAGAAACTCTCCTCACAACTCAACAGATGGTATCTTTTGTTCACTTTGTTACCTCCTACCATGCCTCGGGAGTTAAGTGAAGACATGCGTTTCAGCAAGTATTCAGTGAATATTTATTAAGTAATATATTTAAGGCTCTGTCTTAAGCACTGCTGAGAATACAAATACAAGTAAGATCTGTCTACCAAGACTTACAGGTTAGTGTTTTTAACAGACACATTTATAACTAGCTATATATAATTCAAGGCAGAGTGCTGTGCTAGAGGTATAAACAAAGAGCTGTGAGGGGCATGGAGGAGGAAGAGAGAAGTGATAAATTTTCCTGTGCCTACCGTTGGTGTTTCAAACTGTGACATTTCAGTGGAGTCATAGCTCTTCTGCCTCATGAAGCCCTGCCAGCTACCTAAAGACTTCGTGTTGGAACAGAGAAAAGATGACCATTTTCCTAGAGCTGGTGATGCGTTAACAGAACAGAAAGGCAGTAGGAAGATGTGAGGCAAAGTGGGAGAAAGCAGCAAATTCCTATTCAGATTCTATATTTACAAGGAGGTAATGCTTTTCCACTCATTTCTACATTTGGTCATACTTATAATTTACTTTCACGAGGGTCATACATTTCCGTATTGAATATAAAACAGTAGCACAAGGGAACCAGAAATATATTTTGAATTCAGCTTCCATGAGAAAGCCATGAAAAAATATACCGAAGCAGTTACTGGCTGATAAGTGAAAAATGGAAGAAATAATTTTTGCCAAGAAGCATGAGTATCATTTGCTGAGAATGGATAGCGACAAGCAGACTATAAGACAGCAGCAACTAAAGTTTAACTGTTGGCAGAACTTTTAAGAAGAGAAATGGAAAAGATCAGGATTGTTAACCTATTCTTAATGCTTGAGTCATATGCACACTCATTTCACAGTCTAACAGCAACAGCAGAAATACCTGCAAATTCAAAGTCAAATTGAGTGCTGAACTGGAAAGTGAATCTGGAAGTCCTTGCATTGCTCTTCCTTGTACCCATCTGCTTAGTTTTATTCATTTCTGAAACATGAAACACTTATTGAGCTGCTGCTTCTCTTCACCAAGGACTGTGCTAACCACTAGAGAAACTTAGGTGACTTAAGACACACCTGACACTGAAGCCGTTACACTCTAAAGCAAGCTTGTCCAACCCATGGCCTATGGGCCACATGTATCCCCAGGCAGCTTTGAATGTGGTCCGATACAAATGTCGTACACTTTCTCAAAACATGATGAGATTTTTTTGCAATTTTTTTAGTTCATCTGGTATCTTTAGTGTTAGTATATTTTATGTGTCGCTCAAAACAATTCTTCTTCTTCTAGTGTGGCCCCAGGACGCCAAAAGATTGGACACCCCTGCTCTAAAGGGAAGTCAGACAAAGCAACCAACAATAGTGCCATAGTACAAAGTATTGTAGGAACCTAGACAAAGAGGAAATAAATACTTTTCAGAAGAGGTAGCATTAAAGTTCAGCCTTGAAGTATGGGTTGAATTCCATTAAGCAGCAAGGGAATGCAGGAGCCCTGTAGGCAGAAAGGAAAAGGTAATGGCCATAACAGAAACAAGTAAGAGTGAGAACATATGAAATGCCTTTGGGGGACTGTGAGCAGCTATGATGCGAGAATAAGATGCATGATCAGGAAGAGAGGATGATAGGAGATGTCACTGGGAAAACTTTACATGCCATATTTAAGACTTTATAATTCTGTAGATAACAGGGAGCCTCTATAACATTTTGAGGAGGAAGAAACAAAGATCTGATAACTCTGATTATGTGAAAGATAGCTCTGACAAGTGATGCATGGAAGATGAGTTGAAATGAAGGGAAGAGACTGCAAGTTGGGATACTAATTAAGAGGTTTATAGCAATAGTCCAGATGAGGAATGGTAAGACATATAACAGGAGAATAGATAGCAGGGTGTATGTGGGAGAGATATTTTGGTGGTACTCAAAAGCACTTGGCCTTTTTTTATATGGTATGTGAAAGGTAAGGACAGAGGGATCAAAAATGACGAGATTTATCTTGAATGATGGATAATAGTGATGCTACTAACCAACATAGAACTTTCTGAATGGAGGAGGGGCTCTAACATGAGCAAAGGCAGGAGGAAGAACAGGCTTATGAGGAGAAAGTGAGTCCTATTTTGGACATGTTCATAATGAATTGCCTCTGAGGAAAGATGCACAGAATATATTTAGGAGTGTGCCTTTAGAAAACAGACAAAGAGGCCGGGCACAGTGGCTCAAGCCTGTAATCCCAGCACTTTGGGAGGCTGGGAGGATCACGAGCTCAGGAAATCGAGACCATCCTGGCTAACACAGTGAAACCCCATCTCTACTAAAAAAATACAAAAAACTAGCTGAGCGAGGTGGCGGGCGCCTGTAGTCCCAGCTACTCGGGAGGCTAAGGCAAGAGAATGGCATAAACCCAGGAGACGGAGCTTGCAGTGAGCTGAGATCCGGCCACTGCACTCCAGCCTGGGCGACAGAGCGAGACTCCGTCTCAAAAAAAAAAAAAAAAAAAAAGGCTCAAGACATGCAACTATAAATTTGTGCATTATCAGCAAATAACTGACAGTAGAAGCCATAGTACTAAACGAGATCACCCAAGAATATAAAGTAGGGGCCGGGTGCAGTGGCTCAAGCCTGTAATCCCAGCACTTTGGGAGGCCGGGCGGATCACGAGGTCAGGAAATCGAAACCATCCTGGCTAACACAGTGAAACCCCATCTCTACTAAAAAAATAGAAAAAACTAGCCGAGCGAGGTGGCGGGCGCCTGTAGTCCCAGCTACTCGGGAGGCTGAGGCAGGAGAATGGCGTAAACCCGGGAGGCGGAGCTCGCAGTGAGCTGAGATCCGGCCACTGCACTCCAGCCTGGACGACAGAGCAAGACTCCGTCTCAAAAATATATATATATAAAGTAGGAAGTTCAGAAGCATGAAACAGAATAGTTATATTTAAATGCTAAAAGAAGATGATGAGCCAAATAGTAATTTAGAGGGGAATTAGAAAGAGAAACAAGAGGAAGCAAGGTCACAGAAGTCAAAGGAGAAGGCAGTTTCAAGGAGGGGATACTCACCAGTACCTTGTACTGCGATAAGGCAAAGGGTAAGAGGCCATATTTGGCTTTTGCTAGAATACTTTGCATAGAATGGTTGGTAGCAGAAGTCCAATTCCCGTAAGTTAGAAACTACACGTGAAATGAAAGTAGAGCCCACTACCATAGACTCAGCTTCCCAAAATTTTAGCACTGAAGGAAGGGAAAAGTTTGACCATGTTGGTTGACATTGGGAAATGGAAAGTTAAAAAGTAAGAGACGAAACATAGAAGAGAGGCAAAGGATGATGAGTTCTAGAAACCTGGCTATCAAAAGGGCAACTGAAAGTCCTTTTTGAACAAACCTTTTTGAGCTTTTGGAAACCCATATCTTTGTAGTTGCCACACTGGTATTTCTGCGAGAGCTCAGGAGCTATTGAATAGTAAGAACCTGGCCAGAAGATGCCTTTGTCCAACTGGCAGAAAGGGAGATGGAGGCATGGGGATCCTTGCTAGAAGTACTAAATTCCCCGTGTCCTAAACAATGGTTACGTCATGGTATCATCTGAATTTCTCAGAGGAATTAATCTTACTGAAAATACCACTTTATCAGGTCGTGCTACAAGTTACTTTTTTGCAAACACAAAGACCCCTAGTAACACAAGAGAAACATCCTTTTAAAGCAACTTCCCTCTTCATGGTGGGCTCTGGTAGGGAATCTATCGATGATACCATAGTTTGAATACTTTCAGCTAGCTGTAGGTTTGAAAAATTATTTCATATTGGCTAGGAATGAGTGGCAGGTGTTCGAAATAGGCTTTTATACTGGAAGGCTGCTGGGGATAGAAAGTGACTCATTACTGTCATGGGACACAAGGACTCCTCTTCCTTTTCTCTTCTCATGGAGTGTGCTTCAACAGTCTTGTGGTAAAGAATAATAATTTCAGCTTTTTTTTTTTTTTTTTTTTTTTTTTTTGAGACGGAGTGTCACTCTGTTGCCCAGGCTAGAGTGCAGTAGCATAATCTCGGCTCATTGCAGCCTTTGCCTCCCAGGTTCAAGTGATTCTCCTGCCTCAGCCTCCTGAATAGCTGGGATTACAGGCATGCACCACCATGCCAGGCTAATTTTTGTTAGTAGCTGGGATTACAGGCATGCACTACCATGCCGGGCTAATTTTTGTATTTTTAGTAGAGACGGGGTTTTATCATGTTAGTCAAGCTGGTCTCGAACTTCTGGCCTCGAGTGATCTGCCTGCCTCGGCCTCCCAAAGTGCTGGGATTACAGGTGTGAGCCACCTCGCCTGTTCTAATTGCAGTTTTTATCCCTACACAAAAAAAAAAGACCAAGTGCTTTTGAATATCACCAAAATGCTTCTCCCACATATAGCCTGCTCTCTCTTCTCATTTAATAGTTCTTAGCATTTCTCACCTAGATTGTTGCTATAAACCTCATAACTAGTGTCCCCACTAGTATCCCAAATATCTAATTTATGAGGATATTATGTTTGTTTCTGCCCATTTTCACTGATATTGAGATAAACACTTCCTTAGTCCTCCTTTCTACTCTTTCTTCATCCTCTATCCATCCCCTGTTAGTAATCCCTCAAA
Organism: Rhinopithecus roxellana; assembly: GCF_007565055.1. Classification (NCBI taxonomy): domain Eukaryota; kingdom Metazoa; phylum Chordata; class Mammalia; order Primates; family Cercopithecidae; genus Rhinopithecus; species Rhinopithecus roxellana. Next base: position 76,703,800 of record NC_044567.1, read on the forward strand.
AAGTAATTTTCTTGTTCTATTTAAGGTACTGCTTACTACTGAAATAAGTAAACCCCAAAACCTAAGTGATGTATCACAATAGAAATTTATTTTTCACTCACATGAAGTCCAAAGGCACCACATGGTTTGGAAGAGGTCTGCCCTGTACCATTTTTCAGAGACGCAGGCCAATGGGGTCTCTGCCATCTTTCACACACTGCTTCCCAGGGTAATTGTTTGTTTTTATCAGCTAGCAGATGGGGGAAGACAAAAAACAGTGTAAGAGTGGAAGATTCTTGTGGGCCAGGTCTGAAGTGAACATTATTTCTGTCTGCATTTCATTAACCAGAACTGAGTCACCTAACCCCACTTGATCGCACAGTTCTTGGCAAGGAAGCCACTTGCCAACAAGAACTCTTGACTCGGAAGGGGAGCACAGTCTTTGGAGGTAGCCAGCCATTTCTGCCTCATAATTCTCATCTCACTAGCTCTCTTTAAATAACCCACGTTAACCTCTAATATAAAGACACTTCACAGCAGTGTATATTATTTCTGCCCAAATTATAAGATAGGCTTTAGATTACAAGCATTTTCTTGCCAACTGGCTATACCACTTCATCACATAACTATACACTTCACAGTAACTATACCACTTCGTCACATCTGACCCTCACACAGAATATCAAAGCACCTGACCAGGCACGGTGGCTCACACCTGTACTCCCAGCACTTTGGGAGGCTGAGGCAGGTGGATCGCGTGAGGTCAGGAGTTCGAGACCAGCCTGGCTAACATGGTGAAACCCCGTTTCTACTAAAAATACAAAACATTAGCCAGGTGGCGTGTACCTGTAATCCCAGCTACTTAGGAGGCTGAGGCAAGAGAATCGCTTGAACCTGGGAGGCAGAGGTTGCAGTGAGCTGAGATCACACCATTGCACTCCAGCTCGGGCAACAAGAGTGAAACCCCGTCTCAAAAAAAAAAAAAAGAAAAAAAAAATCAAAGCACCTACGTGTTGTTTCTCTGAAGCATGAGAAGGTTGTGTATTAAGTTTGTCATCATAAGTTAATGAAATCTGCATGACTCCATATTAGTAACTCTGACTAGAACAGTGAGAAACTATCCATGCTAGAAATATCCAAGTTTATTTGTTAGCATGTTTTGGTACTACAGATAGAAACTTTAAGACTAGCTATCTCCTGGGATGCTAAGTGAAAACCAAAAAATATATATATATAATGCCATTGTACGTTTTGTGTAAAACAATTATTATCCAACTTCCATACTGTTAAATGAGGACAGAGGGGAGTGATTCTTGCTTTAGAAAGGGTTTTTCTGTAAGACTCCATAGCTTTAAACTCTTGAGGTACAGGATCATCAAATGACAGTAAGTAGTTCCTCACTGTCTTGTAACCCCTAGCTATCCAGAAGTGAGTATCATTTGTCTCCAGTATCATGGGACTACTCATGCCTACAAATGAGAATGCAAGTAGAATTTGTTCTCTGCTATTCTGGACACCACCTTCTCTGACTTTTGTCAAAACACACATATTTATCCAGCAAAGGGGAGAAGGGAGAGTGCTGGGGGAAGGATCCTCAACTCTGACCTGTGATCGATTTTCTCCTAATTATATCAAAAATCAAATATACCTTGAATATAAGATTTACTATCCGCCTGAAAACCTCTGGTCTACATGACAAATTTGTGTTCTTCCTGTTAGCCTTTTACCTTGTTTCTTAGGGACCAGTTAGCTCTGTCCTTATCCTCCCCTCTGGCTGAAGTTACACCTCCAAGTTTCATTTGCTAGCAGTGAATGGCATCTGTACCCCAGTAATTTTTCCCTGGTCTGTGGACTTCTCTTCTGGCTGCAAAGGTAGTACGGTTCAGTGTGGAAGGGTAGGGATCAGGGTTAAGGACAGGATATCACATTTCACCCTGCTACACATGTTGAAGACTGAAGTTCCATTTGAACACACAGTCATCTTCCTATATGTTTAAAGTCATTTGTGGTTACTGGACGTTCCTTTAGTTTAGCATTACACTAGTTACTCTGGAGAATATAAAATAAATATAAAATAAATTCACTTACTATGTCTCACCTAATTCTTACCACAGTCCTGAGAGGTAGATATTACTATCCCTGTCTCACAAAGAGGTTCAGTGTCTTGTCTTAGGTTATAAAGTGTGTAAGTGGCAGAACTAGGATTTAAACATAGGCCTGTTTGACTTTTAGAGATGAAGCGGCAGCACTGTGAGTGCCAGTAAGGAAATTTGTAAAGTAACTTTGAATCACAAGATGATATATAAGTTATATGAAAATAATTCTCGGCCGGGCGCGGTGGCTCACGCCTGTAATCCCAGCACTTTGGGAGGCCGAGGCGGGTGGATCACAAGGTCAGGAGATCGAGACCATCCTGGCTAACATGGTGAAACCCCGTCTCTACTAAAAATACAAAAAAAAAATAGCCAGGCATGGTGGCAGGCACCTGTAGTCCCAGCTACTCAGGAGGCTGAGGCAGGAGAATGGCGTGAACCCGGGAGGCGGAGCTTCCAGTGAGCCAAGATCACCACTGCACTCCAGTCTGGGCGACACAGTGAGACTCCGTCTCAAAAAAAAAAAAAAAAGTAGTAATTCTCTTCTGTCTTTGCTTCCCTACCCTATGGCCTTTATGACCATATCTGAACCCATATTAAAGTTGATTATGATTACCATCTTTTTTTGTTTTTGTTTTTGTTTGAGATAGGGTCTTGCTCACCACCCAGGCTGAAGTGCAGTGGCACTGATCACAATTTGCTGCAGTCTCAACCTCCCAAGCTCAAGTGATCCTCCCACCTCAGCCTCCCAAATAGCTAGGAGCACAGGCACATGTCACCACGCCCGGCTAATTTTTTAAATTTTTTTGTGGAGATGGGATCTCGCTGTGGTGTCCAGGCTGGTCTCAAACTCCTGGACCCAAGCAGTCCTCCTGCCTTAGCCTCTCAAAGTGCCGAGACTACAGGTGAGAGCCACTGTGCCTTGGCCTCGTCATCTTTAATTATAAAGGGAAAGCATAGTTGTGCCCCGTCATGCTTTAAAACATGTCATGCTTCCTAGAGCTGTCTCTACTTTATTTCTTACCTACTCCTTCTCAAAATGCCAATCAAAAAGTGTCAAAATCATGGTTACTGATTTTAATTATGTTTAAAGAATTCAGAGTTTATACTATACAAATGAGTATATTGTTCTTTACAGTGGTGGAGTTTTTTTCACACAAATGTGCTCTGAAACAAAAATCAGGTTGCCAATCTTGTCAGTGTGGTAATGGAACTAGGTTTCAGTGAAAACTAGAACTTCAGAAACACTGAAGTTCTCATTCTAGCTCTTTCACTTCCTAGGCATGTGAGCTGGGTCTGTCCCTCAATCTTGCTTAGTCTCAGTCAGTCCTCTACCATAATATTGGGAGTAGTATTTACTGCTATACCTATGGTGTAGTGATTTTTTTTGAGAATCTAAAAATTATTAAAATATTTGTCTGGGTATGGTGACTCAGGCCTGTAATCCCAACAGTTTGGGAGGCCAAGCCAGGCAGATAACTTGAGGTCAGGAGTTCAAAACCAACCTGGCCAACATGGTGAAACCCCATCTCTACTAAAAATACAAAAATTAGCCGGGCGTGGTGATCCCAGCTACTTGGGCCCATAATCCCAGCTACTTGGGAGGCTGAGGAAGAAGAATTGCTTGAACCCAGGAGGTGGAGGTTGCAATGATCCAAGATCATGCCACTGTGCTCCAGCCTGGGCAATGGAGTGAGACTCTTGTCTCAAAAAATAATTATTATTATTATTTTGATTTTTCAGTTTTTTGTTTTTAATTTTTTTATTTTTTTTTTTTTTTGAGACAGGGCCTCACTGTGTTGCCCAGGCTGGAGTGCAACAGTGTAATCATAGCTCACTGCAGCCTCAACGTCCTCGGCTTTAGGCAGTTTTTCTGCTTCAGCCTCCCAAGTAACTGGAACTACAGACACATACCAGCACAACTGGCTTTTTAACTTTTTTGTAGAGACAGGGTCCTGCTTTGTTACCCAGGCTAGCCTTGGACTCCTGGACTCGAGTGATCCTCCCACGTTGGCCTCCCAAAGTGCTGAGATTACAGGTGTGAGCCATCATGCCTGGCCTGAAGTATTTTGAAAACCGTAAGATACACAGGTATAAGATGTTATTACTTACTCATTCATTCTGCAAATATATACTCCTATTACCTAGACTCTCTTGAGGATAGAGGCCATGCTTTTTCACACATGTGTAGAGCAACATAGAAGAGTGCCCTGCAGTGGGTGCTGTAATGGAGATGTGTACCAGGTACAACAGGAACCTAAGGAAAGAACCCCTGAGTTTATCAGAGGGCACCAGGGAAAGCTTCACAGAGGAGATCATGTGAATTGCCATTTGAAGAATGAGAAATTGTTTTTCTGATGAACTAAACAGGAAAGAGAATTCCAGGCAGAGGGAAAGCACATTTGAAACCCTGCATATAATTTACTGTGTCTGGAATTGAAAGGATAAGGTAAAGAGGTAAAGACAGACAAATAGGCAAGGGACAAATTATGTAAAGCCTTTGGATACCATGCTAAGGAATTTAAATTTTATATCAGAGGGAAAATAAAACTAGCAAAGAATTTTGAGCAGAATTTTGATCAGGTTTCTGCAACGTAGATTATTGTGATGGCCAGGGAGCGAGCAGTAGAGAATAAAATGAAGAGAATGAGATTCTTGTGACTTTTCAGGAGAGAAAGTATAGGAGAGGGGGAAAATAGCTACTATGTTTTATGCCTGAGTAACTGGCAATATTTAAAAAAGAGAGAGAGAGATATGGTTTTGAGGGAAAGCTCCAACTTCAAAAAGTGAGTTTGATGATGATGGAGGTAGAAAGATCCAGCAGACCAAGAAGCAAAATTAAATCTCAGTGCTCAAGATGTCACCGTGGGAGCCAATATAGAATGTACATTGCTATTTTCCTTTATGTCCTACATACCACAAACTTTGAGTCCAGTGTACTATTCAGAACCATTCTTTTAGTAATAATGTAGCATGTAGCATGCTTGTATTCAAAAAGAAATGAACTATAGTTGCCACCTTCATCTTATCCTTGACCTGTATTACTGGCTGTTTCTCCTCAGTGCCTGATGTAAAAGCAAGCAGTTATCTCTAGCCAGCTGAAATGAAGACTAGAGAAATGCAGACATCTCACCAGCATTTCTTAGTTATGGTGGTAAAATGAAAACACTAGGGCAAAGTCAATTCTATGTCTAACTGAAAATTCATTTCCTTGTCAAGCACAAGCTTTTTTACATTAATCCCAATAGGCATGAATTCTCATTAACAGCCTAAAGCATAGATAGTGGATCAGAGGCTTATATTCAGGAGTTCTAGTCACAGTGGAACAGCCATGGATGAGTAACTTGAAGTAATAATTCTTATACCAGGGAGGCTCCAGTAATTTTACTGTTAAGAGCTGGACAGAATTTTGAGATCTTGAGAGTAAGATACTTCATACATGCTTTGTATTGTTGTCTTAACTTCCATGTGGTCTGTTAAAATAACTTTTTCAAAAAGAACAATCTTTATTGAAAAAACTAAAATAGACTAGGCGCAGTGGCTCACGCTTGTAATCCCAGCACTTTGGGAGGCTGAGGCAGCCAGATCATGAGATCAGGAGTTCAAGTCCAGCCTGGCCAGCATGGTGAAACCCCAACTCTACTAAAAATACAAAAAAATGAGCTGGGCGTGGTGGCACACGCCTGTAATCCCAGCTACTTGGGAAACTGAGGCAGGAGGATTGCTTGAACCCTGGAAGTGGCGGTTGCAGTGAGCTGAGATCGCACCAGTGCACTCCAGCCTGAGTGACAGAGCGAGATTTCATCTCAAAAAGAAAAAAATAAAATAACCTATCAACTAAATTGAGTTTTCATGGGATAAATAAGAGTTCAGGGCTGGGCGCAGTGACTCACACCTGTGATCCTAGCACTTTGGGAGGCCAAGGTGGGTGGATCATGAGGTTAGGAGATGGAGACCATCCTGGCTAACACAGTGAAACCCCGTCTCTACTAAAAAATATATTTAAAAAAATTAGCCGGGCGTGGTGGCGGGCACCTGCAGTCTCAGCTACTCAGGAGGCTGAGGCAGGAGAATGTCATGAACCTGGGAGGTGGAGCTTGCAGTGAGCCAAGATCACACCACTGCACTCCAGCCTGGGCAACAGAGCAAGACTCCGTCTGAAAAAAAAAGAGTTCAGTGTCAATTTCCAGATTTTATGAGTTTGAAAGAACCCTGGACTCACACCTTCAGATGATACTGATGATTCCATGCAAGCTACACTTGTCTGAGACATTCTCCCAATTAAATAACTTCCTTTCTATTATGGTTAATTTATCCAATCAAACAAGGTGATCTGGTATCCACTACAATTTAGAAATTCTGTAAAGTCAAAAATTAAAAATCCCTTTTTAAAATCTTATTGGAATGAAATCCATTTGATGAGTCCTATGTAAGATGGGAGCTGTCCCATGCCCTGTGTTCCAGGTTATTTACTGACACTTAAAAACTCTACAGTCATGGCAGAAGGCACCTCTTCACAGGGTGGCAGGAGAGATGAGTGCCAGTGGAGGAAATGCCAGACACTTATAAAACCGTCAGCTATCATGAGAACAGCATGGGGTAAACTGCCCCTATGATTCAGTTACCTCCCACTGGGTCCCTCCCACAACATGTGGGGATTATGGGGATTACAATTCAAGGTGAGGTGTTGGTGGAGACACAGAGCCAAATCATATCATTCTGCCCCTGGCCCCTCCCAAATCTCATGTCCTCAAATTTCAAAACACATCATGCCCTTCCAGCAGTCTCCTGGAGTCTTAACTCATTCCAGCATTAACCTGAAGTCCAAGTCCAAAGTCTCATCTGAGACAAGGCAAGTTCCTTCCACCGATGAGCCTATAAAATCAAAAGCAAATCAGTCATTTCCTAGATACAATGGGGGTACAGGCATTGGGTAAATACACACGTTCCAAATGGGAGAAATTGGCCAAAACAAAGGGGCTACAGGCCCCATGCAAGTCCAAAATCCAATAGGGCAGTCATTAAACCTTACAGTTCCAAAAGGATTTCCTTTGACTCCATGGCTCACATGCAGGTCATGCTGATGCGAGAGGTGGGCTCCCACAGCCTTGGTCAACTCTGCCCCTGTGTCTTTGCAAAGAGTACAGCCCCCTTCCTGGCTGCTTTCACGGGCTGGTGTTGAGTGTCTGCAGCTTTTCCACATACACAGTGCAAGCTCTTGGTGGATCTACCATTCTGGGGTCTGGAGGATGGTGACCCTCTTCTCACAGCTCCCCTAGGCAGTGCCCCAGTGGGGACTCTGTGTCGGGGTTCCAACCCCACATTCCCTTCCACATTGCCCTAGCAGAAGTTTTCCATGAGGGCTTCGCCCCTGAAGCAAATCTCTGCCTGGACATCCAGGCATTTTCATACATCTCATGAAATCTAGGCAGACATTCCCAAACCGTAGTTCTTGACTTCTGTGTACCCACAGGCCCAACGCCGTGTGTAAGCTGCCAAGGCTTGGGGCTTGCACCCTCTGAAGCAACGACCTGAGCTGTATATTGGCCCCTTTTAGCCACAGCTGGGATGCGAGGTACCAAGTCCAGAGACTGCACAAAGCAGCAAGGCCCTGGGCCCAGCCCTCTAAGCCACTTGTTTCTCCTAGGCCTCTGGGCCTCTGATGGGAGGGGCTGCCATGAAGACCTTCAAAATGCCCTGGAGACATTTTCCCCATTGGCTTGGTGATTCAACATTTGGCTCCTCATTAAGTATGTAAATTTCTGTAACTGGCTTAGATTTCTCCCTAGAAAATGGGTTTTTATTTTCTATTGCATTGTCAGGCTGCAAATTTTTCAAACTTTTATGCTCTGTCACCTCTTGAATGTTTTGCTACTTAGAAATTTCTTCCACTAGTATCCTAAATCATCTCTCTCAAGTTCAAAGTTCACAGATCTCTGGGGCAAGGGCAAAATGCCACCAGTCTCTACTAAAGCATAGCAAGAGTCACCTTTACTCCAGTTCCCAACAAGTTCCTTATCTCTGTCTGAGACCACCTCATCCTGGACTTCATTGTCCATATCACCATCAGCATTTTTGTCAAAGCCATTCAACAAGTCTCTAGGAAGTTCCAAACTTTCCCACATTTTCCTGTCTTCTTCTGAGCCCTCCAAACTGTTCCAACCTCTGCCTGTTACCCAATTCCAAAGTTGCTTCCACATTTTTGGGCAGCACCCTATTCTCTGCAGTACCAATGTACTGTATTAGTCCATTCTCACACTGCTATAAAGAAATGCCTAAGACTGGGTGATTTATAAAGAAAAGAGGTTTCATTGACTCACGTGGCTGGGGAGGCCTAAGGAAAGTTATAATCATGGCAGAAGGCACCTCTTCACAAGGCAGCAGGAGAGAGAATGAGTGTCAGCAGGGGAAATGCCAGACACTTAGAAAACCATCAGATCTCATGAGAACTCACTATCACAAGAACAGCATAGGGGAAACCAAACCACCCCCATGATTCAGTTACCTCCCACCAAGTCCTTCCCATGACATGTGGGGATTATGGGGGTTACAATTCAAGGTGAGATTTGGGTGGGGACCCAGAGCCAAAGCATACCAGCCATAGAGAGACAGTTCTAAGTGTCTGCAGTTCTTAGAGGCATAACAAACGGGGTAAGAAAACACATCTCAAAGGTGGTCTAGTGTCCTTTCTTTAATGTCAGATTTTTTCTTCTAAAAAAAGTTTTATTGAGCATTTTTATATGCAGTAGATGCTGTTAGGCACTATGGAAAATATAAGTAATTCAGATTTCTTTCGTGAATGTAAGTAGAAATACAACCCTAAATATACATACATGTTACACATACATTAACAAAGAAGTGTATCATTAGGATGCTTTGAGCTGGAAAAAAAAAAAAAAAAAAACAGAAAACTCCAATTCAAATAGATTAAACAGTAAAGAAATCTATTACCTCATATAGCAAGTTCAGAATTAGGGCAGCTAATAGGACTTAAGCTTTATTTTTCTGCAATTCTTTTAGTCTAACCCTCCTGTTGACTTTGTCTTCAAGCCAGCTGACCACATGATTTACAAGAGAACTAAGGCAGTTCTGGACATCGTGGGCAGATAAGACAATATCCAGAGGCAGACAAAAGAGCTGTCTCTTTCATAAACAGGTTTGGGATCTGTTAGCAAGGAGGTAATGGGGAACGGATGCTATCAGGAACCTCAATCTAGTGGAGGAGAGAGTATGCAACAGTATGGCAAACACTGTGCGAGAGGATATACAGTCTATACTGGTGGCAGTAGAAAGAAAGCCCTCCATTCTCCTCAGCTAGTGGGAAAGGGTAGGGGCTTGGTAGAGGCTGATCAGAGAAGACTTCACTTGGGGAAGAGGTTGTAAGTCCAGTTTGGGTCATGGTGAGTGTGAGGTACTATGGGACCTCCAAATGGGGAAGTACAATAGACAGTTGGGTATATACTGGCCTAAGGCTGAGAAGAAAAGTCTAAATAAAGAAAAAGGTACAGAATATAGGTGGTGGTGAAGGCTTTGAGGATGGATGAGCTAATCTAGAGCGAGGAAAGAATAGGACCAAGAATGAGATCCTGAGGAACACTGACATTTAAGCATGGGTGGAATGAGAGTTGCTGACAGAGACAGAAAATAAAAATGAAAATCTTGTAATGCCATCTGTGTGTGGGATGGGTGTAAGCCAACTAGAACTGACATTCTGTGGTATTTATACATGTGATTTGGATAAGGAACTGCCTAGGAACCTTTCAGTACCCATTCTTTGCCCAGGAGTAGGTTCTCTTCCCCAAGAAACCAGTTGAACGATATAGTTTTGTTGGAGGTATGACTGGACCTGAAGAGTCCCCCAACCAAAGCAGAATTAGGGCATTAACATTTCTGTTAAAATGAATCAGACCGGATGCAGTGGCTCACGCCTGTAATTCCAACACCTTGGGAGGCCAAGGCGGGTGGATCACCTGAGGTCAGGAGTTTGAGACCAGTCTGGCCAACATGGCGAAACCCTATCTCTCCTAAAATACGAAAATTAGCCAGACATGGTGGTGGGTGCCTGTAATCCCAGCTACTCAGGAGGCTGAGGCAGGAGAATCACTTGAACCCAGGAGGTAGAGGCTGCAGTGAGCCGAGATCGCGACACTGCACTCTAGTCTGGGCAACAGAGTGAGACTCCATGTCAACTTAATTAATTAATTAATTAAAATGAATTTCTCTTTTTTTGCAGGAGTGGTCACACATTACTTGCCTTCTGGTTTTCCCGCCAAGAGGGAAAACTAAACCGACAGCAGACTATTGAACTGGGACATCACATCCTCAAAGCACACATTTTTAAGGTAATTAAAGCAGTTGGAACCATTTTTCCCCCATTTTTAGCAGACTTTCATACACTATATGTAAGAAACTATTTCATTGTAGTCCCTGCCTTCTGAAGTGCTTTTGCTGCAAAATTGGTTCATCTCCCAACATGTATGGCCTGTTCCTCCCTAGGCCTTTAGAAATACATTGTGCGTCTCCCAGTGTAACTAACTGATAGGCTTTTCAGGAAATGTATATGTATAATCATTGACAAGGTGCATATACACCTATAGATGTGGGCTCCATACATGACCTATCATCTCCTGAGGACAGTCATATTGTAGCAGTTAGTTGCAGGTTTTCATGATGTCTAAAAAATCACTGAGGGCAGTTACTCTTTCAATTTTTTAATAATTGTTTTAGTGATGATAATAACATTCCTGGTGCTATGATTTTCAAACTGTTTACCTGGAGTCAACACTAACCTTCCTTGGAGCTACTTCCCCCAAATGTCTCTTCAAATTATATCCCAGTTTTTCTCCCATTAGTTTGAAAACCTTTAGGAACTCTGTAACATCAGCTTCTCTCAGCTTTCAAAAGGCTGAAATGGAGGACCCAAAAGAGAGGACACATAATTTGTTTGTGCATGTATGCATTCATTTGTTTATTCGTCACTTACTGAGGCATTAAACTAGGTACTAGAGATACAAAAACAAAAAAGATACAATCCCTGATCTCAAGGAATTTGTAGTTCAAATAGCAGTTTTGGGTTAACCCACAAAAGTGGAGAAGGAAATTATTGTCCTAATTTTTATATCCCACAGTGTGAGAGTTCCAATCCCTACAGCCTTTTCAGAATTCTTTTCCTGCCTCAGGATGGAGAAATATGGGTATCTTAAACAGTTCTCCGGGTCAGGCTTCCCCCACAAGATATTGTTAAAAAATGAAACCATTGTCTTCAGAGAGAAGGATGGCGTTAAGATAACTTCAAGAGCCTAGCAAATTCTTCTCAGTATATAAGCACAGAGCCAGAGCAGCCTGGTCATCAGATGGACAGAAGTGAAACCCACAGTGACAAATCTTTTACTTGAATCTTACTTGTCTTGTCTAACAAATCACTGTACCAAAAATGACCTTACTTAGTAGGAGCAGAGTGGAGCTAAAATAACTGGCAAGGTATGGCATTCCAGTTTCAAGCAGACTAAAAAGTAGCTAATAATTCCATAAACTCTAAGAGCATTGTCCTGCTGTTAGATAGTAACTAAAAGACAGTAACTTAAGTATTAACCTTTTAGCATCACCATCTGCCTAGAATCAGATGCAAAGATGAAGCTAATGCCTGCCTTTGCTGCCCCATAAAACAAATACCACATTTGCAGAGAAGTAGCATAAAGCTTCATTTGACCAAGTATTTTATCCCATACGTGGAAACGTACATTTAAACATGCACTCCTGTCATTAGCACAGTTTTATCTTATATTGATGCAGACAGCATGGTTGCCTGAGATAAGACTGGCTCCATGTGTGATTCAAGCCATAAATACTCTAGTGTACAGCATATGGTGATGACGTGACTGCAAGCTGAAGAATGAAGAACTTGGACTATGGTTTTCCTGGTGCTGCAGTTTACAGGATGGTTTAAATGCAGAGTGTTCCCTGTTGAGAGGCTTTAACTTCTCCCAAACTGCTAGAATTCTCAATCTGCACCAGCTGTGGGTCAAAGACAAATGTAGACTTTATGGTTAGAAATAGTTCCACTTGAAACTTCTATTCAGCAGTGACACACAATCCAGTGGATACATTAATTTTACATTTCTCTGGTTTTATCTTCATAAAGGTGACGTTTGTAAGTAACGCGCTTTAAAGAAGCTCATTGGATAAGCCCCCAAGGTTTATGATCTTAAGATACCTGAGCCACAGCTAAAGATCCCTAAGATAAGATTGCTCTTGCTTCTTCATGCTTTCCCTGTTTTCTTAAGTATTCAGAAATCTTGAGCGGCCGGGCGCGGTGGCTCAAGCCTGTAATCCCAGCACTTTGGGAGGCCGAGGCGGGTGGATCACGAGGTCAGGAGATCGAGACCCTCCTGGCTAACACGGTGAAACCCCGTCTCTACTAAAAATACAAAAAACTAGCCGGGCGCGGTGGCGGGCGCCTGTAGTCCCAGCTACTCGGAGGCTGAGGCAGGAGAATGGCGGGAACCCGGGAGGCGGAGCTTGCAGTGAGCCGAGATCGCGCCACTGCACTCCAGCCTGGGCGACACAGCGAGACTCCGTCTCAAAAAAAAAAAAAAAATCTTGAGCAAGCTTATCACCGGCTGGTAAACAGTTTTGTAAATTTAGATTCTAAGAAAGGGACTCCATTACCATTTATTGCTGACAAAAAGATCCCTTACCTGAGCCATAGTTACAGATGCTGAAGAGGCACTTTTTCAAGCTATTTTAACATAAAATTCTCTTAAAGAAACCATGAGCTTAGAATTTAATTATGCGTTATTTTTGGCTACATCCTGGCTGGTAATGGGATCACACTTCTCTGTCTGTCATCTTTGTTGAGTTGAACTAAACTGAAGCTCTTCCTCCCATACTTCACAAGAACAAAGGATCAAGTCTACTAACCAGAAGAAATCAAAAGTCCATAGTACAAGTAAAGCTAATATTTCAAATCCAAAGCTCTGTATTTCAGGCTTATTTCTTATGTATTTACTCCAGCCTTAGTGTGGTTCTCAGTGCTGCTTTGTGGTCCATTTACTGGACCATTTAGTTGACATTCATTTACCAAGGTCCATTCTTACTCAGCTCCTTTTCCCATTTCTTTTTCCTCTACCTCTTAATGAAGCCAACTAACAAAACAAACAGCGTAACTTGTGAGTCTCTGAAAAAGATCAAAAACCAAGTGTTACTTCCTTTAACTATTTCCTCCCCTCACCACAAATCAATCTATATCATTATCAATTCTTACCTCTTTTTTTCTTGTTTTAGAAGAAAAGATGTTCCTATTCCTCTGTAATTGCATTATGAAATGTAGGAAAGTACAGATAATTGAATGTAATCAAATATTATCTACCAGATTTAACAAATGTTAACATTTTTCCATGTTTGCTTCAATTATTTTTCTTTATTTTTAAGAAACGAATGTAACAAATATAATAAATAATGCTTTCATATTTCTCTTTAACCCCATTTCTCTCTCTCCCCTAGAGATAACTTGTAAATGTGTTAGGATTAAGCACATGCTAACACCCCTGACGTGTTCTTCTCATCTATATTTTACACTTTTCCAATGTAGGTTCATATTCATAAGCAATATATACAACTATTTTGGGTTTTTTAATACTATAAGATTCTGTAACTTTTTTCTTTTTTTAATCAACATTGTATCTTTGAGATTTCTCTACAGATGTAGGTCAGTGATTTTCAACTCTAGCTATACATTAGATTCTCTTGCAGAGTTTTTTTAAAAATACACATTCCTGAGCCTTACTCCCAGAGATTATGAGTCATTGTTCTGGAGTAGAACCTAGGCTTCATTTTTAAAATAGACTTTATTTCTTAGACCAATTTTAGGTTTATATTAAAATTGAACAGAAAGTACAGAGTTCCCACATACTCACTCCCCCAACCACAGTTTTCCCTGTTATTAACATCTTGTACTGATGTGGTACATTTGTTACAATTGAGGAACCAATAGTGATACATTATTATTAGCTGCAGTCCATCCTTTATGTTAGGGTCCACTCTCTGTGTTGTACAGCCCTATAGATTTTGCCAAATGCGTAATGTCACGTATCCGCCATTAAGTATCATACAGCATCGTTTCATTGCACTAAAATTCCTTTATCCGCCACCTATTCATTCCTCTCCTCTTACCCTCCTCAACCCCTGGGAACCACTGATCTTTTTACTGTTTCTATAGTTTTGCCTTTCCCAGAATGTCATATAGTTGGAATCACACAATGCTTAAAGAAGGTTCAGACTGGCTCCTTTCACTTAACAATATGCATTTAAGGTTCCTACGTGTCTTTTTTGGCTTGATAGCTCATTTCTTTTTATTGCTGAATAATATTTCACTATATGGATTTACTACATTTTATTTAGCCATTCATCTATTAAAGGATATCTTGGTTGCTTCCAGTTTTGGCAATTATGAATAAAGCTTCTATAAACACTAAAATACAGGTTTTTATGTGAACATAATTTTCAACTCATTTGAGTAAATGCCTTAGTAGTGCAATTACCAGATTGTATGGTAAGACTATGTTTAGCTTGTAAGACATTGCCAGACTAGTTTCCAAAGTGACTGTGCCATTTTGCATTCCCACCGGCAATGACTGATCACTAGTATTTTTGAAAAGCTTCCCAGGTAATTCTAATGTGCACCCCAGCTAGTTGAAAAACCACTGTTCTTTTCTTTTCTTTTCCTGTGAAAAAAATCACTATTCCACATCAGTAATTTAAAGATGGCAACATAGCAAGCATGGTAGTTAAGAGATCAGACTCCAAAAGCAGACCGAGTTCAAACCCTATCTCTCTTACTTCCTAACTGTATGACTTTAAGCAAGTTGTTTAACTTTACTTTTTTATTTTTATTTTTATTTTTTTTTTGGAGACAAGGTCTTACTCTGTCACCCAGGCTGGAGTATAGTGGCACAGTCACATCTCACTGCAGCCTTGAATTCCTGGACTCAAGCAGTCTTCCCACCTCAGCCTCCCAAGTAGCTAGGACTACAGTCAAACACCACTACACCTGGCTAATTATTTTTATTTTTTGTAGAGATGGGAGTCTCACCATGTTGCCCAGGCTGGTCTTGAATTGCTGGTTTCAAGCCATCCTCCCTCCTTGACCTCCCAAAGTGCTGGAATTACCACCACTAATCTTACTAATCTTTAAAATGGGAATGATATTAGCCCTTACTTGGTGGTTGTGAGGATTTAATTCATTAACATATATAAGCCTTAGAAGGGGGGCTAGGATCTCTAAAGGATATATATATATATTTGGGGTTAAGAGTCACAAAAATGTAGGTGACTCTTACCTACATTTAATAGTTATATATATAAATGTTATATATGTAACAATTATAGTAGAAGTCCCTTTATGTCTTTCCCTTACCCCATTCTCCTCCCTCCCCAGAGATAACCCTTATCCTAAAGTGAGCATACATATGTCAACAGAAAGATCTTAGACATATTTTACTTTAAATTTAAAAGTTGAGAAAAAAGCATATAATGCTTAGTTGAATTGATAAGAGTAATGTCTTAGGAGTAGAAGAAAATGTCTGGGATTAAAAAGGACAATTCTGGAGAAGAGGGCCAAGGATAGAAAATGGTTTGGAATTAAAGGTTAAGGGAGAAAGCAGCAACTGGCTGTTTTGTCTGTTTTCATCTATTGTAGTTGCTACTTTTTCAGCTAAGAATTCAGAAGTGAGGTCCTGAATCAGGTGCCAATTACTTTTCCTTTTTTTAGGTGGTATAATGGAAGGAACATGAACTTTTGAGTAAAGACAGATTTGGCCTCTAATTCCAGCTCCAGAAGTTGTGTGGCTTTGAGCAAATTACTCAATCTTCTCTAGATTGTTTCCTCCTATATAAAAATAGTGATAAATTCTACCTCCTAGGGCTGTTGTGGAGATTAGATTACATTAGAGAAGCTAAATCTGGAAAGGCCCTGGCACAGAACCTGACACATTGTAGATCTGAAAAAATGTCAGATTTCCTGCCTTTTTTTCCTTCAACCATCATATGTAAGACATGTCTTCCATTGCTAAAAGTTTCCTCTGTTAGACTAAGGATATTTCTTAATGCTGATTTTTCTCTCTGAATTGGTTAATACAGTTTATTGTTCCTCAAAAGGTCTTGAGGCCCACACATATTATAAATTAGGAGACTGAGGCCCAAATGGGGAGTCAGAGCTAAGTTTTCTGGTCTTCCAGGATCTATAGTGGAGGGGCACTCAAGAACCTAACTTGTCTGGACTCCAACCCTGAGTAACATTTAGAATTCTTCCTGAAAGATCTGGAACTATTCTATTTCATATGTCAAAATAACAATCAGAACTACTTAGTCATGTGTTTGCTTCAGTTTTGTTTGCATGCAAACTGCATGGCCAAATGCGAGTTTGTAATTGATGTCCCTGTTACTTGCACAAATTAAAAGAGCTTCTGAAGTAATAATGAGCAATCAGAAGCTGCCCTTACCCACCTTTCTTACTGTTTTCTGTTTACCCAGCTCTGGGTGCCTACATGGGTACTATAGTAGACAGATTCAGAACAGAGCCCAGCCTCCTCAAGGCCAAAGAGAATATGGACCACGTAGAAATTAGGTAGCCATTTTTAAATAATCAAAGAGGATGAAAAGGGAAATAATCTTGCAGTGTGAGGGGTTAAAACTGGATTCTGTTTCGGCCTCCCAGCATGGGATTGTGTTTCTGGGCACCCAAAGGTCTACTCTGCTAGGATTTGACCCAGCGTTTTGGCTCATGCTCTTAGAATAGAATGGAATGAGAGGATGCATAGAAATAATTAGCACCATCCTTCCTCGTTTTATCAAGCTGTGGATTTTTTGTTGAGAATGTATAGACCCTTGCAGCCATTTTGATAAAGCCATGTGAGAATGTCGCAAAATACATCAACTTCTTGAGGCATATTCTGTAGATACATATGCATAGGTATATAAAGATACATATATGTGGATGATTATTAAAAGTTATAAAAGTGAGGGAGAAAAAAGCCTAAAATGCCTAATAATATGAAAGTGTTTTAAAGCCAGTAACAGTATATGGACCTTATGTGCATCCCAATTCAAACAAAAAAATGTAGTTCCTTTTTTGAGCTAATCAAGGGAATTTGAACACTATTGGGATATTTCATATTATAGAATCCTTCTTAGTTTTAGGTATGTTTTAAAGAGTTCATATCTGTTTAGAGGCACTTACTAAAATAATTAAATATTAAGTGATAAAATATCTGGGATTTTTAAAAATAATCCCATCAAGGGAAGGGTATATGAGCAGGAGTATAAATAATACAAGGTTGGCCATGAGTTGAAAATTACTGAAGTGAGGTGATGGGTACATGAAAGCTTTATTATACTATTTCTCTCTACTTTTGTAAATAGGTTTGAAATTTTCCATAATAAAAAATGTTTAATAAAGCAAATTTTATGTTATTTATATGCACTTGTGTGTATGTATTTTGCATATATATAGAAAATGTCTTAAATAGTAAACACTAATGTGTTAATAGGAGCTACCTCTTGGATTGAGATGGGAGGTTGAAGATACTTTTATTTTTAATACCATGTTATTTTATTTGTTATAAAAAATTTGTATTATTTTTATAATTTCAGAAACTTAAATGTAGAAGTCTTTTTTTCTTCTGTGTTTTGGTTGTTGTTGTTTTTTAGTTTTTTTGAGACAAAGCCTCATGGTGTCACCCAGGCTGGAGTGCAGTAGCACAGTCACTGCTCATGACAGCCTAAACCTCCCAGGCTCAAGTGATCCTCCCACCTCAGCCTCCCAAGTAGCTGGGACCCACAGGCATGCATTAGCATGCCTGGCTAATATTTTAATTTTTTTGTAGAGATGTAGTCTCCCTACATTTCCCTGGTCTCAAGCTTCTGGGCCCAAGCAATCCTCCCACCACCACCTCCCAAAATGCTAAAATTACAGACGTGTACCACCGCACCTGGCTGAAAATAAAATTTTTAATCGGAAAGTTTAATGATTTAATTTTTGGTTGCATCAGAATATCCCCACAGGGAGAAAAAAAGGCGCCTGTGTCGGAGAAGCCTTTTAAAAACGTTCATGTATCTAGCCTTCCCACAGCATTATTCACCTTTCAGCCTTTCCTCTAGTGTGAGAATTCCATCTACAGAAAGTTTTTTCCTCACCCACTTTAGAGACCCTGAACCTTCTATGGGAAGACCTTGACCACTATGACTAGAGGTCTTGTTAGATGAATTTATAACTCATAAATAACTGACATATTCCCCCTTTGTAGATGCCCCTTCCCTAGGATACCAGGTAAACACACGTTGCTGATTTTGGATATATGTAGGGATTCTAGGCAAGAACATTCTATATTTCAGGGACAAAGAAAGCAGAAGTAACTTAAGTTTTTAAAAGAAATACCTCCCGCCGGGTGCGGTGGCTCAAGCCTGTAATCCCAGCACTTTGGGAGGCCAAGACGGGCGGATCACGAGGTCAGGAGATCGAGACCATCCTGGCTAACCCGGTGAAACCCCGTCTCTACTAAAAAATACAAAAAAACTGGCAGGCGCCTGTAGTCCCAGCTACTGGGGAGGCTGAGGCAGGAGAATGGCGTGAACCCAGGACGTGGAGCTTGCAGTGAGCCAAGATCCGGCCACTGCACTCCAGCCCGGGCGACAGAGCGAGACTCCGTCTCAAAAAAAAAAAAAAAAGAAATACCTCCCTATATATTTTATTACAACCCAAATTTCATTGTTAATATCTTCCTGCCCTCGAGATTTCCTTCTTTACCTGATTTGATCCAGATATTGGCAGAAGAGTTAGAAGATTGTCAGAGAGTGCCTAACAATCAGGATATCTGAAGAACAAATTATTCTAACTTCCTTCTGGAGAAGCCCATGTGAAATGGACAAACATTAGTACATGTTGTGGGACCTGTGCCAGTGACACTAGGAGAAAATTTGTTGTAGATGGCAATCAAGCCTGTATTGCTGTTTTTTTTTTTTTTTTCCTGAGGATAAACATATATAATCATTTTGGGGTATATTAGTTAAGGTGAAGAACACTAGCTGCTATGACAAACCTGCAAAATCTCAATGACTTAACAAAGATTTATTTCTCCTTACATCGCAGTACAGTGCAGATCTCTGAGCAGGCCCCTTCCATGTAGTAGTTCTGAAATCACCTTGGGCCTCAGAATTCTCCACTGGATCTTCTACATCTGGCCTGTAATCAAAAGGAACCATAGAAAGTGTGGAGAAATATGCAGGAAGTTTTGGAGCCAAGCCTGGACAAGACATACTACTTATGCCCTCATTTTATTCACCAGAATTCAGTCACATTGCCTACCTAACTGTAAAGGAGGCTGGGAAATAGAGTTTTTCCAAATGTTCAGGAAGAAAATGAAATGGAAATCAGTGATCACATTGCATTATTTCTACCACAGTGTGTAATTTAATAACTTGAATTTAAGATATTTATTGAAGAAGGCTAATAAAAAAGATATGGAAAAATAAATTATATCCAGATATAACAGAAAAGAGAGGTGTTGAGTGGATGTGTTGCTAAGGGCTGCAGAGATAGAGACCATTTAAGTTAGCTTGTTCCTGCAGGACTGGTCTTTGTCCCCCCACCTAGGCTTTGCTTGGCATGAACATTGTTAGGGTGAGGCTCCACTCTCATTCATTAGTACCAAAAACAAAGAGGCCACTAATTCACCACTGATGCTACTTTTTTTTGCTGGGCTACTAATTTAATTGTCTGTACTTCTTATTCAGGGTTTGAGTAAAAAAGTTGGTGTATCATCCTCCATCCTCCAAGGTCTCTGGATCTCTTATAGCACAGAAGGTCTTTCCATGGCACTGGCGTCTTTACGAAATCTCTACACTCCAAATATAAAGGTAAATTTATAAAGAAATTATAAATATAAGGAATTAACTATGAAAAAATAAAACTAGAAGGACATTAACTATTTAGTTGATCTTTGACTTGCTTAGTCTTTTATTGATCTTAGTCTTTTATTGATAATTTAATATATTTTAAATTGTTAAATTTTATTCTATAAATTGGAGACTAGCTCCATTGTCCTCTTACCTTCTATAAACTGACTCTGACATGTGGGATCAGGTCCTGCTGGTTCCAAAGAGTAAATTGATCTCAGGTAGCCCTTGTCTTGGTGTAGGAGCTTTTCTGACCAAAAGCTCACTTCATAGAGACTGTGTTCAGCACTACAGTATGGGAGGCAATTGCTCTAGCTACTATACCATTTATGTAAAGGAGATACTTTCTATTATCTACCAAAGGAAAAGAAAAAGGAGCAAATGAGATTATAAAATAAAGCAATTACTAAATGCTACTAGACACTTGTAGAATCTTAGATGGTTTAATAAAAGACAACTAAAAGGATGTGACTGCTGTTTGTCTAATTATTAGTTGTGTTTATTTATTTCTAGGTCAGCCGACTGCTGATTTTGGGAGGTGCCAATATTAATTACCGGACAGAGGTTTTAAATAATGCTCCAATTCTTTGTGTTCAGTCCCATCTTGGTTACACAGAAATGGTAGCCCTGCTGCTGGAGTTCGGCGCCAACGTGGATGCCTCTTCTGAAAGTGGCCTGACTCCACTGGGATATGCTGCAGCAGCAGGGTACCTGAGCATTGTGGTGCTGCTGTGCAAGAAACGGGCCAAGGTACTGGCTGCCCAGCTCTGCTGCTTTTCTTCCCTTTTTCTTTCTTTTCGATGCATACTCTTTCTTATCTCCAGTGTTACCTCATGAGTCTGGGTAGAGTATATCAAACCGTGATGGAGAGCAGATCAGAGAGAGTGCTGGTTCTGCATATGTTCAGGGCCACTGCCATCCATCCTGCAGGAGCACACAGTTCTAAACCCTTTTGAGAGGTACTTGGGAAACTGCATTTGTCAGTAACCACAAAAAATTTCTACCTAACAACCCAGAAATGATCCACTAAGCTCAGAAGAAGCCTCTTTTTAACAGAGAGAGGAAGAAGAAGTGAGGGAGCAAGGAGACTGCAATGGCAGGTCTGGACCAAATGATACCTGCGGGCTCTAAGCCTTCCATGTGTAGAGAAGAAAACTTAGCCATGGAGATGAGAACAGGATCAGACACCTTCATCCTGTCCTTGAAGACCACCACTCTAGAGATACAGGGAGAAGATCATTCTCCCTGTTTATACTCAGACTGACCAAGGGCGCCTCAAAGTGCTTCTGTTAGTACTCATCAGTTCTCTGAAAACATTTACAAAATATGTTTGCTTTATGTATAAAAATTTGATTTCACAATATTGGTGAAAAGAAAAATGCTGGCCTCACAAATATAGGACTCTGGGAAAAAATCTTGGCCTCATTGTATTTTGTTTCAGTCCTGAAAACAAACTGAGGACTTTAGTGGTTTCATAGTGAAATATAAGTCATAGTATGACTTCATTCTGAGGTGTCCAGTGCTGTTACCAGGGGAAAAAGTGGGACTCCTCCACTCCTTTGGGAGCTGAGACGAAGGCCTCTCAGTGACATCTCAGAGCCTTAGAAGTTTACCCTAGCACAGTGATTGCCCACCTATGACATCCCGTTCATTTGAATGGACACCTCTGGAAACAGTGATAACTGGGCCTCATTACCATGTTCGTTTTCTTTTTAGAGACAAAGTCTTGCTCTATTGCCTAGGCCAGAGTGCAGTGGCATGATTGTAGCTCACTGCAGTCTTCAGCCTCCCCAATAGCCAGGAGTATAGGTACGCGCCACCACACTCAGCTGTATTTTTTTCCTATTTTGTAGAGACAGGGTCTTGCTATATTGCCCAGAGGTTTGCTAAAATTCCTTAGATCAAGAGATCCTCGTTGCCAGGCGCAGTGGCTCAAGCCTGTAATCCCAGCACTTTGGGAGGCCGAGACGGGCGGATCACGAGGTCAGGAGATCGAGACCATCCTGGCTAACACGGTAAAACACCATCTGTACTAAAAAATACAAAAAACTAGCTGGGCGAGCTGGTGGGCGCCTATAGTCCCAGCTACTCGGGAGGCTGAGGCAGGAGAATGGTAGGAACCCAGGAGGTGGAGCTTGCAGTGAGCCGAGATCACGCCACTGCACTCCAGCCTGGGCGACAGAGCGAGACTCCGTCTCAAAAAAAAAAAAAAAAAAAAGAGATCCTCCCACTGTGGCCTCCCAAAGTGCTAGGATTACAAGCATGAGCCACGGCACCCAGCCCTTCTTACTGTTGCTGTCACTTCATATTCTGATCTCAGCTGGGTCTTTCCTGCCGCTCAGCCCTTACACTGCCAAGCCATCCCTTTCTTCATCTTTCATTGTTTTCCCCAGAGCAGAAATGTAACTCATATGTACTTCTTTCAAGATCCTATCATGCCTCTTCTGCCCTTCATCACTGTGATCAAGCTCATCTCAAGGTGCCTATATCTCAAAACTCTTATCAGTTCTTACCTACACTCACCTCTACTTTGCCTTAGAGAAGGAAGTACTTACCTTCTCTTCCAGAGCAGTTGTCTCCACCTCTACACTCTTAACCCACGATGTTGCTCATTCTCATGTTATTTCATTCTTTTTCTAAATGCACACTACCTTTTTTCTCAGTTTCTACAAACCTATGAATGTAGAAACCTATGTAACCTAAAAAGGAAATTTTCCTCTCCCTTGCTAACCAGAAGCAACATCCCGTCTCTTCCCTTTCACCTCTACCAAACCTGTCCTAAGAGTCCTCTGTACTGGCTACATTCACCTTATTACTCCTTAACCACTTGCATTCTGGCTTCCATGAATGAGAGGGGAGGCAACTCATTAAAATGATAAGCTTTAGGATCAAACACAACTGGGTCAAATCGTGTGTCCATACGTAATTTATATGAGGGCTTGAACAAGTCACTTAACCTCTCTCAGTCGCACTTTTTGTCTATTAAAAGGGTGTTAAAAGAGTCAGTGTAAGCATTGAAAGAGATAAAGCCTTTTTTTAAAAGAGGTGGTAAAGTCTCTTTTAATTTTATATAGTGCCGAATAAATAGTATCTGTAAACAAGAAAATAACCCAGCCTCCCTACATTTTACCACGCTACTCTTTTAAAAGTCACTAATGACTGCCAGTCACCAAATAAAGCAGCTTTGTCTCATCCCTCACCTCTCTGAGCCCCTCCATAGTATTAGCAATTGTAAACTTTTTTTGGAGGTGGGAGACAGAGCCTGGCTCTGTCACCTAGGCTGGAGTGCAGTGGCACATTCTTGACTCACTGCAGCCTCTGCCTCCTGGCACATTCTTGACTCACTGCAGCCTCTGCCTCCTGGGTTCAAACAATTCTCCTGCCTCAGCCTCCCAAATAGCTGGGATTATAGGCGCACACCACCACGCCTGGCTAATTTTTGTATTTTTAGTAGAGATGGGGTTTCACCATGTTGGCCAGGCTAGTCTTGAACTCCTGACCTCAGGTGATCCGCCCGCCTTGGCCTCCCAAAGTGCTGGGATTACAGGCGTGAGCTACCGTGCCGGGCCAATAGTAAACTGTTAATGTTATTTCCCACTTCTCTGGCTGCCCCTCTCCTTCTTCTGATAGGACTATTCACTAGGATCCTCTGGTCTTCCTTCCATCCTCATACTCTCTATGGCTTCCGCATTAAAGTCATAGGCTTTGGCGTCAAATCTGACTGGGTTCTAGTTCTCCTACCTACATTTTGGTGACTCTTAACCCCAAATTGCTAATTTCTGAAAATGTTTTTGAGCTGTAGTTTCACATTTGTAACTGCTTCCTTGTCAGGCATGTTCAGATCCCTGACTAGTTCCTCAGATCCAGCTTTCTAAAATCACTCATCATCTTGACCTTCCTCTTTCTGGATTTTCAAAGTCTGCTAATGTAGCCTCCATTTTTCTCAGAACTAGGGAGTCATTGACATCTTTCTCTCCTTTGCCCTTCCTAATTCATTTAGTGGCCAGCTCTTTTCAATGTTATCCTCAAAAGAGCTTGAGAAGCTACTCCTTGGTCTCTACCCCAACTGCCACTATCCTCCTGAATTATTCTTGGAGTCTTGTTGTGTAACAAACCCCTTTTTCAGATTCTCATCTCATCTATTACACACCATCCCCTTAGCTTTTGTAGAGCTTTTATTTTAAAGTAATTTTAGACTTTCAAAGATACTGCAAAAATAGTGCAGAGACCCAATACAAAGAAATGATACACGTTTGAGGAGATGGGTATGCTAATTAACCTAGTTTGATAATTACACCTTGCATACATGTATCAAAATATCACACTGTACCCCATAAATATGTACAGTTATTATGTGTCCATTTAAAATAATAAAAGCAAATAAAATAATTCTCTTGTAGGCAAAAGAAAAAAAATGCATAGAGTTTCTGTATATCCTCCATTCAGCTTCTCATAATGTTAACAGCCTAAGTAATTGTAGTCTAATTGTCAAAACCAGGAAATTAATTTGGTGATAATACTATTAACTAATCTACAGACCTTACTGAAATTTGTCCAACTGTCCCACTGATACCTTTTCTGTGTTAGAGAATCCAGGTCGGGATCCCACGTGACATTTGGTGTTGTGCCTCCTTAGTCTCCTCCAACCTGTGAGAGTTTCTCCGTCTTTGTTCATCTTTTATGAGCTTGACAGTTTTGAAGAATACCAGCCAGTTGTTCTGTAGAATGTTTTTCAATTTTAGTTTGTCTGACGTTTTCTCACTGTGAGATTGAGTGTACATATTTTTGGCAAGAATACCACATAAGCAATGCTGTACCCTTATGAAAATGCAGCACTTGAAGTCGCTGCTGTTGATAGGTCTTATTACAGGTGGTGGTAGCCTCAGTCACTTGGCGAAGGTAGTGTCTTCCAGGTTTCTCAGCTCTGAAGTTAACTGTTTTTCCTTTTGTAATTAAGAAATATCTTTTAGGGTTTTGCTTTTGAGACTAGAAAGATAGACATCCTGGTTCTCGTCATACTTTTGTCCACTAATATTAGGATCCATCAGTGATTCTTAGTGCAATAATTTTTTTTTTATTATTTATTTATTTTTTTTAGAGGAGTTTCACTCATGTTGCCCAGGCTGGAGTGCAATGGCACAATCTCAGCTCACTGCAATCTCCGCCTCCCAGGTTCAAGTGATTCTCCTGCCTCACCCTCCGGAGTAGCTGGGATTACAGGCACCTGCCACCACACCCAGCTAATTTTTGCATTTTTTAGTAGAGATGGAGTTTCACCGTGTTGACCAGGCTGGTCTCGAACTCGTGACCTCAGGTGATCCACCCACCTCAGCCTCTCAAAGTGCTGGGATTACAGGCGTGAGCCACCATGCCCAGCCACTGCAATAATTATTACTTTGGTGTTTGCCTAACAATGATTTTCTACTTCCATCATTCCCTCAACATTTATTAATTGAAATTTTACTGTAAGGAAAAGTGATCTCTTCTCCCCCATGTATTTATTCAAATATTTATTGATATTACTATGAAGTCATGGATATTTATTTTATTCTATAGCCTGAAATCCATTGCTATTATTATTCATTTCGTTGTTCACGTTGCCCCAGATTTGGCCACCGGGAACTCCTTCAAACTGATTCCTGTGTCCTTTCAACTTTTGAGCACTTTCTAACTTTCTGACACCACAAGATGTTCTAGTCTCATCTCTTACCCCAGTCCTGGAATCAACCATTTCTCCAAAGAGCCATGGTTTCTTTTATCCATTCGCTTAGTTCTTGAAAATGCAGTTCTGAACATGAAAACACTCAATGACTCCACTACCTATTGGTTAAAATTCAGACCACTTAGCCTGGCATTCAGAAATATCCATGCTCTGTCCCAAAAGACCTTTTCAGCCTTAGAGTTTAAACTTCCCTTTCATTTGCCCTACTCCTACAAAAACTAGAATACATTAATCATTTTCCATCTCAGCCAGTCAAGATAGACCTTTCTATCTGAATCTGTTCCTGATTCTAGTCAGGAATTAATCTTTCCTTCCTCTGAAATGTTATTGCACTTTTACTTTCCTTTAGATTTATTGTATACTCCTTTGTTGGACAGGCTCTTGTCACTGTCCTTGTTGGAGAGTCCTTGAGAGCAGAACCTATATATTACTGTCTTATTCACCTAAGTGCTATTTTACACACACTCTGTATTCAGTAAATATTCACTATGTGGATGGCTGGGTGGAACTGAAGTCAGTAGGAAAGCCAGAAACAGAACTTATGTTTTCAACTGATCTAACTACAACAGGACAAGTACCACCTACCTACCAGAAAAGGCTACTCACCTAATGAAAGGACACTCATCTATTGAAACGAAGGCCCTTCTGGTAAATCGATCTGATCAGAGTCTTCTTTCAACCTAAACTTGTAACCAACACTGAAATTATAAAGACTGCTATTGATGCAATAAGCCGGAAGTGCCTCTAGCCATTTGGGGCGGATCTTTGAGAGTCTTCCCTCCTGCTGGAAGAGAGAAGCAGACTTTGCCAAAGTTTGGTGGTCAAATGATTCATGATATGAGATGTTTTGCTTCTTTGGAAGGCCAAAAAATTGTAGCTTCATGTTTTTCTTCCTTTTTTTGATTTCAAAGATAATTTTTTTTATGTCAGCAGAGCTACCAGTTTCTCAAATCTTGTTCTAAAAAGAACAATTTGAGGAGACAAAGAAGAATTTACCTCAGGAAGACAAAGCTCAAGCTGAGAGTTTTGGTTTTTGTTTTTCTTTGAATGCGAAAACAAAAGTCTGACCTTTTCTGAGGAAAAGAAGTTCTTCCCAGAGGGACATTTAGCATAGTTGTAGCTCAGTAATAATCTAGGCTGAGCAATCTCCTGAATTTGCTCAGAGATTGGTTCCAGGAATGAAAAGGATGATTCTTAGTAGTCTAGACTTGTGCAGTGGTGGTTGTGACTAGATTGTGAGTTCAGCCACAAGTCTGTGTTCACACAGATCTCCTGTCCTCTCCTCTTAGGTGGATCATTTGGATAAGAACGGGCAGTGTGCTTTGGTTCATGCTGCACTCCGAGGTCATCTGGAGGTTGTCAAGTTTTTGATTCAGTGTGACTGGACAATGGCCGGCCAGCAGCAAGGAGTATTTAAGAAGAGCCATGCCATCCAACAGGCCCTCATTGCTGCAGCCAGCATGGGTTATACTGAGGTAAGAAGTAGGCAGTAGGATTGTTTTTTCAAGCTGTGTATTGAAGGACCTAGGAAACCAGGAGAAAAGATCGCATGAAGACAAAATTGGCGACCAAATTAATGTGAATTCGTGATCGCTGCTCTGAATAATAAGGAGATTAAACCCCATGAAGCACTTTACTCAAATGCCAAGGTCCCTCAAATTATAGGTATAGAAAGGTGTGAGTTGGAAAGGACCATGGAAATGATCTAATTCTTCTCCATGTTTTCCTCCCTGTTTAACAGACAGTGGCACCAAGGCTCAAAGAGATGAATTATTGAGGTGTAGTCACATGGTTAGGTAATGTGGCACAGGAACAGCATAACATTTAGTATCTCGGAAGGACCAGGTTTGAGTCCCAGCCTCGCCACTCGCTAACTCTAGACCTTGAACAATTTACCTAATCTCTTAGAAGTTTGGTTTCCCGTCAGCAAAGTGGAACTAATAAACTCCTTTATACAAGGCTATTATAAGGGATGCTTGGTAAACTGTTAAACATTATAGTTTATTTATTAATGATAGGAACAATAGTAGTGGCAAATGTAGGGAATTGGTAGTGTGCTAGGAAATGTTTAACAACCAGCCCTGAGGAGGGGTGTGGGGTGGAACAGGGGTGTGTGTTTGTGTGTGTGTACATACGTTTATTATAAATTTTACTGATAAAATGTGTTCCCATGGAATGCTGCACAGTCATAAAAAGAACAAAATAATGTCCTTTGCAGCAACATGGATGCAACTGAAGGCCAATATCCTAAGCAGATTAACACAGGAGCAGAAAACCAAATACCACATGTTCTCATTGAAAGTGAGAGCTAAACATTGAGTACTCATGGACATGAAGAGACAACAGTAGACACTGGGGACTGCTGGGAGGGGAGAGGAAGGGGAAAGGGTTGAAAAACTGTTGAGTATTATGCTCACTACCTGGGTGATGGGATCATTTGTGTCCCAAACCTCGGCGTCATCCAGTACACCCATGAAACAAACCTGTACATTCACTGCCCTTGAATCTACAATAAAAGTTGAAATAATTTTTTTAAAAAAAGAGGCCGGATGCGGTGGCTCTTGCTTGTAATCCGAGCACTTTGGGAGGCCAAGGCAAGGGATCACCTGAGGTCAGGAGTTTGAGACCAGCCTGGCCAACATGGTGAAACCCTGTCTGTACTAACAACACAAAAATTAGTTGGGCATGGTGGTAGGCATCTGTAATCCCAGCTGCTTTGGAGGCTGAGACAAGAGAATCGCCTGAACCCAGGAGGTGGAGGGTGCAATGAGCTGAGATCACGCTATTGCACTCCAGCCTGGGTGACAGGAGTGAAACTCCATCTCAAAAGAAGCAAACAAAAAGAGTATGTTGCGCACAACTTACAAATAATAATGAACTATATAGTACTCTTAATTGAATGCTTTTGTTGATTTTTGCCACATTTGTAGCTAACCTATGGTTGTAACTTATAACCAAAGTTTGACAAATGAAGCTGCATCCCAGTTTGCTCTTTTCTCAATAACTCTATTGCCGTTAAATCTGATATGTGATCTACTGTTAAACTACTTCTCATCCATATACAAACTATGTTCATTAAACTGAAGCCTCTTTCAGTTTTAGCACTAAATGAAGCCCTGATTTATAATGTTTGCCAGCTTCGAGGGTGTAAACACTCCCATCATGGCCAATTTCAAGCTACCAATGTGACATCACTGAAACAAAGGTGGGAGGAGATGCCCGGCAGCACATTGTTATGTAATATTCCCACCGTGCAGACATGCACAATCAATATAAATAACTTCAACAGCATAGATAATAGTAAGATATAGTTAAATCTTAGGAAGTTGCAAGATATGAGTATTCTTTAACCTTTATTTTTAATGTTAGTTTATTTAATTGCTATTTGATTTCTAATAAACAACTGGCTTTCAGAATTTCTGAGAATTTAACAGTCAGCTTTCATGGGCCAGTGCAAGCATGGGATAATCAGCAAAACAGCTACCGTATCAACTGAGCTGACATGTCACCAAGGGAGTGTTAAGTAATACTAAAATTTGTATCATCTATGGGAGGTTTTTTAACCCTGTGCAGTCAAATTCCCGGAAACAGAACTGTCACTTTTCGGTGTGTTTAGAGATTATTCTCCCTTTACTAGTTCTAGAACAGTCCTTATACATCTGAGAGGAAAAAGGAAGATAATCGCTTTACTCTGAGGAAATATAGGGCCAGGTGCAGTGGCTCACACCTGTAATCCCAGCACTTTGGGAGACCAAGGCAGGAGAATCACTTGAGGCCAGGAGTTCAAGACCACCCTGGGCAACATAGCAAGACCCCCCCCACATCTCTGCCAAAAAAAAAAAAACTTTTTTAATTAGCCAGGTGTGGTGGTGTATGCCTGTAAGACTGCAGTGAGCCATGAACACATTACTGCACTCCAGCCTGGGTGACAGAATGAGACCCTGTCTCAAAAAAAAAAAGAAAGAAAAACAGGCCATCAGTTTTCTCATATTTATTTTCTCTGGCTTTTTTATAGGGAAGAGGAAGGATTGCTTCTTTAACTTAAATATTAAGATTATGTAATTTTTTTTGTTTGTTTTTGAGGCGGAGTCTCGCTCTGTCGCCCGGACTGGAGTGCAGTGGCCAGATCTCAGCTCACTGCAAGCTCCGCCTCCCAGGTTTACGCCATTCTCCTGCCTCAGCCTCCCGAGTAGCTGGGACTACAGGCGCCCGCCACCTCGCCCGGCTAGTTTTTGTATTTTTAGTAGAGACGGGGTTTCACCGTGTTAGCCAGGATGGTCTCGATCTCCTGACCTCATGATCCACCCGTCTCGGCCTCCCAAAGTGCTGGGATTACAGACATGAGCCACCGCGCCCGGCCAAGATTATGTACTTTTTTAAAAATCACATGCTATATAAGTGAATTGCATTCTAGAGAAAGGTGTAAACTGTACCTGATAGGACAGATGCACATCATGGAAGCTGTGGGTTTCTTTATTAGGACAGTCAGTTCTGATTCCTTTTGTGTGCAGGAGATTTAGTGATACTTGGATCATCCAAGCTATCTTCCAAACCTCACAGGCTAGTGTCATTAGCATAATTTTCCACCTGAAGTTTGAGCTGACACAACTTCTTGTTTCAGATTGTCTCCTACCTACTTGATCTTCCAGAAAAAGATGAAGAGGAAGTAGAGCGAGCACAGATCAACAGCTTTGACAGTCTCTGGGGAGAGACAGGTACCTCTCATGAACATTGCTCTCAAGAATGTGTTGTGTTTGTGTGGACTCTCGTATGTCGCCCCCCTATTTTTTCCCTGACATACATTTGGCAGTCCTCTGTCTCAGGCTTTTGTATTGGAGACTGATTCAGCCAAACTAAACGGCAATTTTCCTCTTTCAGTCCTCTTTCCCTGTGGAATCTCCATACTCTGCACCAGAGTCTTCTTCCAAACAAAACTTTTTCCCTCTCTTGTTTCCAAATATTTTTAAAAGACTGAAAGATACCTTACAATGTGCCAAACCAGAGCAGAAAATAATTGTGGCCTCTCTCCTTTTTATGTGATCCTTGTAGTAGTTAGGAATAAATATTTCTCCCATCAAAATAACTCCTCTTGCATTTGTTAACCAGGATATTAAATTTTCCCCCACACCTCTGGCTTAACCAAATGTTACTGTGGTAGCATGGTATATGACACAATTAATCTCATATATTGTGAGTTAAGTTGCTATCTGGATGCACAATGAGGGCCCAGCCTCATGCAATTCCTGTTGGTCTGGAGCAAATCACTTTCTGTATTGTTCAGTACTTACGATGCAAACAGAAGCCTCTTCCTTGTGGCCTTTGCAGGCAATGATTGTTGTCTTCCCTGCAAGTCTGTAAACTGCAGCATCTGGAGAAACATTAGTAACCTTCGATGTATTTTTATGAAACCAGGGCAATGAAAACTGTAGAGTAACCACAGATATGTGTCATATTTTCCAGGACAAGTAAACCAATATTGAGATGGCCAATTTAGGGAGAATATTTTACAATGCATACAAGAAGGGTATACATTTGGGTTAGGATAAGAGTGTTATGAAAAATAAGAGGTTCTTGAACTCATTTAAATTTATAGAGACCTATTGTGGCATTTCTTCTCGTGACAAAGTCTTACACACATTTCTTAACATCATGTGGAATGGTCCAAAACTCAGGAATTTGCTTCTCGAATAATCCCTCCTTTTGTAAGATCCAAAGGGAACAGATGCCTGGCAGCTGCAGCTTAAGAGTCCATGACAGATTAAAGGAAAGTGTACAGCTGGAAACAGCTGCTGTCTCTGGAGCCCCATCCTGAGGGAAGCCAGAGGACAGACCGAGGGGAAGGAACTGGGCAGGACATCAGCCACTCTGGAGTATGCATGTGTGTATGACCTAGAGCTGCAGGAGGGACATGTTGGTGTGCTTCTGTCAGCACAGCCTTCACCAACAGTGTTGCCACATCTCCAGCAGACCCTTTGTTGCTAAGGACATGACGGTGTAACCATTGACAGCAGCAGAAAGAGTCATGTCCCCATGGTGATAATGAATAGAAATTATAAGACTAATAGTCATAGCGATGAATATCAAACACATTCTAATGGTGTACTTGAAAGAAATCCTTAAAAATGTTCAAGAAGGGCATGAATTAAATGGAGGACTTATTTTTATTAACATGAATTTCTTATTTTAGAATAAAATTTTATGGCCTCAGGATTTTTAAAATATTTCATACCTTAAAAGTGTACAATAAATGTTTACAGTGAATTTTGTACATAGGTACCATATCTCAAGATTTTTTTTTTTTGCAACGGAGTCTCGCTCTGTCACTCAGGCTGGAGTGCAGTGGCGCGATCGGCTCACTGCAAGCTCCACCTCCTGGGTTCACGCCATTCTCCTGCCTCAGCCTCCCGAGTAGCTGGGACTACAGGCGCCCGCTATCATGCCCGGCCAATTTTTTTTGTATTTTTAGTAGAGACGGGGTTTCACCGTGTTAGCCAGGATGGTCTCGATCTCCTGACCTTGTGATCTGCCCGTCTCAGCCTCCCAAAGTGCTGGGATTACAGGCGTGAGTCACCGCGCCCGGCCTCAAGATTTTAAAAAATCAAAACTTCATGTCAGTTTGCTTATAATCAGAACTATGTTATGTTTGACTTATGCATATATACAATATAATTATAATATTATAAACATAAAGAGCTACTTAAACATGAGTTAAGTTGAAATTTATTTGTAATATGATTTCTTTTTTTTTTTTTTTTGAGATGGAGTCTCACAGTGTCCCCCAAGCTGGAGTGCAGTGGCACAATCTCAGCTCACTGCAACCTCTGCCTCCTGGGTTCAAGTGATTCTCCTGCTTCAGCCTCCCGAGTAGCTGGAATTACAGGTGTGCACCACCACACCTGGCTAATTTTTTTTTTTTTTTTGTATTTTTAGTAAAGTTTTTTTTGTGTTTCGCCATGTTGGCCAGGCTGGTCTCAAACCCCTGACCTCAGGTGATCTCCCCACCTCAGCCTCCCAAAGTGCTAGGATTACAGGCGTGAGTCACTGCACCTGGCTGTAATACAATTTCTATATCTATGAAAAATTATTTCAGAAAAATTCTGGAAAATAATGTTATTATGTGACAATGACCCTACAGCTCATCACTAGTATAGAACGGACTTTGATGCACTTTTCTATCTACAGTGATGTTTATTAAACATACATGTGCCTTTCTAACTTATAGCACATGATGATTTAAATTTTTTAGTGACCTATTGAATTATGATGCTTCCTCCCATGACAAAATCTTATACATATTTTTGCATTTTTATATGTGGTTTGTGGTCTGTGACCCAAAGCTAGTTGGTGGGGGCTTATATCTGCAACCAGGACCTAAGTGACAATTTTTAACCTAAGGAAAATAACAGTGGTCATGATGTTTCCTATAATATGTATCACTTACTCTATCAAATCTGAGACACCATTAACTTTAAGAAAGTATATATCCAGTATTTTGTGCCACTACAAAAACAAACAACTTCTGCCAACTATATTGACACGACACAATTCTTTATTATCACATTAATTGTAAGATGCATTCCAATTTTGGAGATGTTAAAATGTAGAGGGAGAAAGTGAATCTTAGAATATTAATTGGGGTGTGATTTTTAGATATCAAGATTTTCTGAAGGCAGATCACTAGAGCCTCCTGGTTGCTTTCATCCTCCATTTGTAGCCTCTTTCTCTTTCCAGATGTTACAACCAGCTTTCACCATCTGCTGACCCCCTCCCATCCCATAGGGTTTTCACAGACTTCTTATGGAACACCACAAAAGAAAAGCAAACAAGGTGACAAGACTGTTCACCACACCTTCCTCTCCCTTATGTTGTGGGCACAGACCAGGACCAGCACTGAGAGCTTCTAGCAACTCTGGAGGTCAACCCTGGAAATATATGGCCCCAAAAAGAAACCAAATTTTACAAAATAAACTTACTAGATTCCTTTAATTCCTGCCCTCATCATCTTTTGCCTAGATTATTTCAGCTACCTCCTAATTGAGCTTCTGCCTCTGGCCTCACCCTTTTGTGATACATCTCTCAGACTTCAGCCAAAGTGATCTTTTTAGGCCATAGTCTGTTTGGGTCACTTTCCTGCTTACTGACCTTCATTTACTACTTGTAGGATTAAGTCCTTTAATGTAGCATAAAAAGACCAGTAATTATCTCCAGCCTCATATATTGCCTGTCTTCTCCAGTAATTCCAATAACAGTAAGCATGCTGTTTTCCCCTCAGTGCCTTTATTCATGCTCTCCCTTGGCCCACCCTACACCTTCCATGCCTGTAAATCTCCTGCTCATCTTTCAGCCTCTAGCTCACATTATCTTCTCTACCTGGAGGCCATCTCAGAAACCTCTTCCTCTGTGCCCTCCCTCATACCAAGGACATATCTCCATTGTATATATCACACTCTATATTAACATATTCATCTGTTTCCTTAACCATGAGTTCTTTGACAGCAGAGACAGTGTCTGACAAATAGCTCGATAAATGTTTTATTAATGGTATTTTGGATAGCAGTGATCAGTTTATTTCTCCCCAGCCACTTCCCCCTCCTCCCCCACCCCTTGATCTTACACAACCTGTCTGTGCTGGACTCTTCCAAGGTTGAAAGTAGATGAAAGAGTCATTTGCATCTCTGCATTCTCTTTGCTGTCAGCATCCCATCCAAGCAGACTCTGGCTGTTTCCCCAACTCTGAGCTACATCCTGTCTGCCTCTTCCAACTCCTTAGATGTTTCCCTTTGAAAAAAGACCGTTTCTGTCAGATCATCTTGTCAGATGCTGACAAGCTAGGGAGCAAATTCTGTTACTGCTCTTTTAGGAAGAAAGTTGGCTCCTAACTGCTCTGTTTGCAGTTTGGTGTTTTCTAGAATTGGCTTTACCTTCATCTCCTTCCTTTTAGAAAGTTTTAACAGTTTTTGATAAATCTCATATAAAATCCAGCCATACAACTCCTTTCTCTTGGATTTTGAAAAGCCCAGATTCCATTTTACATAGTTGTGTTGTTCTGAGATGAAATTGGCCAGCTGTGTTAATAACCATGTCCAGCTATCAGCTGAAGGTTGCTGCCAAATGACATCATAACCTAAACAACAGAGATGATACAACAAAGAAAAAGGCCAAATGGAACATTCCCTCACATATAAATGTGTTATCCAGTGGGGAGAAATGGGGCATCCAGAGCAATAGAATTATCAGACTGGACAGTGTGGCTTTCCAGATGGGCACTGGTTGTGAATATTCAGATGTGTTCTGTGAACTGGCATCATTAGTGAGAGGCTTGGTTCTGAAATACTGTCTATATTTTCTCTAGGATGCTGCAAGTTCTTTCATGAAAAATAATGTATTTGGCCCCTTCACATACAGAGGTTTGCTGCAACCTTATCAACCTAGCAACTACTTTAAATGGGTTCAGAATGGGGGTTAGAAATTTTCCAAATGGTTTGTTTTATGCACCGAGATAATTCTTATGATTCCTAATAAGTGTCTATCCAGTCAAATTATTCAACTACTCTTGTGTTCTGACCCATATATAGAATTCACAATTTGTTTTCTAACCTATTAGAAATATGAACTTGAGAAAGAGGGAACATAGCTGATATTTAAAAAACAAGAAATAAAACTTCTTTATCCAGTAAATAATTATAGCCATTAACACCTGAGCTCATCCACTCAGGGTTGGAAATGACCCTCACCTCAGATAGGACCAAGCCACTGCCCTCCTGTAAGGAACTGAAAAGAAATGTCAATGTCAGGAGTTCCAAACTAAAACTGAAAATACACATAAGACAAGCCATAGATAGAACTGGTTGAAGAGTGCGTGTATCTTCTAAAATTACCACATTTTACTTGATAAGTCGTTCTTATCCTTGCAGAAGGAAGGAAAATGTTACTTGAAGGTTTATATTTGTGGAAATTACAGGTAGTTTTCATTTTGCATATGATTCAGTAGTGGATAAATTTGGCCAAGTCCAGAGACAAAATGCCATAATTTGCACTTAAGTGGAAACGAATGCAAATGTCCATTTGATATAAATTTTATTTGCTTCTCTGAATACATTTTAAAGTTTGCAAACTGCAGTATCTGTGCCTGCCAAATATTATTTTCTGGTTTGTTACTGGAGTAGGAGGCCATAATAAAAGAAGGACCTGCTGACTACTACATCAACTTTTTAAGTCAATTTGGAAAAAAAAAAAATCTTTATCCTCTTTATTTAAAATGAAGTATAACTCCTACATGTTCTAACAGTGTTTCCATCCTCCGTACCCCTCATTTTTTAAAACAATAGACTTGTGCACCTGAGATTCCACGGTTAAATGAAACAAATACGTATTTGTTAAAAGATAGACTTTGTATCTCCAAACTCCTCTTTCTGCTGTTGAAATGATACTCTGAGGGCCAAATAGGCCTTCGTAAAATCTCCTTTATATCAGAGATCATATTGTCAGTGGATAGCGGCACAAGAAGAATGTTTCTGTTTTTTTCCTAATGTGTCTCTTAAACTCACTGTAGCTATTTTTACCTGTGACTTCATTATTTTATATTCAGAAGAAAATAGTCTTTGTCATACCTCTTCTCTCATCTCTAAGATTGCTACCTTGAATCATTCTAATCCTTATATTAAAAATGATTGCAAATGTACCAGAAACGTCTGTATCAACTAATGAAGAAAAAGAATGAAATGTGGCCCAAGACTTTGGATTGCAATTCCTAACTTTGGTTCTCTAGGATTAAGAGCCCAGGGTAGAGCTTGGCTGGGGGTAGTTCCCAGCTAATTCTAAAAAAAAAAAAAAAAAAAAAAATCTTTATCTCTGCAAAGATCTTGTCTTTAGATTCCACACACACGTAGACTAACAAAATTTGTAGCTAGGAAGAGGTACCAAACGAGAGGTAGACCAAAGCAGAGAAGATAGTCTAGTCAGGGAAAATGAAACCAAGTGAGTTTGATTAAAGGTGAGTTTTCAATAGATTTATTATTATTATAATTGTCCCCAAATATTGTGAGGCAATTTAAATGTGTATTTACTCATTATTTTTCTTTACAACTTTTCTTTAAGGAAAAGGTGGCAAAAATCATCATTCTTAGAAGTAAAGTAGCAATTACATTAATGAAACACAGGGATATGTCACGTTTAACATGGAGCACTGGAGAGGACAAGAACCACTATCCTCAGTCTTTGTTCTCTGCCCTTAGCCCTAACAGCTGCAGCCGGAAGGGGCAAACTGGAGGTGTGCCGTCTGCTCTTGGAACAAGGGGCAGCAGTGGCCCAGCCAAACCGCCGAGGGGCAGTGCCACTATTCAGCACAGTGCGCCAGGGCCACTGGCAGGTAAGCAGGGTGACCACTTCTGGTCCCTCAGGCAGGACTGAGTTCTATGTGAGGACTTCTGATACACAGAGCAAAATGATCACAAGTAAAGTTTGGGTTACCCAGCAGTGATCAGGTTTGAGGACTTGGACCTTTGTTGTGAATATTCTGGTTAATTGAGAATACAACAGTTAACATTCAAAACGATCACTTTGTATAGAAGGACTAGCTACTTTTGTCCTGGTAATAGAGTGACCTCCTTCTCACATTACACAGTATCCAAAGTCTCCTTGGAAGGTTCATTTCTCAGCGAACTTACGCTAATCACTCACTTGCAGATGTCTGAGACTTACTGAAAGAAAATACAGTGAATGCAAATTCTAATGATACAATCCTTTTAGATGTTTGGATTCTGGATAAATGTTAATTTATACACTTAGGATGGAAAGGAAAGCACACTGATAATAATCTTCAGAAGTATTTCAATAGAAAAAAGGCTGTAGAAGCCAAACAGCCCTAAAGAGTTATCAGAGACACTTCATTAAGTTCAGTTCAGTTGGAAGTATTAACTGCAGGCAAATTTGCAACCACTAGAGGGCAATAAAGGAGTGATTTATGTTGGAACTTCCATTATGGGATTGTTTAATCCTACATCTTGACTGTTGTTAAGTTCTTTTTTACTTAGTAGCTGAGTCAGACATTGAGAGTTGAATCCTTCTCATTTGGCTGTCCCTAAGAGAGTTAGAGATTAAATCACATGGTACTAGGACTTTGCAGGTACTTCTAGAGGGTAGTGGAAAGATGCATAGAGGTGACTGGTACAGCAGTAGGAATTCCTACAGAGTATGAGATAGTGTGCACTTGTCTTCTCCACAGCTCTTCTTTGGGCTGATTGGTCCCTGTTTCTCTGCACTTGCAGATTGTTGATCTTTTACTCACCCATGGAGCTGATGTCAACATGGCAGACAAGCAAGGCCGCACTCCCCTGATGATGGCTGCTTCGGAAGGCCATCTAGGAACTGTGGACTTTCTACTTGCACAAGGTTAGTCTTGGGATGCTAGAGCTGGTTGGCCAGTGTCCATCAGTACCTGGTGAACTCATGATTTCCAGCAATGGATCCCAGGAGATGCTAAGAACAGATATTAATCCAGT
The DNA here is from genome assembly GCF_007565055.1 of Rhinopithecus roxellana. Lineage (NCBI taxonomy): Eukaryota > Metazoa > Chordata > Mammalia > Primates > Cercopithecidae > Rhinopithecus > Rhinopithecus roxellana. The sequence continues at coordinate 76,742,043 of NC_044567.1, forward strand.
TGGTTGGAAAATGAAAGGCTATCTCCTCCCCTCTTGTATTCAGTGTAGTGCTTCTAACTCTAATACTCTCTATTTCTTTATGACTTGAGGGATTTAAATAAAATTAACATATTCTAAATTCTCATTCAGATCAGTAGTCTCCAAACTTTGACTTTCAAAAAATATATACTCAATAAATGTTCATCTTCCAGGGATTGTGTTTTGACTTCAAGTTTATCAATTCTTTTGTAAGCCTGCACAACTAATATTTTTCTTGAATTCAAAGGAGGCAAATGCCAGTGAAGACCCCTGCTGACTGTGGGATCTTATTTGGGGGATCCAGATTTTTTTCTTTTTTTTTTGAGACGGAGTCTCGCTCTGTCGCCCGGGCTGGAGTGCAGTGGCCGGATCTCAGCTCACTGCAAGCTCTGCCTCCAGGGTTTACGCCATTCTCCTGCCTCAGCCTCCTGAGTAGCTGGGACTACAGGCGCCCGCCACCTCGCCCGGCTAGTTTTTTGTATTTTTTAGTAGAGACGGGGTTTCACCGTGTTAGCCAGGATGGTCTCGATCTCCTGACCTCGTGATCCGCCCATCTCGGCCTCCCAAAGTGCTGGGATTACAGGCTTGAGCCACCGCGCCCGGCCTTGGGGGATCCAGATTATTACCCGTTGTAATAAATTCCTTTTGACACTTACCAACATCCACAAATTCCTGGTGAATGGGAAATAAGTTAAAGGAGATGTTGATCACACCACCATCGTAAAGCACGTCAGGCTCCTTTTGGTTGCTGTGACCTCCATCGCCTGTGCATAACGGTGGCTGCTGATGGTGGACCTCTGTAGTAGCAAAAGCTCATCACTGGTGACTCCGCAGTGCCATCTAGTGGAGCTTGAGCATTTGCTTGAAGCAAGAGGCAGTCAGAGGTGGTCATTCCAATTAGCCTCTGCTACTAGTAAACTGGACCCAAATGTCTGTAATTACATCCACAAGCACATGTACTTTCCTTCAAGGAAACCAACCTCCTGAAGAATTATGCCTAGGCCAGAGCAACTGAGGGTAGTTTAATTAGGAAGAAATTTAGGTTTCTTCTAAGATTTCAAACTACAGCTCAATCAGAGACTTACTGGATCTTTAGCTGGATCCCTCAAGTAAGATTTGTTTCCACAGACTCAAGACTGGGTCAGAATCAGAGAGTTGCTCTTACAGGGTGCAAAGTGGCTCTTGCCTTCCCCATATAAGCTACCAAAGAAATTTGGCTTCATGATATCTATCTTCATTTCTGCTGGGGAAAGCAGGGAGGAGGGAGAATGTGCCTGAATTCTCAAGATAAGATGTGTCTGGAGTAAATATTCCAGAACAAACCAAGTCCACTGAAAGAGGCAGGACCTCTTGAGCCCCTGATAACCTCTAGATAGCTGCAAAGTACCTGTCATGTGCCAGTCGAGGCTCCGTAGTCCTAGATTCCAGGTATTTGTTCTCCCTTACCAGCGAAGACATTTTCATCTTTGTACTGTTTCATTTTTTTCCACATTTAAATGAGAGGCTTAATGAATTCAACAAAGATTTATTTAGGCTGTGTTGTTAGCAGAACACTATACTAGGAACTATGAGTGATTCTGATTTTTGTAATTAATATACTGTAATCTGTGCCTTCAAAGGGTCTATAATGTGGCAAGGAAGAGATGAAACAAAGATAAATACCTTAAAAAGCAGAGAATCCTGAGTGCTCTGATACAAGGGTCCTCTGAGTTAGACTAGGACAGACTTTGAAATTCGAAGAGGAAAAATGTTCTATATTTAGGGAGAGGAAGTAACCTAGATGAAAGGCCAAAGAGGAGTGACAGGTTTGGAGAAATATGTAGGCTGTCTAGTAAAGTGTAAGAGGACTACAGAAAATAAAATTGGAAAGGTATATGGAAATGGAAAAGGACCAAGTTAGAAGAATCTGGACTTAATTCTGAAGGAATCTGGAGAGGCTTTTAAAATTCTTAAATAAGGAATTGATGGTAGAGTTGTGCTTTAAAAACAATCACTCTGGCAGTATGTGAATAGTGGATTTGATAAAGGAGCCAGGAGATCAGTTAGGAAGCCCTTGTAATGGAACAGATGAGGCATAATGAGGTCCTAACCCAAGAGCAGTAGCTTTCAGAATAGAACAAAAGGGCTATGTGCAAGAGGTATTTTGGATGTGAAGTCTGATTAGATGTAGGAAATAAGGATAGAAGAGTTAAAGATAAGTCCAGAGTTGTAAGATGGACATTTGGAAGAATTGTGATTTCATTAACTGCAAGAGAAAGAAAAAACAGAAGAGGAAGATTACAAATTGGATTTTGGAAGTGTGTAACATATTATGGATTTGTTTCATATGTATCTCCTTCTACTTTCTTCTCTTTCCTTATCTTTGGAAAATCAGTTCATCTGTAATATACATCCAAAACTTTCTTATCCTACTTTTTCCACCACTGGATACTTTGTCCAGGAAATTTATAGATGTTGTATCTGAGAAAATGCCTTGGACTCTCTTCCGTATTTAATCTTATTCCATGTTAGAGTCAGTGTTTTAATTACAAACTATACTATTACATAAATGGCTCTCATCAGGATTAAGATATGGTCCCTTGCAGCTTTTCATCCTCCTGTGGGAAACCACAAACTCTCCTGACCTCTGGGGATGCAAAGGTGATAGGCTAGATAACTGCTGAGTAAACCCTGAGCCTGCTGTGGCAGGTCCTAAGCTCGAGCTGATACCTGAATCCTGACCAGCTGAGGGGGCAGCCAAGTGTCCTGGTGCAGTAACTTGGTCTCTGATGTAGTTAAAGATGACTTGCCTACTGTGTGGAAAGAGTTGTCTTAGGTACTCTTCTAGCAAATAAATGATGCGCTTCTTGCCATCGAAGGCCTTACAGTCTGGGCCTTAAGAACCAGTTGTAGATTGGATTTTAGACTGATTACAAAGCAGCATGTCAAGTATGCTTGATCCTTTCAAGTGAAAATGGAAATGTTGAAGGGAAACAGATCCAGAATATGAAAGGGTGGGTGGAGAATTTAAAAGGGGGGAATGGAATTATTGAATAAGGCTGAGTAGTTTAAACTCTGAATTTCTTGTTTATTTGATTTGTATTTGTTTTTTGTTCTTGTTTTTGTCTTTTTTTAGACAAGGTCTTACTCCATCACCCAGGCTGGAGTGCAGTGGCGTGATCATAGCTCACCAAAGCCTGGAACTCCTGGGCTCAAGCAATGCTCCCATCTCATCCTCCCATCCCAGCCTTCCTAGTAGCTAAGACTACAGGCTCACACTACCACACCTGGCTAATTTTTTAGTTTTTGGTAGAGACAGAGTGTCACCATGTTGCCCAGGCTGGTCTCAGGTTTCTGGCCTCAAGCAGTCCTCCCACCTCGGCCTCCCAAAGTGCTGGGATTATAGGTGTGAGTCACTGCATCCAGTGAAATATTTATTTTTTTAATTGACAAGTAAAAATTGAATATGCCATAATGTATTGCTTAACCATGAGGATAGGTTCAGAGAAATGCATTTTGAGAATTGTGTCCTCAGGTGATTTTGTCATTTGTAAACATCATAGAGTGCAGTTACACAAACCCGGACGGTATAGCCTACTACACACCTAGGCTGTATAGTACAGCCTGGTGCTCCCAGACTACAAACCTGTACAGCGTATTACTGCACTGAGTTACTGTGAATAGTTGTAACACAGTGGTATTTGTGTAGCTAAACATATCTAACCATAAAAAGGAGCAGTATTGTGTACAACATGATGTTTTTTTTTGTTTTGTTTTGTTTTGTTTTGTTTTGTTTTGTTTTGTTTTTGAGACGGAGTCTGGCTCTGTCGCCCAGTCTGGAGTGCAGTGGCCGGATCTCGGCTCACTGCAAACTCCACCTCCCGGGTTTACGCCATTCTTCTGCCTCAGCCTCCCGAGTAGCTGGGACTACAGGCGCCCGCCACCTCGCCCGGCTAGTTTTTTTTTTAGTAGAGACGGAGTTTCACTGTGTTAGCCAGGATGGTCTCGATCTCCTGACCTCGTGATCAGCCCGTCTCGGCCTCCCAAAGTGCTGGGATTACAGGCTTGAGCCACCGCGCCCAGCCCATGATGTTTTGATACAGGCTGTATATCCCTTATCTGAAATGCTTGGTTGTATATCCCTTATCTGAAACGCTTCTGTTGGGATTTTATTTTTTGTATTTTGAACTATTTGCATTATACTTACTGGTTGAGCATTTCTAATCCAAAAATGTGAAATCCAAAATGCTGCAATCTGAATTTCCTTTGAGTGTCATGTTGGCCCTCAGAAAGGTTCAGATTGTGGAGCAGTTCTAATTTTAGATTTTCAGATTAGGGATACTCAAGCTATATATGTATACATTGTGGAATGGCTAACTGAAGCTACTTAACGTGTGCCTTACCTTACACACTTATCTTTTTTCTTCTGCTGAAAATGCTTAAAATGTACTTTCATAGCAATTTTCAAGTATATATTGTTATTAACTATCACTATGACTATAGTTAAGAACTATAGAGTAGATTTAGTCTACAGGTTAATAACCAATACAGTAGATCTCTTAAACTTATTTCTTCTTTCTAAGTGAATTGTATGTCTTTGACCAACATCTCCACAATCTCCCCCACCTCCTAGTTTCTGGTAACCACCATTTTATTCTTTGATTCTATGAATTTAACTTTATTAGATTAAACTCCAGATTTCTTTCGTGGCCTGGGCTCAGTGTCCTCTCATGTGTTTATTTTCCCCACCTGGGGAGGGAGAAAACATGTCCTGGGCTCCTATTTGATGAGACTGTCTCAAGGAGTTAGCACTATTATCAGTGGAAGGCTTCTGCTCAGTTCAGAAAACATTCACTGAGCTCCGGTGTGATAAGGGCCGAGGCAGCCAGATTACTTGAGGTCAGGAGTTCAAGACCAGCCTGGCCAACATGGTGAAACCCATCTCTATTAAAAATACAAAAATTAGGCCGGGCGCGGTGGCTCAAGCCTGTAATCCCAGCACTTTGGGAGGCCGAGACGGGTGGATCAGGAGGTCAGGAGATCGAGACCATCCTGGCTAACACTGTGAAACCCCGTCTCTACTAAAAAATACAAAAAACTAGCCGGGCGAATTGGCAGGCGCCTGTAGTCCCAGCTACTCGGGAGGCTGAGGCAGGAGAATGGTGTGAACCTGGGAGGCGGAGCTTGCAGTGAGCTGAGATCCGGCCACTGCGCTCCAGCCTGGGCGACAGAGCGAGACTCCGTCTCAAAAAAAAAAAAAAAAATATATATATATATAAATTAGCCAGGCGTAGTGTGCGTGCCTTTAATCCCAGCTACTTGGGAGGCTGAGGCAGGAGAAGTGTCTGAACCTGGGAGGTGGAGGTTGCAATGAACTGAGATTGGGCCACTGCACTCCAGCCTGGGCAACAGAGCAAGGCTCCATCTAGAGAGAAAAAAAAAGAGGAAGAAGAAGAAAACGCTCATTGAGAATTTATTACATGCAAATAGGATACATAAAAATAGATAAATAATGGAATAAGTTGACTTACGTTAAGCATATTTAAGATGAGGTAGCAGTGAACTGTGAGAAGCTTCTTAGAGGCAGGAGGATAGAGATAGTTCTTAGAGAATGGCAAGAAGTGAGGCAAGTCATGGGGGAAGAAAAGCTCTTCCACACACGTGGAGCAGCGTGACCAAGAGTGAGGATGCAGAAGGATTGACGGGAGATCCAAGAGGCAGAGAGTGAGGATGTGGGAGGATTGACGGGAGATCCAAGAGGCAGTGAGCACATCCATTTGGCCGAAGTGGAGGATTCTCACAGGGGAATAATAAAACAGGTATAGAGAGTAATTGGGAATAGATTGTGGATGACTTTGAATACCCAATAAAACAACTGGAATCTGTTTTATTGAAAGCTTGTAGGATGAACTTTTAACAGTTGAGATGTAACTGGCATACCAGGATCAGTCTTAAAATGGAAATAGTCCGGAAATGAGCGGTGTTCTTTGTAGGAGCATGCCCCTTCAGTGCTTCCCCTCCTGCTGTGCGTTTCCATGTCTCCTCAGCCCTGTGCTATCACTTGCCTTTGCAGGTGCCTCCATTGCTCTCATGGACAAAGAAGGATTGACAGCCCTCAGCTGGGCTTGTTTGAAGGGCCATCTCTCAGTAGTACGTTCTCTGGTGGATAACGGAGCTGCCACAGACCATGCTGACAAGAATGGCCGTACCCCACTGGATCTGGCAGCTTTCTATGGTGATGCTGAGGTGGTAAGTACCTTTAAACAAGCCTCAGGAGAGCAGAGAGAGGGCTGTTCTCCATCCATACTACCTGGAGTTGAAAGTGGAGTGATGTATTGATGATTCCTGATACAGAGCTCTCAGATCTATACTTGCTAAAGAGCAAGAATATTCATAATGCTATTAAAGATCAAGAATATAGCTAAGGCCTGAAATACCATGGCGGCATAGTCTGGTTCAGGCCAGCAGTTGAAAAAGGGCAGGCCGCAGCCAGAGCCCTCAGTGGAACAGTGCTGAGCCATTACACCTCTCCTAACTGCTCTGCTTGATCCATGTCCTAGGTTCAGTTCCTGGTAGATCACGGGGCCATGATCGAGCACGTTGACTACAGTGGAATGCGCCCTTTGGATAGGGCAGTGGGGTGCCGGAACACTTCTGTTGTTGTCACTCTTCTGAAGAAAGGAGCCAAGATAGGTAGGAGAAGGGAAGAAGCTGTTGGCCATCTGTGCCCAGGGGCCAGACTGGTCCAGTGGTCTGGCTGCCCTGGGTATTTGGTGTGAGCATATATAGTTCCCCTTCCTCCCTGGCCCAATTATTCTCCAAGTGAACAGAGAGGCTCTTGGCCCAGAGAAAGCACCATGTGAGCCGTGGTCTGCAGTCCCCTGTGTCCAGAACCACGTGGTTCTCTACCATGTCCCTTGTAGCCTTAGCCAGGAGGCTGCTCTGGCCTTAAGCACCTCTCAGCACTGCCTCTGTACCAGCCCCATCCTGTCAGCATCCTGGATCTCTGCACTGCCGTGAGCCTCTGCTTTCCCTTGCTCTGAATGTGCTTCAGACTCAAGTCCCTGCTGCCGCTGTCCCAGCTGCTCCCCAAACCCACAGACCTGTAGACGAGGGTTGGCTGATATGCTGGCTTTGTGCTGCCTGCCTCTCACTGCTGCTTTTTCCTTCTTTTTTTTTTTTTCACCTTCATCCATTTTTTTTTCCTCTCCTACAACTTTTTGTTTTCTCCTTTCTTTGAAGGTTGTCAGACGTTACCGAGTCGCCCACGAGGTATATTTCACCGCTGTCAGCATCAGGCGTGGTCTGATGGCTTGGTCAGCTTTGCCTTCTCCTCTTTGGTTTAGCCTGCATGAGTTCCCTACACCTCTAATCTTTTAATTTACTTCACCTTAAAAGAAGATTTTTTTTAATGACTGTTGTAGAGAATAACTTGAACTTTTGATAACTAACCTTGAAAAGCATAGTTTGTAAATAATTCAGGCATTTGTAAACTAATCAATGTAACCTTTTCTTTCTTTTTGTGGGTAAAGTCATCCTCAGTAATGTTGGTTTGTTTCACGTCTGATTGACATTCGAACTGTGCTCCTGCTTCAAAGTGAATCCCGGGAAGTCCTAGTGGGTACTTATCATTTAAGGGAAGCTTTAGAGTTATCAGTGGTTTCCCTTCTGCAAAGTACATATTTTAAAGTTAAGAGGCTAAACGTCTGGGGGTTTTGAGTCCCAAATCCAAAATAAATTACCCTTTTTGGACTTTTCAAATCCTGTGGTAATGTTTAATATAAATCCTTTCTCCCAATTTCCTTATTTAAAATAATTCCAAACTGAGCCATTGCCTGCCCACATGCAGCATGCAGGCTTTGCTGCCCTCATGTGGGGCAGGCTCACATGGTTCCAATATTCTTATTTTAAGGTGAATACAAATCCAATGCAGCTTCTTGGCAGTGGGAGTTACTAAAATACTCCCAGGTCTAAAAGATGAGGTACTGATTGTGGAGCAAGTTGTTCTCTCAGCAGAAATTCCCCCAGGGTATTTTTTTCACCTAGCTTCCTACCACCCTTACATTGTATGAGTTTTTTACCCATCATGCATCCTGTACACTACAGGTCCAGCCACATGGGCGATGGCCACCTCCAAGCCAGACATCATGATCATCCTCTTGAGCAAGCTGATGGAAGAGGGGGACATGTTTTATAAGGTGAGGGGAGGGAGGGACACAGTTTCTTCAGAATGGCCACTCGCTGTTTTCTATGTGTAGAATCTTCCAAAGTCTTGAAATCAGTTCTCATCTTTTGTAGTAGAGGCCAAGGGAAAATACTGTTCCTCAGTGATGGCCTCATATGTTGGGGATCCTGGGGTTCTGCCTTACCAAGAGAGCAAGGGTAGCCTATACTTGCCTGCAGCTGATCAACCTAAAGCCCTGGTTTCACCTGGTCACTAACCGGTGGTTATGTCGATTTCTACATGGAATCTGTTAGGTAGGATCTGGAAACTCATGAGACAAGTAAAAGTAAAATAATGTAGTATAGCTATTTCCATTATGTTGATCCTAGCTTTCATATGTCATAATATATACATAGATTAAAAAGTACGTAACAATAGCTTATCAGCATCCTTGAATAAGATAAGGAAACCAAGACAAATAGCAATTATAAGATTTGTTTGAAATCATTCACTGAATGACAGCAATTACAAAAACTATGGAGTCTTTTTGTACTCACAGTCCAAGCTGAAGGCTCCATACCCTGACACAAATAAACTCCGTGGTCTATTCCATGTCAAAGTCATCGCACTGTGTTGAGATCAGCTGGATTACCCGCCCCCAAAACTTCATACAAATCCAACCCAGTTTTTGGCAGCAGGCATCACTGACACTTCCCCAGGACTAAAAGTTAAGGAAAAATAGTTGTGAAGCATATTATTCTCACCTGTGTCAGGAGTGTACAAGTTCCCAGGAGCAGAATTCTATCTTCTAAGTACCCTTTGAGTGAGTCATGGTAATCTAGGACTCTCAGGCTTTCAGGAAGCTTAAGCCCTGGCCCAACCTTGATTTTACGCAACTTCAAAGAAAGTCCTCATTACCCTAGATGTCATATTTATGGACTTCACAATGGCATTGCTCTCAGGTTATGTCCTGGTTATAGCATAACTTCTGGTATTCTGAGGCAAGAAGTCCTCTTAATGAAAATATGCAGTGCCGTTATTGTTCCCCTCAAAATTCTACCTTGAAAGGTTCCAAATCTCTCCTTCATGAATGGTGCTAAGGGAAAAGTAAAAGACTGGGATCCCTGTGGAGTTGTAAGTATAGAGAAGGAATAGAGTGGATAACGATCAGCTAAAGGGGTGGGAGATGCTGCCTGCATCTTTCTGGGCTCAGCTTATAGATTTTCAGACACAAAGTGAAAGAAAAGCTTAAGGTCCCTATGGCCAGATCTCTACATTGGTCATAGATTTACTTCATCCTGGATAATCCCTCCTGCAACATCAGATGGAATCACAAACTCTAAACTTCACTTCTCTACTGCCACCCTGCTCCATGCCTTTTCCGAAAATGGGGAACACTGATTGGTATTATTTTATGCCATGAGATTAGGGAAGCAACCGCTCGACTGCTTTAGCTCCCACATCCTTCGTGAGCAAGAAGATGACTTCTAGAGGGCTGATCAGGTGGATCGTCAGACCAAAAAAAGAGTTCTCCAGACAAGCCAGAAATTAAGGAAGAAGTAATAACTTTGGAGTGCTTGGGACTAGGAAGTCATATGTGTTCTGTAGAGATCAGTTCAAGCAAAAGGAACTTTGAAATGAGCATGGTCAGCCTCTTTGGAATCCAGTTGGGAAGCCAGGGTCTAGGGTCTTCCATTTGCCAAGGCTTTGTCTCCCTGGCTTGTATCTTGGGTATCCCCTCAACCTTGCCTTTCCTGCCGGATGAGTTTCCTATAGAAAAGACTAGACCCTTCTGCCCTCACCATCAGGGCCAGAACTCCTCTCTAGGCTGATGTTTGGGAGGGTTCGCCCTTAGTAACAGCTGCTGAGAAGAGGAAGGGAGTGGGGACCACACTTCCTCAGCTGTTCCTCAGACCAACTGTGTGTTTCGCCATCTTGTGCTCCCATTAGAAAGGTAAAGTAAAGGAAGCTGCCCAGCGCTACCAGTACGCCCTGAAGAAGTTCCCTAGAGAAGGGTTTGGTGAGGACTTGAAAACTTTCCGGGAACTAAAGGTGTCTCTCCTCCTCAACCTCTCTCGGTGTCGCAGGAAAATGAACGTAAGTCCCTGTCACCCAACTCCTTTCTGCAATCCTGGAAGCTGATAGCCCATGTCACTCATTAGCTTCTACCAGGCCCCCGAAATCCTCCTCTGCCCCATTTGGAACTTGGTTGTCCTTCACAGAGCACTGACATTTGCAATTTGAAAGAAATAAGTCTAAGTATAATCTATATCTCAATCTGTAAAGAAATTAATGCTGCAAGTACTTTGCAGCTTTCTAAATGTTCATAATTTCACTGAAAGTGATGAGAATACAATCTTTTCCCACCCCCATACCACCCAGTCAATGTTCTGGTCTTTGGGAAAATGTGAGAGCAGTGGTCACTAGAATTCCAGTTGCAATTAGATATGAATTGTAGTCGTTACTCTCAGGTATAGTCCCTTGTCATTTGAAGAAGGGCTAAGAGGAGGGCTCAGGACCATGGTCTTGAAAGTTTAACTTCTGAGGCTATTGAACTTTTTGCCTCTTTCCTCATCTTTGTATCCCAGCATGCCATGTCCCTTCTCATCCTAGAGGGAATCTCAGAACTCCCCCTGGACCTTGACTGTCTCCCTGGTATGCCACGGTCCTTCCTGCCTACTTTGCAGACCCGTCTCAGATGCCTCCAGCCACTGCTCCCTCAGCCACTGCCCTTTAACATAAAGACACTCCAAGCCAAGAACCCTCTCTCAGGTTTTGGAAATAGCTAAGATAGCATCAGGAGTCTCTGACATCCACCAGCCTGAGGTCTCACAGTTCTTCAGGAGATAAACACAATCCAAGCCGTACAGACGTATCGATCAATTAAAAACTCAGCTGGACGGAAGCAAAATTTAAACCTCATGGCCAGGGATCTTCCAGAAAGATGATTTGCGTGTGTAACCTTTAGATCATCCATTTCAGACCCTAAACCCTGACACTTGGAAGGAGCCTGAGATAAACCTGACTGTCTCAGAGAACACAGCCATGACCTTCAGAGGCAGAGTTGCCCCATGGTGCTGAGGGAAGTGGGGACGTGGAAGAGGCCCCCCGATGCCGGGAAGGGAGAGGGTGGTGGTCTCGGGAGACAGTGAGGTTTTCATGCCCACGGGGTCTCCTGTAAAATGAAAGGAACAGCACCAAGGCCTCCCTTGGCACCAGCCGAGCAGGATGAGGCAAAGCTCAGAAGTTGCTGCCAACCCACTGATCTCTTTTCCCTACCAAATAATAGACTTTTTTAAAATGCCCTCATATTTTCAGGAATCATGATGGTCCCAAAAGAACAAATAAAAGGGTAAGGCTGGAAGCGGAGCAGGGATAGAAGGCGACCCATAAAAGCTGAAATTCTTTCTAGCTCCACATTTGTTCAGAAGCGGTTGTTAACCACCTCCTGGGCCAGTACTGTGCCAAGCACCAGACGTCTGTCTTCTTAGGTAGAGGATTTCCTGTCAACTTTTTAAAAATGTTTTTACCTATGCCCCAGGGCCTTTGTTCTGCCCAAGGCCTTGTTCTCTGCCTTAGGACTCATGACTATAACCAGAGGCTACCATGCTATACTGTGGCTTTGACACTAAAAGAAGGGGGAACCTTCCCTTTGAGCTTAGTATTTAAGGGAATACTAAAAACTGCAGACTGTCTAGGCGGCGCTGTTCCCCACCCCACCCCACAGTCTGTGTTCACAGCCCTGTGAGCATGTTCCTCACAGGGACAGCACAGACCTCAGTCACAGCCGGGGTCTTCTCTTCTTTTGTTTTGTTTTGTTTTTAATTTTAAGTGTTTCCTAAGTAAGGAACCAGTGAAGAAAAGGAACAGACCAGAAAAGCCTCTGAAATAGAAAGAAAACGATAATTAATGAGCACCTACTGTGTGCCAGGAACTGTGCAGGGCTTTTAAATATTGTATCACACTTGATACTACCTCTGGAGTAGGTATGGATGAGAAAATACATCATACACTCAGGGGTTATGAAGCTGGTCAGAGAATTGAACCCAAGTCTGTCTGACACCCCCTCTCCCTCTAGTCTCCGTAGTCAGTGCAGTTTCCTTTACAGACGTCATCTTCCTGGACTTTACAGGACACCTTCTCCCCGTCCCTTAGAAAGCCGAAGTGTAGTGCATGTAGCAGGAAGGTATGGGGCTCAGACCAGGGTCCACGTGAGTTGTGGACGTGTGCGTTTGCCTCCTACACGCGTGGATAACTTCAGGAGCTTCGCTGGAAAGGGTTGGTGTTTGACTTCCGGGCTGAGAACTGTATTAGAAAGGCAAAAAGGGAAAATTACAACTATTTTAATATTCTGGGCAGCTAAAGTCCAGTGAGCAGTCGCAAGGCTACACAGGACAAAGACAGAAGGAACTTGCAGTCCACAGGCCCCATGGCTAGAGCCATGTCAGGCACATCTAGCGTCCCAGGCTTTCCATCCATGAATGTCAAAAAATGTACAAATAATTTGTTTTATTCCCAAGTTGTCTATTTTTTATATCTCATCAATGACTCATTTGCACACCTATTGTAATGACAGGATTTTGGAATGGCGGAGGAATTTGCTACTAAGGCCCTGGAGCTGAAACCGAAATCTTATGAAGCTTACTATGCGAGAGCAAGGGCAAAACGCAGCAGCAGGTGAGGAGAGAGAGAGAGGGTGAAAGCAAGAGGTCTCTTTTCTGAAAATTTGGCCAAGGCAGCGTCGGCCACCCTGGGGCATATGTACCCAAATACATCTCTGTCCTTGAGAACTGTCAGGGCCAAGCTTTGGGGATGGCTCTGATAGCACAGCCCTCAGCTCAAGATCGGCAAATCTGCTGGGCTGTGGAGACCACGAATGTTTCACTTCGGGAGAAACTTTTTCACTGGAGAATGGCAGCTTCTTCCAAGAAGCCTCTGTCATATCTCAGGCACTTTCCAACGCCCAAAGCAGCTAGCATGAAGAGACAACGGTGACTTAAAGAAGTCACTTAAGCAGAGCATCCGACCACCCCTTTTAGAAGGGAAAGTAGGATGGTTCACTTAACATCACAGGTTCCTCTTCCTTCTCCCATAGGCGTTTGGGGAATCCCGGATTAGTCAGTCTTCCTTCTGGGGCTGTCCTCAAGTCTGGTGGCATCAGACCGCCTTCCACCTAAACCATCACCCACCACACACACACACGGAGTCATGAGGTCCTTACTGTCAGGATGGAGAGGACCCAAGAGAACACCATTCCACATTCCTCGTGCCCATCTGCTGTAGTTTGGCCAGTGGGCAGAAAAGCTCCCAGAAGAACCTAGAACCTGCCATCAGTGATCTTTGTGTAACTTGTCACTGTCTCTTATGCCTCCTGCCCTCCTTCTCCCCAGCTGCATGGGAAAGAACTGCTTCAGGTTCACTGCTATGACCAGGGGCATATGGTCCTGAAAATCACACCCAGGTTGAGGCTAGTGATGGTGGTGGCAGTGATCGCACTCTTATCTAGCTGGGGTAACAAAGTCCTCACAGAAACCTGACTCAAATTCTCCTTCCCTCTGGATTGTTCCTTTTTCACAAGGCCAGTTGCCCCTCTCAGGTGATACTAGTAGAGAAGACGGGAATGTCTCTGACAGTTCATTTCTTCTTTTGTAAATTAGAGTCTCCTTGGAGTCAGCTCAGCTCCAGCCCTGAGTGGCCTAGTCAGCAAGCCTAATGCCTGCCCCGCTTTGATAGAGCAAATGGAGACACAGCAGTTCTGAGAGATGAGGGTTAGAAAGGGCAGAGGACAGGGTTCTTGCCTAGAGTAGAACAGGCCTGAAATTTGGAGCTAAAATATTGAGAACATAAAGAAAAATTTCTGCTGGATCAGCAAGATTTTTAAATATGTAGTTATTTTTGTTCCTAAGCTACTTGACAGTGACCCTGTAAATGACAACCCCACCCAACTTCCATACTGCCTGGTGTGTGTTTGGGCACCAAAACAACTTCCTGAAGGGCCTGGCTGGACTGACACAATGGGGCATTTCTCTACTGTTCCCAGAGAGGCCAGAAGGAAGATGGAGGCTGAATGGGTTAGGGAATCATTCGGACTCTTCCAGAATGAGTCTACCTGTTTCCTTCCCTATAAATCCAACTAAACCGAAACACCCCAGACTCCCACAGACGCCACCACAGCTCTCTGAGATAGTGACCATGTTCTCAGCTCTTGGTGCTTTCTCTGGATTCAGAATAACTCCAGCTCCTGTGTTCACATTTTGTCAAGCAGACAGTTCGCAGCAGCCTTAGAGGACCTGAACGAGGCCATCAAGCTGTGTCCCAACAACCGTGAGATCCAGAGGCTTCTGCTGCGAGTGGAAGAAGAGTGTAGACAGATGCAGCAGCCGCAGCAGCCACCACCGCCGCCGCCACCACCGCAGCCTCAGCAACAGTTGCCGGAAGAAGCAGAACCTGAACCACAGCATGAAGACATATACTCTGTACAGGATATATTCGAGGAGGAGTACCTGGAACAGGATGTTGAAAATGTTTCCATTGGCCTCCAGACAGAGGCCCGGCCCAGCCAGGGGCTCCCAGTCATCCAGAGCCCACCCTCTTCTCCCCCGCCTCGGGACTCAGCCTACATCTCCAGCTCACCTCTTGGCTCTCATCAGGTTTTTGACTTCCGGTCCAGTAGTTCTGTAGGCTCTCCCACTAGACAGACCTATCAGTCCACCTCACCTGCCCTTTCTCCAACTCATCAGAACTCACATTACAGGCCTAGCCCACCACACACTTCCCCGGCTCATCAGGGAGGATCTTACCGTTTCAGCCCCCCTCCTGTGGGAGGACAGGGCAAAGAATACCCAAGCCCTCCCCCTTCCCCTCTCCGGAGAGGCCCTCAGTATCGGGCCAGCCCTCCAGCTGAAAGTATGAGTGTCTATAGATCCCAGTCTGGTTCACCGGTGCGCTATCAGCAGGAAACAAACATGAGTCAGCTTCCTGGCAGACCCAAATCTCCATTATCCAAAATGGCCCAGCGGCCCTACCAGATGCCTCAGCTCCCTGTGGCAGTTCCCCAGCAAGGGCTCAGGCTACAGCCTGCCAAGGCCCAGATTGTGAGAAGTAACCAGCCCAGCCCAGCCGTCCATTCAAGCACCGTCATCCCCACAGGAGCCTATGGCCAAGTAGCCCATTCAATGGCCAGTAAATACCAGTCTTCACAAGGAGACATAGGAGTCAGCCAGAGCCGGTTGGTTTATCAAGGGTCAATTGGGGGGATCGTAGGGGATGGGAGGCCGGTGCAGCACGTCCAAGCCAGCCTGAGTGCAGGTGCCATCTGTCAGCATGGAGGGTTGACCAAAGAGGACCTTCCACAGCGGCCTTCCTCAGCATACCGGGGTGGCGCAAGATACAGCCAGACGCCGCAGATCGGACGCAGCCAGTCAGCGTCCTATTACCCAGTCTGTCACTCAAAACTAGATCTGGAGCGCTCCTCCAGCCAACTAGGTTCCCCTGATGTATCACATTTAATCAGAAGACCTATTAGCGTCAATCCTAACGAAATCAAACCCCACCCGCCAACTCCCAGGCCATTGCTGCATTCCCAAAGCGTAGGCCTTCGCTTCTCTCCATCTAGCAATAGTATCTCCTCCACCTCCAACCTAACTCCGACCTTCCGGCCATCTTCTTCCATCCAGCAAATGGAGATCCCACTGAAACCCGCATATGAGAGGTCATGTGACGAGCTGTCGCCAGTGTCTCCAACTCAAGGAGGTTACCCCAGTGAGCCCACCCGATCCAGGACCACACCGTTCATGGGGATCATAGACAAAACAGCACGGACTCAGCAGTACCCCCACCTCCACCAGCAGAATCGGACCTGGGCGGTGTCATCTGTGGACACTGTCCTCAGTCCCACGTCTCCAGGCAACCTGCCTCAGCCCGAGTCCTTCAGTCCACCGTCATCCATCAGCAACATTGCCTTTTATAACAAAACCAACAATGCACAGAATGGCCATTTGCTGGAGGACGATTATTACAGCCCCCATGGGTTGCTGGCTAATGGGTCTCGTGGAGACCTCTTGGAGCGAGTCAGCCAGGCCTCCTCCTATCCCGATGTGAAGGTAGCTCGGACTCTACCTGTGGCTCAGGCATACCAGGACAACCTGTACAGGCAGCTGTCCCGAGACTCTCGGCAAGGGCAGACATCCCCTATCAAACCAAAGAGACCATTTGTGGAGTCTAATGTTTAAAAGACGTTTTGTTGGAGTGAGACCCATATGTTTTCACTGCACATTTTCAGGCTTGGTTTCCACATTTGAGGTAGCTCCCTGGCTTAATTTCTCATGTAGTTTCTGTGTGGTGTTCAGAGGTGGCAGCCCACATGCTGAAATCCTTTGCATGCAGCCGACTGGGAAGCGGCCTCCCAGGAGCCAGGACTTCAGTTTCTCTTGTCTGTGCCCAGCCACATGCTCTCTCCCTCTCTTCAGATGCCAACGAGGAGATTTTCATGCCGTGTGCTTTAACCCAGGGAGATCAGACACACTGGTCAGCTTTTTCCAGGAGACAATCGCTTTCACTGATGTTCTTGTTGTGTAATTGTCTTTTTCCGTTTTTAAAAAATAAGGTGTTCTTGTTCGTTTTCTTCTAGAAACTTTAGAAAGAGTGTGATGCCCCTTTGCCTTTGCATTCTTAGCCAGTGTCACCCACACAGCCAGCCGCAGCGCACTCTCATGCTGTGGCCCCTCCCCAGACCGCCAGCGCCCTGCAGCTGCCAGGTCTACAGTGTACATTAGGATTACTGCTGGTCTTCCTAGGGAGGTAAAAGGATCAAAGAGAGAGAGAGAAGAAATAAATGCTAAATTGGAAGAAAACCCCAATATAATTATGTAAAATGTCACTACATTGATTTTCCAAGAGGCATCATAGGAACATGTAAAAAACAATCAGCCCTTTAAATATTGCAGTCAGCCAAGGAAATTAGATGAGAATTGTGGCTATTAAGAGAATTCACTGAGAGTTATTCTCTAGGTTTTTAGCCAACAACCACTAAAAGCTGCTGCTTTTCCAGGGTACGGGAAGGAATGAATACATAGAAAAACAAAAAAGATTGTTCTAAATTCTCAGTGAAAGGCAATAGGAAGTCTGTTCTGGAGACATCTACTTTTTAGATCCTGATACATCACTGAATGTCATACTCCACGAAAAGGAAGCGCTTCCCAAAGGCTGGCTGCTGTGACAATCCCGTTAGCTGGATCTTCACCTACGGCCAGGTTTTGTTCTAGTGGCCCTCTTTCTGTAAACCCAGGCGGTGTCATACAGAAACCGGTTCTTTTAGAAGCAGATTGGAATCTCGGGACCATCAGACTGAGTCCCAATATTTCCACCCAGGGTCCCGCCTGTTGTTGTCTACTTTCATTTTGAGATCTATAGTTCGATTATCTATTATTACAGGAACTGTTTCTTTTCTTTTTCTAGAAGTATTTATGGGAGTGTGATATTTTAAAGTCAGACACAGCAAAAAGTGTTTTAGGGTGAAGAAAGATCCCTTTTAGCCCTGTTTTGTAGCCCTGGGTGGGGGCATGAGATAGACAGCAAGCTTCTGATCTGGTCACTGTGCACATCTAGGTCTCGTGGTCATTTGGTAGGCTGACTTTGAGTGACGCCACTATTGAGTGGATAGCAAGAATGTTGGAAGCAAAGCCTTGGCACAGGCCTGGCACTAGCTGTACATCAGCTCTTACAACTAAACAATTCAACCCAACGAACTAAGCAACTGAAACAAAACAAGCATTCGTTCTCTGTTACCAGGAACCATTCTGCTCTGTTAGGGAAGGGCTGCGGGAAGGGCAGTTTCCTGAATAAAAATCTGGCTGTGACCAGACCCATGTGTCATAATAAGTGCCCTCTGAAGGGATCATTAAGACACAGGGAACATGAACCTGAGATCAGAAGCATTTCTTTACTAATTTAGATTCTGCCAAATAGATGGACCTCTCCACCCCCAAACCTAAAACAGGCCAGGACTTGTCTCTTTGTGCTGGAAGCAATTAGTGGGACTAACTCAAGCCCTGGCCTCTTTCCACCCTCCCTGATACCTAAGGACTACCTTCTCAGCTAGACCAGGGTGGGCATCAGCATCCTCTCTCCATCTCTATAGCCCTCTCTCTCACATCAGGAAGCTGAAGCGTGTAGCTCTAGCGGCAGCCTCTAGCCAGCAGCCCAGTGGCCTCTCAGATCACTTTTTGGCCAGATCTCGGCACTGCTGGCCTCTTTGCATCTTACTCCTTACAACCGCCCTCTCGCTGAGGAGCCACTGCATTCGGAAGAATTTCTCAGTGTCTGTTAGAAAAGTGCTTCTGCTCATTTCAAATGCTACACATCCACCCGCACTCACCTGTCCAGGAGAGTGAGCAGGTCCTGTAGCTTTACAAATACACCACTGATGCCACTTCTCCCCAGGTCTCAGTTTTCCAGGACAGAAAGGAGATTTAGGGCCTATACCCTATTCAGCAAAACACCTAAAATGTCAACAGTCAAAATGCAATTATTTTTGGCCATGATAAGAGGGAGTAGATGTCACTGCTGCATGCCAGTCGTTTTTGACTAGAATATGCCAACCAGAGCTTGCTGGAGCAGGAGACATTTTTCCTTACAAGCAGACTGCCTGTGCCCTGTGCCCTGTTTGCTACTTCACTGCCATGGAACGATCCGAGTACTGTATTTCAGAGCTGCCCCTTCCCCAGCAACAAACACTCGCTGAGTCTGTGTCTGGCTTCAGGTGGGAGGAAATGGTTTACTCAATTCATACCACCCTGAAATGGAGGACAGAGGTGACAAACTTCAGCTTAATGGGTTTCTCACCAAGTTGTATGTTCCATTGGCCCAGGATTCTTGCACTAATGGGTTCCTATCACATCATGTCTATAAATGGGTGCACTTTACTGTTTGAATTTGTAACTGAAGTACTGGGTATTTAAGTGTGAGTAATGTCTTCATTAGAAAATAGAACTGCTCTTGTCTTTTAGTGTATTTTTCAAGAAAAAAATAAGGAAAGGAAAGACATCAAGCAGTGGATTACAACATTTACAGCACAAGAAATAACTTGTATATAAGCATCAAAAAGATTAAGAATTTTTTAATATGAAAAATATTTGCAGTGATTTTAAAGTGCTTTTCCAGCAATGTTCTTAGGGACTCCTGAGACACGGTTACTTTTATCTACTGGATCAGTAAGGCACACAATTAACAATTAATGTTTATTTACAAAGTAAAGGGAAAACCTGTGTAACATGAGAATTTGGCATGACAAAATGGAGACCATTTTGTATCTGCTGTTGTATCTTGTCCGGGTTGCAGACGTGCACTATTAAAGTCCCAAGTTAATAGAGCACAAACCCTTCTCGCTCTTCCCCCATGTGCCCTTCTTTTTAGATGTGTATAACTTAAACTCGATGGCTCAGGAAAATTCCATTAATTAGAATCATGTACAGCACCCCAGGTCGTTGTCCAGATATACAAGTTTGCTCATGTAGTTAAGCCTGGATTATTAAACACTTTTCCTAAATTATTGTAAACAGAACAGCTTAGAGAAAGGTATTCTCAGTCCTTATATTGTATAGTAGTTTATGAACCCCTCTCTAAATGTTGGTATTTTTATATTCCAGAGATGTACCCAATAGAAAAATGAAAAATTAATCAGTATCTAATTTAATATCCGTAAGTATTTTTCCTTAGATTTTAGTCATATACAGTGGGCTATGTGGACGTCACTTGTGCTTCACCATAGTTTACCACTAGGTGTCACTGTGGCTCTGCACTGTGCTTGTTGTGTAGCAAAGAACCGCGGTGTCCCCTCGGGGGAGAGGAGCTGCTTCCAGGGCAACAGGCAGGCAGGCTCAGAGGTTCAGGAGAAGGGAACAGAGGCCTGGAAGGGGTCTTCCTGCATCTGTGCCAGTTGTGCAAGACGAACTCTTTGAACATTACATACTTTGGACTTCAGCCAGGCAGAGGCTGGGAGAAGGTTGCCCAGAGCTCCCTTGCTCTGGTAGAGGGATAGGTAACATGGAGAAGCCCCTTCTTCCCCATGAGCCTCCCTCCTCTCAGTTCCTCTCAGCCTCCAGCTTTTATAACTCCAGAAGCGTCACAGTTGGGGGGTTTGATTCAGAGAGAGTTATTTTTCTACTGCAGAAATGCCGTGGACAAAACCAGTGCTCACTGAATCTTTGCCACAAAATGGAACAAGCTATCCCGGGGGCAAGAGGTGCCTGCCCCTGTGCCCAGCCTCCTCTTGATGCTCCCAGTGCCCAGCAGCCTCGCCCATCCTGCCTGTCTGTTCCTGGGCTGCCCATTTCTCAAGAAACCGACCTGCAAAGGCAGCTGGCCGCTGCCTCCACACCGAGGGCTGCGCGGTCCTGCTGCTTGCTCGCTGAGAGGTGCAGCTCTTTCTCCTCTTCCTCTAGGAATTCCAGACCAACCATCTACCATGACTAACAACAATGAACAAAGGGCTTAGGGGTAAGAGCTACCTACAAAGACGTGTCATGGAACCCTTCACCATGCAATGCCTTGAACTCAGCTCTGGCTGCTCCCAAGAAAAGGTGGCTGGCTGGGGGCCTGGACACAAGCACAATGGGGCTGGTGGAGCCACTGTGCAGAGCTACTTGAATAATCACTGGGTTTTCATCAACTCCTTTTGTCATACAGACCACTCAAGGGCTGAAGTGTTGGTAACCTTCATTTCGGTGTCCAAAGCCTCACAGCAGCTGAGCCACCCTGAGATGCTTGTGGCCACATGGTGGCTACAGTCAGAGCTTTGAAAGTCAGTACCAAATGAACGCATAATTGGACACCAAAAATCAAGTGTTACTTTCATGTTTCCTCACCCCTATCATCTCATTGCCTCCTGCTGACTCTGATATCGACGCTGAGCTGACTTGCCAGGCTGCCGCTGGATGCATAGAGATCAGGCCAGCGCTGCGTTCATTTTTCCAGACAGACCTACTCTGTGGAACGGAAGTGCCCTAGCTGCTTTGTTTTTGTAGCACTTGCTGGCTGAATTTTTCTTTTGCTAATCGCTAACCAGAAAGTCTGGTTAGAGGGGGCTCAACTCAATCCCTTTGGTCCCCAGAGCCAGACAAGAGTTAATTCTGGAAAATTCAGTACTTGAATGTACCTGCCTTACTGCATACCAATTTACTTGGGGAGTGGGGAGAAGTTAGAGATGCCGGCTCCAGATCTCCACTTCATTCCCAGGTGATGTTGGAAATCCTGTAAGTTACACTTCCTGTGCTGGTTTTGTTTTGTTTTTTGTTTCCTTTGGCTGATTCCTGCTGAGTGAGGCCAGGTCCTCATCAGGCTCAGGGCAGGTGCCATTTTCAGGCGTGGCCTCCTTTCCATCTAGCACAGCATCTTTGTCTCTGTTCTGTCTCCTCCAAATCCAAGATGATTTTAATTAGTACAGACATGTACAGTCTACAATTAAAGAGTGATTTGTACTAATATGATTTTGATTCTTCCTCCTCTTTGCTGTCCTTTCAAGACACTTGCTGGAAAAAGCTTTAATGCACTTAGTTTTCCCTTAGGTTTTCTATGACTCCGATGTAAAGGACTTTCTCTGTACAGTATATTACCCAATGCATGTTTGTTCTCTCCCGATACAGTGAACACCACACAGTTGTGAAGCCGTGCAGTGGGGGTGCCCCACACCCTGCAGAGGCATCGACCCCTGTGTATAAGGAAAGACATTTTCCTTTGCTGTACTTGCTTGAGCAGTTTTATTGTCTGTACATGTGAGCTGTGTGAGATAGATGTGAAAAGTTCAAATGAATGCATTTTCCTGCCCCATGTATACAGATTGTCATCTGTACAATGAACTGTATGTATGAAAGCAAATGTACTTATTTATAAATGGCTAACACTTGGAAAACCACGGTGTTGTGATGCTTTTCTCCTTCCGTTACAGCCTCTTCAGGGAGCTGGCTTTGAAGCTTACCCTCCTGAGGATGCAGTGATGGGGGCGCCCTCCCCCAGGAGGCATTGGGCAGGTTAGGGCTAAGGCCAAATTCCCGATGATTTGCTTGGTCTCTTGTGAGACATTCAGAGCCACCCCTTTGTGCATTTATTCACTTGGTCACGTTATTGAGCACCTCCTGTCCTCAGAGTTGGACACTGATAGGCCCTGGAGAGAGCTGTGGACAAGAGACGCCATTCTAAGGAGCTGTCAGCACAGGCTTGTGACATTTGTCAAGAAAGGGAGGCTTTTTCTTCATTGGAAGAGGTTTTTCTCCTGCTATACCAAGGGAGCACTGAGCTCTCATTTCATTTTGTAGCCGAAGCTGCACCCAACCCAGCCACCCTACCAAAGCCAAGGCTGAGGTGGGCTGCCAGCTCGAGTGGCTGCATTTAGAGGCTGCATGCTGAGAGGGTAGCGAGCAGAGGGCACAGCTCCCACTGCAGACCCAAGGGCTTCATCACAACTGGAGGCCCACTGCTTCCAGGGGCTGTGTCTTTTCATCAGAAATCTGGTCAAACTCCAGTCCTCACCATAGAGAGCTAGGCAGCTGCATTGTGAATGGAAAAGTAGCAGGTTTCCTGCAACTGGCTGGAGACTCAATACCTTCTAAAAGGGAGCGGGGGTCAGGGGGAGCAGCACTGAGCCTGCAGCCTTTCCTGTTTAACTGCGACCTCTGTGTTTACTTCAGGGACAAGCGAGGAGGGAGACCACTTCCTCTAGACATCAGATTTGTGCTAAACAAACATTCCTGCTGTGCGTACTTGCATTTTTCAAAGCCTGGGGAAGCAGACAAACTCCAGGCCACACACAGCCCAGCCTGGACGCCACAATTGCCTTCGAAGAGAAGAGGGGACTCTGGCAGCAGCCACCTGCTCAATCTCAAAACCATTCCTGGGCTGCTCCCGTTATTTCATTAAAAAATGGATAAGTCGGGGCCAGGCTCACACCTGTAATCCTAGCACTTCAGGAGGCCAAGGCGGGCGGATCACCAGGTCAGGAGATCAAGACCATCCTGGCTAACACGGTGAAACCCCGTCTCTACTAAACAAAATAGAAAAAATTAGCCAGGCGTGGTGGCGGGCGCCTGTAGTCCCAGCTGCTCAGGAGGCTGAGGTGGGAGAATGGCGTGATCCTGGGAGGCGGAGCTTGCGGTGAGCGGAGATCGCGCCACTGCACTCCAGCCTGGGTGACAGAGCAAGACTCCATCTCAGAAAATAAAAATTAAAAATAAAAGATAAGTCATTGGCAAAACCCCAGCTTTTTAATTTATATTTTATATATTTTTTCTTTTTCCTTTTTTTTTTTTTTTTTTTTTTGAGACAGAGTCTCGCTCTGTCACCCAGGCTGGAGTGCAATGGCACGATCTCGGCTCACTGCAACCTCCACCTCCCAGGTTCAAATGATTTTCCTGCCTCAGCCTCCCTAGTAGCTGGAATTACAGGCACCCGCCACCATGCCCGGCTAATTTTTGTATTTTTAGTAGAGATGAGGTTTCGCCATGTTGCCAAGGCTGGTCTCAAACTCCTGATCTCAAGTGATCCACCCACCTCAGCCTCCCAAAGTGCTGGGATTACAGGCATAAGCCACTGTGCCCAACCTAGATGTTTTGTTTTGTTTTGTTTTTAGATGGAGTCTCAGTCTGTCACCCAGGCTGGAGTGCAGTGGTGTGATCATAGCTCACTGCAGCCTCGATCTCCTGAGCTCAAGTGATCCTCCCACCACAGCCTCCCAAGTACCTGGGACCACAGTGCGTGCCACCACGCCCTGCTAACTTTTGTTTTGTTTTGCAGAGATGGAGTCTTGCTATGTTGCCCAGGCTGGTCTTGAACTCCTGGCCTCAAGCTGTCCTCTGCCTTGGCCTCCCAAAGTGCTGAGATTACAGGCATGAGCCACCACACCTGGCCAAACCCCCAGCTTTTTAAAGAAGTCCTGGGACATTGGAGGAAAGGTAAAAGGGAATGATTCATTTTAAAAAACTATTAATACTTCTTAAAAAGAATTTACCCTCAACCTTAATAAAAAGCTACTCAGAGTAGAAGCAAACAGCAAACTCAGCAGAAGTCTGTGTAGATCCTCCGAAGCACCAGGTCAGACTTTCTTCCCCTGGTTATCTGCTCATGGGTACCTTTTGGTGACTGCAGGCAGACACAGTACGCACATGCACGTGGTGGCCAAACTCCCCTGCGGTTGTCTGGGAATGGGTAGACAAACCAGCGGGGAATGGACTCACCCTCTCTCAGCTTTAAAAACAAGCTGGAGGAGCTTGGAGTCTTGGCACCTGAGTCATTCCATTCTCAGGAATAAGATGGGGCATTGATAACGGGTATCATGTCTGGAAGGCCCTGCGATAAAGAGAGGGCCCGCATAGAAGAGAAGGTGCTCAAGAGTCCATTCTAACAGGCCATCCTCTTGGGAGGTCCATTGTGTCCCAGACACTGTGATAGGGACTTCACATATGTTCCCTAATGTATTCCTCACACCTTGACAGACGACATTGCTGTCTCCAAAACAAATGCGGAAGCAGATCCTGAGAGTTGAAGTTGCTCAGGGTCACAGAGGCAAAGGTAGGCGTCTGAATCAGAGCCGCACTGACAGTTCTTCCCTCCACCACGCTGCCTCCTCTCTCAGATGGGATGGTCTGAAAAGAGCAAGCAACCGGAATGACGCCCCACGGAGCGTAGGCGCTGGATCTGAGAGGATGGCTTGGGAAGTGCCGTGTGCTTGTTTGGAGAAATAACTCTATGCCAGTCAAGGAGTCGCTTTGGGACCTCTCAGGTTCCCAAACCCAGTAAGAAAGTGAGGTCCCTGCTATTATCCAGCCGGAGATTCATAGAGGAAGAGGTGAAGTGGCTCTCTGGAGAGGGAGGCACCATCCCCCAGTGCCTGGGATCACTTCAGCATTCACAGAGACCCATAAGATTCAGAGGCTGATGCAAAAAAAAAACAGAAATGAGATGCTGACTGAGGAACCAGCTTGTGACACGCATCAAGCCATGTGCTTTGAATGCTTTTCAGTAAATAAAGGTCCACACTCAGCTGGGCGCGGTGGCTCACACCCGTAATCCCAGCACTTTGGGAGGCCGAGGCAGGTGGATCACCTGAGGTGGGGAGTTCGAGACCAGCCTGACCCACATGGTGAAACCCCGTCTCTACTAAAAATACAAAAATTAGCTGGGCGTGGTGGCACATGCCTGTAGTCCCAGCTACTTGGGAGGCAGAGGCAGGAGAATCGCTTGAACCCGGGAGGCGGAGGTTACAGTGAGCTGAGATCGCGCCATTACACTCCAGCCTGGGCAACAAGAGCGAAACTCCGTCTCAAAAAATAATAATAATAAAAAAAAGGTCCACACAGAAGCCTTCATTCAGGAGGGACTCTACAGGTGCCCTAAGGAAAGACCTCTCCGCTGTAACTCCTACACATTACAGACCAGCTACAATACAGAAGACAAAGTTGAGACCAATGAGGAGAAGCAGGGACTCCCGTTACCTTATTAGAGGATTTGCTGTTGGCTCCCTTTAAATAGTGAGCTCTGGTGAGTTTTTAAATTGGTTTAAGTCAGGGGTCCCCAGCCCCAGGGCCACAGACCAGTGTGGGTCCATGGCCTGTTAGAACCTGGCCGCACAGTAGGAGGTGAGCAGCAGCGGGTAAGCATGGCCACCTGAGCTCCACCTCCTGTCAAATCAGCTGCAGCATTAGATTCTCATAGGACTGCAAACCCTATTGTGAACTGTGCATGCCAGGCATCCAGGCTGCCTGCTCCTCAGGAGAACTGAATGCCTGATCTGTCGCTGTCTCCCATCACCCCCAGATGAGACTGTCTAGTTGCAGGAAAACAAGCTCAGGGCTCCCATTGGTTCCACATTATGGTGAGTTGTATAATTATTTCATTATACATTACAATGTAATAACATAAAATGCACAATAAATGTAATGTGCTTGAATTATCCCAAAACTATCCCCTGCCCCCAGCCCTGGTCTGTGGAAAAATTGTCTTCCACAAAACCTGTTCCTGCTGCCAAAAAGGTTGGGACCACTGCTTTAAGTGGCAAGGCACAAAGCACACAGTGCGGTCCCACCCAAATTTGCCAAAAACACACCTGCCTGAGCCACGTACGTGGATCTAAAGTGGAATCTCAGCTTGTTCCAAAATCCTTGCTCCTCTTGTTAAGGGTCAAAAAGACTGGTTTCAGAGGGAAAGGGGTCCATTAAACACTGGGAGATTCTCCTTGCCAAGGCTCTTAGGCTTTTGCAGCTCCACCCTCCAGGCCACCCTCTCAGGCTGAGAGCAAGGGTTTAGCTAACTACGTAGAAACACTGCCTCTGCTGGGTGGAGACTGGACAACCGCTGGGACTTTTCAGACCCTAGGCAATGATCAATATCACTAATCACTTTACCTTCTGTGCCCAGCCTGCGGATATTCAATTTCTCTCAGGCCTAGAGCTAACGTCATGTTTCTGGCTGCTAAAAGCTCTGGCTCCTTTTATTACCACATTAAAGGAAAATAACAGGCAAGAGGTCTGCTGTAGACATTTATTGAATCATCTGTTGCACCAACAGCACATTGTATTTCACAGAAGATTGGCCACAGGCAAAATAAAATAACCCACCACAAATCTGCTTCTGGGGGCCTTCTTCGGTTCCTTAGTCATCCAGTGTTCACTTTGGCAAACAGACCCGTTTACAGACTTTTGTTGCTAACCTAAGGTTCCATTTCTCTCTGTAGCATTCTGGCTAGGGAGAGACACGATTGTACTTTGGTAGTTTGTCTAAGGCAGAGTCTTCTCGAACGTAAACATTTCACTATACATGTGCGTGCCAGCTGATGAAAGAACTGACGGTGCCCCTGCCCCTGAAGAGTGTACAGTCTAAACAGGAGGCGAACACTGTCATCCGGGCAGGCTGAGAGGAGGTGGGGAAAGGGGCTGGAAGGAGCCTGGGCAGCCCCTGCTGGGGAGGGGCCTGGACTACAACCACCTGCTCTCAGAAATGACATTGCCTGAGGTAGAAGCCACAGCAAAAGCCAACTACAGGAAATGCGAGTGCCAACTACGGGAAATGCGAGCATTAGAGAACACTGGCCCCTTTCTCTAAGGTCATCAGGTTTGGAAATTGTATTCAGTTCTTCACTGAAGTACACTGTGTCTGTCTCAAGCTAAGTCATGCTCCTCAAACCCCCAAAAACAAGGAAAACAGGGAGAGAACAGTCACCAAGTCACCAGATCCAACAAGCACATGATCAATGTTCTTTTTTTCTTGAGCCTGTCGCCCAGGCTGGAGTGCAATGGTATCATCTCGGCTCACTGCAAGTTCCACTTCCCGGGTTCACGCCCTTCTCCTGCCTCGGCC
The DNA here is from genome assembly GCF_007565055.1 of Rhinopithecus roxellana. NCBI lineage: Eukaryota > Metazoa > Chordata > Mammalia > Primates > Cercopithecidae > Rhinopithecus > Rhinopithecus roxellana. Next base: position 76,769,545 of record NC_044567.1, read on the forward strand.
TCCCAAGTAGCTGGGACTACAGGCACCCGTCACCATGCCCAACTAATTTTTTGCATTTTTAGTAGAGATGGGTTTCACTGTGTTCGTCAGGATGGTCTTGATCAAAAACTAGTGTTTTACTCACACTAGTTCCGGGCCGAAGCCAATGGTGGCTCAGCTAACAGGACACTCTAAAGGGCTGCAGTGATGTGCAGACGCCACAGGGGATGACCTGGTTCTGCCTCAGTCCTGACTTCCTGGAAAGATGGACACCAGGGAAGGAGAAGGCTCGTCCTCCAGAACAGAGGCAGCAGCTCCAGCAGCCCCAGGGGCTCCAGCCACAGCCAGCAGCAGCGGTTTTTCATTTAAAACATTCTACAGTTTGTGCTCTCTGCCTCCCAGCCTGAGCAGAGCCTGGGTGAGCCTGGGAAAGGAAACCAGAGCTGAGCTGCAAGAGGGGTGCTGCAAGGAGGGAGCCCCAGCAGGAAGGGGCTGCAAGGTGCCCCCTATTCCCAACTCCCATGTCTGGAGGAGCCTGGGAGAAGGCCTGCCTCCATCTGCCAGGAGAAAGTCTGTCTGAAGTCATGGGCTTCTATCCCCTCTCCCACCAAAGCCGTCCTAGGGCTAAAGGGTTAAAGAAGAGGAAGGTCAGGACTACAGCTGGGCCACAGCCTCACTCAGAGCTTCCCAGGGGCCAGTCCCTCCCCTCTCCTGGGGAACCTTGCTCTCACCACCAACATACTTTACACATCATATCACTTGCTCCTCTGCCAAAGGCTGGGCCCATTTGTGTCACATGTTATTCGGGCTGGAGGGACTCCTTGTTTGAATTCAGCAGCCATCATGGCCTTTCCAGGCCTGTCCCTGAGGCCCCCCCCCCCCCCCCCAGTTTCCCCTGGCCTTGCCCCAGGCATCTGCTGCCGGGAGGGTGGGTCCTCCTGTCTCGCTTCTTTAAAGACCTGTGCTCTGCGACCAGGACTGACCACCCGAAGTCCTACCCAAAGCCTTCTGCACTGAATGGGGCAACAGAGATACGGGAGCTACACACAATGAACTGGTCTATAGCAGCAGAGAAAGGAGAAGCAGAGGAGGCAGAGACCTGACCCCAGAAAGCAGCACTCAAATAGACGCAGCTGCGCCCACCCACCCGCCTGCTGCCAGAGCCACTCTCCGGAGCCTGCAATCCTGAAGATGCCTTAGCAGGAGTGGGCAAGAACACACCCCGCGAACCCCCAGCGCCAGGCCGGTGCATCACTGGGAGCCGGGGCTGTCTCCCTCCGTCAGCGTCTTGAAGTCCATGGAGAGGGCCTGCTCTTCGGCCTGGGAAGGCCGCTTCCAGTCAGCCCGGGTCAAGATATAGAGCACCGCCCCACCGAAGCAGGCCAGCAGCAGGCCCAGCACATTGGCCAGGACGCCCTCGGGCTCAAACGCACTGTACTTGTCCCTGCAGGGGTGAGAGGAAGGGAGAAGCTGCCCAAGGGGTCACAGGCCAAATGCCCGTATCCTGGACCTTAAAGATGTCGTAGGGATTCCAGCACCAGCTCCTGCCTCCCTACCGTACCCAAAGAGAACGACCACCCCCCACCCCCAACCAGCAATCTCCAGCAATCTCTAATGTAAAACCAGCAATCTCTAATGTAAAAATCTGTATCAATATTCTAGTTCTAAGCAGTTCTTCTGCAGATCCTACTGCGTGATGGGAATAAATAGGGTGCCCATAGCCCAGAAGTTTCTTTGAAAGGATAAAATCAAGAAAGCTAACCAAAGCCAAGCCCCATGCACCCAAATCTTAGCAAGCATAACTACAGCCACCAGTTGCGAGGCCACAAGAGACGGCTCAGGAAGCCACAGCTGGGGAAGCCGAGGGCAGGGTGAGGTCTCTGCAGGGGTGGCCCAGGTCCTGCCCCTCCCACCCAGGACACTCACCCGAGGCTGAACAGCAGTGCCTCCTTCAGGCCCAGCAGGGCGGTGCCCACGGAAAGCAGAAAGATGGTGGCACCAAAGAAGATGTGCTGTGGGCGGTAGCGGCTCCGCAGGGAGAACGGAGCTCCGGGGAACAGGAAGAAGCTGAAGCCCGCCAGCCACTAGAAGGAAAGGAGGTGGTTCTGGGACAGGGCGGCGGCAACCCCAGCAGCCCAGGTCAGCCCAGGTCCACGCCCACGCGCCCACATGGCGACTGCAAGCCCCTCAGCCCTGCCTGGTTTCCTCCCTCCTCAGCACGGTGGTGGGAGGAGTACTAAGTGCTTAGGGACAAGGGACCCGTCCCCCAGCACTTGAGGCCTTGGCACACTCGCAGATTCGGAAAGCTGGGCTTGTGGTCAAACATGCTGAGTCTGCCATGGGGCGCCTGGAAGCTGCGCACCCTTGGCCGCCAATCCTAGCTTTGCACCCACACAGGCCTGGGAAGACAGCTCTCTCACCTGCACGCACCCCAGAAAACAGGCCCTTCCATGAGGCACGTTTCAGCCCAGCTCCCCTGCCCCTCCCACCTCCCTGGTAGGTGGCCACAGGCCCCGGGTGCTGGAAGGACTCACCTGCACAAGGTACAGGACGAAGACAAGGATCCCGCACCAGCTGTGCAGGCTGTACAGGTCAGTGTAGCCCTTCTTCCTGTGGTAGTCAAACACCGCGACCAAGCCTGGGCCAGAGATAGGTCATATGAGGACAGGGTTGGACGTGGAAAAGGAAGGGATAAGATGACCCAAGGAACCAGCTAGCAGGGACTTCTGGGCTTTAGTCCCAGCTCAATGGCTGCCAGCACCCAGTGGCCCTGCAGGGGATGTTTGGGATGGGGGCGGGCCCATCACGGCTCTGGGGAGGGAACAGAGCAGATAAAGTGGCTGTTTGCCATACCCGAAGAAACAGGCAGGGGGCGGGGAAGGCTGCGCCCACGAACTCACCAACCAGGGCAATGACGAGCGCAAAGACATGCAGCAGCCCATGCAGGACCTTGGTGGTGCGTTTGGCTTCATTTCTGAAGACACGGTAAACCAGTAGGGCTGTGAGAGGTGAGAGAGGGAACGTAAGTGCATCCGCCTGCAGTGAGGCCTCCTGCCCCCGCAGCAAGGAGGCACCTTGGTGGAGAGGTGATGTGAGCTGACAGCTTGCAGCAGGAGCCTAGCTGCAGGAACCGGAGGAGAAAGCCAGGTTCCCTGGGGACCCTGGGCAGCTCCTGGCCTTCTCTGAGGGCACCTAAGGCTGTGTGCACCTTAACACCCCTCCCCCACCCTCCAACCTTCCCCAGCTGTGCACACTCAAAGAGGGCAGGGCGGGAGGCTGCACCACAGTCCCCACCACCAGGAGAGGCAGTGAAGGCAGCGCCTCTGCCCTCATCCCCACCTAAAGGAGCTGCCCGGCCCAGCAGACACCCCACCCCACCTACCTTCTTGTTAGATGTCCTGCAAATTCCAGGCTGTGTTTGAGGTCCACTGTTGGTCACACTGAGGCAACAAGCAGCCTCTGAGTTGACCTGTTAGCCACGTGGCTCCTCACACAGGCCCCCACCTAAGCCTGAGCAGATCATCCCACTCTGGCTCCCAAGCAGAACCTTGTGATCCCAGCCTGATCTCCCACTTCCAGAAGCGGTAGGCAAGGCCAGGTCACATGAGGAATGCCTCTTAGCTTTCTGCTGCTCAGGGGTGGCTGTCACCAGGACCACCTCTAGGAAGAGCCAGTCAACCAGATGCAGATTCCGCTTCCAGGATACCTGGCCTGAAGGCAGGTGGAGGCCAAGCACTGCCTTGCTCCTGCCCCAGGGGGAGGCCTCTAGCTCTGCCAAGTCCAAGACCAACAACACATATGCACGTGCGCACACACGCCTATAAACTCTCACATGTGCTTACTTTTTTTCCCTCAGTTCAAACCACCCCTGCAGCAGGGCCTGGTTCGGAGCCCCATTCCTTTCCCTCTGCTGCATGAAGCGCCTGCCTTGGATGCTGTGTGTGGAAACGAGGTGAAAATGCCAGGCCAGGCTGGAGAGGAGCTGCCACCCACCAACCTCAGAGCCTGGGTTTGGATTCCATCTCCCCAGGCTCTGAACCAGCTTCTGTGTGTCTTTTCTTTTGAGACGGAGTCTCGCTTTGTCGCCCGGGCTGGAGTGCAGTGGCCGGATCTCAGCTCACTGCAAGCTCTGCCTCCCGAGTAGCTGGGACTACAGGCGCGAGCCACCTCGCCCCGCTAGCTTTTTGTATTTTTCAGTAGAGACGGGGTTTCACCGTGTTAGCCAGGATGGTCTCGAACTCCTGACCTCGTGATCAGCCCGTCTCGGCCTCCCAAAGTGCTGGGATTACAGGCTTGAGCCACCGCGCCCGGCCTGTGTGCCTTTTCTAGAATCTTAGATTTGTCCAAACAGAAGAGACCGCAGGGGTGACAAGACCCCTGCAAACTGCCTCTCAGGGACCCCCACAAGCCCGGGCCCAGAGGAGCGGCCCACGGGACTCACCATCTCCCTGCAGGAAGACCAGGCCTATGACCATGCAGAGGGGGTGCGCGTTGAACTGCAGGTCGCTCTCCCAGGCAATGCCGCCTCGGTACAGCCCGAGCCAAGCGCCAGTCATGGCCACCAAGGTCAGGCCCAGCAGCTGGGAGAAGGCCACGTAGTAAGGCAGCGCTGCGGGGGTGGATGCCGCGGCCCCGCCCTCCATGCTGAGGCAAACGCTGCAAGAAAGAGCAAAGCTCAGAGGAGCAGCACACAGCACCACGAGATGTGCACAGAGCCCTTGAGATGCACACAGCCCCCGCAGATGTGCACAGCCCCCCAAGATGCGCACAGACCCCCCGAGATGTGCACACCCCCAAGATGCGCACAGCGCCCCCCTACAAGATGCGCACAGCCGCCCCCGGAGATGAGCACGGTCCCCCCAGATACCCACAGCCCCCCTGAAATGCACACAGCCCCCCGAAATGCACACAGCCACCCCAGCTAGATGCACGCAACACCCCCCCAGGTTGCGCACAGCCCCCTCCAGATGCGCACAGCCACCCCCGCTAGATGTGCACAGCACTCGGAGATGCGCAAGTCCCCCTAGATGCACGCAGCCCCCCCGAGATGCACACGGCGCCCCGATGCGAGCAGCCCCCCTGAGATGCACATGTCCTCCTGCAAGATGTGCACTACGCCACCCTGAGATGCGGCGCAGCTACTCCCATGGTGCCCTGCCACCCTCACCCCAGGCTCCTGCTGGAAACAGCCCTCGATCTCCCACCCCCAAGCTCCTTCCCACCCATCGTCCATGGGCAGAGGTCCTAAGTCTCAGGAGTGGCTGAGGGGGGGCCCAGCCTCCCCACAGGGACAGGCGTGACCTGGGACACGACACCAGGAGTTCCATATGCGGTGAAGGGGCAAGGAAAGACACCCCAAGTTCTAGTGAGCGCAAGGGCCCAGTGCCTGGCTTTCTTTTCTGTTTCATGAGGCCCTGGCCTTCCCTGGGTGGGCTTTACAGGTGAGTTACACAGGCGAGCGCACTCCTTGAAGGGAAGGAAGGGACTGGTCACACCTTTTCTCCAGACGCATCATGAAATACATCTGGGGAGAAATGGGAAGTCTCCCTCCCCTAGCCCGGTTTTTAACTCCACGCTGGCGATGAGGAGGCTTCCCCACCCCACACCCAGGAGAGCCAGCCCCGCTCCCCCAACCCCCCCTCCCGCCCCGCCCCCACCGCGCCTGCAGAATAGAAGTGCACTGACTGTGCTACACACAGGCACCTGTCAGCACACAGGGAAGGGGCGCTTCCCCTCCAAGCGGGGGGCGGGGAGGACCCGCACTCTAGAGGGGCCCTTAGGTGAGGTTTCCAAAACTGAAGGCCCCCAGAAACAAGGCCTATGAGGGGGCTGGGTAGAGCGCAGCCCGGCTGTCCCAGGTGCTCGGCCCCACGTGACCCTCCAGGAGGAAAGGCGAGCGGGTGGTTCCTAGGGAAGCAGGAATGAGAAGGCCCTGCTAGGAGCCCAAGGGAGTGCCCAGTGCCTGCACAGCCTCGTGCCAGGCAGGAGAGCACCCAGCAGCTGGGGATGGGGGAAGAGGCCGCAGGAGGAGAACAAGCATGGCCTCACCTGCTCTCCCTTCACCTGACAGAGGCCTGTGCGCCACGGAAAAGTGCTGCCATGGCCCACAGTTGCCACTGCAACTGCCACCACCATGGCCACCACCATGGCCACCACAAGCAGACCCCAGAGCACTGCTGCTGCCCCCCACCCGCCCTGGACAGTTCCCCACTGGCCCCTCGACTCAGTCCAGCCTCTCCTGGCAGCAACTGTATCAGAACTAGGGGGACAGTGGCCAGCACAGGGGCATTGACCCCCTTCATACCTGGCACACGCTCTGCCCTGCAGTGCCCAGGAGCTGGTTTTCAGTCCCTCCCAGGGATGGGCTCCTTCTCTGCTCTCCAATTCTCTCGCCACATCAGACAACTGTTGGCAACTCCACCATTAAAGCGGGGGGGGTGTGGACCGGGTGCCGTGGCTCACACCTATAATCCCAGCACCTGGGGAGGCCAAGGCAAGTGGATCACCTGAGGCCAGGAGTTCAAGACCAGCCACAACATGGTGAAACCCCATCTCTACTAAAATTACAAAAATTAGCCAGGCATGGCGGCTCACACCTGTAATCCCAGCTACTCGGGAGGTTAAGGTACTAGAATCCCTTGAGCCGGGGAGGCAGAGGTTGCAGTGGGCCAAGATCGCGCCACTGCATTCCAGCCTGGGTGATATAATAAGACTCTGTCTCAAAAAAAAATTTTTTTCTTGATTAAAAAAAGGATGTGTGTGTGTTAATAATCCACATGCACCACAGTAGAATATGGATCAGCAAAAAAGGTAAAATGACAGGCCGTCAGCACTTGATCTATATCCTCACACAACTTCTTCCTACAAAACACATATGCATCCTTTTATAGAAGCAGGATCGTGCCATGTTCTAACCTGCTTTTTAACTAAGGGTGTAGCACACATGGATGTTTGTGTCAATGGATATGCGCCCACATCATCGTTTCCGTAAACCTCACACTCTTGCATTGCACAGCCATTTTTTAGCCAACTAGTTCCCATTGTTCAGCATTTAGCTAGCTTTCAGTTTTCCACCAAATAAACAACAGGATGTGTACATGTTTGCAAACTTCTCTGCACGGAGTCCTGAAACAAGGGCTAGGTTCTGTTTTAGATTTCTGACACATTCCGTCAAATCATCTCCCAGAAACACAGCCTCAATCCACATTCCAGGGTGGGCGGGAATATGGGATTCCAGAAGCCCCAGCCAACAACAAATCCTATTTTTGGAACTCCTGCCTCTGTCTTAATCTGTCACCTACAGGGGTATCAGTTCTGTCCCCGCCACCCCAAATTCAAGCCCCATTTCTGATAGTTCACTATTCATCCCTACCTGGACATCCCACAGATGCTTCAAACCCAGCTCGTCCCAAGTCACCTCCTCTTCCGTCGTCACCAAGTTCTCTCACGCCCTCCCCACTAGCTAGTGGGGCTGCCCTTCTTCCAGGCCCAGGTGACACCTCAGCTCCTCCACAGAAGGCTGCCCAGGTCGCCGCATGCTGGGGCCCCTCCCCTCACTTCCCTCCTGAGCATCCTCACTGCCACACCCAAGTCAGGGCCTGCAGCTTCTCCCTCTTCAACATGACAGACATGCCAGGGACAAAGCCAGCTCCCAAGGTCATGCTGTCCCCTGCGCAAGAGGCCCCGAGTGCCAGTGAAATGCCAACTGCGTGGCATGATCCTGCCCATTTCCATCTGCAGCCCCCACTGTTCCTACTAGGCCCTCTAGAGGAGACGCCTGGGCTCACAGAATCCAAGGACACGGTCCAGCCTGGCTTCCTGCTGCGGACCCCACACCCCTGCCTCCATTCCCCAGACACCACAGTGAGCAGATCACTTTGTCCCCTCTCCCGGAGCCTCCTTACCCTGGCAGTGTCCTGTCTGCTCCTCAAAGGCAGGGACGTTCTTGCTCCTCCTTGGGAATCCTTGGGTCTCTAATACTGAGTCTAACAGGAAAATGTACCGAAAGAAGTGCTGTCCCCCCCCCCCCGGTCACTTGTCGTCTGTCCTCTCCAGGTCACCGCCTCCTTTATTAGATTCATTCCCAGAGAGCCCGGCTGCAAGCAGAATCTGATTAGCAACAAATTAGGAAGAACAGAGGGGACATCACCCCTCCCTCTGCTGGGCGACCTGGCAACTTCCTCACGCCTCGTGGAGTACAAAGGGCAGGAGAGGCCGGCAGAGCGAGGGGCCGCTGCCCACTCCTTCCTTCCCACCAGGCTCCCCAGAAGACAGCGGACCTCAGAGCCAGGCTCTCTTCTCGCAGCGACGACTGCCTGCGGCTTCAACATCCTACAGTGAAATGCCCGGCCTGGCCTCCCGGGGAGTCAGAACCCTAACGTTGTTTGATCCCCACCATGGCAGGGCAGACATGTGCTTGGTGTGTCAGTAGGGTGGGGATCCCACAGCCTGTAAGCACCTGCCCTGTGCTGGGTACCTCATGCCATCTCTCATGTCACCCTTAAATGACACTGTGTGGATAACAGGGGCATTGCCCCAGTTTGACAGGCCAGGAAATAGAGGCTCAAAGAGGACAAGCGACATGCCCCTAAATTCCCATCAGCAAATAGCAGCTCAACTCGACCCATACGCGCCTGCACTCGGCCAGGTGCTGGGGCCACACAGAAGGGGCCTGGTCCCTGCCCTCAAGGGGCATGCAGATGAGCGGTGCCGACGCAGATTTTCAGGTAAGGGTGATGTAAGTTCAAGCCAGGAGCTAATCTGGGCCTCCAAGACCGTCCCAGTGTGCACACGGAAGACAGCACCCCTGCTTTGGTGTCTGTGGGTGGCAGCGTCTCCAGCTCTCCTATGGGACAGTGGCTGCCTGCTTGTGGCTTTGGCCTTGCCAAGGCCCGGGCACTAGGGTGGCGCTGTCAGGCTTTCCAGAGACTGAAGTCAGCAAGGATCTGTGTTGGAGCTCACTGAGGAAGCTGCTTTGACGCAGGGGAAGCTCCCGGGGCGGTGCCCCCGCTCCTGTGCCAGTCCTCCTGCGTCCTCCCCGCCTCGGTTTCACCATGGCACTAAGCACTGGTGCGTGCAAGACAGCAGGCCCTGACTGAGGGTGAGAGGGAAGGGGTTACAGGAGGGCAAACAAGCCACGGAAGCTGCATTTCCATTTGCTCCTAAGGCGGCTGTCCTGGCCCAGGCAGCCCAGGGACCCGGGGCCCCTGGTCATCTGGATGGAAGCCAGAGATGAACAGGGGCCCCTGGAATGACAGCGGCCTGCTTCCAATTCAAAGGCAAGGCTTCAAAGTCTAAGCGTGAGGATGACAGGAAAGCCCGTGGCTGGCCTGCAGGCGATCTCAGTCCGTAGGTTCTGAGTGTGGCTCTGTGCTTTACAGGAGATGAGCAGATAATCCCTTCCCAACAGGGCTCTCGCGAGGCCATTCATTGGACATAACTGATAACCCATTTGTGTGCAGGGAAGGGCTGTGTCCCATGCCAGAGATGGGGGTGTACAGGGATAGACATTCTGATATCTCTGGACAGAATCTGACCCACCCACAAATGTGTCTGCTGCATTTGCACACCTGGACATCGGGTGAGATTTACTCCCTAGGAAGCAAGCCTTTGAATCGTGGCCCTCATTTCCCAGTCTTGACAGCGAGAACACTCTCTCACCCTTCCCTCCTCACTGGGCAGCCCTGGGACACCGGCTGTTCTTGGACCCTCTGTGTTCTCAGAGCAGAACTGTGGGCAGCAGCTTCAAGGCCTGGAAGTTGCCACTCTCCACCCCCAAGGGCTCCGCTGCCCTGCAGACCAGAACCTTGCGACCAGAGGGGGCTCACACAGCCCCTCACACAGTCACTTGCCTTCCTCTGTGAGAGCTCAGGATGAGGGTGACAGATCTCTGGCAGTTTCTGGAGCTTAGAGCTGTCAGAGTCACCCTTGTCCCCACCCACTCACCCCACCTGCAGCCAGACTCCACTTAATGGAATAAGCGTATTAAGGACAGCATGGCCCGCAAAGCTTCACCGAGCCAAGCATCACTCTCCCTCCCCACACCCACTGCTTTTTATTAAAAGGCGACCAGGACTAATCTCATTATTGGGGACCAGATACTGCACATGGTGCACAGCCTCGGGGGCGGAAGGCGGAGCAGGGGAGGCTGGAAAGTGGGTAGCCTGGGCTGGCCACAGCCCTCCTTATCAACAGCAGGGTCTGAATTGAGTTAGGAAAGATTGTGACTGGGGAAAAGCTGATATCTCTTCTTGATGGGTGAAGGGGAAAACAGCTCAATTGCCCTAGAACATCCTACCACGTGATGAAGGAGAAAGCAAAGCGTGGTGTGAGCTATTAGGGTACTTTCTCAGCACCCCAGTAGCCCCAGGAAGAAGAGGCTTCCCAGGCGGTGCTCCCCGTCCCATGCCAGTCCTCCTGCATCCTCCCCACGCCGGTACCAGCATGGCACTAAGCCCTGGTGCATGCAAAGACACCAGGCCCTGAGCAAAGTGTGAGAGAGAAGGCATTATAGGCGGGCCAACAAGTTGCAGGGGCTGCATTTCCATCTCTCCTGGGGTGGCTGTCCTGGCCCAGGCAGCCCAGGGACCCGGGGCATCCAGGCTGCTTGGACCAAGGAACTAGGTACCCAGGAAGCAGCAGAGCCTGAAGTCAAACACTGAGCTCCTTTCTCCCACAAAACAGAGGACTCTGAATGCTTACAAACAAAAATGTTTCCATTTCCATGAAAATCAGAAGAAAAAACTGAACATTCAGGGTTGAGGAAAATGTTGCAATTTTTAAAAACTTATTTTAATTAATTTTTTTTTTTTTTTTTGGAAACACTGTCTAACTCTGTCACCCAGACTGGAATAGTGGCATGATCATAGCTCATGGCAGCCTCGAACTCCTGGGCTCAAGGAATCCTCCCACCTCAGCTTCTCAAGTAGCTGGAACTACAGCTATGCTAAAATGCCCGGTTAATTTTTTCTTTTTTTTTTTGGAGAGATAGGGTCTCACTATGTTGCACAGGCTAGTCTCAAACTCCTGGTCTCAAGCAGTCCTCCTGCCTCAGCTTCCCAAAGCTCTGGGATTACAGACAGACATGAGCCAGCCCTAAAATGTTTCGTTTTTAAAATTAATTTTAATCCAGTATGGATTATACTTGTCTTTCTTTTTTTTTTTTTTTGAGACGGAATCTCGCTCTGTCGCCCAGGCTGGAGTGCAGTGGCATCTCAGCTCACTGCAAGCTCTGCCTCCCGGGTTCACGCCATTCTCCTGCCTCAGCCTCCCGAGTAGCTGGGACTACAAGCGCCCGCCACCTCGCCCGGCTAATTTTTTGTATTTTTTAGTAGAGACGGGGTTTCACCGGGTTAGCCAGGATGGTCTCGATCTCCTGACTTCGTGATCCGCCCGTCTCGGCCTCCCAAAGTGCTGGGATTACAGGCTTGAGCCACCGCTCCCGGCCTATACTTGTCTTTATACCAATACAGTTGTATAATTTTATTATTATTTTCCTTTTTTTTTTTGAGACAGAGTCTCGCTCTGTCCCCCAGGCTGGAGTGTAGTAGCACAATCTCAGCTCACTGCAAATTCCGCCTCCCAGGTTCATGCCATTCTCCTGCCTCAGCCTCCTGAGTAGCTGGGACTACAGGCGCCCACCACCATGCCCGGCTAAATTTTTTTTTCTTTTTTTTTTTTTTAGTAGAGGGGTTTCACCGTGTTAGCCAGGATGTTCTCGATCTCCTGGCCTCATGATCCACCCACCTCGGCCTCCCAAAGTGCTGGGATTACAGGCGTGAGCCACAGAGCTCAGCCAATTTTTTTTTTTTTTTTTTTTTGAGACGGAGTCCCACCCTATTGCCCAGGCTGGAGTACCATGGCAAGATCTCGGGTCATTGCAACCTCCGCCTCCCAGGTTCAAGCGATTCTCCTGCCTCAGACTCCCAGAGTCTGAGATTATAGGCGTGCGCCACCACGCCCAGACAATTTTTTTTATCTTTAGTAGAGACGCGCTTTCACCACATTGGCCAGGCTGGTCTCGAACTCCTGACCTCGTGAGCCGCCCACCTCAGCCTCCCAAACTCCTGGGATTACAGGCGTGAGCCACCGCACCCGGCCAATTGTTATTATTTTATCTTTATGGAAGAAGGGGCCCATGAAAGGCCCAGTGCAGCCCAGGTTAGAGAGATGTGATTTCAAAACAGGCTATTTAAAACCATCAGCTCCTGGACAAGCCAAGTCTCTTCTCCCAGCCTGCTTCCTAATCTATAAAGTGGAAGGATATCTGGATCTACCTTATTGAACACAGAAAGAGTAAGTAGATAAACGTGTGCCAGTGCCCAGCACAGTGCCTGCCACACAGTGAGCATTCCATCAAAGAGCAATCTTACAAAAACGAAATCTGATCCTAAGAGCACCTTAGGAAGAGTGGCACTACTGACACAAAGTTTGGGGCCACAGAGAGCCAGATGGCAGCCATCTCTAATAAATCCACACTCCCTTTCTGTCCACCATTAGCCCCCCACACCAAGCAGAAGCTCCTGGGGCTGGGAAGAACACAGGATGGTCTGCTTTTAGTCTGTGACATTTTACATTCCCAAAATTCATTTATGATTTGCTCAGACAGTAGAGTGCTTTTTCCCAGTGAAGTTATGCATTTAGAGAGGGTTCATTTCTCATTCCCTTCCACCAATGCGATCTTATGTCACTGAACCACCCGGTATTAGCAGGAGCCCAAGCTCTGCCTGCCAAGGGAAAGTGGTGAGGGCAGAAAAGTGGTACAAGGCTGGGCGCGGTGGCTCACGTCTGTAATCCTAGCACTTTGGGAGGCCAAGGCGGGCAGATCACTTGAGGTTAGGAGTTTGAGACCAACCTGGCCAACATGGGGGAGGGGAGGGGAGGGGAGGGGAGGGGAGGGGAGGGGAGGGGACGGGAGAGGGACAAGCAGGGTGGTTCCACCTCCAGCTCTAGGAGGCTCCTCATGCAAGAGGTGGGGCTGCCGCCGCCTCATATTTTCCTGCCACCACCACATTTTACAGGAGAAATACAGGCAACTGGAGGAGGTGGCAAATCTTTGTTGTTGTTCTTGTTGTTGTTGTTTCATTAGCTATTAAAACAAAGGGGTAGAATCCAGGCGCCCTAGATGTAACTTCATTTACGGAGTCAGAAAATCCACAAAGCCTGCCAAAGTGGAATGAATGAGAGGAGGGGAGCCACCAGAAAGGAGAAGTCTGGGAAGGGGGCCCTAGATCCACACGGATGATCCTCACTTCGTGATACAGTCGGGGACGGGGCAGGGAGGGAGGGAGGGTGGGTGGCCCCGCCATCTCCCTGGTGTCAACGTGGCGGCAGCTCCGCCCTCAACGCAGTTGGTACCAGCCAGACCCACCAAGGCCACTGAAGGAGTGGGGCTTTCCCACTCGGGAAACTCCCACCCTCGCGCTCAGAAGCTGGGGGCGTCGGGAGACACAGGCGGGGACCTGCGGCTCCATGCTGCAGCCCCGGCCCTACTGCGTCCGGGCAAGAGGCGGTGGCTCCGGTTTCAGGTTTCAAGAGGGCAGCCGTGGCAAAGGCTGGTTGGTCCACTTGCACCCTACCTTGCTCTAGAACGCGGCGCAGGAGCAAAGATCCAAACTCGAGGTCACCGGCAAGCGGGGGTCTCGGTTCTAACTTCAGCAGAGACCTGGCACCCGGGCAGGCCAGGGCGGGGGCCTCCTGGACCGGGAGAGGCTGCGGCTCCAAGAGGGCAGGCGAGCCCTGCAGCCCTCGGACCCAGGGTGCGGGTCGGCGCCGCAGTCCGGCGTGCGGCCGCAGGGGGCAGGTGCGAGGCCGGCTGCGACTCGGGAGCCCGGCGTGGTCCCTCTCTGCGCAGTGGGGGCTCACCTGGGCCACCCCGCCCCGCACCCCTGCGCGCTCCGCTCCCATACCCGGCCCGGCCACCTACCTCGCCTACCCGAGCGTCCCGCGAGCCTCCCTGCGCCGCGCCCGGATCGCTCGGCCGGTTCCGCGGGCCTTGGCGCGACGGCGTCGCCATGGCAACCGGGTGGCGAGCGGGGCGGGGCCTCCCCGGCCGGAAGTGGCGCACGCGGCCCCCGGGGCTGCCCGCACGTGCCAGCCCCCAGCGGTTGCAGCCACGCTCGGGAATGGGCCCTGCCAGCTCCGGCCTCGCACGTAGGCGAACCGCTGTCACCGTAAGCCCGGCCTCGCGACCCCCGTCCGAGGTCCCCACGATCGTGGGCGAGTGGGGTCTGCGGCCCGCGGGGATGGAGGGCCGCGGGATTCGCCAGGGCAAGCCCCGACTGCGCATGTAAGGACCTGGGGTCAGCCAGGCCTGGGGGGCGGGACGGGCCCGGAGAAGAGCGGGCGCCAGGGGCGAGACCCGCCGCCCTTCCCCGGTTTGGCCCCCTGCTTCCTGATTTTCTCCTTCCACGCCTCCCCTTCTGCCCTCCACCTTCTTCCCTGCCCTGCTGTCGCCCCGCCCGGGCCCAGGAGGCCACTAGATGTCAGACCGGGTTCAGGCCTTGGCCACGGCGCTGCTCCGGGAGCTCTGGGGGTACGTCCCCAGCCCCCACCGGGGAGACGACACTGCCGGGAAGGCCGGGACTAACCCCCGCCCCCGCAGAGTAGCCTGCGGGGAACACCGGTTCCACCAGGCTCTCACGAAAGCCGAGACCTTGCCGTCCGAAGCTTCCCCTGCCCAAAGCACGGAGAAAGGAGGGCGCCGAGGCCAAGACCAAGACCGGGAGCCAGCCCCTTAGGAGCCCGGTCCAGGTCTCCGGTCCAGGAAGCGCTGTGGGTAGATAAGGGGTCCGGCTCAGACTTCCTACAAGCTGGGAACAAAAGGTTCTTTCCTGTCTGATGCCGGGCAAGATGTAGCAAGCGCCTAGGGGTAGGAGGGAAATGGGGTTTCCTCCCGGCAGAGGGAAACCGGCCTCCGTTCAGGAACGCCCTCCCCCACCTGCCCTCCGCGCACCAATGTTCTGGGAGGCTGGGGGGGCAGGGAGACCTGCTTACTTGAATGCACTTTGTGTAAACTGTGGGCTTCCCACAGGCAGTGGGCAAGGTAGGCCCTGGGACTCCAGTACTCGCTTAGTACACAGAGAGCAGAGTCTCCAGCGCCAGGCGAGACACACAGGCGTGTCCACTGCACATGGCATACCGTGGCACATGGCACACCTTCCACGGGCAGACACAACGGGCTGACACAGCAGGGCCCACCCCCTCAGAGGGACCAAGCTTAAACCCTCCCACAACAGAAAATTTTTAGAGTATCTTTCAGTTGGAGGAAATTAATGGATAATTTAAGGTAAGAAACAGCTTCCTTAGCGTGCTAACAGGCAGATTCCCTGTGTATTGAAGGTGGAACTGAGCCATGTCCTTTGTTTGGTCTGTGGATTTGGACTTGGAGGAGGAGTCCAGACCGGCTGAGCAGGACTGAGTTCCCTGGTGAGAGCCCTGGGCCTTCAGCCCCTTCCAAAGCCAGGAGAGACTCCTGCTGAGGGGTCGTGGGGGCACTTTGGCTTCCCCCTCACCCCACTGCCCTGCAGCGCTGGGCTGCAGACTTTTCCCTTAGGAGGGAGAACAGCCGCCTCCCTGCCAGCAGTGTTCTCAAGGGCCTATTTCAAGTGGGGAGGGGTGGGTGAGGATATTCTGAGGGAGGGAGAGGCCTGCACACCCGCTGCATGGCGGAGGCTCATGGCTACACCCAAACCCATTTTAAAGAACAGGCAATGCCACCAAACTGCTGTCCGGCACTAGGGCCCAGAGGGCTTGCGCCAGCTGCCAGACTACCTTGTAACCCCGTTCCTGCTGCCTTGAAAGTCTGAGAAGTGTGCACTCCTTCAGCTTAGGAAAGGTGGGAAAGGAGAGGACCCTTCCTGCCCTTTCTTGAATGGCCCAAGATGAGTTCCAGGGCCTCCTGAGTTGTGCTCACGCCTGTAATCCCAGCAGTTTGGGAGGCCGAGGCGGGCGGATCACCTGAGATTGGGAGCTCGAGACCAGCCTGACCAACACGGAGAAACCCCATCTCTACTAAAAATACAAAATTAGCAGGGCGTGGTGGCGCATGCCTGTAATCCCAGCTACTCTGGAGGCTGAGGCAGGAGAATCACTTGAACCCGGGAGGCAGAGGTTGTAGTGAGCCAAGACCCTGCCATTGCACTCCAGCCTGGACAACAAGAGCAAAACTCCATCTCAAAAAAAAAAAAAGAAGCCGGGCACGGTGGCTTAAGCCTGTAATCCAGCACTTTGGGAGGCCGAGACGGGCAGATCACGAGGTCAGGAGATCGAGACCATCCTGGCTAACACAGTGAAACCCCATCTCTACTAAAATACAAAAAACTAGCTGGGCGAGGTGGTGGACGCCTGTAGTCCCAGCTACTGGTGAGGCTGAGGCAGGAGAATGGCGTGAACCCGGGAGGCGGAGCTTGCAGTGAGCTGAGATCCGGCCACTGTACTCCAGCCTGGGCGACAAAGTGAGACTCCGTCTCAAAAAAAAAAATAAAAGAAAGAAAGAAAGAAATGCTGACTGTATTTCCCATGTTTCCACTCCCGTGTTTCCCCTCCCTTCCCACACCACGGAGCCACGCTAGCCTTTCTGTTCTCGGATGGACCAAGTTCACTCCCACCTCTCCATGGAATGTTCTTTCCTGGATCATCTCTGGGCACATTCTTTCAAATCTCAGCTCAAACATCACTTCCTCAGGCCTTCCCTGACCATCCGGAGGGCAGCTGGGGCAGGGGTTGGGAGGTAGGAGTGCTCCTGGATTCCACTGCTGGGAAGCCAGGCCTAGAGTGCCCCCTGGTCTCTGACAGAAAACATTTAAGGAGCGGGAAGCATCAAGGAAGCAGGCAGAATGTGGAGAGAGAGCTGGAGACCCAGGCCGCAGACCCACCTGGCACCTGGCTAGTCAATTCTAATTCTCCCTTGCTAGGGTTACCAGATTCAGAAAGAAGAGGAAAAAATTTAAAAAAAGATTCCCAGTTAAATTCAAATTCAGGCCAGGCGCAGTGGCTCACACCTGTAATCCCAGCACTTTGGGAGGCCGAGGTGGGTGGATCACCTGAGGTCAGGAGTTCAAGACCAGCCTGACCAACAAGGTGAAACCCTGTCTCTACTAAAAATACAAAAATTAGCTGGGCGAGGTGGCAGGCACCTGTAGTCCCAGCTACTTGGGAGGCTGAGACAGGAGAATTGCTTGAACCTAGGAGGCGGAAGTTGCAGTGAGCCAGGATGGTGCCACTGCACTCCAGCCTGGGCAATGGAGCGAGATCCCTCAAAAAAACAAAACAAAAATTCAAATTCAGTTATTTTTTTCAGCATGAGCATTTCCCAGATATTACATGCAGTATGCTAAAGATGTATTCTGGCTGGGTGCCATGGCTCACGCCTGTAATCCCAACACTTTGGGAGGCTGAGGCAGGCGGATCATTTGAGGTCAGGAGTTCAAGATCAGCCTGGCCAATGTGGTGAACCCCATCTCTACCAAAAACACAAAAATTAGCCGGGCATGGTGGTGGGTGCCTGTATTCCCAGCTACTGGGGAGGCTAAGACAGGAGAATGGCATGAACCCAGGAGGTGGAGGTTGAAGTGAGCCAAGATCACGCCACCGCACTCCAGCCTGGGTGACAGAGAGATAATCTTTTTTTTTTTTTTTAAATGAGAAAATCACTTTATTTCATTGTGGGGAGCAGGCCGATGTCCAGACTCAGAACTTCTGGAACTGCTTCTTGGTGCCGGCAGCCTTGGTGACCTTGAGCACGTTGAAGCGCACTGTCTTGCTCAGGGGCCGACACTCGCCCACTGTGACGATGTCACCGATCTGGACGTCCCTGAAGCAGGGGGACAGGTGCACAGACATATTCTTGTGGCGCTTCTCGAAGCGGTTGTACTTGCGGATGTAGTGGAGGTAGTCTCAGCGGATGACAATGGTCCTCTGCATCTTCATCTTGGTCACCACACCAGAGAGGATCCGCCCTCGAATGGAGACATTACTAGTGAAGGGGCATTTCTTGTCAATGTAAGTGCCCTCGATAGCCTCTTTGGGTGTCTTGAAGCCCAGACCGATGTTCTTGTAGTACCGCGGGAGCTTCTCCTTGCCAGTTTCTCCCAGCAGAACCCTCTTTTTGTTTTGAAAGATGGTCGGCTGCTTTTGGTAGGCACGCTCAGTCTGAATGTCCGCCATCTTCCCGGCCGCCCGAAAAAGGGAGATAATCTGTCTTAAAAGAAAAAATAAAAAAGATGTGTTCCTCACATGTGAGCAGATGTCCTGTGTTTCATCTGACAATCCTACTGCTCTTGATTGGGTGTGGGAAGGACAGGGACAGGGCCTCCTGCAGTTCTAGCCCCTCCCGGCAATAGCTTCCTCCCTCATCTCTGAACCAGTTAACCTTCATTCAGCAGGGACTTCAGGCAGAGGCCCCGACCTTGGGCAGCAGAGGATACAGAGGATACAAAGGGATAAGAGATGGATCCCCAGTCCTCAGACACTATAAGATTCAAACGCACACCTTTCATTCTTAGAAGAGTTTTATTTTTGTACCTTCTCTGGGCCAGGCACTAGGTGAGATATTGGGGAACAGTGAACAAGACAGGCACCACCCCGTTCTCATGGGCCGTCAAGTCAGGGGAGCTGCACAGACACTTGGGGAGAGCCTTTGAAACTACTCTGCCCAATCCCATCTCTGACCGGCTTACAGAGGGAAAACCAGGATTAGATACAGGGCATAGGAGGGCCCTCAACCCGGATGTGAGGGTCAGGGAAGGCATATTGGGTCATGACAGAATTATCGAGCCAGAAGATGCTCAGGTGTTAACCCAGCAGAGACAGGGAGGAGGCAGGAGTGTCCCTGGCTAGAGGAGCAAGGATGATGCAAGTGAAGGCTGTGGGAGGCTAACCTGCAACTCTTAGGGCTCCCGGGCTTATCTTCATGAGGATTTGCCGGAGCCAGAGAATAGTGCAGAGTTGAGCCACAGGCTGCAGAATCAGCATGCAGGAGCCAAGACCTGTCCATCTCAGGAGGGGGACTGCACTGAGGGACCTCACAATTGACAGACAGCCCCTTACCCCGTATCCTGCAGTGGGAGCAGCCTTAAGCCCGCGGGTATCATCTTCCGGGCCTGCTCCATGAGAAACTTGAAAGTACGAGGCTACTTTGATGAGCTTAAAATAGACCAATTAATCACTCAGGGAGAAAATCCATCTCCCAGCTTCAGGGGAGGGGACAGGAAAGCAGTAGCCCTGGCAGGACCTGCCAGAGCAGCCTGCAGCACAGCGGCCAAGTGGCAGGGCACCTGCAAGGCTTCCGGAGTCACCGACGAAGACCGTGAGTCACCTGCAGCCTCTGGAATACGGGGGGAAGGAGGCTGAGGGATGTCATTGCCTGTGAGTTGTCACTCTGCCCCTGGTTAACCCCAAGGCTGGTTCAGTCTGGGAAAAACAAGACAGACAAAAACAGCCAAATACCACTGAGGCAAGAGGGATGGAGAGGCCATGAGAGCAAGGACAGTTAAGCCCCCCCCCTTTTTTTTTTTTTTTTGAGATGGAGTTTCACTCTTCTCACCCAGGCTGGAGTGCAATGGCAGCTCACTGCAACCGCTGCCTCCCGGGTTCAAGCGATCCTCCTGCCACAGCCTCCCAAGTAGCTGGGATTACAGGAATGCACCACCACACCCGGCTAATTTTGTATTTTTAGTAGAGTCGGAGTTTTTCCATGTTGGTCAGGCTGGTCTCGAACTCCCGACCTCAGGCGATCCACCCGCCTTGGCCTCCCAAAGTGCTGGGATTACAGGTGTGAGCCACCACACCCGGCCCAGTTAAGCCACTTAGTCACATTTACCTCTGCTGGGCCAACGGAATGGGACATAGGGCTGATAAGCAGGGCTGGGGACCAGCTTCACAAAGGAGGTGGCACGGTAGCCCTGGGCACCCAAGGCAAGAGGCAGCCAAAGGAGTGGGCTTCCCTAGATGCCCATTTCACTCCTGGGCAGCCCTCTGGGGAGGCCCCCCTTTCCATGAGGATTCCCTGGAGCCAGAGGAGCAGTGCAGAGCCCGGGTCACAGGCTGCGCATCAGCACACAGGAGCCAAGGATCCAATCTAGAGGAGGTCCGTTTTCTCTCCTTCCTTTCTTCCAACAAAGGCTTACTGGCACCTGCTGTGTGCCAGGCATTGTCCTAGGCCCCGGAGAGACAGTAATAGATCAGACAAGGTGTAATAGATCATCACAAGGTGTCTGCTTTCATGTAACTTGCAAGAAGTGGGTAGACAGGGAATTAAAAAGTAATCTAACGCCTGGGTGTGGTGGCTTACACCTGTAATCCCAGAACTTTGGGAAGTCAAGGCAGCCAGACCAGCCTGGCCAATATGGCGAAACCCATCTCCACTAAAAAAATACAAAAAGGAAAAAAAAAAGTAGCCGGGCATGGTGGTGCATGCTTGCAGTCCCAGCTACTCGAGAGGCTGAAACACAAGAATTGCTTGAACCCAAGAGGCGGAGGTTGCAGTGAGCCGAGATTGCACCACTACACTCTGGGCAACAGAGTGAGACTGTCTCAAAAAAAAAAAAAGCAACATACTACACATAATGACATATATACACACATATACATGTGTGTGTGTGTATATCTACACACACACATGCACAGAAACTTGACGGCACGTGTTTTGAAACACAGGTGTTATGTTTCAACCTAACAAGCAGCATGAGGAAAAAGCAGAAGGGGACGGGGCATCAGGCAAGGGCAGGCGCTTCTTGGGGGCACTAGGAAGGCTCTGGGAGAGAGAAGTGGGGTTGCAGGCCACATGAAGGTCTAGGGAAGGTGACTCCCATGGATGGAAGAGGGAGGGCAAAGATGCTAAGCAGGAATATGCATGGTGTCTCCATCCTGCCCTGCCCTCCCCCACTCCTGTCCCCATCAAAGAGGAAAGTTGCTGAGTATGCAGAGATAGGCAGGAGGAGTGCCAACAGGCCATCAGAGAGGGCAGAGTTTGAAGACGTGAGGTGTGTATCAGGGACCCCACCAGCGAGTCCTGGGATCCAGGAACCGTCCATAGACCCATGGCTGTAGCTGTGCCTGACCACGTCCCTCACATGCCAGCAAACCTGGACATCAGGCTGAGCTCCCCTCTTCCGGCCCTGAAGGTTTGCCCTGCAGCCAGTGCTGCGGCTGAGCAGAGGTACTGCAGCCCCAGCATTGCATTGCCCTGGCCACCTCTCCCCTCCAGGAAGGAAATCACGAAGAGGCTGTGTCCCCAGCGTGTCCTCATTCCCCACCTCCTCACTTTTCTCCCTAAGTTGGAAGGTCAGTCAGTCAGCTGCTCTGTGAGTGCCAGGGGCAGCGAAGAGCAGGAACAGCCCCGGCTGTCCAGGACAGGGAAGCAAGTGTGCGAGGCCTGGGGTGAGGGATGATCATGGCCTTGGATGGTATCAGCAGAGTGAACACACTGCTGATAATGACTGATCACCTCCAGGAACCCGCCATAAACGGCAGGGCTGGGACTCCTGCACTTTGTTCAAAGCCTGTGAGGCTACTAGGTTTCACCTGGCTCCTGAAGCTGCTCCAGCTCTGGCCGCACACCCAGCCCCTGGTTCACCACCCCACTTCTCATCTCGGGACAGCAGTGAGGATGTGGTGGCTGCTCTGAACCAAAACTGCAGGGCGACAGAGCCACAGCCTGGAAGATGCCCCAACTGGGCACACTGACCTTGGCGACTCACTCCAAGGTCTCAGCAAGTCAGCTGCACAACTGTCCTGAGTGAGAGATCTCACCTGACCCTGCTCTGCTCCCTCCTCTACTCCATCCTTTATGCTTCTCTTGGCCCTGGCTGTTGCCTCCTGCTGTGCACCCCTATCAGGTCAGCTGATCCTTGTCAAGAGCAGATTAGATTCAAAGGACACGGTGACTGTAACCCAGAGGCTCCCTCACCCAAGAAGCCACAGTCCTCTAATCCCTCTCAGCCACGGGGAGACCCTTAGAGGTGGCCTGGAGCCAGAGGAATCACAGGCTCAGCTGTTCCGGCTGATCTCAGCCTCTAGCCTCATCGCCCCTATGGATCAGTCAGTGTTTCCTGCTCTTCCAGGGATCCAGGGACGGCTCCTGGAGCAGGGGCAGGGCCCTCCTACTCTTACAGCAAAAGTAGCTCAGGGCTTCTGGGTGGGTTTGTCTCAAGGCCTGGCCTCAAAGCTCTCAGACCCAAAAATGTTCTCCAAAGGTGGGTTCTTAGGTTCCAGGGCCCACAGCTGTTGGAAGAGGCTCTAGTAAGTCATTCCCCACTCTAGTTCTGTGAGTGCTCCTGCACAGTCTGGGCTATGATGTCAGGTCCAGGTGGATGTGACCGGGTGCTCTCATCTGTCTAGAGAATTGTTTTCTCCCCTTCCATAGGCCCTTCTTCAGTTGATAAATCCAAGCACCCCTGGGGCTCACGTTGGCCCAGTGCTCAGTCCTGGTCACTTCATGTCACTGTGGGGTCCAAGCCCAGCTGCTCCTCCTTGCCTGGACACAGCAGCAAATGTGATTGCCCCATACCAGGTAGCTCAGGCTCCTAAGCTCTTTAGTACCCAGTGTAAAGACCCCCCATGACACCTCCCACGCTGTCCCCCATTGCACCGCCACAGTGCCCAGGTGCCAGGTCAGCACCAGCCTCCCCCAGCTGACGCCCATCCAGACTCCTCTTAGGGTCTTTCCTCAGAAGCCCCTGGAGTCTTTCCCGCCAGCTGACCATTAGAGAAAAGGCATTGCCCCACTTCTCTCCTCCTCTGCACATCTGTCAACCCGGCCACCCTGCTCCCAAGGGGGATGGAATGTGGGGGCCTCGGCTTGGCCCCAGAAGTCCACTGCCACATTCCCCACAACATGAGACATTTTGCCTGTGACATCTGCAGGAAAAGCTCTCTCAAGAGGTGCTTCCTTTTTTTTTTTTTGAGACCTAGTCTCACTGTGTCACCCAGGCAGGAGTGCAGTGGTATGATCCCGGCTCACTGCAGCCTCCACCTCCTGGGTTCAAGCAATTCTCTCACCTCAGCCTCCCAAGCAGCTGGGATTACAGGCACATGCCACCATGCCCAGCTAATTTTTGTATTTTTAGTAGAGACAGGGTTTCACTGTGTTGCCCAGGCTGGTCTTGAACTCCTCACCTCAGGTGATCCACCCTCCTTGGCCTCCCAAAGTGTTGGGATTACAGGCATGAGCCACCGCACCCGGCCAAGAGGTGCTTCTTAAAGCAAATGGCTCCAAGTGAGCTAAAAACTAAATGTCATTTTCTCCCCTAGGAACACCTCATATGACCAATCATTGATGTCTTCCAGTGAATTTATTTACCGAAGGGCTCTTGAGAAGGACTTGGGGGGCCACACAGGGGGGCAGGAAGCTGCCTGGGGCCAGAGACCCCTTCAGAGGACCTAGCCAGGCCCTAGACTTCTAGAGCTGAAGAGTGGACCCAAAGATGAATTCGCTTCTTGTGTCCTGGGTCCCCTGATAGAGACTGTATGAGAAGCCAACAGGAGGAGGGTGCCTCTCCCAGCCCCAGGCTCCCACGGCCACTTGGACGGCAGCTGTCCCACCCTCCCCTCCTCCCCTCCCCTCCCTCCCTTCTTCCCCTCCCCTCCCCTCCCTCCCTCCCCTCTCTGTGGGTCCCCCACATTTTTGTCTCTGCTCCCACTGCAGGCTGTTTTGTTCTTCCCTGACTCTGTTACCCTCCTCTGCTTCTCTGTCACAGTTTCCTCCCTTCCCTCAGTCTCTGTCCTTCTGCCTGAGCCGAGGTTCCCTGGGCTTCCAGAGGCAGATGGTCTCCAGCTCTTCAGAGAGTGGCTGCTTTCATTCCATTTTCTGGCCCCTGTCTGGGAACGATGAGGAAGAATCACACAGGCACCAGGTCAGTGTCATGGGGCTTTAGGGCCAGATGAGGCACCCCAGCCCCTGATCTCCTAGTGGAATTGGAGAGGGGTCCGTGGCACCCAGCTGGGGCCCTTGAAGCCCTCGGTGGTGCTGAGGCCCAGCAGGCAGGCAGTGCCTGGAGAGCCCAGTTCAACTGCACGGGCACGGACAGGTGAAGCCAGCAGAGGCCTGGGTGCCCCAAGCCCCACCTCCACCTGCTGCTGAGGAGGAAGCTGGAGTCATTCATTCCCTGTCAGGTATTTTGCAAACCTGCTCTGTGTATGGGCAGTCAGAGCAGGGCTGGGCTGGGCTCTGGAAAAGGAAATGTGAGGGGGCCTGGTTTCCACCAGCCGAGGTCCCTGGGGAGGCAGATGTGCAAATGGTCGCAGTGCTGAGTTCTGAATGATGCACTCATGCAAGGATGGGCTTTGGGGGAAGAAAGGTCAGGGAAGGCCGGACATGGTGGCTCACACCTGTAATCCCAGCAGTGTGGGAGGCAGAGGCGGGTAGATCACCTGAGGTCAGAAGTTCGAGGTCAGCCTGGCCAACATGGTGAAACCTCGTCTCTACTAAAAATACAAAAAATTAGCCAGGCATGGTGGCACATGCCTGTAATCTCAGCTACTCCGGACACTGTGGCATGAGAATTGCTTGAACCCGGGAGGCAGAGGTTGCAGTGAGCTGAGGTTGCACCATTGCACTCCAGCTTGGGCAAAAACAGCGAAACTCCATCTTAAAAAAAAAGTCAAGGAAGACCTGCATTGAAGGATGGTGGGGAATGAGCAAGCCAGGGGTCGGGGGGGCGCATTTCTGGCAGAAGAGTAAACGGCCCAGGGAGCCGCATCTGTGTGGCCGCCTGTGGGCCAGCCCTCGCAGACCACTGAGTTGTCAAGATGAAAATGGAGTCTTACTAGAGCTACAAACATTTTTTAGTTTGCCAAGTAAGGACATTTAAAAAAATAGTCCTTTGTTCTCACCACCATTTTACCAAAGAAGTAATAGTATCTCAACTACAAAAAATAAATAGAAAGGACGTTTGGAATAAAAGATACTGTGACCAAGAAAGGAGTGCTGGCAACTTGGCTGATACATCTGGTTGATTTCATATCTATGAATCAGTATTGCTTTTTTTCCCTCTTTATTGCTGACTACTGAACACTTTATCACCATCAGCCCTGCCCGGGAGCTGGCCTTCGGGAGGTGCTG
Organism: Rhinopithecus roxellana; assembly: GCF_007565055.1. Classification (NCBI taxonomy): domain Eukaryota; kingdom Metazoa; phylum Chordata; class Mammalia; order Primates; family Cercopithecidae; genus Rhinopithecus; species Rhinopithecus roxellana. Next base: position 76,794,584 of record NC_044567.1, read on the forward strand.
AGAGAGGGACTCCTGTGGTAGAGCAAGGCCTGGGGAAATGGAGGAGGCAGCAGCCATGCTGAGAACTTTGTACTGACTCTCAGAGTGTGGATTTTATCCCCAAGGCAATGAGATGCCGGGGCAGGGCGCTAAGTGAGCAGATGCTGTCATCAGATTGGAGCATCCTCAGAGCTGTGTATAAAAATGGACTAGGGGCCGGGTGCAGTGGCTCACGCCTGTAATCCCAGCACTTTGGGAGGCTGAGGCGGGCGGGTCACCTGAGGTTGGGAGTTCAACACCAGCCTGACCAACATGGAGAAACCCCGTCTCCACTAAAAATGCAAAATTAGCCGGGTGTGGTGGTGCACACCTGTAATCCCAGCTACTCCGGAGGCTGAGGCAGGAAAATCGCTTGAACCTGGGAGGTGGAGGTTGCAGTGAGCTGAGATCGCGCCATTGCACTCCAGCCTGGGCAACAAGAGCGAAACTCCATCTCAAAATAAAATAAAATTAATTAATTAATTAATTAATGGACTAGGAGAGGGACTGGGGGGACCAGAGGAGGGGGCCCAGTGGGAAATTATGAAGGTCTGTACTCAGGTGGGGACAGTGGCAGTAGGGCTGGAGAAGAGGGGAATTGAGGAGGACTTGAGGAGCTGGACAGTGAAGGGCAGGACCAGAGGGGCCACCCAGAGCTGGTGAGAGGTGTCATCCCTGTCCACATTCCCATAGGGACAGCAGCAGAGGGATCTTTGATTTCACTAGAGGCAGAACAAGAAGCAGGTTTAAGATTTGGGATTAGGCCAGGTGTGGTGGCTCATGCCTATAATCCCAGCCCTTTGGGAGGCTGAGGTGGGCAGATCACTCGAGGTCAGGAGTTCATATGGTAAAACCCCGTCTCAATAAAAAATACAAAAATTAGCTGGGTGTGGTGGCGCACATCTGTAGTCCCAGCTACTCGGGAGGCTGAGGCAGGAGAATCACTTGAACCCGGGAGGCAGAGGTTCCAGTGAGCTGAGATTGCACCACTGCACTCCAGCCTGGATGACAGAACAAGACTCTGCCACAAAACAAAACAAAACAAAACAAAACAAAACAAAATATTTGGGATTAAAGGACTGGAGGAACATCCTGGCTCTACAGAATGTAACACTTGATACTGTCCAGCCGGAGTAGCCCAAGCCTTCACTCAATCTGTGGGATGGAGAAGGAGGGGACAGCTGGTGGCTCCTGGTGGAGACACGTGTCTCCTTTTGTCTCCAGCTGTTGGGTGACCTTAGTCCACCTACCAACCACTCTGTGCCTTGGTTGTTTCCTTATCTGAAAAATGAGAATCAATGGTCCCTAACTCACAGGGTAGCTAGGAGGTTTCACTCCTCTGTGTAAAGCACTAAGATGCCTGGCTCAGTAGACACGGCCTCACGTTGCCATTTCACACGCCAGCACCCACGCAGCGCCCAGGCAGCACCGGGTAATGGAGGGCAGTTAACGTTGGTGACGTGAGGAAGGAGGCACAATCATGGCAAATACCAGGCCTAGCTTCAAAGGAAGGCCCAGTTTCGGAGCCACCTTCTGGGCTTGGGATTAAGTGCAATTTTTTTTTTTTTTTTTTTTTTTTTTTGAGATGGAGTCTCGCTCTTTTTGCCCAGGCTGGAGTGCAATAGCGCGATCTTGCTCACTGCAACTTCTGCCTCCCAGGTTCAAGCGATTCTCCTGCCTCAGCCTTCCAAGTAGCTGGAATTACAGGCGCCCACACCACCATGCCCAGAGATTTTTTGTATTTTTAGTAGAAACAGGGTTTCTCCATGTTGGCTAGGCTGGTCTCGAGCTCCTGACCTTAGGTGATCTGCCCGCCTCAGCCTCCCAAAGTACTGGGATTACAGGTGTGAACTACCATGCCCGGCCTTGGGTGCTATTTTGAACCCCTTTGATGCCCTGTGAGCCCCTCTCACCTGCCACTCACCCAATGCCTCAGGGGCAGGGAGGTCAACACTTCATGGAAAGTTCCATAGGATGGATGCCTGGTCCAGCAGGGTCCCAAGGGGCAGGGGCAGAGGCAGGCAGAGGAAGGGGTCACAAATCTCATAACCCTAGAAGGCAGTGAGAAGAGGAGCTGGCGGGCACAGCCACTCACCTCATAGCAGAGGACCTGCACCGTCAAAGCCAAACTAGCAGCATCTCCAAGACCCAATCCTTCATCTGCTTACCCACCCTTCCCACCTCCCCCCAAAACTGCTTCTAGCATGTTCCCCTCCCGATAGAAGGCATCATCACCCCTCCACTCCTCCTCCCCTCTCACCCCTACAGCCCATTCACAGCTACCCCTTTCGGTCCCACCTGCGGCCGGCCCCTAAACCTACTACTGCCCTCAGTCGTGGAGTCTCTTCCTGCTGGTGACAGGGCCTTCTGAGTTTGCTAAGCACGGATCTACACTGCATCAAAGAGATCAGAGAGGTCACTGGGAAAGGCAGATTTGGTCATGTTCCTCCCCAGCTAAAAACTGTTGCCCTCAGGAGGAAGTCTGAGCCCGCCTTAGCTTCATGGCCTCAGCTTCTGCAGTCTCCACACCACCCACAGCTCACGGCCTTTTGCCGATCGGTCAGCGCGTCTTTCCAGATCTTCTGCTTGAAATGCAAGTCTTCTAACAACTTGCCTGCTGAACTCCTACCCCTCCTTTCAGCGCTCAGCTTAAGCATCGCCTGTGGCCAGGGCTCAGGGCCTGCCCTGCACCTCTGCATCGCCTCTCTGGGAATGGCTTGTTTAAACATCTGGGAGCTTGTAGAGGGGGTGTCAGAGGTGTTTGAACCAGAGCGACTCCATCTTGAGTGAGGGCTAGGAAAATGAAGTTGGGACTTGCATTCCCAGAATCTGGGCTGCACTCCCAGAAAGGTATTCCCAACCTCTAGATGTTTACAGTTAAGGAAATGAATTAATAATGTTTACTAAACAAACCCAAACGTGGGAGTGTCCAGATATCCCGATATCTTGAGAACAAAGGCATTCCTAATTTTTCTTCAAAGATAATAACATTGATTCTTGCAGAATGTGGTAATTTAAAAAAGGAATCCTTTATCACAAACCCCTGTAGCAGAGCACATCTCCCTATGATCTTTTTTTATCCTATATATATACAAGCATTGTACCTAGGGTGGACACATTCCTCCTCTTACTTTGGGAACACCCTACTCTGTCCAGGGAGTAGCTGTTCTTTCACCACTTGACTTTCTTAATAAACTTGCTTTTGCTTTGCACTGCAGACTCGCCCTGAATTCTTTCTTGAGCAAGATCCAAGAACCCTCTCTTGGGGTCTGGATCGGGACCCCTTTCCTTTAACAGTGCGACCAGGCTGTGCCTGCTCACCAGGGTGTCTGGGCACAGGGTCAGTGACTGCTCTTTGTGGGTCTTGGTGAAAACCTGTGGAGGAATGAGTGAGTGTAAGAAAGGGAAGGAGACATTTTTAATTAAGACCAGGCAAGATTAGGCAATTGGAGAAAAGACAGATATGAGTCAAAGCTTACTCACATGTTCCTGGCCTGAGAGGCAGAGATAGATTGTCACTGTGCGCAACCACGGCAGAGCTGGGCTGCATCCTGGGCCTGGAATGAAGAGGTACCTCCCTCTCCTCCCCTGCTTCCTGGGATTCCAGGCCTGACGTCCTATAGCAGGGTACCCTGGAGACAGGGCCAGACAACGAGCTGCACACGGCATTGTCCCTAGCATGTCACCATTTTTTGTAATTTATCGTTTTTTACTGTGGTGAAATACACCTAATGGTCGGGCGCAGTGGCTCACGCCTGTAATCCCAGCACTTTGGGAGGCCGAGGCGGGCAGATCACTGGAGGTCAGGAGTTCAAGACAAGCCTGGTCAACATGGTGAAACCTCATCTCTACTAAAAATACAAAAATTAGCCAGGCATGGTGGCACACACCTGTAATCTCAGCTACTTGGGAGGCTGAGGCATGAGAATCGCTTGAACCTGGGAGGTGGAGGTTGCAGTGAGCTGAGATTGCACCACTGCACTCCAGTCTGGCAACAAAGCTAGACTCCATCTCAAAAAAAAAAAAAAAAAAAAGCACAATGTCTTGCTTGGTAGGTTTGTGCTTAACCGAAAACTGGGGGAAAGAGCTAAAAATGAGATGTGAAAGTGAAGATGGGATTGCTGGGTGAGTCAAAAGAAATTAAGATTGAACTTGACAGTCAGCATTTAAAAGGGTCACATCACATCATGTGCATCGATGTCCGATGCACATCGACAAACTGGCCATTTTTCATATGGAAAAGATCCAGGAAAACATCTGAGGGTTTGCACTGACTCTCAGTTTCTATATGAGCCGCAGCAGGTGAGGAGGCTGCCGGAACAACCTCAGCCCTCTCCAGCTGCACCAAGGGAAGGAATTGCATTAAGTGAACCAGGGCTCCCTCTGAGCTTCTTAGGCCAGCTTTACTTAAATATGGGCAGCATAGTTTAGGAGAGATGTGGACAATCTGCAGTCCATTCACGAGAGGATGACAGAGCATCAGGATACAGAGAACTCCTCTCCTGGGGAATCACTGAAGGCACTGTGTTTCTCCTGGAGAAAAGGAGACATGCTTAGACATGGTTGCGGCCGGGTGTGGTGGCTCATGCCTGTTATCCCAGCACTTTGGGAGGCCGAGGCAGGCGGATCATGAGGTCAGGAGATCAAGACCATCCTGGCTAACACGGTGAAACCCCGTCTCTACTGAAAATACAAAAAATTACCCGGGCATGGTGGCGGGTGCCTGTAGTCCCAGCTACTCGCGAGGCTGAGGCAGGAGAATGGGGTGAACCCAGAAGGCAGAACTTGCAGTGAGCCGAGATCATGATCATGCCACTGCACTCCAGCCTGGGCAACAGAGTGAGACTCCGTCTCAAAAAAATAAAAATGATTGATAAATAAATAAATAAATAAATAAATAAATAAATAAATAACAAAGACATGGTTGCTACCTCTCATCTTGCACAGTGGCCATGTTGAAGAGAAAAGACTCATTGTTTCTCTAGAAAGCACAGTAAGAAACAATAAGCCTAGCCTGCGGCAGTGGCTCAGGCCTGTAATCCCAGCACTTTGGGAGGCCAAGGTGGGTGGATCACCTGAGGTTAGGAGTTCAAGACCAGCCTGACCAACATGGAGAAACCCTGTCTCTACTAAAAATACAAAATTAGCCAGGCGTGGTGGTTCGTTCATGCCTGTAATTCCAGCTACTCAGGAGGCTGAGGCAGGAGAATCACTTGAAACCTGGGAGGCGGAGGTTGCGGTGAGCCGAGATCACGCCATCGCACTCTAGCCTGGGCAATATGAGCGAAACATCTCGATCTCCTGACCTCGTGATCTGCCCACCTCGTCCTCCCAAAGTGCTGGGATTACAGGTGTGAGCCACAGCGCCTGGCCAGAAATATTTTTTTAAACCACAGCTTTATCAAGATATAATTCATATACCATAAAATCCCCCCTTTTAAAGCATGCAATTGAGTGGCTTTTAGAATATTCAGAGTTGGCCGGGCGCGGTGGCTCATGCCTGTAATCCCAGCACTTTGGGAGGCCGAGACGGGCAGATCACGAGGTCAGGAGATCGAGACCATCCTGGCTAACACGGTGAAACCCCGTCTCTACTAAAAAATACAAAAAAAAAAAAAAACTAGCCGGGCAAGGTGGCAGGCGCCTGTAGTCCCAGCTACTCGGGAGGCTGAAGCAAGAGAATGGCGTAAACCCGGGAGGTGGAGCTTGCAGTGAGCTGAGATCCAGCCACTGCACTCCAGCCCGGGCGACAGAGCGAGACTCCGTCTAAAAAAAAAAAAAAAAAGAATATTCAGAGTTGTACAACCATCACTACTAATGTCAGAACATTTCACTACCCCTAAAAGAAACCCCGTACCACAGATTCCGATGCTGCTGGGAGCCCTATCATGCCATGTCACATATATTATAGTATATATATATGCCCACCCATGGTCAACCCCACTGTGTTCTTTGACATCGCCATCAACAGGGAGCCCTTGGGCCATGTCTCCTTCGAGCTGTTTGCAGACAAGTTTCCAAAGACAGTAGAAAACTTCCCTGCTGGCCGGGCGCGGTGGCTCAAGCCTGTAATCCCAGCACTTTGGGAGGCCGAGACGGGCGGATCACGAGGTCAGGAGATCGAGACCATCCTGGCTAACATGGTGAAACCCCATCTCTACTAAAAATACAAAAAAACTAGCCGGGCGAGGTGGCGGGCGCCTGTAGTCCCAGCTACTCCGGAGGCTGAGGCAGGAGAATGGCGTAAACCCGGGAAGCGGAGCTTGCAGTGAGCTGAGATCCAGCCACTGCACTCCAGCCTGGGTGACAGAGCAAGACTCCGTCTCAAAAAAAAAAAAAAAAAAAAAAAACTTCCCTGCTCTGGGCACTGGAGAGAAAGGATTCGGTTATAAGGGTTTCGGCTTTCACAGAATTATTCCAGGGTTTATGTGTCAGGGTGGTGACTTCACACACCGTAATGGCACTGGTGGCAAGTCCATCTACGGGGAGAAATTTGATGATGAGAACTTCATCCTGAAGCAGACAGGTCCTGGCATCGTGTCCATGGCAAATGCTGGACCCAACACAAATGGTTCCCAGTTTTGCAACTGCACTGCTAAGACTGAGGGGTTGGATGGCAAGCATGTGGTCCTTGGCAAGGTAAAAGAAGGCATGAATATTGCAGAGGCCATGGAACGCTTTGGGTCCAGGAATGGCAAGACCGGCAAGAAGATCACCATTGCCGACTGTGGACAACTCTAATAAGTTTGACTTGTGTTTTATCTTCACCACCAGATCATTCCTTTTGTAGCTGCGGAGAGCACCCTCCACCTCATTTGCTCACAGTAGCCTCTAATCTTTGTGCTCTCTCTCTCAGTTCCCTTTGGGTTCCATGTTTGCCTTATTCTCTTCCATGCCTAGCTGGATTGCAGAGTTAAGTTTATGATTATGAAATCAAAACTAAATAACAATTGCAAAAAGAAAAAGGAAGAGGCCGGCGCGGTGGCTTACGCCTGTAGTCCCAGCACTATGGGAGGCTGAGGTGGGTGGATCACAAGGTCAGGAGATTAAGACCATCCTGGCTAACACAGTGAAATCCCGTCTCTACTAAAAATACACAAAAAATTAGCCAGGCGTCCTGGCGTGCACCTGTAATCCCAGCTACTCGGGAGGCTGAGGCAGGAGAATGGCGTGAACCTGGGAGGCGGAGCTTGCAGTGAGTGGCGATCGGGCCACTGCCCTCCAGCCTGGGCGACAAGAGTGAGACTCCGTCTCAAAAATAATAAAAGAGAAAGAAGAAAGAAACCCCATGCCCTTTGTCACTCATTCCCTTTCCTCCTCCCCCAAGCCCCTGGCAACCACTAATCTATTTTCTGTCTCTATGGATTTGCCTATTCTGTTTTTTTTTTTTTTGAGACGGAGTCTCGCTCTGTCATCCAGGCTGGAGTGCAGTGGCCAGATCTCAGCTCACTGCAAGCTCCGCCTCCCGGGTTCACCCCATTCTCCTGCCTCAGCCTCCCAAGTAGCTGGGACTACAGGCGCCGCCACCTCACCCGGCTAGTTTTTTGTATTTTTAGTAGAGACGGGGTTTCACCGTGTTAGCCAGGATGGTCTCGATCTCCTGACCTCGTGATCCGCCCGTCTCGGCCTCCCAAAGTGCTGGGATTACAGGCTTGAGCCACCGCGCCCGGCCGCGGATTTGCCTATTCTGGACATTTCATATAAACGGAGTCATACAATATGTGGCCTTTTGTGACTGGCTTTTTTCTTTTCTTTTTTGTTTTTTTGTTTTGTTTTGTTTTGTCTTTTTGTTTGTTTGCTTGTTTTTGTTTTTGAGTCGGAGTTTCGCTCTTGTCACCCAGGCTGGAGTTCAATGGGGCTCACTGCAACCTCCACCTCCCAGGTTCAAGTGATTCTCCTGCCTCAGTCTCCCGAGTAGCTGGGATTAGAGGTGCACTCTGCCACGCCTGGCTAATTTTTGTATTTTTAGTAGAGATGGAGTTTTGCCATGTTGGCCAGGCTGGTCTCTAACTCCTGACCTCAGGTGATCCGCCCACCTCAGCCTCCCAGGCCTGAGCCACTGCACCGGGCCTGGCTTTTTTCACTTAGTATACCGGTTTCAAGGTTCACATATATTATAGTATATATATCTACTTCATTCCTTTTTATGGCTGAATAAACACTCTACTGTATGAATATACCACATTTTGTTTACACATTCATCAGTTGATGGACATTGGGGCTGTTTCTAAAGCTTAGCTATTATGAATAATATTATGCTGCTATGAGCATTGCTGTACAAGTTTTTGTGTAGATATGTTTCAATTTTCTAGGAGTAGAAATAATGAGGTCACATGGTAATTCTATGTTTAACATTTTGAAGAACTGCCGATCTGTTTTCCAAAGTGGCCTCACCATTTTACAATCCAACTAGCAATGTATAAGGATTCCAATTTCTCCATTGCTTTGCCAATATTTGCTATTGTCTATTTTAATTTTTTTCCATCTTAGTGGGCACGAAGTGTTTCTCATTGTGATTTTATTTGGATTTCCCTGACAGCTAGTGAAGTTGAACATCTTTTCCATGGGCTCATTGGCCATTTGTACATCTCTTGGGAGAATGTCTATTCAAATCCCTTGCCCCCTTTTTTTTTTTTTTTTTTTTTTTTTGAGACGGAGTCTCACTCTGTTGCCCAGGGTAGAATGCAGTGGCACGATCTCAGCTTACTGCAACCTCCGCCTCCCGGGTTCAAGCAATTCTCCTGCCTCAGTCTCCCGAGTAGCTGGGACTACAGGTGCCCGCCGCCACACCCAGCTAATTTTTTGTATTTTAGTAGAGACAGGGTTTCACCGTGTTGCTCAGGCTGTTCTTGAACTCCTGAACTCAGGCAATCCACCCACCTCGGCCTCCCAAAGTGCTAGGATTACAGGCGTGAGCCACCGTGGCTAGCCCCTTGCCCATTTTTTAATTGAGTTACTTGTCTTTTTATTATTGAGTTGTGTGAGTTCTTTTTTAGAAAATAAGTTGTGGTTTTTTTAAGAGACTGGGTCTCACTATGTTGCCCAGGGTGGAATGTAGTGCCTGTTCCCAGGCACAGTCATGGCACACTACAGCCTCAAACTCCCGGACTTAAGCAATCCTGCCTCAGCTTTCTGAGTAGCTGGGATCACCAGTATGCACCACCATGCCAGCTATGAGTTTTTTATATATTCTGAACACGAGTCTCTAACATACAGTAGTCCCTCCCTTATCTAAAGTTTCACTTTCTGAGGTTTCAGTTACCTGGGATTGACTTTGGTCCAAAAATATTAAATGGAAAATTCCATAAACAAACCATAAGTTTTACATTGCACACTATTCTGAGGAGAGTGATGAGATTTCACCGACTCAAGACACAAATCATTCCTTTGTCCAGCAGAGCCACAATGTACATGCGGCCCACCTGCTAGTCACATAGGGGCCATCTCAGTTATCAGAAGGACTGTCTCAGCATCGCAGCACTAGTGTTCAAGCAACAGAACCCTTATTTTACTTCATAGAGTCCCAAAGCACGAGAATACCCATGCCACAATTTAGATCTGCCAAAGGGAAGCCAAACAGTGCTTCCTTTAAGGGAAAAGGTGAAAGTTCTCGGCTTCAGAAAGAAAAAGATCGGCTGTATGTTGAAGTTCCTAAGATCATGAATCTATCCATGAAATTTTGAAGAAGGAAAAAGAAATTCATATTCATTTTGCTGCCACACCTCAAACTGCAAAAGTTGTAGCCATGGTGTGTGACCAGTGCTTAGTTAAGAAGGAAAAGGAGGCCGGGCACAGTGGCTCACACCTGTAATCCCAGCACTTTGGGAGACCAAGGCAGGCAGATCACCAGGTCAGGAGATCAAGACCATCCTGGCTAACACGGTGAAACCCCGTCTCTACTAAAAATACAAAAAATTAGCCGGGCATGGTGGTAGGCGCCTGTAGTCCCAGCTACTCAGGAGGCTGAGGCAGGAGAATGGCGTGAACCCAGGAGGTGGAGCTTGCAGTGAACCGAGATCGCACCACTGCACTCTAGCCTGGACGACAGAGCAAGACTCCACCTCAAAAAAAAAAAAAAAAAAAAGAAGGAAAAGCCATTATATATTTGTGAAGACACGGACAGAAATGTGTCCTGATTGTGGTGCCAGAAAGCACTGAGCCTACTAGAAGACGTCAGCAAAAGATCCCCTGAAAAGTGACTCCAAGTCATTCACTGCAAGGGATGGTTATACAGATGCAGGAATACAGAAGGTCAATAGTAGCTAAAGCTACATCACAGCTTAACACTACATCATCCACCTCACTTCATCTCATCACATCCGTATTGTGTCATTGTGAGGATAGAACAGGAAGATATTTTGATAGAGAAAGAGAGACCACATTTACATAACTTTTATTACAAAAGTTATAATTGTTCTATTTTATTGTTAGTTATTGCTAATCTCTTACTGCACCTAATTTATAAATTAAACCTTGTTATAGGTATGTATGTATAAGAAAAAATATAGTGTATATAGCACTTGGTGCTTTCTTCAATTTCAGGCATCCATTGAGAGTCTTGGAATGTACCCACTGAGGATAAGTGGGGGCTGCTGTACATACTTTGTAAATATCTTTTCTCATCCCATGGGTTGTCTTTTCATTTTCTTTCTTTCTTTTTTTTTTTTTTTTTTTTTTTTTGAGATGAAGTTTCGCTTTTGTTGCCCAGGCTAGAGTATAATGGTGCGATCTCGGCTCACCGCAGTCTTCGCCTCCCAGGTTCAAGCGATTCTCCTGCCTCAGCCTCCCGAGTAGCCGGGATTACAGGCATGAATCACCATGCCTGGCTAATTTTTATATTTTTAGTAGAGACGGGGTTTCTCCATGTTGGCCAGGCTGGTCTCGAACTCCCGACCTCAGGTAATCCACCCGCCTCGGCATCCCAAAGTGTTGGGATTACAGGCGTGAGCCACGGTGCCTGGCTGTCTTTTCATTTTCTTGATGGTGTCCATTGAAGCACAAGTTTTAAATTTTGATGAAGACCAATTTATCTGTTTTTTCTTTCATCACTTATGCTTTTGGTGTCATATCTAAGAAACCACTGACTAATCCAAGGTTACAAAGATTTGCTGCCTATGTTTTCTTCTAAAAGTTTTATGGTTTTAGTTCTTACATCAAGGTCTATTTTCAGTTGACTTTTTTTTTTTTTTTTTGAGACAGGGTCTTACTCTGTCACCCAGGCTGGAGTGCACAGGCACGATCATGGCTCACTGCAGCCTCAACCTCTTGGGCTCAAGCGATCCTCCCACCTCAGCCTCCCAAGTAGCTGGTACTACAGACATGTGCCACCACGCCCAGCTAATTTTTTTGTAGAGATGGAGTTTCACCATATTGCCCAGGCTGGTCTCGAACTCCTAAGCTCCAGCAATCCGCCCACCTCAGCTTCCCAAAGTGCCAGGATTATAGGCATAAGCCACTGCACCTAGCCCCAAATTGTGTATATGGTATTAGAAAGCGGTCCAATTTCATTCTTTTATATGTGGAAATCCAGTTGCCCCAGCACCATTTGTTAAAAATATTTTCTTCCCCATTTAATTGTCCTAGTATTCTTGTCACAACCAATCGAACATAATTGTACAGGTTCATTTCTGAACTCTCAGTTCTATTCCATTGTTGAGCATATCTTTTAAGGGCTGTTTTTCTCTCCTGTGGTAACTGGTGACCCGTACTTCCTGGAAGAGAGATGAAAAGATTCCCAAGCCAACTGAGTTACCTTGAGTGGGTCAGGTCTCTGTGGCTCTCTGCACCTGCTTCTTCATAATGACATCCTCCTGCAGGATTTGAGCCTTCTCTTTTGTTGTGACGGCAGCCCAGGAGGTGGCTGACTGCCCAGACAGCCTTATCTCTTTCCTACCTCTCAAGGTTATTGTAAATACCAAATTAGATTGTTTATACACAAGAATTTAGCACTAAAGCACTATACAAATGCAAGCTATATATTTCTATTTATACTTCTCCTTCATGAATAAGACCCTAAAAATAGAAGATATTTTTAATTTTTACTCATTGGGCTTAAGGTTGCAGTGTCTGCATTATTGCAAATTCCAAATTAATGAAGACTGGCTCTTCTTATCTTATTCCTGTAGAAGGGTGTGCGCTCACCCCGGAGTGTGAATATGAGTGTGGGTCATTTCCTCTTTCCTCTGCACCCTTCCTTGGATGAGGTTGTGCCCTGTGCCAGGCACCATGCTAAACTCTGGGAAAACCACCGAGAATGAGGCAGACACCATCCCTGCCCTCTGGGAACATACAATTTACTGAAGAAGCTGGGGGGTTTAACAAGCCGTTCTAATAAAGCTTTACAGTGAGGGAGGTGAAGGGTTGATACCTCCCCCAGCCCTGGTGTCAGCTGCTCCAGGTCCAGGAGAAGACTTCGATTATCTTCCAACCCTGTTGGAAGTGGAGGTGGAGGCTGTTTATTGCTGACACAGCCCCTAACCCAGGGTCTACAGACACTGTGGAAATGCCTTGCAGTCAGACCGGAGAATGAACCAGCAGAAGCAATGCCCGCCCTCCATCCTCCTGAACAGGGTTCTCAGGAGCTCTTCGGAGTCGAGGTCGGCCTCTGGCTGAGGGGCTCTGGAGACAGGTTAGGCCTCAGGCTCCTCTCCTCTCTATTCATCTCCCCTCCCTTGGACCCCTCCTTCAAAAGCTGACAGAGCCCCACTCTCCTCTCTCCCCTACCCAAGCCTCTGTCCACAAAGAGACTGCTTCCTCCCAGAAGACAGCAGCTCATTTGCACACAGACACCCATGGCCCTCAAAGCCTGGAAGACCAAGCTGTTAGGACCCTGAGAGCAGGGTGGCTCCTGGGAGGAGAGCCCAGGTCATCACCTTGCCCTCCCCTGGCCCCTGGCCCTCCATGGGGCTGCTCTGATCACAGATGTCCACCCACGTAGCTGGCCCTGAAGTGCACCCACGTCCCCTGGTATCCACTGGTTCTCCAAGCCAAACTGGGCAGGGAGGAGTTGTGAGGGAAAACTGCAGGTCGGGAGGGAGGCTGGCAAAGCGGGCCAGGGCCAGGCCTGACCCCAGCTCTCCTCTCCCGGCCAGCGTTTAACAAGGCCCTGCCTTCTCCCTCCAGGGCTAGGGACAGCCACCTTCTTCCTCTCCCCACCGTCCCCTCTCCCCTGGCACCACGTCATCTGACAAGACAGTGCGATCTCACTGGAGGTGCACCTCACAGGGGTACCCCGGGTCACAGCTTCCTGCACGCACTCCACGCTGCACTGGAAGGCGCACGCGTACCTCAGAGCCACAGACACCATCCCCCACTCACCCAGAAGCCCAAGGGATTCCCAACAGCCCCCAGCAGCCTAATGGGTCAGGGTCTTGGGAGCAGCTGTCCTTGGCTCCTTCCCTGATCCCACCGCTCAGCTTCACCCCGCGGTTCCTCCATTGCCCCACCTCCCACCGCGCCGCAGGGCCTCTGCCAGGGTCAAGGGGCCTCCCACCTCTCGGCAGGCGCCATGGTGCAGAGGAGGCCTCCACAACCGCCGTGTGCGCCAGTAGGACAACACTGTCCTCCCTCCCCCACACTTGTCACTTTGAGGGACACGTGGATGAGACAGGAAAAGACAGGGGAATGTGGAGACCTGAGGTGACTTGGAGCAAGCCTCTCAACCTGAGTGGCAATTTCTTCATCTGTAAAATGAGGGGGTTGTTCTTATCTCTGAGGCTTTGTGTCGCTCTCAAAGCCTGCCAGCCTCGGGTTCTAGGATTCTGTTGGGATCGTGTGTGCTGTTTTCTGCTGAGCGACTGACTGGCAGCCTGTGTCCCCGGGGGAAAGAGGGCAGGCGCTCCAAAGGTCCTGCGCTCCGTGGCTCTCGGCTCTCTCTCCCTGGCAGCCCCTCGCCCCAAGCCCCAGGTGTGCCGGCCGCCCTGAGCCTTTCCAGCACCTCCCGGAGGTGCCTGCGGGACACCTAAGGTCCGTCCCCCCTCCTGCTCCTCTCCCCCCGCCACACCCCCACCTCCGGCAGGCGACGTCCCCGCCCCTCGACCACGGCCTGGTGAAGAAGCCGGCCAGGCCCCATCAGCCCCACCCCCGCCGCACGAGCGGCGCCTGCGGACAGCTCCTGGGACCCCGGCCTTGTCACTCCGGAGGCGGGAAGCTCCGGGGGGTCGGGCCGGGAAGATCCAGCCGGAGGCCGCTGGGCTCCCGGGCCCTGGCCGAGGCTGCGCGGCCGCACGGTGGGCAGGCTCCGGTGTTCTGGCAAACTGCCGGGTCCCCATCTTCAAAAGAGAGGAGGCCCTTTCTCCAGCTTCCTCTGCGGGAGCCCAACCCAGCCCGATCCCGCCACCCTCGGACTGCACCTCGGCCCCTCCCCGGCCCGCGCCCCTGCCCGGGGCGGGCCAGGAACCAAGGCCCGCGTCGCGGGGGACTTTGGAGCGGAGGAGGAAGCGCGGCGGGGCGGGGGCGGGGGTGTGTTGGGTTTTATAACCCGCAGGGCGGCCGCGGCGCGGGAGAGGGGGCAGCGCCGAGCACCGCGCACCGCGTCATGGGGGCCGCCTCGGGCCGCCGGGGGCCGGGGCCGCTGCTGCTACTGTTGCTGCTGCTGCTGCCGCCGCCGCCGCAGCCCGCCCTGGCGCTGGACCCCGGGCTGCAGCCCGGCAACTTTTCCGCCGACGAGGCCGGGGCGCAGCTCTTCGCGCAGAGCTACAACTCGAGCGCCGAACAGGTGCTGTTCCAGAGCGTGGCCGCCAGCTGGGCGCACGACACCAACATCACCGCCGAGAACGCACGGCGCCAGGTGGGCGCCCGGGCCCGGGTGGGGGCGGGGCGGGGCCGCGGCGGCCAATCACAGCGCGCGGCCGGCTTATGGGGCGGGCAGGCTGGCGCCCTCGGCCCGAACCCCACCCCGACCCCCCACCCTCGCCCCAACAATCAGCAGCCGGGGGGCCGGAGCGCCGGGCTGCGCGCACGACCTCCATTCCCAGCATGCACGAGTTGGATGGATGAGGCGGGCTGCTCGGAGGCCGCGCCCGCCTTTGCCGAGGGTGCTGGACTCGGCTCTGTGGCCCCCGCGCTCTCGGGCCGCTGTCTGCTCACCTCCGGACGCTGTCACTGTCACCGCACTGCACTGTCCATTCACCCTCCACTCGCCTGGCCTCTTTTGTGGTCCCAATTTCTGCTCCACCTTTCCCATGAGGCAGATTCCTTCCAGAAGGAGGAAGCGCGGCTTCCGCAAACTAAGGTCTCCCGCAGGGATCTCCCCAGGGCTCGGACTCTGGAAGCCCTTGGCCTTCCTCCCCTCCCCCAGCACCGTGGCTTCCCCTCTATGGCGTGCATCCAAGCGGGGTCCTGCCTACACCCTGCCTGCCCTCCTGGTGCCTATAGGAGGAAGCAGCGCTGCTCAGCCAGGAGTTTGCCGAGGCCTGGGGCCAGAAGGCGAAGGAGCTGTATGAACCGATCTTGCAGAACTTCACCGACCCGGAGCTGCGCAAGATCATCGGAGCTGTGGGCACCCTGGGCTCTGCCAATCTGCCCCTGGCTAAGCGGCAGCAGGTGGGCTGAGGGCCGAGGGACAGCTTGGGGGCGGCCTCCCAGTGCCCCATCGTGGGGGTTGGGGGAGAGCAGCCCGTCAGGGAGGGAAGGACCCTGGGATCCACATGGGCCCTGGCGGAAGGGAAAGCCCAGGTAAGCACAGAATGGCTTTCTGAAGCATTGATTTTTCTTGGAGATGGGGTGGGGTGTTACTTTCTGTTAAAGGAAGCATTCTGGAGTAGGAAGCCAAAATCAAATACGCCTCTACCTAGGCTGGTTTATGAGCTTCCTTGGAAGGGTTGAGAAGGGCTGGGCGCGGTGGCTCACGCCTGTAATCCCAGCACTTTGGGAGGCTGAAGTGGGTGCATCGCTTGAGCCCAGTAGTTCAAGACCAGCCTGGCCAACATGGCAAAACCTCGTCTCTACAAAAAAAATAATAATAATAATACAAAAAATTAGCTGGGCTTGGTGGTGCGTGCACCTACAGTCCCAGCTACTATTGAGGCTGAGGTGGAAGGATCACCTGAGCCCAGGAGGTCAAGGCTACAGTGAGCTGTGATTGCACTACTGCACCCCAGCCTGAGTGACAGTGTGAGACCTCCCTCCCAAAAAAAAAGAGAGAGAAAAGGTTGAGAAAGACTGAGAAGTCACCAAAGCCAGAGAATGGGAGGAATCTGCCCTCACGGCAGGGCGGTACCAAGCTGGGACTTGACCCTGACCCTGACTTTCAGGACTCCTGTCCCCCACTCCACAGGCTGCCTCCACTGGCAGGGGACTCGTATGTTAGTGATCAGAAGTGCCCCGGTGCCACTGAGTGGCCTTGTCCAAGCTACATCCACTCTGTGGGCTCCTTCTTCTAGCAGCAAGGGGAGGGCAGATGTCCCAGGGGTTGGTCACCAGAACATTCCTCCCCTCTGACTCCCCAGTACAATGCCCTGCTAAGCAACATGAGCAGGATCTACTCCACCGCCAAGGTCTGCCTCCCCAACAAGACTGCCACCTGCTGGTCCCTGGACCCAGGTACAGCCCCTGCGTCTCCCCTCTCAGAGGTGCCCTAGTGCTCCCTCATTGCCCTGCTGCACTCGGGATCGTGCAGTTGTGTAGGGTCTGTGGAAAGAGCAGGTAAACCCAAAGGCGTTGCCCTTCAACTGGGGCTGGAGGGTGCAGATGCCTCCACACCCTGCTTCTCTTGGCAAGTGGACTTCCGGAACCTCCAGCTGCATCCCCCACTTCTGTGTGTGCCTCGGCCTCTCCCATCACCCCAGACCTTCCTCCTGGCTGCCTGGTTTCCCCTTTTGTGGGTCCTCTCACGTTCCCCAAGAGCCCTCAGGCCAGGGACCCCTCTTGGCTTCCCCTTAAACCCCACTCCAGCCCCCTTTACGAGCAGCTTCGAGGAAGGCACTCCAATAGGCCACCAAGTGTTTGCCTGGGTTTTGGCCTTTGGGTGTCCCCTTGGTGTCGACCGCCTTAGGTGGTCATGTCTCTGGGGGCGGAGGCCCTGCCTGGGTGTTTCTGTAGCTCCTGGCCACCTCCCATCAGGCCTGTAGGTAGCCCCTGGCTCTGGGGGCACCATGATGTTGAGGAAGCTGGTGGGAGCAGTGAGGACTGGTGTAGGCTCTGGTGAAGGCCGTTGCAGACTTCAACATGGAGGCCTCCTCACCGACCCTGCCTGCCTGTGTCTCAGACCTCACCAACATCCTGGCTTCCTCGCGAAGCTACGCCATGCTCCTGTTTGCCTGGGAGGGCTGGCACAACGCCGCGGGCATCCCGCTGAAACCGCTGTACGAGGACTTCACTGCCCTCAGCAATGAAGCCTACAAGCAGGACGGTGAGCAGCCCTCTCCCCGTCCAGGAACTGCGCCAGGTGCCCTCTCTCAGCTGTCTCCCCAGAGTCCCAGCCCAGAGCCAGGTAGAGCAGCTGGTATGACGATTCTAGCAGGCCCTGAGTTTCCCAGAAAGTGGAGGTGGGACCAGCCTGCACCCAGTGTGCCTGGACTGTGCTGCTGGCCTGCCCCACATGGCTGTCCTGACTTCGCTTCTGGCCCTGGTGTTCCTCTTTTCCTCTGGGAACCTCCAGGATCTGTTTAGCCGGCTGTAGCTAATTAGAAATTGTAGAGTGGCAACCCTCAAGCCAATTTTCCAGCTATCTGCAGATCCACGGGCCTCGAGCCAGTGGAAGAGCCGACTTATAGCTGAGAGGCTGAGGTCTGAGCCTTTGGCCTGAGCTGCATACCCCACCCCCACGCCCCCAGGCTTCTCAGACACGGGGGCCTACTGGCGCTCCTGGTACAACTCCCCCACTTTTGAGGACGATCTGGAGCACCTCTATCAACAGCTAGAGCCCCTCTACCTGAACCTCCATGCCTTTGTCCGCCGTGCACTGCATCGCCGATATGGGGACAGATACATCAACCTCAGGGGACCCATCCCTGCTCATCTGCTGGGTAAGGACCTGGCCTTGCCTCTGCATGAGTCCCAAGGAAGTGTGGGTCCAGGCATAGGGGTGGGGGATGTCCAGGGTAAGGGAAGGCAGGTTGTGACCATCACGTCTCACATGTGTGGGGCATGGTACTGTTTGCTTCACATGCAGGAGACCATTCATGTTCCCACTTTACAAGTGGGGACGCTGAGGCTCAGGGTCGTGAGGGACTTAGTGGTCAGAGAGCTAGGGGTCAAACCAAAGGCTATGGCCCTGGGTCCAGTGGAGGAGCCATCAGCCTAGCTCATGCCCAAGGAAACAAGCGCTGTGGGCCTTCCTTAGAATTGAGTGGCTGGGACCTGGCACAGCCAGAAAGGACAGTGACAGCATCTTGCAGTCCCAGGACATGTGGCCCTCGGAGGAGTGTGGGTGGGATTGATGTGTGAGATTTCTGGCCCTAAGCCAGGCCTGTAGTCCTTGAGGGCCCCAGGGTGTAGGTGCTGGCCCCAGGGTCGCTCAGCGACTCATGGAGAAGCAGGCACAGCCAGGCAGGGAGCCAAGCTGTCCCCTTCTTTCCTCATCTAGGAGACATGTGGGCCCAGAGCTGGGAAAACATCTACGACATGGTGGTGCCTTTCCCAGACAAGCCCAACCTTGATGTCACCAGTACTATGCTGCAGCAGGTAAGCTCTGGGCTCAAGCCTGGGGTGGCGGGGGTGGGGTGCAAAAAGAGGGAGTCAGAGATGGGCACAGAGGTGGGAAGGGGTCAAGTATCAAGCAGCAGCTTAGTATGTCTGTAGGTGCAGTGAGCTGGGGTTAGCCCCCTCAGTGAGGTGCCAGCTCCTCCCTCCAGGCTCCACAGTGGCCAGATGAGAGCAGCAATGCACTTTCACTCATCTGCTGTGGGCAGCGAGGGCCCTGCCTCTGGGAATGGTGGCCACAGAGCAGAGAAGCTTTCATGCACAGGGAGTTGACCCGAGAGGGGGACCCCAGCCCTGTCCCCAGGCCAGCCAGAGTGGGCTCCCCCTGACCTGTCTCCACACCCCGCCTCCAGGGCTGGAATGCCACGCACATGTTCCGGGTGGCAGAGGAGTTCTTCACCTCCCTGGAGCTCTCCCCCATGCCTCCCGAGTTCTGGGAAGGGTCGATGCTGGAGAAGCCGGCCGACGGGCGGGAGGTGGTGTGCCACGCCTCGGCTTGGGACTTCTACAACAGGAAAGACTTCAGGTCTAGACATGGGAAGAGCAGGGTTCTGGGGTTTGGGGAAAGGCAGGCAGCCCAGGTGCACGGAAGCTGGTTCCCAGGCCTGCCTCTACCCTAGTGCTGGCCAGGGGCTGGATCTATTCCAGGGTGAGGGGACATAGGAGGCCTGTTAGTCCCCTTCCCTGGCAGCTTTGATAAATAGTCATCTCTGTACCTTGGAACGAAGGAAGAAGGCCCAAATGGTGGTGAGCCAGGGCGGGGTAAATAATTTGCTTGTTTCGGCCAGGCGCGGTGGCTCACATCTGTAATCCCAGCACTTTGGGAGGTCAAGGTGGGTAGATCACCTGAGGACAGGAGTTTGAGACCTGCCTGGCCAACATGGCAAAACCCCTTCTCTACTAAAAATACAAAAACAAATTAGCTGGGGATGATGGCGGGCACCCGTAATCCCACCTACTCGGGAGACTGAGGCAGGAGAATCTCTTGAACCTGGCAGGCGGAGCTTGCAGTGAGCTGAGATCGTGCCACTGCACTCCATCCTGGGCAACAGAGTGAGACTCCATCTCAAAAAAAAAAAAAAAAAAAAAAAGATTTTGCTTGTTTCTACTGTGGTTTCATGCCCCAGGACAGCACCCTCCTCATTCCTGTCTCTCAGGTGCCAATCTGCCCTGTGCCCTGGCCCTGCCCTGCCCATCCTTCACCCTTACCCTCACCCTCTCTACACCCCAGGATCAAGCAATGCACACGGGTCACGATGGACCAGCTCTCTACAGTGCACCACGAGATGGGCCATATACAGTACTACCTGCAATACAAGGACCTGCCCGTCTCCCTGCGCGGGGGGGCCAACCCCGGCTTCCATGAGGCCATTGGGGACGTGCTGGCACTCTCGGTCTCCACTCCTGCACATCTGCACAAAATCGGCCTGCTGGACCGTGTCACCAATGACACGGGTATGGGAGGGCTGAGAGGCCCCCACCCAGCCTCACCTAAACCCCACTCCATCCCACAGCAGGACCTCACTTGCCCTACTCAGCTCTGCCCTTCTTTCTGCCTCCCGGCCACAGGTTAGGCAGGGTTTGGGACCCACCCGGAGCCTCACAGTGCACACTGAGCCCACCTCAACAACACCCGGGGTCCTCTTCCAAGCAGGGCCCAGGGTCTTGAGGACCAGCCTTACCTTCTCTGCGTCTCCCCGGCCTCACTTCCTGCTGCCCCCACCAACCCACCACTCTTAGGGGACCCTCTTCTCCCTCTGACCTCTGACTTCTCCCCTCTCCTCTCATCTCATCTCCCAACAGAAGGTGACATCAATTACTTGCTAAAGATGGCACTGGAAAAAATTGCCTTCCTGCCCTTTGGCTACCTGGTGGACCAGTGGCGCTGGGGGGTCTTTAATGGGCGTACTCCCCCTTCCCACTACAACTTCGACTGGTGGTATCTTCGGTGAGAGGAGGGATAGAAAAACCTTCTCCCCAACTAGCCCTCCCCAGCCTCCTGGACAGACAGGCACCTCCTGCCCCAGCCAGTTCTAGCCTCTCCTCTCTAATGATGTCCCCCTCTGTGACCCACCGCCTTCTCCTTTCCTGCCTGAAACTCCCTCCTCCAGGAAGTCTTCCCCAGTTCCTCAGGATAGGGAAGGGTTGTTGGGTGGAAAAGGCTTTTCTGCAAAAGCTAAATCCATCTGTGTGCAACCTCTAGGCCCTAAGACAATTTGACCATCCTTTTCCAGAACCAAGTATCAGGGGATCTGTCCTCCTGTTACCCGAAACGAAACCCACTTTGATGCTGGAGCTAAGTTTCATGTTCCAAATGTGACACCATACATCAGGTACTAGCATCCCTACCCCACCCCCCAGTACTGTCACACCCTCAGTCCCCTTCTCCTCCTCTTGTGATTCTAGCTGCCTCATCCCCAGGGCTTGTCCCCATGCTCCTCCAGACCTCAAAGGCCTGGAGTTAGAGTGGCCCTCTCTTCTGAGCCTGTCTTGGGTCTCCCTTCTCCCCTAAGATAGCTTCTGGTCCAGCCTCTGCCCTGCAGGAAGCTGGATGGTGCCTGGGCAAGGGACCCCTGTTCCTGGCCCCCCTCGATCTTCCCCTAACTCCCACCCTGTGCCTGCAGGTACTTTGTGAGTTTTGTCCTGCAGTTCCAGTTCCATGAAGCCCTGTGCAAGGAGGCAGGCTATGAGGGCCCACTGCACCAATGTGACATCTACCAGTCCACCAAGGCAGGGGCCAAGCTCCGGTGTGTGGCGGGAAGCGGGGGGAAGTGGGAGGCAGAGGGGAGTGGCTGGCAAAGGGTATGGCAGGGGGCGACTGGCTGCTCCGACAGGGTGGGGGGTGCCAATCACAGAGCTGGACTGATGTGGATGCCTGTCTCCTCGCTCTCTCATCAAGTATTTATTGAGTGGGCCTTCTGGCTGGCATGGGGCGAGACAAATGCCCCCTGCCACCATCACAGAGATCCCAGGCCCCAGGGTCTTACTGCTGCAGTTTCTGCAGTCCATTGTGGGGGCAGAAGTGGCCAGGGGCATGTGGGCTGGAGTCCAGGAGCAGACTCCAGCCTGAGTCCCCTGTGCCCATGGTACCCACTCTGCCCACCAGGAAGGTGCTGCAGGCTGGCTCCTCCAGGCCCTGGCAGGAGGTGCTGAAGGACATGGTCGGCTCAGATGCCCTGGACGCCCAGCCACTGCTCAACTACTTCCAGCCGGTCACCCAGTGGCTGCAGGAGCAGAACCGGCAGAACGGCGAGGTCCTGGGCTGGCCTGAGTACCAGTGGCGCCCACCGTTGCCTGACAACTACCCGGAGGGCATCGGTAAAGCCCTGAGTGAGGGTGGTGGGGGGCTAAGGTGGGTCCTCAACTCTGGGCTTGGCCCAGGGCCCAGGTTCCTGGTCAGCTCCTACCAGCTGAGCCCTGGTACCCTGTCCTGGAGGGCCAGGCAGCCCCCCGAGCTCATCAGCAGTGCCTGCAAGTGGGGACAGGCATGTCTTTCCCCCAGCATCCTAGAGAGGGTGTGCTCAGACCTGAGGGCCCCTCCGCCTCCAGAGGAAGCCAGATACAGGGCTCTATGAGGTCACACTGCGGGCTCCGCTCTTATTGGCCAGGGGACAGTGGTTGCAGGGCTCTGCTCTCCTGCGGCTATGGGCCAGGGTTGGGCTACTGCAGGACTTCCCAACCTCCTCTTCCTGCTGCTCTGCTACGGGCACCCCCTGCTGGTCCCCAGCCAGCAGGCAACCCGACAGGTGACAGTCACCCATGGAACAAGCAGCCAGGCGACAGCCAGCAGCCAGACAACCACCCACCAGGCGACGGCCCGCCAGACATCAGCCCAGAGTCCAAGTGGGACCATGCAGGGGAGGGGCAGGGTGCCAGGGGTGGGAGAGGCAGGGCCGGGTAGGGACAGGGGCAGGGTACAAGGGAGTGGGAGAGGGATAATGGCTTCTGGTGAGACCACAAACCTGGAGAGGGGAGGCAGAGGTTTGTCTGTTTCCCTCCACTCTGTCCCGCAGACCTGGTGACCGATGAGGCTGAGGCCAGCAAGTTCGTGGAGGAATATGACCGGACATCCCAGGTGGTGTGGAACGAGTATGCCGAGGCCAACTGGAACTACAACACCAACATTACCACAGAGACCAGCAAGATTCTGGTGGGAGCCACCTCTCCACCCCCAAACCTGTGCATGTGCACACACACAGAAACGCTGTCCCACTCACCATGAAGTGGGGCTGCCACCACGTTTTAAATTGAATATTTAAAACAATACTCAGTTTCGGGCCGGGCGCAGTGGCTCATGCCTGTAATCCCAGCACTTTGGGAGGCTGAGGCGGGCAGATCACGAGGTCAGGAGATCGAGGCCATCCTGGTTAACATGGTGAAACCCCATCTCTACTCAAAATACAAAAAATTAGCTGGGCGTGGTGGCGGGCACCTGTAGTCCTAGTACTCAGGAGGCTGAGGCAGGAGAATGTCGTGAACCCGGGAGGCGGAGTTTGCAGTGAGCCAAGATGGTGCCACGGCACTCCAGCCTGAGCAACAGAGGGATACTCTTGTCTTTTTTAAAAAAAAAAAAAAAGCTCAATTTCAGATTCTGGTGGACATTTACTCAATGCCTGAGCAGTTCTTCTTTCCTTAAAAATCAGTCTCTGGGAGGCCCAGGTGGGAGGATCACTTGAGGCCAGGAGTTGGAGACCAGCTTGGGCAACATGGCAAGATCCAGTCTGTATTCAAACAAACAAACAAAAATCAATCTCTAGTAACAGAATAATTTGTACATAAATAAGTGGTGCTCAAGTCGTTTTTTAAGACATTGAAAGCCCCCGTTTGTCTCCTCTACAAAAGGGGCTACACTTCCTCTCTACCCTCACTCCCTGCCTATTTGACTGAGCACCAATTATGCCACAGTGAGCCACACACCTACTGTCCCTTGGTACTTCAGTCGGTTGCCTCATCTTTTTCTCAAGAGCCTTGCAAAATTGGTGAACTTATTCCCATTTTACAGATGGGATTTGATATTAACTCTGAGGCTCAGAGAGGCCACAGAGCTGATACCAAGCTGGCTCCTTCCTAAGGACCTTTAAGGGGGTCTTCTCTTCCCTGCCCTGCCTGGATATGTGCTGCTTGACCACAGGCATCTGGGGAGGGTGAGTACTGCATCCAGGATGTTATCGGCAGTCCAGCTTGCACAGGGTCTTATCGGCAAAGGTTGCAACTTAATCCCATTGCCCTCTCACCACCACCTCCAGCCCTCAGCTCCCACTTGGGGCCTCCCATTCAGAGGCTGCTCTGGAGCTCCTGGGCCCCATGACACTATCCCCCTGTGCCCTCAGCTGCAGAAGAACATGCAAATAGCCAACCATACTCTGAAGTACGGCACCCAGGCCAGGAGGTTTGATGTGAACCACTTCCAGAACACCACTATCAAGCGGATCATAAAGAAGGTTCAGGACCTAGAACGGGCAGCGCTGCCTGCCCAGGAGCTGGAGGAGGTGTGTGGCTTGCAAGGAACAGGGAGAGGGGAATCCTGGGGCAGTGAACCCAACACAGGGTCAGGCCTGGCCTTCACATTGCTTCCTCTTCTTTGTTATATCAAGTCATGGCATCTGCCATGCGACGTGCACCTCAGAATTGCCGAGAAGGCAGCGCTCCCCAGCTCCCTGGCTCCCCGGCTCCCCACCCGCCAGCCCATGGGGCCTGGGGGCAGTGCAGGCCACAGAGAGACCAAGCACAAAGGAGTACAGCTCAATGCCTCTCTCCTTCCTCCTGCAGTATAACAAGATCCTGTTGGACATGGAAACCACCTACAGCGTGGCCACTGTATGCCGCACGAATGGCAGCTGCCTGCAGCTGGAGCCAGGTGAGGGCTCACGTGCAGGCTGAGTGAGAGGCTAGGGCTGGGGCTGGCATGGGGCCCGGGGGTGCTGGGTGAGAGCACAGAGTTGGGCTCCCGTCGCTCTTGGAGTCAGCGTGCCCAGGAAATGCCCTTCCTTGTTTTCCACAAGGGGGGCTTCTTTGCCCCACTGAGAACCGACACCTACTTCATACCACACCCCGATCTGCTGCCCCTCCCTCAGAACCACCCTCTACTTAAGGGTATCCAATCTCTCCGGTCCTCTCTGCATGTCACCCCTCAGAGCAGCAGGATCTCAAAGTTGTATTTCATGGGCTTGGACTCCACATTGGGGGAACTCGGGGGCTCTAGCTCCCCCCGGCCTCCTTTCGTGATCCTGCCCTTGACTTCACTTTCTCTGTCTTTCCTGAGCCCCTCTCCCAGCATGTGACTGCTAAGGAAACTGAGTCACACAGCCGCTGAAAGCACCAGACTAGAACCTGAGTCTCTGATTCCTCTCACTTCCTTCCCCGACCCCGCCACTTCCTGCTGGATAGGAGTAGACAGCTCTTGGCTGTCCTCTCTGCTCTCCCCACCGGCTGGTCCTTCTTACCCCAGCCCCTTTGAAAGAGCTCACCCCCGGCACAAGGACCCACGCACAGAAACCTCCCAGCTCCCTCTCAACCCACCCTTTCCAGGGCTGGAGAACTTAAGGCATAAACATTCTTCCATGAAGAATCTCCACCCAGAAATGGGTCTTTCTGGCCCCCAGCCCAGCTCCCACATTACGACAATGACAAATAGAAGGGGAAATGGAAAATAAACAGGAGAAAAAGTTTTCCCAGGACAGGGTTTGGCCTACAAGTTGTGGATGTGGGTACGCATGCCAAGTCGGGTGGAGGCTGGCCGGGTGCGGTGGCTCATGCCTGTAATCCCAGCACTTTGGGAGGCCGAGGTGAATGGATCACTCGAGGCCAGGAGTTTGAGACCAGCCTGGCCAACACGGTGAAACCCCATCTCTACTAAAAATACAAAAGTTAGCTGGGTGTGGTGGCAGATGCTTGTAGTCCCAGCTACTTGGGAGGCTGAGGCATGAGAATCGCTTGAGCCCAGCCTGGGCAATATAGCAAGACACCATCTCTACAAATAAAATACAAAAAATTAGTTGGATGTGGTGGTGCACGCCTATAGTCCTAGCTACTAGGGAGGCTGAGATGGAAGGATTGCTTAAGCCTGGAAGGTCAAGGCTGCAGTGAGCCATGATGGCACCACTGCACTCCAGCCTGGGCGACAGAGTGAGACCCTGTCTCAAAAAAAAAAAAAAGAAAGAAAGGAGAGAGGCTCAAGCACGTCCCTCACGGGACTGCTAAGACCCTGCAGGTGTCTGCAGCATGTGGCCCTAGGCAGAGGACCCTGTAAGCCAGGGCTGGAGAGCCACTCCCATCCTTTCTCCCATTTCTCTAGACCTGCTGCCTATACGGTCACTTTTATGTGGTCTTGCCAATTTTATTCCAGTTCTGAAATTCTCTGAGCTCCCCTTACAAGCAGAGGTGAGCTAAGGGCTGGAGCTCAAGCCATTCAATCCCCTACCAGATCTGACGAATGTGATGGCCACGTCCCGGAAATATGAAGAACTGTTGTGGGCGTGGGAGGGCTGGCGAGACAAGGCTGGGAGAGCCATCGTCCAGTTTTACCCAAAATATGTGGAACTGATCAACCAGGCTGCCCGGCTCAATGGTGAGTCCCTGCTGCCAACACCACTGGCGCTCGGGTCCCCTCAGGTTCCTCAAAGAGGTGCTGTGAGACCCCAAGCCTGGGTGAAGGTAGGTCCCTGGAGGAGGCAGGTAATGAGGTGTTGGGAGAGCATGGCTGTGTCCCCTCTGTAGGCTATGTAGATGCCGGGGACTCGTGGAGGTCTATGTACGAGACACCATCCCTGGAGCAAGACCTGGAGCGGCTCTTCCAGGAGCTGCAACCGCTGTACCTGAACCTGCATGCCTACGTGCGCCGGGCCCTGCACCGCCACTACGGGGCCCAGCACGTCAATCTGGAGGGGCCCATCCCTGCTCACCTGCTGGGTAAGGGCACATGTCGGGCCTTGAGGAGGGTAAAGATGGACCACAGTGTGAGTGAGGGCTGGGACAGGGCTGACTAGAGGGTAGGGAGCAGGCTGGAGAGTGAGAGACTCCAGCCCTGGGGGGAAGGTTGCCCAGGCTGGAGAGGGGTGGGCACTGGGAGTGGGGAGCCCCCCACTTGCATCTGGTTCCACATTCACTGCAGATCTATGTTGGGCAAGTCACCATAGATGGGGGGAGAAGTTAATAATCTTGTCCAGGAGACCACAGCACCCATCACAACAGTGTGTGATCTTGGAGGGTGAGGAAGGGGCTGTGAGCGGGAGTTGAGGAGGCTTTGCCAAGAGGTGGCCTGTGAGCAGGGCCTTGGAAGATGACAGGGTTTGACAGATGGGAAGTAGGGGATGAGAGGAGAGGCTCAGTGTTCAGGCCAAGGGAACTGGAACAAAGAAGAACCTGAGAATGTAAATCCACTTCAACCCTGGACCCTCCTTTGCCAAGGGCTGCAATCTCAGATGCCCTGAATGTGTGAAGTAGGCGGTGAGGACAGTAAAGGATGGTAGGCAGTAAGAGGCAGTAAGGCAAAGCAGAGGCTACTGGTTCTCTGTCCCTGATGGGCTGTTAGGAACACTTTCCTGGAGCAGAGAGACCAG